>NC_142876.1:73193750-74397500 GCF_051225735.1 Oryctolagus cuniculus | reverse complement strand
CAGGGGGTTCGGCGCCCCACACCACCGCGGCCCGGGCCTTCCCTCCTACCCGGCCGCCAGCAGCCCCCCCACCGCTGACGCACAGGTCGCCCGCCCTCCCCCGGCACGGCCGCCGCGCCTCCACACACTCCCACGCCGCGAGGACAGCTGAGGGCCTGGGGACCCTTGTCCCCGCTCGGTCACGGGGGCCCAAGTGGGGCAGCAGGTCGGGAAGGAGGGCGGCAGCGCACGGAATCACCCCCGCCGCACGCTCGCGTGGGCACTCACACACACACACACACACACACACACGCCTACACAAGGGGCACACAGTCGCACACCCCGACACCCTTCGTGGCACAGAGGGATTTCCGTCCTCAGCGCCCGTTCCCTCACGGGAGGGTGGGGCGCTTCAGCGCGACCCGCACCCTCCAGCCCGGCAGCCAGTTCGAGACTGTCGCTCCCCCTCTTCATGGAGGAACGACACAGGACCCTGCGCTGTTCTTTCGTCTGCTCGGCCCTCCCCGGGTTTGCTGCTGGTTCTTCCCGGGTTGGCTACCGTCCCTTCCACCTCCGTGGAAGGGCGGTTCCCCCTGCCACATTCCCCACTTCCGCGGGGGAGCGGCACACCGCCGGCCGGCCGGCCGGCTCTCTCGGGGGCTGCACAGGTGTTCCCCTTAGATGTTCCTGGTGCATGTTGTCTCTCTCCTCCTTTATAGTCCTCTTCCGCCAATCCCAACTCGGCTGCCCACACGCCAAGTACGCTGCTCTCCTCCAATCAGGAGCAGGATCAGCTCCTGGAGGTCATCACTCAAGTTGGCAAGAGGCAGCTGCATAGAAGCTGTTTTCTCCTCTCCCAGCGCCATATTGTGGGAGAGCAGATGCATAGAATAAGTCTTAATTCCAGTAACTCAGTCCAATCCGAGTTGCTCCCCACAGAGACCACAGGCTGTGTGCTGCCTGCCTGCCACGGACCCTCTGTCCCGGGGAGGTCCTGTGGGCACGCAGCCTGTGGCCGCGGGTCTCTGCCTGGCCTGCCAAAAGGGTGCCCCGTTTGGATGCTGTGTGAGTCAGGGCTGATGGGGGAGAGGGGGACAGAGAGAGGAGAGAGAGACAGAGAGAGAGAGAGAAAGAGAGAGAGACGTGTAGGTGTTGGTGTAAGTCAGAGACAGAGGGAGAGGGTGCCTGTATTGCCTGCGAGGCTTGGTGTGGGGTCCCTCCTTTGCGCTCTGGAGGGCTTCCGCGGCTGTGGCGCGTGGCCGCCGCACGGCCAGGTGGCGCAGAGGGCCCGCGGGTTGGGCTGCGCGAGGCACCGGGCCCTGAGTGGTGGGCAACCGCGCCCTGGCGTCGTCTTCGGGCGGTGGTCGTGGTCGTGGTCGTGGTCACAGTCATTGGGCTCCCTGGGAGACAGGAGCCCGGGAGGGGCGGTGGGAGTGCAGGTGCCGGGAGCTGCTGGTGCGGCGGGCTGCGGGGTTGGGGCGGCCGGCAGGGGAGCGCCCTGGCGGGCGGTGAGTCGCTGGTTTGGGGTTGGAGGGGGCGCGCTGGATGGCGCGGGGCGTGGCCTGTGTCCCGGGGTGGGCCCCGGGGTTGGCGGTGGGGCTGCGGCAGCCGGGGACAGCTGGCCGGCCCGCCCGTGCCCGTGCCCGTGCCCGTGCCCAGGCCCAGGCCCAGGCCCAGGCCCGAGGCGCGGGCGGGCTGGGGCTGCCAGGTGGAGGGGTCGGGCTTCTGCCCCCTGCTGGAGCTGCGTTGGGGGTCGCAGGGGTCCCGGCGTGCGGGCTGGCGGATGGGGGCGTGGCTAGGCAGCCAGCCAAAGGCGAGCAAAAGGGGAGGGTGCCGCGGGGCAAAAGCCTACAGCACCCGGTATTCCCAGGCGGTCTCCCATCCAAGTACTAACCAGGCCCGACCCTGCTTAGCTTCCGAGATCAGACGAGATCGGGCGCGTTCAGGGTGGTATGGCCGTAGACGCCAGAGGCTGCCTCCAGGCCCCTCTTGAGTGCGCGCCCGCACAGCCGCCGCCGCCGCCGCCGCCGCCGCCGCCTCCTCTTCCTGCCCGCTCCCCGCTCTCACTCCCATTCCCATTCCCATTCCCACTCCCGCTCCCGCTCCCGCTCCCGCTGCCGCTTCTCCTCCGCCTCCTCCCTCTTTTCTCTTCTCTTCTCTTCTCCTCCTCCCCCCCCCTCCTCCTCAGCCGCCCTCCGCCTAGCCCTGCACCAGTGCCCGAACTCCAGCCCTCCGCCTGCCCAGCCCAGGACCTGCAGCACCGGGCGCCCAGTCGGCACGCTGCCGCCAAGCCAAGGGGAGCCAACCTCCTCCGGCTGCCGCTGGCCACAGGGAACTCCTACTCTCTCTTTCTAGGCCGGATCCCCTGCCTGCCGCCATCGCCCAGCCACACGCCAGCCGTGCCCGGCAGCCTCCACGCCTGCCCAGGGCTGCGCCCCGCGGCTCGCGGGTCCCGGCACCAGGGGGTTCGGCGCCCCACACCACCGCGGCCCGGGCCTTCCCTCCTACCCGGCCGCCAGCAGCCCCCCCACCGCTGACGCACAGGTCGCCCGCCCTCCCCCGGCACGGCCGCCGCGCCTCCACACACTCCCACGCCGCGAGGACAGCTGAGGGCCTGGGGACCCTTGTCCCCGCTCGGTCACGGGGGCCCAAGTGGGGCAGCAGGTCGGGAAGGAGGGCGGCAGCGCACGGAATCACCCCCGCCGCACGCTCGCGTGGGCACTCACACACACACACACACACACACGCCTACACAAGGGGCACACAGTCGCACACCCCGACACCCTTCGTGGCACAGAGGGATTTCCGTCCTCAGCGCCCGTTCCCTCACGGGAGGGTGGGGCGCTTCAGCGCGACCCGCACCCTCCAGCCCGGCAGCCAGTTCGAGACCACAGGCTGTGTGCTGCCTGCCTGCCACGGACCCTCTGTCCCGGGGAGGTCCTGTGGGCACGCAGCCTGTGGCCGCGGGTCTCTGCCTGGCCTGCCAAAAGGGTGCCCCGTTTGGATGCTGTGTGAGTCAGGGCTGATGGGGGAGAGGGGGACAGAGAGAGGAGAGAGAGACAGAGAGAGAGAGAGAAAGAGAGAGAGACGTGTAGGTGTTGGTGTAAGTCAGAGACAGAGGGAGAGGGTGCCTGTATTGCCTGCGAGGCTTGGTGTGGGGTCCCTCCTTTGCGCTCTGGAGGGCTTCCGCGGCTGTGGCGCGTGGCCGCCGCACGGCCAGGTGGCGCAGAGGGCCCGCGGGTTGGGCTGCGCGAGGCACCGGGCCCTGAGTGGTGGGCAACCGCGCCCTGGCGTCGTCTTCGGGCGGTGGTCGTGGTCGTGGTCGTGGTCACAGTCATTGGGCTCCCTGGGAGACAGGAGCCCGGGAGGGGCGGTGGGAGTGCAGGTGCCGGGAGCTGCTGGTGCGGCGGGCTGCGGGGTTGGGGCGGCCGGCAGGGGAGCGCCCTGGCGGGCGGTGAGTCGCTGGTTTGGGGTTGGAGGGGGCGCGCTGGATGGCGCGGGGCGTGGCCTGTGTCCCGGGGTGGGCCCCGGGGTTGGCGGTGGGGCTGCGGCAGCCGGGGACAGCTGGCCGGCCCGCCCGTGCCCGTGCCCGTGCCCGTGCCCAGGCCCAGGCCCAGGCCCAGGCCCAGGCCCGAGGCGCGGGCGGGCTGGGGCTGCCAGGTGGAGGGGTCGGGCTTCTGCCCCCTGCTGGAGCTGCGTTGGGGGTCGCAGGGGTCCCGGCGTGCGGGCTGGCGGATGGGGGCGTGGCTAGGCAGCCAGCCAAAGGCGAGCAAAAGGGGAGGGTGCCGCGGGGCAAAAGCCTACAGCACCCGGTATTCCCAGGCGGTCTCCCATCCAAGTACTAACCAGGCCCGACCCTGCTTAGCTTCCGAGATCAGACGAGATCGGGCGCGTTCAGGGTGGTATGGCCGTAGACGCCAGAGGCCGCCTCCAGGCCCCTCTTGAGTGCGCGCCCGCACAGCCGCCGCCGCCGCCGCCGCCGCCGCCGCCTCCTCCTCTTCCTGCCCGCTCCCCGCTCTCACTCCCATTCCCATTCCCATTCCCACTCCCGCTCCCGCTCCCGCTGCCGCTTCTCCTCCGCCTCCTCCCTCTTTTCTCTTCTCTTCTCTTCTCCTCCTCCCCCCCCCTCCTCCTCAGCCGCCCTCCGCCTAGCCCTGCACCAGTGCCCGAACTCCAGCCCTCCGCCTGCCCAGCCCAGGACCTGCAGCACCGGGCGCCCAGTCGGCACGCTGCCGCCAAGCCAAGGGGAGCCAACCTCCTCCGGCTGCCGCTGGCCACAGGGAACTCCTACTCTCTCTTTCTAGGCCGGATCCCCTGCCTGCCGCCATCGCCCAGCCACACGCCAGCCGTGCCCGGCAGCCTCCACGCCTGCCCAGGGCTGCGCCCCGCGGCTCGCGGGTCCCGGCACCAGGGGGTTCGGCGCCCCACACCACCGCGGCCCGGGCCTTCCCTCCTACCCGGCCGCCAGCAGCCCCCCCACCGCTGACGCACAGGTCGCCCGCCCTCCCCCGGCACGGCCGCCGCGCCTCCACACACTCCCACGCCGCGAGGACAGCTGAGGGCCTGGGGACCCTTGTCCCCGCTCGGTCACGGGGGCCCAAGTGGGGCAGCAGGTCGGGAAGGAGGGCGGCAGCGCACGGAATCACCCCCGCCGCACGCTCGCGTGGGCACTCACACACACACACACACACACACACACGCCTACACAAGGGGCACACAGTCGCACACCCCGACACCCTTCGTGGCACAGAGGGATTTCCGTCCTCAGCGCCCGTTCCCTCACGGGAGGGTGGGGCGCTTCAGCGCGACCCGCACCCTCCAGCCCGGCAGCCAGTTCGAGACTGTCGCTCCCCCTCTTCATGGAGGAACGACACAGGACCCTGCGCTGTTCTTTCGTCTGCTCGGCCCTCCCCGGGTTTGCTGCTGGTTCTTCCCGGGTTGGCTACCGTCCCTTCCACCTCCGTGGAAGGGCGGTTCCCCCTGCCACATTCCCCACTTCCGCGGGGGAGCGGCACACCGCCGGCCGGCCGGCCGGCTCTCTCGGGGGCTGCACAGGTGTTCCCCTTAGATGTTCCTGGTGCATGTTGTCTCTCTCCTCCTTTATAGTCCTCTTCCGCCAATCCCAACTCGGCTGCCCACACGCCAAGTACGCTGCTCTCCTCCAATCAGGAGCAGGATCAGCTCCTGGAGGTCATCACTCAAGTTGGCAAGAGGCAGCTGCATAGAAGCTGTTTTCTCCTCTCCCAGCGCCATATTGTGGGAGAGCAGATGCATAGAATAAGTCTTAATTCCAGTAACTCAGTCCAATCCGAGTTGCTCCCCACAGAGACCACAGGCTGTGTGCTGCCTGCCTGCCACGGACCCTCTGTCCCGGGGAGGTCCTGTGGGCACGCAGCCTGTGGCCGCGGGTCTCTGCCTGGCCTGCCAAAAGGGTGCCCCGTTTGGATGCTGTGTGAGTCAGGGCTGATGGGGGAGAGGGGGACAGAGAGAGGAGAGAGAGACAGAGAGAGAGAGAGAAAGAGAGAGAGACGTGTAGGTGTTGGTGTAAGTCAGAGACAGAGGGAGAGGGTGCCTGTATTGCCTGCGAGGCTTGGTGTGGGGTCCCTCCTTTGCGCTCTGGAGGGCTTCCGCGGCTGTGGCGCGTGGCCGCCGCACGGCCAGGTGGCGCAGAGGGCCCGCGGGTTGGGCTGCGCGAGGCACCGGGCCCTGAGTGGTGGGCAACCGCGCCCTGGCGTCGTCTTCGGGCGGTGGTCGTGGTCGTGGTCGTGGTCACAGTCATTGGGCTCCCTGGGAGACAGGAGCCCGGGAGGGGCGGTGGGAGTGCAGGTGCCGGGAGCTGCTGGTGCGGCGGGCTGCGGGGTTGGGGCGGCCGGCAGGGGAGCGCCCTGGCGGGCGGTGAGTCGCTGGTTTGGGGTTGGAGGGGGCGCGCTGGATGGCGCGGGGCGTGGCCTGTGTCCCGGGGTGGGCCCCGGGGTTGGCGGTGGGGCTGCGGCAGCCGGGGACAGCTGGCCGGCCCGCCCGTGCCCGTGCCCGTGCCCGTGCCCGTGCCCAGGCCCAGGCCCGAGGCGCGGGCGGGCTGGGGCTGCCAGGTGGAGGGGTCGGGCTTCTGCCCCCTGCTGGAGCTGCGTTGGGGGTCGCAGGGGTCCCGGCGTGCGGGCTGGCGGATGGGGGCGTGGCTAGGCAGCCAGCCAAAGGCGAGCAAAAGGGGAGGGTGCCGCGGGGCAAAAGCCTACAGCACCCGGTATTCCCAGGCGGTCTCCCATCCAAGTACTAACCAGGCCCGACCCTGCTTAGCTTCCGAGATCAGACGAGATCGGGCGCGTTCAGGGTGGTATGGCCGTAGACGCCAGAGGCTGCCTCCAGGCCCCTCTTGAGTGCGCGCCCGCACAGCCGCCGCCGCCGCCGCCGCCGCCTCCTCCTCCTCCTCCTGCCCGCTCCCCGCTCTCACTCCCATTCCCATTCCCATTCCCGCTCCCGCTCCCGCTCACGCTCCCGCTCCCGCTGCCGCTTCTCCTCCGCCTCCTCCCTCTTTTCTCTTCTCTTCTCTTCTCCTCCTCCCCCCCCCTCCTCCTCAGCCGCCCTCCGCCTAGCCCTGCACCAGTGCCCGAACTCCAGCCCTCCGCCTGCCCAGCCCAGGACCTGCAGCACCGGGCGCCCAGTCGGCACGCTGCCGCCAAGCCAAGGGGAGCCAACCTCCTCCGGCTGCCGCTGGCCACAGGGAACTCCTACTCTCTCTTTCTAGGCCGGATCCCCTGCCTGCCGCCATCGCCCAGCCACACGCCAGCCGTGCCCGGCAGCCTCCACGCCTGCCCAGGGCTGCGCCCCGCGGCTCGCGGGTCCCGGCACCAGGGGGTTCGGCGCCCCACACCACCGCGGCCCGGGCCTTCCCTCCTACCCGGCCGCCAGCAGCCCCCCCACCGCTGACGCACAGGTCGCCCGCCCTCCCCCGGCACGGCCGCCGCGCCTCCACACACTCCCACGCCGCGAGGACAGCTGAGGGCCTGGGGACCCTTGTCCCCGCTCGGTCACGGGGGCCCAAGTGGGGCAGCAGGTCGGGAAGGAGGGCGGCAGCGCACGGAATCACCCCCGCCGCACGCTCGCGTGGGCACTCACACACACACACACACACACACACACGCCTACACAAGGGGCACACAGTCGCACACCCCGACACCCTTCGTGGCACAGAGGGATTTCCGTCCTCAGCGCCCGTTCCCTCACGGGAGGGTGGGGCGCTTCAGCGCGACCCGCACCCTCCAGCCCGGCAGCCAGTTCGAGACTGTCGCTCCCCCTCTTCATGGAGGAACGACACAGGACCCTGCGCTGTTCTTTCGTCTGCTCGGCCCTCCCCGGGTTTGCTGCTGGTTCTTCCCGGGTTGGCTACCGTCCCTTCCACCTCCGTGGAAGGGCGGTTCCCCCTGCCACATTCCCCACTTCCGCGGGGGAGCGGCACACCGCCGGCCGGCCGGCCGGCTCTCTCGGGGGCTGCACAGGTGTTCCCCTTAGATGTTCCTGGTGCATGTTGTCTCTCTCCTCCTTTATAGTCCTCTTCCGCCAATCCCAACTCGGCTGCCCACACGCCAAGTACGCTGCTCTCCTCCAATCAGGAGCAGGATCAGCTCCTGGAGGTCATCACTCAAGTTGGCAAGAGGCAGCTGCATAGAAGCTGTTTTCTCCTCTCCCAGCGCCATATTGTGGGAGAGCAGATGCATAGAATAAGTCTTAATTCCAGTAACTCAGTCCAATCCGAGTTGCTCCCCACAGAGACCACAGGCTGTGTGCTGCCTGCCTGCCACGGACCCTCTGTCCCGGGGAGGTCCTGTGGGCACGCAGCCTGTGGCCGCGGGTCTCTGCCTGGCCTGCCAAAAGGGTGCCCCGTTTGGATGCTGTGTGAGTCAGGGCTGATGGGGGAGAGGGGGACAGAGAGAGGAGAGAGAGACAGAGAGAGAGAGAGAAAGAGAGAGAGACGTGTAGGTGTTGGTGTAAGTCAGAGACAGAGGGAGAGGGTGCCTGTATTGCCTGCGAGGCTTGGTGTGGGGTCCCTCCTTTGCGCTCTGGAGGGCTTCCGCGGCTGTGGCGCGTGGCCGCCGCACGGCCAGGTGGCGCAGAGGGCCCGCGGGTTGGGCTGCGCGAGGCACCGGGCCCTGAGTGGTGGGCAACCGCACCCTGGCGTCGTCTTCGGGCGGTGGTCGTGGTCGTGGTCGTGGTCACAGTCATTGGGCTCCCTGGGAGACAGGAGCCCGGGAGGGGCGGTGGGAGTGCAGGTGCCGGGAGCTGCTGGTGCGGCGGGCTGCGGGGTTGGGGCGGCCGGCAGGGGAGCGCCCTGGCGGGCGGTGAGTCGCTGGTTTGGGGTTGGAGGGGGCGCGCTGGATGGCGCGGGGCGTGGCCTGTGTCCCGGGGTGGGCCCCGGGGTTGGCGGTGGGGCTGCGGCAGCCGGGGACAGCTGGCCGGCCCGCCCGTGCCCGTGCCCGTGCCCGTGCCCGTGCCCGTGCCCAGGCCCAGGCCCAGGCCCAGGCCCGAGGCGCGGGCGGGCTGGGGCTGCCAGGTGGAGGGGTCGGGCTTCTGCCCCCTGCTGGAGCTGCGTTGGGGGTCGCAGGGGTCCCGGCGTGCGGGCTGGCGGATGGGGGCGTGGCTAGGCAGCCAGCCAAAGGCGAGCAAAAGGGGAGGGTGCCGCGGGGCAAAAGCCTACAGCACCCGGTATTCCCAGGCGGTCTCCCATCCAAGTACTAACCAGGCCCGACCCTGCTTAGCTTCCGAGATCAGACGAGATCGGGCGCGTTCAGGGTGGTATGGCCGTAGACGCCAGAGGCTGCCTCCAGGCCCCTCTTGAGTGCGCGCCCGCACAGCCGCCGCCGCCGCCGCCGCCGCCGCCTCCTCCTCCTCCTCCTCCTCCTGCCCGCTCCCCGCTCTCACTCCCATTCCCATTCCCATTCCCATTCCCGCTCCCGCTCCCGCTGCCGCTTCTCCTCCGCCTCCTCCCTCTTTTCTCTTCTCTTCTCTTCTCCTCCTCCCCCCCCCTCCTCCTCAGCCGCCCTCCGCCTAGCCCTGCACCAGTGCCCGAACTCCAGCCCTCCGCCTGCCCAGCCCAGGACCTGCAGCACCGGGCGCCCAGTCGGCACGCTGCCGCCAAGCCAAGGGGAGCCAACCTCCTCCGGCTGCCGCTGGCCACAGGGAACTCCTACTCTCTCTTTCTAGGCCGGATCCCCTGCCTGCCGCCATCGCCCAGCCACACGCCAGCCGTGCCCGGCAGCCTCCACGCCTGCCCAGGGCTGCGCCCCGCGGCTCGCGGGTCCCGGCACCAGGGGGTTCGGCGCCCCACACCACCGCGGCCCGGGCCTTCCCTCCTACCCGGCCGCCAGCAGCCCCCCCACCGCTGACGCACAGGTCGCCCGCCCTCCCCCGGCACGGCCGCCGCGCCTCCACACACTCCCACGCCGCGAGGACAGCTGAGGGCCTGGGGACCCTTGTCCCCGCTCGGTCACGGGGGCCCAAGTGGGGCAGCAGGTCGGGAAGGAGGGTGGCAGCGCACGGAATCACCCCCGCCGCACGCTCGCGTGGGCACTCACACACACACACACACACACACACACACGCCTACACAAGGGGCACACAGTCGCACACCCCGACACCCTTCGTGGCACAGAGGGATTTCCGTCCTCAGCGCCCGTTCCCTCACGGGAGGGTGGGGCGCTTCAGCGCGACCCGCACCCTCCAGCCCGGCAGCCAGTTCGAGACTGTCGCTCCCCCTCTTCATGGAGGAACGACACAGGACCCTGCGCTGTTCTTTCGTCTGCTCGGCCCTCCCCGGGTTTGCTGCTGGTTCTTCCCGGGTTGGCTACCGTCCCTTCCACCTCCGTGGAAGGGCGGTTCCCCCTGCCACATTCCCCACTTCCGCGGGGGAGCGGCACACCGCCGGCCGGCCGGCCGGCTCTCTCGGGGGCTGCACAGGTGTTCCCCTTAGATGTTCCTGGTGCATGTTGTCTCTCTCCTCCTTTATAGTCCTCTTCCGCCAATCCCAACTCGGCTGCCCACACGCCAAGTACGCTGCTCTCCTCCAATCAGGAGCAGGATCAGCTCCTGGAGGTCATCACTCAAGTTGGCAAGAGGCAGCTGCATAGAAGCTGTTTTCTCCTCTCCCAGCGCCATATTGTGGGAGAGCAGATGCATAGAATAAGTCTTAATTCCAGTAACTCAGTCCAATCCGAGTTGCTCCCCACAGAGACCACAGGCTGTGTGCTGCCTGCCTGCCACGGACCCTCTGTCCCGGGGAGGTCCTGTGGGCACGCAGCCTGTGGCCGCGGGTCTCTGCCTGGCCTGCCAAAAGGGTGCCCCGTTTGGATGCTGTGTGAGTCAGGGCTGATGGGGGAGAGGGGGACAGAGAGAGGAGAGAGAGACAGAGAGAGAGAGAGAAAGAGAGAGAGACGTGTAGGTGTTGGTGTAAGTCAGAGACAGAGGGAGAGGGTGCCTGTATTGCCTGCGAGGCTTGGTGTGGGGTCCCTCCTTTGCGCTCTGGAGGGCTTCCGCGGCTGTGGCGCGTGGCCGCCGCACGGCCAGGTGGCGCAGAGGGCCCGCGGGTTGGGCTGCGCGAGGCACCGGGCCCTGAGTGGTGGGCAACCGCGCCCTGGCGTCGTCTTCGGGCGGTGGTCGTGGTCGTGGTCGTGGTCACAGTCATTGGGCTCCCTGGGAGACAGGAGCCCGGGAGGGGCGGTGGGAGTGCAGGTGCCGGGAGCTGCTGGTGCGGCGGGCTGCGGGGTTGGGGCGGCCGGCAGGGGAGCGCCCTGGCGGGCGGTGAGTCGCTGGTTTGGGGTTGGAGGGGGCGCGCTGGATGGCGCGGGGCGTGGCCTGTGTCCCGGGGTGGGCCCCGGGGTTGGCGGTGGGGCTGCGGCAGCCGGGGACAGCTGGCCGGCCCGCCCGTGCCCGTGCCCGTGCCCGTGCCCAGGCCCAGGCCCAGGCCCAGGCCCGAGGCGCGGGCGGGCTGGGGCTGCCAGGTGGAGGGGTCGGGCTTCTGCCCCCTGCTGGAGCTGCGTTGGGGGTCGCAGGGGTCCCGGCGTGCGGGCTGGCGGATGGGGGCGTGGCTAGGCAGCCAGCCAAAGGCGAGCAAAAGGGGAGGGTGCCGCGGGGCAAAAGCCTACAGCACCCGGTATTCCCAGGCGGTCTCCCATCCAAGTACTAACCAGGCCCGACCCTGCTTAGCTTCCGAGATCAGACGAGATCGGGCGCGTTCAGGGTGGTATGGCCGTAGACGCCAGAGGCTGCCTCCAGGCCCCTCTTGAGTGCGCGCCCGCACAGCCGCCGCCGCCGCCGCCGCCGCCGCCGCCGCCGCCGCCTCCTCCTCCTCCTCCTGCCCGCTCCCCGCTCTCACTCCCATTCCCATTCCCATTCCCATTCCCGCTCCCGCTCCCGCTGCCGCTTCTCCTCCGCCTCCTCCCTCTTTTCTCTTCTCTTCTCTTCTCCTCCTCCCCCCCCCTCCTCCTCAGCCGCCCTCCGCCTAGCCCTGCACCAGTGCCCGAACTCCAGCCCTCCGCCTGCCCAGCCCAGGACCTGCAGCACCGGGCGCCCAGTCGGCACGCTGCCGCCAAGCCAAGGGGAGCCAACCTCCTCCGGCTGCCGCTGGCCACAGGGAACTCCTACTCTCTCTTTCTAGGCCGGATCCCCTGCCTGCCGCCATCGCCCAGCCACACGCCAGCCGTGCCCGGCAGCCTCCACGCCTGCCCAGGGCTGCGCCCCGCGGCTCGCGGGTCCCGGCACCAGGGGGTTCGGCGCCCCACACCACCGCGGCCCGGGCCTTCCCTCCTACCCGGCCGCCAGCAGCCCCCCCACCGCTGACGCACAGGTCGCCCGCCCTCCCCCGGCACGGCCGCCGCGCCTCCACACACTCCCACGCCGCGAGGACAGCTGAGGGCCTGGGGACCCTTGTCCCCGCTCGGTCACGGGGGCCCAAGTGGGGCAGCAGGTCGGGAAGGAGGGCGGCAGCGCACGGAATCACCCCCGCCGCACGCTCGCGTGGGCACTCACACACACACACACACACACACACACACGCCTACACAAGGGGCACACAGTCGCACACCCCGACACCCTTCGTGGCACAGAGGGATTTCCGTCCTCAGCGCCCGTTCCCTCACGGGAGGGTGGGGCGCTTCAGCGCGACCCGCACCCTCCAGCCCGGCAGCCAGTTCGAGACTGTCGCTCCCCCTCTTCATGGAGGAACGACACAGGACCCTGCGCTGTTCTTTCGTCTGCTCGGCCCTCCCCGGGTTTGCTGCTGGTTCTTCCCGGGTTGGCTACCGTCCCTTCCACCTCCGTGGAAGGGCGGTTCCCCCTGCCACATTCCCCACTTCCGCGGGGGAGCGGCACACCGCCGGCCGGCCGGCCGGCTCTCTCGGGGGCTGCACAGGTGTTCCCCTTAGATGTTCCTGGTGCATGTTGTCTCTCTCCTCCTTTATAGTCCTCTTCCGCCAATCCCAACTCGGCTGCCCACACGCCAAGTACGCTGCTCTCCTCCAATCAGGAGCAGGATCAGCTCCTGGAGGTCATCACTCAAGTTGGCAAGAGGCAGCTGCATAGAAGCTGTTTTCTCCTCTCCCAGCGCCATATTGTGGGAGAGCAGATGCATAGAATAAGTCTTAATTCCAGTAACTCAGTCCAATCCGAGTTGCTCCCCACAGAGACCACAGGCTGTGTGCTGCCTGCCTGCCACGGACCCTCTGTCCCGGGGAGGTCCTGTGGGCACGCAGCCTGTGGCCGCGGGTCTCTGCCTGGCCTGCCAAAAGGGTGCCCCGTTTGGATGCTGTGTGAGTCAGGGCTGATGGGGGAGAGGGGGACAGAGAGAGGAGAGAGAGACAGAGAGAGAGAGAGAAAGAGAGAGAGACGTGTAGGTGTTGGTGTAAGTCAGAGACAGAGGGAGAGGGTGCCTGTATTGCCTGCGAGGCTTGGTGTGGGGTCCCTCCTTTGCGCTCTGGAGGGCTTCCGCGGCTGTGGCGCGTGGCCGCCGCACGGCCAGGTGGCGCAGAGGGCCCGCGGGTTGGGCTGCGCGAGGCACCGGGCCCTGAGTGGTGGGCAACCGCGCCCTGGCGTCGTCTTCGGGCGGTGGTCGTGGTCGTGGTCGTGGTCACAGTCATTGGGCTCCCTGGGAGACAGGAGCCCGGGAGGGGCGGTGGGAGTGCAGGTGCCGGGAGCTGCTGGTGCGGCGGGCTGCGGGGTTGGGGCGGCCGGCAGGGGAGCGCCCTGGCGGGCGGTGAGTCGCTGGTTTGGGGTTGGAGGGGGCGCGCTGGATGGCGCGGGGCGTGGCCTGTGTCCCGGGGTGGGCCCCGGGGTTGGCGGTGGGGCTGCGGCAGCCGGGGACAGCTGGCCGGCCCGCCCGTGCCCGTGCCCGTGCCCGTGCCCGTGCCCGTGCCCAGGCCCAGGCCCAGGCCCAGGCCCGAGGCGCGGGCGGGCTGGGGCTGCCAGGTGGAGGGGTCGGGCTTCTGCCCCCTGCTGGAGCTGCGTTGGGGGTCGCAGGGGTCCCGGCGTGCGGGCTGGCGGATGGGGGCGTGGCTAGGCAGCCAGCCAAAGGCGAGCAAAAGGGGAGGGTGCCGCGGGGCAAAAGCCTACAGCACCCGGTATTCCCAGGCGGTCTCCCATCCAAGTACTAACCAGGCCCGACCCTGCTTAGCTTCCGAGATCAGACGAGATCGGGCGCGTTCAGGGTGGTATGGCCGTAGACGCCAGAGGCTGCCTCCAGGCCCCTCTTGAGTGCGCGCCCGCACAGCCGCCGCCGCCGCCGCCGCCGCCGCCTCCTCCTCCTCCTCCTCCTCCTGCCCGCTCCCCGCTCTCACTCCCATTCCCATTCCCATTCCCATTCCCGCTCCCGCTCCCGCTGCCGCTTCTCCTCCGCCTCCTCCCTCTTTTCTCTTCTCTTCTCTTCTCCTCCTCCCCCCCCCTCCTCCTCAGCCGCCCTCCGCCTAGCCCTGCACCAGTGCCCGAACTCCAGCCCTCCGCCTGCCCAGCCCAGGACCTGCAGCACCGGGCGCCCAGTCGGCACGCTGCCGCCAAGCCAAGGGGAGCCAACCTCCTCCGGCTGCCGCTGGCCACAGGGAACTCCTACTCTCTCTTTCTAGGCCGGATCCCCTGCCTGCCGCCATCGCCCAGCCACACGCCAGCCGTGCCCGGCAGCCTCCACGCCTGCCCAGGGCTGCGCCCCGCGGCTCGCGGGTCCCGGCACCAGGGGGTTCGGCGCCCCACACCACCGCGGCCCGGGCCTTCCCTCCTACCCGGCCGCCAGCAGCCCCCCCACCGCTGACGCACAGGTCGCCCGCCCTCCCCCGGCACGGCCGCCGCGCCTCCACACACTCCCACGCCGCGAGGACAGCTGAGGGCCTGGGGACCCTTGTCCCCGCTCGGTCACGGGGGCCCAAGTGGGGCAGCAGGTCGGGAAGGAGGGTGGCAGCGCACGGAATCACCCCCGCCGCACGCTCGCGTGGGCACTCACACACACACACACACACACACACACACGCCTACACAAGGGGCACACAGTCGCACACCCCGACACCCTTCGTGGCACAGAGGGATTTCCGTCCTCAGCGCCCGTTCCCTCACGGGAGGGTGGGGCGCTTCAGCGCGACCCGCACCCTCCAGCCCGGCAGCCAGTTCGAGACTGTCGCTCCCCCTCTTCATGGAGGAACGACACAGGACCCTGCGCTGTTCTTTCGTCTGCTCGGCCCTCCCCGGGTTTGCTGCTGGTTCTTCCCGGGTTGGCTACCGTCCCTTCCACCTCCGTGGAAGGGCGGTTCCCCCTGCCACATTCCCCACTTCCGCGGGGGAGCGGCACACCGCCGGCCGGCCGGCCGGCTCTCTCGGGGGCTGCACAGGTGTTCCCCTTAGATGTTCCTGGTGCATGTTGTCTCTCTCCTCCTTTATAGTCCTCTTCCGCCAATCCCAACTCGGCTGCCCACACGCCAAGTACGCTGCTCTCCTCCAATCAGGAGCAGGATCAGCTCCTGGAGGTCATCACTCAAGTTGGCAAGAGGCAGCTGCATAGAAGCTGTTTTCTCCTCTCCCAGCGCCATATTGTGGGAGAGCAGATGCATAGAATAAGTCTTAATTCCAGTAACTCAGTCCAATCCGAGTTGCTCCCCACAGAGACCACAGGCTGTGTGCTGCCTGCCTGCCACGGACCCTCTGTCCCGGGGAGGTCCTGTGGGCACGCAGCCTGTGGCCGCGGGTCTCTGCCTGGCCTGCCAAAAGGGTGCCCCGTTTGGATGCTGTGTGAGTCAGGGCTGATGGGGGAGAGGGGGACAGAGAGAGGAGAGAGAGACAGAGAGAGAGAGAGAAAGAGAGAGAGACGTGTAGGTGTTGGTGTAAGTCAGAGACAGAGGGAGAGGGTGCCTGTATTGCCTGCGAGGCTTGGTGTGGGGTCCCTCCTTTGCGCTCTGGAGGGCTTCCGCGGCTGTGGCGCGTGGCCGCCGCACGGCCAGGTGGCGCAGAGGGCCCGCGGGTTGGGCTGCGCGAGGCACCGGGCCCTGAGTGGTGGGCAACCGCGCCCTGGCGTCGTCTTCGGGCGGTGGTCGTGGTCGTGGTCGTGGTCACAGTCATTGGGCTCCCTGGGAGACAGGAGCCCGGGAGGGGCGGTGGGAGTGCAGGTGCCGGGAGCTGCTGGTGCGGCGGGCTGCGGGGTTGGGGCGGCCGGCAGGGGAGCGCCCTGGCGGGCGGTGAGTCGCTGGTTTGGGGTTGGAGGGGGCGCGCTGGATGGCGCGGGGCGTGGCCTGTGTCCCGGGGTGGGCCCCGGGGTTGGCGGTGGGGCTGCGGCAGCCGGGGACAGCTGGCCGGCCCGCCCGTGCCCGTGCCCGTGCCCGTGCCCAGGCCCAGGCCCAGGCCCAGGCCCGAGGCGCGGGCGGGCTGGGGCTGCCAGGTGGAGGGGTCGGGCTTCTGCCCCCTGCTGGAGCTGCGTTGGGGGTCGCAGGGGTCCCGGCGTGCGGGCTGGCGGATGGGGGCGTGGCTAGGCAGCCAGCCAAAGGCGAGCAAAAGGGGAGGGTGCCGCGGGGCAAAAGCCTACAGCACCCGGTATTCCCAGGCGGTCTCCCATCCAAGTACTAACCAGGCCCGACCCTGCTTAGCTTCCGAGATCAGACGAGATCGGGCGCGTTCAGGGTGGTATGGCCGTAGACGCCAGAGGCTGCCTCCAGGCCCCTCTTGAGTGCGCGCCCGCACAGCCGCCGCCGCCGCCGCCGCCGCCGCCGCCGCCGCCGCCTCCTCCTCCTCCTCCTGCCCGCTCCCCGCTCTCACTCCCATTCCCATTCCCATTCCCATTCCCGCTCCCGCTCCCGCTGCCGCTTCTCCTCCGCCTCCTCCCTCTTTTCTCTTCTCTTCTCTTCTCCTCCTCCCCCCCCCTCCTCCTCAGCCGCCCTCCGCCTAGCCCTGCACCAGTGCCCGAACTCCAGCCCTCCGCCTGCCCAGCCCAGGACCTGCAGCACCGGGCGCCCAGTCGGCACGCTGCCGCCAAGCCAAGGGGAGCCAACCTCCTCCGGCTGCCGCTGGCCACAGGGAACTCCTACTCTCTCTTTCTAGGCCGGATCCCCTGCCTGCCGCCATCGCCCAGCCACACGCCAGCCGTGCCCGGCAGCCTCCACGCCTGCCCAGGGCTGCGCCCCGCGGCTCGCGGGTCCCGGCACCAGGGGGTTCGGCGCCCCACACCACCGCGGCCCGGGCCTTCCCTCCTACCCGGCCGCCAGCAGCCCCCCCACCGCTGACGCACAGGTCGCCCGCCCTCCCCCGGCACGGCCGCCGCGCCTCCACACACTCCCACGCCGCGAGGACAGCTGAGGGCCTGGGGACCCTTGTCCCCGCTCGGTCACGGGGGCCCAAGTGGGGCAGCAGGTCGGGAAGGAGGGCGGCAGCGCACGGAATCACCCCCGCCGCACGCTCGCGTGGGCACTCACACACACACACACACACACACACACACGCCTACACAAGGGGCACACAGTCGCACACCCCGACACCCTTCGTGGCACAGAGGGATTTCCGTCCTCAGCGCCCGTTCCCTCACGGGAGGGTGGGGCGCTTCAGCGCGACCCGCACCCTCCAGCCCGGCAGCCAGTTCGAGACTGTCGCTCCCCCTCTTCATGGAGGAACGACACAGGACCCTGCGCTGTTCTTTCGTCTGCTCGGCCCTCCCCGGGTTTGCTGCTGGTTCTTCCCGGGTTGGCTACCGTCCCTTCCACCTCCGTGGAAGGGCGGTTCCCCCTGCCACATTCCCCACTTCCGCGGGGGAGCGGCACACCGCCGGCCGGCCGGCCGGCTCTCTCGGGGGCTGCACAGGTGTTCCCCTTAGATGTTCCTGGTGCATGTTGTCTCTCTCCTCCTTTATAGTCCTCTTCCGCCAATCCCAACTCGGCTGCCCACACGCCAAGTACGCTGCTCTCCTCCAATCAGGAGCAGGATCAGCTCCTGGAGGTCATCACTCAAGTTGGCAAGAGGCAGCTGCATAGAAGCTGTTTTCTCCTCTCCCAGCGCCATATTGTGGGAGAGCAGATGCATAGAATAAGTCTTAATTCCAGTAACTCAGTCCAATCCGAGTTGCTCCCCACAGAGACCACAGGCTGTGTGCTGCCTGCCTGCCACGGACCCTCTGTCCCGGGGAGGTCCTGTGGGCACGCAGCCTGTGGCCGCGGGTCTCTGCCTGGCCTGCCAAAAGGGTGCCCCGTTTGGATGCTGTGTGAGTCAGGGCTGATGGGGGAGAGGGGGACAGAGAGAGGAGAGAGAGACAGAGAGAGAGAGAGAAAGAGAGAGAGACGTGTAGGTGTTGGTGTAAGTCAGAGACAGAGGGAGAGGGTGCCTGTATTGCCTGCGAGGCTTGGTGTGGGGTCCCTCCTTTGCGCTCTGGAGGGCTTCCGCGGCTGTGGCGCGTGGCCGCCGCACGGCCAGGTGGCGCAGAGGGCCCGCGGGATGGGCTGCGCGAGGCACCGGGCCCTGAGTGGTGGGCAACCGCGCCCTGGCGTCGTCTTCGGGCGGTGGTCGTGGTCGTGGTCGTGGTCACAGTCATTGGGCTCCCTGGGAGACAGGAGCCCGGGAGGGGCGGTGGGAGTGCAGGTGCCGGGAGCTGCTGGTGCGGCGGGCTGCGGGGTTGGGGCGGCCGGCAGGGGAGCGCCCTGGCGGGCGGTGAGTCGCTGGTTTGGGGTTGGAGGGGGCGCGCTGGATGGCGCGGGGCGTGGCCTGTGTCCCGGGGTGGGCCCCGGGGTTGGCGGTGGGGCTGCGGCAGCCGGGGACAGCTGGCCGGCCCGCCCGTGCCCGTGCCCGTGCCCGTGCCCGTGCCCAGGCCCAGGCCCAGGCCCAGGCCCGAGGCGCGGGCGGGCTGGGGCTGCCAGGTGGAGGGGTCGGGCTTCTGCCCCCTGCTGGAGCTGCGTTGGGGGTCGCAGGGGTCCCGGCGTGCGGGCTGGCGGATGGGGGCGTGGCTAGGCAGCCAGCCAAAGGCGAGCAAAAGGGGAGGGTGCCGCGGGGCAAAAGCCTACAGCACCCGGTATTCCCAGGCGGTCTCCCATCCAAGTACTAACCAGGCCCGACCCTGCTTAGCTTCCGAGATCAGACGAGATCGGGCGCGTTCAGGGTGGTATGGCCGTAGACGCCAGAGGCTGCGTCCAGGCCCCTCTTGAGTGCGCGCCCGCACAGCCGCCGCCGCCGCCGCCGCCGCCGCCGCCGCCTCCTCCTCCTCCTCCTCCTCCTGCCCGCTCCCCGCTCTCACTCCCATTCCCATTCCCATTCCCATTCCCGCTCCCGCTCCCGCTGCCGCTTCTCCTCCGCCTCCTCCCTCTTTTCTCTTCTCTTCTCTTCTCCTCCTCCCCCCCCCTCCTCCTCAGCCGCCCTCCGCCTAGCCCTGCACCAGTGCCCGAACTCCAGCCCTCCGCCTGCCCAGCCCAGGACCTGCAGTGCAGCACCGGGCGCCCAGTCGGCACGCTGCCGCCAAGCCAAGGGGAGCCAACCTCCTCCGGCTGCCGCTGGCCACAGGGAACTCCTACTCTCTCTTTCTAGGCCGGATCCCCTGCCTGCCGCCATCGCCCAGCCACACGCCAGCCGTGCCCGGCAGCCTCCACGCCTGCCCAGGGCTGCGCCCCGCGGCTCGCGGGTCCCGGCACCAGGGGGTTCGGCGCCCCACACCACCGCGGCCCGGGCCTTCCCTCCTACCCGGCCGCCAGCAGCCCCCCCACCGCTGACGCACAGGTCGCCCGCCCTCCCCCGGCACGGCCGCCGCGCCTCCACACACTCCCACGCCGCGAGGACAGCTGAGGGCCTGGGGACCCTTGTCCCCGCTCGGTCACGGGGGCCCAAGTGGGGCAGCAGGTCGGGAAGGAGGGCGGCAGCGCACGGAATCACCCCCGCCGCACGCTCGCGTGGGCACTCACACACACACACACACACACACACACACGCCTACACAAGGGGCACACAGTCGCACACCCCGACACCCTTCGTGGCACAGAGGGATTTCCGTCCTCAGCGCCCGTTCCCTCACGGGAGGGTGGGGCGCTTCAGCGCGACCCGCACCCTCCAGCCCGGCAGCCAGTTCGAGACTGTCGCTCCCCCTCTTCATGGAGGAACGACACAGGACCCTGCGCTGTTCTTTCGTCTGCTCGGCCCTCCCCGGGTTTGCTGCTGGTTCTTCCCGGGTTGGCTACCGTCCCTTCCACCTCCGTGGAAGGGCGGTTCCCCCTGCCACATTCCCCACTTCCGCGGGGGAGCGGCACACCGCCGGCCGGCCGGCCGGCTCTCTCGGGGGCTGCACAGGTGTTCCCCTTAGATGTTCCTGGTGCATGTTGTCTCTCTCCTCCTTTATAGTCCTCTTCCGCCAATCCCAACTCGGCTGCCCACACGCCAAGTACGCTGCTCTCCTCCAATCAGGAGCAGGATCAGCTCCTGGAGGTCATCACTCAAGTTGGCAAGAGGCAGCTGCATAGAAGCTGTTTTCTCCTCTCCCAGCGCCATATTGTGGGAGAGCAGATGCATAGAATAAGTCTTAATTCCAGTAACTCAGTCCAATCCGAGTTGCTCCCCACAGAGACCACAGGCTGTGTGCTGCCTGCCTGCCACGGACCCTCTGTCCCGGGGAGGTCCTGTGGGCACGCAGCCTGTGGCCGCGGGTCTCTGCCTGGCCTGCCAAAAGGGTGCCCCGTTTGGATGCTGTGTGAGTCAGGGCTGATGGGGGAGAGGGGGACAGAGAGAGGAGAGAGAGACAGAGAGAGAGAGAGAAAGAGAGAGAGACGTGTAGGTGTTGGTGTAAGTCAGAGACAGAGGGAGAGGGTGCCTGTATTGCCTGCGAGGCTTGGTGTGGGGTCCCTCCTTTGCGCTCTGGAGGGCTTCCGCGGCTGTGGCGCGTGGCCGCCGCACGGCCAGGTGGCGCAGAGGGCCCGCGGGTTGGGCTGCGCGAGGCACCGGGCCCTGAGTGGTGGGCAACCGCGCCCTGGCGTCGTCTTCGGGCGGTGGTCGTGGTCGTGGTCGTGGTCACAGTCATTGGGCTCCCTGGGAGACAGGAGCCCGGGAGGGGCGGTGGGAGTGCAGGTGCCGGGAGCTGCTGGTGCGGCGGGCTGCGGGGTTGGGGCGGCCGGCAGGGGAGCGCCCTGGCGGGCGGTGAGTCGCTGGTTTGGGGTTGGAGGGGGCGCGCTGGATGGCGCGGGGCGTGGCCTGTGTCCCGGGGTGGGCCCCGGGGTTGGCGGTGGGGCTGCGGCAGCCGGGGACAGCTGGCCGGCCCGCCCGTGCCCGTGCCCGTGCCCGTGCCCGTGCCCAGGCCCAGGCCCAGGCCCAGGCCCGAGGCGCGGGCGGGCTGGGGCTGCCAGGTGGAGGGGTCGGGCTTCTGCCCCCTGCTGGAGCTGCGTTGGGGGTCGCAGGGGTCCCGGCGTGCGGGCTGGCGGATGGGGGCGTGGCTAGGCAGCCAGCCAAAGGCGAGCAAAAGGGGAGGGTGCCGCGGGGCAAAAGCCTACAGCACCCGGTATTCCCAGGCGGTCTCCCATCCAAGTACTAACCAGGCCCGACCCTGCTTAGCTTCCGAGATCAGACGAGATCGGGCGCGTTCAGGGTGGTATGGCCGTAGACGCCAGAGGCTGCCTCCAGGCCCCTCTTGAGTGCGCGCCCGCACAGCCGCCGCCGCCGCCGCCGCCGCCGCCGCCGCCTCCTCTTCCTGCCCGCTCCCCGCTCTCACTCCCATTCCCATTCCCATTCCCACTCCCGCTCCCGCTGCCGCTGCCGCTTCTCCTCCGCCTCCTCCCTCTTTTCTCTTCTCTTCTCTTCTCCTCCTCCCCCCCCTCCTCCTCAGCCGCCCTCCGCCTAGCCCTGCACCAGTGCCCGAACTCCAGCCCTCCACCTGCCCAGCCCAGGACCTGCAGCACCGGGCGCCCAGTCGGCACGCTGCCGCCAAGCCAAGGGGAGCCAACCTCCTCCGGCTGCCGCTGGCCACAGGGAACTCCTACTCTCTCTTTCTAGGCCGGATCCCCTGCCTGCCGCCATCGCCCAGCCACACGCCAGCCGTGCCCGGCAGCCTCCACGCCTGCCCAGGGCTGCGCCCCGCGGCTCGCGGGTCCCGGCACCAGGGGGTTCGGCGCCCCACACCACCGCGGCCCGGGCCTTCCCTCCTACCCGGCCGCCAGCAGCCCCCCCACCGCTGACGCACAGGTCGCCCGCCCTCCCCCGGCACGGCCGCCGCGCCTCCACACACTCCCACGCCGCGAGGACAGCTGAGGGCCTGGGGACCCTTGTCCCCGCTCGGTCACGGGGGCCCAAGTGGGGCAGCAGGTCGGGAAGGAGGGCGGCAGCGTACGGAATCACCCCCGCCGCACGCTCGCGTGGGCACTCACACACACACACACACACACACGCCTACACAAGGGGCACACAGTCGCACACCCCGACACCCTTCGTGGCACAGAGGGATTTCCGTCCTCAGCGCCCGTTCCCTCACGGGAGGGTGGGGCGCTTCAGCGCGACCCGCACCCTCCAGCCCGGCAGCCAGTTCGAGACCACAGGCTGTGTGCTGCCTGCCTGCCACGGACCCTCTGTCCCGGGGAGGTCCTGTGGGCACGCAGCCTGTGGCCGCGGGTCTCTGCCTGGCCTGCCAAAAGGGTGCCCCGTTTGGATGCTGTGTGAGTCAGGGCTGATGGGGGAGAGGGGGACAGAGAGAGGAGAGAGAGACAGAGAGAGAGAGAGAAAGAGAGAGAGACGTGTAGGTGTTGGTGTAAGTCAGAGACAGAGGGAGAGGGTGCCTGTATTGCCTGCGAGGCTTGGTGTGGGGTCCCTCCTTTGCGCTCTGGAGGGCTTCCGCGGCTGTGGCGCGTGGCCGCCGCACGGCCAGGTGGCGCAGAGGGCCCGCGGGTTGGGCTGCGCGAGGCACCGGGCCCTGAGTGGTGGGCAACCGCGCCCTGGCGTCGTCTTCGGGCGGTGGTCGTGGTCGTGGTCGTGGTCACAGTCATTGGGCTCCCTGGGAGACAGGAGCCCGGGAGGGGCGGTGGGAGTGCAGGTGCCGGGAGCTGCTGGTGCGGCGGGCTGCGGGGTTGGGGCGGCCGGCAGGGGAGCGCCCTGGCGGGCGGTGAGTCGCTGGTTTGGGGTTGGAGGGGGCGCGCTGGATGGCGCGGGGCGTGGCCTGTGTCCCGGGGTGGGCCCCGGGGTTGGCGGTGGGGCTGCGGCAGCCGGGGACAGCTGGCCGGCCCGCCCGTGCCCGTGCCCGTGCCCGTGCCCGTGCCCAGGCCCAGGCCCGAGGCGCGGGCGGGCTGGGGCTGCCAGGTGGAGGGGTCGGGCTTCTGCCCCCTGCTGGAGCTGCGTTGGGGGTCGCAGGGGTCCCGGCGTGCGGGCTGGCGGATGGGGGCGTGGCTAGGCAGCCAGCCAAAGGCGAGCAAAAGGGGAGGGTGCCGCGGGGCAAAAGCCTACAGCACCCGGTATTCCCAGGCGGTCTCCCATCCAAGTACTAACCAGGCCCGACCCTGCTTAGCTTCCGAGATCAGACGAGATCGGGCGCGTTCAGGGTGGTATGGCCGTAGACGCCAGAGGCTGCCTCCAGGCCCCTCTTGAGTGCGCGCCCGCACAGCCGCCGCCGCCGCCGCCTCCGCCGCCGCCGCCTCCTCCTCCTCCTCCTCCTGCCCGCTCCCCGCTCTCACTCCCATTCCCATTCCCATTCCCATTCCCATTCCCACTCCCGCTCCCGCTCCCGCTGCCGCTTCTCCTCCGCCTCCTCCCTCTTTTCTCTTCTCTTCTCTTCTCCTCCTCCCCCCCCTCCTCCTCAGCCGCCCTCCGCCTAGCCCTGCACCAGTGCCCGAACTCCAGCCCTCCGCCTGCCCAGCCCAGGACCTGCAGCACCGGGCGCCCAGTCGGCACGCTGCCGCCAAGCCAAGGGGAGCCAACCTCCTCCGGCTGCCGCTGGCCACAGGGAACTCCTACTCTCTCTTTCTAGGCCGGATCCCCTGCCTGCCGCCATCGCCCAGCCACACGCCAGCCGTGCCCGGCAGCCTCCACGCCTGCCCAGGGCTGCGCCCCGCGGCTCGCGGGTCCCGGCACCAGGGGGTTCGGCGCCCCACACCACCGCGGCCCGGGCCTTCCCTCCTACCCGGCCGCCAGCAGCCCCCCCACCGCTGACGCACAGGTCGCCCGCCCTCCCCCGGCACGGCCGCCGCGCCTCCACACACTCCCACGCCGCGAGGACAGCTGAGGGCCTGGGGACCCTTGTCCCCGCTCGGTCACGGGGGCCCAAGTGGGGCAGCAGGTCGGGAAGGAGGGCGGCAGCGCACGGAATCACCCCCGCCGCACGCTCGCGTGGGCACTCACACACACACACACACACACACACACACGCCTACACAAGGGGCACACAGTCGCACACCCCGACACCCTTCGTGGCACAGAGGGATTTCCGTCCTCAGCGCCCGTTCCCTCACGGGAGGGTGGGGCGCTTCAGCGCGACCCGCACCCTCCAGCCCGGCAGCCAGTTCGAGACTGTCGCTCCCCCTCTTCATGGAGGAACGACACAGGACCCTGCGTTGTTCTTTCGTCTGCTCGGCCCTCCCCGGGTTTGCTGCTGGTTCTTCCCGGGTTGGCTACCGTCCCTTCCACCTCCGTGGAAGGGCGGTTCCCCCTGCCACATTCCCCACTTCCGCGGGGGAGCGGCACACCGCCGGCCGGCCGGCCGGCTCTCTCGGGGGCTGCACAGGTGTTCCCCTTAGATGTTCCTGGTGCATGTTGTCTCTCTCCTCCTTTATAGTCCTCTTCCGCCAATCCCAACTCGGCTGCCCACACGCCAAGTACGCTGCTCTCCTCCAATCAGGAGCAGGATCAGCTCCTGGAGGTCATCACTCAAGTTGGCAAGAGGCAGCTGCATAGAAGCTGTTTTCTCCTCTCCCAGCGCCATATTGTGGGAGAGCAGATGCATAGAATAAGTCTTAATTCCAGTAACTCAGTCCAATCCGAGTTGCTCCCCACAGAGACCACAGGCTGTGTGCTGCCTGCCTGCCACGGACCCTCTGTCCCGGGGAGGTCCTGTGGGCACGCAGCCTGTGGCCGCGGGTCTCTGCCTGGCCTGCCAAAAGGGTGCCCCGTTTGGATGCTGTGTGAGTCAGGGCTGATGGGGGAGAGGGGGACAGAGAGAGGAGAGAGAGACAGAGAGAGAGAGAGAAAGAGAGAGAGACGTGTAGGTGTTGGTGTAAGTCAGAGACAGAGGGAGAGGGTGCCTGTATTGCCTGCGAGGCTTGGTGTGGGGTCCCTCCTTTGCGCTCTGGAGGGCTTCCGCGGCTGTGGCGCGTGGCCGCCGCACGGCCAGGTGGCGCAGAGGGCCCGCGGGTTGGGCTGCGCGAGGCACCGGGCCCTGAGTGGTGGGCAACCGCGCCCTGGCGTCGTCTTCGGGCGGTGGTCGTGGTCGTGGTCGTGGTCACAGTCATTGGGCTCCCTGGGAGACAGGAGCCCGGGAGGGGCGGTGGGAGTGCAGGTGCCGGGAGCTGCTGGTGCGGCGGGCTGCGGGGTTGGGGCGGCCGGCAGGGGAGCGCCCTGGCGGGCGGTGAGTCGCTGGTTTGGGGTTGGAGGGGGCGCGCTGGATGGCGCGGGGCGTGGCCTGTGTCCCGGGGTGGGCCCCGGGGTTGGCGGTGGGGCTGCGGCAGCCGGGGACAGCTGGCCGGCCCGCCCGTGCCCGTGCCCGTGCCCGTGCCCGTGCCCAGGCCCAGGCCCAGGCCCAGGCCCGAGGCGCGGGCGGGCTGGGGCTGCCAGGTGGAGGGGTCGGGCTTCTGCCCCCTGCTGGAGCTGCGTTGGGGGTCGCAGGGGTCCCGGCGTGCGGGCTGGCGGATGGGGGCGTGGCTAGGCAGCCAGCCAAAGGCGAGCAAAAGGGGAGGGTGCCGCGGGGCAAAAGCCTACAGCACCCGGTATTCCCAGGCGGTCTCCCATCCAAGTACTAACCAGGCCCGACCCTGCTTAGCTTCCGAGATCAGACGAGATCGGGCGCGTTCAGGGTGGTATGGCCGTAGACGCCAGAGGCTGCCTCCAGGCCCCTCTTGAGTGCGCGCCCGCACAGCCGCCGCCGCCGCCTCCTCCTCTTCCTGCCCGCTCCCCGCTCTCACTCCCATTCCCATTCCCATTCCCACTCCCGCTCCCGCTCCCGCTGCCGCTTCTCCTCCGCCTCCTCCCTCTTTTCTCTTCTCTTCTCTTCTCCTCCTCCCCCCCCCTCCTCCTCAGCCGCCCTCCGCCTAGCCCTGCACCAGTGCCCGAACTCCAGCCCTCCACCTGCCCAGCCCAGGACCTGCAGCACCGGGCGCCCAGTCGGCACGCTGCCGCCAAGCCAAGGGGAGCCAACCTCCTCCGGCTGCCGCTGGCCACAGGGAACTCCTACTCTCTCTTTCTAGGCCGGATCCCCTGCCTGCCGCCATCGACCAGCCACACGCCAGCCGTGCCCGGCAGCCTCCACGCCTGCCCAGGGCTGCGCCCCGCGGCTCGCGGGTCCCGGCACCAGGGGGTTCGGCGCCCCACACCACCGCGGCCCGGGCCTTCCCTCCTACCCGGCCGCCAGCAGCCCCCCCACCGCTGACGCACAGGTCGCCCGCCCTCCCCCGGCACGGCCGCCGCGCCTCCACACACTCCCACGCCGCGAGGACAGCTGAGGGCCTGGGGACCCTTGTCCCCGCTCGGTCACGGGGGCCCAAGTGGGGCAGCAGGTCGGGAAGGAGGGCGGCAGCGTACGGAATCACCCCCGCCGCACGCTCGCGTGGGCACTCACACACACACACACACACACACACGCCTACACAAGAGGCACACAGTCGCACACCCCGACACCCTTCGTGGCACAGAGGGATTTCCGTCCTCAGCGCCCGTTCCCTCACGGGAGGGTGGGGCGCTTCAGCGCGACCCGCACCCTCCAGCCCGGCAGCCAGTTCGAGACCACAGGCTGTGTGCTGCCTGCCTGCCACGGACCCTCTGTCCCGGGGAGGTCCTGTGGGCACGCAGCCTGTGGCCGCGGGTCTCTGCCTGGCCTGCCAAAAGGGTGCCCCGTTTGGATGCTGTGTGAGTCAGGGCTGATGGGGGAGAGGGGGACAGAGAGAGGAGAGAGAGACAGAGAGAGAGAGAGAAAGAGAGAGAGACGTGTAGGTGTTGGTGTAAGTCAGAGACAGAGGGAGAGGGTGCCTGTATTGCCTGCGAGGCTTGGTGTGGGGTCCCTCCTTTGCGCTCTGGAGGGCTTCCGCGGCTGTGGCGCGTGGCCGCCGCACGGCCAGGTGGCGCAGAGGGCCCGCGGGTTGGGCTGCGCGAGGCACCGGGCCCTGAGTGGTGGGCAACCGCGCCCTGGCGTCGTCTTCGGGCGGTGGTCGTGGTCGTGGTCGTGGTCACAGTCATTGGGCTCCCTGGGAGACAGGAGCCCGGGAGGGGCGGTGGGAGTGCAGGTGCCGGGAGCTGCTGGTGCGGCGGGCTGCGGGGTTGGGGCGGCCGGCAGGGGAGCGCCCTGGCGGGCGGTGAGTCGCTGGTTTGGGGTTGGAGGGGGCGCGCTGGATGGCGCGGGGCGTGGCCTGTGTCCCGGGGTGGGCCCCGGGGTTGGCGGTGGGGCTGCGGCAGCCGGGGACAGCTGGCCGGCCCGCCCGTGCCCGTGCCCGTGCCCAGGCCCAGGCCCAGGCCCAGGCCCGAGGCGCGGGCGGGCTGGGGCTGCCAGGTGGAGGGGTCGGGCTTCTGCCCCCTGCTGGAGCTGCGTTGGGGGTCGCAGGGGTCCCGGCGTGCGGGCTGGCGGATGGGGGCGTGGCTAGGCAGCCAGCCAAAGGCGAGCAAAAGGGGAGGGTGCCGCGGGGCAAAAGCCTACAGCACCCGGTATTCCCAGGCGGTCTCCCATCCAAGTACTAACCAGGCCCGACCCTGCTTAGCTTCCGAGATCAGACGAGATCGGGCGCGTTCAGGGTGGTATGGCCGTAGACGCCAGAGGCTGCGTCCAGGCCCCTCTTGAGTGCGCGCCCGCACAGCCGCCGCCGCCGCCGCCGCCGCCTCCTCCTCCTCCTCCTGCCCGCTCCCCGCTCTCACTCCCATTCCCATTCCCATTCCCGCTCCCGCTCCCGCTCCCGCTGCCGCTTCTCCTCCGCCTCCTCCCTCTTTTCTCTTCTCTTCTCTTCTCCTCCTCCCCCCCCTCCTCCTCAGCCGCCCTCCGCCTAGCCCTGCACCAGTGCCCGAACTCCAGCCCTCCGCCTGCCCAGCCCAGGACCTGCAGCACCGGGCGCCCAGTCGGCACGCTGCCGCCAAGCCAAGGGGAGCCAACCTCCTCCGGCTGCCGCTGGCCACAGGGAACTCCTACTCTCTCTTTCTAGGCCGGATCCCCTGCCTGCCGCCATCGCCCAGCCACACGCCAGCCGTGCCCGGCAGCCTCCACGCCTGCCCAGGGCTGCGCCCCGCGGCTCGCGGGTCCCGGCACCAGGGGGTTCGGCGCCCCACACCACCGCGGCCCGGGCCTTCCCTCCTACCCGGCCGCCAGCAGCCCCCCCACCGCTGACGCACAGGTCGCCCGCCCTCCCCCGGCACGGCCGCCGCACCTCCACACACTCCCACGCCGCGAGGACAGCTGAGGGCCTGGGGACCCTTGTCCCCGCTCGGTCACGGGGGCCCAAGTGGGGCAGCAGGTCGGGAAGGAGGGCGGCAGCGCACGGAATCACCCCCGCCGCACGCTCGCGTGGGCACTCACACACACACACACACACACACACACACACACGCCTACACAAGGGGCACACAGTCGCACACCCCGACACCCTTCGTGGCACAGAGGGATTTCCGTCCTCAGCGCCCGTTCCCTCACGGGAGGGTGGGGCGCTTCAGCGCGACCCGCACCCTCCAGCCCGGCAGCCAGTTCGAGACTGTCGCTCCCCCTCTTCATGGAGGAACGACACAGGACCCTGCGCTGTTCTTTCGTCTGCTCGGCCCTCCCCGGGTTTGCTGCTGGTTCTTCCCGGGTTGGCTACCGTCCCTTCCACCTCCGTGGAAGGGCGGTTCCCCCTGCCACATTCCCCACTTCCGCGGGGGAGCGGCACACCGCCGGCCGGCCGGCCGGCTCTCTCGGGGGCTGCACAGGTGTTCCCCTTAGATGTTCCTGGTGCATGTTGTCTCTCTCCTCCTTTATAGTCCTCTTCCGCCAATCCCAACTCGGCTGCCCACACGCCAAGTACGCTGCTCTCCTCCAATCAGGAGCAGGATCAGCTCCTGGAGGTCATCACTCAAGTTGGCAAGAGGCAGCTGCATAGAAGCTGTTTTCTCCTCTCCCAGCGCCATATTGTGGGAGAGCAGATGCATAGAATAAGTCTTAATTCCAGTAACTCAGTCCAATCCGAGTTGCTCCCCACAGAGACCACAGGCTGTGTGCTGCCTGCCTGCCACGGACCCTCTGTCCCGGGGAGGTCCTGTGGGCACGCAGCCTGTGGCCGCGGGTCTCTGCCTGGCCTGCCAAAAGGGTGCCCCGTTTGGATGCTGTGTGAGTCAGGGCTGATGGGGGAGAGGGGGACAGAGAGAGGAGAGAGAGACAGAGAGAGAGAGAGAAAGAGAGAGAGACGTGTAGGTGTTGGTGTAAGTCAGAGACAGAGGGAGAGGGTGCCTGTATTGCCTGCGAGGCTTGGTGTGGGGTCCCTCCTTTGCGCTCTGGAGGGCTTCCGCGGCTGTGGCGCGTGGCCGCCGCACGGCCAGGTGGCGCAGAGGGCCCGCGGGTTGGGCTGCGCGAGGCACCGGGCCCTGAGTGGTGGGCAACCGCGCCCTGGCGTCGTCTTCGGGCGGTGGTCGTGGTCGTGGTCATGGTCACAGTCATTGGGCTCCCTGGGAGACAGGAGCCCGGGAGGGGCGGTGGGAGTGCAGGTGCCGGGAGCTGCTGGTGCGGCGGGCTGCGGGGTTGGGGCGGCCGGCAGGGGAGCGCCCTGGCGGGCGGTGAGTCGCTGGTTTGGGGTTGGAGGGGGCGCGCTGGATGGCGCGGGGCGTGGCCTGTGTCCCGGGGTGGGCCCCGGGGTTGGCGGTGGGGCTGCGGCAGCCGGGGACAGCTGGCCGGCCCGCCCGTGCCCGTGCCCGTGCCCAGGCCCAGGCCCAGGCCCAGGCCCAGGCCCGAGGCGCGGGCGGGCTGGGGCTGCCAGGTGGAGGGGTCGGGCTTCTGCCCCCTGCTGGAGCTGCGTTGGGGGTCGCAGGGGTCCCGGCGTGCGGGCTGGCGGATGGGGGCGTGGCTAGGCAGCCAGCCAAAGGCGAGCAAAAGGGGAGGGTGCCGCGGGGCAAAAGCCTACAGCACCCGGTATTCCCAGGCGGTCTCCCATCCAAGTACTAACCAGGCCCGACCCTGCTTAGCTTCCGAGATCAGACGAGATCGGGCGCGTTCAGGGTGGTATGGCCGTAGACGCCAGAGGCCGCCTCCAGGCCCCTCTTGAGTGCGCGCCCGCACAGCCGCCGCCGCCGCCGCCGCCGCCGCCGCCTCCTCTTCCTGCCCGCTCCCCGCTCTCACTCCCATTCCCATTCCCATTCCCATTCCCGCTCCCGCTCCCGCTGCCGCTTCTCCTCCGCCTCCTCCCTCTTTTCTCTTCTCTTCTCTTCTCCTCCCCCCCCCCCCTCCTCAGCCGCCCTCCGCCTAGCCCTGCACCAGTGCCCGAACTCCAGCCCTCCGCCTGCCCAGCCCAGGACCTGCAGCACCGGGCGCCCAGTCGGCACGCTGCCGCCAAGCCAAGGGGAGCCAACCTCCTCCGGCTGCCGCTGGCCACAGGGAACTCCTACTCTCTCTTTCTAGGCCGGATCCCCTGCCTGCCGCCATCGCCCAGCCACACGCCAGCCGTGCCCGGCAGCCTCCACGCCTGCCCAGGGCTGCGCCCCGCGGCTCGCGGGTCCCGGCACCAGGGGGTTCGGCGCCCCACACCACCGCGGCCCGGGCCTTCCCTCCTACCCGGCCGCCAGCAGCCCCCCCACCGCTGACGCACAGGTCGCCCGCCCTCCCCCGGCACGGCCGCCGCGCCTCCACACACTCCCACGCCGCGAGGACAGCTGAGGGCCTGGGGACCCTTGTCCCCGCTCGGTCACGGGGGCCCAAGTGGGGCAGCAGGTCGGGAAGGAGGGCGGCAGCGCATGGAATCACCCCCGCCGCACGCTCGCGTGGGCACTCACACACACACACACACACACACACACACACGCCTACACAAGGGGCACACAGTCGCACACCCCGACACCCTTCGTGGCACAGAGGGATTTCCGTCCTCAGCGCCCGTTCCCTCACGGGAGGGTGGGGCGCTTCAGCGCGACCCGCACCCTCCAGCCCGGCAGCCAGTTCGAGACTGTCGCTCCCCCTCTTCATGGAGGAACGACACAGGACCCTGCGCTGTTCTTTCGTCTGCTCGGCCCTCCCCGGGTTTGCTGCTGGTTCTTCCCGGGTTGGCTACCGTCCCTTCCACCTCCGTGGAAGGGCGGTTCCCCCTGCCACATTCCCCACTTCCGCGGGGGAGCGGCACACCGCCGGCCGGCCGGCCGGCTCTCTCGGGGGCTGCACAGGTGTTCCCCTTAGATGTTCCTGGTGCATGTTGTCTCTCTCCTCCTTTATAGTCCTCTTCCGCCAATCCCAACTCGGCTGCCCACACGCCAAGTACGCTGCTCTCCTCCAATCAGGAGCAGGATCAGCTCCTGGAGGTCATCACTCAAGTTGGCAAGAGGCAGCTGCATAGAAGCTGTTTTCTCCTCTCCCAGCGCCATATTGTGGGAGAGCAGATGCATAGAATAAGTCTTAATTCCAGTAACTCAGTCCAATCCGAGTTGCTCCCCACAGAGACCACAGGCTGTGTGCTGCCTGCCTGCCACGGACCCTCTGTCCCGGGGAGGTCCTGTGGGCACGCAGCCTGTGGCCGCGGGTCTCTGCCTGGCCTGCCAAAAGGGTGCCCCGTTTGGATGCTGTGTGAGTCAGGGCTGATGGGGGAGAGGGGGACAGAGAGAGGAGAGAGAGACAGAGAGAGAGAGAGAAAGAGAGAGAGACGTGTAGGTGTTGGTGTAAGTCAGAGACAGAGGGAGAGGGTGCCTGTATTGCCTGTGAGGCTTGGTGTGGGGTCCCTCCTTTGCGCTCTGGAGGGCTTCCGCGGCTGTGGCGCGTGGCCGCCGCACGGCCAGGTGGCGCAGAGGGCCCGCGGGTTGGGCTGCGCGAGGCACCGGGCCCTGAGAGGTGGGCAACCGCGCCCTGGCGTCGTCTTCGGGCGGTGGTCGTGGTCGTGGTCGTGGTCACAGTCATTGGGCTCCCTGGGAGACAGGAGCCCGGGAGGGGCGGTGGGAGTGCAGGTGCCGGGAGCTGCTGGTGCGGCGGGCTGCGGGGTTGGGGCGGCCGGCAGGGGAGCGCCCTGGCGGGCGGTGAGTCGCTGGTTTGGGGTTGGAGGGGGCGCGCTGGATGGCGCGGGGCGTGGCCTGTGTCCCGGGGTGGGCCCCGGGGTTGGCGGTGGGGCTGCGGCAGCCGGGGACAGCTGGCCGGCCCGCCCGTGCCCGTGCCCGTGCCCGTGCCCGTTCCCAGGCATAGGCCCAGGCCCAGGCCCGAGGCGCGGGCGGGCTGGGGCTGCCAGGTGGAGGGGTCGGGCTTCTGCCCCCTGCTGGAGCTGCGTTGGGGGTCGCAGGGGTCCCGGCGTGCGGGCTGGCGGATGGGGGCGTGGCTAGGCAGCCAGCCAAAGGCGAGCAAAAGGGGAGGGTGCCGCGGGGCAAAAGCCTACAGCACCCGGTATTCCCAGGCGGTCTCCCATCCAAGTACTAACCAGGCCCGACCCTGCTTAGCTTCCGAGATCAGACGAGATCGGGTGCGTTCAGGGTGGTATGGCCGTAGACGCCAGAGGCTGCCTCCAGGCCCCTCTTGAGTGCGCGCCCGCACAGCCGCCGCCGCCGCCGCCGCCGCCTCCTCCTCCTCCTCCTCCTGCCCGCTCCCCGCTCTCACTCCCATTCCCATTCCCATTCCCATTCCCGCTCCCGCTCCCGCTCCGGCTGCCGCTTCTCCTCCGCCTCCTCCCTCTTTTCTCTTCTCTTCTCTTCTCCTCCCTCCCCCCCCCTCCTCCTCAGCCGCCCTCCGCCTAGCCCTGCACCAGTGCCCGAACTCCAGCCCTCCGCCTGCCCAGCCCAGGACCTGCAGCACCGGGCGCCCAGTCGGCACGCTGCCGCCAAGCCAAGGGGAGCCAACCTCCTCCGGCTGCCGCTGGCCACAGGGAACTCCTACTCTCTCTTTCTAGGCCGGATCCCCTGCCTGCCGCCATCGCCCAGCCACACGCCAGCCGTGCCCGGCAGCCTCCACGCCTGCCCAGGGCTGCGCCCCGCGGCTCGCGGGTCCCGGCACCAGGGGGTTCGGCGCCCCACACCACCGCGGCCCGGGCCTTCCCTCCTACCCGGCCGCCAGCAGCCCCCCCACCGCTGACGCACAGGTCGCCCGCCCTCCCCCGGCACGGCCGCCGCGCCTCCACACACTCCCACGCCGCGAGGACAGCTGAGGGCCTGGGGACCCTTGTCCCCGCTCGGTCACGGGGGCCCAAGTGGGGCAGCAGGTCGGGAAGGAGGGCGGCAGCGCACGGAATCACCCCCGCCGCACGCTCGCGTGGGCACTCACACACACACACACACACACACACACACGCCTACACAAGGGGCACACAGTCGCACACCCCGACACCCTTCGTGGCACAGAGGGATTTCCGTCCTCAGCGCCCGTTCCCTCACGGGAGGGTGGGGCGCTTCAGCGCGACCCGCACCCTCCAGCCCGGCAGCCAGTTCGAGACCACAGGCTGTGTGCTGCCTGCCTGCCACGGACCCTCTGTCCCGGGGAGGTCCTGTGGGCACGCAGCCTGTGGCCGCGGGTCTCTGCCTGGCCTGCCAAAAGGGTGCCCCGTTTGGATGCTGTGTGAGTCAGGGCTGATGGGGGAGAGGGGGACAGAGAGAGGAGAGAGAGACAGAGAGAGAGAGAGAAAGAGAGAGAGACGTGTAGGTGTTGGTGTAAGTCAGAGACAGAGGGAGAGGGTGCCTGTATTGCCTGCGAGGCTTGGTGTGGGGTCCCTCCTTTGCGCTCTGGAGGGCTTCCGCGGCTGTGGCGCGTGGCCGCCGCACGGCCAGGTGGCGCAGAGGGCCCGCGGGTTGGGCTGCGCGAGGCACCGGGCCCTGAGTGGTGGGCAACCGCGCCCTGGCGTCGTCTTCGGGCGGTGGTCGTGGTCGTGGTCGTGGTCACAGTCATTGGGCTCCCTGGGAGACAGGAGCCCGGGAGGGGCGGTGGGAGTGCAGGTGCCGGGAGCTGCTGGTGCGGCGGGCTGCGGGGTTGGGGCGGCCGGCAGGGGAGCGCCCTGGCGGGCGGTGAGTCGCTGGTTTGGGGTTGGAGGGGGCGCGCTGGATGGCGCGGGGCGTGGCCTGTGTCCCGGGGTGGGCCCCGGGGTTGGCGGTGGGGCTGCGGCAGCCGGGGACAGCTGGCCGGCCCGCCCGTGCCCGTGCCCGTGCCCGTGCCCAGGCCCAGGCCCAGGCCCAGGCCCAGGCCCGAGGCGCGGGCGGGCTGGGGCTGCCAGGTGGAGGGGTCGGGCTTCTGCCCCCTGCTGGAGCTGCGTTGGGGGTCGCAGGGGTCCCGGCGTGCGGGCTGGCGGATGGGGGCGTGGCTAGGCAGCCAGCCAAAGGCGAGCAAAAGGGGAGGGTGCCGCGGGGCAAAAGCCTACAGCACCCGGTATTCCCAGGCGGTCTCCCATCCAAGTACTAACCAGGCCCGACCCTGCTTAGCTTCCGAGATCAGACGAGATCGGGCGCGTTCAGGGTGGTATGGCCGTAGACGCCAGAGGCCGCCTCCAGGCCCCTCTTGAGTGCGCGCCCGCACAGCCGCCGCCGCCGCCGCCGCCGCCGCCGCCGCCTCCTCCTCCTCCTCTTCCTGCCCGCTCCCCGCTCTCACTCCCATTCCCATTCCCATTCCCACTCCCGCTCCCGCTCCCGCTGCCGCTTCTCCTCCGCCTCCTCCCTCTTTTCTCTTCTCTTCTCTTCTCCTCCTCCCCCCCCCCTCCTCAGCCGCCCTCCGCCTAGCCCTGCACCAGTGCCCGAACTCCAGCCCTCCGCCTGCCCAGCCCAGGACCTGCAGCACCGGGCGCCCAGTCGGCACGCTGCCGCCAAGCCAAGGGGAGCCAACCTCCTCCGGCTGCCGCTGGCCACAGGGAACTCCTACTCTCTCTTTCTAGGCCGGATCCCCTGCCTGCCGCCATCGCCCAGCCACACGCCAGCCGTGCCCGGCAGCCTCCACGCCTGCCCAGGGCTGCGCCCCGCGGCTCGCGGGTCCCGGCACCAGGGGGTTCGGCGCCCCACACCACTGCGGCCCGGGCCTTCCCTCCTACCCGGCCGCCAGCAGCCCCCCCACCGCTGACGCACAGGTCGCCCGCCCTCCCCCGGCACGGCCGCCGCGCCTCCACACACTCCCACGCCGCGAGGACAGCTGAGGGCCTGGGGACCCTTGTCCCCGCTCGGTCACGGGGGCCCAAGTGGGGCAGCAGGTCGGGAAGGAGGGCGGCAGCGTACGGAATCACCCCCGCCGCACGCTCGCGTGGGCACTCACACACACACACACACACACACACACGCCTACACAAGGGGCACACAGTCGCACACCCCGACACCCTTCGTGGCACAGAGGGATTTCCGTCCTCAGCGCCCGTTCCCTCACGGGAGGGTGGGGCGCTTCAGCGCGACCCGCACCCTCCAGCCCGGCAGCCAGTTCGAGACCACAGGCTGTGTGCTGCCTGCCTGCCACGGACCCTCTGTCCCGGGGAGGTCCTGTGGGCACGCAGCCTGTGGCCGCGGGTCTCTGCCTGGCCTGCCAAAAGGGTGCCCCGTTTGGATGCTGTGTGAGTCAGGGCTGATGGGGGAGAGGGGGACAGAGAGAGGAGAGAGAGACAGAGAGAGAGAGAGAAAGAGAGAGAGACGTGTAGGTGTTGGTGTAAGTCAGAGACAGAGGGAGAGGGTGCCTGTATTGCCTGCGAGGCTTGGTGTGGGGTCCCTCCTTTGCGCTCTGGAGGGCTTCCGCGGCTGTGGCGCGTGGCCGCCGCACGGCCAGGTGGCGCAGAGGGCCCGCGGGTTGGGCTGCGCGAGGCACCGGGCCCTGAGTGGTGGGCAACCGCGCCCTGGCGTCGTCTTCGGGCGGTGGTCGTGGTCGTGGTCACAGTCATTGGGCTACCTGGGAGACAGGAGCCCGGGAGGGGCGGTGGGAGTGCAGGTGCCGGGAGCTGCTGGTGCGGCGGGCTGCGGGGTTGGGGCGGCCGGCAGGGGAGCGCCCTGGCGGGCGGTGAGTCGCTGGTTTGGGGTTGGAGGGGGCGCGCTGGATGGCGCGGGGCGTGGCCTGTGTCCCGGGGTGGGCCCCGGGGTTGGCGGTGGGGCTGCGGCAGCCGGGGACAGCTGGCCGGCCCGCCCGTGCCCGTGCCCGTGCCCGTGCCCAGGCCCAGGCCCAGGCCCAGGCCCGAGGCGCGGGCGGGCTGGGGCTGCCAGGTGGAGGGGTCGGGCTTCTGCCCCCTGCTGGAGCTGCGTTGGGGGTCGCAGGGGTCCCGGCGTGCGGGCTGGCGGATGGGGGCGTGGCTAGGCAGCCAGCCAAAGGCGAGCAAAAGGGGAGGGTGCCGCGGGGCAAAAGCCTACAGCACCCGGTATTCCCAGGCGGTCTCCCATCCAAGTACTAACCAGGCCCGACCCTGCTTAGCTTCCGAGATCAGACGAGATCGGGCGCGTTCAGGGTGGTATGGCCGTAGACGCCAGAGGCTGCCTCCAGGCCCCTCTTGAGTGCGCGCCCGCACAGCCGCCGCCGCCGCCGCCGCCGCCGCCGCCGCCTCCTCCTCTTCCTGCCCGCTCCCCGCTCTCACTCCCATTCCCATTCCCATTCCCACTCCCGCTCCCGCTCCCGCTGCCGCTTCTCCTCCGCCTCCTCCCTCTTTTCTCTTCTCTTCTCTTCTCCTCCTCCCCCCCCCTCCTCCTCAGCCGCCCTCCGCCTAGCCCTGCACCAGTGCCCGAACTCCAGCCCTCCGCCTGCCCAGCCCAGGACCTGCAGCACCGGGCGCCCAGTCGGCACGCTGCCGCCAAGCCAAGGGGAGCCAACCTCCTCCGGCTGCCGCTGGCCACAGGGAACTCCTACTCTCTCTTTCTAGGCCGGATCCCCTGCCTGCCGCCATCGCCCAGCCACACGCCAGCCGTGCCCGGCAGCCTCCACGCCTGCCCAGGGCTGCGCCCCGCGGCTCGCGGGTCCCGGCACCAGGGGGTTCGGCGCCCCACACCACCGCGGCCCGGGCCTTCCCTCCTACCCGGCCGCCAGCAGCCCCCCCACCGCTGACGCACAGGTCGCCCGCCCTCCCCCGGCACGGCCGCCGCGCCTCCACACACTCCCACGCCGCGAGGACAGCTGAGGGCCTGGGGACCCTTGTCCCCGCTCGGTCACGGGGGCCCAAGTGGGGCAGCAGGTCGGGAAGGAGGGCGGCAGCGTACGGAATCACCCCCGCCGCACGCTCGCGTGGGCACTCACACACACACACACACACACACACGCCTACACAAGGGGCACACAGTCGCACACCCCGACACCCTTCGTGGCACAGAGGGATTTCCGTCCTCAGCGCCCGTTCCCTCACGGGAGGGTGGGGCGCTTCAGCGCGACCCGCACCCTCCAGCCCGGCAGCCAGTTCGAGACCACAGGCTGTGTGCTGCCTGCCTGCCACGGACCCTCTGTCCCGGGGAGGTCCTGTGGGCACGCAGCCTGTGGCCGCGGGTCTCTGCCTGGCCTGCCAAAAGGGTGCCCCGTTTGGATGCTGTGTGAGTCAGGGCTGATGGGGGAGAGGGGGACAGAGAGAGGAGAGAGAGACAGAGAGAGAGAGAGAAAGAGAGAGAGACGTGTAGGTGTTGGTGTAAGTCAGAGACAGAGGGAGAGGGTGCCTGTATTGCCTGCGAGGCTTGGTGTGGGGTCCCTCCTTTGCGCTCTGGAGGGCTTCCGCGGCTGTGGCGCGTGGCCGCCGCACGGCCAGGTGGCGCAGAGGGCCCGCGGGTTGGGCTGCGCGAGGCACCGGGCCCTGAGTGGTGGGCAACCGCGCCCTGGCGTCGTCTTCGGGCGGTGGTCGTGGTCGTGGTCGTGGTCACAGTCATTGGGCTCCCTGGGAGACAGGAGCCCGGGAGGGGCGGTGGGAGTGCAGGTGCCGGGAGCTGCTGGTGCGGCGGGCTGCGGGGTTGGGGCGGCCGGCAGGGGAGCGCCCTGGCGGGCGGTGAGTCGCTGGTTTGGGGTTGGAGGGGGCGCGCTGGATGGCGCGGGGCGTGGCCTGTGTCCCGGGGTGGGCCCCGGGGTTGGCGGTGGGGCTGCGGCAGCCGGGGACAGCTGGCCGGCCCGCCCGTGCCCGTGCCCGTGCCCGTGCCCAGGCCCAGGCCCGAGGCGCGGGCGGGCTGGGGCTGCCAGGTGGAGGGGTCGGGCTTCTGCCCCCTGCTGGAGCTGCGTTGGGGGTCGCAGGGGTCCCGGCGTGCGGGCTGGCGGATGGGGGCGTGGCTAGGCAGCCAGCCAAAGGCGAGCAAAAGGGGAGGGTGCCGCGGGGCAAAAGCCTACAGCACCCGGTATTCCCAGGCGGTCTCCCATCCAAGTACTAACCAGGCCCGACCCTGCTTAGCTTCCGAGATCAGACGAGATCGGGCGCGTTCAGGGTGGTATGGCCGTAGACGCCAGAGGCTGCCTCCAGGCCCCTCTTGAGTGCGCGCCCGCACAGCCGCCGCCCCCGCCGCCGCCGCCGCCGCCGCCGCCGCCGCCTCCTCTTCCTGCCCGCTCCCCGCTCTCACTCCCATTCCCATTCCCATTCCCACTCCCGCTCCCGCTCCCGCTGCCGCTTCTCCTCCGCCTCCTCCCTCTTTTCTCTTCTCTTCTCTTCTCCTCCTCCCCCCCCCTCCTCCTCAGCCGCCCTCCGCCTAGCCCTGCACCAGTGCCCGAACTCCAGCCCTCCGCCTGCCCAGCCCAGGACCTGCAGCACCGGGCGCCCAGTCGGCACGCTGCCGCCAAGCCAAGGGGAGCCAACCTCCTCCGGCTGCCGCTGGCCACAGGGAACTCCTACTCTCTCTTTCTAGGCCGGATCCCCTGCCTGCCGCCATCGCCCAGCCACACGCCAGCCGTGCCCGGCAGCCTCCACGCCTGCCCAGGGCTGCGCCCCGCGGCTCGCGGGTCCCGGCACCAGGGGGTTCGGCGCCCCACACCACCGCGGCCCGGGCCTTCCCTCCTACCCGGCCGCCAGCAGCCCCCCCACCGCTGACGCACAGGTCGCCCGCCCTCCCCCGGCACGGCCGCCGCGCCTCCACACACTCCCACGCCGCGAGGACAGCTGAGGGCCTGGGGACCCTTGTCCCCGCTCGGTCACGGGGGCCCAAGTGGGGCAGCAGGTCGGGAAGGAGGGCGGCAGCGCACGGAATCACCCCCGCCGCACGCTCGCGTGGGCACTCACACACACACACACACACACACACACACACACGCCTACACAAGGGGCACACAGTCGCACACCCCGACACCCTTCGTGGCACAGAGGGATTTCCGTCCTCAGCGCCCGTTCCCTCACGGGAGGGTGGGGCGCTTCAGCGCGACCCGCACCCTCCAGCCCGGCAGCCAGTTCGAGACCACAGGCTGTGTGCTGCCTGCCTGCCACGGACCCTCTGTCCCGGGGAGGTCCTGTGGGCACGCAGCCTGTGGCCGCGGGTCTCTGCCTGGCCTGCCAAAAGGGTGCCCCGTTTGGATGCTGTGTGAGTCAGGGCTGATGGGGGAGAGGGGGACAGAGAGAGGAGAGAGAGACAGAGAGAGAGAGAGAAAGAGAGAGAGACGTGTAGGTGTTGGTGTAAGTCAGAGACAGAGGGAGAGGGTGCCTGTATTGCCTGCGAGGCTTGGTGTGGGGTCCCTCCTTTGCGCTCTGGAGGGCTTCCGCGGCTGTGGCGCGTGGCCGCCGCACGGCCAGGTGGCGCAGAGGGCCCGCGGGTTGGGCTGCGCGAGGCACCGGGCCCTGAGTGGTGGGCAACCGCGCCCTGGCGTCGTCTTCGGGCGGTGGTCGTGGTCGTGGTCGTGGTCACAGTCATTGGGCTCCCTGGGAGACAGGAGCCCGGGAGGGGCGGTGGGAGTGCAGGTGCCGGGAGCTGCTGGTGCGGCGGGCTGCGGGGTTGGGGCGGCCGGCAGGGGAGCGCCCTGGCGGGCGGTGAGTCGCTGGTTTGGGGTTGGAGGGGGCGCGCTGGATGGCGCGGGGCGTGGCCTGTGTCCCGGGGTGGGCCCCGGGGTTGGCGGTGGGGCTGCGGCAGCCGGGGACAGCTGGCCGGCCCGCCCGTGCCCGTGCCCGTGCCCGTGCCCGTTCCCAGGCATAGGCCCAGGCCCAGGCCCGAGGCGCGGGCGGGCTGGGGCTGCCAGGTGGAGGGGTCGGGCTTCTGCCCCCTGCTGGAGCTGCGTTGGGGGTCGCAGGGGTCCCGGCGTGCGGGCTGGCGGATGGGGGCGTGGCTAGGCAGCCAGCCAAAGGCGAGCAAAAGGGGAGGGTGCCGCGGGGCAAAAGCCTACAGCACCCGGTATTCCCAGGCGGTCTCCCATCCAAGTACTAACCAGGCCCGACCCTGCTTAGCTTCCGAGATCAGACGAGATCGGGCGCGTTCAGGGTGGTATGGCCGTAGACGCCAGAGGCTGCCTCCAGGCCCCTCTTGAGTGCGCGCCCGCACAGCCGCCGCCGCCGCCGCCGCCGCCGCCGCCGCCGCCGCCGCCTCCTCTTCCTGCCCGCTCCCCGCTCTCACTCCCATTCCCATTCCCATTCCCACTCCCGCTCCCGCTCCCGCTCCCGCTCCCGCTGCCGCTTCTCCTCCGCCTCCTCCCTCTTTTCTCTTCTCTTCTCCTCCTCCCCCCCCCTCCTCCTCAGCCGCCCTCCGCCTAGCCCTGCACCAGTGCCCGAACTCCAGCCCTCCGCCTGCCCAGCCCAGGACCTGCAGCACCGGGCGCCCAGTCGGCACGCTGCCGCCAAGCCAAGGGGAGCCAACCTCCTCCGGCTGCCGCTGGCCACAGGGAACTCCTACTCTCTCTTTCTAGGCCGGATCCCCTGCCTGCCGCCATCGCCCAGCCACACGCCAGCCGTGCCCGGCAGCCTCCACGCCTGCCCAGGGCTGCGCCCCGCGGCTCGCGGGTCCCGGCACCAGGGGGTTCGGCGCCCCACACCACCGCGGCCCGGGCCTTCCCTCCTACCCGGCCGCCAGCAGCCCCCCCACCGCTGACGCACAGGTCGCCCGCCCTCCCCCGGCACGGCCGCCGCGCCTCCACACACTCCCACGCCGCGAGGACAGCTGAGGGCCTGGGGACCCTTGTCCCCGCTCGGTCACGGGGGCCCAAGTGGGGCAGCAGGTCGGGAAGGAGGGCGGCAGCGCACGGAATCACCCCCGCCGCACGCTCGCGTGGGCACTCACACACACACACACACACACACACACGCCTACACAAGGGGCACACAGTCGCACACCCCGACACCCTTCGTGGCACAGAGGGATTTCCGTCCTCAGCGCCCGTTCCCTCACGGGAGGGTGGGGCGCTTCAGCGCGACCCGCACCCTCCAGCCCGGCAGCCAGTTCGAGACTGTCGCTCCCCCTCTTCATGGAGGAACGACACAGGACCCTGCGCTGTTCTTTCGTCTGCTCGGCCCTCCCCGGGTTTGCTGCTGGTTCTTCCCGGGTTGGCTACCGTCCCTTCCACCTCCGTGGAAGGGCGGTTCCCCCTGCCACATTCCCCACTTCCGCGGGGGAGCGGCACACCGCCGGCCGGCCGGCCGGCTCTCTCGGGGGCTGCACAGGTGTTCCCCTTAGATGTTCCTGGTGCATGTTGTCTCTCTCCTCCTTTATAGTCCTCTTCCGCCAATCCCAACTCGGCTGCCCACACGCCAAGTACGCTGCTCTCCTCCAATCAGGAGCAGGATCAGCTCCTGGAGGTCATCACTCAAGTTGGCAAGAGGCAGCTGCATAGAAGCTGTTTTCTCCTCTCCCAGCGCCATATTGTGGGAGAGCAGATGCATAGAATAAGTCTTAATTCCAGTAACTCAGTCCAATCCGAGTTGCTCCCCACAGAGACCACAGGCTGTGTGCTGCCTGCCTGCCACGGACCCTCTGTCCCGGGGAGGTCCTGTGGGCACGCAGCCTGTGGCCGCGGGTCTCTGCCTGGCCTGCCAAAAGGGTGCCCCGTTTGGATGCTGTGTGAGTCAGGGCTGATGGGGGAGAGGGGGACAGAGAGAGGAGAGAGAGACAGAGAGAGAGAGAGAAAGAGAGAGAGACGTGTAGGTGTTGGTGTAAGTCAGAGACAGAGGGAGAGGGTGCCTGTATTGCCTGCGAGGCTTGGTGTGGGGTCCCTCCTTTGCGCTCTGGAGGGCTTCCGCGGCTGTGGCGCGTGGCCGCCGCACGGCCAGGTGGCGCAGAGGGCCCGCGGGTTGGGCTGCGCGAGGCACCGGGCCCTGAGTGGTGGGCAACCGCGCCCTGGCGTCGTCTTCGGGCGGTGGTCGTGGTCACAGTCATTGGGCTCCCTGGGAGACAGGAGCCCGGGAGGGGCGGTGGGAGTGCAGGTGCCGGGAGCTGCTGGTGCGGCGGGCTGTGGGGTTGGGGCGGCCGGCAGGGGAGCGCCCTGGCGGGCGGTGAGTCGCTGGTTTGGGGTTGGAGGGGGCGCGCTGGATGGCGCGGGGCGTGGCCTGTGTCCCGGGGTGGGCCCCGGGGTTGGCGGTGGGGCTGCGGCAGCCGGGGACAGCTGGCCGGCCCGCCCGTGCCCGTGCCCGTGCCCGTGCCCGTTCCCAGGCATAGGCCCAGGCCCAGGCCCGAGGCGCGGGCGGGCTGGGGCTGCCAGGTGGAGGGGTCGGGCTTCTGCCCCCTGCTGGAGCTGCGTTGGGGGTCGCAGGGGTCCCGGCGTGCGGGCTGGCGGATGGGGGCGTGGCTAGGCAGCCAGCCAAAGGCGAGCAAAAGGGGAGGGTGCCGCGGGGCAAAAGCCTACAGCACCCGGTATTCCCAGGCGGTCTCCCATCCAAGTACTAACCAGGCCCGACCCTGCTTAGCTTCCGAGATCAGACGAGATCGGGCGCGTTCAGGGTGGTATGGCCGTAGACGCCAGAGGCTGCCTCCAGGCCCCTCTTGAGTGCGCGCCCGCACAGCCGCCGCCGCCGCCGCCGCCGCCGCCGCCTCCTCTTCCTGCCCGCTCCCCGCTCTCACTCCCATTCCCATTCCCATTCCCACTCCCGCTCCCGCTCCCGCTCCCGCTGCCGCTTCTCCTCCGCCTCCTCCCTCTTTTCTCTTCTCTTCTCTTCTCCTCCTCCCCCCCCCTCCTCCTCAGCCGCCCTCCGCCTAGCCCTGCACCAGTGCCCGAACTCCAGCCCTCCGCCTGCCCAGCCCAGGACCTGCAGCACCGGGCGCCCAGTCGGCACGCTGCCGCCAAGCCAAGGGGAGCCAACCTCCTCCGGCTGCCGCTGGCCACAGGGAACTCCTACTCTCTCTTTCTAGGCCGGATCCCCTGCCTGCCGCCATCGCCCAGCCACACGCCAGCCGTGCCCGGCAGCCTCCACGCCTGCCCAGGGCTGCGCCCCGCGGCTCGCGGGTCCCGGCACCAGGGGGTTCGGCGCCCCACACCACCGCGGCCCGGGCCTTCCCTCCTACCCGGCCGCCAGCAGCCCCCCCACCGCTGACGCACAGGTCGCCCGCCCTCCCCCGGCACGGCCGCCGCGCCTCCACACACTCCCACGCCGCGAGGACAGCTGAGGGCCTGGGGACCCTTGTCCCCGCTCGGTCACGGGGGCCCAAGTGGGGCAGCAGGTCGGGAAGGAGGGCGGCAGCGCACGGAATCACCCCCGCCGCACGCTCGCGTGGGCACTCACACACACACACACACACACACGCCTACACAAGGGGCACACAGTCGCACACCCCGACACCCTTCGTGGCACAGAGGGATTTCCGTCCTCAGCGCCCGTTCCCTCACGGGAGGGTGGGGCGCTTCAGCGCGACCCGCACCCTCCAGCCCGGCAGCCAGTTCGAGACCACAGGCTGTGTGCTGCCTGCCTGCCACGGACCCTCTGTCCCGGGGAGGTCCTGTGGGCACGCAGCCTGTGGCCGCGGGTCTCTGCCTGGCCTGCCAAAAGGGTGCCCCGTTTGGATGCTGTGTGAGTCAGGGCTGATGGGGGAGAGGGGGACAGAGAGAGGAGAGAGAGACAGAGAGAGAGAGAGAAAGAGAGAGAGACGTGTAGGTGTTGGTGTAAGTCAGAGACAGAGGGAGAGGGTGCCTGTATTGCCTGCGAGGCTTGGTGTGGGGTCCCTCCTTTGCGCTCTGGAGGGCTTCCGCGGCTGTGGCGCGTGGCCGCCGCACGGCCAGGTGGCGCAGAGGGCCCGCGGGTTGGGCTGCGCGAGGCACCGGGCCCTGAGTGGTGGGCAACCGCGCCCTGGCGTCGTCTTCGGGCGGTGGTCGTGGTCGTGGTCGTGGTCACAGTCATTGGGCTCCCTGGGAGACAGGAGCCCGGGAGGGGCGGTGGGAGTGCAGGTGCCGGGAGCTGCTGGTGCGGCGGGCTGCGGGGTTGGGGCGGCCGGCAGCGGAGCGCCCTGGCGGGCGGTGAGTCGCTGGTTTGGGGTTGGAGGGGGCGCGCTGGATGGCGCGGGGCGTGGCCTGTGTCCCGGGGTGGGCCCCGGGGTTGGCGGTGGGGCTGCGGCAGCCGGGGACAGCTGGCCGGCCCGCCCGTGCCCGTGCCCGTGCCCGTGCCCAGGCCCAGGCCCAGGCCCAGGCCCAGGCCCGAGGCGCGGGCGGGCTGGGGCTGCCAGGTGGAGGGGTCGGGCTTCTGCCCCCTGCTGGAGCTGCGTTGGGGGTCGCAGGGGTCCCGGCGTGCGGGCTGGCGGATGGGGGCGTGGCTAGGCAGCCAGCCAAAGGCGAGCAAAAGGGGAGGGTGCCGCGGGGCAAAAGCCTACAGCACCCGGTATTCCCAGGCGGTCTCCCATCCAAGTACTAACCAGGCCCGACCCTGCTTAGCTTCCGAGATCAGACGAGATCGGGCGCGTTCAGGGTGGTATGGCCGTAGACGCCAGAGGCCGCCTCCAGGCCCCTCTTGAGTGCGCGCCCGCACAGCCGCCGCCGCCGCCGCCGCCGCCGCCGCCTCCTCCTCTTCCTGCCCGCTCCCCGCTCTCACTCCCATTCCCATTCCCATTCCCACTCCCGCTCCCGCTCCCGCTGCCGCTTCTCCTCCGCCTCCTCCCTCTTTTCTCTTCTCTTCTCTTCTCCTCCTCCCCCCCCCTCCTCCTCAGCCGCCCTCCGCCTAGCCCTGCACCAGTGCCCGAACTCCAGCCCTCCGCCTGCCCAGCCCAGGACCTGCAGCACCGGGCGCCCAGTCGGCACGCTGCCGCCAAGCCAAGGGGAGCCAACCTCCTCCGGCTGCCGCTGGCCACAGGGAACTCCTACTCTCTCTTTCTAGGCCGGATCCCCTGCCTGCCGCCATCGCCCAGCCACACGCCAGCCGTGCCCGGCAGCCTCCACGCCTGCCCAGGGCTGCGCCCCGCGGCTCGCGGGTCCCGGCACCAGGGGGTTCGGCGCCCCACACCACCGCGGCCCGGGCCTTCCCTCCTACCCGGCCGCCAGCAGCCCCCCCACCGCTGACGCACAGGTCGCCCGCCCTCCCCCGGCACGGCCGCCGCGCCTCCACACACTCCCACGCCGCGAGGACAGCTGAGGGCCTGGGGACCCTTGTCCCCGCTCGGTCACGGGGGCCCAAGTGGGGCAGCAGGTCGGGAAGGAGGGCGGCAGCGCACGGAATCACCCCCGCCGCACGCTCGCGTGGGCACTCACACACACACACACACACACACGCCTACACAAGGGGCACACAGTCGCACACCCCGACACCCTTCGTGGCACAGAGGGATTTCCGTCCTCAGCGCCCGTTCCCTCACGGGAGGGTGGGGCGCTTCAGCGCGACCCGCACCCTCCAGCCCGGCAGCCAGTTCGAGACCACAGGCTGTGTGCTGCCTGCCTGCCACGGACCCTCTGTCCCGGGGAGGTCCTGTGGGCACGCAGCCTGTGGCCGCGGGTCTCTGCCTGGCCTGCCAAAAGGGTGCCCCGTTTGGATGCTGTGTGAGTCAGGGCTGATGGGGGAGAGGGGGACAGAGAGAGGAGAGAGAGACAGAGAGAGAGAGAGAAAGAGAGAGAGACGTGTAGGTGTTGGTGTAAGTCAGAGACAGAGGGAGAGGGTGCCTGTATTGCCTGCGAGGCTTGGTGTGGGGTCCCTCCTTTGCGCTCTGGAGGGCTTCCGCGGCTGTGGCGCGTGGCCGCCGCACGGCCAGGTGGCGCAGAGGGCCCGCGGGTTGGGCTGCGCGAGGCACCGGGCCCTGAGTGGTGGGCAACCGCGCCCTGGCGTCGTCTTCGGGCGGTGGTCGTGGTCGTGGTCGTGGTCACAGTCATTGGGCTCCCTGGGAGACAGGAGCCCGGGAGGGGCGGTGGGAGTGCAGGTGCCGGGAGCTGCTGGTGCGGCGGGCTGCGGGGTTGGGGCGGCCGGCAGGGGAGCGCCCTGGCGGGCGGTGAGTCGCTGGTTTGGGGTTGGAGGGGGCGCGCTGGATGGCGCGGGGCGTGGCCTGTGTCCCGGGGTGGGCCCCGGGGTTGGCGGTGGGGCTGCGGCAGCCGGGGACAGCTGGCCGGCCCGCCCGTGCCCGTGCCCGTGCCCGTGCCCAGGCCCAGGCCCGAGGCGCGGGCGGGCTGGGGCTGCCAGGTGGAGGGGTCGGGCTTCTGCCCCCTGCTGGAGCTGCGTTGGGGGTCGCAGGGGTCCCGGCGTGCGGGCTGGCGGATGGGGGCGTGGCTAGGCAGCCAGCCAAAGGCGAGCAAAAGGGGAGGGTGCCGCGGGGCAAAAGCCTACAGCACCCGGTATTCCCAGGCGGTCTCCCATCCAAGTACTAACCAGGCCCGACCCTGCTTAGCTTCCGAGATCAGACGAGATCGGGCGCGTTCAGGGTGGTATGGCCGTAGACGCCAGAGGCTGCCTCCAGGCCCCTCTTGAGTGCGCGCCCGCACAGCCGCCGCCGCCGCCGCCGCCGCCGCCGCCGCCGCCGCCGCCGCCTCCTCTTCCTGCCCGCTCCCCGCTCTCACTCCCATTCCCATTCCCATTCCCACTCCCGCTCCCGCTCCCGCTGCCGCTTCTCCTCCGCCTCCTCCCTCTTTTCTCTTCTCTTCTCTTCTCCTCCTCCCCCCCCCTCCTCCTCAGCCGCCCTCCGCCTAGCCCTGCACCAGTGCCCGAACTCCAGCCCTCCGCCTGCCCAGCCCAGGACCTGCAGCACCGGGCGCCCAGTCGGCACGCTGCCGCCAAGCCAAGGGGAGCCAACCTCCTCCGGCTGCCGCTGGCCACAGGGAACTCCTACTCTCTCTTTCTAGGCCGGATCCCCTGCCTGCCGAAATCGCCCAGCCACACGCCAGCCGTGCCCGGCAGCCTCCACGCCTGCCCAGGGCTGCGCCCCGCGGCTCGCGGGTCCCGGCACCAGGGGGTTCGGCGCCCCACACCACCGCGGCCCGGGCCTTCCCTCCTACCCGGCCGCCAGCAGCCCCCCCACCGCTGACGCACAGGTCGCCCGCCCTCCCCCGGCACGGCCACCGCGCCTCCACACACTCCCACGCCGCGAGGACAGCTGAGGGCCTGGGGACCCTTGTCCCCGCTCGGTCACGGGGGCCCAAGTGGGGCAGCAGGTCGGGAAGGAGGGCGGCAGCGTACGGAATCACCCCCGCCGCACGCTCGCGTGGGCACTCACACACACACACACACACACACGCCTACACAAGGGGCACACAGTCGCACACCCCGACACCCTTCGTGGCACAGAGGGATTTCCGTCCTCAGCGCCCGTTCCCTCACGGGAGGGTGGGGCGCTTCAGCGCGACCCGCACCCTCCAGCCCGGCAGCCAGTTCGAGACCACAGGCTGTGTGCTGCCTGCCTGCCACGGACCCTCTGTCCCGGGGAGGTCCTGTGGGCACGCAGCCTGTGGCCGCGGGTCTCTGCCTGGCCTGCCAAAAGGGTGCCCCGTTTGGATGCTGTGTGAGTCAGGGCTGATGGGGGAGAGGGGGACAGAGAGAGGAGAGAGAGACAGAGAGAGAGAGAGAAAGAGAGAGAGACGTGTAGGTGTTGGTGTAAGTCAGAGACAGAGGGAGAGGGTGCCTGTATTGCCTGCGAGGCTTGGTGTGGGGTCCCTCCTTTGCGCTCTGGAGGGCTTCCGCGGCTGTGGCGCGTGGCCGCCGCACGGCCAGGTGGCGCAGAGGGCCCGCGGGTTGGGCTGCGCGAGGCACCGGGCCCTGAGTGGTGGGCAACCGCGCCCTGGCGTCGTCTTCGGGCGGTGGTCGTGGTCGTGGTCGTGGTCACAGTCATTGGGCTCCCTGGGAGACAGGAGCCCGGGAGGGGCGGTGGGAGTGCAGGTGCCGGGAGCTGCTGGTGCGGCGGGCTGCGGGGTTGGGGCGGCCGGCAGGGGAGCGCCCTGGCGGGCGGTGAGTCGCTGGTTTGGGGTTGGAGGGGGCGCGCTGGATGGCGCGGGGCGTGGCCTGTGTCCCGGGGTGGGCCCCGGGGTTGGCGGTGGGGCTGCGGCAGCCGGGGACAGCTGGCCGGCCCGCCCGTGCCCGTGCCCGTGCCCGTGCCCGTGCCCAGGCCCAGGCCCAGGCCCAGGCCCGAGGCGCGGGCGGGCTGGGGCTGCCAGGTGGAGGGGTCGGGCTTCTGCCCCCTGCTGGAGCTGCGTTGGGGGTCGCAGGGGTCCCGGCGTGCGGGCTGGCGGATGGGGGCGTGGCTAGGCAGCCAGCCAAAGGCGAGCAAAAGGGGAGGGTGCCGCGGGGCAAAAGCCTACAGCACCCGGTATTCCCAGGCGGTCTCCCATCCAAGTACTAACCAGGCCCGACCCTGCTTAGCTTCCGAGATCAGACGAGATCGGGCGCGTTCAGGGTGGTATGGCCGTAGACGCCAGAGGCTGCCTCCAGGCCCCTCTTGAGTGCGCGCCCGCACAGCCGCCGCCGCCGCCGCCGCCGCCGCCGCCTCCTCCTCCTCCTCTTCCTGCCCGCTCCCCGCTCTCACTCCCATTCCCATTCCCATTCCCACTCCCGCTCCCGCTCCCGCTGCCGCTTCTCCTCCGCCTCCTCCCTCTTTTCTCTTCTCTTCTCTTCTCCTCCCCCCCCCCCCTCCTCCTCAGCCGCCCTCCGCCTAGCCCTGCACCAGTGCCCGAACTCCAGCCCTCCGCCTGCCCAGCCCAGGACCTGCAGCACCGGGCGCCCAGTCGGCACGCTGCCGCCAAGCCAAGGGGAGCCAACCTCCTCCGGCTGCCGCTGGCCACAGGGAACTCCTACTCTCTCTTTCTAGGCCGGATCCCCTGCCTGCCGCCATCGCCCAGCCACACGCCAGCCGTGCCCGGCAGCCTCCACGCCTGCCCAGGGCTGCGCCCCGCGGCTCGCGGGTCCCGGCACCAGGGGGTTCGGCGCCCCACACCACCGCGGCCCGGGCCTTCCCTCCTACCCGGCCGCCAGCAGCCCCCCCACCGCTGACGCACAGGTCGCCCGCCCTCCCCCGGCACGGCCGCCGCGCCTCCACACACTCCCACGCCGCGAGGACAGCTGAGGGCCTGGGGACCCTTGTCCCCGCTCGGTCACGGGGGCCCAAGTGGGGCAGCAGGTCGGGAAGGAGGGCGGCAGCGTACGGAATCACCCCCGCCGCACGCTCGCGTGGGCACTCACACACACACACACACACACACACACGCCTACACAAGGGGCACACAGTCGCACACCCCGACACCCTTCGTGGCACAGAGGGATTTCCGTCCTCAGCGCCCGTTCCCTCACGGGAGGGTGGGGCGCTTCAGCGCGACCCGCACCCTCCAGCCCGGCAGCCAGTTCGAGACCACAGGCTGTGTGCTGCCTGCCTGCCACGGACCCTCTGTCCTGGGGAGGTCCTGTGGGCACGCAGCCTGTGGCCGCGGGTCTCTGCCTGGCCTGCCAAAAGGGTGCCCCGTTTGGATGCTGTGTGAGTCAGGGCTGATGGGGGAGAGGGGGACAGAGAGAGGAGAGAGAGACAGAGAGAGAGAGAGAAAGAGAGAGAGACGTGTAGGTGTTGGTGTAAGTCAGAGACAGAGGGAGAGGGTGCCTGTATTGCCTGCGAGGCTTGGTGTGGGGTCCCTCCTTTGCGCTCTGGAGGGCTTCCGCGGCTGTGGCGCGTGGCCACCGCACGGCCAGGTGGCGCAGAGGGCCCGCGGGTTGGGCTGCGCGAGGCACCGGGCCCTGAGTGGTGGGCAACCGCGCCCTGGCGTCGTCTTCGGGCGGTGGTCGTGGTCGTGGTCGTGGTCACAGTCATTGGGCTCCCTGGGAGACAGGAGCCCGGGAGGGGCGGTGGGAGTGCAGGTGCCGGGAGCTGCTGGTGCGGCGGGCTGCGGGGTTGGGGCGGCCGGCAGGGGAGCGCCCTGGCGGGCGGTGAGTCGCTGGTTTGGGGTTGGAGGGGGCGCGCTGGATGGCGCGGGGCGTGGCCTGTGTCCCGGGGTGGGCCCCGGGGTTGGCGGTGGGGCTGCGGCAGCCGGGGACAGCTGGCCGGCCCGCCCGTGCCCGTGCCCGTGCCCGTGCCCAGGCCCAGGCCCGAGGCGCGGGCGGGCTGGGGCTGCCAGGTGGAGGGGTCGGGCTTCTGCCCCCTGCTGGAGCTGCGTTGGGGGTCGCAGGGGTCCCGGCGTGCGGGCTGGCGGATGGGGGCGTGGCTAGGCAGCCAGCCAAAGGCGAGCAAAAGGGGAGGGTGCCGCGGGGCAAAAGCCTACAGCACCCGGTATTCCCAGGCGGTCTCCCATCCAAGTACTAACCAGGCCCGACCCTGCTTAGCTTCCGAGATCAGACGAGATCGGGCGCGTTCAGGGTGGTATGGCCGTAGACGCCAGAGGCTGCCTCCAGGCCCCTCTTGAGTGCGCGCCCGCACAGCCGCCGCCGCCGCCGCCGCCGCCGCCGCCGCCGCCGCCTCCTCTTCCTGCCCGCTCCCCGCTCTCACTCCCATTCCCATTCCCATTCCCACTCCCGCTCCCGCTCCCGCTGCCGCTTCTCCTCCGCCTCCTCCCTCTTTTCTCTTCTCTTCTCTTCTCCTCCTCCCCCCCCCTCCTCCTCAGCCGCCCTCCGCCTAGCCCTGCACCAGTGCCCGAACTCCAGCCCTCCGCCTGCCCAGCCCAGGACCTGCAGCACCGGGCGCCCAGTCGGCACGCTGCCGCCAAGCCAAGGGGAGCCAACCTCCTCCGGCTGCCGCTGGCCACAGGGAACTCCTACTCTCTCTTTCTAGGCCGGATCCCCTGCCTGCCGCCATCGCCCAGCCACACGCCAGCCGTGCCCGGCAGCCTCCACGCCTGCCCAGGGCTGCGCCCCGCGGCTCGCGGGTCCCGGCACCAGGGGGTTCGGCGCCCCACACCACCGCGGCCCGGGCCTTCCCTCCTACCCGGCCGCCAGCAGCCCCCCCACCGCTGACGCACAGGTCGCCCGCCCTCCCCCGGCACGGCCGCCGCGCCTCCACACACTCCCACGCCGCGAGGACAGCTGAGGGCCTGGGGACCCTTGTCCCCGCTCGGTCACGGGGGCCCAAGTGGGGCAGCAGGTCGGGAAGGAGGGCGGCAGCGTACGGAATCACCCCCGCCGCACGCTCGCGTGGGCACTCACACACACACACACACACACACACACGCCTACACAAGGGGCACACAGTCGCACACCCCGACACCCTTCGTGGCACAGAGGGATTTCCGTCCTCAGCGCCCGTTCCCTCACGGGAGGGTGGGGCGCTTCAGCGCGACCCGCACCCTCCAGCCCGGCAGCCAGTTCGAGACCACAGGCTGTGTGCTGCCTGCCTGCCACGGACCCTCTGTCCCGGGGAGGTCCTGTGGGCACGCAGCCTGTGGCCGCGGGTCTCTGCCTGGCCTGCCAAAAGGGTGCCCCGTTTGGATGCTGTGTGAGTCAGGGCTGATGGGGGAGAGGGGGACAGAGAGAGGAGAGAGAGACAGAGAGAGAGAGAGAAAGAGAGAGAGACGTGTAGGTGTTGGTGTAAGTCAGAGACAGAGGGAGAGGGTGCCTGTATTGCCTGCGAGGCTTGGTGTGGGGTCCCTCCTTTGCGCTCTGGAGGGCTTCCGCGGCTGTGGCGCATGGCCGCCGCACGGCCAGGTGGCGCAGAGGGCCCGCGGGTTGGGCTGCGCGAGGCACCGGGCCCTGAGTGGTGGGCAACCGCGCCCTGGCGTCGTCTTCGGGCGGTGGTCGTGGTCGTGGTCGTGGTCACAGTCATTGGGCTCCCTGGGAGACAGGAGCCCGGGAGGGGCGGTGGGAGTGCAGGTGCCGGGAGCTGCTGGTGCGGCGGGCTGCGGGGTTGGGGCGGCCGGCAGGGGAGCGCCCTGGCGGGCGGTGAGTCGCTGGTTTGGGGTTGGAGGGGGCGCGCTGGATGGCGCGGGGCGTGGCCTGTGTCCCGGGGTGGGCCCCGGGGTTGGCGGTGGGGCTGCGGCAGCCGGGGACAGCTGGCCGGCCCGCCCGTGCCCGTGCCCGTGCCCGTGCCCAGGCCCAGGCCCGAGGCGCGGGCGGGCTGGGGCTGCCAGGTGGAGGGGTCGGGCTTCTGCCCCCTGCTGGAGCTGCGTTGGGGGTCGCAGGGGTCCCGGCGTGCGGGCTGGCGGATGGGGGCGTGGCTAGGCAGCCAGCCAAAGGCGAGCAAAAGGGGAGGGTGCCGCGGGGCAAAAGCCTACAGCACCCGGTATTCCCAGGCGGTCTCCCATCCAAGTACTAACCAGGCCCGACCCTGCTTAGCTTCCGAGATCAGACGAGATCGGGCGCGTTCAGGGTGGTATGGCCGTAGACGCCAGAGGCTGCCTCCAGGCCCCTCTTGAGTGCGCGCCCGCACAGCCGCCGCCGCCGCCGCCGCCGCCGCCGCCGCCGCCGCCGCCGCCTCCTCTTCCTGCCCGCTCCCCGCTCTCACTCCCATTCCCATTCCCATTCCCACTCCCGCTCCCGCTCCCGCTGCCGCTTCTCCTCCGCCTCCTCCCTCTTTTCTCTTCTCTTCTCTTCTCCTCCTCCCCCCCCCTCCTCCTCAGCCGCCCTCCGCCTAGCCCTGCACCAGTGCCCGAACTCCAGCCCTCCGCCTGCCCAGCCCAGGACCTGCAGCACCGGGCGCCCAGTCGGCACGCTGCCGCCAAGCCAAGGGGAGCCAACCTCCTCCGGCTGCCGCTGGCCACAGGGAACTCCTACTCTCTCTTTCTAGGCCGGATCCCCTGCCTGCCGAAATCGCCCAGCCACACGCAAGCCGTGCCCGGCAGCCTCCACGCCTGCCCAGGGCTGCGCCCCGCGGCTCGCGGGTCCCGGCACCAGGGGGTTCGGCGCCCCACACCACCGCGGCCCGGGCCTTCCCTCCTACCCGGCCGCCAGCAGCCCCCCCACCGCTGACGCACAGGTCGCCCGCCCTCCCCCGGCACGGCCGCCGCGCCTCCACACACTCCCACGCCGCGAGGACAGCTGAGGGCCTGGGGACCCTTGTCCCCGCTCGGTCACGGGGGCCCAAGTGGGGCAGCAGGTCAGGAAGGAGGGCGGCAGCGTACGGAATCACCCCCGCCGCACGCTCGCGTGGGCACTCACACACACACACACACACACACGCCTACACAAGGGGCACACAGTCGCACACCCCGACACCCTTCGTGGCACAGAGGGATTTCCGTCCTCAGCGCCCGTTCCCTCACGGGAGGGTGGGGCGCTTCAGCGCGACCCGCACCCTCCAGCCCGGCAGCCAGTTCGAGACCACAGGCTGTGTGCTGCCTGCCTGCCACGGACCCTCTGTCCCGGGGAGGTCCTGTGGGCACGCAGCCTGTGGCCGCGGGTCTCTGCCTGGCCTGCCAAAAGGGTGCCCCGTTTGGATGCTGTGTGAGTCAGGGCTGATGGGGGAGAGGGGGACAGAGAGAGGAGAGAGAGACAGAGAGAGAGAGAGAAAGAGAGAGAGACGTGTAGGTGTTGGTGTAAGTCAGAGACAGAGGGAGAGGGTGCCTGTATTGCCTGCGAGGCTTGGTGTGGGGTCCCTCCTTTGCGCTCTGGAGGGCTTCCGCGGCTGTGGCGCGTGGCCGCCGCACGGCCAGGTGGCGCAGAGGGCCCGCGGGTTGGGCTGCGCGAGGCACCGGGCCCTGAGTGGTGGGCAACCGTGCCCTGGCGTCGTCTTCGGGCGGTGGTCGTGGTCGTGGTCGTGGTCACAGTCATTGGGCTCCCTGGGAGACAGGAGCCCGGGAGGGGCGGTGGGAGTGCAGGTGCCGGGAGCTGCTGGTGCGGCGGGCTGCGGGGTTGGGGCGGCCGGCAGGGGAGCGCCCTGGCGGGCGGTGAGTCGCTGGTTTGGGGTTGGAGGGGGCGCGCTGGATGGCGCGGGGCGTGGCCTGTGTCCCGGGGTGGGCCCCGGGGTTGGCGGTGGGGCTGCGGCAGCCGGGGACAGCTGGCCGGCCCGCCCGTGCCCGTGCCCGTGCCCGTGCCCGTGCCCGTGCCCGTGCCCAGGCCCAGGCCCAGGCCCAGGCCCGAGGCGCGGGCGGGCTGGGGCTGCCAGGTGGAGGGGTCGGGCTTCTGCCCCCTGCTGGAGCTGCGTTGGGGGTCGCAGGGGTCCCGGCGTGCGGGCTGGCGGATGGGGGCGTGGCTAGGCAGCCAGCCAAAGGCGAGCAAAAGGGGAGGGTGCCGCGGGGCAAAAGCCTACAGCACCCGGTATTCCCAGGCGGTCTCCCATCCAAGTACTAACCAGGCCCGACCCTGCTTAGCTTCCGAGATCAGACGAGATCGGGCGCGTTCAGGGTGGTATGGCCGTAGACGCCAGAGGCCGCCTCCAGGCCCCTCTTGAGTGCGCGCCTGCACAGCCGCCGCCGCCGCCGCCGCCGCCTCCTCCTCCTCCTCCTCCTCCTCCTGCCCGCTCCCCGCTCTCACTCCCATTCCCATTCCCATTCCCATTCCCATTCCCATTCCCACTCCCACTCCCACTCCCGCTCCCGCTCCCGCTGCCGCTTCTCCTCCGCCTCCTCCCTCTTTTCTCTTCTCTTCTCTTCTCCTCCTCCCCCCCCCCTCCTCAGCCGCCCTCCGCCTAGCCCTGCACCAGTGCCCGAACTCCAGCCCTCCGCCTGCCCAGCCCAGGACCTGCAGCACCGGGCGCCCAGTCGGCACGCTGCCGCCAAGCCAAGGGGAGCCAACCTCCTCCGGCTGCCGCTGGCCACAGGGAACTCCTACTCTCTCTTTCTAGGCCGGATCCCCTGCCTGCCGCCATCGCCCAGCCACACGCCAGCCGTGCCCGGCAGCCTCCACGCCTGCCCAGGGCTGCGCCCCGCGGCTCGCGGGTCCCGGCACCAGGGGGTTCGGCGCCCCACACCACCGCGGCCCGGGCCTTCCCTCCTACCCGGCCGCCAGCAGCCCCCCCACCGCTGACGCACAGGTCGCCCGCCCTCCCCCGGCACGGCCGCCGCGCCTCCACACACTCCCACGCCGCGAGGACAGCTGAGGGCCTGGGGACCCTTGTCCCCGCTCGGTCACGGGGGCCCAAGTGGGGCAGCAGGTCGGGAAGGAGGGCGGCAGCGCACGGAATCACCCCCGCCGCACGCTCGCGTGGGCACTCACACACACACACACACACACACACACACACGCCTACACAAGGGGCACACAGTCGCACACCCCGACACCCTTCGTGGCACAGAGGGATTTCCGTCCTCAGCGCCCGTTCCCTCACGGGAGGGTGGGGCGCTTCAGCGCGACCCGCACCCTCCAGCCCGGCAGCCAGTTCGAGACTGTCGCTCCCCCTCTTCATGGAGGAACGACACAGGACCCTGCGCTGTTCTTTCGTCTGCTCGGCCCTCCCCGGGTTTGCTGCTGGTTCTTCCCGGGTTGGCTACCGTCCCTTCCACCTCCGTGGAAGGGCGGTTCCCCCTGCCACATTCCCCACTTCCGCGGGGGAGCGGCACACCGCCGGCCGGCCGGCCGGCTCTCTCGGGGGCTGCACAGGTGTTCCCCTTAGATGTTCCTGGTGCATGTTGTCTCTCTCCTCCTTTATAGTCCTCTTCCGCCAATCCCAACTCGGCTGCCCACACGCCAAGTACGCTGCTCTCCTCCAATCAGGAGCAGGATCAGCTCCTGGAGGTCATCACTCAAGTTGGCAAGAGGCAGCTGCATAGAAGCTGTTTTCTCCTCTCCCAGCGCCATATTGTGGGAGAGCAGATGCATAGAATAAGTCTTAATTCCAGTAACTCAGTCCAATCCGAGTTGCTCCCCACAGAGACCACAGGCTGTGTGCTGCCTGCCTGCCACGGACCCTCTGTCCCGGGGAGGTCCTGTGGGCACGCAGCCTGTGGCCGCGGGTCTCTGCCTGGCCTGCCAAAAGGGTGCCCCGTTTGGATGCTGTGTGAGTCAGGGCTGATGGGGGAGAGGGGGACAGAGAGAGGAGAGAGAGACAGAGAGAGAGAGAGAAAGAGAGAGAGACGTGTAGGTGTTGGTGTAAGTCAGAGACAGAGGGAGAGGGTGCCTGTATTGCCTGCGAGGCTTGGTGTGGGGTCCCTCCTTTGCGCTCTGGAGGGCTTCCGCGGCTGTGGCGCATGGCCGCCGCACGGCCAGGTGGCGCAGAGGGCCCGCGGGTTGGGCTGCGCGAGGCACCGGGCCCTGAGTGGTGGGCAACCGCGCCCTGGCGTCGTCTTCGGGCGGTGGTCGTGGTCGTGGTCGTGGTCACAGTCATTGGGCTCCCTGGGAGACAGGAGCCCGGGAGGGGCGGTGGGAGTGCAGGTGCCGGGAGCTGCTGGTGCGGCGGGCTGCGGGGTTGGGGCGGCCGGCAGGGGAGCGCCCTGGCGGGCGGTGAGTCGCTGGTTTGGGGTTGGAGGGGGCGCGCTGGATGGCGCGGGGCGTGGCCTGTGTCCCGGGGTGGGCCCCGGGGTTGGCGGTGGGGCTGCGGCAGCCGGGGACAGCTGGCCGGCCCGCCCGTGCCCGTGCCCGTGCCCGTGCCCGTGCCCGTGCCCAGGCCCAGGCCCAGGCCCAGGCCCAGGCCCGAGGCGCGGGCGGGCTGGGGCTGCCAGGTGGAGGGGTCGGGCTTCTGCCCCCTGCTGGAGCTGCGTTGGGGGTCGCAGGGGTCCCGGCGTGCGGGCTGGTGGATGGGGGCGTGGCTAGGCAGCCAGCCAAAGGCGAGCAAAAGGGGAGGGTGCCGCGGGGCAAAAGCCTACAGCACCCGGTATTCCCAGGCGGTCTCCCATCCAAGTACTAACCAGGCCCGACCCTGCTTAGCTTCCGAGATCAGACGAGATCGGGCGCGTTCAGGGTGGTATGGCCGTAGACGCCAGAGGCCGCCTCCAGGCCCCTCTTGAGTGCGCGCCCGCACAGCCGCCGCCGCCGCCGCCGCCGCCGCCGCCGCCGCCTCCTCCTCTTCCTGCCCGCTCCCCGCTCTCACTCCCATTCCCATTCCCATTCCCACTCCCGCTCCCGCTCCCGCTGCCGCTTCTCCTCCGCCTCCTCCCTCTTTTCTCTTCTCTTCTCTTCTCCTCCTCCCCCCCTCCTCCTCAGCCGCCCTCCGCCTAGCCCTGCACCAGTGCCCGAACTCCAGCCCTCCGCCTGCCCAGCCCAGGACCTGCAGCACCGGGCGCCCAGTCGGCACGCTGCCGCCAAGCCAAGGGGAGCCAACCTCCTCCGGCTGCCGCTGGCCACAGGGAACTCCTACTCTCTCTTTCTAGGCCGGATCCCCTGCCTGCCGCCAACGCCCAGCCACACGCCAGCCGTGCCCGGCAGCCTCCACGCCTGCCCAGGGCTGCGCCCCGCGGCTCGCGGGTCCCGGCACCAGGGGGTTCGGCGCCCCACACCACCGCGGCCCGGGCCTTCATTCCTACCCGGCCGCCAGCAGCCCCCCCACCGCTGACGCACAGGTCGCCCGCCCTCCCCCGGCACGGCCGCCGCGCCTCCACACACTCCCACGCCGCGAGGACAGCTGAGGGCCTGGGGACCCTTGTCCCCGCTCGGTCACGGGGGCCCAAGTGGGGCAGCAGGTCGGGAAGGAGGGCGGCAGCGTACGGAATCACCCCCGCCGCACGCTCGCGTGGGCACTCACACACACACACACACACACACACGCCTACACAAGGGGCACACAGTCGCACACCCCGACACCCTTCGTGGCACAGAGGGATTTCCGTCCTCAGCGCCCGTTCCCTCACGGGAGGGTGGGGCGCTTCAGCGCGACCCGCACCCTCCAGCCCAGCAGCCAGTTCGAGACCACAGGCTGTGTGCTGCCTGCCTGCCACGGACCCTCTGTCCCGGGGAGGTCCTGTGGGCACGCAGCCTGTGGCCGCGGGTCTCTGCCTGGCCTGCCAAAAGGGTGCCCCGTTTGGATGCTGTGTGAGTCAGGGCTGATGGGGGAGAGGGGGACAGAGAGAGGAGAGAGAGACAGAGAGAGAGAGAGAAAGAGAGAGAGACGTGTAGGTGTTGGTGTAAGTCAGAGACAGAGGGAGAGGGTGCCTGTATTGCCTGCGAGGCTTGGTGTGGGGTCCCTCCTTTGCGCTCTGGAGGGCTTCCGCGGCTGTGGCGCGTGGCCGCCGCACGGCCAGGTGGCGCAGAGGGCCCGCGGGTTGGGCTGCGCGAGGCACCGGGCCCTGAGTGGTGGGCAACCGCGCCCTGGCGTCGTCTTCGGGCGGTGGTCGTGGTCGTGGTCGTGGTCACAGTCATTGGGCTCCCTGGGAGACAGGAGCCCGGGAGGGGCGGTGGGAGTGCAGGTGCCGGGAGCTGCTGGTGCGGCGGGCTGCGGGGTTGGGGCGGCCGGCAGGGGAGCGCCCTGGCGGGCGGTGAGTCGCTGGTTTGGGGTTGGAGGGGGCGCGCTGGATGGCGCGGGGCGTGGCCTGTGTCCCGGGGTGGGCCCCGGGGTTGGCGGTGGGGCTGCGGCAGCCGGGGACAGCTGGCCGGCCCGCCCGTGCCCGTGCCCGTGCCCGTGCCCGTGCCCGTGCCCGTGCCCAGGCCCAGGCCCAGGCCCAGGCCCAGGCCCGAGGCGCGGGCGGGCTGGGGCTGCCAGGTGGAGGGGTCGGGCTTCTGCCCCCTGCTGGAGCTGCGTTGGGGGTCGCAGGGGTCCCGGCGTGCGGGCTGGCGGATGGGGGCGTGGCTAGGCAGCCAGCCAAAGGCGAGCAAAAGGGGAGGGTGCCGCGGGGCAAAAGCCTACAGCACCCGGTATTCCCAGGCGGTCTCCCATCCAAGTACTAACCAGGCCCGACCCTGCTTAGCTTCCGAGATCAGACGAGATCGGGCGCGTTCAGGGTGGTATGGCCGTAGACGCCAGAGGCCGCCTCCAGGCCCCCCTTGAGTGCGCGCCCGCACAGCCGCCGCCGCCGCCGCCTCCGCCGCCGCCGCCTCCTCCTCCTCCTCCTCCTGCCCGCTCCCCGCTCTCACTCCCATTCCCATTCCCATTCCCATTCCCATTCCCACTCCCGCTCCCGCTCCCGCTGCCGCTTCTCCTCCGCCTCCTCCCTCTTTTCTCTTCTCTTCTCTTCTCCTCCTCCCCCCCCTCCTCCTCAGCCGCCCTCCGCCTAGCCCTGCACCAGTGCCCGAACTCCAGCCCTCCGCCTGCCCAGCCCAGGACCTGCAGCACCGGGCGCCCAGTCGGCACGCTGCCGCCAAGCCAAGGGGAGCCAACCTCCTCCGGCTGCCGCTGGCCACAGGGAACTCCTACTCTCTCTTTCTAGGCCGGATCCCCTGCCTGCCGCCATCGCCCAGCCACACGCCAGCCGTGCCCGGCAGCCTCCACGCCTGCCCAGGGCTGCGCCCCGCGGCTCGCGGGTCCCGGCACCAGGGGGTTCGGCGCCCCACACCACCGCGGCCCGGGCCTTCCCTCCTACCCGGCCGCCAGCAGCCCCCCCACCGCTGACGCACAGGTCGCCCGCCCTCCCCCGGCACGGCCGCCGCGCCTCCACACACTCCCACGCCGCGAGGACAGCTGAGGGCCTGGGGACCCTTGTCCCCGCTCGGTCACGGGGGCCCAAGTGGGGCAGCAGGTCGGGAAGGAGGGCGGCAGCGCACGGAATCACCCCCGCCGCACGCTCGCGTGGGCACTCACACACACACACACACACACACACACGCCTACACAAGGGGCACACAGTCGCACACCCCGACACCCTTCGTGGCACAGAGGGATTTCCGTCCTCAGCGCCCGTTCCCTCACGGGAGGGTGGGGCGCTTCAGCGCGACCCGCACCCTCCAGCCCGGCAGCCAGTTCGAGACTGTCGCTCCCCCTCTTCATGGAGGAACGACACAGGACCCTGCGCTGTTCTTTCGTCTGCTCGGCCCTCCCCGGGTTTGCTGCTGGTTCTTCCCGGGTTGGCTACCGTCCCTTCCACCTCCGTGGAAGGGCGGTTCCCCCTGCCACATTCCCCACTTCCGCGGGGGAGCGGCACACCGCCGGCCGGCCGGCCGGCTCTCTCGGGGGCTGCACAGGTGTTCCCCTTAGATGTTCCTGGTGCATGTTGTCTCTCTCCTCCTTTATAGTCCTCTTCCGCCAATCCCAACTCGGCTGCCCACACGCCAAGTACGCTGCTCTCCTCCAATCAGGAGCAGGATCAGCTCCTGGAGGTCATCACTCAAGTTGGCAAGAGGCAGCTGCATAGAAGCTGTTTTCTCCTCTCCCAGCGCCATATTGTGGGAGAGCAGATGCATAGAATAAGTCTTAATTCCAGTAACTCAGTCCAATCCGAGTTGCTCCCCACAGAGACCACAGGCTGTGTGCTGCCTGCCTGCCACGGACCCTCTGTCCCGGGGAGGTCCTGTGGGCACGCAGCCTGTGGCCGCGGGTCTCTGCCTGGCCTGCCAAAAGGGTGCCCCGTTTGGATGCTGTGTGAGTCAGGGCTGATGGGGGAGAGGGGGACAGAGAGAGGAGAGAGAGACAGAGAGAGAGAGAGAAAGAGAGAGAGACGTGTAGGTGTTGGTGTAAGTCAGAGACAGAGGGAGAGGGTGCCTGTATTGCCTGCGAGGCTTGGTGTGGGGTCCCTCCTTTGCGCTCTGGAGGGCTTCCGCGGCTGTGGCACGTGGCCGCCGCACGGCCAGGTGGCGCAGAGGGCCCGCGGGTTGGGCTGCGCGAGGCACCGGGCCCTGAGTGGTGGGCAACCGCGCCCTGGCGTCGTCTTCGGGCGGTGGTCGTGGTCGTGGTCGTGGTCACAGTCATTGGGCTCCCTGGGAGACAGGAGCCCGGGAGGGGCGGTGGGAGTGCAGGTGCCGGGAGCTGCTGGTGCGGCGGGCTGCGGGGTTGGGGCGGCCGGCAGGGGAGCGCCCTGGCGGGCGGTGAGTCGCTGGTTTGGGGTTGGAGGGGGCGCGCTGGATGGCGCGGGGCGTGGCCTGTGTCCCGGGGTGGGCCCCGGGGTTGGCGGTGGGGCTGCGGCAGCCGGGGACAGCTGGCCGGCCCGCCCGTGCCCGTGCCCGTGCCCGTGCCCGTGCCCGTGCCCAGGCCCAGGCCCAGGCCCAGGCCCAGGCCCAGGCCCGAGGCGCGGGCGGGCTGGGGCTGCCAGGTGGAGGGGTCGGGCTTCTGCCCCCTGCTGGAGCTGCGTTGGGGGTCGCAGGGGTCCCGGCGTGCGGGCTGGCGGATGGGGGCGTGGCTAGGCAGCCAGCCAAAGGCGAGCAAAAGGGGAGGGTGCCGCGGGGCAAAAGCCTACAGCACCCGGTATTCCCAGGCGGTCTCCCATCCAAGTACTAACCAGGCCCGACCCTGCTTAGCTTCCGAGATCAGACGAGATCGGGCGCGTTCAGGGTGGTATGGCCGTAGACGCCAGAGGCCGCCTCCAGGCCCCTCTTGAGTGCGCGCCCGCACAGCCGCCGCCGCCGCCGCCGCCGCCTCCTCCTCCTCCTCCTCCTCCTCCTCCTGCCCGCTCCCCGCTCCCCGCTCTCACTCCCATTCCCATTCCCATTCCCATTCCCATTCCCATTCCCGCTCCCGCTCCCGCTCCCGCTGCCGCTTCTCCTCCGCCTCCTCCCTCTTTTCTCTTCTCTTCTCTTCTCCTCCTCCCCCCCCTCCTCCTCAGCCGCCCTCCGCCTAGCCCTGCACCAGTGCCCGAACTCCAGCCCTCCGCCTGCCCAGCCCAGGACCTGCAGCACCGGGCGCCCAGTCGGCACGCTGCCGCCAAGCCAAGGGGAGCCAACCTCCTCCGGCTGCCGCTGGCCACAGGGAACTCCTACTCTCTCTTTCTAGGCCGGATCCCCTGCCTGCCGCCATCGCCCAGCCACACGCCAGCCGTGCCCGGCAGCCTCCACGCCTGCCCAGGGCTGCGCCCCGCGGCTCGCGGGTCCCGGCACCAGGGGGTTCGGCGCCCCACACCACCGCGGCCCGGGCCTTCCCTCCTACCCGGCCGCCAGCAGCCCCCCCACCGCTGACGCACAGGTCGCCCGCCCTCCCCCGGCACGGCCGCCGCGCCTCCACACACTCCCACGCCGCGAGGACAGCTGAGGGCCTGGGGACCCTTGTCCCCGCTCGGTCACGGGGGCCCAAGTGGGGCAGCAGGTCGGGAAGGAGGGCGGCAGCGCACGGAATCACCCCCGCCGCACGCTCGCGTGGGCACTCACACACACACACACACACACACACACACGCCTACACAAGGGGCACACAGTCGCACACCCCGACACCCTTCGTGGCACAGAGGGATTTCCGTCCTCAGCGCCCGTTCCCTCACGGGAGGGTGGGGCGCTTCAGCGCGACCCGCACCCTCCAGCCCGGCAGCCAGTTCGAGACTGTCGCTCCCCCTCTTCATGGAGGAACGACACAGGACCCTGCGCTGTTCTTTCGTCTGCTCGGCCCTCCCCGGGTTTGCTGCTGGTTCTTCCCGGGTTGGCTACCGTCCCTTCCACCTCCGTGGAAGGGCGGTTCCCCCTGCCACATTCCCCACTTCCGCGGGGGAGCGGCACACCGCCGGCCGGCCGGCCGGCTCTCTCGGGGGCTGCACAGGTGTTCCCCTTAGATGTTCCTGGTGCATGTTGTCTCTCTCCTCCTTTATAGTCCTCTTCCGCCAATCCCAACTCGGCTGCCCACACGCCAAGTACGCTGCTCTCCTCCAATCAGGAGCAGGATCAGCTCCTGGAGGTCATCACTCAAGTTGGCAAGAGGCAGCTGCATAGAAGCTGTTTTCTCCTCTCCCAGCGCCATATTGTGGGAGAGCAGATGCATAGAATAAGTCTTAATTCCAGTAACTCAGTCCAATCCGAGTTGCTCCCCACAGAGACCACAGGCTGTGTGCTGCCTGCCTGCCACGGACCCTCTGTCCCGGGGAGGTCCTGTGGGCACGCAGCCTGTGGCCGCGGGTCTCTGCCTGGCCTGCCAAAAGGGTGCCCCGTTTGGATGCTGTGTGAGTCAGGGCTGATGGGGGAGAGGGGGACAGAGAGAGGAGAGAGAGACAGAGAGAGAGAGAGAAAGAGAGAGAGACGTGTAGGTGTTGGTGTAAGTCAGAGACAGAGGGAGAGGGTGCCTGTATTGCCTGCGAGGCTTGGTGTGGGGTCCCTCCTTTGCGCTCTGGAGGGCTTCCGCGGCTGTGGCGCGTGGCCGCCGCACGGCCAGGTGGCGCAGAGGGCCCGCGGGTTGGGCTGCGCGAGGCACCGGGCCCTGAGTGGTGGGCAACCGCGCCCTGGCGTCGTCTTCGGGCGGTGGTCGTGGTCGTGGTCGTGGTCACAGTCATTGGGCTCCCTGGGAGACAGGAGCCCGGGAGGGGCGGTGGGAGTGCAGGTGCCGGGAGCTGCTGGTGCGGCGGGCTGCGGGGTTGGGGCGGCCGGCAGGGGAGCGCCCTGGCGGGCGGTGAGTCGCTGGTTTGGGGTTGGAGGGGGCGCGCTGGATGGCGCGGGGCGTGGCCTGTGTCCCGGGGTGGGCCCCGGGGTTGGCGGTGGGGCTGCGGCAGCCGGGGACAGCTGGCCGGCCCGCCCGTGCCCGTGCCCGTGCCCGTGCCCGTGCCCGTGCCCAGGCCCAGGCCCAGGCCCAGGCCCAGGCCCAGGCCCGAGGCGCGGGCGGGCTGGGGCTGCCAGGTGGAGGGGTCGGGCTTCTGCCCCCTGCTGGAGCTGCGTTGGGGGTCGCAGGGGTCCCGGCGTGCGGGCTGGCGGATGGGGGCGTGGCTAGGCAGCCAGCCAAAGGCGAGCAAAAGGGGAGGGTGCCGCGGGGCAAAAGCCTACAGCACCCGGTATTCCCAGGCGGTCTCCCATCCAAGTACTAACCAGGCCCGACCCTGCTTAGCTTCCGAGATCAGACGAGATCGGGCGCGTTCAGGGTGGTATGGCCGTAGACGCCAGAGGCCGCCTCCAGGCCCCTCTTGAGTGCGCGCCCGCACAGCCGCCGCCGCCGCCGCCGCCGCCTCCTCCTCCTCCTCCTCCTCCTCCTCCTGCCCGCTCCCCGCTCCCCGCTCTCACTCCCATTCCCATTCCCATTCCCATTCCCATTCCCATTCCCGCTCCCGCTCCCGCTCCCGCTGCCGCTTCTCCTCCGCCTCCTCCCTCTTTTCTCTTCTCTTCTCTTCTCCTCCTCCCCCCCCCTCCTCAGCCGCCCTCCGCCTAGCCCTGCACCAGTGCCCGAACTCCAGCCCTCCGCCTGCCCAGCCCAGGACCTGCAGCACCGGGCGCCCAGTCGGCACGCTGCCGCCAAGCCAAGGGGAGCCAACCTCCTCCGGCTGCCGCTGGCCACAGGGAACTCCTACTCTCTCTTTCTAGGCCGGATCCCCTGCCTGCCGCCATCGCCCAGCCACACGCCAGCCGTGCCCGGCAGCCTCCACGCCTGCCCAGGGCTGCGCCCCGCGGCTCGCGGGTCCCGGCACCAGGGGGTTCGGCGCCCCACACCACCGCGGCCCGGGCCTTCCCTCCTACCCGGCCGCCAGCAGCCCCCCCACCGCTGACGCACAGGTCGCCCGCCCTCCCCCGGCACGGCCGCCGCGCCTCCACACACTCCCACGCCGCGAGGACAGCTGAGGGCCTGGGGACCCTTGTCCCCGCTCGGTCACGGGGGCCCAAGTGGGGCAGCAGGTCGGGAAGGAGGGCGGCAGCGCACGGAATCACCCCCGCCGCACGCTCGCGTGGGCACTCACACACACACACACACACACACACACACGCCTACACAAGGGGCACACAGTCGCACACCCCGACACCCTTCGTGGCACAGAGGGATTTCCGTCCTCAGCGCCCGTTCCCTCACGGGAGGGTGGGGCGCTTCAGCGCGACCCGCACCCTCCAGCCCGGCAGCCAGTTCGAGACTGTCGCTCCCCCTCTTCATGGAGGAACGACACAGGACCCTGCGCTGTTCTTTCGTCTGCTCGGCCCTCCCCGGGTTTGCTGCTGGTTCTTCCCGGGTTGGCTACCGTCCCTTCCACCTCCGTGGAAGGGCGGTTCCCCCTGCCACATTCCCCACTTCCGCGGGGGAGCGGCACACCGCCGGCCGGCCGGCCGGCTCTCTCGGGGGCTGCACAGGTGTTCCCCTTAGATGTTCCTGGTGCATGTTGTCTCTCTCCTCCTTTATAGTCCTCTTCCGCCAATCCCAACTCGGCTGCCCACACGCCAAGTACGCTGCTCTCCTCCAATCAGGAGCAGGATCAGCTCCTGGAGGTCATCACTCAAGTTGGCAAGAGGCAGCTGCATAGAAGCTGTTTTCTCCTCTCCCAGCGCCATATTGTGGGAGAGCAGATGCATAGAATAAGTCTTAATTCCAGTAACTCAGTCCAATCCGAGTTGCTCCCCACAGAGACCACAGGCTGTGTGCTGCCTGCCTGCCACGGACCCTCTGTCCCGGGGAGGTCCTGTGGGCACGCAGCCTGTGGCCGCGGGTCTCTGCCTGGCCTGCCAAAAGGGTGCCCCGTTTGGATGCTGTGTGAGTCAGGGCTGATGGGGGAGAGGGGGACAGAGAGAGGAGAGAGAGACAGAGAGAGAGAGAGAAAGAGAGAGAGACGTGTAGGTGTTGGTGTAAGTCAGAGACAGAGGGAGAGGGTGCCTGTATTGCCTGCGAGGCTTGGTGTGGGGTCCCTCCTTTGCGCTCTGGAGGGCTTCCGCGGCTGTGGCACGTGGCCGCCGCACGGCCAGGTGGCGCAGAGGGCCCGCGGGTTGGGCTGCGCGAGGCACCGGGCCCTGAGTGGTGGGCAACCGCGCCCTGGCGTCGTCTTCGGGCGGTGGTCGTGGTCGTGGTCGTGGTCACAGTCATTGGGCTCCCTGGGAGACAGGAGCCCGGGAGGGGCGGTGGGAGTGCAGGTGCCGGGAGCTGCTGGTGCGGCGGGCTGCGGGGTTGGGGCGGCCGGCAGGGGAGCGCCCTGGCGGGCGGTGAGTCGCTGGTTTGGGGTTGGAGGGGGCGCGCTGGATGGCGCGGGGCGTGGCCTGTGTCCCGGGGTGGGCCCCGGGGTTGGCGGTGGGGCTGCGGCAGCCGGGGACAGCTGGCCGGCCCGCCCGTGCCCGTGCCCGTGCCCGTGCCCGTGCCCGTGCCCAGGCCCAGGCCCAGGCCCAGGCCCAGGCCCAGGCCCGAGGCGCGGGCGGGCTGGGGCTGCCAGGTGGAGGGGTCGGGCTTCTGCCCCCTGCTGGAGCTGCGTTGGGGGTCGCAGGGGTCCCGGCGTGCGGGCTGGCGGATGGGGGCGTGGCTAGGCAGCCAGCCAAAGGCGAGCAAAAGGGGAGGGTGCCGCGGGGCAAAAGCCTACAGCACCCGGTATTCCCAGGCGGTCTCCCATCCAAGTACTAACCAGGCCCGACCCTGCTTAGCTTCCGAGATCAGACGAGATCGGGCGCGTTCAGGGTGGTATGGCCGTAGACGCCAGAGGCCGCCTCCAGGCCCCTCTTGAGTGCGCGCCCGCACAGCCGCCGCCGCCGCCGCCGCCGCCGCCTCCTCCTCCTCCTCCTCCTCCTCCTCCTGCCCGCTCCCCGCTCCCCGCTCTCACTCCCATTCCCATTCCCATTCCCATTCCCATTCCCATTCCCGCTCCCGCTCCCGCTCCCGCTGCCGCTTCTCCTCCGCCTCCTCCCTCTTTTCTCTTCTCTTCTCTTCTCCTCCTCCCCCCCCTCCTCCTCAGCCGCCCTCCGCCTAGCCCTGCACCAGTGCCCGAACTCCAGCCCTCCGCCTGCCCAGCCCAGGACCTGCAGCACCGGGCGCCCAGTCGGCACGCTGCCGCCAAGCCAAGGGGAGCCAACCTCCTCCGGCTGCCGCTGGCCACAGGGAACTCCTACTCTCTCTTTCTAGGCCGGATCCCCTGCCTGCCGCCATCGCCCAGCCACACGCCAGCCGTGCCCGGCAGCCTCCACGCCTGCCCAGGGCTGCGCCCCGCGGCTCGCGGGTCCCGGCACCAGGGGGTTCGGCGCCCCACACCACCGCGGCCCGGGCCTTCCCTCCTACCCGGCCGCCAGCAGCCCCCCCACCGCTGACGCACAGGTCGCCCGCCCTCCCCCGGCACGGCCGCCGCGCCTCCACACACTCCCACGCCGCGAGGACAGCTGAGGGCCTGGGGACCCTTGTCCCCGCTCGGTCACGGGGGCCCAAGTGGGGCAGCAGGTCGGGAAGGAGGGCGGCAGCGCACGGAATCACCCCCGCCGCACGCTCGCGTGGGCACTCACACACACACACACACACACACACACGCCTACACAAGGGGCACACAGTCGCACACCCCGACACCCTTCGTGGCACAGAGGGATTTCCGTCCTCAGCGCCCGTTCCCTCACGGGAGGGTGGGGCGCTTCAGCGCGACCCGCACCCTCCAGCCCGGCAGCCAGTTCGAGACTGTCGCTCCCCCTCTTCATGGAGGAACGACACAGGACCCTGCGCTGTTCTTTCGTCTGCTCGGCCCTCCCCGGGTTTGCTGCTGGTTCTTCCCGGGTTGGCTACCGTCCCTTCCACCTCCGTGGAAGGGCGGTTCCCCCTGCCACATTCCCCACTTCCGCGGGGGAGCGGCACACCGCCGGCCGGCCGGCCGGCTCTCTCGGGGGCTGCACAGGTGTTCCCCTTAGATGTTCCTGGTGCATGTTGTCTCTCTCCTCCTTTATAGTCCTCTTCCGCCAATCCCAACTCGGCTGCCCACACGCCAAGTACGCTGCTCTCCTCCAATCAGGAGCAGGATCAGCTCCTGGAGGTCATCACTCAAGTTGGCAAGAGGCAGCTGCATAGAAGCTGTTTTCTCCTCTCCCAGCGCCATATTGTGGGAGAGCAGATGCATAGAATAAGTCTTAATTCCAGTAACTCAGTCCAATCCGAGTTGCTCCCCACAGAGACCACAGGCTGTGTGCTGCCTGCCTGCCACGGACCCTCTGTCCCGGGGAGGTCCTGTGGGCACGCAGCCTGTGGCCGCGGGTCTCTGCCTGGCCTGCCAAAAGGGTGCCCCGTTTGGATGCTGTGTGAGTCAGGGCTGATGGGGGAGAGGGGGACAGAGAGAGGAGAGAGAGACAGAGAGAGAGAGAGAAAGAGAGAGAGACGTGTAGGTGTTGGTGTAAGTCAGAGACAGAGGGAGAGGGTGCCTGTATTGCCTGCGAGGCTTGGTGTGGGGTCCCTCCTTTGCGCTCTGGAGGGCTTCCGCGGCTGTGGCGCGTGGCCGCCGCACGGCCAGGTGGCGCAGAGGGCCCGCGGGTTGGGCTGCGCGAGGCACCGGGCCCTGAGTGGTGGGCAACCGCGCCCTGGCGTCGTCTTCGGGCGGTGGTCGTGGTCGTGGTCGTGGTCACAGTCATTGGGCTCCCTGGGAGACAGGAGCCCGGGAGGGGCGGTGGGAGTGCAGGTGCCGGGAGCTGCTGGTGCGGCGGGCTGCGGGGTTGGGGCGGCCGGCAGGGGAGCGCCCTGGCGGGCGGTGAGTCGCTGGTTTGGGGTTGGAGGGGGCGCGCTGGATGGCACGGGGCGTGGCCTGTGTCCCGGGGTGGGCCCCGGGGTTGGCGGTGGGGCTGCGGCAGCCGGGGACAGCTGGCCGGCCCGCCCGTGCCCGTGCCCGTGCCCGTGCCCGTGCCCGTGCCCAGGCCCAGGCCCAGGCCCAGGCCCAGGCCCGAGGCGCGGGCGGGCTGGGGCTGCCAGGTGGAGGGGTCGGGCTTCTGCCCCCTGCTGGAGCTGCGTTGGGGGTCGCAGGGGTCCCGGCGTGCGGGCTGGCGGATGGGGGCGTGGCTAGGCAGCCAGCCAAAGGCGAGCAAAAGGGGAGGGTGCCGCGGGGCAAAAGCCTACAGCACCCGGTATTCCCAGGCGGTCTCCCATCCAAGTACTAACCAGGCCCGACCCTGCTTAGCTTCCGAGATCAGACGAGATCGGGCGCGTTCAGGGTGGTATGGCCGTAGACGCCAGAGGCCGCCTCCAGGCCCCTCTTGAGTGCGCGCCCGCACAGCCGCCGCCGCCGCCGCCTCCTCCTCCTCCTCCTGCCCGCTCCCCGCTCTCACTCCCATTCCCATTCCCATTCCCATTCCCATTCCCATTCCCGCTCCCGCTCCCGCTCCCGCTCCCGCTGCCGCTTCTCCTCCGCCTCCTCCCTCTTTTCTCTTCTCTTCTCTTCTCCTCCTCCCCCCCCTCCTCCTCAGCCGCCCTCCGCCTAGCCCTGCACCAGTGCCCGAACTCCAGCCCTCCGCCTGCCCAGCCCAGGACCTGCAGCACCGGGCGCCCAGTCGGCACGCTGCCGCCAAGCCAAGGGGAGCCAACCTCCTCCGGCTGCCGCTGGCCACAGGGAACTCCTACTCTCTCTTTCTAGGCCGGATCCCCTGCCTGCCGCCATCGCCCAGCCACACGCCAGCCGTGCCCGGCAGCCTCCACGCCTGCCCAGGGCTGCGCCCCGCGGCTCGCGGGTCCCGGCACCAGGGGGTTCGGCGCCCCACACCACCGCGGCCCGGGCCTTCCCTCCTACCCGGCCGCCAGCAGCCCCCCCACCGCTGACGCACAGGTCGCCCGCCCTCCCCCGGCACGGCCGCCGCGCCTCCACACACTCCCACGCCGCGAGGACAGCTGAGGGCCTGGGGACCCTTGTCCCCGCTCGGTCACGGGGGCCCAAGTGGGGCAGCAGGTCGGGAAGGAGGGCGGCAGCGCACGGAATCACCCCCGCCGCACGCTCGCGTGGGCACTCACACACACACACACACACACACACACACGCCTACACAAGGGGCACACAGTCGCACACCCCGACACCCTTCGTGGCACAGAGGGATTTCCGTCCTCAGCGCCCGTTCCCTCACGGGAGGGTGGGGCGCTTCAGCGCGACCCGCACCCTCCAGCCCGGCAGCCAGTTCGAGACTGTCGCTCCCCCTCTTCATGGAGGAACGACACAGGACCCTGCGCTGTTCTTTCGTCTGCTCGGCCCTCCCCGGGTTTGCTGCTGGTTCTTCCCGGGTTGGCTACCGTCCCTTCCACCTCCGTGGAAGGGCGGTTCCCCCTGCCACATTCCCCACTTCCGCGGGGGAGCGGCACACCGCCGGCCGGCCGGCCGGCTCTCTCGGGGGCTGCACAGGTGTTCCCCTTAGATGTTCCTGGTGCATGTTGTCTCTCTCCTCCTTTATAGTCCTCTTCCGCCAATCCCAACTCGGCTGCCCACACGCCAAGTACGCTGCTCTCCTCCAATCAGGAGCAGGATCAGCTCCTGGAGGTCATCACTCAAGTTGGCAAGAGGCAGCTGCATAGAAGCTGTTTTCTCCTCTCCCAGCGCCATATTGTGGGAGAGCAGATGCATAGAATAAGTCTTAATTCCAGTAACTCAGTCCAATCCGAGTTGCTCCCCACAGAGACCACAGGCTGTGTGCTGCCTGCCTGCCACGGACCCTCTGTCCCGGGGAGGTCCTGTGGGCACGCAGCCTGTGGCCGCGGGTCTCTGCCTGGCCTGCCAAAAGGGTGCCCCGTTTGGATGCTGTGTGAGTCAGGGCTGATGGGGGAGAGGGGGACAGAGAGAGGAGAGAGAGACAGAGAGAGAGAGAGAAAGAGAGAGAGACGTGTAGGTGTTGGTGTAAGTCAGAGACAGAGGGAGAGGGTGCCTGTATTGCCTGCGAGGCTTGGTGTGGGGTCCCTCCTTTGCGCTCTGGAGGGCTTCCGCGGCTGTGGCGCGTGGCCGCCGCACGGCCAGGTGGCGCAGAGGGCCCGCGGGTTGGGCTGCGCGAGGCACCGGGCCCTGAGTGGTGGGCAACCGCGCCCTGGCGTCGTCTTCGGGCGGTGGTCGTGGTCACAGTCATTGGGCTCCCTGGGAGACAGGAGCCCGGGAGGGGCGGTGGGAGTGCAGGTGCCGGGAGCTGCTGGTGCGGCGGGCTGCGGGGTTGGGGCGGCCGGCAGGGGAGCGCCCTGGCGGGCGGTGAGTCGCTGGTTTGGGGTTGGAGGGGGCGCGCTGGATGGCGCGGGGCGTGGCCTGTGTCCCGGGGTGGGCCCCGGGGTTGGCGGTGGGGCTGCGGCAGCCGGGGACAGCTGGCCGGCCCGCCCGTGCCCGTGCCCGTGCCCGTGCCCGTGCCCAGGCCCAGGCCCGAGGCGCGGGCGGGCTGGGGCTGCCAGGTGGAGGGGTCGGGCTTCTGCCCCCTGCTGGAGCTGCGTTGGGGGTCGCAGGGGTCCCGGCGTGCGGGCTGGCGGATGGGGGCGTGGCTAGGCAGCCAGCCAAAGGCGAGCAAAAGGGGAGGGTGCCGCGGGGCAAAAGCCTACAGCACCCGGTATTCCCAGGCGGTCTCCCATCCAAGTACTAACCAGGCCCGACCCTGCTTAGCTTCCGAGATCAGACGAGATCGGGCGCGTTCAGGGTGGTATGGCCGTAGACGCCAGAGGCCGCCTCCAGGCCCCCCTTGAGTGCGCTCCCGCACAGCCGCCGCCGCCGCCGCCTCCGCCGCCGCCGCCTCCTCCTCCTCCTCCTCCTGCCCGCTCCCCGCTCTCACTCCCATTCCCATTCCCATTCCCATTCCCACTCCCGCTCCCGCTCCCGCTGCCGCTTCTCCTCCGCCTCCTCCCTCTTTTCTCTTCTCTTCTCTTCTCCTCCTCCCCCCCCTCCTCCTCAGCCGCCCTCCGCCTAGCCCTGCACCAGTGCCCGAACTCCAGCCCTCCGCCTGCCCAGCCCAGGACCTGCAGCACCGGGCGCCCAGTCGGCACGCTGCCGCCAAGCCAAGGGGAGCCAACCTCCTCCGGCTGCCGCTGGCCACAGGGAACTCCTACTCTCTCTTTCTAGGCCGGATCCCCTGCCTGCCGCCATCGCCCAGCCACACGCCAGCCGTGCCCGGCAGCCTCCACGCCTGCCCAGGGCTGCGCCCCGCGGCTCGCGGGTCCCGGCACCAGGGGGTTCGGCGCCCCACACCACCGCGGCCCGGGCCTTCCCTCCTACCCGGCCGCCAGCAGCCCCCCCACCGCTGACGCACAGGTCGCCCGCCCTCCCCCGGCACGGCCGCCGCGCCTCCACACACTCCCACGCCGCGAGGACAGCTGAGGGCCTGGGGACCCTTGTCCCCGCTCGGTCACGGGGGCCCAAGTGGGGCAGCAGGTCGGGAAGGAGGGCGGCAGCGCACGGAATCACCCCCGCCGCACGCTCGCGTGGGCACTCACACACACACACACACACACACACACACACACGCCTACACAAGGGGCACACAGTCGCACACCCCGACACCCTTCGTGGCACAGAGGGATTTCCGTCCTCAGCGCCCGTTCCCTCACGGGAGGGTGGGGCGCTTCAGCGCGACCCGCACCCTCCAGCCCGGCAGCCAGTTCGAGACTGTCGCTCCCCCTCTTCATGGAGGAACGACACAGGACCCTGCGCTGTTCTTTCGTCTGCTCGGCCCTCCCCGGGTTTGCTGCTGGTTCTTCCCGGGTTGGCTACCGTCCCTTCCACCTCCGTGGAAGGGCGGTTCCCCCTGCCACATTCCCCACTTCCGCGGGGGAGCGGCACACCGCCGGCCGGCCGGCCGGCTCTCTCGGGGGCTGCACAGGTGTTCCCCTTAGATGTTCCTGGTGCATGTTGTCTCTCTCCTCCTTTATAGTCCTCTTCCGCCAATCCCAACTCGGCTGCCCACACGCCAAGTACGCTGCTCTCCTCCAATCAGGAGCAGGATCAGCTCCTGGAGGTCATCACTCAAGTTGGCAAGAGGCAGCTGCATAGAAGCTGTTTTCTCCTCTCCCAGCGCCATATTGTGGGAGAGCAGATGCATAGAATAAGTCTTAATTCCAGTAACTCAGTCCAATCCGAGTTGCTCCCCACAGAGACCACAGGCTGTGTGCTGCCTGCCTGCCACGGACCCTCTGTCCCGGGGAGGTCCTGTGGGCACGCAGCCTGTGGCCGCGGGTCTCTGCCTGGCCTGCCAAAAGGGTGCCCCGTTTGGATGCTGTGTGAGTCAGGGCTGATGGGGGAGAGGGGGACAGAGAGAGGAGAGAGAGACAGAGAGAGAGAGAGAAAGAGAGAGAGACGTGTAGGTGTTGGTGTAAGTCAGAGACAGAGGGAGAGGGTGCCTGTATTGCCTGCGAGGCTTGGTGTGGGGTCCCTCCTTTGCGCTCTGGAGGGCTTCCGCGGCTGTGGCGCGTGGCCGCCGCACGGCCAGGTGGCGCAGAGGGCCCGCGGGTTGGGCTGCGCGAGGCACCGGGCCCTGAGTGGTGGGCAACCGCGCCCTGGCGTCGTCTTCGGGCGGTGGTCGTGGTCGTGGTCGTGGTCACAGTCATTGGGCTCCCTGGGAGACAGGAGCCCGGGAGGGGCGGTGGGAGTGCAGGTGCCGGGAGCTGCTGGTGCGGCGGGCTGCGGGGTTGGGGCGGCCGGCAGGGGAGCGCCCTGGCGGGCGGTGAGTCGCTGGTTTGGGGTTGGAGGGGGCGCGCTGGATGGCGCGGGGCGTGGCCTGTGTCCCGGGGTGGGCCCCGGGGTTGGCGGTGGGGCTGCGGCAGCCGGGGACAGCTGGCCGGCCCGCCCGTGCCCGTGCCCGTGCCCGTGCCCGTGCCCAGGCCCAGGCCCAGGCCCAGGCCCAGGCCCAGGCCCGAGGCGCGGGCGGGCTGGGGCTGCCAGGTGGAGGGGTCGGGCTTCTGCCCCCTGCTGGAGCTGCGTTGGGGGTCGCAGGGGTCCCGGCGTGCGGGCTGGCGGATGGGGGCGTGGCTAGGCAGCCAGCCAAAGGCGAGCAAAAGGGGAGGGTGCCGCGGGGCAAAAGCCTACAGCACCCGGTATTCCCAGGCGGTCTCCCATCCAAGTACTAACCAGGCCCGACCCTGCTTAGCTTCCGAGATCAGACGAGATCGGGCGCGTTCAGGGTGGTATGGCCGTAGACGCCAGAGGCCGCCTCCAGGCCCCTCTTGAGTGCGCGCCCGCACAGCCGCCGCCGCCGCCGCCGCCGCCGCCGCCGCCGCCGCCGCCTCCTCTTCCTGCCCGCTCCCCGCTCTCACTCCCATTCCCATTCCCATTCCCACTCCCGCTCCCGCTCCCGCTGCCGCTTCTCCTCCGCCTCCTCCCTCTTTTCTCTTCTCTTCTCTTCTCCTCCTCCCCCCCCCTCCTCCTCAGCCGCCCTCCGCCTAGCCCTGCACCAGTGCCCGAACTCCAGCCCTCTGCCTGCCCAGCCCAGGACTTGCAGCACCGGGCGCCCAGTCGGCACGCTGCCGCCAAGCCAAGGGGAGCCAACCTCCTCCGGCTGCCGCTGGCCACAGGGAACTCCTACTCTCTCTTTCTAGGCCGGATCCCCTGCCTGCCGCCATCGCCCAGCCACACGCCAGCCGTGCCCGGCAGCCTCCACGCCTGCCCAGGGCTGCGCCCCGCGGCTCGCGGGTCCCGGCACCAGGGGGTTCGGCGCCCCACACCACCGCGGCCCGGGCCTTCCCTCCTACCCGGCCGCCAGCAGCCCCCCCACCGCTGACGCACAGGTCGCCCGCCCTCCCCCGGCACGGCCGCCGCGCCTCCACACACTCCCACGCCGCGAGGACAGCTGAGGGCCTGGGGACCCTTGTCCCCGCTCGGTCACGGGGGCCCAAGTGGGGCAGCAGGTCGGGAAGGAGGGCGGCAGCGTACGGAATCACCCCCGCCGCACGCTCGCGTGGGCACTCACACACACACACACACACACACACGCCTACACAAGGGGCACACAGTCGCACACCCCGACACCCTTCGTGGCACAGAGGGATTTCCGTCCTCAGCGCCCGTTCCCTCACGGGAGGGTGGGGCGCTTCAGCGCGACCCGCACCCTCCAGCCCGGCAGCCAGTTCGAGACCACAGGCTGTGTGCTGCCTGCCTGCCACGGACCCTCTGTCCCGGGGAGGTCCTGTGGGCACGCAGCCTGTGGCCGCGGGTCTCTGCCTGGCCTGCCAAAAGGGTGCCCCGTTTGGATGCTGTGTGAGTCAGGGCTGATGGGGGAGAGGGGGACAGAGAGAGGAGAGAGAGACAGAGAGAGAGAGAGAAAGAGAGAGAGACGTGTAGGTGTTGGTGTAAGTCAGAGACAGAGGGAGAGGGTGCCTGTATTGCCTGCGAGGCTTGGTGTGGGGTCCCTCCTTTGCGCTCTGGAGGGCTTCCGCGGCTGTGGCGCGTGGCCGCCGCACGGCCAGGTGGCGCAGAGGGCCCGCGGGTTGGGCTGCGCGAGGCACCGGGCCCTGAGTGGTGGGCAACCGCGCCCTGGCGTCGTCTTCGGGCGGTGGTCGTGGTCGTGGTCGTGGTCACAGTCATTGGGCTCCCTGGGAGACAGGAGCCCGGGAGGGGCGGTGGGAGTGCAGGTGCCGGGAGCTGCTGGTGCGGCGGGCTGCGGGGTTGGGGCGGCCGGCAGGGGAGCGCCCTGGCGGGCGGTGAGTCGCTGGTTTGGGGTTGGAGGGGGCGCGCTGGATGGCGCGGGGCGTGGCCTGTGTCCCGGGGTGGGCCCCGGGGTTGGCGGTGGGGCTGCGGCAGCCGGGGACAGCTGGCCGGCCCGCCCGTGCCCGTGCCCGTGCCCGTGCCCGTGCCCAGGCCCAGGCCCAGGCCCAGGCCCAGGCCCAGGCCCGAGGCGCGGGCGGGCTGGGGCTGCCAGGTGGAGGGGTCGGGCTTCTGCCCCCTGCTGGAGCTGCGTTGGGGGTCGCAGGGGTCCCGGCGTGCGGGCTGGCGGATGGGGGCGTGGCTAGGCAGCCAGCCAAAGGCGAGCAAAAGGGGAGGGTGCCGCGGGGCAAAAGCCTACAGCACCCGGTATTCCCAGGCGGTCTCCCATCCAAGTACTAACCAGGCCCGACCCTGCTTAGCTTCCGAGATCAGACGAGATCGGGCGCGTTCAGGGTGGTATGGCCGTAGACGCCAGAGGCCGCCTCCAGGCCCCTCTTGAGTGCGCGCCCGCACAGCCGCCGCCGCCGCCGCCGCCGCCTCCTCCTCCTCCTCCTCCTGCCCGCTCCCCGCTCTCACTCCCATTCCCATTCCCATTCCCGCTCCCGCTCCCGCTCCCGCTCCCGCTCCCGCTGCCGCTTCTCCTCCGCCTCCTCCCTCTTTTCTCTTGTCTTCTCTTCTCCTCCTCCCCCCCCTCCTCCTCAGCCGCCCTCCGCCTAGCCCTGCACCAGTGCCCGAACTCCAGCCCTCCGCCTGCCCAGCCCAGGACCTGCAGCACCGGGCGCCCAGTCGGCACGCTGCCGCCAAGCCAAGGGGAGCCAACCTCCTCCGGCTGCCGCTGGCCACAGGGAACTCCTACTCTCTCTTTCTAGGCCGGATCCCCTGCCTGCCGCCATCGCCCAGCCACACGCCAGCCGTGCCCGGCAGCCTCCACGCCTGCCCAGGGCTGCGCCCCGCGGCTCGCGGGTCCCGGCACCAGGGGGTTCGGCGCCCCACACCACCGCGGCCCGGGCCTTCCCTCCTACCCGGCCGCCAGCAGCCCCCCCACCGCTGACGCACAGGTCGCCCGCCCTCCCCCGGCACGGCCGCCGCGCCTCCACACACTCCCACGCCGCGAGGACAGCTGAGGGCCTGGGGACCCTTGTCCCCGCTCGGTCACGGGGGCCCAAGTGGGGCAGCAGGTCGGGAAGGAGGGCGGCAGCGCACGGAATCACCCCCGCCGCACGCTCGCGTGGGCACTCACACACACACACACACACACACACACACACACGCCTACACAAGGGGCACACAGTCGCACACCCCGACACCCTTCGTGGCACAGAGGGATTTCCGTCCTCAGCGCCCGTTCCCTCACGGGAGGGTGGGGCGCTTCAGCGCGACCCGCACCCTCCAGCCCGGCAGCCAGTTCGAGACTGTCGCTCCCCCTCTTCATGGAGGAACGACACAGGACCCTGCGCTGTTCTTTCGTCTGCTCGGCCCTCCCCGGGTTTGCTGCTGGTTCTTCCCGGGTTGGCTACCGTCCCTTCCACCTCCGTGGAAGGGCGGTTCCCCCTGCCACATTCCCCACTTCCGCGGGGGAGCGGCACACCGCCGGCCGGCCGGCCGGCTCTCTCGGGGGCTGCACAGGTGTTCCCCTTAGATGTTCCTGGTGCATGTTGTCTCTCTCCTCCTTTATAGTCCTCTTCCGCCAATCCCAACTCGGCTGCCCACACGCCAAGTACGCTGCTCTCCTCCAATCAGGAGCAGGATCAGCTCCTGGAGGTCATCACTCAAGTTGGCAAGAGGCAGCTGCATAGAAGCTGTTTTCTCCTCTCCCAGCGCCATATTGTGGGAGAGCAGATGCATAGAATAAGTCTTAATTCCAGTAACTCAGTCCAATCCGAGTTGCTCCCCACAGAGACCACAGGCTGTGTGCTGCCTGCCTGCCACGGACCCTCTGTCCCGGGGAGGTCCTGTGGGCACGCAGCCTGTGGCCGCGGGTCTCTGCCTGGCCTGCCAAAAGGGTGCCCCGTTTGGATGCTGTGTGAGTCAGGGCTGATGGGGGAGAGGGGGACAGAGAGAGGAGAGAGAGACAGAGAGAGAGAGAGAAAGAGAGAGAGACGTGTAGGTGTTGGTGTAAGTCAGAGACAGAGGGAGAGGGTGCCTGTATTGCCTGCGAGGCTTGGTGTGGGGTCCCTCCTTTGCGCTCTGGAGGGCTTCCGCGGCTGTGGCGCGTGGCCGCCGCACGGCCAGGTGGCGCAGAGGGCCCGCGGGTTGGGCTGCGCGAGGCACCGGGCCCTGAGTGGTGGGCAACCGCGCCCTGGCGTCGTCTTCGGGCGGTGGTCGTGGTCGTGGTCGTGGTCACAGTCATTGGGCTCCCTGGGAGACAGGAGCCCGGGAGGGGCGGTGGGAGTGCAGGTGCCGGGAGCTGCTGGTGCGGCGGGCTGCGGGGTTGGGGCGGCCGGCAGGGGAGCGCCCTGGCGGGCGGTGAGTCGCTGGTTTGGGGTTGGAGGGGGCGCGCTGGATGGCGCGGGGCGTGGCCTGTGTCCCGGGGTGGGCCCCGGGGTTGGCGGTGGGGCTGCGGCAGCCGGGGACAGCTGGCCGGCCCGCCCGTGCCCGTGCCCGTGCCCGTGCCCGTGCCCGTGCCCAGGCCCAGGCCCAGGCCCAGGCCCAGGCCCAGGCCCGAGGCGCGGGCGGGCTGGGGCTGCCAGGTGGAGGGGTCGGGCTTCTGCCCCCTGCTGGAGCTGCGTTGGGGGTCGCAGGGGTCCCGGCGTGCGGGCTGGCGGATGGGGGCGTGGCTAGGCAGCCAGCCAAAGGCGAGCAAAAGGGGAGGGTGCCGCGGGGCAAAAGCCTACAGCACCCGGTATTCCCAGGCGGTCTCCCATCCAAGTACTAACCAGGCCCGACCCTGCTTAGCTTCCGAGATCAGACGAGATCGGGCGCGTTCAGGGTGGTATGGCCGTAGACGCCAGAGGCCGCCTCCAGGCCCCTCTTGAGTGCGCGCCCGCACAGCCGCCGCCGCCGCCGCCGCCGCCTCCTCCTCCTCCTCCTCCTGCCCGCTCCCCGCTCTCACTCCCATTCCCATTCCCATTCCCACTCCCGCTCCCGCTCCCGCTCCCGCTCCCGCTCCCGCTGCCGCTTCTCCTCCGCCTCCTCCCTCTTTTCTCTTCTCTTCTCTTCTCCTCCTCCCCCCCCTCCTCCTCAGCCGCCCTCCGCCTAGCCCTGCACCAGTGCCCGAACTCCAGCCCTCCGCCTGCCCAGCCCAGGACCTGCAGCACCGGGCGCCCAGTCGGCACGCTGCCGCCAAGCCAAGGGGAGCCAACCTCCTCCGGCTGCCGCTGGCCACAGGGAACTCCTACTCTCTCTTTCTAGGCCGGATCCCCTGCCTGCCGCCATCGCCCAGCCACACGCCAGCCGTGCCCGGCAGCCTCCACGCCTGCCCAGGGCTGCGCCCCGCGGCTCGCGGGTCCCGGCACCAGGGGGTTCGGCGCCCCACACCACCGCGGCCCGGGCCTTCCCTCCTACCCGGCCGCCAGCAGCCCCCCCACCGCTGACGCACAGGTCGCCCGCCCTCCCCCGGCACGGCCGCCGCGCCTCCACACACTCCCACGCCGCGAGGACAGCTGAGGGCCTGGGGACCCTTGTCCCCGCTCGGTCACGGGGGCCCAAGTGGGGCAGCAGGTCGGGAAGGAGGGCGGCAGCGCACGGAATCACCCCCGCCGCACGCTCGCGTGGGCACTCACACACACACACACACACACACACACACGCCTACACAAGGGGCACACAGTCGCACACCCCGACACCCTTCGTGGCACAGAGGGATTTCCGTCCTCAGCGCCCGTTCCCTCACGGGAGGGTGGGGCGCTTCAGCGCGACCCGCACCCTCCAGCCCGGCAGCCAGTTCGAGACTGTCGCTCCCCCTCTTCATGGAGGAACGACACAGGACCCTGCGCTGTTCTTTCGTCTGCTCGGCCCTCCCCGGGTTTGCTGCTGGTTCTTCCCGGGTTGGCTACCGTCCCTTCCACCTCCGTGGAAGGGCGGTTCCCCCTGCCACATTCCCCACTTCCGCGGGGGAGCGGCACACCGCCGGCCGGCCGGCCGGCTCTCTCGGGGGCTGCACAGGTGTTCCCCTTAGATGTTCCTGGTGCATGTTGTCTCTCTCCTCCTTTATAGTCCTCTTCCGCCAATCCCAACTCGGCTGCCCACACGCCAAGTACGCTGCTCTCCTCCAATCAGGAGCAGGATCAGCTCCTGGAGGTCATCACTCAAGTTGGCAAGAGGCAGCTGCATAGAAGCTGTTTTCTCCTCTCCCAGCGCCATATTGTGGGAGAGCAGATGCATAGAATAAGTCTTAATTCCAGTAACTCAGTCCAATCCGAGTTGCTCCCCACAGAGACCACAGGCTGTGTGCTGCCTGCCTGCCACGGACCCTCTGTCCCGGGGAGGTCCTGTGGGCACGCAGCCTGTGGCCGCGGGTCTCTGCCTGGCCTGCCAAAAGGGTGCCCCGTTTGGATGCTGTGTGAGTCAGGGCTGATGGGGGAGAGGGGGACAGAGAGAGGAGAGAGAGACAGAGAGAGAGAGAGAAAGAGAGAGAGACGTGTAGGTGTTGGTGTAAGTCAGAGACAGAGGGAGAGGGTGCCTGTATTGCCTGCGAGGCTTGGTGTGGGGTCCCTCCTTTGCGCTCTGGAGGGCTTCCGCGGCTGTGGCGCGTGGCCGCCGCACGGCCAGGTGGCGCAGAGGGCCCGCGGGTTGGGCTGCGCGAGGCACCGGGCCCTGAGTGGTGGGCAACCGCGCCCTGGCGTCGTCTTCGGGCGGTGGTCGTGGTCGTGGTCGTGGTCACAGTCATTGGGCTCCCTGGGAGACAGGAGCCCGGGAGGGGCGGTGGGAGTGCAGGTGCCGGGAGCTGCTGGTGCGGCGGGCTGCGGGGTTGGGGCGGCCGGCAGGGGAGCGCCCTGGCGGGCGGTGAGTCGCTGGTTTGGGGTTGGAGGGGGCGCGCTGGATGGCGCGGGGCGTGGCCTGTGTCCCGGGGTGGGCCCCGGGGTTGGCGGTGGGGCTGCGGCAGCCGGGGACAGCTGGCCGGCCCGCCCGTGCCCGTGCCCGTGCCCGTGCCCGTGCCCGTGCCCAGGCCCAGGCCCAGGCCCAGGCCCAGGCCCAGGCCCGAGGCGCGGGCGGGCTGGGGCTGCCAGGTGGAGGGGTCGGGCTTCTGCCCCCTGCTGGAGCTGCGTTGGGGGTCGCAGGGGTCCCGGCGTGCGGGCTGGCGGATGGGGGCGTGGCTAGGCAGCCAGCCAAAGGCGAGCAAAAGGGGAGGGTGCCGCGGGGCAAAAGCCTACAGCACCCGGTATTCCCAGGCGGTCTCCCATCCAAGTACTAACCAGGCCCGACCCTGCTTAGCTTCCGAGATCAGACGAGATCGGGCGCGTTCAGGGTGGTATGGCCGTAGACGCCAGAGGCCGCCTCCAGGCCCCTCTTGAGTGCGCGCCCGCACAGCCGCCGCCGCCGCCGCCGCCGCCTCCTCTTCCTGCCCGCTCCCCGCTCTCACTCCCATTCCCATTCCCATTCCCACTCCCGCTCCCGCTCCCGCTGCCGCTTCTCCTCCGCCTCCTCCCTCTTTTCTCTTCTCTTCTCTTCTCCTCCTCCCCCCCCTCCTCCTCAGCCGCCCTCCGCCTAGCCCTGCACCAGTGCCCGAACTCCAGCCCTCCGCCTGCCCAGCCCAGGACCTGCAGCACCGGGCGCCCAGTCGGCACGCTGCCGCCAAGCCAAGGGGAGCCAACCTCCTCCGGCTGCCGCTGGCCACAGGGAACTCCTACTCTCTCTTTCTAGGCCGGATCCCCTGCCTGCCGCCAACGCCCAGCCACACGCCAGCCGTGCCCGGCAGCCTCCACGCCTGCCCAGGGCTGCGCCCCGCGGCTCGCGGGTCCCGGCACCAGGGGGTTCGGCGCCCCACACCACCGCGGCCCGGGCCTTCCCTCCTACCCGGCCGCCAGCAGCCCCCCCACCGCTGACGCACAGGTCGCCCGCCCTCCCCCGGCACGGCCGCCGCGCCTCCACACACTCCCACGCCGCGAGGACAGCTGAGGGCCTGGGGACCCTTGTCCCCGCTCGGTCACGGGGGCCCAAGTGGGGCAGCAGGTCGGGAAGGAGGGCGGCAGCGTACGGAATCACCCCCGCCGCACGCTCGCGTGGGCACTCACACACACACACACACACACACACGCCTACACAAGGGGCACACAGTCGCACACCCCGACACCCTTCGTGGCACAGAGGGATTTCCGTCCTCAGCGCCCGTTCCCTCACGGGAGGGTGGGGCGCTTCAGCGCGACCCGCACCCTCCAGCCCGGCAGCCAGTTCGAGACCACAGGCTGTGTGCTGCCTGCCTGCCACGGACCCTCTGTCCCGGGGAGGTCCTGTGGGCACGCAGCCTGTGGCCGCGGGTCTCTGCCTGGCCTGCCAAAAGGGTGCCCCGTTTGGATGCTGTGTGAGTCAGGGCTGATGGGGGAGAGGGGGACAGAGAGAGGAGAGAGAGACAGAGAGAGAGAGAGAAAGAGAGAGAGACGTGTAGGTGTTGGTGTAAGTCAGAGACAGAGGGAGAGGGTGCCTGTATTGCCTGCGAGGCTTGGTGTGGGGTCCCTCCTTTGCGCTCTGGAGGGCTTCCGCGGCTGTGGCGCGTGGCCGCCGCACGGCCAGGTGGCGCAGAGGGCCCGCGGGTTGGGCTGCGCGAGGCACCGGGCCCTGAGTGGTGGGCAACCGCGCCCTGGCGTCGTCTTCGGGCGGTGGTCGTGGTCGTGGTCGTGGTCACAGTCATTGGGCTCCCTGGGAGACAGGAGCCCGGGAGGGGCGGTGGGAGTGCAGGTGCCGGGAGCTGCTGGTGCGGCGGGCTGCGGGGTTGGGGCGGCCGGCAGGGGAGCGCCCTGGCGGGCGGTGAGTCGCTGGTTTGGGGTTGGAGGGGGCGCGCTGGATGCCGCGGGGCGTGGCCTGTGTCCCGGGGTGGGCCCCGGGGTTGGCGGTGGGGCTGCGGCAGCCGGGGACAGCTGGCCGGCCCGCCCGTGCCCGTGCCCGTGCCCGTGCCCGTGCCCGTGCCCAGGCCCAGGCCCAGGCCCAGGCCCAGGCCCAGGCCCGAGGCGCGGGCGGGCTGGGGCTGCCAGGTGGAGGGGTCGGGCTTCTGCCCCCTGCTGGAGCTGCGTTGGGGGTCGCAGGGGTCCCGGCGTGCGGGCTGGCGGATGGGGGCGTGGCTAGGCAGCCAGCCAAAGGCGAGCAAAAGGGGAGGGTGCCGCGGGGCAAAAGCCTACAGCACCCGGTATTCCCAGGCGGTCTCCCATCCAAGTACTAACCAGGCCCGACCCTGCTTAGCTTCCGAGATCAGACGAGATCGGGCGCGTTCAGGGTGGTATGGCCGTAGACGCCAGAGGCCGCCTCCAGGCCGCCCTTGAGTGCGCGCCCGCACAGCCGCCGCCGCCGCCGCCGCCGCCGCCGCCGCCTCCTCCTCCTCCTCCTCCTGCCCGCTCCCCGCTCTCACTCCCATTCCCATTCCCATTCCCATTCCCATTCCCACTCCCGCTCCCGCTCCCGCTGCCGCTTCTCCTCCGCCTCCTCCCTCTTTTCTCTTCTCTTCTCTTCTCCTCCTCCCCCCCCTCCTCCTCAGCCGCCCTCCGCCTAGCCCTGCACCAGTGCCCGAACTCCAGCCCTCCGCCTGCCCAGCCCAGGACCTGCAGCACCGGGCGCCCAGTCGGCACGCTGCCGCCAAGCCAAGGGGAGCCAACCTCCTCCGGCTGCCGCTGGCCACAGGGAACTCCTACTCTCTCTTTCTAGGCCGGATCCCCTGCCTGCCGCCATCGCCCAGCCACACGCCAGCCGTGCCCGGCAGCCTCCACGCCTGCCCAGGGCTGCGCCCCGCGGCTCGCGGGTCCCGGCACCAGGGGGTTCGGCGCCCCACACCACCGCGGCCCGGGCCTTCCCTCCTACCCGGCCGCCAGCAGCCCCCCCACCGCTGACGCACAGGTCGCCCGCCCTCCCCCGGCACGGCCGCCGCGCCTCCACACACTCCCACGCCGCGAGGACAGCTGAGGGCCTGGGGACCCTTGTCCCCGCTCGGTCACGGGGGCCCAAGTGGGGCAGCAGGTCGGGAAGGAGGGCGGCAGCGCACGGAATCACCCCCGCCGCACGCTCGCGTGGGCACTCACACACACACACACACACACACACACACACACACACACGCCTACACAAGGGGCACACAGTCGCACACCCCGACACCCTTCGTGGCACAGAGGGATTTCCGTCCTCAGCGCCCGTTCCCTCACGGGAGGGTGGGGCGCTTCAGCGCGACCCGCACCCTCCAGCCCGGCAGCCAGTTCGAGACTGTCGCTCCCCCTCTTCATGGAGGAACGACACAGGACCCTGCGCTGTTCTTTCGTCTGCTCGGCCCTCCCCGGGTTTGCTGCTGGTTCTTCCCGGGTTGGCTACCGTCCCTTCCACCTCCGTGGAAGGGCGGTTCCCCCTGCCACATTCCCCACTTCCGCGGGGGAGCGGCACACCGCCGGCCGGCCGGCCGGCTCTCTCGGGGGCTGCACAGGTGTTCCCCTTAGATGTTCCTGGTGCATGTTGTCTCTCTCCTCCTTTATAGTCCTCTTCCGCCAATCCCAACTCGGCTGCCCACACGCCAAGTACGCTGCTCTCCTCCAATCAGGAGCAGGATCAGCTCCTGGAGGTCATCACTCAAGTTGGCAAGAGGCAGCTGCATAGAAGCTGTTTTCTCCTCTCCCAGCGCCATATTGTGGGAGAGCAGATGCATAGAATAAGTCTTAATTCCAGTAACTCAGTCCAATCCGAGTTGCTCCCCACAGAGACCACAGGCTGTGTGCTGCCTGCCTGCCACGGACCCTCTGTCCCGGGGAGGTCCTGTGGGCACGCAGCCTGTGGCCGCGGGTCTCTGCCTGGCCTGCCAAAAGGGTGCCCCGTTTGGATGCTGTGTGAGTCAGGGCTGATGGGGGAGAGGGGGACAGAGAGAGGAGAGAGAGACAGAGAGAGAGAGAGAAAGAGAGAGAGACGTGTAGGTGTTGGTGTAAGTCAGAGACAGAGGGAGAGGGTGCCTGTATTGCCTGCGAGGCTTGGTGTGGGGTCCCTCCTTTGCGCTCTGGAGGGCTTCCGCGGCTGTGGCGCGTGGCCGCCGCACGGCCAGGTGGCGCAGAGGGCCCGCGGGTTGGGCTGCGCGAGGCACCGGGCCCTGAGTGGTGGGCAACCGCGCCCTGGCGTCGTCTTCGGGCGGTGGTCGTGGTCGTGGTCGTGGTCACAGTCATTGGGCTCCCTGGGAGACAGGAGCCCGGGAGGGGCGGTGGGAGTGCAGGTGCCGGGAGCTGCTGGTGCGGCGGGCTGCGGGGTTGGGGCGGCCGGCAGGGGAGCGCCCTGGCGGGCGGTGAGTCGCTGGTTTGGGGTTGGAGGGGGCGCGCTGGATGGCGCGGGGCGTGGCCTGTGTCCCGGGGTGGGCCCCGGGGTTGGCGGTGGGGCTGCGGCAGCCGGGGACAGCTGGCCGGCCCGCCCGTGCCCGTGCCCGTGCCCGTGCCCAGGCCCAGGCCCGAGGCGCGGGCGGGCTGGGGCTGCCAGGTGGAGGGGTCGGGCTTCTGCCCCCTGCTGGAGCTGCGTTGGGGGTCGCAGGGGTCCCGGCGTGCGGGCTGGCGGATGGGGGCGTGGCTAGGCAGCCAGCCAAAGGCGAGCAAAAGGGGAGGGTGCCGCGGGGCAAAAGCCTACAGCACCCGGTATTCCCAGGCGGTCTCCCATCCAAGTACTAACCAGGCCCGACCCTGCTTAGCTTCCGAGATCAGACGAGATCGGGCGCGTTCAGGGTGGTATGGCCGTAGACGCCAGAGGCTGCCTCCAGGCCCCTCTTGAGTGCGCGCCCGCACAGCCGCCGCCGCCGCCGCCGCCTCCTCCTCCTCCTCCTGCCCGCTCCCCGCTCTCACTCCCATTCCCATTCCCATTCCCGCTCCCGCTCCCGCTCACGCTCCCGCTCCCGCTGCCGCTTCTCCTCCGCCTCCTCCCTCTTTTCTCTTCTCTTCTCTTCTCCTCCTCCCCCCCCCTCCTCCTCAGCCGCCCTCCGCCTAGCCCTGCACCAGTGTCCGAACTCCAGCCCTCCGCCTGCCCAGCCCAGGACCTGCAGCACCGGGCGCCCAGTCGGCACGCTGCCGCCAAGCCAAGGGGAGCCAACCTCCTCCGGCTGCCGCTGGCCACAGGGAACTCCTACTCTCTCTTTCTAGGCCGGATCCCCTGCCTGCCGCCATCGCCCAGCCACACGCCAGCCGTGCCCGGCAGCCTCCACGCCTGCCCAGGGCTGCGCCCCGCGGCTCGCGGGTCCCGGCACCAGGGGGTTCGGCGCCCCACACCACCGCGGCCCGGGCCTTCCCTCCTACCCGGCCGCCAGCAGCCCCCCCACCGCTGACGCACAGGTCGCCCGCCCTCCCCCGGCACGGCCGCCGCGCCTCCACACACTCCCACGCCGCGAGGACAGCTGAGGGCCTGGGGACCCTTGTCCCCGCTCGGTCACGGGGGCCCAAGTGGGGCAGCAGGTCGGGAAGGAGGGCGGCAGCGCACGGAATCACCCCCGCCGCACGCTCGCGTGGGCACTCACACACACACACACACACACACGCCTACACAAGGGGCACACAGTCGCACACCCCGACACCCTTCGTGGCACAGAGGGATTTCCGTCCTCAGCGCCCGTTCCCTCACGGGAGGGTGGGGCGCTTCAGCGCGACCCGCACCCTCCAGCCCGGCAGCCAGTTCGAGACCACAGGCTGTGTGCTGCCTGCCTGCCACGGACCCTCTGTCCCGGGGAGGTCCTGTGGGCACGCAGCCTGTGGCCGCGGGTCTCTGCCTGGCCTGCCAAAAGGGTGCCCCGTTTGGATGCTGTGTGAGTCAGGGCTGATGGGGGAGAGGGGGACAGAGAGAGGAGAGAGAGACAGAGAGAGAGAGAGAAAGAGAGAGAGACGTGTAGGTGTTGGTGTAAGTCAGAGACAGAGGGAGAGGGTGCCTGTATTGCCTGCGAGGCTTGGTGTGGGGTCCCTCCTTTGCGCTCTGGAGGGCTTCCGCGGCTGTGGCGCGTGGCCGCCGCACGGCCAGGTGGCGCAGAGGGCCCGCGGGTTGGGCTGCGCGAGGCACCGGGCCCTGAGTGGTGGGCAACCGCGCCCTGGCGTCGTCTTCGGGCGGTGGTCGTGGTCGTGGTCGTGGTCACAGTCATTGGGCTCCCTGGGAGACAGGAGCCCGGGAGGGGCGGTGGGAGTGCAGGTGCCGGGAGCTGCTGGTGCGGCGGGCTGCGGGGTTGGGGCGGCCGGCAGGGGAGCGCCCTGGCGGGCGGTGAGTCGCTGGTTTGGGGTTGGAGGGGGCGCGCTGGATGCCGCGGGGCGTGGCCTGTGTCCCGGGGTGGGCCCCGGGGTTGGCGGTGGGGCTGCGGCAGCCGGGGACTGCTGGCCGGCCCGCCCGTGCCCGTGCCCGTGCCCGTGCCCGTGCCCGTGCCCAGGCCCAGGCCCAGGCCCAGGCCCAGGCCCAGGCCCGAGGCGCGGGCGGGCTGGGGCTGCCAGGTGGAGGGGTCGGGCTTCTGCCCCCTGCTGGAGCTGCGTTGGGGGTCGCAGGGGTCCCGGCGTGCGGGCTGGCGGATGGGGGCGTGGCTAGGCAGCCAGCCAAAGGCGAGCAAAAGGGGAGGGTGCCGCGGGGCAAAAGCCTACAGCACCCGGTATTCCCAGGCGGTCTCCCATCCAAGTACTAACCAGGCCCGACCCTGCTTAGCTTCCGAGATCAGACGAGATCGGGCGCGTTCAGGGTGGTATGGCCGTAGACGCCAGAGGCCGCCTCCAGGCCGCCCTTGAGTGCGCGCCCGCACAGCCGCCGCCGCCGCCGCCGCCGCCGCCGCCGCCTCCTCCTCCTCCTCCTCCTGCCCGCTCCCCGCTCTCACTCCCATTCCCATTCCCATTCCCATTCCCATTCCCACTCCCGCTCCCGCTCCCGCTGCCGCTTCTCCTCCGCCTCCTCCCTCTTTTCTCTTCTCTTCTCTTCTCCTCCTCCCCCCCCTCCTCCTCAGCCGCCCTCCGCCTAGCCCTGCACCAGTGCCCGAACTCCAGCCCTCCGCCTGCCCAGCCCAGGACCTGCAGCACCGGGCGCCCAGTCGGCACGCTGCCGCCAAGCCAAGGGGAGCCAACCTCCTCCGGCTGCCGCTGGCCACAGGGAACTCCTACTCTCTCTTTCTAGGCCGGATCCCCTGCCTGCCGCCATCGCCCAGCCACACGCCAGCCGTGCCCGGCAGCCTCCACGCCTGCCCAGGGCTGCGCCCCGCGGCTCGCGGGTCCCGGCACCAGGGGGTTCGGCGCCCCACACCACCGCGGCCCGGGCCTTCCCTCCTACCCGGCCGCCAGCAGCCCCCCCACCGCTGACGCACAGGTCGCCCGCCCTCCCCCGGCACGGCCGCCGCGCCTCCACACACTCCCACGCCGCGAGGACAGCTGAGGGCCTGGGGACCCTTGTCCCCGCTCGGTCACGGGGGCCCAAGTGGGGCAGCAGGTCGGGAAGGAGGGCGGCAGCGCACGGAATCACCCCCGCCGCACGCTCGCGTGGGCACTCACACACACACACACACACACACACACACACACACACGCCTACACAAGGGGCACACAGTCGCACACCCCGACACCCTTCGTGGCACAGAGGGATTTCCGTCCTCAGCGCCCGTTCCCTCACGGGAGGGTGGGGCGCTTCAGCGCGACCCGCACCCTCCAGCCCGGCAGCCAGTTCGAGACTGTCGCTCCCCCTCTTCATGGAGGAACGACACAGGACCCTGCGCTGTTCTTTCGTCTGCTCGGCCCTCCCCGGGTTTGCTGCTGGTTCTTCCCGGGTTGGCTACCGTCCCTTCCACCTCCGTGGAAGGGCGGTTCCCCCTGCCACATTCCCCACTTCCGCGGGGGAGCGGCACACCGCCGGCCGGCCGGCCGGCTCTCTCGGGGGCTGCACAGGTGTTCCCCTTAGATGTTCCTGGTGCATGTTGTCTCTCTCCTCCTTTATAGTCCTCTTCCGCCAATCCCAACTCGGCTGCCCACACGCCAAGTACGCTGCTCTCCTCCAATCAGGAGCAGGATCAGCTCCTGGAGGTCATCACTCAAGTTGGCAAGAGGCAGCTGCATAGAAGCTGTTTTCTCCTCTCCCAGCGCCATATTGTGGGAGAGCAGATGCATAGAATAAGTCTTAATTCCAGTAACTCAGTCCAATCCGAGTTGCTCCCCACAGAGACCACAGGCTGTGTGCTGCCTGCCTGCCACGGACCCTCTGTCCCGGGGAGGTCCTGTGGGCACGCAGCCTGTGGCCGCGGGTCTCTGCCTGGCCTGCCAAAAGGGTGCCCCGTTTGGATGCTGTGTGAGTCAGGGCTGATGGGGGAGAGGGGGACAGAGAGAGGAGAGAGAGACAGAGAGAGAGAGAGAAAGAGAGAGAGACGTGTAGGTGTTGGTGTAAGTCAGAGACAGAGGGAGAGGGTGCCTGTATTGCCTGCGAGGCTTGGTGTGGGGTCCCTCCTTTGCGCTCTGGAGGGCTTCCGCGGCTGTGGCGCGTGGCCGCCGCACGGCCAGGTGGCGCAGAGGGCCCGCGGGTTGGGCTGCGCGAGGCACCGGGCCCTGAGTGGTGGGCAACCGCGCCCTGGCGTCGTCTTCGGGCGGTGGTCGTGGTCGTGGTCGTGGTCACAGTCATTGGGCTCCCTGGGAGACAGGAGCCCGGGAGGGGCGGTGGGAGTGCAGGTGCCGGGAGCTGCTGGTGCGGCGGGCTGCGGGGTTGGGGCGGCCGGCAGGGGAGCGCCCTGGCGGGCGGTGAGTCGCTGGTTTGGGGTTGGAGGGGGCGCGCTGGATGGCGCGGGGCGTGGCCTGTGTCCCGGGGTGGGCCCCGGGGTTGGCGGTGGGGCTGCGGCAGCCGGGGACAGCTGGCCGGCCCGCCCGTGCCCGTGCCCGTGCCCGTGCCCAGGCCCAGGCCCGAGGCGCGGGCGGGCTGGGGCTGCCAGGTGGAGGGGTCGGGCTTCTGCCCCCTGCTGGAGCTGCGTTGGGGGTCGCAGGGGTCCCGGCGTGCGGGCTGGCGGATGGGGGCGTGGCTAGGCAGCCAGCCAAAGGCGAGCAAAAGGGGAGGGTGCCGCGGGGCAAAAGCCTACAGCACCCGGTATTCCCAGGCGGTCTCCCATCCAAGTACTAACCAGGCCCGACCCTGCTTAGCTTCCGAGATCAGACGAGATCGGGCGCGTTCAGGGTGGTATGGCCGTAGACGCCAGAGGCTGCCTCCAGGCCCCTCTTGAGTGCGCGCCCGCACAGCCGCCGCCGCCGCCGCCGCCTCCTCCTCCTCCTCCTGCCCGCTCCCCGCTCTCACTCCCATTCCCATTCCCATTCCCGCTCCCGCTCCCGCTCACGCTCCCGCTCCCGCTGCCGCTTCTCCTCCGCCTCCTCCCTCTTTTCTCTTCTCTTCTCTTCTCCTCCTCCCCCCCCCTCCTCCTCAGCCGCCCTCCGCCTAGCCCTGCACCAGTGCCCGAACTCCAGCCCTCCGCCTGCCCAGCCCAGGACCTGCAGCACCGGGCGCCCAGTCGGCACGCTGCCGCCAAGCCAAGGGGAGCCAACCTCCTCCGGCTGCCGCTGGCCACAGGGAACTCCTACTCTCTCTTTCTAGGCCGGATCCCCTGCCTGCCGCCATCGCCCAGCCACACGCCAGCCGTGCCCGGCAGCCTCCACGCCTGCCCAGGGCTGCGCCCCGCGGCTCGCGGGTCCCGGCACCAGGGGGTTCGGCGCCCCACACCACCGCGGCCCGGGCCTTCCCTCCTACCCGGCCGCCAGCAGCCCCCCCACCGCTGACGCACAGGTCGCCCGCCCTCCCCCGGCACGGCCGCCGCGCCTCCACACACTCCCACGCCGCGAGGACAGCTGAGGGCCTGGGGACCCTTGTCCCCGCTCGGTCACGGGGGCCCAAGTGGGGCAGCAGGTCGGGAAGGAGGGCGGCAGCGCACGGAATCACCCCCGCCGCACGCTCGCGTGGGCACTCACACACACACACACACACACACACACACACGCCTACACAAGGGGCACACAGTCGCACACCCCGACACCCTTCGTGGCACAGAGGGATTTCCGTCCTCAGCGCCCGTTCCCTCACGGGAGGGTGGGGCGCTTCAGCGCGACCCGCACCCTCCAGCCCGGCAGCCAGTTCGAGACTGTCGCTCCCCCTCTTCATGGAGGAACGACACAGGACCCTGCGCTGTTCTTTCGTCTGCTCGGCCCTCCCCGGGTTTGCTGCTGGTTCTTCCCGGGTTGGCTACCGTCCCTTCCACCTCCGTGGAAGGGCGGTTCCCCCTGCCACATTCCCCACTTCCGCGGGGGAGCGGCACACCGCCGGCCGGCCGGCCGGCTCTCTCGGGGGCTGCACAGGTGTTCCCCTTAGATGTTCCTGGTGCATGTTGTCTCTCTCCTCCTTTATAGTCCTCTTCCGCCAATCCCAACTCGGCTGCCCACACGCCAAGTACGCTGCTCTCCTCCAATCAGGAGCAGGATCAGCTCCTGGAGGTCATCACTCAAGTTGGCAAGAGGCAGCTGCATAGAAGCTGTTTTCTCCTCTCCCAGCGCCATATTGTGGGAGAGCAGATGCATAGAATAAGTCTTAATTCCAGTAACTCAGTCCAATCCGAGTTGCTCCCCACAGAGACCACAGGCTGTGTGCTGCCTGCCTGCCACGGACCCTCTGTCCCGGGGAGGTCCTGTGGGCACGCAGCCTGTGGCCGCGGGTCTCTGCCTGGCCTGCCAAAAGGGTGCCCCGTTTGGATGCTGTGTGAGTCAGGGCTGATGGGGGAGAGGGGGACAGAGAGAGGAGAGAGAGACAGAGAGAGAGAGAGAAAGAGAGAGAGACGTGTAGGTGTTGGTGTAAGTCAGAGACAGAGGGAGAGGGTGCCTGTATTGCCTGCGAGGCTTGGTGTGGGGTCCCTCCTTTGCGCTCTGGAGGGCTTCCGCGGCTGTGGCGCGTGGCCGCCGCACGGCCAGGTGGCGCAGAGGGCCCGCGGGTTGGGCTGCGCGAGGCACCGGGCCCTGAGTGGTGGGCAACCGCGCCCTGGCGTCGTCTTCGGGCGGTGGTCGTGGTCGTGGTCGTGGTCACAGTCATTGGGCTCCCTGGGAGACAGGAGCCCGGGAGGGGCGGTGGGAGTGCAGGTGCCGGGAGCTGCTGGTGCGGCGGGCTGCGGGGTTGGGGCGGCCGGCAGGGGAGCGCCCTGGCGGGCGGTGAGTCGCTGGTTTGGGGTTGGAGGGGGCGCGCTGGATGGCGCGGGGCGTGGCCTGTGTCCCGGGGTGGGCCCCGGGGTTGGCGGTGGGGCTGCGGCAGCCGGGGACAGCTGGCCGGCCCGCCCGTGCCCGTGCCCGTGCCCGTGCCCGTGCCCAGGCCCAGGCCCAGGCCCAGGCCCAGGCCCAGGCCCGAGGCGCGGGCGGGCTGGGGCTGCCAGGTGGAGGGGTCGGGCTTCTGCCCCCTGCTGGAGCTGCGTTGGGGGTCGCAGGGGTCCCGGCGTGCGGGCTGGCGGATGGGGGCGTGGCTAGGCAGCCAGCCAAAGGCGAGCAAAAGGGGAGGGTGCCGCGGGGCAAAAGCCTACAGCACCCGGTATTCCCAGGCGGTCTCCCATCCAAGTACTAACCAGGCCCGACCCTGCTTAGCTTCCGAGATCAGACGAGATCGGGCGCGTTCAGGGTGGTATGGCCGTAGACGCCAGAGGCCGCCTCCAGGCCCCTCTTGAGTGCGCGCCCGCACAGCCGCCGCCGCCGCCGCCGCCGCCGCCGCCGCCGCCGCCTCCTCTTCCTGCCCGCTCCCCGCTCTCACTCCCATTCCCATTCCCATTCCCACTCCCGCTCCCGCTCCCGCTGCCGCTTCTCCTCCGCCTCCTCCCTCTTTTCTCTTCTCTTCTCTTCTCCTCCTCCCCCCCCTCCTCCTCAGCCGCCCTCCGCCTAGCCCTGCACCAGTGCCCGAACTCCAGCCCTCCGCCTGCCCAGCCCAGGACCTGCAGCACCGGGCGCCCAGTCGGCACGCTGCCGCCAAGCCAAGGGGAGCCAACCTCCTCCGGCTGCCGCTGGCCACAGGGAACTCCTACTCTCTCTTTCTAGGCCGGATCCCCTGCCTGCCGCCAACGCCCAGCCACACGCCAGCCGTGCCCGGCAGCCTCCACGCCTGCCCAGGGCTGCGCCCCGCGGCTCGCGGGTCCCGGCACCAGGGGGTTCGGCGCCCCACACCACCGCGGCCCGGGCCTTCCCTCCTACCCGGCCGCCAGCAGCCCCCCCACCGCTGACGCACAGGTCGCCCGCCCTCCCCCGGCACGGCCGCCGCGCCTCCACACACTCCCACGCCGCGAGGACAGCTGAGGGCCTGGGGACCCTTGTCCCCGCTCGGTCACGGGGGCCCAAGTGGGGCAGCAGGTCGGGAAGGAGGGCGGCAGCGTACGGAATCACCCCCGCCGCACGCTCGCGTGGGCACTCACACACACACACACACACACACACGCCTACACAAGGGGCACACAGTCGCACACCCCGACACCCTTCGTGGCACAGAGGGATTTCCGTCCTCAGCGCCCGTTCCCTCACGGGAGGGTGGGGCGCTTCAGCGCGACCCGCACCCTCCAGCCCGGCAGCCAGTTCGAGACCACAGGCTGTGTGCTGCCTGCCTGCCACGGACCCTCTGTCCCGGGGAGGTCCTGTGGGCACGCAGCCTGTGGCCGCGGGTCTCTGCCTGGCCTGCCAAAAGGGTGCCCCGTTTGGATGCTGTGTGAGTCAGGGCTGATGGGGGAGAGGGGGACAGAGAGAGGAGAGAGAGACAGAGAGAGAGAGAGAAAGAGAGAGAGACGTGTAGGTGTTGGTGTAAGTCAGAGACAGAGGGAGAGGGTGCCTGTATTGCCTGCGAGGCTTGGTGTGGGGTCCCTCCTTTGCGCTCTGGAGGGCTTCCGCGGCTGTGGCGCGTGGCCGCCGCATGGCCAGGTGGCGCAGAGGGCCCGCGGGTTGGGCTGCGCGAGGCACCGGGCCCTGAGTGGTGGGCAACCGCGCCCTGGCGTCGTCTTCGGGCGGTGGTCGTGGTCGTGGTCGTGGTCACAGTCATTGGGCTCCCTGGGAGACAGGAGCCCGGGAGGGGCGGTGGGAGTGCAGGTGCCGGGAGCTGCTGGTGCGGCGGGCTGCGGGGTTGGGGCGGCCGGCAGGGGAGCGCCCTGGCGGGCGGTGAGTCGCTGGTTTGGGGTTGGAGGGGGCGCGCTGGATGCCGCGGGGCGTGGCCTGTGTCCCGGGGTGGGCCCCGGGGTTGGCGGTGGGGCTGCGGCAGCCGGGGACAGCTGGCCGGCCCGCCCGTGCCTGTGCCCGTGCCCGTGCCCGTGCCCGTGCCCAGGCCCAGGCCCAGGCCCAGGCCCAGGCCCAGGCCCGAGGCGCGGGCGGGCTGGGGCTGCCAGGTGGAGGGGTCGGGCTTCTGCCCCCTGCTGGAGCTGCGTTGGGGGTCGCAGGGGTCCCGGCGTGCGGGCTGGCGGATGGGGGCGTGGCTAGGCAGCCAGCCAAAGGCGAGCAAAAGGGGAGGGTGCCGCGGGGCAAAAGCCTACAGCACCCGGTATTCCCAGGCGGTCTCCCATCCAAGTACTAACCAGGCCCGACCCTGCTTAGCTTCCGAGATCAGACGAGATCGGGCGCGTTCAGGGTGGTATGGCCGTAGACGCCAGAGGCCGCCTCCAGGCCGCCCTTGAGTGCGCGCCCGCACAGCCGCCGCCGCCGCCGCCTCCGCCGCCGCCGCCTCCTCCTCCTCCTCCTCCTGCCCGCTCCCCGCTCTCACTCCCATTCCCATTCCCATTCCCATTCCCATTCCCACTCCCGCTCCCGCTCCCGCTGCCGCTTCTCCTCCGCCTCCTCCCTCTTTTCTCTTCTCTTCTCTTCTCCTCCTCCCCCCCCTCCTCCTCAGCCGCCCTCCGCCTAGCCCTGCACCAGTGCCCGAACTCCAGCCCTCCGCCTGCCCAGCCCAGGACCTGCAGCACCGGGCGCCCAGTCGGCACGCTGCCGCCAAGCCAAGGGGAGCCAACCTCCTCCGGCTGCCGCTGGCCACAGGGAACTCCTACTCTCTCTTTCTAGGCCGGATCCCCTGCCTGCCGCCATCGCCCAGCCACACGCCAGCCGTGCCCGGCAGCCTCCACGCCTGCCCAGGGCTGCGCCCCGCGGCTCGCGGGTCCCGGCACCAGGGGGTTCGGCGCCCCACACCACCGCGGCCCGGGCCTTCCCTCCTACCCGGCCGCCAGCAGCCCCCCCACCGCTGACGCACAGGTCGCCCGCCCTCCCCCGGCACGGCCGCCGCGCCTCCACACACTCCCACGCCGCGAGGACAGCTGAGGGCCTGGGGACCCTTGTCCCCGCTCGGTCACGGGGGCCCAAGTGGGGCAGCAGGTCGGGAAGGAGGGCGGCAGCGCACGGAATCACCCCCGCCGCACGCTCGCGTGGGCACTCACACACACACACACACACACACACACACGCCTACACAAGGGGCACACAGTCGCACACCCCGACACCCTTCGTGGCACAGAGGGATTTCCGTCCTCAGCGCCCGTTCCCTCACGGGAGGGTGGGGCGCTTCAGCGCGACCCGCACCCTCCAGCCCGGCAGCCAGTTCGAGACTGTCGCTCCCCCTCTTCATGGAGGAACGACACAGGACCCTGCGCTGTTCTTTCGTCTGCTCGGCCCTCCCCGGGTTTGCTGCTGGTTCTTCCCGGGTTGGCTACCGTCCCTTCCACCTCCGTGGAAGGGCGGTTCCCCCTGCCACATTCCCCACTTCCGCGGGGGAGCGGCACACCGCCGGCCGGCCGGCCGGCTCTCTCGGGGGCTGCACAGGTGTTCCCCTTAGATGTTCCTGGTGCATGTTGTCTCTCTCCTCCTTTATAGTCCTCTTCCGCCAATCCCAACTCGGCTGCCCACACGCCAAGTACGCTGCTCTCCTCCAATCAGGAGCAGGATCAGCTCCTGGAGGTCATCACTCAAGTTGGCAAGAGGCAGCTGCATAGAAGCTGTTTTCTCCTCTCCCAGCGCCATATTGTGGGAGAGCAGATGCATAGAATAAGTCTTAATTCCAGTAACTCAGTCCAATCCGAGTTGCTCCCCACAGAGACCACAGGCTGTGTGCTGCCTGCCTGCCACGGACCCTCTGTCCCGGGGAGGTCCTGTGGGCACGCAGCCTGTGGCCGCGGGTCTCTGCCTGGCCTGCCAAAAGGGTGCCCCGTTTGGATGCTGTGTGAGTCAGGGCTGATGGGGGAGAGGGGGACAGAGAGAGGAGAGAGAGACAGAGAGAGAGAGAGAAAGAGAGAGAGACGTGTAGGTGTTGGTGTAAGTCAGAGACAGAGGGAGAGGGTGCCTGTATTGCCTGCGAGGCTTGGTGTGGGGTCCCTCCTTTGCGCTCTGGAGGGCTTCCGCGGCTGTGGCGCGTGGCCGCCGCACGGCCAGGTGGCGCAGAGGGCCCGCGGGTTGGGCTGCGCGAGGCACCGGGCCCTGAGTGGTGGGCAACCGCGCCCTGGCGTCGTCTTCGGGCGGTGGTCGTGGTCGTGGTCGTGGTCACAGTCATTGGGCTCCCTGGGAGACAGGAGCCCGGGAGGGGCGGTGGGAGTGCAGGTGCCGGGAGCTGCTGGTGCGGCGGGCTGCGGGGTTGGGGCGGCCGGCAGGGGAGCGCCCTGGCGGGCGGTGAGTCGCTGGTTTGGGGTTGGAGGGGGCGCGCTGGATGGCGCGGGGCGTGGCCTGTGTCCCGGGGTGGGCCCCGGGGTTGGCGGTGGGGCTGCGGCAGCCGGGGACAGCTGGCCGGCCCGCCCGTGCCCGTGCCCGTGCCCGTGCCCGTGCCCGTGCCCAGGCCCAGGCCCAGGCCCAGGCCCAGGCCCAGGCCCAGGCCCGAGGCGCGGGCGGGCTGGGGCTGCCAGGTGGAGGGGTCGGGCTTCTGCCCCCTGCTGGAGCTGCGTTGGGGGTCGCAGGGGTCCCGGCGTGCGGGCTGGCGGATGGGGGCGTGGCTAGGCAGCCAGCCAAAGGCGAGCAAAAGGGGAGGGTGCCGCGGGGCAAAAGCCTACAGCACCCGGTATTCCCAGGCGGTCTCCCATCCAAGTACTAACCAGGCCCGACCCTGCTTAGCTTCCGAGATCAGACGAGATCGGGCGCGTTCAGGGTGGTATGGCCGTAGACGCCAGAGGCCGCCTCCAGGCCCCTCTTGAGTGCGCGCCCGCACAGCCGCCGCCGCCGCCGCCGCCGCCTCCTCCTCCTCCTCCTCCTGCCCGCTCCCCGCTCTCACTCCCATTCCCATTCCCATTCCCATTCCCATTCCCACTCCCGCTCCCGCTCCCGCTCCCGCTCCCGCTCCCGCTGCCGCTTCTCCTCCGCCTCCTCCCTCTTTTCTCTTCTCTTCTCTTCTCCTCCTCCCCCCCCTCCTCCTCAGCCGCCCTCCGCCTAGCCCTGCACCAGTGCCCGAACTCCAGCCCTCCGCCTGCCCAGCCCAGGACCTGCAGCACCGGGCGCCCAGTCGGCACGCTGCCGCCAAGCCAAGGGGAGCCAACCTCCTCCGGCTGCCGCTGGCCACAGGGAACTCCTACTCTCTCTTTCTAGGCCGGATCCCCTGCCTGCCGCCATCGCCCAGCCACACGCCAGCCGTGCCCGGCAGCCTCCACGCCTGCCCAGGGCTGCGCCCCGCGGCTCGCGGGTCCCGGCACCAGGGGGTTCGGCGCCCCACACCACCGCGGCCCGGGCCTTCCCTCCTACCCGGCCGCCAGCAGCCCCCCCACCGCTGACGCACAGGTCGCCCGCCCTCCCCCGGCACGGCCGCCGCGCCTCCACACACTCCCACGCCGCGAGGACAGCTGAGGGCCTGGGGACCCTTGTCCCCGCTCGGTCACGGGGGCCCAAGTGGGGCAGCAGGTCGGGAAGGAGGGCGGCAGCGCACGGAATCACCCCCGCCGCACGCTCGCGTGGGCACTCACACACACACACACACACACACACACACGCCTACACAAGGGGCACACAGTCGCACACCCCGACACCCTTCGTGGCACAGAGGGATTTCCGTCCTCAGCGCCCGTTCCCTCACGGGAGGGTGGGGCGCTTCAGCGCGACCCGCACCCTCCAGCCCGGCAGCCAGTTCGAGACTGTCGCTCCCCCTCTTCATGGAGGAACGACACAGGACCCTGCGCTGTTCTTTCGTCTGCTCGGCCCTCCCCGGGTTTGCTGCTGGTTCTTCCCGGGTTGGCTACCGTCCCTTCCACCTCCGTGGAAGGGCGGTTCCCCCTGCCACATTCCCCACTTCCGCGGGGGAGCGGCACACCGCCGGCCGGCCGGCCGGCTCTCTCGGGGGCTGCACAGGTGTTCCCCTTAGATGTTCCTGGTGCATGTTGTCTCTCTCCTCCTTTATAGTCCTCTTCCGCCAATCCCAACTCGGCTGCCCACACGCCAAGTACGCTGCTCTCCTCCAATCAGGAGCAGGATCAGCTCCTGGAGGTCATCACTCAAGTTGGCAAGAGGCAGCTGCATAGAAGCTGTTTTCTCCTCTCCCAGCGCCATATTGTGGGAGAGCAGATGCATAGAATAAGTCTTAATTCCAGTAACTCAGTCCAATCCGAGTTGCTCCCCACAGAGACCACAGGCTGTGTGCTGCCTGCCTGCCACGGACCCTCTGTCCCGGGGAGGTCCTGTGGGCACGCAGCCTGTGGCCGCGGGTCTCTGCCTGGCCTGCCAAAAGGGTGCCCCGTTTGGATGCTGTGTGAGTCAGGGCTGATGGGGGAGAGGGGGACAGAGAGAGGAGAGAGAGACAGAGAGAGAGAGAGAAAGAGAGAGAGACGTGTAGGTGTTGGTGTAAGTCAGAGACAGAGGGAGAGGGTGCCTGTATTGCCTGCGAGGCTTGGTGTGGGGTCCCTCCTTTGCGCTCTGGAGGGCTTCCGCGGCTGTGGCGCGTGGCCGCCGCACGGCCAGGTGGCGCAGAGGGCCCGCGGGTTGGGCTGCGCGAGGCACCGGGCCCTGAGTGGTGGGCAACCGCGCCCTGGCGTCGTCTTCGGGCGGTGGTCGTGGTCGTGGTCGTGGTCACAGTCATTGGGCTCCCTGGGAGACAGGAGCCCGGGAGGGGCGGTGGGAGTGCAGGTGCCGGGAGCTGCTGGTGCGGCGGGCTGCGGGGTTGGGGCGGCCGGCAGGGGAGCGCCCTGGCGGGCGGTGAGTCGCTGGTTTGGGGTTGGAGGGGGCGCGCTGGATGGCGCGGGGCGTGGCCTGTGTCCCGGGGTGGGCCCCGGGGTTGGCGGTGGGGCTGCGGCAGCCGGGGACAGCTGGCCGGCCCGCCCGTGCCCGTGCCCGTGCCCGTGCCCGTGCCCGTGCCCAGGCCCAGGCCCAGGCCCAGGCCCGAGGCGCGGGCGGGCTGGGGCTGCCAGGTGGAGGGGTCGGGCTTCTGCCCCCTGCTGGAGCTGCGTTGGGGGTCGCAGGGGTCCCGGCGTGCGGGCTGGCGGATGGGGGCGTGGCTAGGCAGCCAGCCAAAGGCGAGCAAAAGGGGAGGGTGCCGCGGGGCAAAAGCCTACAGCACCCGGTATTCCCAGGCGGTCTCCCATCCAAGTACTAACCAGGCCCGACCCTGCTTAGCTTCCGAGATCAGACGAGATCGGGCGCGTTCAGGGTGGTATGGCCGTAGACGCCAGAGGCCGCCTCCAGGCCCCTCTTGAGTGCGCGCCCGCACAGCCGCCGCCGCCGCCGCCGCCGCCGCCGCCGCCGCCTCCTCTTCCTGCCCGCTCCCCGCTCTCACTCCCATTCCCATTCCCATTCCCACTCCCGCTCCCGCTCCCGCTGCCGCTTCTCCTCCGCCTCCTCCCTCTTTTCTCTTCTCTTCTCTTCTCCTCCTCCCCCCCCTCCTCCTCAGCCGCCCTCCGCCTAGCCCTGCACCAGTGCCCGAACTCCAGCCCTCCGCCTGCCCAGCCCAGGACCTGCAGCACCGGGCGCCCAGTCGGCACGCTGCCGCCAAGCCAAGGGGAGCCAACCTCCTCCGGCTGCCGCTGGCCACAGGGAACTCCTACTCTCTCTTTCTAGGCCGGATCCCCTGCCTGCCGCCAACGCCCAGCCACACGCCAGCCGTGCCCGGCAGCCTCCACGCCTGCCCAGGGCTGCGCCCCGCGGCTCGCGGGTCCCGGCACCAGGGGGTTCGGCGCCCCACACCACCGCGGCCCGGGCCTTCCCTCCTACCCGGCCGCCAGCAGCCCCCCCACCGCTGACGCACAGGTCGCCCGCCCTCCCCCGGCACGGCCGCCGCGCCTCCACACACTCCCACGCCGCGAGGACAGCTGAGGGCCTGGGGACCCTTGTCCCCGCTCGGTCACGGGGGCCCAAGTGGGGCAGCAGGTCGGGAAGGAGGGCGGCAGCGTACGGAATCACCCCCGCCGCACGCTCGCGTGGGCACTCACACACACACACACACACACACACGCCTACACAAGGGGCACACAGTCGCACACCCCGACACCCTTCGTGGCACAGAGGGATTTCCGTCCTCAGCGCCCGTTCCCTCACGGGAGGGTGGGGCGCTTCAGCGCGACCCGCACCCTCCAGCCCGGCAGCCAGTTCGAGACCACAGGCTGTGTGCTGCCTGCCTGCCACGGACCCTCTGTCCCGGGGAGGTCCTGTGGGCACGCAGCCTGTGGCCGCGGGTCTCTGCCTGGCCTGCCAAAAGGGTGCCCCGTTTGGATGCTGTGTGAGTCAGGGCTGATGGGGGAGAGGGGGACAGAGAGAGGAGAGAGAGACAGAGAGAGAGAGAGAAAGAGAGAGAGACGTGTAGGTGTTGGTGTAAGTCAGAGACAGAGGGAGAGGGTGCCTGTATTGCCTGCGAGGCTTGGTGTGGGGTCCCTCCTTTGCGCTCTGGAGGGCTTCCGCGGCTGTGGCGCGTGGCCGCCGCACGGCCAGGTGGCGCAGAGGGCCCGCGGGTTGGGCTGCGCGAGGCACCGGGCCCTGAGTGGTGGGCAACCGCGCCCTGGCGTCGTCTTCGGGCGGTGGTCGTGGTCGTGGTCGTGGTCACAGTCATTGGGCTCCCTGGGAGACAGGAGCCCGGGAGGGGCGGTGGGAGTGCAGGTGCCGGGAGCTGCTGGTGCGGCGGGCTGCGGGGTTGGGGCGGCCGGCAGGGGAGCGCCCTGGCGGGCGGTGAGTCGCTGGTTTGGGGTTGGAGGGGGCGCGCTGGATGCCGCGGGGCGTGGCCTGTGTCCCGGGGTGGGCCCCGGGGTTGGCGGTGGGGCTGCGGCAGCCGGGGACAGCTGGCCGGCCCGCCCGTGCCTGTGCCCGTGCCCGTGCCCGTGCCCGTGCCCAGGCCCAGGCCCAGGCCCAGGCCCAGGCCCAGGCCCGAGGCGCGGGCGGGCTGGGGCTGCCAGGTGGAGGGGTCGGGCTTCTGCCCCCTGCTGGAGCTGCGTTGGGGGTCGCAGGGGTCCCGGCGTGCGGGCTGGCGGATGGGGGCGTGGCTAGGCAGCCAGCCAAAGGCGAGCAAAAGGGGAGGGTGCCGCGGGGCAAAAGCCTACAGCACCCGGTATTCCCAGGCGGTCTCCCATCCAAGTACTAACCAGGCCCGACCCTGCTTAGCTTCCGAGATCAGACGAGATCGGGCGCGTTCAGGGTGGTATGGCCGTAGACGCCAGAGGCCGCCTCCAGGCCGCCCTTGAGTGCGCGCCCGCACAGCCGCCGCCGCCGCCGCCTCCGCCGCCGCCGCCTCCTCCTCCTCCTCCTCCTGCCCGCTCCCCGCTCTCACTCCCATTCCCATTCCCATTCCCATTCCCATTCCCACTCCCGCTCCCGCTCCCGCTGCCGCTTCTCCTCCGCCTCCTCCCTCTTTTCTCTTCTCTTCTCTTCTCCTCCTCCCCCCCCTCCTCCTCAGCCGCCCTCCGCCTAGCCCTGCACCAGTGCCCGAACTCCAGCCCTCCGCCTGCCCAGCCCAGGACCTGCAGCACCGGGCGCCCAGTCGGCACGCTGCCGCCAAGCCAAGGGGAGCCAACCTCCTCCGGCTGCCGCTGGCCACAGGGAACTCCTACTCTCTCTTTCTAGGCCGGATCCCCTGCCTGCCGCCATCGCCCAGCCACACGCCAGCCGTGCCCGGCAGCCTCCACGCCTGCCCAGGGCTGCGCCCCGCGGCTCGCGGGTCCCGGCACCAGGGGGTTCGGCGCCCCACACCACCGCGGCCCGGGCCTTCCCTCCTACCCGGCCGCCAGCAGCCCCCCCACCGCTGACGCACAGGTCGCCCGCCCTCCCCCGGCACGGCCGCCGCGCCTCCACACACTCCCACGCCGCGAGGACAGCTGAGGGCCTGGGGACCCTTGTCCCCGCTCGGTCACGGGGGCCCAAGTGGGGCAGCAGGTCGGGAAGGAGGGCGGCAGCGCACGGAATCACCCCCGCCGCACGCTCGCGTGGGCACTCACACACACACACACACACACACACACACACGCCTACACAAGGGGCACACAGTCGCACACCCCGACACCCTTCGTGGCACAGAGGGATTTCCGTCCTCAGCGCCCGTTCCCTCACGGGAGGGTGGGGCGCTTCAGCGCGACCCGCACCCTCCAGCCCGGCAGCCAGTTCGAGACTGTCGCTCCCCCTCTTCATGGAGGAACGACACAGGACCCTGCGCTGTTCTTTCGTCTGCTCGGCCCTCCCCGGGTTTGCTGCTGGTTCTTCCCGGGTTGGCTACCGTCCCTTCCACCTCCGTGGAAGGGCGGTTCCCCCTGCCACATTCCCCACTTCCGCGGGGGAGCGGCACACCGCCGGCCGGCCGGCCGGCTCTCTCGGGGGCTGCACAGGTGTTCCCCTTAGATGTTCCTGGTGCATGTTGTCTCTCTCCTCCTTTATAGTCCTCTTCCGCCAATCCCAACTCGGCTGCCCACACGCCAAGTACGCTGCTCTCCTCCAATCAGGAGCAGGATCAGCTCCTGGAGGTCATCACTCAAGTTGGCAAGAGGCAGCTGCATAGAAGCTGTTTTCTCCTCTCCCAGCGCCATATTGTGGGAGAGCAGATGCATAGAATAAGTCTTAATTCCAGTAACTCAGTCCAATCCGAGTTGCTCCCCACAGAGACCACAGGCTGTGTGCTGCCTGCCTGCCACGGACCCTCTGTCCCGGGGAGGTCCTGTGGGCACGCAGCCTGTGGCCGCGGGTCTCTGCCTGGCCTGCCAAAAGGGTGCCCCGTTTGGATGCTGTGTGAGTCAGGGCTGATGGGGGAGAGGGGGACAGAGAGAGGAGAGAGAGACAGAGAGAGAGAGAGAAAGAGAGAGAGACGTGTAGGTGTTGGTGTAAGTCAGAGACAGAGGGAGAGGGTGCCTGTATTGCCTGCGAGGCTTGGTGTGGGGTCCCTCCTTTGCGCTCTGGAGGGCTTCCGCGGCTGTGGCGCGTGGCCGCCGCACGGCCAGGTGGCGCAGAGGGCCCGCGGGTTGGGCTGCGCGAGGCACCGGGCCCTGAGTGGTGGGCAACCGCGCCCTGGCGTCGTCTTCGGGCGGTGGTCGTGGTCGTGGTCGTGGTCACAGTCATTGGGCTCCCTGGGAGACAGGAGCCCGGGAGGGGCGGTGGGAGTGCAGGTGCCGGGAGCTGCTGGTGCGGTGGGCTGCGGGGTTGGGGCGGCCGGCAGGGGAGCGCCCTGGCGGGCGGTGAGTCGCTGGTTTGGGGTTGGAGGGGGCGCGCTGGATGGCGCGGGGCGTGGCCTGTGTCCCGGGGTGGGCCCCGGGGTTGGCGGTGGGGCTGCGGCAGCCGGGGACAGCTGGCCGGCCCGCCCGTGCCCGTGCCCGTGCCCGTGCCCGTGCCCGTGCCCAGGCCCAGGCCCAGGCCCAGGCCCGAGGCGCGGGCGGGCTGGGGCTGCCAGGTGGAGGGGTCGGGCTTCTGCCCCCTGCTGGAGCTGCGTTGGGGGTCGCAGGGGTCCCGGCGTGCGGGCTGGCGGATGGGGGCGTGGCTAGGCAGCCAGCCAAAGGCGAGCAAAAGGGGAGGGTGCCGCGGGGCAAAAGCCTACAGCACCCGGTATTCCCAGGCGGTCTCCCATCCAAGTACTAACCAGGCCCGACCCTGCTTAGCTTCCGAGATCAGACGAGATCGGGCGCGTTCAGGGTGGTATGGCCGTAGACGCCAGAGGCCGCCTCCAGGCCCCTCTTGAGTGCGCGCCCGCACAGCCGCCGCCGCCGCCGCCGCCGCCGCCGCCGCCTCCTCTTCCTGCCCGCTCCCCGCTCTCACTCCCATTCCCATTCCCATTCCCACTCCCGCTCCCGCTCCCGCTGCCGCTTCTCCTCCGCCTCCTCCCTCTTTTCTCTTCTCTTCTCTTCTCCTCCTCCCCCCCCTCCTCCTCAGCCGCCCTCCGCCTAGCCCTGCACCAGTGCCCGAACTCCAGCCCTCCGCCTGCCCAGCCCAGGACCTGCAGCACCGGGCGCCCAGTCGGCACGCTGCCGCCAAGCCAAGGGGAGCCAACCTCCTCCGGCTGCCGCTGGCCACAGGGAACTCCTACTCTCTCTTTCTAGGCCGGATCCCCTGCCTGCCGCCAACGCCCAGCCACACGCCAGCCGTGCCCGGCAGCCTCCACGCCTGCCCAGGGCTGCGCCCCGCGGCTCGCGGGTCCCGGCACCAGGGGGTTCGGCGCCCCACACCACCGCGGCCCGGGCCTTCCCTCCTACCCGGCCGCCAGCAGCCCCCCCACCGCTGACGCACAGGTCGCCCGCCCTCCCCCGGCACGGCCGCCGCGCCTCCACACACTCCCACGCCGCGAGGACAGCTGAGGGCCTGGGGACCCTTGTCCCCGCTCGGTCACGGGGGCCCAAGTGGGGCAGCAGGTCGGGAAGGAGGGCGGCAGCGTACGGAATCACCCCCGCCGCACGCTCGCGTGGGCACTCACACACACACACACACACACACACGCCTACACAAGGGGCACACAGTCGCACACCCCGACACCCTTCGTGGCACAGAGGGATTTCCGTCCTCAGCGCCCGTTCCCTCACGGGAGGGTGGGGCGCTTCAGCGCGACCCGCACCCTCCAGCCCGGCAGCCAGTTCGAGACCACAGGCTGTGTGCTGCCTGCCTGCCACGGACCCTCTGTCCCGGGGAGGTCCTGTGGGCACGCAGCCTGTGGCCGCGGGTCTCTGCCTGGCCTGCCAAAAGGGTGCCCCGTTTGGATGCTGTGTGAGTCAGGGCTGATGGGGGAGAGGGGGACAGAGAGAGGAGAGAGAGACAGAGAGAGAGAGAGAAAGAGAGAGAGACGTGTAGGTGTTGGTGTAAGTCAGAGACAGAGGGAGAGGGTGCCTGTATTGCCTGCGAGGCTTGGTGTGGGGTCCCTCCTTTGCGCTCTGGAGGGCTTCCGCGGCTGTGGCGCGTGGCCGCCGCACGGCCAGGTGGCGCAGAGGGCCCGCGGGTTGGGCTGCGCGAGGCACCGGGCCCTGAGTGGTGGGCAACCGCGCCCTGGCGTCGTCTTCGGGCGGTGGTCGTGGTCGTGGTCGTGGTCACAGTCATTGGGCTCCCTGGGAGACAGGAGCCCGGGAGGGGCGGTGGGAGTGCAGGTGCCGGGAGCTGCTGGTGCGGCGGGCTGCGGGGTTGGGGCGGCCGGCAGGGGAGCGCCCTGGCGGGCGGTGAGTCGCTGGTTTGGGGTTGGAGGGGGCGCGCTGGATGCCGCGGGGCGTGGCCTGTGTCCCGGGGTGGGCCCCGGGGTTGGCGGTGGGGCTGCGGCAGCCGGGGACAGCTGGCCGGCCCGCCCGTGCCTGTGCCCGTGCCCGTGCCCGTGCCCGTGCCCAGGCCCAGGCCCAGGCCCAGGCCCAGGCCCAGGCCCGAGGCGCGGGCGGGCTGGGGCTGCCAGGTGGAGGGGTCGGGCTTCTGCCCCCTGCTGGAGCTGCGTTGGGGGTCGCAGGGGTCCCGGCGTGCGGGCTGGCGGATGGGGGCGTGGCTAGGCAGCCAGCCAAAGGCGAGCAAAAGGGGAGGGTGCCGCGGGGCAAAAGCCTACAGCACCCGGTATTCCCAGGCGGTCTCCCATCCAAGTACTAACCAGGCCCGACCCTGCTTAGCTTCCGAGATCAGACGAGATCGGGCGCGTTCAGGGTGGTATGGCCGTAGACGCCAGAGGCCGCCTCCAGGCCGCCCTTGAGTGCGCGCCCGCACAGCCGCCGCCGCCGCCGCCTCCGCCGCCGCCGCCTCCTCCTCCTCCTCCTCCTGCCCGCTCCCCGCTCTCACTCCCATTCCCATTCCCATTCCCATTCCCATTCCCACTCCCGCTCCCGCTCCCGCTGCCGCTTCTCCTCCGCCTCCTCCCTCTTTTCTCTTCTCTTCTCTTCTCCTCCTCCCCCCCTCCTCCTCAGCCGCCCTCCGCCTAGCCCTGCACCAGTGCCCGAACTCCAGCCCTCCGCCTGCCCAGCCCAGGACCTGCAGCACCGGGCGCCCAGTCGGCACGCTGCCGCCAAGCCAAGGGGAGCCAACCTCCTCCGGCTGCCGCTGGCCACAGGGAACTCCTACTCTCTCTTTCTAGGCCGGATCCCCTGCCTGCCGCCATCGCCCAGCCACACGCCAGCCGTGCCCGGCAGCCTCCACGCCTGCCCAGGGCTGCGCCCCGCGGCTCGCGGGTCCCGGCACCAGGGGGTTCGGCGCCCCACACCACCGCGGCCCGGGCCTTCCCTCCTACCCGGCCGCCAGCAGCCCCCCCACCGCTGACGCACAGGTCGCCCGCCCTCCCCCGGCACGGCCGCCGTGCCTCCACACACTCCCACGCCGCGAGGACAGCTGAGGGCCTGGGGACCCTTGTCCCCGCTCGGTCACGGGGGCCCAAGTGGGGCAGCAGGTCGGGAAGGAGGGCGGCAGCGCACGGAATCACCCCCGCCGCACGCTCGCGTGGGCACTCACACACACACACACACACACACACACACACACGCCTACACAAGGGGCACACAGTCGCACACCCCGACACCCTTCGTGGCACAGAGGGATTTCCGTCCTCAGCGCCCGTTCCCTCACGGGAGGGTGGGGCGCTTCAGCGCGACCCGCACCCTCCAGCCCGGCAGCCAGTTCGAGACTGTCGCTCCCCCTCTTCATGGAGGAACGACACAGGACCCTGCGCTGTTCTTTCGTCTGCTCGGCCCTCCCCGGGTTTGCTGCTGGTTCTTCCCGGGTTGGCTACCGTCCCTTCCACCTCCGTGGAAGGGCGGTTCCCCCTGCCACATTCCCCACTTCCGCGGGGGAGCGGCACACCGCCGGCCGGCCGGCCGGCTCTCTCGGGGGCTGCACAGGTGTTCCCCTTAGATGTTCCTGGTGCATGTTGTCTCTCTCCTCCTTTATAGTCCTCTTCCGCCAATCCCAACTCGGCTGCCCACACGCCAAGTACGCTGCTCTCCTCCAATCAGGAGCAGGATCAGCTCCTGGAGGTCATCACTCAAGTTGGCAAGAGGCAGCTGCATAGAAGCTGTTTTCTCCTCTCCCAGCGCCATATTGTGGGAGAGCAGATGCATAGAATAAGTCTTAATTCCAGTAACTCAGTCCAATCCGAGTTGCTCCCCACAGAGACCACAGGCTGTGTGCTGCCTGCCTGCCACGGACCCTCTGTCCCGGGGAGGTCCTGTGGGCACGCAGCCTGTGGCCGCGGGTCTCTGCCTGGCCTGCCAAAAGGGTGCCCCGTTTGGATGCTGTGTGAGTCAGGGCTGATGGGGGAGAGGGGGACAGAGAGAGGAGAGAGAGACAGAGAGAGAGAGAGAAAGAGAGAGAGACGTGTAGGTGTTGGTGTAAGTCAGAGACAGAGGGAGAGGGTGCCTGTATTGCCTGCGAGGCTTGGTGTGGGGTCCCTCCTTTGCGCTCTGGAGGGCTTCCGCGGCTGTGGCGCGTGGCCGCCGCACGGCCAGGTGGCGCAGAGGGCCCGCGGGTTGGGCTGCGCGAGGCACCGGGCCCTGAGTGGTGGGCAACCGCGCCCTGGCGTCGTCTTCGGGCGGTGGTCGTGGTCGTGGTCGTGGTCACAGTCATTGGGCTCCCTGGGAGACAGGAGCCCGGGAGGGGCGGTGGGAGTGCAGGTGCCGGGAGCTGCTGGTGCGGCGGGCTGCGGGGTTGGGGCGGCCGGCAGGGGAGCGCCCTGGCGGGCGGTGAGTCGCTGGTTTGGGGTTGGAGGGGGCGCGCTGGATGGCGCGGGGCGTGGCCTGTGTCCCGGGGTGGGCCCCGGGGTTGGCGGTGGGGCTGCGGCAGCCGGGGACAGCTGGCCGGCCCGCCCGTGCCCGTGCCCGTGCCCGTGCCCGTGCCCAGGCCCAAGGCGCGGGCGGGCTGGGGCTGCCAGGTGGAGGGGTCGGGCTTCTGCCCCCTGCTGGAGCTGCGTTGGGGGTCGCAGGGGTCCCGGCGTGCGGGCTGGCGGATGGGGGCGTGGCTAGGCAGCCAGCCAAAGGCGAGCAAAAGGGGAGGGTGCCGCGGGGCAAAAGCCTACAGCACCCGGTATTCCCAGGCGGTCTCCCATCCAAGTACTAACCAGGCCCGACCCTGCTTAGCTTCCGAGATCAGACGAGATCGGGCGCGTTCAGGGTGGTATGGCCGTAGACGCCAGAGGCTGCCTCCAGGCCCCTCTTGAGTGCGCGCCCGCACAGCCGCCGCCGCCGCCGCCGCCGCCGCCTCCTCCTCCTCCTCCTCCTCCTGCCCGCTCCCCGCTCTCACTCCCATTCCCATTCCCATTCCCGCTCCCGCTCCCGCTGCCGCTTCTCCTCCGCCTCCTCCCTCTTTTCTCTTCTCTTCTCTTCTCCTCCTCCCCCCCCCTCCTCCTCAGCCGCCCTCCGCCTAGCCCTGCACCAGTGCCCGAACTCCAGCCCTCCGCCTGCCCAGCCCAGGACCTGCAGCACCGGGCGCCCAGTCGGCACGCTGCCGCCAAGCCAAGGGGAGCCAACCTCCTCCGGCTGCCGCTGGCCACAGGGAACTCCTACTCTCTCTTTCTAGGCCGGATCCCCTGCCTGCCGCCATCGCCCAGCCACACGCCAGCCGTGCCCGGCAGCCTCCACGCCTGCCCAGGGCTGCGCCCCGCGGCTCGCGGGTCCCGGCACCAGGGGGTTCGGCGCCCCACACCACCGCGGCCCGGGCCTTCCCTCCTACCCGGCCGCCAGCAGCCCCCCCACCGCTGACGCACAGGTCGCCCGCCCTCCCCCGGCACGGCCGCCGCGCCTCCACACACTCCCACGCCGCGAGGACAGCTGAGGGCCTGGGGACCCTTGTCCCCGCTCGGTCACGGGGGCCCAAGTGGGGCAGCAGGTCGGGAAGGAGGGCGGCAGCGCACGGAATCACCCCCGCCGCACGCTCGCGTGGGCACTCACACACACACACACACACACACACACGCCTACACAAGGGGCACACAGTCGCACACCCCGACACCCTTCGTGGCACAGAGGGATTTCCGTCCTCAGCGCCCGTTCCCTCACGGGAGGGTGGGGCGCTTCAGCGCGACCCGCACCCTCCAGCCCGGCAGCCAGTTCGAGACTGTCGCTCCCCCTCTTCATGGAGGAACGACACAGGACCCTGCGCTGTTCTTTCGTCTGCTCGGCCCTCCCCGGGTTTGCTGCTGGTTCTTCCCGGGTTGGCTACCGTCCCTTCCACCTCCGTGGAAGGGCGGTTCCCCCTGCCACATTCCCCACTTCCGCGGGGGAGCGGCACACCGCCGGCCGGCCGGCCGGCTCTCTCGGGGGCTGCACAGGTGTTCCCCTTAGATGTTCCTGGTGCATGTTGTCTCTCTCCTCCTTTATAGTCCTCTTCCGCCAATCCCAACTCGGCTGCCCACACGCCAAGTACGCTGCTCTCCTCCAATCAGGAGCAGGATCAGCTCCTGGAGGTCATCACTCAAGTTGGCAAGAGGCAGCTGCATAGAAGCTGTTTTCTCCTCTCCCAGCGCCATATTGTGGGAGAGCAGATGCATAGAATAAGTCTTAATTCCAGTAACTCAGTCCAATCCGAGTTGCTCCCCACAGAGACCACAGGCTGTGTGCTGCCTGCCTGCCACGGACCCTCTGTCCCGGGGAGGTCCTGTGGGCACGCAGCCTGTGGCCGCGGGTCTCTGCCTGGCCTGCCAAAAGGGTGCCCCGTTTGGATGCTGTGTGAGTCAGGGCTGATGGGGGAGAGGGGGACAGAGAGAGGAGAGAGAGACAGAGAGAGAGAGAGAAAGAGAGAGAGACGTGTAGGTGTTGGTGTAAGTCAGAGACAGAGGGAGAGGGTGCCTGTATTGCCTGCGAGGCTTGGTGTGGGGTCCCTCCTTTGCGCTCTGGAGGGCTTCCGCGGCTGTGGCGCGTGGCCGCCGCACGGCCAGGTGGCGCAGAGGGCCCACGGGTTGGGCTGCGCGAGGCACCGGGCCCTGAGTGGTGGGCAACCGCGCCCTGGCGTCGTCTTCGGGCGGTGGTCGTGGTCGTGGTCGTGGTCACAGTCATTGGGCTCCCTGGGAGACAGGAGCCCGGGAGGGGCGGTGGGAGTGCAGGTGCCGGGAGCTGCTGGTGCGGCGGGCTGCGGGGTTGGGGCGGCCGGCAGGGGAGCGCCCTGGCGGGCGGTGAGTCGCTGGTTTGGGGTTGGAGGGGGCGCGCTGGATGGCGCGGGGCGTGGCCTGTGTCCCGGGGTGGGCCCCGGGGTTGGCGGTGGGGCTGCGGCAGCCGGGGACAGCTGGCCGGCCCGCCCGTGCCCGTGCCCGTGCCCGTGCCCGTGCCCAGGCCCAGGCCCAGGCCCAGGCCCGAGGCGCGGGCGGGCTGGGGCTGCCAGGTGGAGGGGTCGGGCTTCTGCCCCCTGCTGGAGCTGCGTTGGGGGTCGCAGGGGTCCCGGCGTGCGGGCTGGCGGATGGGGGCGTGGCTAGGCAGCCAGCCAAAGGCGAGCAAAAGGGGAGGGTGCCGCGGGGCAAAAGCCTACAGCACCCGGTATTCCCAGGCGGTCTCCCATCCAAGTACTAACCAGGCCCGACCCTGCTTAGCTTCCGAGATCAGACGAGATCGGGCGCGTTCAGGGTGGTATGGCCGTAGACGCCAGAGGCTGCCTCCAGGCCCCTCTTGAGTGCGCGCCCGCACAGCCGCCGCCGCCGCCGCCGCCGCCGCCGCCGCCGCCTCCTCTTCCTGCCCGCTCCCCGCTCTCACTCCCATTCCCATTCCCATTCCCACTCCCGCTCCCGCTCCCGCTGCCGCTTCTCCTCCGCCTCCTCCCTCTTTTCTCTTCTCTTCTCTTCTCCTCCTCCCCCCCCTCCTCCTCAGCCGCCCTCCGCCTAGCCCTGCACCAGTGCCCGAACTCCAGCCCTCCGCCTGCCCAGCCCAGGACCTGCAGCACCGGGCGCCCAGTCGGCACGCTGCCGCCAAGCCAAGGGGAGCCAACCTCCTCCGGCTGCCGCTGGCCACAGGGAACTCCTACTCTCTCTTTCTAGGCCGGATCCCCTGCCTGCCGCCATCGACCAGCCACACGCCAGCCGTGCCCGGCAGCCTCCACGCCTGCCCAGGGCTGCGCCCCGCGGCTCGCGGGTCCCGGCACCAGGGGGTTCGGCGCCCCACACCACCGCGGCCCGGGCCTTCCCTCCTACCCGGCCGCCAGCAGCCCCCCCACCGCTGACGCACAGGTCGCCCGCCCTCCCCCGGCACGGCCGCCGCGCCTCCACACACTCCCACGCCGCGAGGACAGCTGAGGGCCTGGGGACCCTTGTCCCCGCTCGGTCACGGGGGCCCAAGTGGGGCAGCAGGTCGGGAAGGAGGGCGGCAGCGTACGGAATCACCCCCGCCGCACGCTCGCGTGGGCACTCACACACACACACACACACACACACGCCTACACAAGGGGCACACAGTCGCACACCCCGACACCCTTCGTGGCACAGAGGGATTTCCGTCCTCAGCGCCCGTTCCCTCACGGGAGGGTGGGGCGCTTCAGCGCGACCCGCACCCTCCAGCCCGGCAGCCAGTTCGAGACCACAGGCTGTGTGCTGCCTGCCTGCCACGGACCCTCTGTCCCGGGGAGGTCCTGTGGGCACGCAGCCTGTGGCCGCGGGTCTCTGCCTGGCCTGCCAAAAGGGTGCCCCGTTTGGATGCTGTGTGAGTCAGGGCTGATGGGGGAGAGGGGGACAGAGAGAGGAGAGAGAGACAGAGAGAGAGAGAGAAAGAGAGAGAGACGTGTAGGTGTTGGTGTAAGTCAGAGACAGAGGGAGAGGGTGCCTGTATTGCCTGCGAGGCTTGGTGTGGGGTCCCTCCTTTGCGCTCTGGAGGGCTTCCGCGGCTGTGGCGCGTGGCCGCCGCACGGCCAGGTGGCGCAGAGGGCCCGCGGGTTGGGCTGCGCGAGGCACCGGGCCCTGAGTGGTGGGCAACCGCGCCCTGGCGTCGTCTTCGGGCGGTGGTCGTGGTCGTGGTCGTGGTCACAGTCATTGGGCTCCCTGGGAGACAGGAGCCCGGGAGGGGCGGTGGGAGTGCAGGTGCCGGGAGCTGCTGGTGCGGCGGGCTGCGGGGTTGGGGCGGCCGGCAGGGGAGCGCCCTGGCGGGCGGTGAGTCGCTGGTTTGGGGTTGGAGGGGGCGCGCTGGATGGCGCGGGGCGTGGCCTGTGTCCCGGGGTGGGCCCCGGGGTTGGCGGTGGGGCTGCGGCAGCCGGGGACAGCTGGCCGGCCCGCCCGTGCCCGTGCCCGTGCCCGTGCCCAGGCCCAGGCCCGAGGCGCGGGCGGGCTGGGGCTGCCAGGTGGAGGGGTCGGGCTTCTGCCCCCTGCTGGAGCTGCGTTGGGGGTCGCAGGGGTCCCGGCGTGCGGGCTGGCGGATGGGGGCGTGGCTAGGCAGCCAGCCAAAGGCGAGCAAAAGGGGAGGGTGCCGCGGGGCAAAAGCCTACAGCACCCGGTATTCCCAGGCGGTCTCCCATCCAAGTACTAACCAGGCCCGACCCTGCTTAGCTTCCGAGATCAGACGAGATCGGGCGCGTTCAGGGTGGTATGGCCGTAGACGCCAGAGGCCGCCTCCAGGCCCCCCTTGAGTGCGCGCCCGCACAGCCGCCGCCGCCGCCGCCTCCGGCGCCGCCGCCTCCTCCTCCTCCTCCTCCTGCCCGCTCCCCGCTCTCACTCCCATTCCCATTCCCATTCCCATTCCCATTCCCGCTCCCGCTCCCGCTCCCGCTGCCGCTTCTCCTCCGCCTCCTCCCTCTTTTCTCTTCTCTTCTCTTCTCCTCCTCCCCCCCCTCCTCCTCAGCCGCCCTCCGCCTAGCCCTGCACCAGTGCCCGAACTCCAGCCCTCCGCCTGCCCAGCCCAGGACCTGCAGCACCGGGCGCCCAGTCGGCACGCTGCCGCCAAGCCAAGGGGAGCCAACCTCCTCCGGCTGCCGCTGGCCACAGGGAACTCCTACTCTCTCTTTCTAGGCCGGATCCCCTGCCTGCCGCCATCGCCCAGCCACACGCCAGCCGTGCCCGGCAGCCTCCACGCCTGCCCAGGGCTGCGCCCCGCGGCTCGCGGGTCCCGGCACCAGGGGGTTCGGCGCCCCACACCACCGCGGCCCGGGCCTTCCCTCCTACCCGGCCGCCAGCAGCCTCCCCACCGCTGACGCACAGGTCGCCCGCCCTCCCCCGGCACGGCCGCCGCGCCTCCACACACTCCCACGCCGCGAGGACAGCTGAGGGCCTGGGGACCCTTGTCCCCGCTCGGTCACGGGGGCCCAAGTGGGGCAGCAGGTCGGGAAGGAGGGCGGCAGCGCACGGAATCACCCCCGCCGCACGCTCGCGTGGGCACTCACACACACACACACACACACACACACACACACACACGCCTACACAAGGGGCACACAGTCGCACACCCCGACACCCTTCGTGGCACAGAGGGATTTCCGTCCTCAGCGCCCGTTCCCTCACGGGAGGGTGGGGCGCTTCAGCGCGACCCGCACCCTCCAGCCCGGCAGCCAGTTCGAGACTGTCGCTCCCCCTCTTCATGGAGGAACGACACAGGACCCTGCGCTGTTCTTTCGTCTGCTCGGCCCTCCCCGGGTTTGCTGCTGGTTCTTCCCGGGTTGGCTACCGTCCCTTCCACCTCCGTGGAAGGGCGGTTCCCCCTGCCACATTCCCCACTTCCGCGGGGGAGCGGCACACCGCCGGCCGGCCGGCCGGCTCTCTCGGGGGCTGCACAGGTGTTCCCCTTAGATGTTCCTGGTGCATGTTGTCTCTCTCCTCCTTTATAGTCCTCTTCCGCCAATCCCAACTCGGCTGCCCACACGCCAAGTACGCTGCTCTCCTCCAATCAGGAGCAGGATCAGCTCCTGGAGGTCATCACTCAAGTTGGCAAGAGGCAGCTGCATAGAAGCTGTTTTCTCCTCTCCCAGCGCCATATTGTGGGAGAGCAGATGCATAGAATAAGTCTTAATTCCAGTAACTCAGTCCAATCCGAGTTGCTCCCCACAGAGACCACAGGCTGTGTGCTGCCTGCCTGCCACGGACCCTCTGTCCCGGGGAGGTCCTGTGGGCACGCAGCCTGTGGCCGCGGGTCTCTGCCTGGCCTGCCAAAAGGGTGCCCCGTTTGGATGCTGTGTGAGTCAGGGCTGATGGGGGAGAGGGGGACAGAGAGAGGAGAGAGAGACAGAGAGAGAGAGAGAAAGAGAGAGAGACGTGTAGGTGTTGGTGTAAGTCAGAGACAGAGGGAGAGGGTGCCTGTATTGCCTGCGAGGCTTGGTGTGGGGTCCCTCCTTTGCGCTCTGGAGGGCTTCCGCGGCTGTGGCGCGTGGCCGCCGCACGGCCAGGTGGCGCAGAGGGCCCGCGGGTTGGGCTGCGCGAGGCACCGGGCCCTGAGTGGTGGGCAACCGCGCCCTGGCGTCGTCTTCGGGCGGTGGTCGTGGTCGTGGTCGTGGTCACAGTCATTGGGCTCCCTGGGAGACAGGAGCCCGGGAGGGGCGGTGGGAGTGCAGGTGCCGGGAGCTGCTGGTGCGGCGGGCTGCGGGGTTGGGGCGGCCGGCAGGGGAGCGCCCTGGCGGGCGGTGAGTCGCTGGTTTGGGGTTGGAGGGGGCGCGCTGGATGGCGCGGGGCGTGGCCTGTGTCCCGGGGTGGGCCCCGGGGTTGGCGGTGGGGCTGCGGCAGCCGGGGACAGCTGGCCGGCCCGCCCGTGCCCGTGCCCGTGCCCGTGCCCAGGCCCAGGCCCGAGGCGCGGGCGGGCTGGGGCTGCCAGGTGGAGGGGTCGGGCTTCTGCCCCCTGCTGGAGCTGCGTTGGGGGTCGCAGGGGTCCCGGCGTGCGGGCTGGCGGATGGGGGCGTGGCTAGGCAGCCAGCCAAAGGCGAGCAAAAGGGGAGGGTGCCGCGGGGCAAAAGCCTACAGCACCCGGTATTCCCAGGCGGTCTCCCATCCAAGTACTAACCAGGCCCGACCCTGCTTAGCTTCCGAGATCAGACGAGATCGGGCGCGTTCAGGGTGGTATGGCCGTAGACGCCAGAGGCCGCCTCCAGGCCCCCCTTGAGTGCGCGCCCGCACAGCCGCCGCCGCCGCCGCCTCCGGCGCCGCCGCCTCCTCCTCCTCCTCCTCCTGCCCGCTCCCCGCTCTCACTCCCATTCCCATTCCCATTCCCATTCCCATTCCCGCTCCCGCTCCCGCTCCCGCTGCCGCTTCTCCTCCGCCTCCTCCCTCTTTTCTCTTCTCTTCTCTTCTCCTCCTCCCCCCCCTCCTCCTCAGCCGCCCTCCGCCTAGCCCTGCACCAGTGCCCGAACTCCAGCCCTCCGCCTGCCCAGCCCAGGACCTGCAGCACCGGGCGCCCAGTCGGCACGCTGCCGCCAAGCCAAGGGGAGCCAACCTCCTCCGGCTGCCGCTGGCCACAGGGAACTCCTACTCTCTCTTTCTAGGCCGGATCCCCTGCCTGCCGCCATCGCCCAGCCACACGCCAGCCGTGCCCGGCAGCCTCCACGCCTGCCCAGGGCTGCGCCCCGCGGCTCGCGGGTCCCGGCACCAGGGGGTTCGGCGCCCCACACCACCGCGGCCCGGGCCTTCCCTCCTACCCGGCCGCCAGCAGCCTCCCCACCGCTGACGCACAGGTCGCCCGCCCTCCCCCGGCACGGCCGCCGCGCCTCCACACACTCCCACGCCGCGAGGACAGCTGAGGGCCTGGGGACCCTTGTCCCCGCTCGGTCACGGGGGCCCAAGTGGGGCAGCAGGTCGGGAAGGAGGGCGGCAGCGCACGGAATCACCCCCGCCGCACGCTCGCGTGGGCACTCACACACACACACACACACACACACACACACACACACGCCTACACAAGGGGCACACAGTCGCACACCCCGACACCCTTCGTGGCACAGAGGGATTTCCGTCCTCAGCGCCCGTTCCCTCACGGGAGGGTGGGGCGCTTCAGCGCGACCCGCACCCTCCAGCCCGGCAGCCAGTTCGAGACTGTCGCTCCCCCTCTTCATGGAGGAACGACACAGGACCCTGCGCTGTTCTTTCGTCTGCTCGGCCCTCCCCGGGTTTGCTGCTGGTTCTTCCCGGGTTGGCTACCGTCCCTTCCACCTCCGTGGAAGGGCGGTTCCCCCTGCCACATTCCCCACTTCCGCGGGGGAGCGGCACACCGCCGGCCGGCCGGCCGGCTCTCTCGGGGGCTGCACAGGTGTTCCCCTTAGATGTTCCTGGTGCATGTTGTCTCTCTCCTCCTTTATAGTCCTCTTCCGCCAATCCCAACTCGGCTGCCCACACGCCAAGTACGCTGCTCTCCTCCAATCAGGAGCAGGATCAGCTCCTGGAGGTCATCACTCAAGTTGGCAAGAGGCAGCTGCATAGAAGCTGTTTTCTCCTCTCCCAGCGCCATATTGTGGGAGAGCAGATGCATAGAATAAGTCTTAATTCCAGTAACTCAGTCCAATCCGAGTTGCTCCCCACAGAGACCACAGGCTGTGTGCTGCCTGCCTGCCACGGACCCTCTGTCCCGGGGAGGTCCTGTGGGCACGCAGCCTGTGGCCGCGGGTCTCTGCCTGGCCTGCCAAAAGGGTGCCCCGTTTGGATGCTGTGTGAGTCAGGGCTGATGGGGGAGAGGGGGACAGAGAGAGGAGAGAGAGACAGAGAGAGAGAGAGAAAGAGAGAGAGACGTGTAGGTGTTGGTGTAAGTCAGAGACAGAGGGAGAGGGTGCCTGTATTGCCTGCGAGGCTTGGTGTGGGGTCCCTCCTTTGCGCTCTGGAGGGCTTCCGCGGCTGTGGCGCGTGGCCGCCGCACGGCCAGGTGGCGCAGAGGGCCCGCGGGTTGGGCTGCGCGAGGCACCGGGCCCTGAGTGGTGGGCAACCGCGCCCTGGCGTCGTCTTCGGGCGGTGGTCGTGGTCGTGGTCGTGGTCACAGTCATTGGGCTCCCTGGGAGACAGGAGCCCGGGAGGGGCGGTGGGAGTGCAGGTGCCGGGAGCTGCTGGTGCGGCGGGCTGCGGGGTTGGGGCGGCCGGCAGGGGAGCGCCCTGGCGGGCGGTGAGTCGCTGGTTTGGGGTTGGAGGGGGCGCGCTGGATGGCGCGGGGCGTGGCCTGTGTCCCGGGGTGGGCCCCGGGGTTGGCGGTGGGGCTGCGGCAGCCGGGGACAGCTGGCCGGCCCGCCCGTGCCCGTGCCCGTGCCCGTGCCCGTGCCCGTGCCCGTGCCCAGGCCCAGGCCCAGGCCCAGGCCCAGGCCCAGGCCCGAGGCGCGGGCGGGCTAGGGCTGCCAGGTGGAGGGGTCGGGCTTCTGCCCCCTGCTGGAGCTGCGTTGGGGGTCGCAGGGGTCCCGGCGTGCGGGCTGGCGGATGGGGGCGTGGCTAGGCAGCCAGCCAAAGGCGAGCAAAAGGGGAGGGTGCCGCGGGGCAAAAGCCTACAGCACCCGGTATTCCCAGGCGGTCTCCCATCCAAGTACTAACCAGGCCCGACCCTGCTTAGCTTCCGAGATCAGACGAGATCGGGCGCGTTCAGGGTGGTATGGCCGTAGACGCCAGAGGCCGCCTCCAGGCCCCTCTTGAGTGCGCGCCCGCACAGCCGCCGCCGCCGCCGCCGCCGCCGCCGCCGCCGCCGCCTCCTCTTCCTGCCCGCTCCCCGCTCTCACTCCCATTCCCATTCCCATTCCCACTCCCGCTCCCGCTCCCGCTGCCGCTTCTCCTCCGCCTCCTCCCTCTTTTCTCTTCTCTTCTCTTCTCCTCCTCCCCCCCCTCCTCCTCAGCCGCCCTCCGCCTAGCCCTGCACCAGTGCCCGAACTCCAGCCCTCCGCCTGCCCAGCCCAGGACCTGCAGCACCGGGCGCCCAGTCGGCACGCTGCCGCCAAGCCAAGGGGAGCCAACCTCCTCCGGCTGCCGCTGGCCACAGGGAACTCCTACTCTCTCTTTCTAGGCCGGATCCCCTGCCTGCCGCCATCGCCCAGCCACACGCCAGCCGTGCCCGGCAGCCTCCACGCCTGCCCAGGGCTGCGCCCCGCGGCTCGCGGGTCCCGGCACCAGGGGGTTCGGCGCCCCACACCACCGCGGCCCGGGCCTTCCCTCCTACCCGGCCGCCAGCAGCCCCCCCACCGCTGACGCACAGGTCGCCCGCCCTCCCCCGGCACGGCCGCCGCGCCTCCACACACTCCCACGCCGCGAGGACAGCTGAGGGCCTGGGGACCCTTGTCCCCGCTCGGTCACGGGGGCCCAAGTGGGGCAGCAGGTCGGGAAGGAGGGCGGCAGCGCACGGAATCACCCCCGCCGCACGCTCGCGTGGGCACTCACACACACACACACACACACACACACACGCCTACACAAGGGGCACACAGTCGCACACCCCGACACCCTTCGTGGCACAGAGGGATTTCCGTCCTCAGCGCCCGTTCCCTCACGGGAGGGTGGGGCGCTTCAGCGCGACCCGCACCCTCCAGCCCGGCAGCCAGTTCGAGACTGTCGCTCCCCCTCTTCATGGAGGAACGACACAGGACCCTGCGCTGTTCTTTCGTCTGCTCGGCCCTCCCCGGGTTTGCTGCTGGTTCTTCCCGGGTTGGCTACCGTCCCTTCCACCTCCGTGGAAGGGCGGTTCCCCCTGCCACATTCCCCACTTCCGCGGGGGAGCGGCACACCGCCGGCCGGCCGGCCGGCTCTCTCGGGGGCTGCACAGGTGTTCCCCTTAGATGTTCCTGGTGCATGTTGTCTCTCTCCTCCTTTATAGTCCTCTTCCGCCAATCCCAACTCGGCTGCCCACACGCCAAGTACGCTGCTCTCCTCCAATCAGGAGCAGGATCAGCTCCTGGAGGTCATCACTCAAGTTGGCAAGAGGCAGCTGCATAGAAGCTGTTTTCTCCTCTCCCAGCGCCATATTGTGGGAGAGCAGATGCATAGAATAAGTCTTAATTCCAGTAACTCAGTCCAATCCGAGTTGCTCCCCACAGAGACCACAGGCTGTGTGCTGCCTGCCTGCCACGGACCCTCTGTCCCGGGGAGGTCCTGTGGGCACGCAGCCTGTGGCCGCGGGTCTCTGCCTGGCCTGCCAAAAGGGTGCCCCGTTTGGATGCTGTGTGAGTCAGGGCTGATGGGGGAGAGGGGGACAGAGAGAGGAGAGAGAGACAGAGAGAGAGAGAGAAAGAGAGAGAGACGTGTAGGTGTTGGTGTAAGTCAGAGACAGAGGGAGAGGGTGCCTGTATTGCCTGCGAGGCTTGGTGTGGGGTCCCTCCTTTGCGCTCTGGAGGGCTTCCGCGGCTGTGGCGCGTGGCCGCCGCACGGCCAGGTGGCGCAGAGGGCCCGCGGGTTGGGCTGCGCGAGGCACCGGGCCCTGAGTGGTGGGCAACCGCGCCCTGGCGTCGTCTTCGGGCGGTGGTCGTGGTCACAGTCATTGGGCTCCCTGGGAGACAGGAGCCCGGGAGGGGCGGTGGGAGTGCAGGTGCCGGGAGCTGCTGGTGCGGCGGGCTGCGGGGTTGGGGCGGCCGGCAGGGGAGCGCCCTGGCGGGCGGTGAGTCGCTGGTTTGGGGTTGGAGGGGGCGCGCTGGATGGCGCGGGGCGTGGCCTGTGTCCCGGGGTGGGCCCCGGGGTTGGCGGTGGGGCTGCGGCAGCCGGGGACAGCTGGCCGGCCCGCCCGTGCCCGTGCCCGTGCCCGTGCCCAGGCCCAGGCCCGAGGCGCGGGCGGGCTGGGGCTGCCAGGTGGAGGGGTCGGGCTTCTGCCCCCTGCTGGAGCTGCGTTGGGGGTCGCAGGGGTCCCGGCGTGCGGGCTGGCGGATGGGGGCGTGGCTAGGCAGCCAGCCAAAGGCGAGCAAAAGGGGAGGGTGCCGCGGGGCAAAAGCCTACAGCACCCGGTATTCCCAGGCGGTCTCCCATCCAAGTACTAACCAGGCCCGACCCTGCTTAGCTTCCGAGATCAGACGAGATCGGGCGCGTTCAGGGTGGTATGGCCGTAGACGCCAGAGGCCGCCTCCAGGCCCCTCTTGAGTGCGCGCCCGCACAGCCGCCGCCGCCGCCGCCGCCGCCGCCGCCGCCGCCGCCTCCTCTTCCTGCCCGCTCCCCGCTCTCACTCCCATTCCCATTCCCATTCCCACTCCCGCTCCCGCTCCCGCTGCCGCTTCTCCTCCGCCTCCTCCCTCTTTTCTCTTCTCTTCTCTTCTCCTCCTCCCCCCCCTCCTCCTCAGCCGCCCTCCGCCTAGCCCTGCACCAGTGCCCGAACTCCAGCCCTCCGCCTGCCCAGCCCAGGACCTGCAGCACCGGGCGCCCAGTCGGCACGCTGCCGCCAAGCCAAGGGGAGCCAACCTCCTCCGGCTGCCGCTGGCCACAGGGAACTCCTACTCTCTCTTTCTAGGCCGGATCCCCTGCCTGCCGCCATCGCCCAGCCACACGCCAGCCGTGCCCGGCAGCCTCCACGCCTGCCCAGGGCTGCGCCCCGCGGCTCGCGGGTCCCGGCACCAGGGGGTTCGGCGCCCCACACCACCGCGGCCCGGGCCTTCCCTCCTACCCGGCCGCCAGCAGCCCCCCCACCGCTGACGCACAGGTCGCCCGCCCTCCCCCGGCACGGCCGCCGCGCCTCCACACACTCCCACGCCGCGAGGACAGCTGAGGGCCTGGGGACCCTTGTCCCCGCTCGGTCACGGGGGCCCAAGTGGGGCAGCAGGTCGGGAAGGAGGGCGGCAGCGTACGGAATCACCCCCGCCGCACGCTCGCGTGGGCACTCACACACACACACACACACACACACGCCTACACAAGGGGCACACAGTCGCACACCCCGACACCCTTCCTGGCACAGAGGGATTTCCGTCCTCAGCGCCCGTTCCCTCACGGGAGGGTGGGGCGCTTCAGCGCGACCCGCACCCTCCAGCCCGGCAGCCAGTTCGAGACCACAGGCTGTGTGCTGCCTGCCTGCCACGGACCCTCTGTCCCGGGGAGGTCCTGTGGGCACGCAGCCTGTGGCCGCGGGTCTCTGCCTGGCCTGCCAAAAGGGTGCCCCGTTTGGATGCTGTGTGAGTCAGGGCTGATGGGGGAGAGGGGGACAGAGAGAGGAGAGAGAGACAGAGAGAGAGAGAGAAAGAGAGAGAGACGTGTAGGTGTTGGTGTAAGTCAGAGACAGAGGGAGAGGGTGCCTGTATTGCCTGCGAGGCTTGGTGTGGGGTCCCTCCTTTGCGCTCTGGAGGGCTTCCGCGGCTGTGGCGCGTGGCCGCCGCACGGCCAGGTGGCGCAGAGGGCCCGCGGGTTGGGCTGCGCGAGGCACCGGGCCCTGAGTGGTGGGCAACCGCGCCCTGGCGTCGTCTTCGGGCGGTGGTCGTGGTCGTGGTCGTGGTCACAGTCATTGGGCTCCCTGGGAGACAGGAGCCCGGGAGGGGCGGTGGGAGTGCAGGTGCCGGGAGCTGCTGGTGCGGCGGGCTGCGGGGTTGGGGCGGCCGGCAGGGGAGCGCCCTGGCGGGCGGTGAGTCGCTGGTTTGGGGTTGGAGGGGGCGCGCTGGATGGCGCGGGGCGTGGCCTGTGTCCCGGGGTGGGCCCCGGGGTTGGCGGTGGGGCTGCGGCAGCCGGGGACAGCTGGCCGGCCAGCCCGTGCCCGTGCCCGTGCCCGTGCCCGTGCCCGTGCCCGTGCCCAGGCCCAGGCCCAGGCCCAGGCCCAGGCCCAGGCCCGAGGCGCGGGCGGGCTGGGGCTGCCAGGTGGAGGGGTCGGGCTTCTGCCCCCTGCTGGAGCTGCGTTGGGGGTCGCAGGGGTCCCGGCGTGCGGGCTGGCGGATGGGGGCGTGGCTAGGCAGCCAGCCAAAGGCGAGCAAAAGGGGAGGGTGCCGCGGGGCAAAAGCCTACAGCACCCGGTATTCCCAGGCGGTCTCCCATCCAAGTACTAACCAGGCCCGACCCTGCTTAGCTTCCGAGATCAGACGAGATCGGGCGCGTTCAGGGTGGTATGGCCGTAGACGCCAGAGGCCGCCTCCAGGCCCCTCTTGAGTGCGCGCCCGCACAGCCGCCGCCGCCGCCGCCGCCGCCGCCGCCGCCGCCGCCGCCGCCTCCTCTTCCTGCCCGCTCCCCGCTCTCACTCCCATTCCCATTCCCATTCCCACTCCCGCTCCCGCTCCCGCTGCCGCTTCTCCTCCGCCTCCTCCCTCTTTTCTCTTCTCTTCTCTTCTCCTCCTCCCCCCCCCTCCTCCTCAGCCGCCCTCCGCCTAGCCCTGCACCAGTGCCCGAACTCCAGCCCTCCGCCTGCCCAGCCCAGGACCTGCAGCACCGGGCGCCCAGTCGGCACGCTGCCGCCAAGCCAAGGGGAGCCAACCTCCTCCGGCTGCCGCTGGCCACAGGGAACTCCTACTCTCTCTTTCTAGGCCGGATCCCCTGCCTGCCGCCATCGCCCAGCCACACGCCAGCCGTGCCCGGCAGCCTCCACGCCTGCCCAGGGCTGCGCCCCGCGGCTCGCGGGTCCCGGCACCAGGGGGTTCGGCGCCCCACACCACCGCGGCCCGGGCCTTCCCTCCTACCCGGCCGCCAGCAGCCCCCCCACCGCTGACGCACAGGTCGCCCGCCCTCCCCCGGCACGGCCGCCGCGCCTCCACACACTCCCACGCCGCGAGGACAGCTGAGGGCCTGGGGACCCTTGTCCCCGCTCGGTCACGGGGGCCCAAGTGGGGCAGCAGGTCGGGAAGGAGGGCGGCAGCGTACGGAATCACCCCCGCCGCACGCTCGCGTGGGCACTCACACACACACACACACACACACACGCCTACACAAGGGGCACACAGTCGCACACCCCGACACCCTTCCTGGCACAGAGGGATTTCCGTCCTCAGCGCCCGTTCCCTCACGGGAGGGTGGGGCGCTTCAGCGCGACCCGCACCCTCCAGCCCGGCAGCCAGTTCGAGACCACAGGCTGTGTGCTGCCTGCCTGCCACGGACCCTCTGTCCCGGGGAGGTCCTGTGGGCACGCAGCCTGTGGCCGCGGGTCTCTGCCTGGCCTGCCAAAAGGGTGCCCCGTTTGGATGCTGTGTGAGTCAGGGCTGATGGGGGAGAGGGGGACAGAGAGAGGAGAGAGAGACAGAGAGAGAGAGAGAAAGAGAGAGAGACGTGTAGGTGTTGGTGTAAGTCAGAGACAGAGGGAGAGGGTGCCTGTATTGCCTGCGAGGCTTGGTGTGGGGTCCCTCCTTTGCGCTCTGGAGGGCTTCCGCGGCTGTGGCGCGTGGCCGCCGCACGGCCAGGTGGCGCAGAGGGCCCGCGGGTTGGGCTGCGCGAGGCACCGGGCCCTGAGTGGTGGGCAACCGCGCCCTGGCGTCGTCTTCGGGCGGTGGTCGTGGTCGTGGTCGTGGTCACAGTCATTGGGCTCCCTGGGAGACAGGAGCCCGGGAGGGGCGGTGGGAGTGCAGGTGCCGGGAGCTGCTGGTGCGGCGGGCTGCGGGGTTGGGGCGGCCGGCAGGGGAGCGCCCTGGCGGGCGGTGAGTCGCTGGTTTGGGGTTGGAGGGGGCGCGCTGGATGGCGCGGGGCGTGGCCTGTGTCCCGGGGTGGGCCCCGGGGTTGGCGGTGGGGCTGCGGCAGCCGGGGACAGCTGGCCGGCCAGCCCGTGCCCGTGCCCGTGCCCGTGCCCGTGCCCGTGCCCGTGCCCAGGCCCAGGCCCAGGCCCAGGCCCAGGCCCAGGCCCGAGGCGCGGGCGGGCTGGGGCTGCCAGGTGGAGGGGTCGGGCTTCTGCCCCCTGCTGGAGCTGCGTTGGGGGTCGCAGGGGTCCCGGCGTGCGGGCTGGCGGATGGGGGCGTGGCTAGGCAGCCAGCCAAAGGCGAGCAAAAGGGGAGGGTGCCGCGGGGCAAAAGCCTACAGCACCCGGTATTCCCAGGCGGTCTCCCATCCAAGTACTAACCAGGCCCGACCCTGCTTAGCTTCCGAGATCAGACGAGATCGGGCGCGTTCAGGGTGGTATGGCCGTAGACGCCAGAGGCCGCCTCCAGGCCCCTCTTGAGTGCGCGCCCGCACAGCCGCCGCCGCCGCCGCCGCCGCCGCCGCCGCCGCCGCCTCCTCTTCCTGCCCGCTCCCCGCTCTCACTCCCATTCCCATTCCCATTCCCACTCCCGCTCCCGCTCCCGCTGCCGCTTCTCCTCCGCCTCCTCCCTCTTTTCTCTTCTCTTCTCTTCTCCTCCTCCCCCCCCCCTCCTCAGCCGCCCTCCGCCTAGCCCTGCACCAGTGCCCGAACTCCAGCCCTCCGCCTGCCCAGCCCAGGACCTGCAGCACCGGGCGCCCAGTCGGCACGCTGCCGCCAAGCCAAGGGGAGCCAACCTCCTCCGGCTGCCGCTGGCCACAGGGAACTCCTACTCTCTCTTTCTAGGCCGGATCCCCTGCCTGCCGCCATCGCCCAGCCACACGCCAGCCGTGCCCGGCAGCCTCCACGCCTGCCCAGGGCTGCGCCCCGCGGCTCGCGGGTCCCGGCACCAGGGGGTTCGGCGCCCCACACCACCGCGGCCCGGGCCTTCCCTCCTACCCGGCCGCCAGCAGCCCCCCCACCGCTGACGCACAGGTCGCCCGCCCTCCCCCGGCACGGCCGCCGCGCCTCCACACACTCCCACGCCGCGAGGACAGCTGAGGGCCTGGGGACCCTTGTCCCCGCTCGGTCACGGGGGCCCAAGTGGGGCAGCAGGTCGGGAAGGAGGGCGGCAGCGCACGGAATCACCCCCGCCGCACGCTCGCGTGGGCACTCACACACACACACACACACACACACACGCCTACACAAGGGGCACACAGTCGCACACCCCGACACCCTTCGTGGCACAGAGGGATTTCCGTCCTCAGCGCCCGTTCCCTCACGGGAGGGTGGGGCGCTTCAGCGCGACCCGCACCCTCCAGCCCGGCAGCCAGTTCGAGACTGTCGCTCCCCCTCTTCATGGAGGAACGACACAGGACCCTGCGCTGTTCTTTCGTCTGCTCGGCCCTCCCCGGGTTTGCTGCTGGTTCTTCCCGGGTTGGCTACCGTCCCTTCCACCTCCGTGGAAGGGCGGTTCCCCCTGCCACATTCCCCACTTCCGCGGGGGAGCGGCACACCGCCGGCCGGCCGGCCGGCTCTCTCGGGGGCTGCACAGGTGTTCCCCTTAGATGTTCCTGGTGCATGTTGTCTCTCTCCTCCTTTATAGTCCTCTTCCGCCAATCCCAACTCGGCTGCCCACACGCCAAGTACGCTGCTCTCCTCCAATCAGGAGCAGGATCAGCTCCTGGAGGTCATCACTCAAGTTGGCAAGAGGCAGCTGCATAGAAGCTGTTTTCTCCTCTCCCAGCGCCATATTGTGGGAGAGCAGATGCATAGAATAAGTCTTAATTCCAGTAACTCAGTCCAATCCGAGTTGCTCCCCACAGAGACCACAGGCTGTGTGCTGCCTGCCTGCCACGGACCCTCTGTCCCGGGGAGGTCCTGTGGGCACGCAGCCTGTGGCCGCGGGTCTCTGCCTGGCCTGCCAAAAGGGTGCCCCGTTTGGATGCTGTGTGAGTCAGGGCTGATGGGGGAGAGGGGGACAGAGAGAGGAGAGAGAGACAGAGAGAGAGAGAGAAAGAGAGAGAGACGTGTAGGTGTTGGTGTAAGTCAGAGACAGAGGGAGAGGGTGCCTGTATTGCCTGCGAGGCTTGGTGTGGGGTCCCTCCTTTGCGCTCTGGAGGGCTTCCGCGGCTGTGGCGCGTGGCCGCCGCACGGCCAGGTGGCGCAGAGGGCCCGTGGGTTGGGCTGCGCGAGGCACCGGGCCCTGAGTGGTGGGCAACCGCGCCCTGGCGTCGTCTTCGGGCGGTGGTCGTGGTCGTGGTCGTGGTCACAGTCATTGGGCTCCCTGGGAGACAGGAGCCCGGGAGGGGCGGTGGGAGTGCAGGTGCCGGGAGCTGCTGGTGCGGCGGGCTGCGGGGTTGGGGCGGCCGGCAGGGGAGCGCCCTGGCGGGCGGTGAGTCGCTGGTTTGGGGTTGGAGGGGGCGCGCTGGATGGCGCGGGGCGTGGCCTGTGTCCCGGGGTGGGCCCCGGGGTTGGCGGTGGGGCTGCGGCAGCCGGGGACAGCTGGCCGGCCCGCCCGTGCCCGTGCCCGTGCCCGTGCCCAGGCCCAGGCCCGAGGCGCGGGCGGGCTGGGGCTGCCAGGTGGAGGGGTCGGGCTTCTGCCCCCTGCTGGAGCTGCGTTGGGGGTCGCAGGGGTCCCGGCGTGCGGGCTGGCGGATGGGGGCGTGGCTAGGCAGCCAGCCAAAGGCGAGCAAAAGGGGAGGGTGCCGCGGGGCAAAAGCCTACAGCACCCGGTATTCCCAGGCGGTCTCCCATCCAAGTACTAACCAGGCCCGACCCTGCTTAGCTTCCGAGATCAGACGAGATCGGGCGCGTTCAGGGTGGTATGGCCGTAGACGCCAGAGGCCGCCTCCAGGCCCCTCTTGAGTGCGCGCCCGCACAGCCGCCGCCGCCGCCGCCGCCGCCGCCTCCTCTTCCTGCCCGCTCCCCGCTCTCACTCCCATTCCCATTCCCATTCCCACTCCCGCTCCCGCTCCCGCTGCCGCTTCTCCTCCGCCTCCTCCCTCTTTTCTCTTCTCTTCTCTTCTCCTCCTCCCCCCCCTCCTCCTCAGCCGCCCTCCGCCTAGCCCTGCACCAGTGCCCGAACTCCAGCCCTCCGCCTGCCCAGCCCAGGACCTGCAGCACCGGGCGCCCAGTCGGCACGCTGCCGCCAAGCCAAGGGGAGCCAACCTCCTCCGGCTGCCGCTGGCCACAGGGAACTCCTACTCTCTCTTTCTAGGCCGGATCCCCTGCCTGCCGCCATCGCCCAGCCACACGCCAGCCGTGCCCGGCAGCCTCCACGCCTGCCCAGGGCTGCGCCCCGCGGCTCGCGGGTCCCGGCACCAGGGGGTTCGGCGCCCCACACCACCGCGGCCCGGGCCTTCCCTCCTACCCGGCCGCCAGCAGCCCCCCCACCGCTGACGCACAGGTCGCCCGCCCTCCCCCGGCACGGCCGCCGCGCCTCCACACACTCCCACGCCGCGAGGACAGCTGAGGGCCTGGGGACCCTTGTCCCCGCTCGGTCACGGGGGCCCAAGTGGGGCAGCAGGTCGGGAAGGAGGGCGGCAGCGCACGGAATCACCCCCGCCGCACGCTCGCGTGGGCACTCACACACACACACACACACACACACGCCTACACAAGGGGCACACAGTCGCACACCCCGACACCCTTCGTGGCACAGAGGGATTTCCGTCCTCAGCGCCCGTTCCCTCACGGGAGGGTGGGGCGCTTCAGCGCGACCCGCACCCTCCAGCCCGGCAGCCAGTTCGAGACTGTCGCTCCCCCTCTTCATGGAGGAACGACACAGGACCCTGCGCTGTTCTTTCGTCTGCTCGGCCCTCCCCGGGTTTGCTGCTGGTTCTTCCCGGGTTGGCTACCGTCCCTTCCACCTCCGTGGAAGGGCGGTTCCCCCTGCCACATTCCCCACTTCCGCGGGGGAGCGGCACACTGCCGGCCGGCCGGCCGGCTCTCTCGGGGGCTGCACAGGTGTTCCCCTTAGATGTTCCTGGTGCATGTTGTCTCTCTCCTCCTTTATAGTCCTCTTCCGCCAATCCCAACTCGGCTGCCCACACGCCAAGTACGCTGCTCTCCTCCAATCAGGAGCAGGATCAGCTCCTGGAGGTCATCACTCAAGTTGGCAAGAGGCAGCTGCATAGAAGCTGTTTTCTCCTCTCCCAGCGCCATATTGTGGGAGAGCAGATGCATAGAATAAGTCTTAATTCCAGTAACTCAGTCCAATCCGAGTTGCTCCCCACAGAGACCACAGGCTGTGTGCTGCCTGCCTGCCACGGACCCTCTGTCCCGGGGAGGTCCTGTGGGCACGCAGCCTGTGGCCGCGGGTCTCTGCCTGGCCTGCCAAAAGGGTGCCCCGTTTGGATGCTGTGTGAGTCAGGGCTGATGGGGGAGAGGGGGACAGAGAGAGGAGAGAGAGACAGAGAGAGAGAGAGAAAGAGAGAGAGACGTGTAGGTGTTGGTGTAAGTCAGAGACAGAGGGAGAGGGTGCCTGTATTGCCTGCGAGGCTTGGTGTGGGGTCCCTCCTTTGCGCTCTGGAGGGCTTCCGCGGCTGTGGCGCGTGGCCGCCGCACGGCCAGGTGGCGCAGAGGGCCCGCGGGTTGGGCTGCGCGAGGCACCGGGCCCTGAGTGGTGGGCAACCGCGCCCTGGCGTCGTCTTCGGGCGGTGGTCGTGGTCGTGGTCGTGGTCACAGTCATTGGGCTCCCTGGGAGACAGGAGCCCGGGAGGGGCGGTGGGAGTGCAGGTGCCGGGAGCTGCTGGTGCGGCGGGCTGCGGGGTTGGGGCGGCCGGCAGGGGAGCGCCCTGGCGGGCGGTGAGTCGCTGGTTTGGGGTTGGAGGGGGCGCGCTGGATGGCGCGGGGCGTGGCCTGTGTCCCGGGGTGGGCCCCGGGGTTGGCGGTGGGGCTGCGGCAGCCGGGGACAGCTGGCCGGCCCGCCCGTGCCCGTGCCCGTGCCCGTGCCTAGGCCCAGGCCCGAGGCGCGGGCGGGCTGGGGCTGCCAGGTGGAGGGGTCGGGCTTCTGCCCCCTGCTGGAGCTGCGTTGGGGGTCGCAGGGGTCCCGGCGTGCGGGCTGGCGGATGGGGGCGTGGCTAGGCAGCCAGCCAAAGGCGAGCAAAAGGGGAGGGTGCCGCGGGGCAAAAGCCTACAGCACCCGGTATTCCCAGGCGGTCTCCCATCCAAGTACTAACCAGGCCCGACCCTGCTTAGCTTCCGAGATCAGACGAGATCGGGCGCGTTCAGGGTGGTATGGCCGTAGACGCCAGAGGCTGCCTCCAGGCCCCTCTTGAGTGCGCGCCCGCACAGCCGCCGCCGCCGCCGCCGCCGCCGCCGCCGCCGCCGCCGCCGCCTCCTCTTCCTGCCCGCTCCCCGCTCTCACTCCCATTCCCATTCCCATTCCCACTCCCGCTCCCGCTCCCGCTGCCGCTTCTCCTCCGCCTCCTCCCTCTTTTCTCTTCTCTTCTCTTCTCCTCCTCCCCCCCCCTCCTCCTCAGCCGCCCTCCGCCTAGCCCTGCACCAGTGCCCGAACTCCAGCCCTCCGCCTGCCCAGCCCAGGACCTGCAGCACCGGGCGCCCAGTCGGCACGCTGCCGCCAAGCCAAGGGGAGCCAACCTCCTCCGGCTGCCGCTGGCCACAGGGAACTCCTACTCTCTCTTTCTAGGCCGGATCCCCTGCCTGCCGCCATCGCCCAGCCACACGCCAGCCGTGCCCGGCAGCCTCCACGCCTGCCCAGGGCTGCGCCCCGCGGCTCGCGGGTCCCGGCACCAGGGGGTTCGGCGCCCCACACCACCGCGGCCCGGGCCTTCCCTCCTACCCGGCCGCCAGCAGCCCCCCCACCGCTGACGCACAGGTCGCCCGCCCTCCCCCGGCACGGCCGCCGCGCCTCCACACACTCCCACGCCGCGAGGACAGCTGAGGGCCTGGGGACCCTTGTCCCCGCTCGGTCACGGGGGCCCAAGTGGGGCAGCAGGTCGGGAAGGAGGGCGGCAGCGCACGGAATCACCCCCGCCGCACGCTCGCGTGGGCACTCACACACACACACACACACACACACACGCCTACACAAGGGGCACACAGTCGCACACCCCGACACCCTTCGTGGCACAGAGGGATTTCCGTCCTCAGCGCCCGTTCCCTCACGGGAGGGTGGGGCGCTTCAGCGCGACCCGCACCCTCCAGCCCGGCAGCCAGTTCGAGACCACAGGCTGTGTGCTGCCTGCCTGCCACGGACCCTCTGTCCCGGGGAGGTCCTGTGGGCACGCAGCCTGTGGCCGCGGGTCTCTGCCTGGCCTGCCAAAAGGGTGCCCCGTTTGGATGCTGTGTGAGTCAGGGCTGATGGGGGAGAGGGGGACAGAGAGAGGAGAGAGAGACAGAGAGAGAGAGAGAAAGAGAGAGAGACGTGTAGGTGTTGGTGTAAGTCAGAGACAGAGGGAGAGGGTGCCTGTATTGCCTGCGAGGCTTGGTGTGGGGTCCCTCCTTTGCGCTCTGGAGGGCTTCCGCGGCTGTGGCGCGTGGCCGCCGCACGGCCAGGTGGCGCAGAGGGCCCGCGGGTTGGGCTGCGCGAGGCACCGGGCCCTGAGTGGTGGGCAACCGCGCCCTGGCGTCGTCTTCGGGCGGTGGTCGTGGTCGTGGTCGTGGTCACAGTCATTGGGCTCCCTGGGAGACAGGAGCCCGGGAGGGGCGGTGGGAGTGCAGGTGCCGGGAGCTGCTGGTGCGGCGGGCTGCGGGGTTGGGGCGGCCGGCAGGGGAGCGCCCTGGCGGGCGGTGAGTCGCTGGTTTGGGGTTGGAGGGGGCGCGCTGGATGGCGCGGGGCGTGGCCTGTGTCCCGGGGTGGGCCCCGGGGTTGGCGGTGGGGCTGCGGCAGCCGGGGACAGCTGGCCGGCCCGCCCGTGCCCGTGCCCGTGCCCGTGCCCAGGCCCAGGCCCGAGGCGCGGGCGGGCTGGGGCTGCCAGGTGGAGGGGTCGGGCTTCTGCCCCCTGCTGGAGCTGCGTTGGGGGTCGCAGGGGTCCCGGCGTGCGGGCTGGCGGATGGGGGCGTGGCTAGGCAGCCAGCCAAAGGCGAGCAAAAGGGGAGGGTGCCGCGGGGCAAAAGCCTACAGCACCCGGTATTCCCAGGCGGTCTCCCATCCAAGTACTAACCAGGCCCGACCCTGCTTAGCTTCCGAGATCAGACGAGATCGGGCGCGTTCAGGGTGGTATGGCCGTAGACGCCAGAGGCCGCCTCCAGGCCCCTCTTGAGTGCGCGCCCGCACAGCCGCCGCCGCCGCCGCCGCCGCCGCCGCCGCCGCCTCCTCTTCCTGCCCGCTCCCCGCTCTCACTCCCATTCCCATTCCCATTCCCACTCCCGCTCCCGCTCCCGCTGCCGCTTCTCCTCCGCCTCCTCCCTCTTTTCTCTTCTCTTCTCTTCTCCTCCTCCCCCCCCTCCTCCTCAGCCGCCCTCCGCCTAGCCCTGCACCAGTGCCCGAACTCCAGCCCTCCGCCTGCCCAGCCCAGGACCTGCAGCACCGGGCGCCCAGTCGGCACGCTGCCGCCAAGCCAAGGGGAGCCAACCTCCTCCGGCTGCCGCTGGCCACAGGGAACTCCTACTCTCTCTTTCTAGGCCGGATCCCCTGCCTGCCGCCATCGCCCAGCCACACGCCAGCCGTGCCCGGCAGCCTCCACGCCTGCCCAGGGCTGCGCCCCGCGGCTCGCGGGTCCCGGCACCAGGGGGTTCGGCGCCCCACACCACCGCGGCCCGGGCCTTCCCTCCTACCCGGCCGCCAGCAGCCCCCCCACCGCTGACGCACAGGTCGCCCGCCCTCCCCCGGCACGGCCGCCGCGCCTCCACACACTCCCACGCCGCGAGGACAGCTGAGGGCCTGGGGACCCTTGTCCCCGCTCGGTCACGGGGGCCCAAGTGGGGCAGCAGGTCGGGAAGGAGGGCGGCAGCGCACGGAATCACCCCCGCCGCACGCTCGCGTGGGCACTCACACACACACACACACACACACACACACACGCCTACACAAGGGGCACACAGTCGCACACCCCGACACCCTTCGTGGCACAGAGGGATTTCCGTCCTCAGCGCCCGTTCCCTCACGGGAGGGTGGGGCGCTTCAGCGCGACCCGCACCCTCCAGCCCGGCAGCCAGTTCGAGACTGTCGCTCCCCCTCTTCATGGAGGAACGACACAGGACCCTGCGCTGTTCTTTCGTCTGCTCGGCCCTCCCCGGGTTTGCTGCTGGTTCTTCCCGGGTTGGCTACCGTCCCTTCCACCTCCGTGGAAGGGCGGTTCCCCCTGCCACATTCCCCACTTCCGCGGGGGAGCGGCACACCGCCGGCCGGCCGGCCGGCTCTCTCGGGGGCTGCACAGGTGTTCCCCTTAGATGTTCCTGGTGCATGTTGTCTCTCTCCTCCTTTATAGTCCTCTTCCGCCAATCCCAACTCGGCTGCCCACACGCCAAGTACGCTGCTCTCCTCCAATCAGGAGCAGGATCAGCTCCTGGAGGTCATCACTCAAGTTGGCAAGAGGCAGCTGCATAGAAGCTGTTTTCTCCTCTCCCAGCGCCATATTGTGGGAGAGCAGATGCATAGAATAAGTCTTAATTCCAGTAACTCAGTCCAATCCGAGTTGCTCCCCACAGAGACCACAGGCTGTGTGCTGCCTGCCTGCCACGGACCCTCTGTCCCGGGGAGGTCCTGTGGGCACGCAGCCTGTGGCCGCGGGTCTCTGCCTGGCCTGCCAAAAGGGTGCCCCGTTTGGATGCTGTGTGAGTCAGGGCTGATGGGGGAGAGGGGGACAGAGAGAGGAGAGAGAGACAGAGAGAGAGAGAGAAAGAGAGAGAGACGTGTAGGTGTTGGTGTAAGTCAGAGACAGAGGGAGAGGGTGCCTGTATTGCCTGCGAGGCTTGGTGTGGGGTCCCTCCTTTGCGCTCTGGAGGGCTTCCGCGGCTGTGGCGCGTGGCCGCCGCACGGCCAGGTGGCGCAGAGGGCCCGCGGGTTGGGCTGCGCGAGGCACCGGGCCCTGAGTGGTGGGCAACCGCGCCCTGGCGTCGTCTTCGGGCGGTGGTCGTGGTCGTGGTCGTGGTCACAGTCATTGGGCTCCCTGGGAGACAGGAGCCCGGGAGGGGCGGTGGGAGTGCAGGTGCCGGGAGCTGCTGGTGCGGCGGGCTGCGGGGTTGGGGCGGCCGGCAGGGGAGCGCCCTGGCGGGCGGTGAGTCGCTGGTTTGGGGTTGGAGGGGGCGCGCTGGATGGCGCGGGGCGTGGCCTGTGTCCCGGGGTGGGCCCCGGGGTTGGCGGTGGGGCTGCGGCAGCCGGGGACAGCTGGCCGGCCCGCCCGTGCCCGTGCCCGTGCCCGTGCCCAGGCCCAGGCCCGAGGCGCGGGCGGGCTGGGGCTGCCAGGTGGAGGGGTCGGGCTTCTGCCCCCTGCTGGAGCTGCGTTGGGGGTCGCAGGGGTCCCGGCGTGCGGGCTGGCGGATGGGGGCGTGGCTAGGCAGCCAGCCAAAGGCGAGCAAAAGGGGAGGGTGCCGCGGGGCAAAAGCCTACAGCACCCGGTATTCCCAGGCGGTCTCCCATCCAAGTACTAACCAGGCCCGACCCTGCTTAGCTTCCGAGATCAGACGAGATCGGGCGCGTTCAGGGTGGTATGGCCGTAGACGCCAGAGGCTGCCTCCAGGCCCCTCTTGAGTGCGCGCCCGCACAGCCGCCGCCGCCGCCGCCGCCGCCGCCGCCTCCTCCTCCTCCTCCTGCCCGCTCCCCGCTCTCACTCCCATTCCCATTCCCATTCCCATTCCCGCTCCCGCTCCCGCTGCCGCTTCTCCTCCGCCTCCTCCCTCTTTTCTCTTCTCTTCTCTTCTCCTCCTCCCCCCCCCTCCTCCTCAGCCGCCCTCCGCCTAGCCCTGCACCAGTGCCCGAACTCCAGCCCTCCGCCTGCCCAGCCCAGGACCTGCAGCACCGGGCGCCCAGTCGGCACGCTGCCGCCAAGCCAAGGGGAGCCAACCTCCTCCGGCTGCCGCTGGCCACAGGGAACTCCTACTCTCTCTTTCTAGGCCGGATCCCCTGCCTGCCGCCATCGCCCAGCCACACGCCAGCCGTGCCCGGCAGCCTCCACGCCTGCCCAGGGCTGCGCCCCGCGGCTCGCGGGTCCCGGCACCAGGGGGTTCGGCGCCCCACACCACCGCGGCCCGGGCCTTCCCTCCTACCCGGCCGCCAGCAGCCCCCCCACCGCTGACGCACAGGTCGCCCGCCCTCCCCCGGCACGGCCGCCGCGCCTCCACACACTCCCACGCCGCGAGGACAGCTGAGGGCCTGGGGACCCTTGTCCCCGCTCGGTCACGGGGGCCCAAGTGGGGCAGCAGGTCGGGAAGGAGGGCGGCAGCGCACGGAATCACCCCCGCCGCACGCTCGCGTGGGCACTCACACACACACACACACACACACACACACACGCCTACACAAGGGGCACACAGTCGCACACCCCGACACCCTTCGTGGCACAGAGGGATTTCCGTCCTCAGCGCCCGTTCCCTCACGGGAGGGTGGGGCGCTTCAGCGCGACCCGCACCCTCCAGCCCGGCAGCCAGTTCGAGACTGTCGCTCCCCCTCTTCATGGAGGAACGACACAGGACCCTGCGCTGTTCTTTCGTCTGCTCGGCCCTCCCCGGGTTTGCTGCTGGTTCTTCCCGGGTTGGCTACCGTCCCTTCCACCTCCGTGGAAGGGCGGTTCCCCCTGCCACATTCCCCACTTCCGCGGGGGAGCGGCACACCGCCGGCCGGCCGGCCGGCTCTCTCGGGGGCTGCACAGGTGTTCCCCTTAGATGTTCCTGGTGCATGTTGTCTCTCTCCTCCTTTATAGTCCTCTTCCGCCAATCCCAACTCGGCTGCCCACACGCCAAGTACGCTGCTCTCCTCCAATCAGGAGCAGGATCAGCTCCTGGAGGTCATCACTCAAGTTGGCAAGAGGCAGCTGCATAGAAGCTGTTTTCTCCTCTCCCAGCGCCATATTGTGGGAGAGCAGATGCATAGAATAAGTCTTAATTCCAGTAACTCAGTCCAATCCGAGTTGCTCCCCACAGAGACCACAGGCTGTGTGCTGCCTGCCTGCCACGGACCCTCTGTCCCGGGGAGGTCCTGTGGGCACGCAGCCTGTGGCCGCGGGTCTCTGCCTGGCCTGCCAAAAGGGTGCCCCGTTTGGATGCTGTGTGAGTCAGGGCTGATGGGGGAGAGGGGGACAGAGAGAGGAGAGAGAGACAGAGAGAGAGAGAGAAAGAGAGAGAGACGTGTAGGTGTTGGTGTAAGTCAGAGACAGAGGGAGAGGGTGCCTGTATTGCCTGCGAGGCTTGGTGTGGGGTCCCTCCTTTGCGCTCTGGAGGGCTTCCGCGGCTGTGGCGCGTGGCCGCCGCACGGCCAGGTGGCGCAGAGGGCCCGCGGGTTGGGCTGCGCGAGGCACCGGGCCCTGAGTGGTGGGCAACCGCGCCCTGGCGTCGTCTTCGGGCGGTGGTCGTGGTCGTGGTCGTGGTCACAGTCATTGGGCTCCCTGGGAGACAGGAGCCCGGGAGGGGCGGTGGGAGTGCAGGTGCCGGGAGCTGCTGGTGCGGCGGGCTGCGGGGTTGGGGCGGCCGGCAGGGGAGCGCCCTGGCGGGCGGTGAGTCGCTGGTTTGGGGTTGGAGGGGGCGCGCTGGATGGCGCGGGGCGTGGCCTGTGTCCCGGGGTGGGCCCCGGGGTTGGCGGTGGGGCTGCGGCAGCCGGGGACAGCTGGCCGGCCCGCCCGTGCCCGTGCCCGTGCCCGTGCCCAGGCCCAGGCCCGAGGCGCGGGCGGGCTGGGGCTGCCAGGTGGAGGGGTCGGGCTTCTGCCCCCTGCTGGAGCTGCGTTGGGGGTCGCAGGGGTCCCGGCGTGCGGGCTGGCGGATGGGGGCGTGGCTAGGCAGCCAGCCAAAGGCGAGCAAAAGGGGAGGGTGCCGCGGGGCAAAAGCCTACAGCACCCGGTATTCCCAGGCGGTCTCCCATCCAAGTACTAACCAGGCCCGACCCTGCTTAGCTTCCGAGATCAGACGAGATCGGGCGCGTTCAGGGTGGTATGGCCGTAGACGCCAGAGGCCGCCTCCAGGCCCCCCTTGAGTGCGCGCCCGCACAGCCGCCGCCGCCGCCGCCTCCGCCGCCGCTGCCTCCTCCTCCTCCTCCTCCTGCCCGCTTCCCGCTCTCACTCCCATTCCCATTCCCATTCCCATTCCCATTCCCACTCCCGCTCCCGCTCCCGCTGCCGCTTCTCCTCCGCCTCCTCCCTCTTTTCTCTTCTCTTCTCTTCTCCTCCTCCCCCCCCTCCTCCTCAGCCGCCCTCCGCCTAGCCCTGCACCAGTGCCCGAACTCCAGCCCTCCGCCTGCCCAGCCCAGGACCTGCAGCACCGGGCGCCCAGTCGGCACGCTGCCGCCAAGCCAAGGGGAGCCAACCTCCTCCGGCTGCCGCTGGCCACAGGGAACTCCTACTCTCTCTTTCTAGGCCGGATCCCCTGCCTGCCGCCATCGCCCAGCCACACGCCAGCCGTGCCCGGCAGCCTCCACGCCTGCCCAGGGCTGCGCCCCGCGGCTCGCGGGTCCCGGCACCAGGGGGTTCGGCGCCCCACACCACCGCGGCCCGGGCCTTCCCTCCTACCCGGCCGCCAGCAGCCCCCCCACCGCTGACGCACAGGTCGCCCGCCCTCCCCCGGCACGGCCGCCGCGCCTCCACACACTCCCACGCCGCGAGGACAGCTGAGGGCCTGGGGACCCTTGTCCCCGCTCGGTCACGGGGGCCCAAGTGGGGCAGCAGGTCGGGAAGGAGGGCGGCAGCGCACGGAATCACCCCCGCCGCACGCTCGCGTGGGCACTCACACACACACACACACACACACACACACACGCCTACACAAGGGGCACACAGTCGCACACCCCGACACCCTTCGTGGCACAGAGGGATTTCCGTCCTCAGCGCCCGTTCCCTCACGGGAGGGTGGGGCGCTTCAGCGCGACCCGCACCCTCCAGCCCGGCAGCCAGTTCGAGACTGTCGCTCCCCCTCTTCATGGAGGAACGACACAGGACCCTGCGCTGTTCTTTCGTCTGCTCGGCCCTCCCCGGGTTTGCTGCTGGTTCTTCCCGGGTTGGCTACCGTCCCTTCCACCTCCGTGGAAGGGCGGTTCCCCCTGCCACATTCCCCACTTCCGCGGGGGAGCGGCACACCGCCGGCCGGCCGGCCGGCTCTCTCGGGGGCTGCACAGGTGTTCCCCTTAGATGTTCCTGGTGCATGTTGTCTCTCTCCTCCTTTATAGTCCTCTTCCGCCAATCCCAACTCGGCTGCCCACACGCCAAGTACGCTGCTCTCCTCCAATCAGGAGCAGGATCAGCTCCTGGAGGTCATCACTCAAGTTGGCAAGAGGCAGCTGCATAGAAGCTGTTTTCTCCTCTCCCAGCGCCATATTGTGGGAGAGCAGATGCATAGAATAAGTCTTAATTCCAGTAACTCAGTCCAATCCGAGTTGCTCCCCACAGAGACCACAGGCTGTGTGCTGCCTGCCTGCCACGGACCCTCTGTCCCGGGGAGGTCCTGTGGGCACGCAGCCTGTGGCCGCGGGTCTCTGCCTGGCCTGCCAAAAGGGTGCCCCGTTTGGATGCTGTGTGAGTCAGGGCTGATGGGGGAGAGGGGGACAGAGAGAGGAGAGAGAGACAGAGAGAGAGAGAGAAAGAGAGAGAGACGTGTAGGTGTTGGTGTAAGTCAGAGACAGAGGGAGAGGGTGCCTGTATTGCCTGCGAGGCTTGGTGTGGGGTCCCTCCTTTGCGCTCTGGAGGGCTTCCGCGGCTGTGGCGCGTGGCCGCCGCACGGCCAGGTGGCGCAGAGGGCCCGCGGGTTGGGCTGCGCGAGGCACCGGGCCCTGAGTGGTGGGCAACCGCGCCCTGGCGTCGTCTTCGGGCGGTGGTCGTGGTCGTGGTCGTGGTCACAGTCATTGGGCTCCCTGGGAGACAGGAGCCCGGGAGGGGCGGTGGGAGTGCAGGTGCCGGGAGCTGCTGGTGCGGCGGGCTGCGGGGTTGGGGCGGCCGGCAGGGGAGCGCCCTGGCGGGCGGTGAGTCGCTGGTTTGGGGTTGGAGGGGGCGCGCTGGATGGCGCGGGGCGTGGCCTGTGTCCCGGGGTGGGCCCCGGGGTTGGCGGTGGGGCTGCGGCAGCCGGGGACAGCTGGCCGGCCCGCCCGTGCCCGTGCCCGTGCCCGTGCCCAGGCCCAGGCCCGAGGCGCGGGCGGGCTGGGGCTGCCAGGTGGAGGGGTCGGGCTTCTGCCCCCTGCTGGAGCTGCGTTGGGGGTCGCAGGGGTCCCGGCGTGCGGGCTGGCGGATGGGGGCGTGGCTAGGCAGCCAGCCAAAGGCGAGCAAAAGGGGAGGGTGCCGCGGGGCAAAAGCCTACAGCACCCGGTATTCCCAGGCGGTCTCCCATCCAAGTACTAACCAGGCCCGACCCTGCTTAGCTTCCGAGATCAGACGAGATCGGGCGCGTTCAGGGTGGTATGGCCGTAGACGCCAGAGGCCGCCTCCAGGCCCCCCTTGAGTGCGCGCCCGCACAGCCGCCGCCGCCGCCGCCTCCGCCGCCGCTGCCTCCTCCTCCTCCTCCTCCTGCCCGCTTCCCGCTCTCACTCCCATTCCCATTCCCATTCCCATTCCCATTCCCACTCCCGCTCCCGCTCCCGCTGCCGCTTCTCCTCCGCCTCCTCCCTCTTTTCTCTTCTCTTCTCTTCTCCTCCTCCCCCCCCTCCTCCTCAGCCGCCCTCCGCCTAGCCCTGCACCAGTGCCCGAACTCCAGCCCTCCGCCTGCCCAGCCCAGGACCTGCAGCACCGGGCGCCCAGTCGGCACGCTGCCGCCAAGCCAAGGGGAGCCAACCTCCTCCGGCTGCCGCTGGCCACAGGGAACTCCTACTCTCTCTTTCTAGGCCGGATCCCCTGCCTGCCGCCATCGCCCAGCCACACGCCAGCCGTGCCCGGCAGCCTCCACGCCTGCCCAGGGCTGCGCCCCGCGGCTCGCGGGTCCCGGCACCAGGGGGTTCGGCGCCCCACACCACCGCGGCCCGGGCCTTCCCTCCTACCCGGCCGCCAGCAGCCCCCCCACCGCTGACGCACAGGTCGCCCGCCCTCCCCCGGCACGGCCGCCGCGCCTCCACACACTCCCACGCCGCGAGGACAGCTGAGGGCCTGGGGACCCTTGTCCCCGCTCGGTCACGGGGGCCCAAGTGGGGCAGCAGGTCGGGAAGGAGGGCGGCAGCGCACGGAATCACCCCCGCCGCACGCTCGCGTGGGCACTCACACACACACACACACACACACACACACGCCTACACAAGGGGCACACAGTCGCACACCCCGACACCCTTCGTGGCACAGAGGGATTTCCGTCCTCAGCGCCCGTTCCCTCACGGGAGGGTGGGGCGCTTCAGCGCGACCCGCACCCTCCAGCCCGGCAGCCAGTTCGAGACTGTCGCTCCCCCTCTTCATGGAGGAACGACACAGGACCCTGCGCTGTTCTTTCGTCTGCTCGGCCCTCCCCGGGTTTGCTGCTGGTTCTTCCCGGGTTGGCTACCGTCCCTTCCACCTCCGTGGAAGGGCGGTTCCCCCTGCCACATTCCCCACTTCCGCGGGGGAGCGGCACACCGCCGGCCGGCCGGCCGGCTCTCTCGGGGGCTGCACAGGTGTTCCCCTTAGATGTTCCTGGTGCATGTTGTCTCTCTCCTCCTTTATAGTCCTCTTCCGCCAATCCCAACTCGGCTGCCCACACGCCAAGTACGCTGCTCTCCTCCAATCAGGAGCAGGATCAGCTCCTGGAGGTCATCACTCAAGTTGGCAAGAGGCAGCTGCATAGAAGCTGTTTTCTCCTCTCCCAGCGCCATATTGTGGGAGAGCAGATGCATAGAATAAGTCTTAATTCCAGTAACTCAGTCCAATCCGAGTTGCTCCCCACAGAGACCACAGGCTGTGTGCTGCCTGCCTGCCACGGACCCTCTGTCCCGGGGAGGTCCTGTGGGCACGCAGCCTGTGGCCGCGGGTCTCTGCCTGGCCTGCCAAAAGGGTGCCCCGTTTGGATGCTGTGTGAGTCAGGGCTGATGGGGGAGAGGGGGACAGAGAGAGGAGAGAGAGACAGAGAGAGAGAAAGAGAGAGAGACGTGTAGGTGTTGGTGTAAGTCAGAGACAGAGGGAGAGGGTGCCTGTATTGCCTGCGAGGCTTGGTGTGGGGTCCCTCCTTTGCGCTCTGGAGGGCTTCCGCGGCTGTGGCGCGTGGCCGCCGCACGGCCAGGTGGCGCAGAGGGCCCGCGGGTTGGGCTGCGCGAGGCACCGGGCCCTGAGTGGTGGGCAACCGCGCCCTGGCGTCGTCTTCGGGCGGTGGTCGTGGTCGTGGTCGTGGTCACAGTCATTGGGCTCCCTGGGAGACAGGAGCCCGGGAGGGGCGGTGGGAGTGCAGGTGCCGGGAGCTGCTGGTGCGGCGGGCTGCGGGGTTGGGGCGGCCGGCAGGGGAGCGCCCTGGCGGGCGGTGAGTCGCTGGTTTGGGGTTGGAGGGGGCGCGCTGGATGGCGCGGGGCGTGGCCTGTGTCCCGGGGTGGGCCCCGGGGTTGGCGGTGGGGCTGCGGCAGCCGGGGACAGCTGGCCGGCCCGCCCGTGCCCGTGCCCGTGCCCGTGCCCGTGCCCAGGCCCAGACCCAGGCCCAGGCCCAGGCCCAGGCCCAGGCCCGAGGCGCGGGCGGGCTGGGGCTGCCAGGTGGAGGGGTCGGGCTTCTGCCCCCTGCTGGAGCTGCGTTGGGGGTCGCAGGGGTCCCGGCGTGCGGGCTGGCGGATGGGGGCGTGGCTAGGCAGCCAGCCAAAGGCGAGCAAAAGGGGAGGGTGCCGCGGGGCAAAAGCCTACAGCACCCGGTATTCCCAGGCGGTCTCCCATCCAAGTACTAACCAGGCCCGACCCTGCTTAGCTTCCGAGATCAGACGAGATCGGGCGCGTTCAGGGTGGTATGGCCGTAGACGCCAGAGGCCGCCTCCAGGCCCCCCTTGAGTGCGCGCCCGCACAGCCGCCGCCGCCGCCGCCTCCGCCGCCGCCGCCTCCTCCTCCTCCTCCTCCTGCCCGCTTCCCGCTCTCACTCCCATTCCCATTCCCATTCCCATTCCCATTCCCATTCCCACTCCCGCTCCCGCTCCCGCTGCCGCTTCTCCTCCGCCTCCTCCCTCTTTTCTCTTCTCTTCTCTTCTCCTCCTCCCCCCCCTCCTCCTCAGCCGCCCTCCGCCTAGCCCTGCACCAGTGCCCGAACTCCAGCCCTCCGCCTGCCCAGCCCAGGACCTGCAGCACCGGGCGCCCAGTCGGCACGCTGCCGCCAAGCCAAGGGGAGCCAACCTCCTCCGGCTGCCGCTGGCCACAGGGAACTCCTACTCTCTCTTTCTAGGCCGGATCCCCTGCCTGCCGCCATCGCCCAGCCACACGCCAGCCGTGCCCGGCAGCCTCCACGCCTGCCCAGGGCTGCGCCCCGCGGCTCGCGGGTCCCGGCACCAGGGGGTTCGGCGCCCCACACCACCGCGGCCCGGGCCTTCCCTCCTACCCGGCCGCCAGCAGCCCCCCCACCGCTGACGCACAGGTCGCCCGCCCTCCCCCGGCACGGCCGCCGCGCCTCCACACACTCCCACGCCGCGAGGACAGCTGAGGGCCTGGGGACCCTTGTCCCCGCTCGGTCACGGGGGCCCAAGTGGGGCAGCAGGTCGGGAAGGAGGGCGGCAGCGCACGGAATCACCCCCGCCGCACGCTCGCGTGGGCACTCACACACACACACACACACACACACACACGCCTACACAAGGGGCACACAGTCGCACACCCCGACACCCTTCGTGGCACAGAGGGATTTCCGTCCTCAGCGCCCGTTCCCTCACGGGAGGGTGGGGCGCTTCAGCGCGACCCGCACCCTCCAGCCCGGCAGCCAGTTCGAGACTGTCGCTCCCCCTCTTCATGGAGGAACGACACAGGACCCTGCGCTGTTCTTTCGTCTGCTCGGCCCTCCCCGGGTTTGCTGCTGGTTCTTCCCGGGTTGGCTACCGTCCCTTCCACCTCCGTGGAAGGGCGGTTCCCCCTGCCACATTCCCCACTTCCGCGGGGGAGCGGCACACCGCCGGCCGGCCGGCCGGCTCTCTCGGGGGCTGCACAGGTGTTCCCCTTAGATGTTCCTGGTGCATGTTGTCTCTCTCCTCCTTTATAGTCCTCTTCCGCCAATCCCAACTCGGCTGCCCACACGCCAAGTACGCTGCTCTCCTCCAATCAGGAGCAGGATCAGCTCCTGGAGGTCATCACTCAAGTTGGCAAGAGGCAGCTGCATAGAAGCTGTTTTCTCCTCTCCCAGCGCCATATTGTGGGAGAGCAGATGCATAGAATAAGTCTTAATTCCAGTAACTCAGTCCAATCCGAGTTGCTCCCCACAGAGACCACAGGCTGTGTGCTGCCTGCCTGCCACGGACCCTCTGTCCCGGGGAGGTCCTGTGGGCACGCAGCCTGTGGCCGCGGGTCTCTGCCTGGCCTGCCAAAAGGGTGCCCCGTTTGGATGCTGTGTGAGTCAGGGCTGATGGGGGAGAGGGGGACAGAGAGAGGAGAGAGAGACAGAGAGAGAGAGAGAAAGAGAGAGAGACGTGTAGGTGTTGGTGTAAGTCAGAGACAGAGGGAGAGGGTGCCTGTATTGCCTGCGAGGCTTGGTGTGGGGTCCCTCCTTTGCGCTCTGGAGGGCTTCCGCGGCTGTGGCGCGTGGCCGCCGCACGGCCAGGTGGCGCAGAGGGCCCGCGGGTTGGGCTGCGCGAGGCACCGGGCCCTGAGTGGTGGGCAACCGCGCCCTGGCGTCGTCTTCGGGCGGTGGTCGTGGTCGTGGTCGTGGTCACAGTCATTGGGCTCCCTGGGAGACAGGAGCCCGGGAGGGGCGGTGGGAGTGCAGGTGCCGGGAGCTGCTGGTGCGGCGGGCTGCGGGGTTGGGGCGGCCGGCAGGGGAGCGCCCTGGCGGGCGGTGAGTCGCTGGTTTGGGGTTGGAGGGGGCGCGCTGGATGGCGCGGGGCGTGGCCTGTGTCCCGGGGTGGGCCCCGGGGTTGGCGGTGGGGCTGCGGCAGCCGGGGACAGCTGGCCGGCCCGCCCGTGCCCGTGCCCGTGCACGTGCCCGTGCCCGTGCCCGTGCCCAGGCCCAGGCCCGAGGCGCGGGCGGGCTGGGGCTGCCAGGTGGAGGGGTCGGGCTTCTGCCCCCTGCTGGAGCTGCGTTGGGGGTCGCAGGGGTCCCGGCGTGCGGGCTGGCGGATGGGGGCGTGGCTAGGCAGCCAGCCAAAGGCGAGCAAAAGGGGAGGGTGCCGCGGGGCAAAAGCCTACAGCACCCGGTATTCCCAGGCGGTCTCCCATCCAAGTACTAACCAGGCCCGACCCTGCTTAGCTTCCGAGATCAGACGAGATCGGGCGCGTTCAGGGTGGTATGGCCGTAGACGCCAGAGGCTGCCTCCAGGCCCCTCTTGAGTGCGCGCCCGCACAGCCGCCGCCGCCGCCGCCGCCTCCTCCTCCTCCTCCTGCCCGCTCCCCGCTCTCACTCCCATTCCCATTCCCATTCCCATTCCCGCTCCCGCTCCCGCTCCCGCTGCCGCTTCTCCTCCGCCTCCTCCCTCTTTTCTCTTCTCTTCTCTTCTCCTCCTCCCCCCCCCTCCTCCTCAGCCGCCCTCCGCCTAGCCCTGCACCAGTGCCCGAACTCCAGCCCTCCGCCTGCCCAGCCCAGGACCTGCAGCACCGGGCGCCCAGTCGGCACGCTGCCGCCAAGCCAAGGGGAGCCAACCTCCTCCGGCTGCCGCTGGCCACAGGGAACTCCTACTCTCTCTTTCTAGGCCGGATCCCCTGCCTGCCGCCATCGCCCAGCCACACGCCAGCCGTGCCCGGCAGCCTCCACGCCTGCCCAGGGCTGCGCCCCGCGGCTCGCGGGTCCCGGCACCAGGGGGTTCGGCGCCCCACACCACCGCGGCCCGGGCCTTCCCTCCTACCCGGCCGCCAGCAGCCCCCCCACCGCTGACGCACAGGTCGCCCGCCCTCCCCCGGCACGGCCGCCGCGCCTCCACACACTCCCACGCCGCGAGGACAGCTGAGGGCCTGGGGACCCTTGTCCCCGCTCGGTCACGGGGGCCCAAGTGGGGCAGCAGGTCGGGAAGGAGGGCGGCAGCGCACGGAATCACCCCCGCCGCACGCTCGCGTGGGCACTCACACACACACACACACACACACACGCCTACACAAGGGGCACACAGTCGCACACCCCGACACCCTTCGTGGCACAGAGGGATTTCCGTCCTCAGCGCCCGTTCCCTCACGGGAGGGTGGGGCGCTTCAGCGCGACCCGCACCCTCCAGCCCGGCAGCCAGTTCGAGACTGTCGCTCCCCCTCTTCATGGAGGAACGACACAGGACCCTGCGCTGTTCTTTCGTCTGCTCGGCCCTCCCCGGGTTTGCTGCTGGTTCTTCCCGGGTTGGCTACCGTCCCTTCCACCTCCGTGGAAGGGCGGTTCCCCCTGCCACATTCCCCACTTCCGCGGGGGAGCGGCACACTGCCGGCCGGCCGGCCGGCTCTCTCGGGGGCTGCACAGGTGTTCCCCTTAGATGTTCCTGGTGCATGTTGTCTCTCTCCTCCTTTATAGTCCTCTTCCGCCAATCCCAACTCGGCTGCCCACACGCCAAGTACGCTGCTCTCCTCCAATCAGGAGCAGGATCAGCTCCTGGAGGTCATCACTCAAGTTGGCAAGAGGCAGCTGCATAGAAGCTGTTTTCTCCTCTCCCAGCGCCATATTGTGGGAGAGCAGATGCATAGAATAAGTCTTAATTCCAGTAACTCAGTCCAATCCGAGTTGCTCCCCACAGAGACCACAGGCTGTGTGCTGCCTGCCTGCCACGGACCCTCTGTCCCGGGGAGGTCCTGTGGGCACGCAGCCTGTGGCCGCGGGTCTCTGCCTGGCCTGCCAAAAGGGTGCCCCGTTTGGATGCTGTGTGAGTCAGGGCTGATGGGGGAGAGGGGGACAGAGAGAGGAGAGAGAGACAGAGAGAGAGAGAGAAAGAGAGAGAGACGTGTAGGTGTTGGTGTAAGTCAGAGACAGAGGGAGAGGGTGCCTGTATTGCCTGCGAGGCTTGGTGTGGGGTCCCTCCTTTGCGCTCTGGAGGGCTTCCGCGGCTGTGGCGCGTGGCCGCCGCACGGCCAGGTGGCGCAGAGGGCCCGCGGGTTGGGCTGCGCGAGGCACCGGGCCCTGAGTGGTGGGCAACCGCGCCCTGGCGTCGTCTTCGGGCGGTGGTCGTGGTCGTGGTCGTGGTCACAGTCATTGGGCTCCCTGGGAGACAGGAGCCCGGGAGGGGCGGTGGGAGTGCAGGTGCCGGGAGCTGCTGGTGCGGCGGGCTGCAGGGTTGGGGCGGCCGGCAGGGGAGCGCCCTGGCGGGCGGTGAGTCGCTGGTTTGGGGTTGGAGGGGGCGCGCTGGATGGCGCGGGGCGTGGCCTGTGTCCCGGGGTGGGCCCCGGGGTTGGCGGTGGGGCTGCGGCAGCCGGGGACAGCTGGCCGGCCCGCCCGTGCCCGTGCCCGTGCCCGTGCCCAGGCCCAGGCCCAGGCCCAGGCCCAGGCCCAGGCCCGAGGCGCGGGCGGGCTGGGGCTGCCAGGTGGAGGGGTCGGGCTTCTGCCCCCTGCTGGAGCTGCGTTGGGGGTCGCAGGGGTCCCGGCGTGCGGGCTGGCGGATGGGGGCGTGGCTAGGCAGCCAGCCAAAGGCGAGCAAAAGGGGAGGGTGCCGCGGGGCAAAAGCCTACAGCACCCGGTATTCCCAGGCGGTCTCCCATCCAAGTACTAACCAGGCCCGACCCTGCTTAGCTTCCGAGATCAGACGAGATCGGGCGCGTTCAGGGTGGTATGGCCGTAGACGCCAGAGGCTGCCTCCAGGCCCCTCTTGAGTGCGCGCCCGCACAGCCGCCGCCGCCGCCGCCGCCGCCGCCGCCTCCTCCTCCTCCTCCTGCCCGCTCCCCGCTCTCACTCCCATTCCCATTCCCATTCCCATTCCCGCTCCCGCTCCCGCTCCCGCTGCCGCTTCTCCTCCGCCTCCTCCCTCTTTTCTCTTCTCTTCTCTTCTCCTCCTCCCCCCCCCTCCTCCTCAGCCGCCCTCCGCCTAGCCCTGCACCAGTGCCCGAACTCCAGCCCTCCGCCTGCCCAGCCCAGGACCTGCAGCACCGGGCGCCCAGTCGGCACGCTGCCGCCAAGCCAAGGGGAGCCAACCTCCTCCGGCTGCCGCTGGCCACAGGGAACTCCTACTCTCTCTTTCTAGGCCGGATCCCCTGCCTGCCGCCATCGCCCAGCCACACGCCAGCCGTGCCCGGCAGCCTCCACGCCTGCCCAGGGCTGCGCCCCGCGGCTCGCGGGTCCCGGCACCAGGGGGTTCGGCGCCCCACACCACCGCGGCCCGGGCCTTCCCTCCTACCCGGCCGCCAGCAGCCCCCCCACCGCTGACGCACAGGTCGCCCGCCCTCCCCCGGCACGGCCGCCGCGCCTCCACACACTCCCACGCCGCGAGGACAGCTGAGGGCCTGGGGACCCTTGTCCCCGCTCGGTCACGGGGGCCCAAGTGGGGCAGCAGGTCGGGAAGGAGGGCGGCAGCGCACGGAATCACCCCCGCCGCACGCTCGCGTGGGCACTCACACACACACACACACACACACACACACGCCTACACAAGGGGCACACAGTCGCACACCCCGACACCCTTCGTGGCACAGAGGGATTTCCGTCCTCAGCGCCCGTTCCCTCACGGGAGGGTGGGGCGCTTCAGCGCGACCCGCACCCTCCAGCCCGGCAGCCAGTTCGAGACTGTCGCTCCCCCTCTTCATGGAGGAACGACACAGGACCCTGCGCTGTTCTTTCGTCTGCTCGGCCCTCCCCGGGTTTGCTGCTGGTTCTTCCCGGGTTGGCTACCGTCCCTTCCACCTCCGTGGAAGGGCGGTTCCCCCTGCCACATTCCCCACTTCCGCGGGGGAGCGGCACACCGCCGGCCGGCCGGCCGGCTCTCTCGGGGGCTGCACAGGTGTTCCCCTTAGATGTTCCTGGTGCATGTTGTCTCTCTCCTCCTTTATAGTCCTCTTCCGCCAATCCCAACTCGGCTGCCCACACGCCAAGTACGCTGCTCTCCTCCAATCAGGAGCAGGATCAGCTCCTGGAGGTCATCACTCAAGTTGGCAAGAGGCAGCTGCATAGAAGCTGTTTTCTCCTCTCCCAGCGCCATATTGTGGGAGAGCAGATGCATAGAATAAGTCTTAATTCCAGTAACTCAGTCCAATCCGAGTTGCTCCCCACAGAGACCACAGGCTGTGTGCTGCCTGCCTGCCACGGACCCTCTGTCCCGGGGAGGTCCTGTGGGCACGCAGCCTGTGGCCGCGGGTCTCTGCCTGGCCTGCCAAAAGGGTGCCCCGTTTGGATGCTGTGTGAGTCAGGGCTGATGGGGGAGAGGGGGACAGAGAGAGGAGAGAGAGACAGAGAGAGAGAGAGAAAGAGAGAGAGACGTGTAGGTGTTGGTGTAAGTCAGAGACAGAGGGAGAGGGTGCCTGTATTGCCTGCGAGGCTTGGTGTGGGGTCCCTCCTTTGCGCTCTGGAGGGCTTCCGCGGCTGTGGCGCGTGGCCGCCGCACGGCCAGGTGGCGCAGAGGGCCCGCGGGTTGGGCTGCGCGAGGCACCGGGCCCTGAGTGGTGGGCAACCGCGCCCTGGCGTCGTCTTCGGGCGGTGGTCGTGGTCGTGGTCGTGGTCGTGGTCACAGTCATTGGGCTCCCTGGGAGACAGGAGCCCGGGAGGGGCGGTGGGAGTGCAGGTGCCGGGAGCTGCTGGTGCGGCGGGCTGCGGGGTTGGGGCGGCCGGCAGGGGAGCGCCCTGGCGGGCGGTGAGTCGCTGGTTTGGGGTTGGAGGGGGCGCGCTGGATGGCGCGGGGCGTGGCCTGTGTCCCGGGGTGGGCCCCGGGGTTGGCGGTGGGGCTGCGGCAGCCGGGGACAGCTGGCCGGCCCGCCCGTGCCCGTGCCCGTGCCCGTGCCCAGGCCCAGGCCCAGGCCCAGGCCCAGGCCCAGGCCCGAGGCGCGGGCGGGCTGGGGCTGCCAGGTGGAGGGGTCGGGCTTCTGCCCCCTGCTGGAGCTGCGTTGGGGGTCGCAGGGGTCCCGGCGTGCGGGCTGGCGGATGGGGGCGTGGCTAGGCAGCCAGCCAAAGGCGAGCAAAAGGGGAGGGTGCCGCGGGGCAAAAGCCTACAGCACCCGGTATTCCCAGGCGGTCTCCCATCCAAGTACTAACCAGGCCCGACCCTGCTTAGCTTCCGAGATCAGACGAGATCGGGCGCGTTCAGGGTGGTATGGCCGTAGACGCCAGAGGCTGCCTCCAGGCCCCTCTTGAGTGCGCGCCCGCACAGCCGCCGCCGCCGCCGCCGCCGCCGCCGCCTCCTCCTCCTCCTCCTGCCCGCTCCCCGCTCTCACTCCCATTCCCATTCCCATTCCCATTCCCGCTCCCGCTCCCGCTCCCGCTGCCGCTTCTCCTCCGCCTCCTCCCTCTTTTCTCTTCTCTTCTCTTCTCCTCCTCCCCCCCCCTCCTCCTCAGCCGCCCTCCGCCTAGCCCTGCACCAGTGCCCGAACTCCAGCCCTCCGCCTGCCCAGCCCAGGACCTGCAGCACCGGGCGCCCAGTCGGCACGCTGCCGCCAAGCCAAGGGGAGCCAACCTCCTCCGGCTGCCGCTGGCCACAGGGAACTCCTACTCTCTCTTTCTAGGCCGGATCCCCTGCCTGCCGCCATCGCCCAGCCACACGCCAGCCGTGCCCGGCAGCCTCCACGCCTGCCCAGGGCTGCGCCCCGCGGCTCGCGGGTCCCGGCACCAGGGGGTTCGGCGCCCCACACCACCGCGGCCCGGGCCTTCCCTCCTACCCGGCCGCCAGCAGCCCCCCCACCGCTGACGCACAGGTCGCCCGCCCTCCCCCGGCACGGCCGCCGCGCCTCCACACACTCCCACGCCGCGAGGACAGCTGAGGGCCTGGGGACCCTTGTCCCCGCTCGGTCACGGGGGCCCAAGTGGGGCAGCAGGTCGGGAAGGAGGGCGGCAGCGCACGGAATCACCCCCGCCGCACGCTCGCGTGGGCACTCACACACACACACACACACACACACACGCCTACACAAGGGGCACACAGTCGCACACCCCGACACCCTTCGTGGCACAGAGGGATTTCCGTCCTCAGCGCCCGTTCCCTCACGGGAGGGTGGGGCGCTTCAGCGCGACCCGCACCCTCCAGCCCGGCAGCCAGTTCGAGACTGTCGCTCCCCCTCTTCATGGAGGAACGACACAGGACCCTGCGCTGTTCTTTCGTCTGCTCGGCCCTCCCCGGGTTTGCTGCTGGTTCTTCCCGGGTTGGCTACCGTCCCTTCCACCTCCGTGGAAGGGCGGTTCCCCCTGCCACATTCCCCACTTCCGCGGGGGAGCGGCACACCGCCGGCCGGCCGGCCGGCTCTCTCGGGGGCTGCACAGGTGTTCCCCTTAGATGTTCCTGGTGCATGTTGTCTCTCTCCTCCTTTATAGTCCTCTTCCGCCAATCCCAACTCGGCTGCCCACACGCCAAGTACGCTGCTCTCCTCCAATCAGGAGCAGGATCAGCTCCTGGAGGTCATCACTCAAGTTGGCAAGAGGCAGCTGCATAGAAGCTGTTTTCTCCTCTCCCAGCGCCATATTGTGGGAGAGCAGATGCATAGAATAAGTCTTAATTCCAGTAACTCAGTCCAATCCGAGTTGCTCCCCACAGAGACCACAGGCTGTGTGCTGCCTGCCTGCCACGGACCCTCTGTCCCGGGGAGGTCCTGTGGGCACGCAGCCTGTGGCCGCGGGTCTCTGCCTGGCCTGCCAAAAGGGTGCCCCGTTTGGATGCTGTGTGAGTCAGGGCTGATGGGGGAGAGGGGGACAGAGAGAGGAGAGAGAGACAGAGAGAGAGAGAGAAAGAGAGAGAGACGTGTAGGTGTTGGTGTAAGTCAGAGACAGAGGGAGAGGGTGCCTGTATTGCCTGCGAGGCTTGGTGTGGGGTCCCTCCTTTGCGCTCTGGAGGGCTTCCGCGGCTGTGGCGCGTGGCCGCCGCACGGCCAGGTGGCGCAGAGGGCCCGCGGGTTGGGCTGCGCGAGGCACCGGGCCCTGAGTGGTGGGCAACCGCGCCCTGGCGTCGTCTTCGGGCGGTGGTCGTGGTCGTGGTCGTGGTCACAGTCATTGGGCTCCCTGGGAGACAGGAGCCCGGGAGGGGCGGTGGGAGTGCAGGTGCCGGGAGCTGCTGGTGCGGCGGGCTGCGGGGTTGGGGCGGCCGGCAGGGGAGCGCCCTGGCGGGCGGTGAGTCGCTGGTTTGGGGTTGGAGGGGGCGCGCTGGATGGCGCGGGGCGTGGCCTGTGTCCCGGGGTGGGCCCCGGGGTTGGCGGTGGGGCTGCGGCAGCCGGGGACAGCTGGCCGGCCCGCCCGTGCCCGTGCCCGTGCCCGTGCCCGTGCCCAGGCCCAGGCCCAGGCCCAGGCCCAGGCCCAGGCCCGAGGCGCGGGCGGGCTGGGGCTGCCAGGTGGAGGGGTCGGGCTTCTGCCCCCTGCTGGAGCTGCGTTGGGGGTCGCAGGGGTCCCGGCGTGCGGGCTGGCGGATGGGGGCGTGGCTAGGCAGCCAGCCAAAGGCGAGCAAAAGGGGAGGGTGCCGCGGGGCAAAAGCCTACAGCACCCGGTATTCCCAGGCGGTCTCCCATCCAAGTACTAACCAGGCCCGACCCTGCTTAGCTTCCGAGATCAGACGAGATCGGGCGCGTTCAGGGTGGTATGGCCGTAGACGCCAGAGGCTGCCTCCAGGCCCCTCTTGAGTGCGCGCCCGCACAGCCGCCGCCGCCGCCGCCGCCGCCGCCTCCTCCTCCTCCTCCTGCCCGCTCCCCGCTCTCACTCCCATTCCCATTCCCATTCCCATTCCCGCTCCCGCTCCCGCTCCCGCTGCCGCTTCTCCTCCGCCTCCTCCCTCTTTTCTCTTCTCTTCTCTTCTCCTCCTCCCCCCCCCTCCTCCTCAGCCGCCCTCCGCCTAGCCCTGCACCAGTGCCCGAACTCCAGCCCTCCGCCTGCCCAGCCCAGGACCTGCAGCACCGGGCGCCCAGTCGGCACGCTGCCGCCAAGCCAAGGGGAGCCAACCTCCTCCGGCTGCCGCTGGCCACAGGGAACTCCTACTCTCTCTTTCTAGGCCGGATCCCCTGCCTGCCGCCATCGCCCAGCCACACGCCAGCCGTGCCCGGCAGCCTCCACGCCTGCCCAGGGCTGCGCCCCGCGGCTCGCGGGTCCCGGCACCAGGGGGTTCGGCGCCCCACACCACCGCGGCCCGGGCCTTCCCTCCTACCCGGCCGCCAGCAGCCCCCCCACCGCTGACGCACAGGTCGCCCGCCCTCCCCCGGCACGGCCGCCGCGCCTCCACACACTCCCACGCCGCGAGGACAGCTGAGGGCCTGGGGACCCTTGTCCCCACTCGGTCACGGGGGCCCAAGTGGGGCAGCAGGTCGGGAAGGAGGGCGGCAGCGCACGGAATCACCCCCGCCGCACGCTCGCGTGGGCACTCACACACACACACACACACACACACACACGCCTACACAAGGGGCACACAGTCGCACACCCCGACACCCTTCGTGGCACAGAGGGATTTCCGTCCTCAGCGCCCGTTCCCTCACGGGAGGGTGGGGCGCTTCAGCGCGACCCGCACCCTCCAGCCCGGCAGCCAGTTCGAGACTGTCGCTCCCCCTCTTCATGGAGGAACGACACAGGACCCTGCGCTGTTCTTTCGTCTGCTCGGCCCTCCCCGGGTTTGCTGCTGGTTCTTCCCGGGTTGGCTACCGTCCCTTCCACCTCCGTGGAAGGGCGGTTCCCCCTGCCACATTCCCCACTTCCGCGGGGGAGCGGCACACCGCCGGCCGGCCGGCCGGCTCTCTCGGGGGCTGCACAGGTGTTCCCCTTAGATGTTCCTGGTGCATGTTGTCTCTCTCCTCCTTTATAGTCCTCTTCCGCCAATCCCAACTCGGCTGCCCACACGCCAAGTACGCTGCTCTCCTCCAATCAGGAGCAGGATCAGCTCCTGGAGGTCATCACTCAAGTTGGCAAGAGGCAGCTGCATAGAAGCTGTTTTCTCCTCTCCCAGCGCCATATTGTGGGAGAGCAGATGCATAGAATAAGTCTTAATTCCAGTAACTCAGTCCAATCCGAGTTGCTCCCCACAGAGACCACAGGCTGTGTGCTGCCTGCCTGCCACGGACCCTCTGTCCCGGGGAGGTCCTGTGGGCACGCAGCCTGTGGCCGCGGGTCTCTGCCTGGCCTGCCAAAAGGGTGCCCCGTTTGGATGCTGTGTGAGTCAGGGCTGATGGGGGAGAGGGGGACAGAGAGAGGAGAGAGAGACAGAGAGAGAGAGAGAAAGAGAGAGAGACGTGTAGGTGTTGGTGTAAGTCAGAGACAGAGGGAGAGGGTGCCTGTATTGCCTGCGAGGCTTGGTGTGGGGTCCCTCCTTTGCGCTCTGGAGGGCTTCCGCGGCTGTGGCGCGTGGCCGCCGCACGGCCAGGTGGCGCAGAGGGCCCGCGGGTTGGGCTGCGCGAGGCACCGGGCCCTGAGTGGTGGGCAACCGCGCCCTGGCGTCGTCTTCGGGTGGTGGTCGTGGTCGTGGTCGTGGTCACAGTCATTGGGCTCCCTGGGAGACAGGAGCCCGGGAGGGGCGGTGGGAGTGCAGGTGCCGGGAGCTGCTGGTGCGGCGGGCTGCGGGGTTGGGGCGGCCGGCAGGGGAGCGCCCTGGCGGGCGGTGAGTCGCTGGTTTGGGGTTGGAGGGGGCGCGCTGGATGGCGCGGGGCGTGGCCTGTGTCCCGGGGTGGGCCCCGGGGTTGGCGGTGGGGCTGCGGCAGCCGGGGACAGCTGGCCGGCCCGCCCGTGCCCGTGCCCGTGCCCGTGCCCAGGCCCAGGCCCAGGCCCAGGCCCGAGGCGCGGGCGGGCTGGGGCTGCCAGGTGGAGGGGTCGGGCTTCTGCCCCCTGCTGGAGCTGCGTTGGGGGTCGCAGGGGTCCCGGCGTGCGGGCTGGCGGATGGGGGCGTGGCTAGGCAGCCAGCCAAAGGCGAGCAAAAGGGGAGGGTGCCGCGGGGCAAAAGCCTACAGCACCCGGTATTCCCAGGCGGTCTCCCATCCAAGTACTAACCAGGCCCGACCCTGCTTAGCTTCCGAGATCAGACGAGATCGGGCGCGTTCAGGGTGGTATGGCCGTAGACGCCAGAGGCTGCCTCCAGGCCCCTCTTGAGTGCGCGCCCGCACAGCCGCCGCCGCCGCCGCCGCCGCCGCCTCCTCCTCCTCCTCCTGCCCGCTCCCCGCTCTCACTCCCATTCCCATTCCCATTCCCATTCCCGCTCCCGCTCCCGCTCCCGCTCCCGCTGCCGCTTCTCCTCCGCCTCCTCCCTCTTTTCTCTTCTCTTCTCTTCTCCTCCTCCCCCCCCCCTCCTCCTCAGCCGCCCTCCGCCTAGCCCTGCACCAGTGCCCGAACTCCAGCCCTCCGCCTGCCCAGCCCAGGACCTGCAGCACCGGGCGCCCAGTCGGCACGCTGCCGCCAAGCCAAGGGGAGCCAACCTCCTCCGGCTGCCGCTGGCCACAGGGAACTCCTACTCTCTCTTTCTAGGCCGGATCCCCTGCCTGCCGCCATCGCCCAGCCACACGCCAGCCGTGCCCGGCAGCCTCCACGCCTGCCCAGGGCTGCGCCCCGCGGCTCGCGGGTCCCGGCACCAGGGGGTTCGGCGCCCCACACCACCGCGGCCCGGGCCTTCCCTCCTACCCGGCCGCCAGCAGCCCCCCCACCGCTGACGCACAGGTCGCCCGCCCTCCCCCGGCACGGCCGCCGCGCCTCCACACACTCCCACGCCGCGAGGACAGCTGAGGGCCTGGGGACCCTTGTCCCCGCTCGGTCACGGGGGCCCAAGTGGGGCAGCAGGTCGGGAAGGAGGGCGGCAGCGCACGGAATCACCCCCGCCGCACGCTCGCGTGGGCACTCACACACACACACACACACACACGCCTACACAAGGGGCACACAGTCGCACACCCCGACACCCTTCGTGGCACAGAGGGATTTCCGTCCTCAGCGCCCGTTCCCTCACGGGAGGGTGGGGCGCTTCAGCGCGACCCGCACCCTCCAGCCCGGCAGCCAGTTCGAGACTGTCGCTCCCCCTCTTCATGGAGGAACGACACAGGACCCTGCGCTGTTCTTTCGTCTGCTCGGCCCTCCCCGGGTTTGCTGCTGGTTCTTCCCGGGTTGGCTACCGTCCCTTCCACCTCCGTGGAAGGGCGGTTCCCCCTGCCACATTCCCCACTTCCGCGGGGGAGCGGCACACCGCCGGCCGGCCGGCCGGCTCTCTCGGGGGCTGCACAGGTGTTCCCCTTAGATGTTCCTGGTGCATGTTGTCTCTCTCCTCCTTTATAGTCCTCTTCCGCCAATCCCAACTCGGCTGCCCACACGCCAAGTACGCTGCTCTCCTCCAATCAGGAGCAGGATCAGCTCCTGGAGGTCATCACTCAAGTTGGCAAGAGGCAGCTGCATAGAAGCTGTTTTCTCCTCTCCCAGCGCCATATTGTGGGAGAGCAGATGCATAGAATAAGTCTTAATTCCAGTAACTCAGTCCAATCCGAGTTGCTCCCCACAGAGACCACAGGCTGTGTGCTGCCTGCCTGCCACGGACCCTCTGTCCCGGGGAGGTCCTGTGGGCACGCAGCCTGTGGCCGCGGGTCTCTGCCTGGCCTGCCAAAAGGGTGCCCCGTTTGGATGCTGTGTGAGTCAGGGCTGATGGGGGAGAGGGGGACAGAGAGAGGAGAGAGAGACAGAGAGAGAGAGAGAAAGAGAGAGAGACGTGTAGGTGTTGGTGTAAGTCAGAGACAGAGGGAGAGGGTGCCTGTATTGCCTGCGAGGCTTGGTGTGGGGTCCCTCCTTTGCGCTCTGGAGGGCTTCCGCGGCTGTGGCGCGTGGCCGCCGCACGGCCAGGTGGCGCAGAGGGCCCGCGGGTTGGGCTGCGCGAGGCACCGGGCCCTGAGTGGTGGGCAACCGCGCCCTGGCGTCGTCTTCGGGCGGTGGTCGTGGTCGTGGTCGTGGTCACAGTCATTGGGCTCCCTGGGAGACAGGAGCCCGGGAGGGGCGGTGGGAGTGCAGGTGCCGGGAGCTGCTGGTGCGGCGGGCTGCGGGGTTGGGGCGGCCGGCAGGGGAGCGCCCTGGCGGGCGGTGAGTCGCTGGTTTGGGGTTGGAGGGGGCGCGCTGGATGGCGCGGGGCGTGGCCTGTGTCCCGGGGTGGGCCCCGGGGTTGGCGGTGGGGCTGCGGCAGCCGGGGACAGCTGGCCGGCCCGCCCGTGCCCGTGCCCGTGCCCGTGCCCGTGCCCAGGCCCAGGCCCAGGCCCAGGCCCGAGGCGCGGGCGGGCTGGGGCTGCCAGGTGGAGGGGTCGGGCTTCTGCCCCCTGCTGGAGCTGCGTTGGGGGTCGCAGGGGTCCCGGCGTGCGGGCTGGCGGATGGGGGCGTGGCTAGGCAGCCAGCCAAAGGCGAGCAAAAGGGGAGGGTGCCGCGGGGCAAAAGCCTACAGCACCCGGTATTCCCAGGCGGTCTCCCATCCAAGTACTAACCAGGCCCGACCCTGCTTAGCTTCCGAGATCAGACGAGATCGGGCGCGTTCAGGGTGGTATGGCCGTAGACGCCAGAGGCTGCCTCCAGGCCCCTCTTGAGTGCGCGCCCGCACAGCCGCCGCCGCCGCCGCCGCCGCCGCCGCCGCCGCCGCCGCCTCCTCTTCCTGCCCGCTCCCCGCTCTCACTCCCATTCCCATTCCCATTCCCACTCCCGCTCCCGCTCCCGCTGCCGCTTCTCCTCCGCCTCCTCCCTCTTTTCTCTTCTCTTCTCCTCCTCCCCCCCCCTCCTCCTCAGCCGCCCTCCGCCTAGCCCTGCACCAGTGCCCGAACTCCAGCCCTCCGCCTGCCCAGCCCAGGACCTGCAGCACCGGGCGCCCAGTCGGCACGCTGCCGCCAAGCCAAGGGGAGCCAACCTCCTCCGGCTGCCGCTGGCCACAGGGAACTCCTACTCTCTCTTTCTAGGCCGGATCCCCTGCCTGCCGCCATCGCCCAGCCACACGCCAGCCGTGCCCGGCAGCCTCCACGCCTGCCCAGGGCTGCGCCCCGCGGCTCGCGGGTCCCGGCACCAGGGGGTTCGGCGCCCCACACCACCGCGGCCCGGGCCTTCCCTCCTACCCGGCCGCCAGCAGCCCCCCCACCGCTGACGCACAGGTCGCCCGCCCTCCCCCGGCACGGCCGCCGCGCCTCCACACACTCCCACGCCGCGAGGACAGCTGAGGGCCTGGGGACCCTTGTCCCCGCTCGGTCACGGGGGCCCAAGTGGGGCAGCAGGTCGGGAAGGAGGGCGGCAGCGTACGGAATCACCCCCGCCGCACGCTCGCGTGGGCACTCACACACACACACACACACACACACACGCCTACACAAGGGGCACACAGTCGCACACCCCGACACCCTTCGTGGCACAGAGGGATTTCCGTCCTCAGCGCCCGTTCCCTCACGGGAGGGTGGGGCGCTTCAGCGCGACCCGCACCCTCCAGCCCGGCAGCCAGTTCGAGACCACAGGCTGTGTGCTGCCTGCCTGCCACGGACCCTCTGTCCCGGGGAGGTCCTGTGGGCACGCAGCCTGTGGCCGCGGGTCTCTGCCTGGCCTGCCAAAAGGGTGCCCCGTTTGGATGCTGTGTGAGTCAGGGCTGATGGGGGAGAGGGGGACAGAGAGAGGAGAGAGAGACAGAGAGAGAGAGAGAAAGAGAGAGAGACGTGTAGGTGTTGGTGTAAGTCAGAGACAGAGGGAGAGGGTGCCTGTATTGCCTGCGAGGCTTGGTGTGGGGTCCCTCCTTTGCGCTCTGGAGGGCTTCCGCGGCTGTGGCGCGTGGCCGCCGCACGGCCAGGTGGCGCAGAGGGCCCGCGGGTTGGGCTGCGCGAGGCACCGGGCCCTGAGTGGTGGGCAACCGCGCCCTGGCGTCGTCTTCGGGCGGTGGTCGTGGTCGTGGTCGTGGTCACAGTCATTGGGCTCCCTGGGAGACAGGAGCCCGGGAGGGGCGGTGGGAGTGCAGGTGCCGGGAGCTGCTGGTGCGGCGGGCTGCGGGGTTGGGGCGGCCGGCAGGGGAGCGCCCTGGCGGGCGGTGAGTCGCTGGTTTGGGGTTGGAGGGGGCGCGCTGGATGGCGCGGGGCGTGGCCTGTGTCCCGGGGTGGGCCCCGGGGTTGGCGGTGGGGCTGCGGCAGCCGGGGACAGCTGGCCGGCCCGCCCGTGCCCGTGCCCGTGCCCAGGCCCAGGCCCAGGCCCAGGCCCAGGCCCGAGGCGCGGGCGGGCTGGGGCTGCCAGGTGGAGGGGTCGGGCTTCTGCCCCCTGCTGGAGCTGCGTTGGGGGTCGCAGGGGTCCCGGCGTGCGGGCTGGCGGATGGGGGCGTGGCTAGGCAGCCAGCCAAAGGCGAGCAAAAGGGGAGGGTGCCGCGGGGCAAAAGCCTACAGCACCCGGTATTCCCAGGCGGTCTCCCATCCAAGTACTAACCAGGCCCGACCCTGCTTAGCTTCCGAGATCAGACGAGATCGGGCGCGTTCAGGGTGGTATGGCCGTAGACGCCAGAGGCCGCCTCCAGGCCCCTCTTGAGTGCGCGCCCGCACAGCCGCCGCCGCCGCCGCCGCCTCCTCCTCCTCCTCCTCCTGCCCGCTCCCCGCTCTCACTCCCATTCCCATTCCCATTCCCATTCCCATTCCCATTCCCACTCCCGCTCCCGCTCCCGCTGCCGCTTCTCCTCCGCCTCCTCCCTCTTTTCTCTTCTCTTCTCTTCTCCTCCTCCCCCCCCCTCCTCAGCCGCCCTCCGCCTAGCCCTGCACCAGTGCCCGAACTCCAGCCCTCCGCCTGCCCAGCCCAGGACCTGCAGCACCGGGCGCCCAGTCGGCACGCTGCCGCCAAGCCAAGGGGAGCCAACCTCCTCCGGCTGCCGCTGGCCACAGGGAACTCCTACTCTCTCTTTCTAGGCCGGATCCCCTGCCTGCCGCCATCGCCCAGCCACACGCCAGCCGTGCCCGGCAGCCTCCACGCCTGCCCAGGGCTGCGCCCCGCGGCTCGCGGGTCCCGGCACCAGGGGGTTCGGCGCCCCACACCACCGCGGCCCGGGCCTTCCCTCCTACCCGGCCGCCAGCAGCCCCCCCACCGCTGACGCACAGGTCGCCCGCCCTCCCCGGCACGGCCGCCGCGCCTCCACACACTCCCACGCCGCGAGGACAGCTGAGGGCCTGGGGACCCTTGTCCCCGCTCGGTCACGGGGGCCCAAGTGGGGCAGCAGGTCGGGAAGGAGGGCGGCAGCGCACGGAATCACCCCCGCCGCACGCTCGCGTGGGCACTCACACACACACACACACACACACGCCTACACAAGGGGCACACAGTCGCACACCCCGACACCCTTCGTGGCACAGAGGGATTTCCGTCCTCAGCGCCCGTTCCCTCACGGGAGGGTGGGGCGCTTCAGCGCGACCCGCACCCTCCAGCCCGGCAGCCAGTTCGAGACTGTCGCTCCCCCTCTTCATGGAGGAACGACACAGGACCCTGCGCTGTTCTTTCGTCTGCTCGGCCCTCCCCGGGTTTGCTGCTGGTTCTTCCCGGGTTGGCTACCGTCCCTTCCACCTCCGTGGAAGGGCGGTTCCCCCTGCCACATTCCCCACTTCCGCGGGGGAGCGGCACACCGCCGGCCGGCCGGCCGGCTCTCTCGGGGGCTGCACAGGTGTTCCCCTTAGATGTTCCTGGTGCATGTTGTCTCTCTCCTCCTTTATAGTCCTCTTCCGCCAATCCCAACTCGGCTGCCCACACGCCAAGTACGCTGCTCTCCTCCAATCAGGAGCAGGATCAGCTCCTGGAGGTCATCACTCAAGTTGGCAAGAGGCAGCTGCATAGAAGCTGTTTTCTCCTCTCCCAGCGCCATATTGTGGGAGAGCAGATGCATAGAATAAGTCTTAATTCCAGTAACTCAGTCCAATCCGAGTTGCTCCCCACAGAGACCACAGGCTGTGTGCTGCCTGCCTGCCACGGACCCTCTGTCCCGGGGAGGTCCTGTGGGCACGCAGCCTGTGGCCGCGGGTCTCTGCCTGGCCTGCCAAAAGGGTGCCCCGTTTGGATGCTGTGTGAGTCAGGGCTGATGGGGGAGAGGGGGACAGAGAGAGGAGAGAGAGACAGAGAGAGAGAGAGAAAGAGAGAGAGACGTGTAGGTGTTGGTGTAAGTCAGAGACAGAGGGAGAGGGTGCCTGTATTGCCTGCGAGGCTTGGTGTGGGGTCCCTCCTTTGCGCTCTGGAGGGCTTCCGCGGCTGTGGCGCGTGGCCGCCGCACGGCCAGGTGGCGCAGAGGGCCCGCGGGTTGGGCTGCGCGAGGCACCGGGCCCTGAGTGGTGGGCAACCGCGCCCTGGCGTCGTCTTCGGGCGGTGGTCGTGGTCGTGGTCGTGGTCACAGTCATTGGGCTCCCTGGGAGACAGGAGCCCGGGAGGGGCGGTGGGAGTGCAGGTGCCGGGAGCTGCTGGTGCGGCGGGCTGCGGGGTTGGGGCGGCCGGCAGGGGAGCGCCCTGGCGGGCGGTGAGTCGCTGGTTTGGGGTTGGAGGGGGCGCGCTGGATGGCGCGGGGCGTGGCCTGTGTCCCGGGGTGGGCCCCGGGGTTGGCGGTGGGGCTGCGGCAGCCGGGGACAGCTGGCCGGCCCGCCCGTGCCCGTGCCCGTGCCCGTGCCCGTGCCCGTGCCCAGGCCCAGGCCCAGGCCCAGGCCCAGGCCCGAGGCGCGGGCGGGCTGGGGCTGCCAGGTGGAGGGGTCGGGCTTCTGCCCCCTGCTGGAGCTGCGTTGGGGGTCGCAGGGGTCCCGGCGTGCGGGCTGGCGGATGGGGGCGTGGCTAGGCAGCCAGCCAAAGGCGAGCAAAAGGGGAGGGTGCCGCGGGGCAAAAGCCTACAGCACCCGGTATTCCCAGGCGGTCTCCCATCCAAGTACTAACCAGGCCCGACCCTGCTTAGCTTCCGAGATCAGACGAGATCGGGCGCGTTCAGGGTGGTATGGCCGTAGACGCCAGAGGCCGCCTCCAGGCCCCTCTTGAGTGCGCGCCCGCACAGCCGCCGCCGCCGCCGCCGCCGCCTCCTCCTCCTCCTCCTCCTGCCCGCTCCCCGCTCTCACTCCCATTCCCATTCCCATTCCCATTCCCATTCCCATTCCCATTCCCACTCCCGCTCCCGCTCCCGCTGCCGCTTCTCCTCCGCCTCCTCCCTCTTTTCTCTTCTCTTCTCTTCTCCTCCTCCCCCCCCTCCTCAGCCGCCCTCCGCCTAGCCCTGCACCAGTGCCCGAACTCCAGCCCTCCGCCTGCCCAGCCCAGGACCTGCAGCACCGGGCGCCCAGTCGGCACGCTGCCGCCAAGCCAAGGGGAGCCAACCTCCTCCGGCTGCCGCTGGCCACAGGGAACTCCTACTCTCTCTTTCTAGGCCGGATCCCCTGCCTGCCGCCATCGCCCAGCCACACGCCAGCCGTGCCCGGCAGCCTCCACGCCTGCCCAGGGCTGCGCCCCGCGGCTCGCGGGTCCCGGCACCAGGGGGTTCGGCGCCCCACACCACCGCGGCCCGGGCCTTCCCTCCTACCCGGCCGCCAGCAGCCCCCCCACCGCTGACGCACAGGTCGCCCGCCCTCCCCGGCACGGCCGCCGCGCCTCCACACACTCCCACGCCGCGAGGACAGCTGAGGGCCTGGGGACCCTTGTCCCCGCTCGGTCACGGGGGCCCAAGTGGGGCAGCAGGTCGGGAAGGAGGGCGGCAGCGCACGGAATCACCCCCGCCGCACGCTCGCGTGGGCACTCACACACACACACACACACACACGCCTACACAAGGGGCACACAGTCGCACACCCCGACACCCTTCGTGGCACAGAGGGATTTCCGTCCTCAGCGCCCGTTCCCTCACGGGAGGGTGGGGCGCTTCAGCGCGACCCGCACCCTCCAGCCCGGCAGCCAGTTCGAGACTGTCGCTCCCCCTCTTCATGGAGGAACGACACAGGACCCTGCGCTGTTCTTTCGTCTGCTCGGCCCTCCCCGGGTTTGCTGCTGGTTCTTCCCGGGTTAGCTACCATCCCTTCCACCTCCGTGGAAGGGCGGTTCCCCCTGCCACATTCCCCACTTCCGCGGGGGAGCGGCACACCGCCGGCCGGCCGGCCGGCTCTCTCGGGGGCTGCACAGGTGTTCCCCTTAGATGTTCCTGGTGCATGTTGTCTCTCTCCTCCTTTATAGTCCTCTTCCGCCAATCCCAACTCGGCTGCCCACACGCCAAGTACGCTGCTCTCCTCCAATCAGGAGCAGGATCAGCTCCTGGAGGTCATCACTCAAGTTGGCAAGAGGCAGCTGCATAGAAGCTGTTTTCTCCTCTCCCAGCGCCATATTGTGGGAGAGCAGATGCATAGAATAAGTCTTAATTCCAGTAACTCAGTCCAATCCGAGTTGCTCCCCACAGAGACCACAGGCTGTGTGCTGCCTGCCTGCCACGGACCCTCTGTCCCGGGGAGGTCCTGTGGGCACGCAGCCTGTGGCCGCGGGTCTCTGCCTGGCCTGCCAAAAGGGTGCCCCGTTTGGATGCTGTGTGAGTCAGGGCTGATGGGGGAGAGGGGGACAGAGAGAGGAGAGAGAGACAGAGAGAGAGAGAGAAAGAGAGAGAGACGTGTAGGTGTTGGTGTAAGTCAGAGACAGAGGGAGAGGGTGCCTGTATTGCCTGCGAGGCTTGGTGTGGGGTCCCTCCTTTGCGCTCTGGAGGGCTTCCGCGGCTGTGGCGCGTGGCCGCCGCACGGCCAGGTGGCGCAGAGGGCCCGCGGGTTGGGCTGCGCGAGGCACCGGGCCCTGAGTGGTGGGCAACCGCGCCCTGGCGTCGTCTTCGGGCGGTGGTCGTGGTCGTGGTCGTGGTCACAGTCATTGGGCTCCCTGGGAGACAGGAGCCCGGGAGGGGCGGTGGGAGTGCAGGTGCCGGGAGCTGCTGGTGCGGCGGGCTGCGGGGTTGGGGCGGCCGGCAGGGGAGCGCCCTGGCGGGCGGTGAGTCGCTGGTTTGGGGTTGGAGGGGGCGCGCTGGATGGCGCGGGGCGTGGCCTGTGTCCCGGGGTGGGCCCCGGGGTTGGCGGTGGGGCTGCGGCAGCCGGGGACAGCTGGCCGGCCCGCCCGTGCCCGTGCCCGTGCCCAGGCCCAGGCCCAGGCCCAGGCCCAGGCCCGAGGCGCGGGCGGGCTGGGGCTGCCAGGTGGAGGGGTCGGGCTTCTGCCCCCTGCTGGAGCTGCGTTGGGGGTCGCAGGGGTCCCGGCGTGCGGGCTGGCGGATGGGGGCGTGGCTAGGCAGCCAGCCAAAGGCGAGCAAAAGGGGAGGGTGCCGCGGGGCAAAAGCCTACAGCACCCGGTATTCCCAGGCGGTCTCCCATCCAAGTACTAACCAGGCCCGACCCTGCTTAGCTTCCGAGATCAGACGAGATCGGGCGCGTTCAGGGTGGTATGGCCGTAGACGCCAGAGGCCGCCTCCAGGCCCCTCTTGAGTGCGCGCCCGCACAGCCGCCGCCGCCGCCGCCGCCTCCTCCTCCTCCTCCTCCTGCCCGCTCCCCGCTCTCACTCCCATTCCCATTCCCATTCCCATTCCCATTCCCATTCCCACTCCCGCTCCCGCTCCCGCTGCCGCTTCTCCTCCGCCTCCTCCCTCTTTTCTCTTCTCTTCTCTTCTCCTCCTCCCCCCCCCTCCTCAGCCGCCCTCCGCCTAGCCCTGCACCAGTGCCCGAACTCCAGCCCTCCGCCTGCCCAGCCCAGGACCTGCAGCACCGGGCGCCCAGTCGGCACGCTGCCGCCAAGCCAAGGGGAGCCAACCTCCTCCGGCTGCCGCTGGCCACAGGGAACTCCTACTCTCTCTTTCTAGGCCGGATCCCCTGCCTGCCGCCATCGCCCAGCCACACGCCAGCCGTGCCCGGCAGCCTCCACGCCTGCCCAGGGCTGCGCCCCGCGGCTCGCGGGTCCCGGCACCAGGGGGTTCGGCGCCCCACACCACCGCGGCCCGGGCCTTCCCTCCTACCCGGCCGCCAGCAGCCCCCCCACCGCTGACGCACAGGTCGCCCGCCCTCCCCGGCACGGCCGCCGCGCCTCCACACACTCCCACGCCGCGAGGACAGCTGAGGGCCTGGGGACCCTTGTCCCCGCTCGGTCACGGGGGCCCAAGTGGGGCAGCAGGTCGGGAAGGAGGGCGGCAGCGCACGGAATCACCCCCGCCGCACGCTCGCGTGGGCACTCACACACACACACACACACACACGCCTACACAAGGGGCACACAGTCGCACACCCCGACACCCTTCGTGGCACAGAGGGATTTCCGTCCTCAGCGCCCGTTCCCTCACGGGAGGGTGGGGCGCTTCAGCGCGACCCGCACCCTCCAGCCCGGCAGCCAGTTCGAGACTGTCGCTCCCCCTCTTCATGGAGGAACGACACAGGACCCTGCGCTGTTCTTTCGTCTGCTCGGCCCTCCCCGGGTTTGCTGCTGGTTCTTCCCGGGTTGGCTACCGTCCCTTCCACCTCCGTGGAAGGGCGGTTCCCCCTGCCACATTCCCCACTTCCGCGGGGGAGCGGCACACCGCCGGCCGGCCGGCCGGCTCTCTCGGGGGCTGCACAGGTGTTCCCCTTAGATGTTCCTGGTGCATGTTGTCTCTCTCCTCCTTTATAGTCCTCTTCCGCCAATCCCAACTCGGCTGCCCACACGCCAAGTACGCTGCTCTCCTCCAATCAGGAGCAGGATCAGCTCCTGGAGGTCATCACTCAAGTTGGCAAGAGGCAGCTGCATAGAAGCTGTTTTCTCCTCTCCCAGCGCCATATTGTGGGAGAGCAGATGCATAGAATAAGTCTTAATTCCAGTAACTCAGTCCAATCCGAGTTGCTCCCCACAGAGACCACAGGCTGTGTGCTGCCTGCCTGCCACGGACCCTCTGTCCCGGGGAGGTCCTGTGGGCACGCAGCCTGTGGCCGCGGGTCTCTGCCTGGCCTGCCAAAAGGGTGCCCCGTTTGGATGCTGTGTGAGTCAGGGCTGATGGGGGAGAGGGGGACAGAGAGAGGAGAGAGAGACAGAGAGAGAGAGAGAAAGAGAGAGAGACGTGTAGGTGTTGGTGTAAGTCAGAGACAGAGGGAGAGGGTGCCTGTATTGCCTGCGAGGCTTGGTGTGGGGTCCCTCCTTTGCGCTCTGGAGGGCTTCCGCGGCTGTGGCGCGTGGCCGCCGCACGGCCAGGTGGCGCAGAGGGCCCGCGGGTTGGGCTGCGCGAGGCACCGGGCCCTGAGTGGTGGGCAACCGCGCCCTGGCGTCGTCTTCGGGCGGTGGTCGTGGTCGTGGTCGTGGTCACAGTCATTGGGCTCCCTGGGAGACAGGAGCCCGGGAGGGGCGGTGGGAGTGCAGGTGCCGGGAGCTGCTGGTGCGGCGGGCTGCGGGGTTGGGGCGGCCGGCAGGGGAGCGCCCTGGCGGGCGGTGAGTCGCTGGTTTGGGGTTGGAGGGGGCGCGCTGGATGGCGCGGGGCGTGGCCTGTGTCCCGGGGTGGGCCCCGGGGTTGGCGGTGGGGCTGCGGCAGCCGGGGACAGCTGGCCGGCCCGCCCGTGCCCGTGCCCGTGCCCGTGCCCGTGCCCGTGCCCAGGCCCAGGCCCAGGCCCAGGCCCAGGCCCGAGGCGCGGGCGGGCTGGGGCTGCCAGGTGGAGGGGTCGGGCTTCTGCCCCCTGCTGGAGCTGCGTTGGGGGTCGCAGGGGTCCCGGCGTGCGGGCTGGCGGATGGGGGCGTGGCTAGGCAGCCAGCCAAAGGCGAGCAAAAGGGGAGGGTGCCGCGGGGCAAAAGCCTACAGCACCCGGTATTCCCAGGCGGTCTCCCATCCAAGTACTAACCAGGCCCGACCCTGCTTAGCTTCCGAGATCAGACGAGATCGGGCGCGTTCAGGGTGGTATGGCCGTAGACGCCAGAGGCCGCCTCCAGGCCCCTCTTGAGTGCGCGCCCGCACAGCCGCCGCCGCCGCCGCCGCCGCCTCCTCCTCCTCCTCCTCCTGCCCGCTCCCCGCTCTCACTCCCATTCCCATTCCCATTCCCATTCCCATTCCCATTCCCACTCCCGCTCCCGCTCCCGCTGCCGCTTCTCCTCCGCCTCCTCCCTCTTTTCTCTTCTCTTCTCTTCTCCTCCTCCCCCCCCCCTCCTCAGCCGCCCTCCGCCTAGCCCTGCACCAGTGCCCGAACTCCAGCCCTCCGCCTGCCCAGCCCAGGACCTGCAGCACCGGGCGCCCAGTCGGCACGCTGCCGCCAAGCCAAGGGGAGCCAACCTCCTCCGGCTGCCGCTGGCCACAGGGAACTCCTACTCTCTCTTTCTAGGCCGGATCCCCTGCCTGCCGCCATCGCCCAGCCACACGCCAGCCGTGCCCGGCAGCCTCCACGCCTGCCCAGGGCTGCGCCCCGCGGCTCGCGGGTCCCGGCACCAGGGGGTTCGGCGCCCCACACCACCGCGGCCCGGGCCTTCCCTCCTACCCGGCCGCCAGCAGCCCCCCCACCGCTGACGCACAGGTCGCCCGCCCTCCCCGGCACGGCCGCCGCGCCTCCACACACTCCCACGCCGCGAGGACAGCTGAGGGCCTGGGGACCCTTGTCCCCGCTCGGTCACGGGGGCCCAAGTGGGGCAGCAGGTCGGGAAGGAGGGCGGCAGCGCACGGAATCACCCCCGCCGCACGCTCGCGTGGGCACTCACACACACACACACACACACACACACGCCTACACAAGGGGCACACAGTCGCACACCCCGACACCCTTCGTGGCACAGAGGGATTTCCGTCCTCAGCGCCCGTTCCCTCACGGGAGGGTGGGGCGCTTCAGCGCGACCCGCACCCTCCAGCCCGGCAGCCAGTTCGAGACTGTCGCTCCCCCTCTTCATGGAGGAACGACACAGGACCCTGCGCTGTTCTTTCGTCTGCTCGGCCCTCCCCGGGTTTGCTGCTGGTTCTTCCCGGGTTGGCTACCGTCCCTTCCACCTCCGTGGAAGGGCGGTTCCCCCTGCCACATTCCCCACTTCCGCGGGGGAGCGGCACACCGCCGGCCGGCCGGCCGGCTCTCTCGGGGGCTGCACAGGTGTTCCCCTTAGATGTTCCTGGTGCATGTTGTCTCTCTCCTCCTTTATAGTCCTCTTCCGCCAATCCCAACTCGGCTGCCCACACGCCAAGTACGCTGCTCTCCTCCAATCAGGAGCAGGATCAGCTCCTGGAGGTCATCACTCAAGTTGGCAAGAGGCAGCTGCATAGAAGCTGTTTTCTCCTCTCCCAGCGCCATATTGTGGGAGAGCAGATGCATAGAATAAGTCTTAATTCCAGTAACTCAGTCCAATCCGAGTTGCTCCCCACAGAGACCACAGGCTGTGTGCTGCCTGCCTGCCACGGACCCTCTGTCCCGGGGAGGTCCTGTGGGCACGCAGCCTGTGGCCGCGGGTCTCTGCCTGGCCTGCCAAAAGGGTGCCCCGTTTGGATGCTGTGTGAGTCAGGGCTGATGGGGGAGAGGGGGACAGAGAGAGGAGAGAGAGACAGAGAGAGAGAGAGAAAGAGAGAGAGACGTGTAGGTGTTGGTGTAAGTCAGAGACAGAGGGAGAGGGTGCCTGTATTGCCTGCGAGGCTTGGTGTGGGGTCCCTCCTTTGCGCTCTGGAGGGCTTCCGCGGCTGTGGCGCGTGGCCGCCGCACGGCCAGGTGGCGCAGAGGGCCCGCGGGTTGGGCTGCGCGAGGCACCGGGCCCTGAGTGGTGGGCAACCGCGCCCTGGCGTCGTCTTCGGGCGGTGGTCGTGGTCGTGGTCGTGGTCACAGTCATTGGGCTCCCTGGGAGACAGGAGCCCGGGAGGGGCGGTGGGAGTGCAGGTGCCGGGAGCTGCTGGTGCGGCGGGCTGCGGGGTTGGGGCGGCCGGCAGGGGAGCGCCCTGGCGGGCGGTGAGTCGCTGGTTTGGGGTTGGAGGGGGCGCGCTGGATGGCGCGGGGCGTGGCCTGTGTCCCGGGGTGGGCCCCGGGGTTGGCGGTGGGGCTGCGGCAGCCGGGGACAGCTGGCCGGCCCGCCCGTGCCCGTGCCCGTGCCCGTGCCCGTGCCCGTGCCCAGGCCCAGGCCCAGGCCCAGGCCCAGGCCCGAGGCGCGGGCGGGCTGGGGCTGCCAGGTGGAGGGGTCGGGCTTCTGCCCCCTGCTGGAGCTGCGTTGGGGGTCGCAGGGGTCCCGGCGTGCGGGCTGGCGGATGGGGGCGTGGCTAGGCAGCCAGCCAAAGGCGAGCAAAAGGGGAGGGTGCCGCGGGGCAAAAGCCTACAGCACCCGGTATTCCCAGGCGGTCTCCCATCCAAGTACTAACCAGGCCCGACCCTGCTTAGCTTCCGAGATCAGACGAGATCGGGCGCGTTCAGGGTGGTATGGCCGTAGACGCCAGAGGCCGCCTCCAGGCCCCTCTTGAGTGCGCGCCCGCACAGCCGCCGCCGCCGCCGCCGCCGCCTCCTCCTCCTCCTCCTCCTGCCCGCTCCCCGCTCTCACTCCCATTCCCATTCCCATTCCCATTCCCATTCCCATTCCCACTCCCGCTCCCGCTCCCGCTCCCGCTTCTCCTCCGCCTCCTCCCTCTTTTCTCTTCTCTTCTCTTCTCCTCCTCCCCCCCCCTCCTCAGCCGCCCTCCGCCTAGCCCTGCACCAGTGCCCGAACTCCAGCCCTCCGCCTGCCCAGCCCAGGACCTGCAGCACCGGGCGCCCAGTCGGCACGCTGCCGCCAAGCCAAGGGGAGCCAACCTCCTCCGGCTGCCGCTGGCCACAGGGAACTCCTACTCTCTCTTTCTAGGCCGGATCCCCTGCCTGCCGCCATCGCCCAGCCACACGCCAGCCGTGCCCGGCAGCCTCCACGCCTGCCCAGGGCTGCGCCCCGCGGCTCGCGGGTCCCGGCACCAGGGGGTTCGGCGCCCCACACCACCGCGGCCCGGGCCTTCCCTCCTACCCGGCCGCCAGCAGCCCCCCCACCGCTGACGCACAGGTCGCCCGCCCTCCCCGGCACGGCCGCCGCGCCTCCACACACTCCCACGCCGCGAGGACAGCTGAGGGCCTGGGGACCCTTGTCCCCGCTCGGTCACGGGGGCCCAAGTGGGGCAGCAGGTCGGGAAGGAGGGCGGCAGCGCACGGAATCACCCCCGCCGCACGCTCGCGTGGGCACTCACACACACACACACACACACACGCTTACACAAGGGGCACACAGTCGCACACCCCGACACCCTTCGTGGCACAGAGGGATTTCCGTCCTCAGCGCCCGTTCCCTCACGGGAGGGTGGGGCGCTTCAGCGCGACCCGCACCCTCCAGCCCGGCAGCCAGTTCGAGACTGTCGCTCCCCCTCTTCATGGAGGAACGACACAGGACCCTGCGCTGTTCTTTCGTCTGCTCGGCCCTCCCCGGGTTTGCTGCTGGTTCTTCCCGGGTTGGCTACCGTCCCTTCCACCTCCGTGGAAGGGCGGTTCCCCCTGCCACATTCCCCACTTCCGCGGGGGAGCGGCACACCGCCGGCCGGCCGGCCGGCTCTCTCGGGGGCTGCACAGGTGTTCCCCTTAGATGTTCCTGGTGCATGTTGTCTCTCTCCTCCTTTATAGTCCTCTTCCGCCAATCCCAACTCGGCTGCCCACACGCCAAGTACGCTGCTCTCCTCCAATCAGGAGCAGGATCAGCTCCTGGAGGTCATCACTCAAGTTGGCAAGAGGCAGCTGCATAGAAGCTGTTTTCTCCTCTCCCAGCGCCATATTGTGGGAGAGCAGATGCATAGAATAAGTCTTAATTCCAGTAACTCAGTCCAATCCGAGTTGCTCCCCACAGAGACCACAGGCTGTGTGCTGCCTGCCTGCCACGGACCCTCTGTCCCGGGGAGGTCCTGTGGGCACGCAGCCTGTGGCCGCGGGTCTCTGCCTGGCCTGCCAAAAGGGTGCCCCGTTTGGATGCTGTGTGAGTCAGGGCTGATGGGGGAGAGGGGGACAGAGAGAGGAGAGAGAGACAGAGAGAGAGAGAGAAAGAGAGAGAGACGTGTAGGTGTTGGTGTAAGTCAGAGACAGAGGGAGAGGGTGCCTGTATTGCCTGCGAGGCTTGGTGTGGGGTCCCTCCTTTGCGCTCTGGAGGGCTTCCGCGGCTGTGGCGCGTGGCCGCCGCACGGCCAGGTGGCGCAGAGGGCCCGCGGGTTGGGCTGCGCGAGGCACCGGGCCCTGAGTGGTGGGCAACCGCGCCCTGGCGTCGTCTTCGGGCGGTGGTCGTGGTCGTGGTCGTGGTCACAGTCATTGGGCTCCCTGGGAGACAGGAGCCCGGGAGGGGCGGTGGGAGTGCAGGTGCCGGGAGCTGCTGGTGCGGCGGGCTGCGGGGTTGGGGCGGCCGGCAGGGGAGCGCCCTGGCGGGCGGTGAGTCGCTGGTTTGGGGTTGGAGGGGGCGCGCTGGATGGCGCGGGGCGTGGCCTGTGTCCCGGGGTGGGCCCCGGGGTTGGCGGTGGGGCTGCGGCAGCCGGGGACAGCTGGCCGGCCCGCCCGTGCCCGTGCCCGTGCCCGTGCCCGTGCCCAGGCCCAGGCCCAGGCCCAGGCCCAGGCCCGAGGCGCGGGCGGGCTGGGGCTGCCAGGTGGAGGGGTCGGGCTTCTGCCCCCTGCTGGAGCTGCGTTGGGGGTCGCAGGGGTCCCGGCGTGCGGGCTGGCGGATGGGGGCGTGGCTAGGCAGCCAGCCAAAGGCGAGCAAAAGGGGAGGGTGCCGCGGGGCAAAAGCCTACAGCACCCGGTATTCCCAGGCGGTCTCCCATCCAAGTACTAACCAGGCCCGACCCTGCTTAGCTTCCGAGATCAGACGAGATCGGGCGCGTTCAGGGTGGTATGGCCGTAGACGCCAGAGGCCGCCTCCAGGCCCCTCTTGAGTGCGCGCCCGCACAGCCGCCGCCGCCGCCGCCGCCGCCGCCGCCGCCTCCTCCTCTTCCTGCCCGCTCCCCGCTCTCACTCCCATTCCCATTCCCATTCCCACTCCCGCTCCCGCTGCCGCTTCTCCTCCGCCTCCTCCCTCTTTTCTCTTCTCTTCTCCTCCTCCCCCCCCCTCCTCCTCAGCCGCCCTCCGCCTAGCCCTGCACCAGTGCCCGAACTCCAGCCCTCCGCCTGCCCAGCCCAGGACCTGCAGCACCGGGCGCCCAGTCGGCACGCTGCCGCCAAGCCAAGGGGAGCCAACCTCCTCCGGCTGCCGCTGGCCACAGGGAACTCCTACTCTCTCTTTCTAGGCCGGATCCCCTGCCTGCCGCCATCGCCCAGCCACACGCCAGCCGTGCCCGGCAGCCTCCACGCCTGCCCAGGGCTGCGCCCCGCGGCTCGCGGGTCCCGGCACCAGGGGGTTCGGCGCCCCACACCACCGCGGCCCGGGCCTTCCCTCCTACCCGGCCGCCAGCAGCCCCCCCACCGCTGACGCACAGGTCGCCCGCCCTCCCCCGGCACGGCCGCCGCGCCTCCACACACTCCCACGCCGCGAGGACAGCTGAGGGCCTGGGGACCCTTGTCCCCGCTCGGTCACGGGGGCCCAAGTGGGGCAGCAGGTCGGGAAGGAGGGCGGCAGCGCACGGAATCACCCCCGCCGCACGCTCGCGTGGGCACTCACACACACACACACACACACACACGCCTACACAAGGGGCACACAGTCGCACACCCCGACACCCTTCGTGGCACAGAGGGATTTCCGTCCTCAGCGCCCATTCCCTCACGGGAGGGTGGGGCGCTTCAGCGCGACCCGCACCCTCCAGCCCGGCAGCCAGTTCGAGACCACAGGCTGTGTGCTGCCTGCCTGCCACGGACCCTCTGTCCCGGGGAGGTCCTGTGGGCACGCAGCCTGTGGCCGCGGGTCTCTGCCTGGCCTGCCAAAAGGGTGCCCCGTTTGGATGCTGTGTGAGTCAGGGCTGATGGGGGAGAGGGGGACAGAGAGAGGAGAGAGAGACAGAGAGAGAGAGAGAAAGAGAGAGAGACGTGTAGGTGTTGGTGTAAGTCAGAGACAGAGGGAGAGGGTGCCTGTATTGCCTGCGAGGCTTGGTGTGGGGTCCCTCCTTTGCGCTCTGGAGGGCTTCCGCGGCTGTGGCGCGTGGCCGCCGCACGGCCAGGTGGCGCAGAGGGCCCGCGGGTTGGGCTGCGCGAGGCACCGGGCCCTGAGTGGTGGGCAACCGCGCCCTGGCGTCGTCTTCGGGCGGTGGTCGTGGTCGTGGTCGTGGTCACAGTCATTGGGCTCCCTGGGAGACAGGAGCCCGGGAGGGGCGGTGGGAGTGCAGGTGCCGGGAGCTGCTGGTGCGGCGGGCTGCGGGGTTGGGGCGGCCGGCAGGGGAGCGCCCTGGCGGGCGGTGAGTCGCTGGTTTGGGGTTGGAGGGGGCGCGCTGGATGGCGCGGGGCGTGGCCTGTGTCCCGGGGTGGGCCCCGGGGTTGGCGGTGGGGCTGCGGCAGCCGGGGACAGCTGGCCGGCCCGCCCGTGCCCGTGCCCGTGCCCGTGCCCAGGCCCAGGCCCAGGCCCAGGCCCGAGGCGCGGGCGGGCTGGGGCTGCCAGGTGGAGGGGTCGGGCTTCTGCCCCCTGCTGGAGCTGCGTTGGGGGTCGCAGGGGTCCCGGCGTGCGGGCTGGCGGATGGGGGCGTGGCTAGGCAGCCAGCCAAAGGCGAGCAAAAGGGGAGGGTGCCGCGGGGCAAAAGCCTACAGCACCCGGTATTCCCAGGCGGTCTCCCATCCAAGTACTAACCAGGCCCGACCCTGCTTAGCTTCCGAGATCAGACGAGATCGGGCGCGTTCAGGGTGGTATGGCCGTAGACGCCAGAGGCTGCCTCCAGGCCCCTCTTGAGTGCGCGCCCGCACAGCCGCCGCCGCCGCCGCCGCCGCCGCCGCCGCCGCCGCCGCCTCCTCCTCTTCCTGCCCGCTCCCCGCTCTCACTCCCATTCCCATTCCCATTCCCACTCCCGCTCCCGCTCCCGCTGCCGCTTCTCCTCCGCCTCCTCCCTCTTTTCTCTTCTCTTCTCTTCTCCTCCTCCCCCCCCCTCCTCCTCAGCCGCCCTCCGCCTAGCCCTGCACCAGTGCCCGAACTCCAGCCCTCCGCCTGCCCAGCCCAGGACCTGCAGCACCGGGCGCCCAGTCGGCACGCTGCCGCCAAGCCAAGGGGAGCCAACCTCCTCCGGCTGCCGCTGGCCACAGGGAACTCCTACTCTCTCTTTCTAGGCCGGATCCCCTGCCTGCCGCCATCGCCCAGCCACACGCCAGCCGTGCCCGGCAGCCTCCACGCCTGCCCAGGGCTGCGCCCCGCGGCTCGCGGGTCCCGGCACCAGGGGGTTCGGCGCCCCACACCACCGCGGCCCGGGCCTTCCCTCCTACCCGGCCGCCAGCAGCCCCCCCACCGCTGACGCACAGGTCGCCCGCCCTCCCCCGGCACGGCCGCCGCGCCTCCACACACTCCCACGCCGCGAGGACAGCTGAGGGCCTGGGGACCCTTGTCCCCGCTCGGTCACGGGGGCCCAAGTGGGGCAGCAGGTCGGGAAGGAGGGCGGCAGCGTACGGAATCACCCCCGCCGCACGCTCGCGTGGGCACTCACACACACACACACACACACACGCCTACACAAGGGGCACACAGTCGCACACCCCGACACCCTTCGTGGCACAGAGGGATTTCCGTCCTCAGCGCCCGTTCCCTCACGGGAGGGTGGGGCGCTTCAGCGCGACCCGCACCCTCCAGCCCGGCAGCCAGTTCGAGACCACAGGCTGTGTGCTGCCTGCCTGCCACGGAACCTCTGTCCCGGGGAGGTCCTGTGGGCACGCAGCCTGTGGCCGCGGGTCTCTGCCTGGCCTGCCAAAAGGGTGCCCCGTTTGGATGCTGTGTGAGTCAGGGCTGATGGGGGAGAGGGGGACAGAGAGAGGAGAGAGAGACAGAGAGAGAGAGAGAAAGAGAGAGAGACGTGTAGGTGTTGGTGTAAGTCAGAGACAGAGGGAGAGGGTGCCTGTATTGCCTGCGAGGCTTGGTGTGGGGTCCCTCCTTTGCGCTCTGGAGGGCTTCCGCGGCTGTGGCGCGTGGCCGCCGCACGGCCAGGTGGCGCAGAGGGCCCGCGGGTTGGGCTGCGCGAGGCACCGGGCCCTGAGTGGTGGGCAACCGCGCCCTGGCGTCGTCTTCGGGCGGTGGTCGTGGTCGTGGTCGTGGTCACAGTCATTGGGCTCCCTGGGAGACAGGAGCCCGGGAGGGGCGGTGGGAGTGCAGGTGCCGGGAGCTGCTGGTGCGGCGGGCTGCGGGGTTGGGGCGGCCGGCAGGGGAGCGCCCTGGCGGGCGGTGAGTCGCTGGTTTGGGGTTGGAGGGGGCGCGCTGGATGGCGCGGGGCGTGGCCTGTGTCCCGGGGTGGGCCCCGGGGTTGGCGGTGGGGCTGCGGCAGCCGGGGACAGCTGGCCGGCCCGCCCGTGCCCGTGCCCGTGCCCGTGCCCAGGCCCAGGCCCGAGGCGCGGGCGGGCTGGGGCTGCCAGGTGGAGGGGTCGGGCTTCTGCCCCCTGCTGGAGCTGCGTTGGGGGTCGCAGGGGTCCCGGCGTGCGGGCTGGCGGATGGGGGCGTGGCTAGGCAGCCAGCCAAAGGCGAGCAAAAGGGGAGGGTGCCGCGGGGCAAAAGCCTACAGCACCCGGTATTCCCAGGCGGTCTCCCATCCAAGTACTAACCAGGCCCGACCCTGCTTAGCTTCCGAGATCAGACGAGATCGGGCGCGTTCAGGGTGGTATGGCCGTAGACGCCAGAGGCCGCCTCCAGGCCCCTCTTGAGTGCGCGCCCGCACAGCCGCCGCCGCCGCCGCCGCCGCCTCCTCCTCCTCCTCCTCCTGCCCGCTCCCCGCTCTCACTCCCATTCCCATTCCCATTCCCATTCCCATTCCCATTCCCGCTCCCGCTCCCGCTCCCGCTGCCGCTTCTCCTCCGCCTCCTCCCTCTTTTCTCTTCTCTTCTCTTCTCCTCCTCCCCCCCCCCCTCCTCAGCCGCCCTCCGCCTAGCCCTGCACCAGTGCCCGAACTCCAGCCCTCCGCCTGCCCAGCCCAGGACCTGCAGCACCGGGCGCCCAGTCGGCACGCTGCCGCCAAGCCAAGGGGAGCCAACCTCCTCCGGCTGCCGCTGGCCACAGGGAACTCCTACTCTCTCTTTCTAGGCCGGATCCCCTGCCTGCCGCCATCGCCCAGCCACACGCCAGCCGTGCCCGGCAGCCTCCACGCCTGCCCAGGGCTGCGCCCCGCGGCTCGCGGGTCCCGGCACCAGGGGGTTCGGCGCCCCACACCACCGCGGCCCGGGCCTTCCCTCCTACCCGGCCGCCAGCAGCCCCCCCACCGCTGACGCACAGGTCGCCCGCCCTCCCCCGGCACGGCCGCCGCGCCTCCACACACTCCCACGCCGCGAGGACAGCTGAGGGCCTGGGGACCCTTGTCCCCGCTCGGTCACGGGGGCCCAAGTGGGGCAGCAGGTCGGGAAGGAGGGCGGCAGCGCACGGAATCACCCCCGCCGCACGCTCGCGTGGGCACTCACACACACACACACACACACACGCCTACACAAGGGGCACACAGTCGCACACCCCGACACCCTTCGTGGCACAGAGGGATTTCCGTCCTCAGCGCCCGTTCCCTCACGGGAGGGTGGGGCGCTTCAGCGCGACCCGCACCCTCCAGCCCGGCAGCCAGTTCGAGACTGTCGCTCCCCCTCTTCATGGAGGAACGACACAGGACCCTGCGCTGTTCTTTCGTCTGCTCGGCCCTCCCCGGGTTTGCTGCTGGTTCTTCCCGGGTTGGCTACCGTCCCTTCCACCTCCGTGGAAGGGCGGTTCCCCCTGCCACATTCCCCACTTCCGCGGGGGAGCGGCACACCGCCGGCCGGCCGGCCGGCTCTCTCGGGGGCTGCACAGGTGTTCCCCTTAGATGTTCCTGGTGCATGTTGTCTCTCTCCTCCTTTATAGTCCTCTTCCGCCAATCCCAACTCGGCTGCCCACACGCCAAGTACGCTGCTCTCCTCCAATCAGGAGCAGGATCAGCTCCTGGAGGTCATCACTCAAGTTGGCAAGAGGCAGCTGCATAGAAGCTGTTTTCTCCTCTCCCAGCGCCATATTGTGGGAGAGCAGATGCATAGAATAAGTCTTAATTCCAGTAACTCAGTCCAATCCGAGTTGCTCCCCACAGAGACCACAGGCTGTGTGCTGCCTGCCTGCCACGGACCCTCTGTCCCGGGGAGGTCCTGTGGGCACGCAGCCTGTGGCCGCGGGTCTCTGCCTGGCCTGCCAAAAGGGTGCCCCGTTTGGATGCTGTGTGAGTCAGGGCTGATGGGGGAGAGGGGGACAGAGAGAGGAGAGAGAGACAGAGAGAGAGAGAGAAAGAGAGAGAGACGTGTAGGTGTTGGTGTAAGTCAGAGACAGAGGGAGAGGGTGCCTGTATTGCCTGCGAGGCTTGGTGTGGGGTCCCTCCTTTGCGCTCTGGAGGGCTTCCGCGGCTGTGGCGCGTGGCCGCCGCACGGCCAGGTGGCGCAGAGGGCCCGCGGGTTGGGCTGCACGAGGCACCGGGCCCTGAGTGGTGGGCAACCGCGCCCTGGCGTCGTCTTCGGGCGGTGGTCGTGGTCGTGGTCGTGGTCACAGTCATTGGGCTCCCTGGGAGACAGGAGCCCGGGAGGGGCGGTGGGAGTGCAGGTGCCGGGAGCTGCTGGTGCGGCGGGCTGCGGGGTTGGGGCGGCCGGCAGGGGAGCGCCCTGGCGGGCGGTGAGTCGCTGGTTTGGGGTTGGAGGGGGCGCGCTGGATGGCGCGGGGCGTGGCCTGTGTCCCGGGGTGGGCCCCGGGGTTGGCGGTGGGGCTGCGGCAGCCGGGGACAGCTGGCCGGCCCGCCCGTGCCCGTGCCCGTGCCCGTGCCCGTGCCCAGGCCCAGGCCCAGGCCCAGGCCCAGGCCCAGGCCCGAGGCGCGGGCGGGCTGGGGCTGCCAGGTGGAGGGGTCGGGCTTCTGCCCCCTGCTGGAGCTGCGTTGGGGGTCGCAGGGGTCCCGGCGTGCGGGCTGGCGGATGGGGGCGTGGCTAGGCAGCCAGCCAAAGGCGAGCAAAAGGGGAGGGTGCCGCGGGGCAAAAGCCTACAGCACCCGGTATTCCCAGGCGGTCTCCCATCCAAGTACTAACCAGGCCCGACCCTGCTTAGCTTCCGAGATCAGACGAGATCGGGCGCGTTCAGGGTGGTATGGCCGTAGACGCCAGAGGCTGCCTCCAGGCCCCTCTTGAGTGCGCGCCCGCACAGCCGCCGCCGCCGCCGCCGCCGCCGCCGCCGCCTCCTCTTCCTGCCCGCTCCCCGCTCTCACTCCCATTCCCATTCCCATTCCCACTCCCGCTCCCGCTCCCGCTGCCGCTTCTCCTCCGCCTCCTCCCTCTTTTCTCTTCTCTTCTCTTCTCCTCCTCCCCCCCCCTCCTCAGCCGCCCTCCGCCTAGCCCTGCACCAGTGCCCGAACACCAGCCCTCCGCCTGCCCAGCCCAGGACCTGCAGCACCGGGCGCCCAGTCGGCACGCTGCCGCCAAGCCAAGGGGAGCCAACCTCCTCCGGCTGCCGCTGGCCACAGGGAACTCCTACTCTCTCTTTCTAGGCCGGATCCCCTGCCTGCCGCCATCGCCCAGCCACACGCCAGCCGTGCCCGGCAGCCTCCACGCCTGCCCAGGGCTGCGCCCCGCGGCTCGCGGGTCCCGGCACCAGGGGGTTCGGCGCCCCACACCACTGCGGCCCGGGCCTTCCCTCCTACCCGGCCGCCAGCAGCCCCCCCACCGCTGACGCACAGGTCGCCCGCCCTCCCCCGGCACGGCCGCCGCGCCTCCACACACTCCCACGCCGCGAGGACAGCTGAGGGCCTGGGGACCCTTGTCCCCGCTCGGTCACGGGGGCCCAAGTGGGGCAGCAGGTCGGGAAGGAGGGCGGCAGCGTACGGAATCACCCCCGCCGCACGCTCGCGTGGGCACTCACACACACACACACACACACACGCCTACACAAGGGGCACACAGTCGCACACCCCGACACCCTTCGTGGCACAGAGGGATTTCCGTCCTCAGCGCCCGTTCCCTCACGGGAGGGTGGGGCGCTTCAGCGCGACCCGCACCCTCCAGCCCGGCAGCCAGTTCGAGACCACAGGCTGTGTGCTGCCTGCCTGCCACGGACCCTCTGTCCCGGGGAGGTCCTGTGGGCACGCAGCCTGTGGCCGCGGGTCTCTGCCTGGCCTGCCAAAAGGGTGCCCCGTTTGGATGCTGTGTGAGTCAGGGCTGATGGGGGAGAGGGGGACAGAGAGAGGAGAGAGAGACAGAGAGAGAGAGAGAAAGAGAGAGAGACGTGTAGGTGTTGGTGTAAGTCAGAGACAGAGGGAGAGGGTGCCTGTATTGCCTGCGAGGCTTGGTGTGGGGTCCCTCCTTTGCGCTCTGGAGGGCTTCCGCGGCTGTGGCGCGTGGCCGCCGCACGGCCAGGTGGCGCAGAGGGCCCGCGGGTTGGGCTGCGCGAGGCACCGGGCCCTGAGTGGTGGGCAACCGCGCCCTGGCGTCGTCTTCGGGCGGTGGTCGTGGTCGTGGTCGTGGTCACAGTCATTGGGCTCCCTGGGAGACAGGAGCCCGGGAGGGGCGGTGGGAGTGCAGGTGCCGGGAGCTGCTGGTGCGGCGGGCTGCGGGGTTGGGGCGGCCGGCAGGGGAGCGCCCTGGCGGGCGGTGAGTCGCTGGTTTGGGGTTGGAGGGGGCGCGCTGGATGGCGCGGGGCGTGGCCTGTGTCCCGGGGTGGGCCCCGGGGTTGGCGGTGGGGCTGCGGCAGCCGGGGACAGCTGGCCGGCCCGCCCGTGCCCGTGCCCGTGCCCAGGCCCAGGCCCAGGCCCAGGCCCAGGCCCGAGGCGCGGGCGGGCTGGGGCTGCCAGGTGGAGGGGTCGGGCTTCTGCCCCCTGCTGGAGCTGCGTTGGGGGTCGCAGGGGTCCCGGCGTGCGGGCTGGCGGATGGGGGCGTGGCTAGGCAGCCAGCCAAAGGCGAGCAAAAGGGGAGGGTGCCGCGGGGCAAAAGCCTACAGCACCCGGTATTCCCAGGCGGTCTCCCATCCAAGTACTAACCAGGCCCGACCCTGCTTAGCTTCCGAGATCAGACGAGATCGGGCGCGTTCAGGGTGGTATGGCCGTAGACGCCAGAGGCCGCCTCCAGGCCCCTCTTGAGTGCGCGCCCGCACAGCCGCCGCCGCCGCCGCCGCCGCCGCCTCCTCCTCCTCCTCCTCCTGCCCGCTCCCCGCTCTCACTCCCATTCCCATTCCCATTCCCATTCCCACTCCCGCTCCCGCTCCCGCTCCCGCTGCCGCTTCTCCTCCGCCTCCTCCCTCTTTTCTCTTCTCTTCTCTTCTCTTCTCCTCCTCCCCCCCCCTCCTCCTCAGCCGCCCTCCGCCTAGCCCTGCACCAGTGCCCGAACTCCAGCCCTCCGCCTGCCCAGCCCAGGACCTGCAGCACCGGGCGCCCAGTCGGCACGCTGCCGCCAAGCCAAGGGGAGCCAACCTCCTCCGGCTGCCGCTGGCCACAGGGAACTCCTACTCTCTCTTTCTAGGCCGGATCCCCTGCCTGCCGCCATCGCCCAGCCACACGCCAGCCGTGCCCGGCAGCCTCCACGCCTGCCCAGGGCTGCGCCCCGCGGCTCGCGGGTCCCGGCACCAGGGGGTTCGGCGCCCCACACCACCGCGGCCCGGGCCTTCCCTCCTACCCGGCCGCCAGCAGCCCCCCCACCGCTGACGCACAGGTCGCCCGCCCTCCCCCGGCACGGCCGCCGCGCCTCCACACACTCCCACGCCGCGAGGACAGCTGAGGGCCTGGGGACCCTTGTCCCCGCTCGGTCACGGGGGCCCAAGTGGGGCAGCAGGTCGGGAAGGAGGGCGGCAGCGTACGGAATCACCCCCGCCGCACGCTCGCGTGGGCACTCACACACACACACACACACACACACACGCCTACACAAGGGGCACACAGTCGCACACCCCGACACCCTTCGTGGCACAGAGGGATTTCCGTCCTCAGCGCCCGTTCCCTCACGGGAGGGTGGGGCGCTTCAGCGCGACCCGCACCCTCCAGCCCGGCAGCCAGTTCGAGACTATCGCTCCCCCTCTTCATGGAGGAACGACACAGGACCCTGCGCTGTTCTTTCGTCTGCTCGGCCCTCCCCGGGTTTGCTGCTGGTTCTTCCCGGGTTGGCTACCGTCCCTTCCACCTCCGTGGAAGGGCGGTTCCCCCTGCCACATTCCCCACTTCCGCGGGGGAGCGGCACACCGCCGGCCGGCCGGCCGGCTCTCTCGGGGGCTGCACAGGTGTTCCCCTTAGATGTTCCTGGTGCATGTTGTCTCTCTCCTCCTTTATAGTCCTCTTCCGCCAATCCCAACTCGGCTGCCCACACGCCAAGTACGCTGCTCTCCTCCAATCAGGAGCAGGATCAGCTCCTGGAGGTCATCACTCAAGTTGGCAAGAGGCAGCTGCATAGAAGCTGTTTTCTCCTCTCCCAGCGCCATATTGTGGGAGAGCAGATGCATAGAATAAGTCTTAATTCCAGTAACTCAGTCCAATCCGAGTTGCTCCCCACAGAGACCACAGGCTGTGTGCTGCCTGCCTGCCACGGACCCTCTGTCCCGGGGAGGTCCTGTGGGCACGCAGCCTGTGGCCGCGGGTCTCTGCCTGGCCTGCCAAAAGGGTGCCCCGTTTGGATGCTGTGTGAGTCAGGGCTGATGTGGGAGAGGGGGACAGAGAGAGGAGAGAGAGACAGAGAGAGAGAGAGAAAGAGAGAGAGACGTGTAGGTGTTGGTGTAAGTCAGAGACAGAGGGAGAGGGTGCCTGTATTGCCTGCGAGGCTTGGTGTGGGGTCCCTCCTTTGCGCTCTGGAGGGCTTCCGCGGCTGTGGCGCGTGGCCGCCGCACGGCCAGGTGGCGCAGAGGGCCCGCGGGTTGGGCTGCGCGAGGCACCGGGCCCTGAGTGGTGGGCAACCGCGCCCTGGCGTCGTCTTCGGGCGGTGGTCGTGGTCGTGGTCGTGGTCACAGTCATTGGGCTCCCTGGGAGACAGGAGCCCGGGAGGGGCGGTGGGAGTGCAGGTTCCGGGAGCTGCTGGTGCGGCGGGCTGCGGGGTTGGGGCGGCCGGCAGGGGAGCGCCCTGGCGGGCGGTGAGTCGCTGGTTTGGGGTTGGAGGGGGCGCGCTGGATGGCGCGGGGCGTGGCCTGTGTCCCGGGGTGGGCCCCGGGGTTGGCGGTGGGGCTGCGGCAGCCGGGGACAGCTGGCCGGCCCGCCCGTGCCCGTGCCCAGGCCCAGGCCCAGGCCCAGGCCCAGGCCCAGGCCCGAGGCGCGGGCGGGCTGGGGCTGCCAGGTGGAGGGGTCGGGCTTCTGCCCCCTGCTGGAGCTGCGTTGGGGGTCGCAGGGGTCCCGGCGTGCGGGCTGGCGGATGGGGGCGTGGCTAGGCAGCCAGCCAAAGGCGAGCAAAAGGGGAGGGTGCCGCGGGGCAAAAGCCTACAGCACCCGGTATTCCCAGGCGGTCTCCCATCCAAGTACTAACCAGGCCCGACCCTGCTTAGCTTCCGAGATCAGACGAGATCGGGCGCGTTCAGGGTGGTATGGCCGTAGACGCCAGAGGCTGCCTCCAGGCCCCTCTTGAGTGCGCGCCCGCACAGCCGCCGCCGCCGCCGCCGCCGCCGCCGCCGCCTCCTCTTCCTGCCCGCTCCCCGCTCTCACTCCCATTCCCATTCCCATTCCCACTCCCGCTCCCGCTCCCGCTGCCGCTTCTCCTCCGCCTCCTCCCTCTTTTCTCTTCTCTTCTCTTCTCCTCCTCCCCCCCCCTCCTCAGCCGCCCTCCGCCTAGCCCTGCACCAGTGCCCGAACACCAGCCCTCCGCCTGCCCAGCCCAGGACCTGCAGCACCGGGCGCCCAGTCGGCACGCTGCCGCCAAGCCAAGGGGAGCCAACCTCCTCCGGCTGCCGCTGGCCACAGGGAACTCCTACTCTCTCTTTCTAGGCCGGATCCCCTGCCTGCCGCCATCGCCCAGCCACACGCCAGCCGTGCCCGGCAGCCTCCACGCCTGCCCAGGGCTGCGCCCCGCGGCTCGCGGGTCCCGGCACCAGGGGGTTCGGCGCCCCACACCACTGCGGCCCGGGCCTTCCCTCCTACCCGGCCGCCAGCAGCCCCCCCACCGCTGACGCACAGGTCGCCCGCCCTCCCCCGGCACGGCCGCCGCGCCTCCACACACTCCCACGCCGCGAGGACAGCTGAGGGCCTGGGGACCCTTGTCCCCGCTCGGTCACGGGGGCCCAAGTGGGGCAGCAGGTCGGGAAGGAGGGCGGCAGCGTACGGAATCACCCCCGCCGCACGCTCGCGTGGGCACTCACACACACACACACACACACACGCCTACACAAGGGGCACACAGTCGCACACCCCGACACCCTTCGTGGCACAGAGGGATTTCCGTCCTCAGCGCCCGTTCCCTCACGGGAGGGTGGGGCGCTTCAGCGCGACCCGCACCCTCCAGCCCGGCAGCCAGTTCGAGACCACAGGCTGTGTGCTGCCTGCCTGCCACGGACCCTCTGTCCCGGGGAGGTCCTGTGGGCACGCAGCCTGTGGCCGCGGGTCTCTGCCTGGCCTGCCAAAAGGGTGCCCCGTTTGGATGCTGTGTGAGTCAGGGCTGATGGGGGAGAGGGGGACAGAGAGAGGAGAGAGAGACAGAGAGAGAGAGAGAAAGAGAGAGAGACGTGTAGGTGTTGGTGTAAGTCAGAGACAGAGGGAGAGGGTGCCTGTATTGCCTGCGAGGCTTGGTGTGGGGTCCCTCCTTTGCGCTCTGGAGGGCTTCCGCGGCTGTGGCGCGTGGCCGCCGCACGGCCAGGTGGCGCAGAGGGCCCGCGGGTTGGGCTGCGCGAGGCACCGGGCCCTGAGTGGTGGGCAACCGCGCCCTGGCGTCGTCTTCGGGCGGTGGTCGTGGTCGTGGTCGTGGTCACAGTCATTGGGCTCCCTGGGAGACAGGAGCCCGGGAGGGGCGGTGGGAGTGCAGGTGCCGGGAGCTGCTGGTGCGGCGGGCTGCGGGGTTGGGGCGGCCGGCAGGGGAGCGCCCTGGCGGGCGGTGAGTCGCTGGTTTGGGGTTGGAGGGGGCGCGCTGGATGGCGCGGGGCGTGGCCTGTGTCCCGGGGTGGGCCCCGGGGTTGGCGGTGGGGCTGCGGCAGCCGGGGACAGCTGGCCGGCCCGCCCGTGCCCGTGCCCGTGCCCAGGCCCAGGCCCAGGCCCAGGCCCAGGCCCGAGGCGCGGGCGGGCTGGGGCTGCCAGGTGGAGGGGTCGGGCTTCTGCCCCCTGCTGGAGCTGCGTTGGGGGTCGCAGGGGTCCCGGCGTGCGGGCTGGCGGATGGGGGCGTGGCTAGGCAGCCAGCCAAAGGCGAGCAAAAGGGGAGGGTGCCGCGGGGCAAAAGCCTACAGCACCCGGTATTCCCAGGCGGTCTCCCATCCAAGTACTAACCAGGCCCGACCCTGCTTAGCTTCCGAGATCAGACGAGATCGGGCGCGTTCAGGGTGGTATGGCCGTAGACGCCAGAGGCCGCCTCCAGGCCCCTCTTGAGTGCGCGCCCGCACAGCCGCCGCCGCCGCCGCCGCCGCCTCCTCCTCCTCCTCCTCCTGCCCGCTCCCCGCTCTCACTCCCATTCCCATTCCCATTCCCATTCCCACTCCCGCTCCCGCTCCCGCTCCCGCTGCCGCTTCTCCTCCGCCTCCTCCCTCTTTTCTCTTCTCTTCTCTTCTCTTCTCCTCCTCCCCCCCCCTCCTCCTCAGCCGCCCTCCGCCTAGCCCTGCACCAGTGCCCGAACTCCAGCCCTCCGCCTGCCCAGCCCAGGACCTGCAGCACCGGGCGCCCAGTCGGCACGCTGCCGCCAAGCCAAGGGGAGCCAACCTCCTCCGGCTGCCGCTGGCCACAGGGAACTCCTACTCTCTCTTTCTAGGCCGGATCCCCTGCCTGCCGCCATCGCCCAGCCACACGCCAGCCGTGCCCGGCAGCCTCCACGCCTGCCCAGGGCTGCGCCCCGCGGCTCGCGGGTCCCGGCACCAGGGGGTTCGGCGCCCCACACCACCGCGGCCCGGGCCTTCCCTCCTACCCGGCCGCCAGCAGCCCCCCCACCGCTGACGCACAGGTCGCCCGCCCTCCCCCGGCACGGCCGCCGCGCCTCCACACACTCCCACGCCGCGAGGACAGCTGAGGGCCTGGGGACCCTTGTCCCCGCTCGGTCACGGGGGCCCAAGTGGGGCAGCAGGTCGGGAAGGAGGGCGGCAGCGTACGGAATCACCCCCGCCGCACGCTCGCGTGGGCACTCACACACACACACACACACACACACACGCCTACACAAGGGGCACACAGTCGCACACCCCGACACCCTTCGTGGCACAGAGGGATTTCCGTCCTCAGCGCCCGTTCCCTCACGGGAGGGTGGGGCGCTTCAGCGCGACCCGCACCCTCCAGCCCGGCAGCCAGTTCGAGACTATCGCTCCCCCTCTTCATGGAGGAACGACACAGGACCCTGCGCTGTTCTTTCGTCTGCTCGGCCCTCCCCGGGTTTGCTGCTGGTTCTTCCCGGGTTGGCTACCGTCCCTTCCACCTCCGTGGAAGGGCGGTTCCCCCTGCCACATTCCCCACTTCCGCGGGGGAGCGGCACACCGCCGGCCGGCCGGCCGGCTCTCTCGGGGGCTGCACAGGTGTTCCCCTTAGATGTTCCTGGTGCATGTTGTCTCTCTCCTCCTTTATAGTCCTCTTCCGCCAATCCCAACTCGGCTGCCCACACGCCAAGTACGCTGCTCTCCTCCAATCAGGAGCAGGATCAGCTCCTGGAGGTCATCACTCAAGTTGGCAAGAGGCAGCTGCATAGAAGCTGTTTTCTCCTCTCCCAGCGCCATATTGTGGGAGAGCAGATGCATAGAATAAGTCTTAATTCCAGTAACTCAGTCCAATCCGAGTTGCTCCCCACAGAGACCACAGGCTGTGTGCTGCCTGCCTGCCACGGACCCTCTGTCCCGGGGAGGTCCTGTGGGCACGCAGCCTGTGGCCGCGGGTCTCTGCCTGGCCTGCCAAAAGGGTGCCCCGTTTGGATGCTGTGTGAGTCAGGGCTGATGTGGGAGAGGGGGACAGAGAGAGGAGAGAGAGACAGAGAGAGAGAGAGAAAGAGAGAGAGACGTGTAGGTGTTGGTGTAAGTCAGAGACAGAGGGAGAGGGTGCCTGTATTGCCTGCGAGGCTTGGTGTGGGGTCCCTCCTTTGCGCTCTGGAGGGCTTCCGCGGCTGTGGCGCGTGGCCGCCGCACGGCCAGGTGGCGCAGAGGGCCCGCGGGTTGGGCTGCGCGAGGCACCGGGCCCTGAGTGGTGGGCAACCGCGCCCTGGCGTCGTCTTCGGGCGGTGGTCGTGGTCGTGGTCGTGGTCACAGTCATTGGGCTCCCTGGGAGACAGGAGCCCGGGAGGGGCGGTGGGAGTGCAGGTGCCGGGAGCTGCTGGTGCGGCGGGCTGCGGGGTTGGGGCGGCCGGCAGGGGAGCGCCCTGGCGGGCGGTGAGTCGCTGGTTTGGGGTTGGAGGGGGCGCGCTGGATGGCGCGGGGCGTGGCCTGTGTCCCGGGGTGGGCCCCGGGGTTGGCGGTGGGGCTGCGGCAGCCGGGGACAGCTGGCCGGCCCGCCCGTGCCCGTGCCCGTGCCCAGGCCCAGGCCCGAGGCGCGGGCGGGCTGGGGCTGCCAGGTGGAGGGGTCGGGCTTCTGCCCCCTGCTGGAGCTGCGTTGGGGGTCGCAGGGGTCCCGGCGTGTGGGCTGGCGGATGGGGGCGTGGCTAGGCAGCCAGCCAAAGGCGAGCAAAAGGGGAGGGTGCCGCGGGGCAAAAGCCTACAGCACCCGGTATTCCCAGGCGGTCTCCCATCCAAGTACTAACCAGGCCCGACCCTGCTTAGCTTCCGAGATCAGACGAGATCGGGCGCGTTCAGGGTGGTATGGCCGTAGACGCCAGAGGCTGCCTCCAGGCCCCTCTTGAGTGCGCGCCCGCACAGCCGCCGCCGCCGCCGCCGCCTCCTCCTCCTCCTCCTGCCCGCTCCCCGCTCTCACTCCCATTCCCATTCCCATTCCCGCTCCCGCTCCCGCTCCCGCTCCCGCTGCCGCTTCTCCTCCGCCTCCTCCCTCTTTTCTCTTCTCTTCTCTTCTCCTCCTCCCCCCCCCTCCTCCTCAGCCGCCCTCCGCCTAGCCCTGCACCAGTGCCCGAACTCCAGCCCTCCGCCTGCCCAGCCCAGGACCTGCAGCACCGGGCGCCCAGTCGGCACGCTGCCGCCAAGCCAAGGGGAGCCAACCTCCTCCGGCTGCCGCTGGCCACAGGGAACTCCTACTCTCTCTTTCTAGGCCGGATCCCCTGCCTGCCGCCATCGCCCAGCCACACGCCAGCCGTGCCCGGCAGCCTCCACGCCTGCCCAGGGCTGCGCCCCGCGGCTCGCGGGTCCCGGCACCAGGGGGTTCGGCGCCCCACACCACCGCGGCCCGGGCCTTCCCTCCTACCCGGCCGCCAGCAGCCCCCCCACCGCTGACGCACAGGTCGCCCGCCCTCCCCCGGCACGGCCGCCGCGCCTCCACACACTCCCACGCCGCGAGGACAGCTGAGGGCCTGGGGACCCTTGTCCCCGCTCGGTCACGGGGGCCCAAGTGGGGCAGCAGGTCGGGAAGGAGGGCGGCAGCGCACGGAATCACCCCCGCCGCACGCTCGCGTGGGCACTCACACACACACACACACACACACACACACGCCTACACAAGGGGCACACAGTCGCACACCCCGACACCCTTCGTGGCACAGAGGGATTTCCGTCCTCAGCGCCCGTTCCCTCACGGGAGGGTGGGGCGCTTCAGCGCGACCCGCACCCTCCAGCCCGGCAGCCAGTTCGAGACTGTCGCTCCCCCTCTTCATGGAGGAACGACACAGGACCCTGCGCTGTTCTTTCGTCTGCTCGGCCCTCCCCGGGTTTGCTGCTGGTTCTTCCCGGGTTGGCTACCGTCCCTTCCACCTCCGTGGAAGGGCGGTTCCCCCTGCCACATTCCCCACTTCCGCGGGGGAGCGGCACACCGCCGGCCGGCCGGCCGGCTCTCTCGGGGGCTGCACAGGTGTTCCCCTTAGATGTTCCTGGTGCATGTTGTCTCTCTCCTCCTTTATAGTCCTCTTCCGCCAATCCCAACTCGGCTGCCCACACGCCAAGTACGCTGCTCTCCTCCAATCAGGAGCAGGATCAGCTCCTGGAGGTCATCACTCAAGTTGGCAAGAGGCAGCTGCATAGAAGCTGTTTTCTCCTCTCCCAGCGCCATATTGTGGGAGAGCAGATGCATAGAATAAGTCTTAATTCCAGTAACTCAGTCCAATCCGAGTTGCTCCCCACAGAGACCACAGGCTGTGTGCTGCCTGCCTGCCACGGACCCTCTGTCCCGGGGAGGTCCTGTGGGCATGCAGCCTGTGGCCGCGGGTCTCTGCCTGGCCTGCCAAAAGGGTGCCCCGTTTGGATGCTGTGTGAGTCAGGGCTGATGTGGGAGAGGGGGACAGAGAGAGGAGAGAGAGACAGAGAGAGAGAGAGAAAGAGAGAGAGACGTGTAGGTGTTGGTGTAAGTCAGAGACAGAGGGAGAGGGTGCCTGTATTGCCTGCGAGGCTTGGTGTGGGGTCCCTCCTTTGCGCTCTGGAGGGCTTCCGCGGCTGTGGCGCGTGGCCGCCGCACGGCCAGGTGGCGCAGAGGGCCCGCGGGTTGGGCTGCGCGAGGCACCGGGCCCTGAGTGGTGGGCAACCGCGCCCTGGCGTCGTCTTCGGGCGGTGGTCGTGGTCGTGGTCGTGGTCACAGTCATTGGGCTCCCTGGGAGACAGGAGCCCGGGAGGGGCGGTGGGAGTGCAGGTGCCGGGAGCTGCTGGTGCGGCGGGCTGCGGGGTTGGGGCGGCCGGCAGGGGAGCGCCCTGGCGGGCGGTGAGTCGCTGGTTTGGGGTTGGAGGGGGCGCGCTGGATGGCGCGGGGCGTGGCCTGTGTCCCGGGGTGGGCCCCGGGGTTGGCGGTGGGGCTGCGGCAGCCGGGGACAGCTGGCCGGCCCGCCCGTGCCCGTGCCCGTGCCCAGGCCCAGGCCCAGGCCCAGGCCCAGGCCCGAGGCGCGGGCGGGCTGGGGCTGCCAGGTGGAGGGGTCGGGCTTCTGCCCCCTGCTGGAGCTGCGTTGGGGGTCGCAGGGGTCCCGGCGTGCGGGCTGGCGGATGGGGGCGTGGCTAGGCAGCCAGCCAAAGGCGAGCAAAAGGGGAGGGTGCCGCGGGGCAAAAGCCTACAGCACCCGGTATTCCCAGGCGGTCTCCCATCCAAGTACTAACCAGGCCCGACCCTGCTTAGCTTCCGAGATCAGACGAGATCGGGCGCGTTCAGGGTGGTATGGCCGTAGACGCCAGAGGCCGCCTCCAGGCCCCTCTTGAGTGCGCGCCCGCACAGCCGCCGCCGCCGCCGCCGCCGCCGCCGCCGCCGCCTCCTCTTCCTGCCCGCTCCCCGCTCTCACTCCCATTCCCATTCCCACTCCCACTCCCGCTCCCGCTCCCGCTGCCGCTTCTCCTCCGCCTCCTCCCTCTTTTCTCTTCTCTTCTCTTCTCCTCCTCCCCCCCCCTCCTCCTCAGCCGCCCTCCGCCTAGCACTGCACCAGTGCCCGAACTCCAGCCCTCCGCCTGCCCAGCCCAGGACCTGCAGCACCGGGCGCCCAGTCGGCACGCTGCCGCCAAGCCAAGGGGAGCCAACCTCCTCCGGCTGCCGCTGGCCACAGGGAACTCCTACTCTCTCTTTCTAGGCCGGATCCCCTGCCTGCCGCCATCGCCCAGCCACACGCCAGCCGTGCCCGGCAGCCTCCACGCCTGCCCAGGGCTGCGCCCCGCGGCTCGCGGGTCCCGGCACCAGGGGGTTCGGCGCCCCACACCACCGCGGCCCGGGCCTTCCCTCCTACCCGGCCGCCAGCAGCCCCCCCACCGCTGACGCACAGGTCGCCCGCCCTCCCCCGGCACGGCCGCCGCGCCTCCACACACTCCCACGCCGCGAGGACAGCTGAGGGCCTGGGGACCCTTGTCCCCGCTCGGTCACGGGGGCCCAAGTGGGGCAGCAGGTCGGGAAGGAGGGCGGCAGCGTACGGAATCACCCCCGCCGCACGCTCGCGTGGGCACTCACACACACACACACACACACACACGCCTACACAAGGGGCACACAGTCGCACACCCCGACACCCTTCGTGGCACAGAGGGATTTCCGTCCTCAGCGCCCGTTCCCTCACGGGAGGGTGGGGCGCTTCAGCGCGACCCGCACCCTCCAGCCCGGCAGCCAGTTCGAGACCACAGGCTGTGTGCTGCCTGCCTGCCACGGACCCTCTGTCCCGGGGAGGTCCTGTGGGCACGCAGCCTGTGGCCGCGGGTCTCTGCCTGGCCTGCCAAAAGGGTGCCCCGTTTGGATGCTGTGTGAGTCAGGGCTGATGGGGGAGAGGGGGACAGAGAGAGGAGAGAGAGACAGAGAGAGAGAGAGAAAGAGAGAGAGACGTGTAGGTGTTGGTGTAAGTCAGAGACAGAGGGAGAGGGTGCCTGTATTGCCTGCGAGGCTTGGTGTGGGGTCCCTCCTTTGCGCTCTGGAGGGCTTCCGCGGCTGTGGCGCGTGGCCGCCGCACGGCCAGGTGGCGCAGAGGGCCCGCGGGTTGGGCTGCGCGAGGCACCGGGCCCTGAGTGGTGGGCAACCGCGCCCTGGCGTCGTCTTCGGGCGGTGGTCGTGGTCGTGGTCGTGGTCACAGTCATTGGGCTCCCTGGGAGACAGGAGCCCGGGAGGGGCGGTGGGAGTGCAGGTGCCGGGAGCTGCTGGTGCGGCGGGCTGCGGGGTTGGGGCGGCCGGCAGGGGAGCGCCCTGGCGGGCGGTGAGTCGCTGGTTTGGGGTTGGAGGGGGCGCGCTGGATGGCGCGGGGCGTGGCCTGTGTCCCGGGGTGGGCCCCGGGGTTGGCGGTGGGGCTGCGGCAGCCGGGGACAGCTGGCCGGCCCGCCCGTGCCCGTGCCCGTGCCCGTGCCCGTGCCCAGGCCCAGGCCCAGGCCCAGGCCCAGGCCCGAGGCGCGGGCGGGCTGGGGCTGCCAGGTGGAGGGGTCGGGCTTCTGCCCCCTGCTGGAGCTGCGTTGGGGGTCGCAGGGGTCCCGGCGTGGGGGCTGGCGGATGGGGGCGTGGCTAGGCAGCCAGCCAAAGGCGAGCAAAAGGGGAGGGTGCCGCGGGGCAAAAGCCTACAGCACCTGGTATTCCCAGGCGGTCTCCCATCCAAGTACTAACCAGGCCCGACCCTGCTTAGCTTCCGAGATCAGACGAGATCGGGCGCGTTCAGGGTGGTATGGCCGTAGACGCCAGAGGCCGCCTCCAGGCCCCTCTTGAGTGCGCGCCCGCACAGCCGCCGCCGCCGCCGCCGCCGCCGCCGCCGCCGCCGCCTCCTCTTCCTGCCCGCTCCCCGCTCTCACTCCCATTCCCATTCCCACTCCCACTCCCGCTCCCGCTCCCGCTGCCGCTTCTCCTCCGCCTCCTCCCTCTTTTCTCTTCTCTTCTCTTCTCCTCCTCCCCCCCCCTCCTCCTCAGCCGCCCTCCGCCTAGCCCTGCACCAGTGCCCGAACTCCAGCCCTCCGCCTGCCCAGCCCAGGACCTGCAGCACCGGGCGCCCAGTCGGCACGCTGCCGCCAAGCCAAGGGGAGCCAACCTCCTCCGGCTGCCGCTGGCCACAGGGAACTCCTACTCTCTCTTTCTAGGCCGGATCCCCTGCCTGCCGCCATCGCCCAGCCACACGCCAGCCGTGCCCGGCAGCCTCCACGCCTGCCCAGGGCTGCGCCCCGCGGCTCGCGGGTCCCGGCACCAGGGGGTTCGGCGCCCCACACCACCGCGGCCCGGGCCTTCCCTCCTACCCGGCCGCCAGCAGCCCCCCCACCGCTGATGCACAGGTCGCCCGCCCTCCCCCGGCACGGCCGCCGCGCCTCCACACACTCCCACGCCGCGAGGACAGCTGAGGGCCTGGGGACCCTTGTCCCCGCTCGGTCACGGGGGCCCAAGTGGGGCAGCAGGTCGGGAAGGAGGGCGGCAGCGTACGGAATCACCCCCGCCGCACGCTCGCGTGGGCACTCACACACACACACACACACACACACGCCTACACAAGGGGCACACAGTCGCACACCCCGACACCCTTCGTGGCACAGAGGGATTTCCGTCCTCAGCGCCCGTTCCCTCACGGGAGGGTGGGGCGCTTCAGCGCGACCCGCACCCTCCAGCCCGGCAGCCAGTTCGAGACCACAGGCTGTGTGCTGCCTGCCTGCCACGGACCCTCTGTCCCGGGGAGGTCCTGTGGGCACGCAGCCTGTGGCCGCGGGTCTCTGCCTGGCCTGCCAAAAGGGTGCCCCGTTTGGATGCTGTGTGAGTCAGGGCTGATGGGGGAGAGGGGGACAGAGAGAGGAGAGAGAGACAGAGAGAGAGAGAGAAAGAGAGAGAGACGTGTAGGTGTTGGTGTAAGTCAGAGACAGAGGGAGAGGGTGCCTGTATTGCCTGCGAGGCTTGGTGTGGGGTCCCTCCTTTGCGCTCTGGAGGGCTTCCGCGGCTGTGGCGCATGGCCGCCGCACGGCCAGGTGGCGCAGAGGGCCCGCGGGTTGGGCTGCGCGAGGCACCGGGCCCTGAGTGGTGGGCAACCGCGCCCTGGCGTCGTCTTCGGGCGGTGGTCGTGGTCGTGGTCGTGGTCACAGTCATTGGGCTCCCTGGGAGACAGGAGCCCGGGAGGGGCGGTGGGAGTGCAGGTGCCGGGAGCTGCTGGTGCGGCGGGCTGCGGGGTTGGGGCGGCCGGCAGGGGAGCGCCCTGGCGGGCGGTGAGTCGCTGGTTTGGGGTTGGAGGGGGCGCGCTGGATGGCGCGGGGCGTGGCCTGTGTCCCGGGGTGGGCCCCGGGGTTGGCGGTGGGGCTGCGGCAGCCGGGGACAGCTGGCCGGCCCGCCCGTGCCCGTGCCCGTGCCCGTGCCCGTGCCCGTGCCCGTGCCCAGGCCCAGGCCCAGGCAGAGGTCCAGGCCCGAGGCGCGGGCGGGCTGGGGCTGCCAGGTGGAGGGGTCGGGCTTCTGCCCCCTGCTGGAGCTGCGTTGGGGGTCGCAGGGGTCCCGGCGTGCGGGCTGGCGGATGGGGGCGTGGCTAGGCAGCCAGCCAAAGGCGAGCAAAAGGGGAGGGTGCCGCGGGGCAAAAGCCTACAGCACCCGGTATTCCCAGGCGGTCTCCCATCCAAGTACTAACCAGGCCCGACCCTGCTTAGCTTCCGAGATCAGACGAGATCGGGCGCGTTCAGGGTGGTATGGCCGTAGACGCCAGAGGCCGCCTCCAGGCCCCTCTTGAGTGCGCGCCCGCACAGCCGCCGCCGCCGCCGCCGCCGCCTCCTCCTCCTCCTCCTGCCCGCTCCCCGCTCTCACTCCCATTCCCATTCCCGTTCCCATTCCCACTCCCGCTCCCGCTCCCGCTCCCGCTCCCGCTCCCGCTCCCGCTGCCGCTTCTCCTCCGCCTCCTCCCTCTTTTCTCTTCTCTTCTCTTCTCCTCCTCCCCCCCCCTCCTCCTCAGCCGCCCTCCGCCTAGCCCTGCACCAGTGCCCGAACTCCAGCCCTCCGCCTGCCCAGCCCAGGACCTGCAGCACCGGGCGCCCAGTCGGCACGCTGCCGCCAAGCCAAGGGGAGCCAACCTCCTCCGGCTGCCGCTGGCCACAGGGAACTCCTACTCTCTCTTTCTAGGCCGGATCCCCTGCCTGCCGCCATCGCCCAGCCACACGCCAGCCGTGCCCGGCAGCCTCCACGCCTGCCCAGGGCTGCGCCCCGCGGCTCGCGGGTCCCGGCACCAGGGGGTTCGGCGCCCCACACCACCGCGGCCCGGGCCTTCCCTCCTACCCGGCCGCCAGCAGCCCCCCCACCGCTGACGCACAGGTCGCCCGCCCTCCCCCGGCACGGCCGCCGCGCCTCCACACACTCCCACGCCGCGAGGACAGCTGAGGGCCTGGGGACCCTTGTCCCCGCTCGGTCACGGGGGCCCAAGTGGGGCAGCAGGTCGGGAAGGAGGGCGGCAGCGCACGGAATCACCCCCGCCGCACGCTCGCGTGGGCACTCACACACACACACACACACACACACACACACGCCTACACAAGGGGCACACAGTCGCACACCCCGACACCCTTCGTGGCACAGAGGGATTTCCGTCCTCAGCGCCCGTTCCCTCACGGGAGGGTGGGGCGCTTCAGCGCGACCCGCACCCTCCAGCCCGGCAGCCAGTTCGAGACTGTCGCTCCCCCTCTTCATGGAGGAACGACACAGGACCCTGCGCTGTTCTTTCGTCTGCTCGGCCCTCCCCGGGTTTGCTGCTGGTTCTTCCCGGGTTGGCTACCGTCCCTTCCACCTCCGTGGAAGGGCGGTTCCCCCTGCCACATTCCCCACTTCCGCGGGGGAGCGGCACACCGCCGGCCGGCCGGCCGGCTCTCTCGGGGGCTGCACAGGTGTTCCCCTTAGATGTTCCTGGTGCATGTTGTCTCTCTCCTCCTTTATAGTCCTCTTCCGCCAATCCCAACTCGGCTGCCCACACGCCAAGTACGCTGCTCTCCTCCAATCAGGAGCAGGATCAGCTCCTGGAGGTCATCACTCAAGTTGGCAAGAGGCAGCTGCATAGAAGCTGTTTTCTCCTCTCCCAGCGCCATATTGTGGGAGAGCAGATGCATAGAATAAGTCTTAATTCCAGTAACTCAGTCCAATCCGAGTTGCTCCCCACAGAGACCACAGGCTGTGTGCTGCCTGCCTGCCACGGACCCTCTGTCCCGGGGAGGTCCTGTGGGCACGCAGCCTGTGGCCGCGGGTCTCTGCCTGGCCTGCCAAAAGGGTGCCCCGTTTGGATGCTGTGTGAGTCAGGGCTGATGGGGGAGAGGGGGACAGAGAGAGGAGAGAGAGACAGAGAGAGAGAGAGAAAGAGAGAGAGACGTGTAGGTGTTGGTGTAAGTCAGAGACAGAGGGAGAGGGTGCCTGTATTGCCTGCGAGGCTTGGTGTGGGGTCCCTCCTTTGCGCTCTGGAGGGCTTCCGCGGCTGTGGCGCATGGCCGCCGCACGGCCAGGTGGCGCAGAGGGCCCGCGGGTTGGGCTGCGCGAGGCACCGGGCCCTGAGTGGTGGGCAACCGCGCCCTGGCGTCGTCTTCGGGCGGTGGTCGTGGTCGTGGTCGTGGTCACAGTCATTGGGCTCCCTGGGAGACAGGAGCCCGGGAGGGGCGGTGGGAGTGCAGGTGCCGGGAGCTGCTGGTGCGGCGGGCTGCGGGGTTGGGGCGGCCGGCAGGGGAGCGCCCTGGCGGGCGGTGAGTCGCTGGTTTGGGGTTGGAGGGGGCGCGCTGGATGGCGCGGGGCGTGGCCTGTGTCCCGGGGTGGGCCCCGGGGTTGGCGGTGGGGCTGCGGCAGCCGGGGACAGCTGGCCGGCCCGCCCGTGCCCGTGCCCGTGCCCGTGCCCGTGCCCGTGCCCGTGCCCAGGCCCAGGCCCAGGCCCAGGCCCAGGCCCAGGCCCGAGGCGCGGGCGGGCTGGGGCTGCCAGGTGGAGGGGTCGGGCTTCTGCCCCCTGCTGGAGCTGCGTTGGGGGTCGCAGGGGTCCCGGCGTGCGGGCTGGCGGATGGGGGCGTGGCTAGGCAGCCAGCCAAAGGCGAGCAAAAGGGGAGGGTGCCGCGGGGCAAAAGCCTACAGCACCCGGTATTCCCAGGCGGTCTCCCATCCAAGTACTAACCAGGCCCGACCCTGCTTAGCTTCCGAGATCAGATGAGATCGGGCGCGTTCAGGGTGGTATGGCCGTAGACGCCAGAGGCCGCCTCCAGGCCCCTCTTGAGTGCGCGCCCGCACAGCCGCCGCCGCCGCCGCCGCCGCCGCCGCCGCCTCCTCTTCCTGCCCGCTCCCCGCTCTCACTCCCATTCCCATTCCCATTCCCACTCCCGCTCCCGCTCCCGCTGCCGCTTCTCCTCCGCCTCCTCCCTCTTTTCTCTTCTCTTCTCTTCTCCTCCTCCCCCCCCCCCTCCTCAGCCGCCCTCCGCCTAGCCCTGCACCAGTGCCCGAACTCCAGCCCTCCGCCTGCCCAGCCCAGGACCTGCAGCACCGGGCGCCCAGTCGGCACGCTGCCGCCAAGCCAAGGGGAGCCAACCTCCTCCGGCTGCCGCTGGCCACAGGGAACTCCTACTCTCTCTTTCTAGGCCGGATCCCCTGCCTGCCGCCATCGCCCAGCCACACGCCAGCCGTGCCCGGCAGCCTCCACGCCTGCCCAGGGCTGCGCCCCGCGGCTCGCGGGTCCCGGCACCAGGGGGTTCGGCGCCCCACACCACCGCGGCCCGGGCCTTCCCTCCTACCCGGCCGCCAGCAGCCCCCCCACCGCTGACGCACAGGTCGCCCGCCCTCCCCCGGCACGGCCGCCGCGCCTCCACACACTCCCACGCCGCGAGGACAGCTGAGGGCCTGGGGACCCTTGTCCCCGCTCGGTCACGGGGGCCCAAGTGGGGCAGCAGGTCGGGAAGGAGGGCGGCAGCGCACGGAATCACCCCCGCCGCACGCTCGCGTGGGCACTCACACACACACACACACACACACACACACGCCTACACAAGGGGCACACAGTCGCACACCCCGACACCCTTCGTGGCACAGAGGGATTTCCGTCCTCAGCGCCCGTTCCCTCACGGGAGGGTGGGGCGCTTCAGCGCGACCCGCACCCTCCAGCCCGGCAGCCAGTTCGAGACTGTCGCTCCCCCTCTTCATGGAGGAACGACACAGGACCCTGCGCTGTTCTTTCGTCTGCTCGGCCCTCCCCGGGTTTGCTGCTGGTTCTTCCCGGGTTGGCTACCGTCCCTTCCACCTCCGTGGAAGGGCGGTTCCCCCTGCCACATTCCCCACTTCCGCGGGGGAGCGGCACACCGCCGGCCGGCCGGCCGGCTCTCTCGGGGGCTGCACAGGTGTTCCCCTTAGATGTTCCTGGTGCATGTTGTCTCTCTCCTCCTTTATAGTCCTCTTCCGCCAATCCCAACTCGGCTGCCCACACGCCAAGTACGCTGCTCTCCTCCAATCAGGAGCAGGATCAGCTCCTGGAGGTCATCACTCAAGTTGGCAAGAGGCAGCTGCATAGAAGCTGTTTTCTCCTCTCCCAGCGCCATATTGTGGGAGAGCAGATGCATAGAATAAGTCTTAATTCCAGTAACTCAGTCCAATCCGAGTTGCTCCCCACAGAGACCACAGGCTGTGTGCTGCCTGCCTGCCACGGACCCTCTGTCCCGGGGAGGTCCTGTGGGCACGCAGCCTGTGGCCGCGGGTCTCTGCCTGGCCTGCCAAAAGGGTGCCCCGTTTGGATGCTGTGTGAGTCAGGGCTGATGGGGGAGAGGGGGACAGAGAGAGGAGAGAGAGACAGAGAGAGAGAGAGAAAGAGAGAGAGACGTGTAGGTGTTGGTGTAAGTCAGAGACAGAGGGAGAGGGTGCCTGTATTGCCTGCGAGGCTTGGTGTGGGGTCCCTCCTTTGCGCTCTGGAGGGCTTCCGCGGCTGTGGCGCGTGGCCGCCGCACGGCCAGGTGGCGCAGAGGGCCCGCGGGTTGGGCTGCGCGAGGCACCGGGCCCTGAGTGGTGGGCAACCGCGCCCTGGCGTCGTCTTCGGGCGGTGGTCGTGGTCGTGGTCGTGGTCACAGTCATTGGGCTCCCTGGGAGACAGGAGCCCGGGAGGGGCGGTGGGAGTGCAGGTGCCGGGAGCTGCTGGTGCGGCGGGCTGCGGGGTTGGGGCGGCCGGCAGGGGAGCGCCCTGGCGGGCGGTGAGTCGCTGGTTTGGGGTTGGAGGGGGCGCGCTGGATGGCGCGGGGCGTGGCCTGTGTCCCGGGGTGGGCCCCGGGGTTGGCGGTGGGGCTGCGGCAGCCGGGGACAGCTGGCCGGCCCGCCCGTGCCCGTGCCCGTGCCCAGGCCCAGGCCCAGGCCCAGGCCCAGGCCCGAGGCGCGGGCGGGCTGGGGCTGCCAGGTGGAGGGGTCGGGCTTCTGCCCCCTGCTGGAGCTGCGTTGGGGGTCGCAGGGGTCCCGGCGTGCGGGCTGGCGGATGGGGGCGTGGCTAGGCAGCCAGCCAAAGGCGAGCAAAAGGGGAGGGTGCCGCGGGGCAAAAGCCTACAGCACCCGGTATTCCCAGGCGGTCTCCCATCCAAGTACTAACCAGGCCCGACCCTGCTTAGCTTCCGAGATCAGACGAGATCGGGCGCGTTCAGGGTGGTATGGCCGTAGACGCCAGAGGCCGCCTCCAGGCCCCTCTTGAGTGCGCGCCCGCACAGCCGCCGCCGCCGCCGCCGCCGCCGCCGCCGCCTCCTCTTCCTGCCCGCTCCCCGCTCTCACTCCCATTCCCATTCCCATTCCCACTCCCGCTCCCGCTCCCGCTGCCGCTTCTCCTCCGCCTCCTCCCTCTTTTCTCTTCTCTTCTCTTCTCCTCCTCCCCCCCCTCCTCCTCAGCCGCCCTCCGCCTAGCCCTGCACCAGTGCCCGAACTCCAGCCCTCCGCCTGCCCAGCCCAGGACCTGCAGCACCGGGCGCCCAGTCGGCACGCTGCCGCCAAGCCAAGGGGAGCCAACCTCCTCCGGCTGCCGCTGGCCACAGGGAACTCCTACTCTCTCTTTCTAGGCCGGATCCCCTGCCTGCCGCCATCGCCCAGCCACACGCCAGCCGTGCCCGGCAGCCTCCACGCCTGCCCAGGGCTGCGCCCCGCGGCTCGCGGGTCCCGGCACCAGGGGGTTCGGCGCCCCACACCACCGCGGCCCGGGCCTTCCCTCCTACCCGGCCGCCAGCAGCCCCCCCACCGCTGACGCACAGGTCGCCCGCCCTCCCCCGGCACGGCCGCCGCGCCTCCACACACTCCCACGCCGCGAGGACAGCTGAGGGCCTGGGGACCCTTGTCCCCGCTCGGTCACGGGGGCCCAAGTGGGGCAGCAGGTCGGGAAGGAGGGCGGCAGCGCACGGAATCACCCCCGCCGCACGCTCGCGTGGGCACTCACACACACACACACACACACACACACACACGCCTACACAAGGGGCACACAGTCGCACACCCCGACACCCTTCGTGGCACAGAGGGATTTCCGTCCTCAGCGCCCGTTCCCTCACGGGAGGGTGGGGCGCTTCAGCGCGACCCGCACCCTCCAGCCCGGCAGCCAGTTCGAGACTGTCGCTCCCCCTCTTCATGGAGGAACGACACAGGACCCTGCGCTGTTCTTTCGTCTGCTCGGCCCTCCCCGGGTTTGCTGCTGGTTCTTCCCGGGTTGGCTACCGTCCCTTCCACCTCCGTGGAAGGGCGGTTCCCCCTGCCACATTCCCCACTTCCGCGGGGGAGCGGCACACCGCCGGCCGGCCGGCCGGCTCTCTCGGGGGCTGCACAGGTGTTCCCCTTAGATGTTCCTGGTGCATGTTGTCTCTCTCCTCCTTTATAGTCCTCTTCCGCCAATCCCAACTCGGCTGCCCACACGCCAAGTACGCTGCTCTCCTCCAATCAGGAGCAGGATCAGCTCCTGGAGGTCATCACTCAAGTTGGCAAGAGGCAGCTGCATAGAAGCTGTTTTCTCCTCTCCCAGCGCCATATTGTGGGAGAGCAGATGCATAGAATAAGTCTTAATTCCAGTAACTCAGTCCAATCCGAGTTGCTCCCCACAGAGACCACAGGCTGTGTGCTGCCTGCCTGCCACGGACCCTCTGTCCCGGGGAGGTCCTGTGGGCACGCAGCCTGTGGCCGCGGGTCTCTGCCTGGCCTGCCAAAAGGGTGCCCCGTTTGGATGCTGTGTGAGTCAGGGCTGATGGGGGAGAGGGGGACAGAGAGAGGAGAGAGAGACAGAGAGAGAGAGAGAAAGAGAGAGAGACGTGTAGGTGTTGGTGTAAGTCAGAGACAGAGGGAGAGGGTGCCTGTATTGCCTGCGAGGCTTGGTGTGGGGTCCCTCCTTTGCGCTCTGGAGGGCTTCCGCGGCTGTGGCGCGTGGCCGCCGCACGGCCAGGTGGCGCAGAGGGCCCGCGGGTTGGGCTGCGCGAGGCACCGGGCCCTGAGTGGTGGGCAACCGCGCCCTGGCGTCGTCTTCGGGCGGTGGTCGTGGTCGTGGTCGTGGTCACAGTCATTGGGCTCCCTGGGAGACAGGAGCCCGGGAGGGGCGGTGGGAGTGCAGGTGCCGGGAGCTGCTGGTGCGGCGGGCTGCGGGGTTGGGGCGGCCGGCAGGGGAGCGCCCTGGCGGGCGGTGAGTCGCTGGTTTGGGGTTGGAGGGGGCGCGCTGGATGGCGCGGGGCGTGGCCTGTGTCCCGGGGTGGGCCCCGGGGTTGGCGGTGGGGCTGCGGCAGCCGGGGACAGCTGGCCGGCCTGCCCGTGCCCGTGCCCGTGCCCGTGCCCGTGCCCAGGCCCAGGCCCAGGCCCAGGCCCAGGCCCAGGCCCGAGGCGCGGGCGGGCTGGGGCTGCCAGGTGGAGGGGTCGGGCTTCTGCCCCCTGCTGGAGCTGCGTTGGGGGTCGCAGGGGTCCCGGCGTGCGGGCTGGCGGATGGGGGCGTGGCTAGGCAGCCAGCCAAAGGCGAGCAAAAGGGGAGGGTGCCGCGGGGCAAAAGCCTACAGCACCCGGTATTCCCAGGCGGTCTCCCATCCAAGTACTAACCAGGCCCGACCCTGCTTAGCTTCCGAGATCAGACGAGATCGGGCGCGTTCAGGGTGGTATGGCCGTAGACGCCAGAGGCCGCCTCCAGGCCCCTCTTGAGTGCGCGCCCGCACAGCCGCCGCCGCCGCCGCCGCCGCCGCCGCCGCCTCCTCTTCCTGCCCGCTCCCCGCTCTCACTCCCATTCCCATTCCCATTCCCACTCCCGCTCCCGCTCCCGCTGCCGCTTCTCCTCCGCCTCCTCCCTCTTTTCTCTTCTCTTCTCTTCTCCTCCTCCCCCCCCTCCTCCTCAGCCGCCCTCCGCCTAGCCCTGCACCAGTGCCCGAACTCCAGCCCTCCGCCTGCCCAGCCCAGGACCTGCAGCACCGGGCGCCCAGTCGGCACGCTGCCGCCAAGCCAAGGGGAGCCAACCTCCTCCGGCTGCCGCTGGCCACAGGGAACTCCTACTCTCTCTTTCTAGGCCGGATCCCCTGCCTGCCGCCATCGCCCAGCCACACGCCAGCCGTGCCCGGCAGCCTCCACGCCTGCCCAGGGCTGCGCCCCGCGGCTCGCGGGTCCCGGCACCAGGGGGTTCGGTGCCCCACACCACCGCGGCCCGGGCCTTCCCTCCTACCCGGCCGCCAGCAGCCCCCCCACCGCTGACGCACAGGTCGCCCGCCCTCCCCCGGCACGGCCGCCGCGCCTCCACACACTCCCACGCCGCGAGGACAGCTGAGGGCCTGGGGACCCTTGTCCCCGCTCGGTCACGGGGGCCCAAGTGGGGCAGCAGGTCGGGAAGGAGGGCGGCAGCGTACGGAATCACCCCCGCCGCACGCTCGCGTGGGCACTCACACACACACACACACACACACACACGCCTACACAAGGGGCACACAGTCGCACACCCCGACACCCTTCGTGGCACAGAGGGATTTCCGTCCTCAGCGCCCGTTCCCTCACGGGAGGGTGGGGCGCTTCAGCGCGACCCGCACCCTCCAGCCCGGCAGCCAGTTCGAGACCACAGGCTGTGTGCTGCCTGCCTGCCACGGACCCTCTGTCCCGGGGAGGTCCTGTGGGCACGCAGCCTGTGGCCGCGGGTCTCTGCCTGGCCTGCCAAAAGGGTGCCCCGTTTGGATGCTGTGTGAGTCAGGGCTGATGGGGGAGAGGGGGACAGAGAGAGGAGAGAGAGACAGAGAGAGAGAGAGAAAGAGAGAGAGACGTGTAGGTGTTGGTGTAAGTCAGAGACAGAGGGAGAGGGTGCCTGTATTGCCTGCGAGGCTTGGTGTGGGGTCCCTCCTTTGCGCTCTGGAGGGCTTCCGCGGCTGTGGCGCGTGGCCGCCGCACGGCCAGGTGGCGCAGAGGGCCCGCGGGTTGGGCTGCGCGAGGCACCGGGCCCTGAGTGGTGGGCAACCGCGCCCTGGCGTCGTCTTCGGGCGGTGGTCGTGGTCGTGGTCGTGGTCACAGTCATTGGGCTCCCTGGGAGACAGGAGCCCGGGAGGGGCGGTGGGAGTGCAGGTGCCGGGAGCTGCTGGTGCGGCGGGCTGCGGGGTTGGGGCGGCCGGCAGGGGAGCGCCCTGGCGGGCGGTGAGTCGCTGGTTTGGGGTTGGAGGGGGCGCGCTGGATGGCGCGGGGCGTGGCCTGTGTCCCGGGGTGGGCCCCGGGGTTGGCGGTGGGGCTGCGGCAGCCGGGGACAGCTGGCCGGCCCGCCCGTGCCCGTGCCCGTGCCCGTGCCCGTGCCCGTGCCCGTGCCCAGGCCCAGGCCCAGGCCCAGGCCCAGGCCCAGGCCCGAGGCGCGGGCGGGCTAGGGCTGCCAGGTGGAGGGGTCGGGCTTCTGCCCCCTGCTGGAGCTGCGTTGGGGGTCGCAGGGGTCCCGGCGTGCGGGCTGGCGGATGGGGGCGTGGCTAGGCAGCCAGCCAAAGGCGAGCAAAAGGGGAGGGTGCCGCGGGGCAAAAGCCTACAGCACCCGGTATTCCCAGGCGGTCTCCCATCCAAGTACTAACCAGGCCCGACCCTGCTTAGCTTCCGAGATCAGACGAGATCGGGCGCGTTCAGGGTGGTATGGCCGTAGACGCCAGAGGCCGCCTCCAGGCCCCTCTTGAGTGCGCGCCCGCACAGCCGCCGCCGCCGCCGCCGCCGCCGCCGCCGCCGCCGCCGCCTCCTCTTCCTGCCCGCTCCCCGCTCTCACTCCCATTCCCATTCCCATTCCCACTCCCGCTCCCGCTCCCGCTGCCGCTTCTCCTCCGCCTCCTCCCTCTTTTCTCTTCTCTTCTCTTCTCCTCCTCCCCCCCCCCTCCTCAGCCGCCCTCCGCCTAGCCCTGCACCAGTGCCCGAACTCCAGCCCTCCGCCTGCCCAGCCCAGGACCTGCAGCACCGGGCGCCCAGTCGGCACGCTGCCGCCAAGCCAAGGGGAGCCAACCTCCTCCGGCTGCCGCTGGCCACAGGGAACTCCTACTCTCTCTTTCTAGGCCGGATCCCCTGCCTGCCGCCATCGCCCAGCCACACGCCAGCCGTGCCCGGCAGCCTCCACGCCTGCCCAGGGCTGCGCCCCGCGGCTCGCGGGTCCCGGCACCAGGGGGTTCGGCGCCCCACACCACCGCGGCCCGGGCCTTCCCTCCTACCCGGCCGCCAGCAGCCCCCCCACCGCTGACGCACAGGTCGCCCGCCCTCCCCCGGCACGGCCGCCGCGCCTCCACACACTCCCACGCCGCGAGGACAGCTGAGGGCCTGGGGACCCTTGTCCCCGCTCGGTCACGGGGGCCCAAGTGGGGCAGCAGGTCGGGAAGGAGGGCGGCAGCGCACGGAATCACCCCCGCCGCACGCTCGCGTGGGCACTCACACACACACACACACACACACACACACACGCCTACACAAGGGGCACACAGTCGCACACCCCGACACCCTTCGTGGCACAGAGGGATTTCCGTCCTCAGCGCCTGTTCCCTCACGGGAGGGTGGGGCGCTTCAGCGCGACCCGCACCCTCCAGCCCGGCAGCCAGTTCGAGACTGTCGCTCCCCCTCTTCATGGAGGAACGACACAGGACCCTGCGCTGTTCTTTCGTCTGCTCGGCCCTCCCCGGGTTTGCTGCTGGTTCTTCCCGGGTTGGCTACCGTCCCTTCCACCTCCGTGGAAGGGCGGTTCCCCCTGCCACATTCCCCACTTCCGCGGGGGAGCGGCACACCGCCGGCCGGCCGGCCGGCTCTCTCGGGGGCTGCACAGGTGTTCCCCTTAGATGTTCCTGGTGCATGTTGTCTCTCTCCTCCTTTATAGTCCTCTTCCGCCAATCCCAACTCGGCTGCCCACACGCCAAGTACGCTGCTCTCCTCCAATCAGGAGCAGGATCAGCTCCTGGAGGTCATCACTCAAGTTGGCAAGAGGCAGCTGCATAGAAGCTGTTTTCTCCTCTCCCAGCGCCATATTGTGGGAGAGCAGATGCATAGAATAAGTCTTAATTCCAGTAACTCAGTCCAATCCGAGTTGCTCCCCACAGAGACCACAGGCTGTGTGCTGCCTGCCTGCCACGGACCCTCTGTCCCGGGGAGGTCCTGTGGGCACGCAGCCTGTGGCCGCGGGTCTCTGCCTGGCCTGCCAAAAGGGTGCCCCGTTTGGATGCTGTGTGAGTCAGGGCTGATGGGGGAGAGGGGGACAGAGAGAGGAGAGAGAGACAGAGAGAGAGAAAGAGAGAGAGACGTGTAGGTGTTGGTGTAAGTCAGAGACAGAGGGAGAGGGTGCCTGTATTGCCTGCGAGGCTTGGTGTGGGGTCCCTCCTTTGCGCTCTGGAGGGCTTCCGCGGCTGTGGCGCGTGGCCGCCGCACGGCCAGGTGGCGCAGAGGGCCCGCGGGTTGGGCTGCGCGAGGCACCGGGCCCTGAGTGGTGGGCAACCGCGCCCTGGCGTCGTCTTCGGGCGGTGGTCGTGGTCGTGGTCGTGGTCACAGTCATTGGGCTCCCTGGGAGACAGGAGCCCGGGAGGGGCGGTGGGAGTGCAGGTGCCGGGAGCTGCTGGTGCGGCGGGCTGCGGGGTTGGGGCGGCCGGCAGGGGAGCGCCCTGGCGGGCGGTGAGTCGCTGGTTTGGGGTTGGAGGGGGCGCGCTGGATGGCGCGGGGCGTGGCCTGTGTCCCGGGGTGGGCCCCGGGGTTGGCGGTGGGGCTGCGGCAGCCGGGGACAGCTGGCCGGCCCGCCCGTGCCCGTGCCCGTGCCCAGGCCCAGGCCCAGGCCCAGGCCCAGGCCCGAGGCGCGGGCGGGCTAGGGCTGCCAGGTGGAGGGGTCGGGCTTCTGCCCCCTGCTGGAGCTGCGTTGGGGGTCGCAGGGGTCCCGGCGTGCGGGCTGGCGGATGGGGGCGTGGCTAGGCAGCCAGCCAAAGGCGAGCAAAAGGGGAGGGTGCCGCGGGGCAAAAGCCTACAGCACCCGGTATTCCCAGGCGGTCTCCCATCCAAGTACTAACCAGGCCCGACCCTGCTTAGCTTCCGAGATCAGACGAGATCGGGCGCGTTCAGGGTGGTATGGCCCTAGACGCCAGAGGCCGCCTCCAGGCCCCTCTTGAGTGCGCGCCCGCACAGCCGCCGCCGCCGCCGCCGCCGCCGCCGCCGCCGCCGCCTCCTCTTCCTGCCCGCTCCCCGATCTCACTCCCATTCCCATTCCCATTCCCACTCCCGCTCCCGCTCCCGCTGCCGCTTCTCCTCCGCCTCCTCCCTCTTTTCTCTTCTCTTCTCTTCTCCTCCTCCCCCCCCTCCTCCTCAGCCGCCCTCCGCCTAGCCCTGCACCAGTGCCCGAACTCCAGCCCTCCGCCTGCCCAGCCCAGGACCTGCAGCACCGGGCGCCCAGTCGGCACGCTGCCGCCAAGCCAAGGGGAGCCAACCTCCTCCGGCTGCCGCTGGCCACAGGGAACTCCTACTCTCTCTTTCTAGGCCGGATCCCCTGCCTGCCGCCATCGCCCAGCCACACGCCAGCCGTGCCCGGCAGCCTCCACGCCTGCCCAGGGCTGCGCCCCGCGGCTCGCGGGTCCCGGCACCAGGGGGTTCGGCGCCCCACACCACCGCGGCCCGGGCCTTCCCTCCTACCCGGCCGCCAGCAGCCCCCCCACCGCTGACGCACAGGTCGCCCGCCCTCCCCCGGCACGGCCGCCGCGCCTCCACACACTCCCACGCCGCGAGGACAGCTGAGGGCCTGGGGACCCTTGTCCCCGCTCGGTCACGGGGGCCCAAGTGGGGCAGCAGGTCGGGAAGGAGGGCGGCAGCGCACGGAATCACCCCCGCCGCACGCTCGCGTGGGCACTCACACACACACACACACACACACACACACGCCTACACAAGGGGCACACAGTCGCACACCCCGACACCCTTCGTGGCACAGAGGGATTTCCGTCCTCAGCGCCCGTTCCCTCACGGGAGGGTGGGGCGCTTCAGCGCGACCCGCACCCTCCAGCCCGGCAGCCAGTTCGAGACTGTCGCTCCCCCTCTTCATGGAGGAACGACACAGGACCCTGCGCTGTTCTTTCGTCTGCTCGGCCCTCCCCGGGTTTGCTGCTGGTTCTTCCCGGGTTGGCTACCGTCCCTTCCACCTCCGTGGAAGGGCGGTTCCCCCTGCCACATTCCCCACTTCCGCGGGGGAGCGGCACACCGCCGGCCGGCCGGCCGGCTCTCTCGGGGGCTGCACAGGTGTTCCCCTTAGATGTTCCTGGTGCATGTTGTCTCTCTCCTCCTTTATAGTCCTCTTCCGCCAATCCCAACTCGGCTGCCCACACGCCAAGTATGCTGCTCTCCTCCAATCAGGAGCAGGATCAGCTCCTGGAGGTCATCACTCAAGTTGGCAAGAGGCAGCTGCATAGAAGCTGTTTTCTCCTCTCCCAGCGCCATATTGTGGGAGAGCAGATGCATAGAATAAGTCTTAATTCCAGTAACTCAGTCCAATCCGAGTTGCTCCCCACAGAGACCACAGGCTGTGTGCTGCCTGCCTGCCACGGACCCTCTGTCCCGGGGAGGTCCTGTGGGCACGCAGCCTGTGGCCGCGGGTCTCTGCCTGGCCTGCCAAAAGGGTGCCCCGTTTGGATGCTGTGTGAGTCAGGGCTGATGGGGGAGAGGGGGACAGAGAGAGGAGAGAGAGACAGAGAGAGAGAGAGAAAGAGAGAGAGACGTGTAGGTGTTGGTGTAAGTCAGAGACAGAGGGAGAGGGTGCCTGTATTGCCTGCGAGGCTTGGTGTGGGGTCCCTCCTTTGCGCTCTGGAGGGCTTCCGCGGCTGTGGCGCGTGGCCGCCGCACGGCCAGGTGGCGCAGAGGGCCCGCGGGTTGGGCTGCGCGAGGCACCGGGCCCTGAGTGGTGGGCAACCGCGCCCTGGCGTCGTCTTCGGGCGGTGGTCGTGGTCGTGGTCGTGGTCACAGTCATTGGGCTCCCTGGGAGACAGGAGCCCGGGAGGGGCGGTGGGAGTGCAGGTGCCGGGAGCTGCTGGTGCGGCGGGCTGCGGGGTTGGGGCGGCCGGCAGGGGAGCGCCCTGGCGGGCGGTGAGTCGCTGGTTTGGGGTTGGAGGGGGCGCGCTGGATGGCGCGGGGCGTGGCCTGTGTCCCGGGGTGGGCCCCGGGGTTGGCGGTGGGGCTGCGGCAGCCGGGGACAGCTGGCCGGCCCGCCCGTGCCCGTGCCCGTGCCCGTGCCCGTGCCCAGGCCCAGGCCCAGGCCCAGGCCCAGGCCCGAGGCGCGGGCGGGCTGGGGCTGCCAGGTGGAGGGGTCGGGCTTCTGCCCCCTGCTGGAGCTGCGTTGGGGGTCGCAGGGGTCCCGGCGTGCGGGCTGGCGGATGGGGGCGTGGCTAGGCAGCCAGCCAAAGGCGAGCAAAAGGGGAGGGTGCCGCGGGGCAAAAGCCTACAGCACCCGGTATTCCCAGGCGGTCTCCCATCCAAGTACTAACCAGGCCCGACCCTGCTTAGCTTCCGAGATCAGACGAGATCGGGCGCGTTCAGGGTGGTATGGCCGTAGACGCCAGAGGCCGCCTCCAGGCCCCTCTTGAGTGCGCGCCCGCACAGCCGCCGCCGCCGCCGCCTCCTCCTCCTCCTCCTCCTGCCCGCTCCCCGCTCTCACTCCCATTCCCATTCCCATTCCCATTCCCGCTCCCGCTCCCGCTCCCGCTCCCGCTCCCGCTGCCGCTTCTCCTCCGCCTCCTCCCTCTTTTCTCTTCTCTTCTCTTCTCCTCCTCCCCCCCCCTCCTCAGCCGCCCTCCGCCTAGCCCTGCACCAGTGCCCGAACTCCAGCCCTCCGCCTGCCCAGCCCAGGACCTGCAGCACCGGGCGCCCAGTCGGCACGCTGCCGCCAAGCCAAGGGGAGCCAACCTCCTCCGGCTGCCGCTGGCCACAGGGAACTCCTACTCTCTCTTTCTAGGCCGGATCCCCTGCCTGCCGCCATCGCCCAGCCACACGCCAGCCGTGCCCGGCAGCCTCCACGCCTGCCCAGGGCTGCGCCCCGCGGCTCGCGGGTCCCGGCACCAGGGGGTTCGGCGCCCCACACCACCGCGGCCCGGGCCTTCCCTCCTACCCGGCCGCCAGCAGCCCCCCCACCGCTGACGCACAGGTCGCCCGCCCTCCCCCGGCACGGCCGCCGCGCCTCCACACACTCCCACGCCGCGAGGACAGCTGAGGGCCTGGGGACCCTTGTCCCCGCTCGGTCACGGGGGCCCAAGTGGGGCAGCAGGTCGGGAAGGAGGGCGGCAGCGCACGGAATCACCCCCGCCGCACGCTCGCGTGGGCACTCACACACACACACACACACACACACGCCTACACAAGGGGCACACAGTCGCACACCCCGACACCCTTCGTGGCACAGAGGGATTTCCGTCCTCAGCGCCCGTTCCCTCACGGGAGGGTGGGGCGCTTCAGCGCGACCCGCACCCTCCAGCCCGGCAGCCAGTTCGAGACTGTCGCTCCCCCTCTTCATGGAGGAACGACACAGGACCCTGCGCTGTTCTTTCGTCTGCTCGGCCCTCCCCGGGTTTGCTGCTGGTTCTTCCCGGGTTGGCTACCGTCCCTTCCACCTCCGTGGAAGGGCGGTTCCCCCTGCCACATTCCCCACTTCCGCGGGGGAGCGGCACACCGCCGGCCGGCCGGCCGGCTCTCTCGGGGGCTGCACAGGTGTTCCCCTTAGATGTTCCTGGTGCATGTTGTCTCTCTCCTCCTTTATAGTCCTCTTCCGCCAATCCCAACTCGGCTGCCCACACGCCAAGTACGCTGCTCTCCTCCAATCAGGAGCAGGATCAGCTCCTGGAGGTCATCACTCAAGTTGGCAAGAGGCAGCTGCATAGAAGCTGTTTTCTCCTCTCCCAGCGCCATATTGTGGGAGAGCAGATGCATAGAATAAGTCTTAATTCCAGTAACTCAGTCCAATCCGAGTTGCTCCCCACAGAGACCACAGGCTGTGTGCTGCCTGCCTGCCACGGACCCTCTGTCCCGGGGAGGTCCTGTGGGCACGCAGCCTGTGGCCGCGGGTCTCTGCCTGGCCTGCCAAAAGGGTGCCCCGTTTGGATGCTGTGTGAGTCAGGGCTGATGGGGGAGAGGGGGACAGAGAGAGGAGAGAGAGACAGAGAGAGAGAGAGAAAGAGAGAGAGACGTGTAGGTGTTGGTGTAAGTCAGAGACAGAGGGAGAGGGTGCCTGTATTGCCTGCGAGGCTTGGTGTGGGGTCCCTCCTTTGCGCTCTGGAGGGCTTCCGCGGCTGTGGCGCGTGGCCGCCGCACGGCCAGGTGGCGCAGAGGGCCCGCGGGTTGGGCTGCGCGAGGCACCGGGCCCTGAGTGGTGGGCAACCGCGCCCTGGCGTCGTCTTCGGGCGGTGGTCGTGGTCGTGGTCGTGGTCACAGTCATTGGGCTCCCTGGGAGACAGGAGCCCGGGAGGGGCGGTGGGAGTGCAGGTGCCGGGAGCTGCTGGTGCGGCGGGCTGCGGGGTTGGGGCGGCCGGCAGGGGAGCGCCCTGGCGGGCGGTGAGTCGCTGGTTTGGGGTTGGAGGGGGCGCGCTGGATGGCGCGGGGCGTGGCCTGTGTCCCGGGGTGGGCCCCGGGGTTGGCGGTGGGGCTGCGGCAGCCGGGGACAGCTGGCCGGCCCGCCCGTGCCCGTGCCCGTGCCCGTGCCCAGGCCCAGGCCCAGGCCCAGGCCCAGGCCCAGGCCCGAGGCGCGGGCGGGCTGGGGCTGCCAGGTGGAGGGGTCGGGCTTCTGCCCCCTGCTGGAGCTGCGTTGGGGGTCGCAGGGGTCCCGGCGTGCGGGCTGGCGGATGGGGGCGTGGCTAGGCAGCCAGCCAAAGGCGAGCAAAAGGGGAGGGTGCCGCGGGGCAAAAGCCTACAGCACCCGGTATTCCCAGGCGGTCTCCCATCCAAGTACTAACCAGGCCCGACCCTGCTTAGCTTCCGAGATCAGACGAGATCGGGCGCGTTCAGGGTGGTATGGCCGTAGACGCCAGAGGCCGCCTCCAGGCCCCTCTTGAGTGCGCGCCCGCACAGCCGCCGCCGCCGCCGCCTCCTCCTCCTCCTCCTCCTCCTGCCCGCTCCCCGCTCTCACTCCCATTCCCATTCCCATTCCCATTCCCATTCCCACTCCCGCTCCCGCTCCCGCTCCCGCTCCCGCTGCCGCTTCTCCTCCGCCTCCTCCCTCTTTTCTCTTCTCTTCTCTTCTCCTCCTCCCCCCCCTCCTCCTCAGCCGCCCTCCGCCTAGCCCTGCACCAGTGCCCGAACTCCAGCCCTCCGCCTGCCCAGCCCAGGACCTGCAGCACCGGGCGCCCAGTCGGCACGCTGCCGCCAAGCCAAGGGGAGCCAACCTCCTCCGGCTGCCGCTGGCCACAGGGAACTCCTACTCTCTCTTTCTAGGCCGGATCCCCTGCCTGCCGCCATCGCCCAGCCACACGCCAGCCGTGCCCGGCAGCCTCCACGCCTGCCCAGGGCTGCGCCCCGCGGCTCGCGGGTCCCGGCACCAGGGGGTTCGGCGCCCCACACCACCGCGGCCCGGGCCTTCCCTCCTACCCGGCCGCCAGCAGCCCCCCCACCGCTGACGCACAGGTCGCCCGCCCTCCCCCGGCACGGCCGCCGCGCCTCCACACACTCCCACACCGCGAGGACAGCTGAGGGCCTGGGGACCCTTGTCCCCGCTCGGTCACGGGGGCCCAAGTGGGGCAGCAGGTCGGGAAGGAGGGCGGCAGCGTACGGAATCACCCCCGCCGCACGCTCGCGTGGGCACTCACACACACACACACACACACACACACGCCTACACAAGGGGCACACAGTCGCACACCCCGACACCCTTCGTGGCACAGAGGGATTTCCGTCCTCAGCACCCGTTCCCTCACGGGAGGGTGGGGCGCTTCAGCGCGACCCGCACCCTCCAGCCCGGCAGCCAGTTCGAGACCACAGGCTGTGTGCTGCCTGCCTGCCACGGACCCTCTGTCCCGGGGAGGTCCTGTGGGCACGCAGCCTGTGGCCGCGGGTCTCTGCCTGTCCTGCCAAAAGGGTGCCCCGTTTGGATGCTGTGTGAGTCAGGGCTGATGGGGGAGAGGGGGACAGAGAGAGGAGAGAGAGACAGAGAGAGAGAGAGAAAGAGAGAGAGACGTGTAGGTGTTGGTGTAAGTCAGAGACAGAGGGAGAGGGTGCCTGTATTGCCTGCGAGGCTTGGTGTGGGGTCCCTCCTTTGCGCTCTGGAGGGCTTCCGCGGCTGTGGCGCGTGGCCGCCGCACGGCCAGGTGGCGCAGAGGGCCCGCGGGTTGGGCTGCGCGAGGCACCGGGCCCTGAGTGGTGGGCAACCGCGCCCTGGCGTCGTCTTCGGGCGGTGGTCGTGGTCGTGGTCGTGGTCACAGTCATTGGGCTCCCTGGGAGACAGGAGCCCGGGAGGGGCGGTGGGAGTGCAGGTGCCGGGAGCTGCTGGTGCGGCGGGCTGCGGGGTTGGGGCGGCCGGCAGGGGAGCGCCCTGGCGGGCGGTGAGTCGCTGGTTTGGGGTTGGAGGGGGCGCGCTGGATGGCGCGGGGCGTGGCCTGTGTCCCGGGGTGGGCCCCGGGGTTGGCGGTGGGGCTGCGGCAGCCGGGGACAGCTGGCCGGCCCGCCCGTGCCCGTGCCCGTGCCCGTGCCCGTGCCCAGGCCCAGGCCCGAGGCGCGGGCGGGCTGGGGCTGCCAGGTGGAGGGGTCGGGCTTCTGCCCCCTGCTGGAGCTGCGTTGGGGGTCGCAGGGGTCCCGGCGTGCGGGCTGGCGGATGGGGGCGTGGCTAGGCAGCCAGCCAAAGGCGAGCAAAAGGGGAGGGTGCCGCGGGGCAAAAGCCTACAGCACCCGGTATTCCCAGGCGGTCTCCCATCCAAGTACTAACCAGGCCCGACCCTGCTTAGCTTCCGAGATCAGACGAGATCGGGCGCGTTCAGGGTGGTATGGCCGTAGACGCCAGAGGCCGCCTCCAGGCCCCTCTTGAGTGCGCGCCCGCACAGCCGCCGCCGCCGCCGCCTCCTCCTCCTCCTCCTCCTGCCCGCTCCCCGCTCTCACTCCCATTCCCATTCCCATTCCCATTCCCGCTCCCGCTCCCGCTGCCGCTCCCGCTGCCGCTTCTCCTCCGCCTCCTCCCTCTTTTCTCTTCTCTTCTCTTCTCCTCCTCCCCCCCCTCCTCAGCCGCCCTCCGCCTAGCCCTGCACCAGTGCCCGAACTCCAGCCCTCCGCCTGCCCAGCCCAGGACCTGCAGCACCGGGCGCCCAGTCGGCACGCTGCCGCCAAGCCAAGGGGAGCCAACCTCCTCCGGCTGCCGCTGGCCACAGGGAACTCCTACTCTCTCTTTCTAGGCCGGATCCCCTGCCTGCCGCCATCGCCCAGCCACACGCCAGCCGTGCCCGGCAGCCTCCACGCCTGCCCAGGGCTGCGCCCCGCGGCTCGCGGGTCCCGGCACCAGGGGGTTCGGCGCCCCACACCACCGCGGCCCGGGCCTTCCCTCCTACCCGGCCGCCAGCAGCCCCCCCACCGCTGACGCACAGGTCGCCCGCCCTCCCCCGGCACGGCCGCCGCGCCTCCACACACTCCCACGCCGCGAGGACAGCTGAGGGCCTGGGGACCCTTGTCCCCGCTCGGTCACGGGGGCCCAAGTGGGGCAGCAGGTCGGGAAGGAGGGCGGCAGCGCACGGAATCACCCCCGCCGCACGCTCGCGTGGGCACTCACACACACACACACACACACACACACACACACGCCTACACAAGGGGCACACAGTCGCACACCCCGACACCCTTCGTGGCACAGAGGGATTTCCGTCCTCAGCGCCCGTTCCCTCACGGGAGGGTGGGGCGCTTCAGCGCGACCCGCACCCTCCAGCCCGGCAGCCAGTTCGAGACCACAGGCTGTGTGCTGCCTGCCTGCCACGGACCCTCTGTCCCGGGGAGGTCCTGTGGGCACGCAGCCTGTGGCCGCGGGTCTCTGCCTGGCCTGCCAAAAGGGTGCCCCGTTTGGATGCTGTGTGAGTCAGGGCTGATGGGGGAGAGGGGGACAGAGAGAGGAGAGAGAGACAGAGAGAGAGAGAGAAAGAGAGAGAGACGTGTAGGTGTTGGTGTAAGTCAGAGACAGAGGGAGAGGGTGCCTGTATTGCCTGCGAGGCTTGGTGTGGGGTCCCTCCTTTGCGCTCTGGAGGGCTTCCGCGGCTGTGGCGCGTGGCCGCCGCACGGCCAGGTGGCGCAGAGGGCCCGCGGGTTGGGCTGTGCGAGGCACCGGGCCCTGAGTGGTGGGCAACCGCGCCCTGGCGTCGTCTTCGGGCGGTGGTCGTGGTCGTGGTCGTGGTCACAGTCATTGGGCTCCCTGGGAGACAGGAGCCCGGGAGGGGCGGTGGGAGTGCAGGTGCCGGGAGCTGCTGGTGCGGCGGGCTGCGGGGTTGGGGCGGCCGGCAGGGGAGCGCCCTGGCGGGCGGTGAGTCGCTGGTTTGGGGTTGGAGGGGGCGCGCTGGATGGCGCGGGGCGTGGCCTGTGTCCCGGGGTGGGCCCCGGGGTTGGCGGTGGGGCTGCGGCAGCCGGGGACAGCTGGCCGGCCCGCCCGTGCCCGTGCCCGTGCCCGTGCCCGTGCCCAGGCCCAGGCCCGAGGCGCGGGCGGGCTGGGGCTGCCAGGTGGAGGGGTCGGGCTTCTGCCCCCTGCTGGAGCTGCGTTGGGGGTCGCAGGGGTCCCGGCGTGCGGGCTGGCGGATGGGGGCGTGGCTAGGCAGCCAGCCAAAGGCGAGCAAAAGGGGAGGGTGCCGCGGGGCAAAAGCCTACAGCACCCGGTATTCCCAGGCGGTCTCCCATCCAAGTACTAACCAGGCCCGACCCTGCTTAGCTTCCGAGATCAGACGAGATCGGGCGCGTTCAGGGTGGTATGGCCGTAGACGCCAGAGGCCGCCTCCAGGCCCCTCTTGAGTGCGCGCCCGCACAGCCGCCGCCGCCGCCGCCGCCTCCTCCTCCTCCTCCTGCCCGCTCCCCGCTCTCACTCCCATTCCCATTCCCATTCCCATTCCCATTCCCATTCCCGCTCCCGCTCCCGCTCCCGCTCCCGCTGCCGCTTCTCCTCCGCCTCCTCCCTCTTTTCTCTTCTCTTCTCTTCTCCTCCTCCCCCCCCTCCTCCTCAGCCGCCCTCCGCCTAGCCCTGCACCAGTTCCCGAACTCCAGCCCTCCGCCTGCCCAGCCCAGGACCTGCAGCACCGGGCGCCCAGTCGGCACGCTGCCGCCAAGCCAAGGGGAGCCAACCTCCTCCGGCTGCCGCTGGCCACAGGGAACTCCTACTCTCTCTTTCTAGGCCGGATCCCCTGCCTGCCGCCATCGCCCAGCCACACGCCAGCCGTGCCCGGCAGCCTCCACGCCTGCCCAGGGCTGCGCCCCGCGGCTCGCGGGTCCCGGCACCAGGGGGTTCGGCGCCCCACACCACCGCGGCCCGGGCCTTCCCTCCTACCCGGCCGCCAGCAGCCCCCCCACCGCTGACGCACAGGTCGCCCGCCCTCCCCCGGCACGGCCGCCGCGCCTCCACACACTCCCACGCCGCGAGGACAGCTGAGGGCCTGGGGACCCTTGTCCCCGCTCGGTCACGGGGGCCCAAGTGGGGCAGCAGGTCGGGAAGGAGGGCGGCAGCGCACGGAATCACCCCCGCCGCACGCTCGCGTGGGCACTCACACACACACACACACACACACACACACACACGCCTACACAAGGGGCACACAGTCGCACACCCCGACACCCTTCGTGGCACAGAGGGATTTCCGTCCTCAGCGCCCGTTCCCTCACGGGAGGGTGGGGCGCTTCAGCGCGACCCGCACCCTCCAGCCCGGCAGCCAGTTCGAGACCACAGGCTGTGTGCTGCCTGCCTGCCACGGACCCTCTGTCCCGGGGAGGTCCTGTGGGCACGCAGCCTGTGGCCGCGGGACTCTGCCTGGCCTGCCAAAAGGGTGCCCCGTTTGGATGCTGTGTGAGTCAGGGCTGATGGGGGAGAGGGGGACAGAGAGAGGAGAGAGAGACAGAGAGAGAGAGAGAGAGAGAGAGACGTGTAGGTGTTGGTGTAAGTCAGAGACAGAGGGAGAGGGTGCCTGTATTGCCTGCGAGGCTTGGTGTGGGGTCCCTCCTTTGCGCTCTGGAGGGCTTCCGCGGCTGTGGCGCGTGGCCGCCGCACGGCCAGGTGGCGCAGAGGGCCCGCGGGTTGGGCTGCGCGAGGCACCGGGCCCTGAGTGGTGGGCAACCGCGCCCTGGCGTCGTCTTCGGGCGGTGGTCGTGGTCGTGGTCGTGGTCACAGTCATTGGGCTCCCTGGGAGACAGGAGCCCGGGAGGGGCGGTGGGAGTGCAGGTGCCGGGAGCTGCTGGTGCGGCGGGCTGCGGGGTTGGGGCGGCCGGCAGGGGAGCGCCCTGGCGGGCGGTGAGTCGCTGGTTTGGGGTTGGAGGGGGCGCGCTGGATGGCGCGGGGCGTGGCCTGTGTCCCGGGGTGGGCCCCGGGGTTGGCGGTGGGGCTGCGGCAGCCGGGGACAGCTGGCCGGCCCGCCCGTGCCCGTGCCCGTGCCCGTGCCCAGGCCCAGGCCCGAGGCGCGGGCGGGCTGGGGCTGCCAGGTGGAGGGGTCGGGCTTCTGCCCCCTGCTGGAGCTGCGTTGGGGGTCGCAGGGGTCCCGGCGTGCGGGCTGGCGGATGGGGGCGTGGCTAGGCAGCCAGCCAAAGGCGAGCAAAAGGGGAGGGTGCCGCGGGGCAAAAGCCTACAGCACCCGGTATTCCCAGGCGGTCTCCCATCCAAGTACTAACCAGGCCCGACCCTGCTTAGCTTCCGAGATCAGACGAGATCGGGCGCGTTCAGGGTGGTATGGCCGTAGACGCCAGAGGCCGCCTCCAGGCCCCTCTTGAGTGCGCGCCCGCACAGCCGCCGCCGCCGCCGCCTCCTCCTCCTCCTCCTCCTGCCCGCTCCCCGCTCTCACTCCCATTCCCATTCCCATTCCCATTCCCGCTCCCGCTCCCGCTCCCGCTCCCGCTGCCGCTTCTCCTCCGCCTCCTCCCTCTTTTCTCTTCTCTTCTCTTCTCCTCCTCCCCCCCCCCTCCTCAGCCGCCCTCCGCCTAGCCCTGCACCAGTGCCCGAACTCCAGCCCTCCGCCTGCCCAGCCCAGGACCTGCAGCACCGGGCGCCCAGTCGGCACGCTGCCGCCAAGCCAAGGGGAGCCAACCTCCTCCGGCTGCCGCTGGCCACAGGGAACTCCTACTCTCTCTTTCTAGGCCGGATCCCCTGCCTGCCGCCATCGCCCAGCCACACGCCAGCCGTGCCCGGCAGCCTCCACGCCTGCCCAGGGCTGCGCCCCGCGGCTCGCGGGTCCCGGCACCAGGGGGTTCGGCGCCCCACACCACCGCGGCCCGGGCCTTCCCTCCTACCCGGCCGCCAGCAGCCCCCCCACCGCTGACGCACAGGTCGCCCGCCCTCCCCCGGCACGGCCGCCGCGCCTACACACACTCCCACGCCGCGAGGACAGCTGAGGGCCTGGGGACCCTTGTCCCCGCTCGGTCACGGGGGCCCAAGTGGGGCAGCAGGTCGGGAAGGAGGGCGGCAGCGCACGGAATCACCCCCGCCGCACGCTCGCGTGGGCACTCACACACACACACACACACACACACACACACACGCCTACACAAGGGGCACACAGTCGCACACCCCGACACCCTTCGTGGCACAGAGGGATTTCCGTCCTCAGCGCCCGTTCCCTCACGGGAGGGTGGGGCGCTTCAGCGCGACCCGCACCCTCCAGCCCGGCAGCCAGTTCGAGACTGTCGCTCCCCCTCTTCATGGAGGAACGACACAGGACCCTGCGCTGTTCTTTCGTCTGCTCGGCCCTCCCCGGGTTTGCTGCTGGTTCTTCCCGGGTTGGCTACCGTCCCTTCCACCTCCGTGGAAGGGCGGTTCCCCCTGCCACATTCCCCACTTCCGCGGGGGAGCGGCACACCGCCGGCCGGCCGGCCGGCTCTCTCGGGGGCTGCACAGGTGTTCCCCTTAGATGTTCCTGGTGCATGTTGTCTCTCTCCTCCTTTATAGTCCTCTTCCGCCAATCCCAACTCGGCTGCCCACACGCCAAGTACGCTGCTCTCCTCCAATCAGGAGCAGGATCAGCTCCTGGAGGTCATCACTCAAGTTGGCAAGAGGCAGCTGCATAGAAGCTGTTTTCTCCTCTCCCAGCGCCATATTGTGGGAGAGCAGATGCATAGAATAAGTCTTAATTCCAGTAACTCAGTCCAATCCGAGTTGCTCCCCACAGAGACCACAGGCTGTGTGCTGCCTGCCTGCCACGGACCCTCTGTCCCGGGGAGGTCCTGTGGGCACGCAGCCTGTGGCCGCGGGTCTCTGCCTGGCCTGCCAAAAGGGTGCCCCGTTTGGATGCTGTGTGAGTCAGGGCTGATGGGGGAGAGGGGGACAGAGAGAGGAGAGAGAGACAGAGAGAGAGAGAGAAAGAGAGAGAGACGTGTAGGTGTTGGTGTAAGTCAGAGACAGAGGGAGAGGGTGCCTGTATTGCCTGCGAGGCTTGGTGTGGGGTCCCTCCTTTGCGCTCTGGAGGGCTTCCGCGGCTGTGGCGCGTGGCCGCCGCACGGCCAGGTGGCGCAGAGGGCCCGCGGGTTGGGCTGCGCGAGGCACCGGGCCCTGAGTGGTGGGCAACCGCGCCCTGGCGTCGTCTTCGGGCGGTGGTCGTGGTCGTGGTCGTGGTCACAGTCATTGGGCTCCCTGGGAGACAGGAGCCCGGGAGGGGCGGTGGGAGTGCAGGTGCCGGGAGCTGCTGGTGCGGCGGGCTGCGGGGTTGGGGCGGCCGGCAGGGGAGCGCCCTGGCGGGCGGTGAGTCGCTGGTTTGGGGTTGGAGGGGGCGCGCTGGATGGCGCGGGGCGTGGCCTGTGTCCCGGGGTGGGCCCCGGGGTTGGCGGTGGGGCTGCGGCAGCCGGGGACAGCTGGCCGGCCCGCCCGTGCCCGTGCCCGTGCCCGTGCCCAGGCCCAGGCCCAGGCCCAGGCCCAGGCCCAGGCCCGAGGCGCGGGCGGGCTGGGGCTGCCAGGTGGAGGGGTCGGGCTTCTGCCCCCTGCTGGAGCTGCGTTGGGGGTCGCAGGGGTCCCGGCGTGCGGGCTGGCGGATGGGGGCGTGGCTAGGCAGCCAGCCAAAGGCGAGCAAAAGGGGAGGGTGCCGCGGGGCAAAAGCCTACAGCACCCGGTATTCCCAGGCGGTCTCCCATCCAAGTACTAACCAGGCCCGACCCTGCTTAGCTTCCGAGATCAGACGAGATCGGGCGCGTTCAGGGTGGTATGGCCGTAGACGCCAGAGGCCGCCTCCAGGCCCCTCTTGAGTGCGCGCCCGCACAGCCGCCGCCGCCGCCGCCGCCGCCGCCGCCGCCGCCGCCTCCTCTTCCTGCCCGCTCCCCGCTCTCACTCCCATTCCCATTCCCATTCCCACTCCCGCTCCCGCTCCCGCTGCCGCTTCTCCTCCGCCTCCTCCCTCTTTTCTCTTCTCTTCTCTTCTCCTCCTCCCCCCCCCCTCCTCAGCCGCCCTCCGCCTAGCCCTGCACCAGTGCCCGAACTCCAGCCCTCCGCCTGCCCAGCCCAGGACCTGCAGCACCGGGCGCCCAGTCGGCACGCTGCCGCCAAGCCAAGGGGAGCCAACCTCCTCCGGCTGCCGCTGGCCACAGGGAACTCCTACTCTCTCTTTCTAGGCCGGATCCCCTGCCTGCCGCCATCGCCCAGCCACACGCCAGCCGTGCCCGGCAGCCTCCACGCCTGCCCAGGGCTGCGCCCCGCGGCTCGCGGGTCCCGGCACCAGGGGGTTCGGCGCCCCACACCACCGCGGCCCGGGCCTTCCCTCCTACCCGGCCGCCAGCAGCCCCCCCACCGCTGACGCACAGGTCGCCCGCCCTCCCCCGGCACGGCCGCCGCGCCTCCACACACTCCCACGCCGCGAGGACAGCTGAGGGCCTGGGGACCCTTGTCCCCGCTCGGTCACGGGGGCCCAAGTGGGGCAGCAGGTCGGGAAGGAGGGCGGCAGCGTACGGAATCACCCCCGCCGCACGCTCGCGTGGGCACTCACACACACACACACACACACACGCCTACACAAGGGGCACACAGTCGCACACCCCGACACCCTTCGTGGCACAGAGGGATTTCCGTCCTCAGCGCCCGTTCCCTCACGGGAGGGTGGGGCGCTTCAGCGCGACCCGCACCCTCCAGCCCGGCAGCCAGTTCGAGACCACAGGCTGTGTGCTGCCTGCCTGCCACGGACCCTCTGTCCCGGGGAGGTCCTGTGGGCACGCAGCCTGTGGCCGCGGGTCTCTGCCTGGCCTGCCAAAAGGGTGCCCCGTTTGGATGCTGTGTGAGTCAGGGCTGATGGGGGAGAGGGGGACAGAGAGAGGAGAGAGAGACAGAGAGAGAGAGAGAAAGAGAGAGAGACGTGTAGGTGTTGGTGTAAGTCAGAGACAGAGGGAGAGGGTGCCTGTATTGCCTGCGAGGCTTGGTGTGGGGTCCCTCCTTTGCGCTCTGGAGGGCTTCCGCGGCTGTGGCGCGTGGCCGCCGCACGGCCAGGTGGCGCAGAGGGCCCGCGGGTTGGGCTGTGCGAGGCACCGGGCCCTGAGTGGTGGGCAACCGCGCCCTGGCGTCGTCTTCGGGCGGTGGTCGTGGTCGTGGTCGTGGTCACAGTCATTGGGCTCCCTGGGAGACAGGAGCCCGGGAGGGGCGGTGGGAGTGCAGGTGCCGGGAGCTGCTGGTGCGGCGGGCTGCGGGGTTGGGGCGGCCGGCAGGGGAGCGCCCTGGCGGGCGGTGAGTCGCTGGTTTGGGGTTGGAGGGGGCGCGCTGGATGGCGCGGGGCGTGGCCTGTGTCCCGGGGTGGGCCCCGGGGTTGGCGGTGGGGCTGCGGCAGCCGGGGACAGCTGGCCGGCCCGCCCGTGCCCGTGCCCGTGCCCGTGCCCGTGCCCAGGCCCAGGCCCGAGGCGCGGGCGGGCTGGGGCTGCCAGGTGGAGGGGTCGGGCTTCTGCCCCCTGCTGGAGCTGCGTTGGGGGTCGCAGGGGTCCCGGCGTGCGGGCTGGCGGATGGGGGCGTGGCTAGGCAGCCAGCCAAAGGCGAGCAAAAGGGGAGGGTGCCGCGGGGCAAAAGCCTACAGCACCCGGTATTCCCAGGCGGTCTCCCATCCAAGTACTAACCAGGCCCGACCCTGCTTAGCTTCCGAGATCAGACGAGATCGGGCGCGTTCAGGGTGGTATGGCCGTAGACGCCAGAGGCCGCCTCCAGGCCCCTCTTGAGTGCGCGCCCGCACAGCCGCCGCCGCCGCCGCCGCCTCCTCCTCCTCCTCCTGCCCGCTCCCCGCTCTCACTCCCATTCCCATTCCCATTCCCATTCCCATTCCCATTCCCGCTCCCGCTCCCGCTCCCGCTCCCGCTGCCGCTTCTCCTCCGCCTCCTCCCTCTTTTCTCTTCTCTTCTCTTCTCCTCCTCCCCCCCCCTCCTCCTCAGCCGCCCTCCGCCTAGCCCTGCACCAGTGCCCGAACTCCAGCCCTCCGCCTGCCCAGCCCAGGACCTGCAGCACCGGGCGCCCAGTCGGCACGCTGCCGCCAAGCCAAGGGGAGCCAACCTCCTCCGGCTGCCGCTGGCCACAGGGAACTCCTACTCTCTCTTTCTAGGCCGGATCCCCTGCCTGCCGCCATCGCCCAGCCACACGCCAGCCGTGCCCGGCAGCCTCCACGCCTGCCCAGGGCTGCGCCCCGCGGCTCGCGGGTCCCGGCACCAGGGGGTTCGGCGCCCCACACCACCGCGGCCCGGGCCTTCCCTCCTACCCGGCCGCCAGCAGCCCCCCCACCGCTGACGCACAGGTCGCCCGCCCTCCCCCGGCACGGCCGCCGCGCCTCCACACACTCCCACGCCGCGAGGACAGCTGAGGGCCTGGGGACCCTTGTCCCCGCTCGGTCACGGGGGCCCAAGTGGGGCAGCAGGTCGGGAAGGAGGGCGGCAGCGCACGGAATCACCCCCGCCGCACGCTCGCGTGGGCACTCACACACACACACACACACACACACACACACACGCCTACACAAGGGGCACACAGTCGCACACCCCGACACCCTTCGTGGCACAGAGGGATTTCCGTCCTCAGCGCCCGTTCCCTCACGGGAGGGTGGGGCGCTTCAGCGCGACCCGCACCCTCCAGCCCGGCAGCCAGTTCGAGACCACAGGCTGTGTGCTGCCTGCCTGCCACGGACCCTCTGTCCCGGGGAGGTCCTGTGGGCACGCAGCCTGTGGCCGCGGGTCTCTGCCTGGCCTGCCAAAAGGGTGCCCCGTTTGGATGCTGTGTGAGTCAGGGCTGATGGGGGAGAGGGGGACAGAGAGAGGAGAGAGAGACAGAGAGAGAGAGAGAGAGAGAGAGACGTGTAGGTGTTGGTGTAAGTCAGAGACAGAGGGAGAGGGTGCCTGTATTGCCTGCGAGGCTTGGTGTGGGGTCCCTCCTTTGCGCTCTGGAGGGCTTCCGCGGCTGTGGCGCGTGGCCGCCGCACGGCCAGGTGGCGCAGAGGGCCCGCGGGTTGGGCTGCGCGAGGCACCGGGCCCTGAGTGGTGGGCAACCGCGCCCTGGCGTCGTCTTCGGGCGGTGGTCGTGGTCGTGGTCGTGGTCACAGTCATTGGGCTCCCTGGGAGACAGGAGCCCGGGAGGGGCGGTGGGAGTGCAGGTGCCGGGAGCTGCTGGTGCGGCGGGCTGCGGGGTTGGGGCGGCCGGCAGGGGAGCGCCCTGGCGGGCGGTGAGTCGCTGGTTTGGGGTTGGAGGGGGCGCGCTGGATGGCGCGGGGCGTGGCCTGTGTCCCGGGGTGGGCCCCGGGGTTGGCGGTGGGGCTGCGGCAGCCGGGGACAGCTGGCCGGCCCGCCCGTGCCCGTGCCCGTGCCCGTGCCCAGGCCCAGGCCCGAGGCGCGGGCGGGCTGGGGCTGCCAGGTGGAGGGGTCGGGCTTCTGCCCCCTGCTGGAGCTGCGTTGGGGGTCGCAGGGGTCCCGGCGTGCGGGCTGGCGGATGGGGGCGTGGCTAGGCAGCCAGCCAAAGGCGAGCAAAAGGGGAGGGTGCCGCGGGGCAAAAGCCTACAGCACCCGGTATTCCCAGGCGGTCTCCCATCCAAGTACTAACCAGGCCCGACCCTGCTTAGCTTCCGAGATCAGACGAGATCGGGCACGTTCAGGGTGGTATGGCCGTAGACGCCAGAGGCCGCCTCCAGGCCCCTCTTGAGTGCGCGCCCGCACAGCCGCCGCCGCCGCCGCCTCCTCCTCCTCCTCCTCCTGCCCGCTCCCCGCTCTCACTCCCATTCCCATTCCCATTCCCATTCCCGCTCCCGCTCCCGCTCCCGCTCCCGCTGCCGCTTCTCCTCCGCCTCCTCCCTCTTTTCTCTTCTCTTCTCTTCTCCTCCTCCCCCCCCCCTCCTCAGCCGCCCTCCGCCTAGCCCTGCACCAGTGCCCGAACTCCAGCCCTCCGCCTGCCCAGCCCAGGACCTGCAGCACCGGGCGCCCAGTCGGCACGCTGCCGCCAAGCCAAGGGGAGCCAACCTCCTCCGGCTGCCGCTGGCCACAGGGAACTCCTACTCTCTCTTTCTAGGCCGGATCCCCTGCCTGCCGCCATCGCCCAGCCACACGCCAGCCGTGCCCGGCAGCCTCCACGCCTGCCCAGGGCTGCGCCCCGCGGCTCGCGGGTCCCGGCACCAGGGGGTTCGGCGCCCCACACCACCGCGGCCCGGGCCTTCCCTCCTACCCGGCCGCCAGCAGCCCCCCCACCGCTGACGCACAGGTCGCCCGCCCTCCCCCGGCACGGCCGCCGCGCCTACACACACTCCCACGCCGCGAGGACAGCTGAGGGCCTGGGGACCCTTGTCCCCGCTCGGTCACGGGGGCCCAAGTGGGGCAGCAGGTCGGGAAGGAGGGCGGCAGCGCACGGAATCACCCCCGCCGCACGCTCGCGTGGGCACTCACACACACACACACACACACACACACACACGCCTACACAAGGGGCACACAGTCGCACACCCCGACACCCTTCGTGGCACAGAGGGATTTCCGTCCTCAGCGCCCGTTCCCTCACGGGAGGGTGGGGCGCTTCAGCGCGACCCGCACCCTCCAGCCCGGCAGCCAGTTCGAGACTGTCGCTCCCCCTCTTCATGGAGGAACGACACAGGACCCTGCGCTGTTCTTTCGTCTGCTCGGCCCTCCCCGGGTTTGCTGCTGGTTCTTCCCGGGTTGGCTACCGTCCCTTCCACCTCCGTGGAAGGGCGGTTCCCCCTGCCACATTCCCCACTTCCGCGGGGGAGCGGCACACCGCCGGCCGGCCGGCCGGCTCTCTCGGGGGCTGCACAGGTGTTCCCCTTAGATGTTCCTGGTGCATGTTGTCTCTCTCCTCCTTTATAGTCCTCTTCCGCCAATCCCAACTCGGCTGCCCACACGCCAAGTACGCTGCTCTCCTCCAATCAGGAGCAGGATCAGCTCCTGGAGGTCATCACTCAAGTTGGCAAGAGGCAGCTGCATAGAAGCTGTTTTCTCCTCTCCCAGCGCCATATTGTGGGAGAGCAGATGCATAGAATAAGTCTTAATTCCAGTAACTCAGTCCAATCCGAGTTGCTCCCCACAGAGACCACAGGCTGTGTGCTGCCTGCCTGCCACGGACCCTCTGTCCCGGGGAGGTCCTGTGGGCACGCAGCCTGTGGCCGCGGGTCTCTGCCTGGCCTGCCAAAAGGGTGCCCCGTTTGGATGCTGTGTGAGTCAGGGCTGATGGGGGAGAGGGGGACAGAGAGAGGAGAGAGAGACAGAGAGAGAGAGAGAAAGAGAGAGAGACGTGTAGGTGTTGGTGTAAGTCAGAGACAGAGGGAGAGGGTGCCTGTATTGCCTGCGAGGCTTGGTGTGGGGTCCCTCCTTTGCGCTCTGGAGGGCTTCCGCGGCTGTGGCGCGTGGCCGCCGCACGGCCAGGTGGCGCAGAGGGCCCGCGGGTTGGGCTGCGCGAGGCACCGGGCCCTGAGTGGTGGGCAACCGCGCCCTGGCGTCGTCTTCGGGCGGTGGTCGTGGTCGTGGTCGTGGTCACAGTCATTGGGCTCCCTGGGAGACAGGAGCCCGGGAGGGGCGGTGGGAGTGCAGGTGCCGGGAGCTGCTGGTGCGGCGGGCTGCGGGGTTGGGGCGGCCGGCAGGGGAGCGCCCTGGCGGGCGGTGAGTCGCTGGTTTGGGGTTGGAGGGGGCGCGCTGGATGGCGCGGGGCGTGGCCTGTGTCCCGGGGTGGGCCCCGGGGTTGGCGGTGGGGCTGCGGCAGCCGGGGACAGCTGGCCGGCCCGCCCGTGCCCGTGCCCGTGCCCGTGCCCAGGCCCAGGCCCAGGCCCAGGCCCAGGCCCAGGCCCGAGGCGCGGGCGGGCTGGGGCTGCCAGGTGGAGGGGTCGGGCTTCTGCCCCCTGCTGGAGCTGCGTTGGGGGTCGCAGGGGTCCCGGCGTGCGGGCTGGCGGATGGGGGCGTGGCTAGGCAGCCAGCCAAAGGCGAGCAAAAGGGGAGGGTGCCGCGGGGCAAAAGCCTACAGCACCCGGTATTCCCAGGCGGTCTCCCATCCAAGTACTAACCAGGCCCGACCCTGCTTAGCTTCCGAGATCAGACGAGATCGGGCGCGTTCAGGGTGGTATGGCCGTAGACGCCAGAGGCCGCCTCCAGGCCCCTCTTGAGTGCGCGCCCGCACAGCCGCCGCCGCCGCCGCCGCCGCCGCCGCCGCCGCCGCCGCCTCCTCTTCCTGCCCGCTCCCCGCTCTCACTCCCATTCCCATTCCCATTCCCACTCCCGCTCCCGCTCCCGCTGCCGCTTCTCCTCCGCCTCCTCCCTCTTTTCTCTTCTCTTCTCTTCTCCTCCTCCCCCCCCCCTCCTCAGCCGCCCTCCGCCTAGCCCTGCACCAGTGCCCGAACTCCAGCCCTCCGCCTGCCCAGCCCAGGACCTGCAGCACCGGGCGCCCAGTCGGCACGCTGCCGCCAAGCCAAGGGGAGCCAACCTCCTCCGGCTGCCGCTGGCCACAGGGAACTCCTACTCTCTCTTTCTAGGCCGGATCCCCTGCCTGCCGCCATCGCCCAGCCACACGCCAGCCGTGCCCGGCAGCCTCCACGCCTGCCCAGGGCTGCGCCCCGCGGCTCGCGGGTCCCGGCACCAGGGGGTTCGGCGCCCCACACCACCGCGGCCCGGGCCTTCCCTCCTACCCGGCCACCAGCAGCCCCCCCACCGCTGACGCACAGGTCGCCTGCCCTCCCCCGGCACGGCCGCCGCGCCTCCACACACTCCCACGCCGCGAGGACAGCTGAGGGCCTGGGGACCCTTGTCCCCGCTCGGTCACGGGGGCCCAAGTGGGGCAGCAGGTCGGGAAGGAGGGCGGCAGCGTACGGAATCACCCCCGCCGCACGCTCGCGTGGGCACTCACACACACACACACACACACACACACGCCTACACAAGGGGCACACAGTCGCACACCCCGACACCCTTCGTGGCACAGAGGGATTTCCGTCCTCAGCGCCCGTTCCCTCACGGGAGGGTGGGGCGCTTCAGCGCGACCCGCACCCTCCAGCCCGGCAGCCAGTTCGAGACCACAGGCTGTGTGCTGCCTGCCTGCCACGGACCCTCTGTCCCGGGGAGGTCCTGTGGGCACGCAGCCTGTGGCCGCGGGTCTCTGCCTGGCCTGCCAAAAGGGTGCCCCGTTTGGATGCTGTGTGAGTCAGGGCTGATGGGGGAGAGGGGGACAGAGAGAGGAGAGAGAGACAGAGAGAGAGAGAGAAAGAGAGAGAGACGTGTAGGTGTTGGTGTAAGTCAGAGACAGAGGGAGAGGGTGCCTGTATTGCCTGCGAGGCTTGGTGTGGGGTCCCTCCTTTGCGCTCTGGAGGGCTTCCGCGGCTGTGGCGCGTGGCCGCCGCACGGCCAGGTGGCGCAGAGGGCCCGCGGGTTGGGCTGCGCGAGGCACCGGGCCCTGAGTGGTGGGCAACCGCGCCCTGGCGTCGTCTTCGGGCGGTGGTCGTGGTCGTGGTCGTGGTCACAGTCATTGGGCTCCCTGGGAGACAGGAGCCCGGGAGGGGCGGTGGGAGTGCAGGTGCCGGGAGCTGCTGGTGCGGCGGGCTGCGGGGTTGGGGCGGCCGGCAGGGGAGCGCCCTGGCGGGCGGTGAGTCGCTGGTTTGGGGTTGGAGGGGGCGCGCTGGATGGCGCGGGGCGTGGCCTGTGTCCCGGGGTGGGCCCCGGGGTTGGCGGTGGGGCTGCGGCAGCCGGGGACAGCTGGCCGGCCCGCCCGTGCCCGTGCCCGTGCCCGTGCCCAGGCCCAGGCCCAGGCCCGAGGCGCGGGCGGGCTGGGGCTGCCAGGTGGAGGGGTCGGGCTTCTGCCCCCTGCTGGAGCTGCGTTGGGGGTCGCAGGGGTCCCGGCGTGCGGGCTGGCGGATGGGGGCGTGGCTAGGCAGCCAGCCAAAGGCGAGCAAAAGGGGAGGGTGCCGCGGGGCAAAAGCCTACAGCACCCGGTATTCCCAGGCGGTCTCCCATCCAAGTACTAACCAGGCCCGACCCTGCTTAGCTTCCGAGATCAGACGAGATCGGGCGCGTTCAGGGTGGTATGGCCGTAGACGCCAGAGGCCGCCTCCAGGCCCCTCTTGAGTGCGCGCCCGCACAGCCGCCGCCGCCGCCGCCTCCTCCTCCTCCTCCTCCTCCTGCCCGCTCCCCGCTCTCACTCCCATTCCCATTCCCATTCCCATTCCCATTCCCGCTCCCGCTCCCGCTCCCGCTCCCGCTGCCGCTTCTCCTCCGCCTCCTCCCTCTTTTCTCTTCTCTTCTCTTCTCCTCCTCCCCCCCCTCCTCCTCAGCCGCCCTCCGCCTAGCCCTGCACCAGTGCCCGAACTCCAGCCCTCCGCCTGCCCAGCCCAGGACCTGCAGCACCGGGCGCCCAGTCGGCACGCTGCCGCCAAGCCAAGGGGAGCCAACCTCCTCCGGCTGCCGCTGGCCACAGGGAACTCCTACTCTCTCTTTCTAGGCCGGATCCCCTGCCTGCCGCCATCGCCCAGCCACACGCCAGCCGTGCCCGGCAGCCTCCACGCCTGCCCAGGGCTGCGCCCCGCGGCTCGCGGGTCCCGGCACCAGGGGGTTCGGCGCCCCACACCACCGCGGCCTGGGCCTTCCCTCCTACCCGGCCGCCAGCAGCCCCCCCACCGCTGACGCACAGGTCGCCCGCCCTCCCCCGGCACGGCCGCCGCGCCTCCACACACTCCCACGCCGCGAGGACAGCTGAGGGCCTGGGGACCCTTGTCCCCGCTCGGTCACGGGGGCCCAAGTGGGGCAGCAGGTCGGGAAGGAGGGCGGCAGCGTACGGAATCACCCCCGCCGCACGCTCGCGTGGGCACTCACACACACACACACACACACACACACGCCTACACAAGGGGCACACAGTCGCACACCCCGACACCCTTCGTGGCACAGAGGGATTTCCGTCCTCAGCGCCCGTTCCCTCACGGGAGGGTGGGGCGCTTCAGCGCGACCCGCACCCTCCAGCCCGGCAGCCAGTTCGAGACCACAGGCTGTGTGCTGCCTGCCTGCCACGGACCCTCTGTCCCGGGGAGGTCCTGTGGGCACGCAGCCTGTGGCCGCGGGTCTCTGCCTGGCCTGCCAAAAGGGTGCCCCGTTTGGATGCTGTGTGAGTCAGGGCTGATGGGGGAGAGGGGGACAGAGAGAGGAGAGAGAGACAGAGAGAGAGAGAGAAAGAGAGAGAGACGTGTAGGTGTTGGTGTAAGTCAGAGACAGAGGGAGAGGGTGCCTGTATTGCCTGCGAGGCTTGGTGTGGGGTCCCTCCTTTGCGCTCTGGAGGGCTTCCGCGGCTGTGGCGCGTGGCCGCCGCACGGCCAGGTGGCGCAGAGGGCCCGCGGGTTGGGCTGCGCGAGGCACCGGGCCCTGAGTGGTGGGCAACCGCGCCCTGGCGTCGTCTTCGGGCGGTGGTCGTGGTCGTGGTCGTGGTCACAGTCATTGGGCTCCCTGGGAGACAGGAGCCCGGGAGGGGCGGTGGGAGTGCAGGTGCCGGGAGCTGCTGGTGCGGCGGGCTGCGGGGTTGGGGCGGCCGGCAGGGGAGCGCCCTGGCGGGCGGTGAGTCGCTGGTTTGGGGTTGGAGGGGGCGCGCTGGATGGCGCGGGGCGTGGCCTGTGTCCCGGGGTGGGCCCCGGGGTTGGCGGTGGGGCTGCGGCAGCCGGGGACAGCTGGCCGGCCCGCCCGTGCCCGTGCCCGTGCCCGTGCCCGTGCCCAGGCCCAGGCCCGAGGCGCGGGCGGGCTGGGGCTGCCAGGTGGAGGGGTCGGGCTTCTGCCCCCTGCTGGAGCTGCGTTGGGGGTCGCAGGGGTCCCGGCGTGCGGGCTGGCGGATGGGGGCGTGGCTAGGCAGCCAGCCAAAGGCGAGCAAAAGGGGAGGGTGCCGCGGGGCAAAAGCCTACAGCACCCGGTATTCCCAGGCGGTCTCCCATCCAAGTACTAACCAGGCCCGACCCTGCTTAGCTTCCGAGATCAGACGAGATCGGGCGCGTTCAGGGTGGTATGGCCGTAGACGCCAGAGGCCGCCTCCAGGCCCCTCTTGAGTGCGCGCCCGCACAGCCGCCGCCGCCGCCGCCGCCGCCTCCTCCTCCTCCTCCTGCCCGCTCCCCGCTCTCACTCCCATTCCCATTCCCATTCCCATTCCCATTCCCATTCCCGCTCCCGCTCCCGCTCCCGCTCCCGCTGCCGCTTCTCCTCCGCCTCCTCCCTCTTTTCTCTTCTCTTCTCTTCTCCTCCTCCCCCCCCCTCCTCCTCAGCCGCCCTCCGCCTAGCCCTGCACCAGTGCCCGAACTCCAGCCCTCCGCCTGCCCAGCCCAGGACCTGCAGCACCGGGCGCCCAGTCGGCACGCTGCCGCCAAGCCAAGGGGAGCCAACCTCCTCCGGCTGCCGCTGGCCACAGGGAACTCCTACTCTCTCTTTCTAGGCCGGATCCCCTGCCTGCCGCCATCGCCCAGCCACACGCCAGCCGTGCCCGGCAGCCTCCACGCCTGCCCAGGGCTGCGCCCCGCGGCTCGCGGGTCCCGGCACCAGGGGGTTCGGCGCCCCACACCACCGCGGCCCGGGCCTTCCCTCCTACCCGGCCGCCAGCAGCCCCCCCACCGCTGACGCACAGGTCGCCCGCCCTCCCCCGGCACGGCCGCCGCGCCTCCACACACTCCCACGCCGCGAGGACAGCTGAGGGCCTGGGGACCCTTGTCCCCGCTCGGTCACGGGGGCCCAAGTGGGGCAGCAGGTCGGGAAGGAGGGCGGCAGCGCACGGAATCACCCCCGCCGCACGCTCGCGTGGGCACTCACACACACACACACACACACACACACACACGCCTACACAAGGGGCACACAGTCGCACACCCCGACACCCTTCGTGGCACAGAGGGATTTCCGTCCTCAGCGCCCGTTCCCTCACGGGAGGGTGGGGCGCTTCAGCGCGACCCGCACCCTCCAGCCCGGCAGCCAGTTCGAGACCACAGGCTGTGTGCTGCCTGCCTGCCACGGACCCTCTGTCCCGGGGAGGTCCTGTGGGCACGCAGCCTGTGGCCGCGGGTCTCTGCCTGGCCTGCCAAAAGGGTGCCCCGTTTGGATGCTGTGTGAGTCAGGGCTGATGGGGGAGAGGGGGACAGAGAGAGGAGAGAGAGACAGAGAGAGAGAGAGAAAGAGAGAGAGACGTGTAGGTGTTGGTGTAAGTCAGAGACAGAGGGAGAGGGTGCCTGTATTGCCTGCGAGGCTTGGTGTGGGGTCCCTCCTTTGCGCTCTGGAGGGCTTCCGCGGCTGTGGCGCGTGGCCGCCGCACGGCCAGGTGGCGCAGAGGGCCCGCGGGTTGGGCTGCGCGAGGCACCGGGCCCTGAGTGGTGGGCAACCGCGCCCTGGCGTCGTCTTCGGGCGGTGGTCGTGGTCGTGGTCGTGGTCACAGTCATTGGGCTCCCTGGGAGACAGGAGCCCGGGAGGGGCGGTGGGAGTGCAGGTGCCGGGAGCTGCTGGTGCGGCGGGCTGCGGGGTTGGGGCGGCCGGCAGGGGAGCGCCCTGGCGGGCGGTGAGTCGCTGGTTTGGGGTTGGAGGGGGCGCGCTGGATGGCGCGGGGCGTGGCCTGTGTCCCGGGGTGGGCCCCGGGGTTGGCGGTGGGGCTGCGGCAGCCGGGGACAGCTGGCCGGCCCGCCCGTGCCCGTGCCCGTGCCCGTGCCCGTGCCCAGGCCCAGGCCCGAGGCGCGGGCGGGCTGGGGCTGCCAGGTGGAGGGGTCGGGCTTCTGCCCCCTGCTGGAGCTGCGTTGGGGGTCGCAGGGGTCCCGGCGTGCGGGCTGGCGGATGGGGGCGTGGCTAGGCAGCCAGCCAAAGGCGAGCAAAAGGGGAGGGTGCCGCGGGGCAAAAGCCTACAGCACCCGGTATTCCCAGGCGGTCTCCCATCCAAGTACTAACCAGGCCCGACCCTGCTTAGCTTCCGAGATCAGACGAGATCGGGCGCGTTCAGGGTGGTATGGCCGTAGACGCCAGAGGCCGCCTCCAGGCCCCTCTTGAGTGCGCGCCCGCACAGCCGCCGCCGCCGCCGCCGCCGCCTCCTCCTCCTCCTCCTGCCCGCTCCCCGCTCTCACTCCCATTCCCATTCCCATTCCCATTCCCATTCCCATTCCCGCTCCCGCTCCCGCTCCCGCTCCCGCTGCCGCTTCTCCTCCGCCTCCTCCCTCTTTTCTCTTCTCTTCTCTTCTCCTCCTCCCCCCCCCTCCTCCTCAGCCGCCCTCCGCCTAGCCCTGCACCAGTGCCCGAACTCCAGCCCTCCGCCTGCCCAGCCCAGGACCTGCAGCACCGGGCGCCCAGTCGGCACGCTGCCGCCAAGCCAAGGGGAGCCAACCTCCTCCGGCTGCCGCTGGCCACAGGGAACTCCTACTCTCTCTTTCTAGGCCGGATCCCCTGCCTGCCGCCATCGCCCAGCCACACGCCAGCCGTGCCCGGCAGCCTCCACGCCTGCCCAGGGCTGCGCCCCGCGGCTCGCGGGTCCCGGCACCAGGGGGTTCGGCGCCCCACACCACCGCGGCCCGGGCCTTCCCTCCTACCCGGCCGCCAGCAGCCCCCCCACCGCTGACGCACAGGTCGCCCGCCCTCCCCCGGCACGGCCGCCGCGCCTACACACACTCCCACGCCGCGAGGACAGCTGAGGGCCTGGGGACCCTTGTCCCCGCTCGGTCACGGGGGCCCAAGTGGGGCAGCAGGTCGGGAAGGAGGGCGGCAGCGCACGGAATCACCCCCGCCGCACGCTCGCGTGGGCACTCACACACACACACACACACACACACACACACGCCTACACAAGGGGCACACAGTCGCACACCCCGACACCCTTCGTGGCACAGAGGGATTTCCGTCCTCAGCGCCCGTTCCCTCACGGGAGGGTGGGGCGCTTCAGCGCGACCCGCACCCTCCAGCCCGGCAGCCAGTTCGAGACCACAGGCTGTGTGCTGCCTGCCTGCCACGGACCCTCTGTCCCGGGGAGGTCCTGTGGGCACGCAGCCTGTGGCCGCGGGTCTCTGCCTGGCCTGCCAAAAGGGTGCCCCGTTTGGATGCTGTGTGAGTCAGGGCTGATGGGGGAGAGGGGGACAGAGAGAGGAGAGAGAGACAGAGAGAGAGAGAGAGAGAGAGAGAGACGTGTAGGTGTTGGTGTAAGTCAGAGACAGAGGGAGAGGGTGCCTGTATTGCCTGCGAGGCTTGGTGTGGGGTCCCTCCTTTGCGCTCTGGAGGGCTTCCGCGGCTGTGGCGCGTGGCCGCCGCACGGCCAGGTGGCGCAGAGGGCCCGCGGGTTGGGCTGCGCGAGGCACCGGGCCCTGAGTGGTGGGCAACCGCGCCCTGGCGTCGTCTTCGGGCGGTGGTCGTGGTCGTGGTCGTGGTCACAGTCATTGGGCTCCCTGGGAGACAGGAGCCCGGGAGGGGCGGTGGGAGTGCAGGTGCCGGGAGCTGCTGGTGCGGCGGGCTGCGGGGTTGGGGCGGCCGGCAGGGGAGCGCCCTGGCGGGCGGTGAGTCGCTGGTTTGGGGTTGGAGGGGGCGCGCTGGATGGCGCGGGGCGTGGCCTGTGTCCCGGGGTGGGCCCCGGGGTTGGCGGTGGGGCTGCGGCAGCCGGGGACAGCTGGCCGGCCCGCCCGTGCCCGTGCCCGTGCCCGTGCCCGTGCCCAGGCCCAGGCCCAGGCCCAGGCCCAGGCCCGAGGCGCGGGCGGGCTGGGGCTGCCAGGTGGAGGGGTCGGGCTTCTGCCCCCTGCTGGAGCTGCGTTGGGGGTCGCAGGGGTCCCGGCGTGCGGGCTGGCGGATGGGGGCGTGGCTAGGCAGCCAGCCAAAGGCGAGCAAAAGGGGAGGGTGCCGCGGGGCAAAAGCCTACAGCACCCGGTATTCCCAGGCGGTCTCCCATCCAAGTACTAACCAGGCCCGACCCTGCTTAGCTTCCGAGATCAGACGAGATCGGGCGCGTTCAGGGTGGTATGGCCGTAGACGCCAGAGGCCGCCTCCAGGCCCCTCTTGAGTGCGCGCCCGCACAGCCGCCGCCGCCGCCGCCGCCGCCTCCTCCTCCTCCTCCTGCCCGCTCCCCGCTCTCACTCCCATTCCCATTCCCATTCCCATTCCCATTCCCATTCCCGCTCCCGCTCCCGCTCCCGCTCCCGCTGCCGCTTCTCCTCCGCCTCCTCCCTCTTTTCTCTTCTCTTCTCTTCTCCTCCTCCCCCCCCCTCCTCCTCAGCCGCCCTCCGCCTAGCCCTGCACCAGTGCCCGAACTCCAGCCCTCCGCCTGCCCAGCCCAGGACCTGCAGCACCGGGCGCCCAGTCGGCACGCTGCCGCCAAGCCAAGGGGAGCCAACCTCCTCCGGCTGCCGCTGGCCACAGGGAACTCCTACTCTCTCTTTCTAGGCCGGATCCCCTGCCTGCCGCCATCGCCCAGCCACACGCCAGCCGTGCCCGGCAGCCTCCACGCCTGCCCAGGGCTGCGCCCCGCGGCTCGCGGGTCCCGGCACCAGGGGGTTCGGCGCCCCACACCACCGCGGCCCGGGCCTTCCCTCCTACCCGGCCGCCAGCAGCCCCCCCACCGCTGACGCACAGGTCGCCCGCCCTCCCCCGGCACGGCCGCCGCGCCTCCACACACTCCCACGCCGCGAGGACAGCTGAGGGCCTGGGGACCCTTGTCCCCGCTCGGTCACGGGGGCCCAAGTGGGGCAGCAGGTCGGGAAGGAGGGCGGCAGCGCACGGAATCACCCCCGCCGCACGCTCGCGTGGGCACTCACACACACACACACACACACACACACACACGCCTACACAAGGGGCACACAGTCGCACACCCCGACACCCTTCGTGGCACAGAGGGATTTCCGTCCTCAGCGCCCGTTCCCTCACGGGAGGGTGGGGCGCTTCAGCGCGACCCGCACCCTCCAGCCCGGCAGCCAGTTCGAGACCACAGGCTGTGTGCTGCCTGCCTGCCACGGACCCTCTGTCCCGGGGAGGTCCTGTGGGCACGCAGCCTGTGGCCGCGGGTCTCTGCCTGGCCTGCCAAAAGGGTGCCCCGTTTGGATGCTGTGTGAGTCAGGGCTGATGGGGGAGAGGGGGACAGAGAGAGGAGAGAGAGACAGAGAGAGAGAGAGAAAGAGAGAGAGACGTGTAGGTGTTGGTGTAAGTCAGAGACAGAGGGAGAGGGTGCCTGTATTGCCTGCGAGGCTTGGTGTGGGGTCCCTCCTTTGCGCTCTGGAGGGCTTCCGCGGCTGTGGCGCGTGGCCGCCGCACGGCCAGGTGGCGCAGAGGGCCCGCGGGTTGGGCTGCGCGAGGCACCGGGCCCTGAGTGGTGGGCAACCGCGCCCTGGCGTCGTCTTCGGGCGGTGGTCGTGGTCGTGGTCGTGGTCACAGTCATTGGGCTCCCTGGGAGACAGGAGCCCGGGAGGGGCGGTGGGAGTGCAGGTGCCGGGAGCTGCTGGTGCGGCGGGCTGCGGGGTTGGGGCGGCCGGCAGGGGAGCGCCCTGGCGGGCGGTGAGTCGCTGGTTTGGGGTTGGAGGGGGCGCGCTGGATGGCGCGGGGCGTGGCCTGTGTCCCGGGGTGGGCCCCGGGGTTGGCGGTGGGGCTGCGGCAGCCGGGGACAGCTGGCCGGCCCGCCCGTGCCCGTGCCCGTGCCCGTGCCCGTGCCCAGGCCCAGGCCCGAGGCGCGGGCGGGCTGGGGCTGCCAGGTGGAGGGGTCGGGCTTCTGCCCCCTGCTGGAGCTGCGTTGGGGGTCGCAGGGGTCCCGGCGTGCGGGCTGGCGGATGGGGGCGTGGCTAGGCAGCCAGCCAAAGGCGAGCAAAAGGGGAGGGTGCCGCGGGGCAAAAGCCTACAGCACCCGGTATTCCCAGGCGGTCTCCCATCCAAGTACTAACCAGGCCCGACCCTGCTTAGCTTCCGAGATCAGACGAGATCGGGCGCGTTCAGGGTGGTATGGCCGTAGACGCCAGAGGCCGCCTCCAGGCCCCTCTTGAGTGCGCGCCCGCACAGCCGCCGCCGCCGCCGCCGCCGCCTCCTCCTCCTCCTCCTGCCCGCTCCCCGCTCTCACTCCCATTCCCATTCCCATTCCCATTCCCATTCCCATTCCCGCTCCCGCTCCCGCTCCCGCTCCCGCTGCCGCTTCTCCTCCGCCTCCTCCCTCTTTTCTCTTCTCTTCTCTTCTCCTCCTCCCCCCCCCTCCTCCTCAGCCGCCCTCCGCCTAGCCCTGCACCAGTGCCCGAACTCCAGCCCTCCGCCTGCCCAGCCCAGGACCTGCAGCACCGGGCGCCCAGTCGGCACGCTGCCGCCAAGCCAAGGGGAGCCAACCTCCTCCGGCTGCCGCTGGCCACAGGGAACTCCTACTCTCTCTTTCTAGGCCGGATCCCCTGCCTGCCGCCATCGCCCAGCCACACGCCAGCCGTGCCCGGCAGCCTCCACGCCTGCCCAGGGCTGCGCCCCGCGGCTCGCGGGTCCCGGCACCAGGGGGTTCGGCGCCCCACACCACCGCGGCCCGGGCCTTCCCTCCTACCCGGCCGCCAGCAGCCCCCCCACCGCTGACGCACAGGTCGCCCGCCCTCCCCCGGCACGGCCGCCGCGCCTACACACACTCCCACGCCGCGAGGACAGCTGAGGGCCTGGGGACCCTTGTCCCCGCTCGGTCACGGGGGCCCAAGTGGGGCAGCAGGTCGGGAAGGAGGGCGGCAGCGCACGGAATCACCCCCGCCGCACGCTCGCGTGGGCACTCACACACACACACACACACACACACACACACGCCTACACAAGGGGCACACAGTCGCACACCCCGACACCCTTCGTGGCACAGAGGGATTTCCGTCCTCAGCGCCCGTTCCCTCACGGGAGGGTGGGGCGCTTCAGCGCGACCCGCACCCTCCAGCCCGGCAGCCAGTTCGAGACCACAGGCTGTGTGCTGCCTGCCTGCCACGGACCCTCTGTCCCGGGGAGGTCCTGTGGGCACGCAGCCTGTGGCCGCGGGTCTCTGCCTGGCCTGCCAAAAGGGTGCCCCGTTTGGATGCTGTGTGAGTCAGGGCTGATGGGGGAGAGGGGGACAGAGAGAGGAGAGAGAGACAGAGAGAGAGAGAGAGAGAGAGAGAGACGTGTAGGTGTTGGTGTAAGTCAGAGACAGAGGGAGAGGGTGCCTGTATTGCCTGCGAGGCTTGGTGTGGGGTCCCTCCTTTGCGCTCTGGAGGGCTTCCGCGGCTGTGGCGCGTGGCCGCCGCACGGCCAGGTGGCGCAGAGGGCCCGCGGGTTGGGCTGCGCGAGGCACCGGGCCCTGAGTGGTGGGCAACCGCGCCCTGGCGTCGTCTTCGGGCGGTGGTCGTGGTCGTGGTCGTGGTCACAGTCATTGGGCTCCCTGGGAGACAGGAGCCCGGGAGGGGCGGTGGGAGTGCAGGTGCCGGGAGCTGCTGGTGCGGCGGGCTGCGGGGTTGGGGCGGCCGGCAGGGGAGCGCCCTGGCGGGCGGTGAGTCGCTGGTTTGGGGTTGGAGGGGGCGCGCTGGATGGCGCGGGGCGTGGCCTGTGTCCCGGGGTGGGCCCCGGGGTTGGCGGTGGGGCTGCGGCAGCCGGGGACAGCTGGCCGGCCCGCCCGTGCCCGTGCCCGTGCCCGTGCCCGTGCCCAGGCCCAGGCCCAGGCCCAGGCCCAGGCCCGAGGCGCGGGCGGGCTGGGGCTGCCAGGTGGAGGGGTCGGGCTTCTGCCCCCTGCTGGAGCTGCGTTGGGGGTCGCAGGGGTCCCGGCGTGCGGGCTGGCGGATGGGGGCGTGGCTAGGCAGCCAGCCAAAGGCGAGCAAAAGGGGAGGGTGCCGCGGGGCAAAAGCCTACAGCACCCGGTATTCCCAGGCGGTCTCCCATCCAAGTACTAACCAGGCCCGACCCTGCTTAGCTTCCGAGATCAGACGAGATCGGGCGCGTTCAGGGTGGTATGGCCGTAGACGCCAGAGGCCGCCTCCAGGCCCCTCTTGAGTGCGCGCCCGCACAGCCGCCGCCGCCTCCGCCGCCGCCGCCGCCGCCGCCTCCTCCTCCTCTTCCTGCCCGCTCCCCGCTCTCACTCCCATTCCCATTCCCATTCCCACTCCCGCTCCCGCTCCCGCTGCCGCTTCTCCTCCGCCTCCTCCCTCTTTTCTCTTCTCTTCTCTTCTCCTCCTCCCCCCCCTCCTCCTCAGCCGCCCTCCGCCTAGCCCTGCACCAGTGCCCGAACTCCAGCCCTCCGCCTGCCCAGCCCAGGACCTGCAGCACCGGGCGCCCAGTCGGCACGCTGCCGCCAAGCCAAGGGGAGCCAACCTCCTCCGGCTGCCGCTGGCCACAGGGAACTCCTACTCTCTCTTTCTAGGCCGGATCCCCTGCCTGCCGCCATCGCCCAGCCACACGCCAGCCGTGCCCGGCAGCCTCCACGCCTGCCCAGGGCTGCGCCCCGCGGCTCGCGGGTCCCGGCACCAGGGGGTTCGGCGCCCCACACCACCGCGGCCCGGGCCTTCCCTCCTACCCGGCCGCCAGCAGCCCCCCCACCGCTGACGCACAGGTCGCCCGCCCTCCCCCGGCACGGCCGCCGCGCCTCCACACACTCCCACGCCGCGAGGACAGCTGAGGGCCTGGGGACCCTTGTCCCCGCTCGGTCACGGGGGCCCAAGTGGGGCAGCAGGTCGGGAAGGAGGGCGGCAGCGCACGGAATCACCTCCGCCGCACGCTCGCGTGGGCACTCACACACACACACACACACACACACGCCTACACAAGGGGCACACAGTCGCACACCCCGACACCCTTCGTGGCACAGAGGGATTTCCGTCCTCAGCGCCCGTTCCCTCACGGGAGGGTGGGGCGCTTCAGCGCGACCCGCACCCTCCAGCCCGGCAGCCAGTTCGAGACCACAGGCTGTGTGCTGCCTGCCTGCCACGGACCCTCTGTCCCGGGGAGGTCCTGTGGGCACGCAGCCTGTGGCCGCGGGTCTCTGCCTGGCCTGCCAAAAGGGTGCCCCGTTTGGATGCTGTGTGAGTCAGGGCTGATGGGGGAGAGGGGGACAGAGAGAGGAGAGAGAGACAGAGAGAGAGAGAGAAAGAGAGAGAGACGTGTAGGTGTTGGTGTAAGTCAGAGACAGAGGGAGAGGGTGCCTGTATTGCCTGCGAGGCTTGGTGTGGGGTCCCTCCTTTGCGCTCTGGAGGGCTTCCGCGGCTGTGGCGCGTGGCCGCCGCACGGCCAGGTGGCGCAGAGGGCCCGCGGGTTGGGCTGCGCGAGGCACCGGGCCCTGAGTGGTGGGCAACCGCGCCCTGGCGTCGTCTTCGGGCGGTGGTCGTGGTCGTGGTCGTGGTCACAGTCATTGGGCTCCCTGGGAGACAGGAGCCCGGGAGGGGCGGTGGGAGTGCAGGTGCCGGGAGCTGCTGGTGCGGCGGGCTGCGGGGTTGGGGCGGCCGGCAGGGGAGCGCCCTGGCGGGCGGTGAGTCGCTGGTTTGGGGTTGGAGGGGGCGCGCTGGATGGCGCGGGGCGTGGCCTGTGTCCCGGGGTGGGCCCCGGGGTTGGCGGTGGGGCTGCGGCAGCCGGGGACAGCTGGCCGGCCCGCCCGTGCCCGTGCCCGTGCCCGTGCCCAGGCCCAGGCCCAGGCCCGAGGCGCGGGCGGGCTGGGGCTGCCAGGTGGAGGGGTCGGGCTTCTGCCCCCTGCTGGAGCTGCGTTGGGGGTCGCAGGGGTCCCGGCGTGCGGGCTGGCGGATGGGGGCGTGGCTAGGCAGCCAGCCAAAGGCGAGCAAAAGGGGAGGGTGCCGCGGGGCAAAAGCCTACAGCACCCGGTATTCCCAGGCGGTCTCCCATCCAAGTACTAACCAGGTCCGACCCTGCTTAGCTTCCGAGATCAGACGAGATCGGGCGCGTTCAGGGTGGTATGGCCGTAGACGCCAGAGGCCGCCTCCAGGCCCCTCTTGAGTGCGCGCCCGCACAGCCGCCGCCGCCGCCGCCTCCTCCTCCTCCTCCTCCTCCTGCCCGCTCCCCGCTCTCACTCCCATTCCCATTCCCATTCCCATTCCCATTCCCGCTCCCGCTCCCGCTCCCGCTCCCGCTCCCGCTGCCGCTTCTCCTCCGCCTCCTCCCTCTTTTCTCTTCTCTTCTCTTCTCCTCCTCCCCCCCCTCCTCCTCAGCCGCCCTCCGCCTAGCCCTGCACCAGTGCCCGAACTCCAGCCCTCCGCCTGCCCAGCCCAGGACCTGCAGCACCGGGCGCCCAGTCGGCACGCTGCCGCCAAGCCAAGGGGAGCCAACCTCCTCCGGCTGCCGCTGGCCACAGGGAACTCCTACTCTCTCTTTCTAGGCCGGATCCCCTGCCTGCCGCCATCGCCCAGCCACACGCCAGCCGTGCCCGGCAGCCTCCACGCCTGCCCAGGGCTGCGCCCCGCGGCTCGCGGGTCCCGGCACCAGGGGGTTCGGCGCCCCACACCACCGCGGCCCGGGCCTTCCCTCCTACCCGGCCGCCAGCAGCCCCCCCACCGCTGACGCACAGGTCGCCCGCCCTCCCCCGGCACGGCCGCCGCGCCTCCACACACTCCCACGCCGCGAGGACAGCTGAGGGCCTGGGGACCCTTGTCCCCGCTCGGTCACGGGGGCCCAAGTGGGGCAGCAGGTCGGGAAGGAGGGCGGCAGCGCACGGAATCACCCCCGCCGCACGCTCGCGTGGGCACTCACACACACACACACACACACACACGCCTACACAAGGGGCACACAGTCGCACACCCCGACACCCTTCGTGGCACAGAGGGATTTCCGTCCTCAGCGCCCGTTCCCTCACGGGAGGGTGGGGCGCTTCAGCGCGACCCGCACCCTCCAGCCCGGCAGCCAGTTCGAGACTGTCGCTCCCCCTCTTCATGGAGGAACGACACAGGACCCTGCGCTGTTCTTTCGTCTGCTCGGCCCTCCCCGGGTTTGCTGCTGGTTCTTCCCGGGTTGGCTACCGTCCCTTCCACCTCCGTGGAAGGGCGGTTCCCCCTGCCACATTCCCCACTTCCGCGGGGGAGCGGCACACCGCCGGCCGGCCGGCCGGCTCTCTCGGGGGCTGCACAGGTGTTCCCCTTAGATGTTCCTGGTGCATGTTGTCTCTCTCCTCCTTTATAGTCCTCTTCCGCCAATCCCAACTCGGCTGCCCACACGCCAAGTACGCTGCTCTCCTCCAATCAGGAGCAGGATCAGCTCCTGGAGGTCATCACTCAAGTTGGCAAGAGGCAGCTGCATAGAAGCTGTTTTCTCCTCTCCCAGCGCCATATTGTGGGAGAGCAGATGCATAGAATAAGTCTTAATTCCAGTAACTCAGTCCAATCCGAGTTGCTCCCCACAGAGACCACAGGCTGTGTGCTGCCTGCCTGCCACGGACCCTCTGTCCCGGGGAGGTCCTGTGGGCACGCAGCCTGTGGCCGCGGGTCTCTGCCTGGCCTGCCAAAAGGGTGCCCCGTTTGGATGCTGTGTGAGTCAGGGCTGATGGGGGAGAGGGGGACAGAGAGAGGAGAGAGAGACAGAGAGAGAGAGAGAAAGAGAGAGAGACGTGTAGGTGTTGGTGTAAGTCAGAGACAGAGGGAGAGGGTGCCTGTATTGCCTGCGAGGCTTGGTGTGGGGTCCCTCCTTTGCGCTCTGGAGGGCTTCCGCGGCTGTGGCGCGTGGCCGCCGCACGGCCAGGTGGCGCAGAGGGCCCGCGGGTTGGGCTGCGCGAGGCACCGGGCCCTGAGTGGTGGGCAACCGCGCCCTGGCGTCGTCTTCGGGCGGTGGTCGTGGTCGTGGTCGTGGTCACAGTCATTGGGCTCCCTGGGAGACAGGAGCCCGGGAGGGGCGGTGGGAGTGCAGGTGCCGGGAGCTGCTGGTGCGGCGGGCTGCGGGGTTGGGGCGGCCGGCAGGGGAGCGCCCTGGCGGGCGGTGAGTCGCTGGTTTGGGGTTGGAGGGGGCGCGCTGGATGGCGCGGGGCGTGGCCTGTGTCCCGGGGTGGGCCCCGGGGTTGGCGGTGGGGCTGCGGCAGCCGGGGACAGCTGGCCGGCCCGCCCGTGCCCGTGCCCGTGCCCGTGCCCGTGCCCGTGACCAGGCCCAGGCCCAGGCCCAGGCCCAGGCCCGAGGCGCGGGCGGGCTGGGGCTGCCAGGTGGAGGGGTCGGGCTTCTGCCCCCTGCTGGAGCTGCGTTGGGGGTCGCAGGGGTCCCGGCGTGCGGGCTGGCGGATGGGGGCGTGGCTAGGCAGCCAGCCAAAGGCGAGCAAAAGGGGAGGGTGCCGCGGGGCAAAAGCCTACAGCACCCGGTATTCCCAGGCGGTCTCCCATCCAAGTACTAACCAGGCCCGACCCTGCTTAGCTTCCGAGATCAGACGAGATCGGGCGCGTTCAGGGTGGTATGGCCGTAGACGCCAGAGGCCGCCTCCAGGCCCCTCTTGAGTGCGCGCCCGCACAGCCGCCGCCGCCGCCGCCGCCTCCTCCTCCTCCTCCTGCCCGCTCCCCGCTCTCACTCCCATTCCCATTCCCATTCCCATTCCCATTCCCATTCCCACTCCCGCTCCCGCTCCCGCTCCCGCTGCCGCTTCTCCTCCGCCTCCTCCCTCTTTTCTCTTCTCTTCTCTTCTCCTCCTCCCCCCCCCTCCTCCTCAGCCGCCCTCCGCCTAGCCCTGCACCAGTGCCCGAACTCCAGCCCTCCGCCTGCCCAGCCCAGGACCTGCAGCACCGGGCGCCCAGTCGGCACGCTGCCGCCAAGCCAAGGGGAGCCAACCTCCTCCGGCTGCCGCTGGCCACAGGGAACTCCTACTCTCTCTTTCTAGGCCGGATCCCCTGCCTGCCGCCATCGCCCAGCCACACGCCAGCCGTGCCCGGCAGCCTCCACGCCTGCCCAGGGCTGCGCCCCGCGGCTCGCGGGTCCCGGCACCAGGGGGTTCGGCGCCCCACACCACCGCGGCCCGGGCCTTCCCTCCTACCCGGCCGCCAGCAGCCCCCCCACCGCTGACGCACAGGTCGCCCGCCCTCCCCCGGCACGGCCGCCGCGCCTCCACACACTCCCACGCCGCGAGGACAGCTGAGGGCCTGGGGACCCTTGTCCCCGCTCGGTCACGGGGGCCCAAGTGGGGCAGCAGGTCGGGAAGGAGGGCGGCAGCGCACGGAATCACCCCCGCCGCACGCTCGCGTGGGCACTCACACACACACACACACACACACACACACGCCTACACAAGGGGCACACAGTCGCACACCCCGACACCCTTCGTGGCACAGAGGGATTTCCGTCCTCAGCGCCCGTTCCCTCACGGGAGGGTGGGGCGCTTCAGCGCGACCCGCACCCTCCAGCCCGGCAGCCAGTTCGAGACCACAGGCTGTGTGCTGCCTGCCTGCCACGGACCCTCTGTCCCGGGGAGGTCCTGTGGGCACGCAGCCTGTGGCCGCGGGTCTCTGCCTGGCCTGCCAAAAGGGTGCCCCGTTTGGATGCTGTGTGAGTCAGGGCTGATGGGGGAGAGGGGGACAGAGAGAGGAGAGAGAGACAGAGAGAGAGAGAGAGAGAGTGAGAGACGTGTAGGTGTTGGTGTAAGTCAGAGACAGAGGGAGAGGGTGCCTGTATTGCCTGCGAGGCTTGGTGTGGGGTCCCTCCTTTGCGCTCTGGAGGGCTTCCGCGGCTGTGGCGCGTGGCCGCCGCATGGCCAGGTGGCGCAGAGGGCCCGCGGGTTGGGCTGCGCGAGGCACCGGGCCCTGAGTGGTGGGCAACCGCGCCCTGGCGTCGTCTTCGGGCGGTGGTCGTGGTCGTGGTCGTGGTCACAGTCATTGGGCTCCCTGGGAGACAGGAGCCCGGGAGGGGCGGTGGGAGTGCAGGTGCCGGGAGCTGCTGGTGCGGCGGGCTGCGGGGTTGGGGCGGCCGGCAGGGGAGCGCCCTGGCGGGCGGTGAGTCGCTGGTTTGGGGTTGGAGGGGGCGCGCTGGATGGCGCGGGGCGTGGCCTGTGTCCCGGGGTGGGCCCCGGGGTTGGCGGTGGGGCTGCGGCAGCCGGGGACAGCTGGCCGGCCCGCCCGTGCCCGTGCCCGTGCCCGTGCCCGTGCCCAGGCCCAGGCCCAGGCCCAGGCCCAGGCCCGAGGCGCGGGCGGGCTGGGGCTGCCAGGTGGAGGGGTTGGGCTTCTGCCCCCTGCTGGAGCTGCGTTGGGGGTCGCAGGGGTCCCGGCGTGCGGGCTGGCGGATGGGGGCGTGGCTAGGCAGCCAGCCAAAGGCGAGCAAAAGGGGAGGGTGCCGCGGGGCAAAAGCCTACAGCACCCGGTATTCCCAGGCGGTCTCCCATCCAAGTACTAACCAGGCCCGACCCTGCTTAGCTTCCGAGATCAGACGAGATCGGGCGCGTTCAGGGTGGTATGGCCGTAGACGCCAGAGGCCGCCTCCAGGCCCCTCTTGAGTGCGTGCCCGCACAGCCGCCGCCGCCGCCGCCGCCGCCGCCGCCGCCGCCGCCGCCTCCTCTTCTTCCTGCCCGCTCCCCGCTCTCACTCCCATTCCCATTCCCATTCCCGCTCCCGCTCCCGCTCCCGCTGCCGCTTCTCCTCCGCCTCCTCCCTCTTTTCTCTTCTCTTCTCTTCTCCTCCTCCCCCCCCTCCTCCTCAGCCGCCCTCCGCCTAGCCCTGCACCAGTGCCCGAACTCCAGCCCTCCGCCTGCCCAGCCCAGGACCTGCAGCACCGGGCGCCCAGTCGGCACGCTGCCGCCAAGCCAAGGGGAGCCAACCTCCTCCGGCTGCCGCTGGCCACAGGGAACTCCTACTCTCTCTTTCTAGGCCGGATCCCCTGCCTGCCGCCATCGCCCAGCCACACGCCAGCCGTGCCCGGCAGCCTCCACGCCTGCCCAGGGCTGCGCCCCGCGGCTCGCGGGTCCCGGCACCAGGGGGTTCGGCGCCCCACACCACCGCGGCCCGGGCCTTCCCTCCTACCCGGCCGCCAGCAGCCCCCCCACCGCTGACGCACAGGTCGCCCGCCCTCCCCCGGCACGGCCGCCGCGCCTCCACACACTCCCACGCCGCGAGGACAGCTGAGGGCCTGGGGACCCTTGTCCCCGCTCGGTCACGGGGGCCCAAGTGGGGCAGCAGGTCGGGAAGGAGGGCGGCAGCGTACGGAATCACCCCCGCCGCACGCTCGCGTGGGCACTCACACACACACACACACACACACGCCTACACAAGGGGCACACAGTCGCACACCCCGACACCCTTCGTGGCACAGAGGGATTTCCGTCCTCAGCGCCCGTTCCCTCACGGGAGGGTGGGGCGCTTCAGCGCGACCCGCACCCTCCAGCCCGGCAGCCAGTTCGAGACCACAGGCTGTGTGCTGCCTGCCTGCCACGGACCCTCTGTCCCGGGGAGGTCCTGTGGGCACGCAGCCTGTGGCCGCGGGTCTCTGCCTGGCCTGCCAAAAGGGTGCCCCGTTTGGATGCTGTGTGAGTCAGGGCTGATGGGGGAGAGGGGGACAGAGAGAGGAGAGAGAGACAGAGAGAGAGAGAGAAAGAGAGAGAGACGTGTAGGTGTTGGTGTAAGTCAGAGACAGAGGGAGAGGGTGCCTGTATTGCCTGCGAGGCTTGGTGTGGGGTCCCTCCTTTGCGCTCTGGAGGGCTTCCGCGGCTGTGGCGCGTGGCCGCCGCACGGCCAGGTGGCGCAGAGGGCCCGCGGGTTGGGCTGCGCGAGGCACCGGGCCCTGAGTGGTGGGCAACCGCGCCCTGGCGTCGTCTTCGGGCGGTGGTCGTGGTCGTGGTCGTGGTCACAGTCATTGGGCTCCCTGGGAGACAGGAGCCCGGGAGGGGCGGTGGGAGTGCAGGTGCCGGGAGCTGCTGGTGCGGCGGGCTGCGGGGTTGGGGCGGCCGGCAGGGGAGCGCCCTGGCGGGCGGTGAGTCGCTGGTTTGGGGTTGGAGGGGGCGCGCTGGATGGCGCGGGGCGTGGCCTGTGTCCCGGGGTGGGCCCCGGGGTTGGCGGTGGGGCTGCGGCAGCCGGGGACAGCTGGCCGGCCCGCCCGTGCCCGTGCCCGTGCCCGTGCCCGTGCCCGTGCCCAGGCCCAGGCCCAGGCCCAGGCCCAGGCCCGAGGCGCGGGCGGGCTGGGGCTGCCAGGTGGAGGGGTCGGGCTTCTGCCCCCTGCTGGAGCTGCGTTGGGGGTCGCAGGGGTCCCGGCGTGCGGGCTGGCGGATGGGGGCGTGGCTAGGCAGCCAGCCAAAGGCGAGCAAAAGGGGAGGGTGCCGCGGGGCAAAAGCCTACAGCACCCGGTATTCCCAGGCGGTCTCCCATCCAAGTACTAACCAGGCCCGACCCTGCTTAGCTTCCGAGATCAGACGAGATCGGGCGCGTTCAGGGTGGTATGGCCGTAGACGCCAGAGGCCGCCTCCAGGCCCCTCTTGAGTGCGCGCCCGCACAGCCGCCGCCGCCGCCGCCGCCGCCGCCTCCTCTTCCTGCCCGCTCCCCGCTCTCACTCCCATTCCCATTCCCATTCCCGCTCCCGCTCCCGCTCCCGCTGCCGCTTCTCCTCCGCCTCCTCCCTCTTTTCTCTTCTCTTCTCTTCTCCTCCTCCCCCCCCTCCTCCTCAGCCGCCCTCCGCCTAGCCCTGCACCAGTGCCCGAACTCCAGCCCTCCGCCTGCCCAGCCCAGGACCTGCAGCACCGGGCGCCCAGTCGGCACGCTGCCGCCAAGCCAAGGGGAGCCAACCTCCTCCGGCTGCCGCTGGCCACAGGGAACTCCTACTCTCTCTTTCTAGGCCGGATCCCCTGCCTGCCGCCATCGCCCAGCCACACGCCAGCCGTGCCCGGCAGCCTCCACGCCTGCCCAGGGCTGCGCCCCGCGGCTCGCGGGTCCCGGCACCAGGGGGTTCGGCGCCCCACACCACCGCGGCCCGGGCCTTCCCTCCTACCCGGCCGCCAGCAGCCCCCCCACCGCTGACGCACAGGTCGCCCGCCCTCCCCCGGCACGGCCGCCGCGCCTCCACACACTCCCACGCCGCGAGGACAGCTGAGGGCCTGGGGACCCTTGTCCCCGCTCGGTCACGGGGGCCCAAGTGGGGCAGCAGGTCGGGAAGGAGGGCGGCAGCGTACGGAATCACCCCCGCCGCACGCTCGCGTGGGCACTCACACACACACACACACACACACACGCCTACACAAGGGGCACACAGTCGCACACCCCGACACCCTTCGTGGCACAGAGGGATTTCCGTCCTCAGCGCCCGTTCCCTCACGGGAGGGTGGGGCGCTTCAGCGCGACCCGCACCCTCCAGCCCGGCAGCCAGTTCGAGACCACAGGCTGTGTGCTGCCTGCCTGCCACGGACCCTCTGTCCCGGGGAGGTCCTGTGGGCACGCAGCCTGTGGCCGCGGGTCTCTGCCTGGCCTGCCAAAAGGGTGCCCCGTTTGGATGCTGTGTGAGTCAGGGCTGATGGGGGAGAGGGGGACAGAGAGAGGAGAGAGAGACAGAGAGAGAGAGAGAAAGAGAGAGAGACGTGTAGGTGTTGGTGTAAGTCAGAGACAGAGGGAGAGGGTGCCTGTATTGCCTGCGAGGCTTGGTGTGGGGTCCCTCCTTTGCGCTCTGGAGGGCTTCCGCGGCTGTGGCGCGTGGCCGCCGCACGGCCAGGTGGCGCAGAGGGCCCGCGGGTTGGGCTGCGCGAGGCACCGGGCCCTGAGTGGTGGGCAACCGCGCCCTGGCGTCGTCTTCGGGCGGTGGTCGTGGTCGTGGTCGTGGTCACAGTCATTGGGCTCCCTGGGAGACAGGAGCCCGGGAGGGGCGGTGGGAGTGCAGGTGCCGGGAGCTGCTGGTGCGGCGGGCTGCGGGGTTGGGGCGGCCGGCAGGGGAGCGCCCTGGCGGGCGGTGAGTCGCTGGTTTGGGGTTGGAGGGGGCGTGCTGGATGGCGCGGGGCGTGGCCTGTGTCCCGGGGTGGGCCCCGGGGTTGGCGGTGGGGCTGCGGCAGCCGGGGACAGCTGGCCGGCCCGCCCGTGCCCATGCCCGTGCCCGTGCCCGTGCCCAGGCCCAGGCCCGAGGCGCGGGCGGGCTGGGGCTGCCAGGTGGAGGGGTCGGGCTTCTGCCCCCTGCTGGAGCTGCGTTGGGGGTCGCAGGGGTCCCGGCGTGCGGGCTGGCGGATGGGGGCGTGGCTAGGCAGCCAGCCAAAGGCGAGCAAAAGGGGAGGGTGCCGCGGGGCAAAAGCCTACAGCACCCGGTATTCCCAGGCGGTCTCCCATCCAAGTACTAACCAGGCCCGACCCTGCTTAGCTTCCGAGATCAGACGAGATCGGGCGCGTTCAGGGTGGTATGGCCGTAGACGCCAGAGGCCGCCTCCAGGCCCCTCTTGAGTGCGCGCCCGCACAGCCGCCGCCGCCGCCGCCGCCGCCGCCTCCTCTTCCTGCCCGCTCCCCGCTCTCACTCCCATTCCCATTCCCATTCCCACTCCCGCTCCCGCTCCCGCTGCCGCTTCTCCTCCGCCTCCTCCCTCTTTTCTCTTCTCTTCTCTTCTCCTCCTCCCCCCCCCTCCTCCTCAGCCGCCCTCCGCCTAGCCCTGCACCAGTGCCCGAACTCCAGCCCTCCGCCTGCCCAGCCCAGGACCTGCAGCACCGGGCGCCCAGTCGGCACGCTGCCGCCAAGCCAAGGGGAGCCAACCTCCTCCGGCTGCCGCTGGCCACAGGGAACTCCTACTCTCTCTTTCTAGGCCGGATCCCCTGCCTGCCGCCATCGCCCAGCCACACGCCAGCCGTGCCCGGCAGCCTCCACGCCTGCCCAGGGCTGCGCCCCGCGGCTCGCGGGTCCCGGCACCAGGGGGTTCGGCGCCCCACACCACCGCGGCCCGGGCCTTCCCTCCTACCCGGCCGCCAGCAGCCCCCCCACCGCTGACGCACAGGTCGCCCGCCCTCCCCCGGCACGGCCGCCGCGCCTCCACACACTCCCACGCCGCGAGGACAGCTGAGGGCCTGGGGACCCTTGTCCCCGCTCGGTCACGGGGGCCCAAGTGGGGCAGCAGGTCGGGAAGGAGGGCGGCAGCGCACGGAATCACCCCCGCCGCACGCTCGCGTGGGCACTCACACACACACACACACACACACACACACACGCCTACACAAGGGGCACACAGTCGCACACCCCGACACCCTTCGTGGCACAGAGGGATTTCCGTCCTCAGCGCCCGTTCCCTCACGGGAGGGTGGGGCGCTTCAGCGCGACCCGCACCCTCCAGCCCGGCAGCCAGTTCGAGACTGTCGCTCCCCCTCTTCATGGAGGAACGACACAGGACCCTGCGCTGTTCTTTCGTCTGCTCGGCCCTCCCCGGGTTTGCTGCTGGTTCTTCCCGGGTTGGCTACCGTCCCTTCCACCTCCGTGGAAGGGCGGTTCCCCCTGCCACATTCCCCACTTCCGCGGGGGAGCGGCACACCGCCGGCCGGCCGGCCGGCTCTCTCGGGGGCTGCACAGGTGTTCCCCTTAGATGTTCCTGGTGCATGTTGTCTCTCTCCTCCTTTATAGTCCTCTTCCGCCAATCCCAACTCGGCTGCCCACACGCCAAGTACGCTGCTCTCCTCCAATCAGGAGCAGGATCAGCTCCTGGAGGTCATCACTCAAGTTGGCAAGAGGCAGCTGCATAGAAGCTGTTTTCTCCTCTCCCAGCGCCATATTGTGGGAGAGCAGATGCATAGAATAAGTCTTAATTCCAGTAACTCAGTCCAATCCGAGTTGCTCCCCACAGAGACCACAGGCTGTGTGCTGCCTGCCTGCCACGGACCCTCTGTCCCGGGGAGGTCCTGTGGGCACGCAGCCTGTGGCCGCGGGTCTCTGCCTGGCCTGCCAAAAGGGTGCCCCGTTTGGATGCTGTGTGAGTCAGGGCTGATGGGGGAGAGGGGGACAGAGAGAGGAGAGAGAGACAGAGAGAGAGAGAGAAAGAGAGAGAGACGTGTAGGTGTTGGTGTAAGTCAGAGACAGAGGGAGAGGGTGCCTGTATTGCCTGCGAGGCTTGGTGTGGGGTCCCTCCTTTGCGCTCTGGAGGGCTTCCGCGGCTGTGGCGCGTGGCCGCCGCACGGCCAGGTGGCGCAGAGGGCCCGCGGGTTGGGCTGCGCGAGGCACCGGGCCCTGAGTGGTGGGCAACCGCGCCCTGGCGTCGTCTTCGGGCGGTGGTCGTGGTCGTGGTCGTGGTCACAGTCATTGGGCTCCCTGGGAGACAGGAGCCCGGGAGGGGCGGTGGGAGTGCAGGTGCCGGGAGCTGCTGGTGCGGCGGGCTGCGGGGTTGGGGCGGCCGGCAGGGGAGCGCCCTGGCGGGCGGTGAGTCGCTGGTTTGGGGTTGGAGGGGGCGCGCTGGATGGCGCGGGGCGTGGCCTGTGTCCCGGGGTGGGCCCCGGGGTTGGCGGTGGGGCTGCGGCAGCCGGGGACAGCTGGCCGGCCCGCCCGTGCCCGTGCCCGTGCCCGTGCCCGTGCCCGTGACCAGGCCCAGGCCCAGGCCCAGGCCCAGGCCCGAGGCGCGGGCGGGCTGGGGCTGCCAGGTGGAGGGGTCGGGCTTCTGCCCCCTGCTGGAGCTGCGTTGGGGGTCGCAGGGGTCCCGGCGTGCGGGCTGGCGGATGGGGGCGTGGCTAGGCAGCCAGCCAAAGGCGAGCAAAAGGGGAGGGTGCCGCGGGGCAAAAGCCTACAGCACCCGGTATTCCCAGGCGGTCTCCCATCCAAGTACTAACCAGGCCCGACCCTGCTTAGCTTCCGAGATCAGACGAGATCGGGCGCGTTCAGGGTGGTATGGCCGTAGACGCCAGAGGCCGCCTCCAGGCCCCTCTTGAGTGCGCGCCCGCACAGCCGCCGCCGCCGCCGCCGCCTCCTCCTCCTCCTCCTGCCCGCTCCCCGCTCTCACTCCCATTCCCATTCCCATTCCCATTCCCATTCCCATTCCCACTCCCGCTCCCGCTCCCGCTCCCGCTGCCGCTTCTCCTCCGCCTCCTCCCTCTTTTCTCTTCTCTTCTCTTCTCCTCCTCCCCCCCCCTCCTCCTCAGCCGCCCTCCGCCTAGCCCTGCACCAGTGCCCGAACTCCAGCCCTCCGCCTGCCCAGCCCAGGACCTGCAGCACCGGGCGCCCAGTCGGCACGCTGCCGCCAAGCCAAGGGGAGCCAACCTCCTCCGGCTGCCGCTGGCCACAGGGAACTCCTACTCTCTCTTTCTAGGCCGGATCCCCTGCCTGCCGCCATCGCCCAGCCACACGCCAGCCGTGCCCGGCAGCCTCCACGCCTGCCCAGGGCTGCGCCCCGCGGCTCGCGGGTCCCGGCACCAGGGGGTTCGGCGCCCCACACCACCGCGGCCCGGGCCTTCCCTCCTACCCGGCCGCCAGCAGCCCCCCCACCGCTGACGCACAGGTCGCCCGCCCTCCCCCGGCACGGCCGCCGCGCCTCCACACACTCCCACGCCGCGAGGACAGCTGAGGGCCTGGGGACCCTTGTCCCCGCTCGGTCACGGGGGCCCAAGTGGGGCAGCAGGTCGGGAAGGAGGGCGGCAGCGTACGGAATCACCCCCGCCGCACGCTCGCGTGGGCACTCACACACACACACACACACACGCCTACACAAGGGGCACACAGTCGCACACCCCGACACCCTTCGTGGCACAGAGGGATTTCCGTCCTCAGCGCCCGTTCCCTCACGGGAGGGTGGGGCGCTTCAGCGCGACCCGCACCCTCCAGCCCGGCAGCCAGTTCGAGACCACAGGCTGTGTGCTGCCTGCCTGCCACGGACCCTCTGTCCCGGGGAGGTCCTGTGGGCACGCAGCCTGTGGCCGCGGGTCTCTGCCTGGCCTGCCAAAAGGGTGCCCCGTTTGGATGCTGTGTGAGTCAGGGCTGATGGGGGAGAGGGGGACAGAGAGAGGAGAGAGAGACAGAGAGAGAGAGAGAAAGAGAGAGAGACGTGTAGGTGTTGGTGTAAGTCAGAGACAGAGGGAGAGGGTGCCTGTATTGCCTGCGAGGCTTGGTGTGGGGTCCCTCCTTTGCGCTCTGGAGGGCTTCCGCGGCTGTGGCGCGTGGCCGCCGCACGGCCAGGTGGCGCAGAGGGCCCGCGGGTTGGGCTGCGCGAGGCACCGGGCCCTGAGTGGTGGGCAACCGCGCCCTGGCGTCGTCTTCGGGCGGTGGTCGTGGTCGTGGTCGTGGTCACAGTCATTGGGCTCCCTGGGAGACAGGAGCCCGGGAGGGGCGGTGGGAGTGCAGGTGCCGGGAGCTGCTGGTGCGGCGGGCTGCGGGGTTGGGGCGGCCGGCAGGGGAGCGCCCTGGCGGGCGGTGAGTCGCTGGTTTGGGGTTGGAGGGGGCGCGCTGGATGGCGCGGGGCGTGGCCTGTGTCCCGGGGTGGGCCCCGGGGTTGGCGGTGGGGCTGCGGCAGCCGGGGACAGCTGGCCGGCCCGCCCGTGCCCGTGCCCGTGCCCGTGCCCGTGCCCGTGCCCGTGCCCAGGCCCAGGCCCAGGCCCAGGCCCGAGGCGCGGGCGGGCTGGGGCTGCCAGGTGGAGGGGTCGGGCTTCTGCCCCCTGCTGGAGCTGCGTTGGGGGTCGCAGGGGTCCCGGCGTGCGGGCTGGCGGATGGGGGCGTGGCTAGGCAGCCAGCCAAAGGCGAGCAAAAGGGGAGGGTGCCGCGGGGCAAAAGCCTACAGCACCCGGTATTCCCAGGCGGTCTCCCATCCAAGTACTAACCAGGCCCGACCCTGCTTAGCTTCCGAGATCAGACGAGATCGGGCGCGTTCAGGGTGGTATGGCCGTAGACGCCAGAGGCCGCCTCCAGGCCCCTCTTGAGTGCGCGCCCGCACAGCCGCCGCCGCCGCCGCCGCCGCCGCCTCCTCTTCCTGCCCGCTCCCCGCTCTCACTCCCATTCCCATTCCCATTCCCGCTCCCGCTCCCGCTCCCGCTGCCGCTTCTCCTCCGCCTCCTCCCTCTTTTCTCTTCTCTTCTCTTCTCCTCCTCCCCCCCCTCCTCCTCAGCCGCCCTCCGCCTAGCCCTGCACCAGTGCCCGAACTCCAGCCCTCCGCCTGCCCAGCCCAGGACCTGCAGCACCGGGCGCCCAGTCGGCACGCTGCCGCCAAGCCAAGGGGAGCCAACCTCCTCCGGCTGCCGCTGGCCACAGGGAACTCCTACTCTCTCTTTCTAGGCCGGATCCCCTGCCTGCCGCCATCGCCCAGCCACACGCCAGCCGTGCCCGGCAGCCTCCACGCCTGCCCAGGGCTGCGCCCCGCGGCTCGCGGGTCCCGGCACCAGGGGGTTCGGCGCCCCACACCACCGCGGCCCGGGCCTTCCCTCCTACCCGGCCGCCAGCAGCCCCCCCACCGCTGACGCACAGGTCGCCCGCCCTCCCCCGGCACGGCCGCCGCGCCTCCACACACTCCCACGCCGCGAGGACAGCTGAGGGCCTGGGGACCCTTGTCCCCGCTCGGTCACGGGGGCCCAAGTGGGGCAGCAGGTCGGGAAGGAGGGCGGCAGCGTACGGAATCACCCCCGCCGCACGCTCGCGTGGGCACTCACACACACACACACACACACACACGCCTACACAAGGGGCACACAGTCGCACACCCCGACACCCTTCGTGGCACAGAGGGATTTCCGTCCTCAGCGCCCGTTCCCTCACGGGAGGGTGGGGCGCTTCAGCGCGACCCGCACCCTCCAGCCCGGCAGCCAGTTCGAGACCACAGGCTGTGTGCTGCCTGCCTGCCACGGACCCTCTGTCCCGGGGAGGTCCTGTGGGCACGCAGCCTGTGGCCGCGGGTCTCTGCCTGGCCTGCCAAAAGGGTGCCCCGTTTGGATGCTGTGTGAGTCAGGGCTGATGGGGGAGAGGGGGACAGAGAGAGGAGAGAGAGACAGAGAGAGAGAGAGAAAGAGAGAGAGACGTGTAGGTGTTGGTGTAAGTCAGAGACAGAGGGAGAGGGTGCCTGTATTGCCTGCGAGGCTTGGTGTGGGGTCCCTCCTTTGCGCTCTGGAGGGCTTCCGCGGCTGTGGCGCGTGGCCGCCGCACGGCCAGGTGGCGCAGAGGGCCCGCGGGTTGGGCTGCGCGAGGCACCGGGCCCTGAGTGGTGGGCAACCGCGCCCTGGCGTCGTCTTCGGGCGGTGGTCGTGGTCGTGGTCGTGGTCACAGTCATTGGGCTCCCTGGGAGACAGGAGCCCGGGAGGGGCGGTGGGAGTGCAGGTGCCGGGAGCTGCTGGTGCGGCGGGCTGCGGGGTTGGGGCGGCCGGCAGGGGAGCGCCCTGGCGGGCGGTGAGTCGCTGGTTTGGGGTTGGAGGGGGCGCGCTGGATGGCGCGGGGCGTGGCCTGTGTCCCGGGGTGGGCCCCGGGGTTGGCGGTGGGGCTGCGGCAGCCGGGGACAGCTGGCCGGCCCGCCCGTGCCCGTGCCCGTGCCCGTGCCCGTGCCCGTGCCCAGGCCCAGGCCCAGGCCCAGGCCCAGGCCCGAGGCGCGGGCGGGCTGGGGCTGCCAGGTGGAGGGGTCGGGCTTCTGCCCCCTGCTGGAGCTGCGTTGGGGGTCGCAGGGGTCCCGGCGTGCGGGCTGGCGGATGGGGGCGTGGCTAGGCAGCCAGCCAAAGGCGAGCAAAAGGGGAGGGTGCCGCGGGGCAAAAGCCTACAGCACCCGGTATTCCCAGGCGGTCTCCCATCCAAGTACTAACCAGGCCCGACCCTGCTTAGCTTCCGAGATCAGACGAGATCGGGCGCGTTCAGGGTGGTATGGCCGTAGACGCCAGAGGCCGCCTCCAGGCCCCTCTTGAGTGCGCGCCCGCACAGCCGCCGCCGCCGCCGCCGCCGCCGCCTCCTCTTCCTGCCCGCTCCCCGCTCTCACTCCCATTCCCATTCCCATTCCCGCTCCCGCTCCCGCTCCCGCTGCCGCTTCTCCTCCGCCTCCTCCCTCTTTTCTCTTCTCTTCTCTTCTCCTCCTCCCCCCCCTCCTCCTCAGCCGCCCTCCGCCTAGCCCTGCACCAGTGCCCGAACTCCAGCCCTCCGCCTGCCCAGCCCAGGACCTGCAGCACCGGGCGCCCAGTCGGCACGCTGCCGCCAAGCCAAGGGGAGCCAACCTCCTCCGGCTGCCGCTGGCCACAGGGAACTCCTACTCTCTCTTTCTAGGCCGGATCCCCTGCCTGCCGCCATCGCCCAGCCACACGCCAGCCGTGCCCGGCAGCCTCCACGCCTGCCCAGGGCTGCGCCCCGCGGCTCGCGGGTCCCGGCACCAGGGGGTTCGGCGCCCCACACCACCGCGGCCCGGGCCTTCCCTCCTACCCGGCCGCCAGCAGCCCCCCCACCGCTGACGCACAGGTCGCCCGCCCTCCCCCGGCACGGCCGCCGCGCCTCCACACACTCCCACGCCGCGAGGACAGCTGAGGGCCTGGGGACCCTTGTCCCCGCTCGGTCACGGGGGCCCAAGTGGGGCAGCAGGTCGGGAAGGAGGGCGGCAGCGTACGGAATCACCCCCGCCGCACGCTCGCGTGGGCACTCACACACACACACACACACACACACGCCTACACAAGGGGCACACAGTCGCACACCCCGACACCCTTCGTGGCACAGAGGGATTTCCGTCCTCAGCGCCCGTTCCCTCACGGGAGGGTGGGGCGCTTCAGCGCGACCCGCACCCTCCAGCCCGGCAGCCAGTTCGAGACCACAGGCTGTGTGCTGCCTGCCTGCCACGGACCCTCTGTCCCGGGGAGGTCCTGTGGGCACGCAGCCTGTGGCCGCGGGTCTCTGCCTGGCCTGCCAAAAGGGTGCCCCGTTTGGATGCTGTGTGAGTCAGGGCTGATGGGGGAGAGGGGGACAGAGAGAGGAGAGAGAGACAGAGAGAGAGAGAGAAAGAGAGAGAGACGTGTAGGTGTTGGTGTAAGTCAGAGACAGAGGGAGAGGGTGCCTGTATTGCCTGCGAGGCTTGGTGTGGGGTCCCTCCTTTGCGCTCTGGAGGGCTTCCGCGGCTGTGGCGCGTGGCCGCCGCACGGCCAGGTGGCGCAGAGGGCCCGCGGGTTGGGCTGCGCGAGGCACCGGGCCCTGAGTGGTGGGCAACCGCGCCCTGGCGTCGTCTTCGGGCGGTGGTCGTGGTCGTGGTCGTGGTCACAGTCATTGGGCTCCCTGGGAGACAGGAGCCCGGGAGGGGCGGTGGGAGTGCAGGTGCCGGGAGCTGCTGGTGCGGCGGGCTGCGGGGTTGGGGCGGCCGGCAGGGGAGCGCCCTGGCGGGCGGTGAGTCGCTGGTTTGGGGTTGGAGGGGGCGTGCTGGATGGCGCGGGGCGTGGCCTGTGTCCCGGGGTGGGCCCCGGGGTTGGCGGTGGGGCTGCGGCAGCCGGGGACAGCTGGCCGGCCCGCCCGTGCCCGTGCCCGTGCCCGTGCCCGTGCCCAGGCCCAGGCCCGAGGCGCGGGCGGGCTGGGGCTGCCAGGTGGAGGGGTCGGGCTTCTGCCCCCTGCTGGAGCTGCGTTGGGGGTCGCAGGGGTCCCGGCGTGCGGGCTGGCGGATGGGGGCGTGGCTAGGCAGCCAGCCAAAGGCGAGCAAAAGGGGAGGGTGCCGCGGGGCAAAAGCCTACAGCACCCGGTATTCCCAGGCGGTCTCCCATCCAAGTACTAACCAGGCCCGACCCTGCTTAGCTTCCGAGATCAGACGAGATCGGGCGCGTTCAGGGTGGTATGGCCGTAGACGCCAGAGGCCGCCTCCAGGCCCCTCTTGAGTGCGCGCCCGCACAGCCGCCGCCGCCGCCGCCGCCGCCGCCTCCTCTTCCTGCCCGCTCCCCGCTCTCACTCCCATTCCCATTCCCATTCCCACTCCCGCTCCCGCTCCCGCTGCCGCTTCTCCTCCGCCTCCTCCCTCTTTTCTCTTCTCTTCTCTTCTCCTCCTCCCCCCCCCTCCTCCTCAGCCGCCCTCCGCCTAGCCCTGCACCAGTGCCCGAACTCCAGCCCTCCGCCTGCCCAGCCCAGGACCTGCAGCACCGGGCGCCCAGTCGGCACGCTGCCGCCAAGCCAAGGGGAGCCAACCTCCTCCGGCTGCCGCTGGCCACAGGGAACTCCTACTCTCTCTTTCTAGGCCGGATCCCCTGCCTGCCGCCATCGCCCAGCCACACGCCAGCCGTGCCCGGCAGCCTCCACGCCTGCCCAGGGCTGCGCCCCGCGGCTCGCGGGTCCCGGCACCAGGGGGTTCGGCGCCCCACACCACCGCGGCCCGGGCCTTCCCTCCTACCCGGCCGCCAGCAGCCCCCCCACCGCTGACGCACAGGTCGCCCGCCCTCCCCCGGCACGGCCGCCGCGCCTCCACACACTCCCACGCCGCGAGGACAGCTGAGGGCCTGGGGACCCTTGTCCCCGCTCGGTCACGGGGGCCCAAGTGGGGCAGCAGGTCGGGAAGGAGGGCGGCAGCGCACGGAATCACCCCCGCCGCACGCTCGCGTGGGCACTCACACACACACACACACACACACACACACACGCCTACACAAGGGGCACACAGTCGCACACCCCGACACCCTTCGTGGCACAGAGGGATTTCCGTCCTCAGCGCCCGTTCCCTCACGGGAGGGTGGGGCGCTTCAGCGCGACCCGCACCCTCCAGCCCGGCAGCCAGTTCGAGACTGTCGCTCCCCCTCTTCATGGAGGAACGACACAGGACCCTGCGCTGTTCTTTCGTCTGCTCGGCCCTCCCCGGGTTTGCTGCTGGTTCTTCCCGGGTTGGCTACCGTCCCTTCCACCTCCGTGGAAGGGCGGTTCCCCCTGCCACATTCCCCACTTCCGCGGGGGAGCGGCACACCGCCGGCCGGCCGGCCGGCTCTCTCGGGGGCTGCACAGGTGTTCCCCTTAGATGTTCCTGGTGCATGTTGTCTCTCTCCTCCTTTATAGTCCTCTTCCGCCAATCCCAACTCGGCTGCCCACACGCCAAGTACGCTGCTCTCCTCCAATCAGGAGCAGGATCAGCTCCTGGAGGTCATCACTCAAGTTGGCAAGAGGCAGCTGCATAGAAGCTGTTTTCTCCTCTCCCAGCGCCATATTGTGGGAGAGCAGATGCATAGAATAAGTCTTAATTCCAGTAACTCAGTCCAATCCGAGTTGCTCCCCACAGAGACCACAGGCTGTGTGCTGCCTGCCTGCCACGGACCCTCTGTCCCGGGGAGGTCCTGTGGGCACGCAGCCTGTGGCCGCGGGTCTCTGCCTGGCCTGCCAAAAGGGTGCCCCGTTTGGATGCTGTGTGAGTCAGGGCTGATGGGGGAGAGGGGGACAGAGAGAGGAGAGAGAGACAGAGAGAGAGAGAGAAAGAGAGAGAGACGTGTAGGTGTTGGTGTAAGTCAGAGACAGAGGGAGAGGGTGCCTGTATTGCCTGCGAGGCTTGGTGTGGGGTCCCTCCTTTGCGCTCTGGAGGGCTTCCGCGGCTGTGGCGCGTGGCCGCCGCACGGCCAGGTGGCGCAGAGGGCCCGCGGGTTGGGCTGCGCGAGGCACCGGGCCCTGAGTGGTGGGCAACCGCGCCCTGGCGTCGTCTTCGGGCGGTGGTCGTGGTCGTGGTCGTGGTCACAGTCATTGGGCTCCCTGGGAGACAGGAGCCCGGGAGGGGCGGTGGGAGTGCAGGTGCCGGGAGCTGCTGGTGCGGCGGGCTGCGGGGTTGGGGCGGCCGGCAGGGGAGCGCCCTGGCGGGCGGTGAGTCGCTGGTTTGGGGTTGGAGGGGGCGCGCTGGATGGCGCGGGGCGTGGCCTGTGTCCCGGGGTGGGCCCCGGGGTTGGCGGTGGGGCTGCGGCAGCCGGGGACAGCTGGCCGGCCCGCCCGTGCCCGTGCCCGTGCCCGTGCCCGTGCCCGTGCCCAGGCCCAGGCCCAGGCCCAGGCCCAGGCCCGAGGCGCGGGCGGGCTGGGGCTGCCAGGTGGAGGGGTCGGGCTTCTGCCCCCTGCTGGAGCTGCGTTGGGGGTCGCAGGGGTCCCGGCGTGCGGGCTGGCGGATGGGGGCGTGGCTAGGCAGCCAGCCAAAGGCGAGCAAAAGGGGAGGGTGCCGCGGGGCAAAAGCCTACAGCACCCGGTATTCCCAGGCGGTCTCCCATCCAAGTACTAACCAGGCCCGACCCTGCTTAGCTTCCGAGATCAGACGAGATCGGGCGCGTTCAGGGTGGTATGGCCGTAGACGCCAGAGGCCGCCTCCAGGCCCCTCTTGAGTGCGCGCCCGCACAGCCGCCGCCGCCGCCGCCGCCGCCGCCGCCGCCTCCTCTTCCTGCCCGCTCCCCGCTCTCACTCCCATTCCCATTCCCATTCCCACTCCCGCTCCCGCTCCCGCTGCCGCTTCTCCTCCGCCTCCTCCCTCTTTTCTCTTCTCTTCTCTTCTCCTCCTCCCCCCCCTCCTCCTCAGCCGCCCTCCGCCTAGCCCTGCACCAGTGCCCGAACTCCAGCCCTCCGCCTGCCCAGCCCAGGACCTGCAGCACCGGGCGCCCAGTCGGCACGCTGCCGCCAAGCCAAGGGGAGCCAACCTCCTCCGGCTGCCGCTGGCCACAGGGAACTCCTACTCTCTCTTTCTAGGCCGGATCCCCTGCCTGCCGCCATCGCCCAGCCACACGCCAGCCGTGCCCGGCAGCCTCCACGCCTGCCCAGGGCTGCGCCCCGCGGCTCGCGGGTCCCGGCACCAGGGGGTTCGGCGCCCCACACCACCGCGGCCCGGGCCTTCCCTCCTACCCGGCCGCCAGCAGCCCCCCCACCGCTGACGCACAGGTCGCCCGCCCTCCCCCGGCACGGCCGCCGCGCCTCCACACACTCCCACGCCGCGAGGACAGCTGAGGGCCTGGGGACCCTTGTCCCCGCTCGGTCACGGGGGCCCAAGTGGGGCAGCAGGTCGGGAAGGAGGGCGGCAGCGTACGGAATCACCCCCGCCGCACGCTCGCGTGGGCACTCACACACACACACACACACACACACACGCCTACACAAGGGGCACACAGTCGCACACCCCGACACCCTTCGTGGCACAGAGGGATTTCCGTCCTCAGCGCCCGTTCCCTCACGGGAGGGTGGGGCGCTTCAGCGCGACCCGCACCCTCCAGCCCGGCAGCCAGTTCGAGACCACAGGCTGTGTGCTGCCTGCCTGCCACGGACCCTCTGTCCCGGGGAGGTCCTGTGGGCACGCAGCCTGTGGCCGCGGGTCTCTGCCTGGCCTGCCAAAAGGGTGCCCCGTTTGGATGCTGTGTGAGTCAGGGCTGATGGGGGAGAGGGGGACAGAGAGAGGAGAGAGAGACAGAGAGAGAGAGAGAAAGAGAGAGAGACGTGTAGGTGTTGGTGTAAGTCAGAGACAGAGGGAGAGGGTGCCTGTATTGCCTGCGAGGCTTGGTGTGGGGTCCCTCCTTTGCGCTCTGGAGGGCTTCCGCGGCTGTGGCGCGTGGCCGCCGCACGGCCAGGTGGCGCAGAGGGCCCGCGGGTTGGGCTGCGCGAGGCACCGGGCCCTGAGTGGTGGGCAACCGCGCCCTGGCGTCGTCTTCGGGCGGTGGTCGTGGTCGTGGTCGTGGTCACAGTCATTGGGCTCCCTGGGAGACAGGAGCCCGGGAGGGGCGGTGGGAGTGCAGGTGCCGGGAGCTGCTGGTGCGGCGGGCTGCGGGGTTGGGGCGGCCGGCAGGGGAGCGCCCTGGCGGGCGGTGAGTCGCTGGTTTGGGGTTGGAGGGGGCGCGCTGGATGGCGCGGGGCGTGGCCTGTGTCCCGGGGTGGGCCCCGGGGTTGGCGGTGGGGCTGCGGCAGCCGGGGACAGCTGGCCGGCCCGCCCGTGCCCGTGCCCGTGCCCGTGCCCGTGCCCAGGCCCAGGCCCGAGGCGCGGGCGGGCTGGGGCTGCCAGGTGGAGGGGTCGGGCTTCTGCCCCCTGCTGGAGCTGCGTTGGGGGTCGCAGGGGTCCCGGCGTGCGGGCTGGCGGATGGGGGCGTGGCTAGGCAGCCAGCCAAAGGCGAGCAAAAGGGGAGGGTGCCGCGGGGCAAAAGCCTACAGCACCCGGTATTCCCAGGCGGTCTCCCATCCAAGTACTAACCAGGCCCGACCCTGCTTAGCTTCCGAGATCAGACGAGATCGGGCGCGTTCAGGGTGGTATGGCCGTAGACGCCAGAGGCCGCCTCCAGGCCCCTCTTGAGTGCGCGCCCGCACAGCCGCCGCCGCCGCCGCCGCCGCCGCCGCCGCCTCCTCCTCCTCCTCCTCCTGCCCGCTCCCCGCTCTCACTCCCATTCCCATTCCCATTCCCATTCCCATTCCCATTCCCACTCCCGCTCCCGCTCCCGCTGCCGCTTCTCCTCCGCCTCCTCCCTCTTTTCTCTTCTCTTCTCTTCTCCTCCTCCCCCCCCTCCTCCTCAGCCGCCCTCCGCCTAGCCCTGCACCAGTGCCCGAACTCCAGCCCTCCGCCTGCCCAGCCCAGGACCTGCAGCACCGGGCGCCCAGTCGGCACGCTGCCGCCAAGCCAAGGGGAGCCAACCTCCTCCGGCTGCCGCTGGCCACAGGGAACTCCTACTCTCTCTTTCTAGGCCGGATCCCCTGCCTGCCGCCATCGCCCAGCCACACGCCAGCCGTGCCCGGCAGCCTCCACGCCTGCCCAGGGCTGCGCCCCGCGGCTCGCGGGTCCCGGCACCAGGGGGTTCGGCGCCCCACACCACCGCGGCCCGGGCCTTCCCTCCTACCCGGCCGCCAGCAGCCCCCCCACCGCTGACGCACAGGTCGCCCGCCCTCCCCCGGCACGGCCGCCGCGCCTCCACACACTCCCACGCCGCGAGGACAGCTGAGGGCCTGGGGACCCTTGTCCCCGCTCGGTCACGGGGGCCCAAGTGGGGCAGCAGGTCGGGAAGGAGGGCGGCAGCGCACGGAATCACCCCCGCCGCACGCTCGCGTGGGCACTCACACACACACACACACACACACACACGCCTACACAAGGGGCACACAGTCGCACACCCCGACACCCTTCGTGGCACAGAGGGATTTCCGTCCTCAGCGCCCGTTCCCTCACGGGAGGGTGGGGCGCTTCAGCGCGACCCGCACCCTCCAGCCCGGCAGCCAGTTCGAGACTGTCGCTCCCCCTCTTCATGGAGGAACGACACAGGACCCTGCGCTGTTCTTTCGTCTGCTCGGCCCTCCCCGGGTTTGCTGCTGGTTCTTCCCGGGTTGGCTACCGTCCCTTCCACCTCCGTGGAAGGGCGGTTCCCCCTGCCACATTCCCCACTTCCGCGGGGGAGCGGCACACCGCCGGCCGGCCGGCCGGCTCTCTCGGGGGCTGCACAGGTGTTCCCCTTAGATGTTCCTGGTGCATGTTGTCTCTCTCCTCCTTTATAGTCCTCTTCCGCCAATCCCAACTCGGCTGCCCACACGCCAAGTACGCTGCTCTCCTCCAATCAGGAGCAGGATCAGCTCCTGGAGGTCATCACTCAAGTTGGCAAGAGGCAGCTGCATAGAAGCTGTTTTCTCCTCTCCCAGCGCCATATTGTGGGAGAGCAGATGCATAGAATAAGTCTTAATTCCAGTAACTCAGTCCAATCCGAGTTGCTCCCCACAGAGACCACAGGCTGTGTGCTGCCTGCCTGCCACGGACCCTCTGTCCCGGGGAGGTCCTGTGGGCACGCAGCCTGTGGCCGCGGGTCTCTGCCTGGCCTGCCAAAAGGGTGCCCCGTTTGGATGCTGTGTGAGTCAGGGCTGATGGGGGAGAGGGGGACAGAGAGAGGAGAGAGAGACAGAGAGAGAGAGAGAAAGAGAGAGAGACGTGTAGGTGTTGGTGTAAGTCAGAGACAGAGGGAGAGGGTGCCTGTATTGCCTGCGAGGCTTGGTGTGGGGTCCCTCCTTTGCGCTCTGGAGGGCTTCCGCGGCTGTGGCGCGTGGCCGCCGCACGGCCAGGTGGCGCAGAGGGCCCGCGGGTTGGGCTGCGCGAGGCACCGGGCCCTGAGTGGTGGGCAACCGCGCCCTGGCGTCGTCTTCGGGCGGTGGTCGTGGTCGTGGTCGTGGTCACAGTCATTGGGCTCCCTGGGAGACAGGAGCCCGGGAGGGGCGGTGGGAGTGCAGGTGCCGGGAGCTGCTGGTGCGGCGGGCTGCGGGGTTGGGGCGGCCGGCAGGGGAGCGCCCTGGCGGGCGGTGAGTCGCTGGTTTGGGGTTGGAGGGGGCGCGCTGGATGGCGCGGGGCGTGGCCTGTGTCCCGGGGTGGGCCCCGGGGTTAGCGGTGGGGCTGCGGCAGCCGGGGACAGCTGGCCGGCCCGCCCGTGCCCGTGCCCGTGCCCGTGCCCGTGCCCGTGCCCAGGCCCAGGCCCAGGCCCAGGCCCAGGCCCGAGGCGCGGGCGGGCTGGGGCTGCCAGGTGGAGGGGTCGGGCTTCTGCCCCCTGCTGGAGCTGCGTTGGGGGTCGCAGGGGTCCCGGCGTGCGGGCTGGCGGATGGGGGCGTGGCTAGGCAGCCAGCCAAAGGCGAGCAAAAGGGGAGGGTGCCGCGGGGCAAAAGCCTACAGCACCCGGTATTCCCAGGCGGTCTCCCATCCAAGTACTAACCAGGCCCGACCCTGCTTAGCTTCCGAGATCAGACGAGATCGGGCGCGTTCAGGGTGGTATGGCCGTAGACGCCAGAGGCCGCCTCCAGGCCCCTCTTGAGTGCGCGCCCGCACAGCCGCCGCCGCCGCCGCCGCCTCCTCCTCCTCCTCCTCCTGCCCGCTCCCCGCTCTCACTCCCATTCCCATTCCCATTCCCATTCCCGCTCCCGCTCCCGCTCCCGCTCCCGCTGCCGCTTCTCCTCCGCCTCCTCCCTCTTTTCTCTTCTCTTCTCTTCTCCTCCTCCCCCCCCCTCCTCAGCCGCCCTCCGCCTAGCCCTGCACCAGTGCCCGAACTCCAGCCCTCCGCCTGCCCAGCCCAGGACCTGCAGCACCGGGCGCCCAGTCGGCACGCTGCCGCCAAGCCAAGGGGAGCCAACCTCCTCTGGCTGCCGCTGGCCACAGGGAACTCCTACTCTCTCTTTCTAGGCCGGATCCCCTGCCTGCCGCCATCGCCCAGCCACACGCCAGCCGTGCCCGGCAGCCTCCACGCCTGCCCAGGGCTGCGCCCCGCGGCTCGCGGGTCCCGGCACCAGGGGGTTCGGCGCCCCACACCACCGCGGCCCGGGCCTTCCCTCCTACCCGGCCGCCAGCAGCCCCCCCACCGCTGACGCACAGGTCGCCCGCCCTCCCCCGGCACGGCCGCCGCGCCTCCACACACTCCCACGCCGCGAGGACAGCTGAGGGCCTGGGGACCCTTGTCCCCGCTCGGTCACGGGGGCCCAAGTGGGGCAGCAGGTCGGGAAGGAGGGCGGCAGTGCACGGAATCACCCCCGCCGCACGCTCGTGTGGGCACTCACACACACACACACACACACACACGCCTACACAAGGGGCACACAGTCGCACACCCCGACACCCTTCGTGGCACAGAGGGATTTCCGTCCTCAGCGCCCGTTCCCTCACGGGAGGGTGGGGCGCTTCAGCGCGACCCGCACCCTCCAGCCCGGCAGCCAGTTCGAGACTGTCGCTCCCCCTCTTCATGGAGGAACGACACAGGACCCTGCGCTGTTCTTTCGTCTGCTCGGCCCTCCCCGGGTTTGCTGCTGGTTCTTCCCGGGTTGGCTACCGTCCCTTCCACCTCCGTGGAAGGGCGGTTCCCCCTGCCACATTCCCCACTTCCGCGGGGGAGCGGCACACCGCCGGCCGGCCGGCCGGCTCTCTCGGGGGCTGCACAGGTGTTCCCCTTAGATGTTCCTGGTGCATGTTGTCTCTCTCCTCCTTTATAGTCCTCTTCCGCCAATCCCAACTCGGCTGCCCACACGCCAAGTACGCTGCTCTCCTCCAATCAGGAGCAGGATCAGCTCCTGGAGGTCATCACTCAAGTTGGCAAGAGGCAGCTGCATAGAAGCTGTTTTCTCCTCTCCCAGCGCCATATTGTGGGAGAGCAGATGCATAGAATAAGTCTTAATTCCAGTAACTCAGTCCAATCCGAGTTGCTCCCCACAGAGACCACAGGCTGTGTGCTGCCTGCCTGCCACGGACCCTCTGTCCCGGGGAGGTCCTGTGGGCACGCAGCCTGTGGCCGCGGGTCTCTGCCTGGCCTGCCAAAAGGGTGCCCCGTTTGGATGCTGTGTGAGTCAGGGCTGATGGGGGAGAGGGGGACAGAGAGAGGAGAGAGAGACAGAGAGAGAGAGAGAAAGAGAGAGAGACGTGTAGGTGTTGGTGTAAGTCAGAGACAGAGGGAGAGGGTGCCTGTATTGCCTGCGAGGCTTGGAGTGGGGTCCCTCCTTTGCGCTCTGGAGGGCTTCCGCGGCTGTGGCGCGTGGCCGCCGCACGGCCAGGTGGCGCAGAGGGCCCGCGGGTTGGGCTGCGCGAGGCACCGGGCCCTGAGTGGTGGGCAACCGCGCCCTGGCGTCGTCTTCGGGCGGTGGTCGTGGTCGTGGTCGTGGTCACAGTCATTGGGCTCCCTGGGAGACAGGAGCCCGGGAGGGGCGGTGGGAGTGCAGGTGCCGGGAGCTGCTGGTGCGGCGGGCTGCGGGGTTGGGGCGGCCGGCAGGGGAGCGCCCTGGCGGGCGGTGAGTCGCTGGTTTGGGGTTGGAGGGGGCGCGCTGGATGGCGCGGGGCGTGGCCTGTGTCCCGGGGTGGGCCCCGGGGTTGGCGGTGGGGCTGCGGCAGCCGGGGACAGCTGGCCGGCCCGCCCGTGCCCGTGCCCGTGCCCGTGCCCGTGCCCGTGCCCGTGCCCAGGCCCAGGCCCAGGCCCAGGCCCGAGGCGCGGGCGGGCTGGGGCTGCCAGGTGGAGGGGTCGGGCTTCTGCCCCCTGCTGGAGCTGCGTTGGGGGTCGCAGGGGTCCCGGCGTGCGGGCTGGCGGATGGGGGCGTGGCTAGGCAGCCAGCCAAAGGCGAGCAAAAGGGGAGGGTGCCGCGGGGCAAAAGCCTACAGCACCCGGTATTCCCAGGCGGTCTCCCATCCAAGTACTAACCAGGCCCGACCCTGCTTAGCTTCCGAGATCAGACGAGATCGGGCGCGTTCAGGGTGGTATGGCCGTAGACGCCAGAGGCCGCCTCCAGGCCCCTCTTGAGTGCGCGCCCGCACAGCCGCCGCCGCCGCCGCCGCCGCCTCCTCCTCCTCCTCCTGCCCGCTCCCCGCTCTCACTCCCATTCCCATTCCCATTCCCATTCCCATTCCCACTCCCGCTGCCGCTTCTCCTCCGCCTCCTCCCTCTTTTCTCTTCTCTTCTCTTCTCCTCCTCCCCCCCCTCCTCCTCAGCCGCCCTCCGCCTAGCCCTGCACCAGTGCCCGAACTCCAGCCCTCCGCCTGCCCAGCCCAGGACCTGCAGCACCGGGCGCCCAGTCGGCACGCTGCCGCCAAGCCAAGGGGAGCCAACCTCCTCCGGCTGCCGCTGGCCACAGGGAACTCCTACTCTCTCTTTCTAGGCCGGATCCCCTGCCTGCCGCCATCGCCCAGCCACACGCCAGCCGTGCCCGGCAGCCTCCACGCCTGCCCAGGGCTGCGCCCCGCGGCTCGCGGGTCCCGGCACCAGGGGGTTCGGCGCCCCACACCACCGCGGCCCGGGCCTTCCCTCCTACCCGGCCGCCAGCAGCCCCCCCACCGCTGACGCACAGGTCGCCCGCCCTCCCCCGGCACGGCCGCCGCGCCTCCACACACTCCCACGCCGCGAGGACAGCTGAGGGCCTGGGGACCCTTGTCCCCGCTCGGTCACGGGGGCCCAAGTGGGGCAGCAGGTCGGGAAGGAGGGCGGCAGCGCACGGAATCACCCCCGCCGCACGCTCGCGTGGGCACTCACACACACACACACACACACACACACACGCCTACACAAGGGGCACACAGTCGCACACCCCGACACCCTTCGTGGCACAGAGGGATTTCCGTCCTCAGCGCCCGTTCCCTCACGGGAGGGTGGGGCGCTTCAGCGCGACCCGCACCCTCCAGCCCGGCAGCCAGTTCGAGACTGTCGCTCCCCCTCTTCATGGAGGAACGACACAGGACCCTGCGCTGTTCTTTCGTCTGCTCGGCCCTCCCCGGGTTTGCTGCTGGTTCTTCCCGGGTTGGCTACCGTCCCTTCCACCTCCGTGGAAGGGCGGTTCCCCCTGCCACATTCCCCACTTCCGCGGGGGAGCGGCACACCGCCGGCCGGCCGGCCGGCTCTCTCGGGGGCTGCACAGGTGTTCCCCTTAGATGTTCCTGGTGCATGTTGTCTCTCTCCTCCTTTATAGTCCTCTTCCGCCAATCCCAACTCGGCTGCCCACACGCCAAGTACGCTGCTCTCCTCCAATCAGGAGCAGGATCAGCTCCTGGAGGTCATCACTCAAGTTGGCAAGAGGCAGCTGCATAGAAGCTGTTTTCTCCTCTCCCAGCGCCATATTGTGGGAGAGCAGATGCATAGAATAAGTCTTAATTCCAGTAACTCAGTCCAATCCGAGTTGCTCCCCACAGAGACCACAGGCTGTGTGCTGCCTGCCTGCCACGGACCCTCTGTCCCGGGGAGGTCCTGTGGGCACGCAGCCTGTGGCCGCGGGTCTCTGCCTGGCCTGCCAAAAGGGTGCCCCGTTTGGATGCTGTGTGAGTCAGGGCTGATGGGGGAGAGGGGGACAGAGAGAGGAGAGAGAGACAGAGAGAGAGAGAGAAAGAGAGAGAGACGTGTAGGTGTTGGTGTAAGTCAGAGACAGAGGGAGAGGGTGCCTGTATTGCCTGCGAGGCTTGGAGTGGGGTCCCTCCTTTGCGCTCTGGAGGGCTTCCGCGGCTGTGGCGCGTGGCCGCCGCACGGCCAGGTGGCGCAGAGGGCCCGCGGGTTGGGCTGCGCGAGGCACCGGGCCCTGAGTGGTGGGCAACCGCGCCCTGGCGTCGTCTTCGGGCGGTGGTCGTGGTCGTGGTCGTGGTCACAGTCATTGGGCTCCCTGGGAGACAGGAGCCCGGGAGGGGCGGTGGGAGTGCAGGTGCCGGGAGCTGCTGGTGCGGCGGGCTGCGGGGTTGGGGCGGCCGGCAGGGGAGCGCCCTGGCGGGCGGTGAGTCGCTGGTTTGGGGTTGGAGGGGGCGCGCTGGATGGCGCGGGGCGTGGCCTGTGTCCCGGGGTGGGCCCCGGGGTTGGCGGTGGGGCTGCGGCAGCCGGGGACAGCTGGCCGGCCCGCCCGTGCCCGTGCCCGTGCCCGTGCCCGTGCCCGTGCCCGTGCCCGTGCCCAGGCCCAGGCCCAGGCCCAGGCCCGAGGCGCGGGCGGGCTGGGGCTGCCAGGTGGAGGGGTCGGGCTTCTGCCCCCTGCTGGAGCTGCGTTGGGGGTCGCAGGGGTCCCGGCGTGCGGGCTGGCGGATGGGGGCGTGGCTAGGCAGCCAGCCAAAGGCGAGCAAAAGGGGAGGGTGCCGCGGGGCAAAAGCCTACAGCACCCGGTATTCCCAGGCGGTCTCCCATCCAAGTACTAACCAGGCCCGACCCTGCTTAGCTTCCGAGATCAGACGAGATCGGGCGCGTTCAGGGTGGTATGGCCGTAGACGCCAGAGGCCGCCTCCAGGCCCCTCTTGAGTGCGCGCCCGCACAGCCGCCGCCGCCGCCGCCGCCGCCTCCTCCTCCTCCTCCTGCCCGCTCCCCGCTCCCCGCTCTCACTCCCATTCCCATTCCCATTCCCACTCCCGCTCCCGCTCCCGCTGCCGCTTCTCCTCCGCCTCCTCCCTCTTTTCTCTTCTCTTCTCTTCTCCTCCTCCCCCCCCTCCTCCTCAGCCGCCCTCCGCCTAGCCCTGCACCAGTGCCCGAACTCCAGCCCTCCGCCTGCCCAGCCCAGGACCTGCAGCACCGGGCGCCCAGTCGGCACGCTGCCGCCAAGCCAAGGGGAGCCAACCTCCTCCGGCTGCCGCTGGCCACAGGGAACTCCTACTCTCTCTTTCTAGGCCGGATCCCCTGCCTGCCGCCATCGCCCAGCCACACGCCAGCCGTGCCCGGCAGCCTCCACGCCTGCCCAGGGCTGCGCCCCGCGGCTCGCGGGTCCCGGCACCAGGGGGTTCGGCGCCCCACACCACCGCGGCCCGGGCCTTCCCTCCTACCCGGCCGCCAGCAGCCCCCCCACCGCTGACGCACAGGTCGCCCGCCCTCCCCCGGCACGGCCGCCGCGCCTCCACACACTCCCACGCCGCGAGGACAGCTGAGGGCCTGGGGACCCTTGTCCCCGCTCGGTCACGGGGGCCCAAGTGGGGCAGCAGGTCGGGAAGGAGGGCGGCAGCGCACGGAATCACCCCCGCCGCACGCTCGCGTGGGCACTCACACACACACACACACACACACACACGCCTACACAAGGGGCACACAGTCGCACACCCCGACACCCTTCGTGGCACAGAGGGATTTCCGTCCTCAGCGCCCGTTCCCTCACGGGAGGGTGGGGCGCTTCAGCGCGACCCGCACCCTCCAGCCCGGCAGCCAGTTCGAGACTGTCGCTCCCCCTCTTCATGGAGGAACGACACAGGACCCTGCGCTGTTCTTTCGTCTGCTCGGCCCTCCCCGGGTTTGCTGCTGGTTCTTCCCGGGTTGGCTACCGTCCCTTCCACCTCCGTGGAAGGGCGGTTCCCCCTGCCACATTCCCCACTTCCGCGGGGGAGCGGCACACCGCCGGCCGGCCGGCCGGCTCTCTCGGGGGCTGCACAGGTGTTCCCCTTAGATGTTCCTGGTGCATGTTGTCTCTCTCCTCCTTTATAGTCCTCTTCCGCCAATCCCAACTCGGCTGCCCACACGCCAAGTACGCTGCTCTCCTCCAATCAGGAGCAGGATCAGCTCCTGGAGGTCATCACTCAAGTTGGCAAGAGGCAGCTGCATAGAAGCTGTTTTCTCCTCTCCCAGCGCCATATTGTGGGAGAGCAGATGCATAGAATAAGTCTTAATTCCAGTAACTCAGTCCAATCCGAGTTGCTCCCCACAGAGACCACAGGCTGTGTGCTGCCTGCCTGCCACGGACCCTCTGTCCCGGGGAGGTCCTGTGGGCACGCAGCCTGTGGCCGCGGGTCTCTGCCTGGCCTGCCAAAAGGGTGCCCCGTTTGGATGCTGTGTGAGTCAGGGCTGATGGGGGAGAGGGGGACAGAGAGAGGAGAGAGAGACAGAGAGAGAGAGAGAAAGAGAGAGAGACGTGTAGGTGTTGGTGTAAGTCAGAGACAGAGGGAGAGGGTGCCTGTATTGCCTGCGAGGCTTGGAGTGGGGTCCCTCCTTTGCGCTCTGGAGGGCTTCCGCGGCTGTGGCGCGTGGCCGCCGCACGGCCAGGTGGCGCAGAGGGCCCGCGGGTTGGGCTGCGCGAGGCACCGGGCCCTGAGTGGTGGGCAACCGCGCCCTGGCGTCGTCTTCGGGCGGTGGTCGTGGTCGTGGTCGTGGTCACAGTCATTGGGCTCCCTGGGAGACAGGAGCCCGGGAGGGGCGGTGGGAGTGCAGGTGCCGGGAGCTGCTGGTGCGGCGGGCTGCGGGGTTGGGGCGGCCGGCAGGGGAGCGCCCTGGCGGGCGGTGAGTCGCTGGTTTGGGGTTGGAGGGGGCGCGCTGGATGGCGCGGGGCGTGGCCTGTGTCCCGGGGTGGGCCCCGGGGTTGGCGGTGGGGCTGCGGCAGCCGGGGACAGCTGGCCGGCCCACCCGTGCCCGTGCCCGTGCCCGTGCCCGTGCCCGTGCCCAGGCCCAGGCCCAGGCCCAGGCCCAGGCCCGAGGCGCGGGCGGGCTGGGGCTGCCAGGTGGAGGGGTCGGGCTTCTGCCCCCTGCTGGAGCTGCGTTGGGGGTCGCAGGGGTCCCGGCGTGCGGGCTGGCGGATGGGGGCGTGGCTAGGCAGCCAGCCAAAGGCGAGCAAAAGGGGAGGGTGCCGCGGGGCAAAAGCCTACAGCACCCGGTATTCCCAGGCGGTCTCCCATCCAAGTACTAACCAGGCCCGACCCTGCTTAGCTTCCGAGATCAGACGAGATCGGGCGCGTTCAGGGTGGTATGGCCGTAGACGCCAGAGGCCGCCTCCAGGCCCCTCTTGAGTGCGCGCCCGCACAGCCGCCGCCGCCGCCGCCGCCGCCTCCTCCTCCTCCTCCTGCCCGCTCCCCGCTCTCACTCCCATTCCCATTCCCATTCCCATTCCCATTCCCGCTCCCGCTCCCGCTGCCGCTCCCGCTGCCGCTTCTCCTCCGCCTCCTCCCTCTTTTCTCTTCTCTTCTCTTCTCCTCCTCCCCCCCCCCTCCTCAGCCGCCCTCCGCCTAGCCCTGCACCAGTGCCCGAACTCCAGCCCTCCGCCTGCCCAGCCCAGGACCTGCAGCACCGGGCACCCAGTCGGCACGCTGCCGCCAAGCCAAGGGGAGCCAACCTCCTCCGGCTGCCGCTGGCCACAGGGAACTCCTACTCTCTCTTTCTAGGCCGGATCCCCTGCCTGCCGCCATCGCCCAGCCACACGCCAGCCGTGCCCGGCAGCCTCCACGCCTGCCCAGGGCTGCGCCCCGCGGCTCGCGGGTCCCGGCACCAGGGGTTTCGGCGCCCCACACCACCGCGGCCCGGGCCTTCCCTCCTACCCGGCCGCCAGCAGCCCCCCCACCGCTGACGCACAGGTCGCCCGCCCTCCCCCGGCACGGCCGCCGCGCCTCCACACACTCCCACGCCGCGAGGACAGCTGAGGGCCTGGGGACCCTTGTCCCCGCTCGGTCACGGGGGCCCAAGTGGGGCAGCAGGTCGGGAAGGAGGGCAGCAGCGCACGGAATCACCCCCGCCGCACGCTCGCGTGGGCACTCACACACACACACACACACACACACACGCCTACACAAGGGGCACACAGTCGCACACCCCGACACCCTTCGTGGCACAGAGGGATTTCCGTCCTCAGCGCCCGTTCCCTCACGGGAGGGTGGGGCGCTTCAGCGCGACCCGCACCCTCCAGCCCGGCAGCCAGTTCGAGACTGTCGCTCCCCCTCTTCATGGAGGAACGACACAGGACCCTGCGCTGTTCTTTCGTCTGCTCGGCCCTCCCCGGGTTTGCTGCTGGTTCTTCCCGGGTTGGCTACCGTCCCTTCCACCTCCGTGGAAGGGCGGTTCCCCCTGCCACATTCCCCACTTCCGCGGGGGAGCGGCACACCGCCGGCCGGCCGGCCGGCTCTCTCGGGGGCTGCACAGGTGTTCCCCTTAGATGTTCCTGGTGCATGTTGTCTCTCTCCTCCTTTATAGTCCTCTTCCGCCAATCCCAACTCGGCTGCCCACACGCCAAGTACGCTGCTCTCCTCCAATCAGGAGCAGGATCAGCTCCTGGAGGTCATCACTCAAGTTGGCAAGAGGCAGCTGCATAGAAGCTGTTTTCTCCTCTCCCAGCGCCATATTGTGGGAGAGCAGATGCATAGAATAAGTCTTAATTCCAGTAACTCAGTCCAATCCGAGTTGCTCCCCACAGAGACCACAGGCTGTGTGCTGCCTGCCTGCCACGGACCCTCTGTCCCGGGGAGGTCCTGTGGGCACGCAGCCTGTGGCCGCGGGTCTCTGCCTGGCCTGCCAAAAGGGTGCCCCGTTTGGATGCTGTGTGAGTCAGGGCTGATGGGGGAGAGGGGGACAGAGAGAGGAGAGAGAGACAGAGAGAGAGAGAGAAAGAGAGAGAGACGTGTAGGTGTTGGTGTAAGTCAGAGACAGAGGGAGAGGGTGCCTGTATTGCCTGCGAGGCTTGGTGTGGGGTCCCTCCTTTGCGCTCTGGAGGGCTTCCGCGGCTGTGGCGCGTGGCCGCCGCACGGCCAGGTGGCGCAGAGGGCCCGCGGGTTGGGCTGCGCGAGGCACCGGGCCCTGAGTGGTGGGCAACCGCGCCCTGGCGTCGTCTTCGGGCGGTGGTCGTGGTCGTGGTCGTGGTCACAGTCATTGGGCTCCCTGGGAGACAGGAGCCCGGGAGGGGCGGTGGGAGTGCAGGTGCCGGGAGCTGCTGGTGCGGCGGGCTGCGGGGTTGGGGCGGCCGGCAGGGGAGCGCCCTGGCGGGCGGTGAGTCGCTGGTTTGGGGTTGGAGGGGGCGCGCTGGATGGCGCGGGGCGTGGCCTGTGTCCCGGGGTGGGCCCCGGGGTTGGCGGTGGGGCTGCGGCAGCCGGGGACAGCTGGCCGGCCCGCCCGTGCCCGTGCCCGTGCCCGTGCCCGTGCCCAGGCCCAGGCCCAGGCCCAGGCCCAGGCCCGAGGCGCGGGCGGGCTGGGGCTGCCAGGTGGAGGGGTCGGGCTTCTGCCCCCTGCTGGAGCTGCGTTGGGGGTCGCAGGGGTCCCGGCGTGCGGGCTGGCGGATGGGGGCGTGGCTAGGCAGCCAGCCAAAGGCGAGCAAAAGGGGAGGGTGCCGCGGGGCAAAAGCCTACAGCACCCGGTATTCCCAGGCGGTCTCCCATCCAAGTACTAACCAGGCCCGACCCTGCTTAGCCTCCGAGATCAGACGAGATCGGGCGCGTTCAGGGTGGTATGGCCGTAGACGCCAGAGGCCGCCTCCAGGCCCCTCTTGAGTGCGCGCCCGCACAGCCGCCGCCGCCGCCGCCGCCGCCGCCGCCGCCTCCTCCTCCTCCTCCTGCCCGCTCCCCGCTCCCCGCTCTCACTCCCATTCCCATTCCCATTCCCATTCCCATTCCCATTCCCATTCCCATTCCCATTCCCGCTCCCGCTCCCGCTCCCGCTCCCGCTGCCGCTTCTCCTCCGCCTCCTCCCTCTTTTCTCTTCTCTTCTCTTCTCCTCCTCCCCCCCCTCCTCCTCAGCCGCCCTCCGCCTAGCCCTGCACCAGTGCCCGAACTCCAGCCCTCCGCCTGCCCAGCCCAGGACCTGCAGCACCGGGCGCCCAGTCGGCACGCTGCCGCCAAGCCAAGGGGAGCCAACCTCCTCCGGCTGCCGCTGGCCACAGGGAACTCCTACTCTCTCTTTCTAGGCCGGATCCCCTGCCTGCCGCCATCGCCCAGCCACACGCCAGCCGTGCCCGGCAGCCTCCACGCCTGCCCAGGGCTGCGCCCCGTGGCTCGCGGGTCCCGGCACCAGGGGGTTCGGCGCCCCACACCACCGCGGCCCGGGCCTTCCCTCCTACCCGGCCGCCAGCAGCCCCCCCACCGCTGACGCACAGGTCGCCCGCCCTCCCCCGGCACGGCCGCCGCGCCTCCACACACTCCCACGCCGTGAGGACAGCTGAGGGCCTGGGGACCCTTGTCCCCGCTCGGTCACGGGGGCCCAAGTGGGGCAGCAGGTCGGGAAGGAGGGCGGCAGCGTACGGAATCACCCCCGCCGCACGCTCGCGTGGGCACTCACACACACACACACACACACACACGCCTACACAAGGGGCACACAGTCGCACACCCCGACACCCTTCGTGGCACAGAGGGATTTCCGTCCTCAGCGCCCGTTCCCTCACGGGAGGGTGGGGCGCTTCAGCGCGACCCGCACCCTCCAGCCCGGCAGCCAGTTCGAGACCACAGGCTGTGTGCTGCCTGCCTGCCACGGACCCTCTGTCCCGGGGAGGTCCTGTGGGCACGCAGCCTGTGGCCGCGGGTCTCTGCCTGGCCTGCCAAAAGGGTGCCCCGTTTGGATGCTGTGTGAGTCAGGGCTGATGGGGGAGAGGGGGACAGAGAGAGGAGAGAGAGACAGAGAGAGAGAGAGAAAGAGAGAGAGACGTGTAGGTGTTGGTGTAAGTCAGAGACAGAGGGAGAGGGTGCCTGTATTGCCTGCGAGGCTTGGTGTGGGGTCCCTCCTTTGCGCTCTGGAGGGCTTCCGCGGCTGTGGCGCGTGGCCGCCGCACGGCCAGGTGGCGCAGAGGGCCCGCGGGTTGGGCTGCGCGAGGCACCGGGCCCTGAGTGGTGGGCAACCGCGCCCTGGCGTCGTCTTCGGGCGGTGGTCGTGGTCGTGGTCGTGGTCACAGTCATTGGGCTCCCTGGGAGACAGGAGCCCGGGAGGGGCGGTGGGAGTGCAGGTGCCGGGAGCTGCTGGTGCGGCGGGCTGCGGGGTTGGGGCGGCCGGCAGGGGAGCGCCCTGGCGGGCGGTGAGTCGCTGGTTTGGGGTTGGAGGGGGCGCGCTGGATGGCGCGGGGCGTGGCCTGTGTCCCGGGGTGGGCCCCGGGGTTGGCGGTGGGGCTGCGGCAGCCGGGGACAGCTGGCCGGCCCGCCCGTGCCCGTGCCCGTGCCCGTGCCCGTGCCCGTGCCCAGGCCCAGGCCCAGGCCCAGGCCCAGGCCCAGGCCCGAGGCGCGGGCGGGCTGGGGCTGCCAGGTGGAGGGGTCGGGCTTCTGCCCCCTGCTGGAGCTGCGTTGGGGGTCGCAGGGGTCCCGGCGTGCGGGCTGGCGGATGGGGGCGTGGCTAGGCAGCCAGCCAAAGGCGAGCAAAAGGGGAGGGTGCCGCGGGGCAAAAGCCTACAGCACCCGGTATTCCCAGGCGGTCTCCCATCCAAGTACTAACCAGGCCCGACCCTGCTTAGCTTCCGAGATCAGACGAGATCGGGCGCGTTCAGGGTGGTATGGCCGTAGACGCCAGAGGCCGCCTCCAGGCCCCTCTTGAGTGCGCGCCCGCACAGCCGCCGCCGCCGCCGCCGCCGCCTCCTCCTCCTCCTCCTGCCCGCTCCCCGCTCTCACTCCCATTCCCATTCCCATTCCCATTCCCATTCCCATTCCCATTCCCGCTCCCGCTCCCGCTCCCGCTCCCGCTGCCGCTTCTCCTCCGCCTCCTCCCTCTTTTCTCTTCTCTTCTCTTCTCCTCCTCCCCCCCCTCCTCCTCAGCCGCCCTCCGCCTAGCCCTGCACCAGTGCCCGAACTCCAGCCCTCCGCCTGCCCAGCCCAGGACCTGCAGCACCGGGCGCCCAGTCGGCACGCTGCCGCCAAGCCAAGGGGAGCCAACCTCCTCCGGCTGCCGCTGGCCACAGGGAACTCCTACTCTCTCTTTCTAGGCCGGATCCCCTGCCTGCCGCCATCGCCCAGCCACACGCCAGCCGTGCCCGGCAGCCTCCACGCCTGCCCAGGGCTGCGCCCCGCGGCTCGCGGGTCCCGGCACCAGGGGGTTCGGCGCCCCACACCACCGCGGCCCGGGCCTTCCCTCCTACCCGGCCGCCAGCAGCCCCCCCACCGCTGACGCACAGGTCGCCCGCCCTCCCCCGGCACGGCCGCCGCGCCTCCACACACTCCCACGCCGCGAGGACAGCTGAGGGCCTGGGGACCCTTGTCCCCGCTCGGTCACGGGGGCCCAAGTGGGGCAGCAGGTCGGGAAGGAGGGCGGCAGCGCACGGAATCACCCCCGCCGCACGCTCGCGTGGGCACTCACACACACACACACACACACACACACGCCTACACAAGGGGCACACAGTCGCACACCCCGACACCCTTCGTGGCACAGAGGGATTTCCGTCCTCAGCGCCCGTTCCCTCACGGGAGGGTGGGGCGCTTCAGCGCGACCCGCACCCTCCAGCCCGGCAGCCAGTTCGAGACTGTCGCTCCCCCTCTTCATGGAGGAACGACACAGGACCCTGCGCTGTTCTTTCGTCTGCTCGGCCCTCCCCGGGTTTGCTGCTGGTTCTTCCCGGGTTGGCTACCGTCCCTTCCACCTCCGTGGAAGGGCGGTTCCCCCTGCCACATTCCCCACTTCCGCGGGGGAGCGGCACACCGCCGGCCGGCCGGCCGGCTCTCTCGGGGGCTGCACAGGTGTTCCCCTTAGATGTTCCTGGTGCATGTTGTCTCTCTCCTCCTTTATAGTCCTCTTCCGCCAATCCCAACTCGGCTGCCCACACGCCAAGTACGCTGCTCTCCTCCAATCAGGAGCAGGATCAGCTCCTGGAGGTCATCACTCAAGTTGGCAAGAGGCAGCTGCATAGAAGCTGTTTTCTCCTCTCCCAGCGCCATATTGTGGGAGAGCAGATGCATAGAATAAGTCTTAATTCCAGTAACTCAGTCCAATCCGAGTTGCTCCCCACAGAGACCACAGGCTGTGTGCTGCCTGCCTGCCACGGACCCTCTGTCCCGGGGAGGTCCTGTGGGCACGCAGCCTGTGGCCGCGGGTCTCTGCCTGGCCTGCCAAAAGGGTGCCCCGTTTGGATGCTGTGTGAGTCAGGGCTGATGGGGGAGAGGGGGACAGAGAGAGGAGAGAGAGACAGAGAGAGAGAGAGAAAGAGAGAGAGACGTGTAGGTGTTGGTGTAAGTCAGAGACAGAGGGAGAGGGTGCCTGTATTGCCTGCGAGGCTTGGTGTGGGGTCCCTCCTTTGCGCTCTGGAGGGCTTCCGCGGCTGTGGCGCGTGGCCGCCGCACGGCCAGGTGGCGCAGAGGGCCCGCGGGTTGGGCTGCGCGAGGCACCGGGCCCTGAGTGGTGGGCAACCGCGCCCTGGCGTCGTCTTCGGGCGGTGGTCGTGGTCGTGGTCGTGGTCACAGTCATTGGGCTCCCTGGGAGACAGGAGCCCGGGAGGGGCGGTGGGAGTGCAGGTGCCGGGAGCTGCTGGTGCGGCGGGCTGCGGGGTTGGGGCGGCCGGCAGGGGAGCGCCCTGGCGGGCGGTGAGTCGCTGGTTTGGGGTTGGAGGGGGCGCGCTGGATGGCGCGGGGCGTGGCCTGTGTCCCGGGGTGGGCCCCGGGGTTGGCGGTGGGGCTGCGGCAGCCGGGGACAGCTGGCCGGCCCGCCCGTGCCCGTGCCCGTGCCCGTGCCCGTGCCCAGGCCCAGGCCCAGGCCCAGGCCCAGGCCCGAGGCGCGGGCGGGCTGGGGCTGCCAGGTGGAGGGGTCGGGCTTCTGCCCCCTGCTGGAGCTGCGTTGGGGGTCGCAGGGGTCCCGGCGTGCGGGCTGGCGGATGGGGGCGTGGCTAGGCAGCCAGCCAAAGGCGAGCAAAAGGGGAGGGTGCCGCGGGGCAAAAGCCTACAGCACCCGGTATTCCCAGGCGGTCTCCCATCCAAGTACTAACCAGGCCCGACCCTGCTTAGCTTCCGAGATCAGACGAGATCGGGCGCGTTCAGGGTGGTATGGCCGTAGACGCCAGAGGCCGCCTCCAGGCCCCTCTTGAGTGCGCGCCCGCACAGCCGCCGCCGCCGCCGCCGCCGCCGCCGCCGCCGCCTCCTCTTCCTGCCCGCTCCCCGCTCTCACTCCCATTCCCATTCCCATTCCCACTCCCGCTCCCGCTCCCGCTGCCGCTTCTCCTCCGCCTCCTCCCTCTTTTCTCTTCTCTTCTCTTCTCCTCCTCCCCCCCCTCCTCCTCAGCCGCCCTCCGCCTAGCCCTGCACCAGTGCCCGAACTCCAGCCCTCCGCCTGCCCAGCCCAGGACCTGCAGCACCGGGCGCCCAGTCGGCACGCTGCCGCCAAGCCAAGGGGAGCCAACCTCCTCCGGCTGCCGCTGGCCACAGGGAACTCCTACTCTCTCTTTCTAGGCCGGATCCCCTGCCTGCCGCCATCGCCCAGCCACACGCCAGCCGTGCCCGGCAGCCTCCACGCCTGCCCAGGGCTGCGCCCCGCGGCTCGCGGGTCCCGGCACCAGGGGGTTCGGCGCCCCACACCACCGCGGCCCGGGCCTTCCCTCCTACCCGGCCGCCAGCAGCCCCCCACCGCTGACGCACAGGTCGCCCGCCCTCCCCCGGCACGGCCGCCGCGCCTCCACACACTCCCACGCCGCGAGGACAGCTGAGGGCCTGGGGACCCTTGTCCCCGCTCGGTCACGGGGGCCCAAGTGGGGCAGCAGGTCGGGAAGGAGGGCGGCAGCGTACGGAATCACCCCCGCCGCACGCTCGCGTGGGCACTCACACACACACACACACACACACACACGCCTACACAAGGGGCACACAGTCGCACACCCCGACACCCTTCGTGGCACAGAGGGATTTCCGTCCTCAGCGCCCGTTCCCTCACGGGAGGGTGGGGCGCTTCAGCGCGACCCGCACCCTCCAGCCCGGCAGCCAGTTCGAGACCACAGGCTGTGTGCTGCCTGCCTGCCACGGACCCTCTGTCCCGGGGAGGTCCTGTGGGCACGCAGCCTGTGGCCGCGGGTCTCTGCCTGGCCTGCCAAAAGGGTGCCCCGTTTGGATGCTGTGTGAGTCAGGGCTGATGGGGGAGAGGGGGACAGAGAGAGGAGAGAGAGACAGAGAGAGAGAGAGAAAGAGAGAGAGACGTGTAGGTGTTGGTGTAAGTCAGAGACAGAGGGAGAGGGTGCCTGTATTGCCTGCGAGGCTTGGTGTGGGGTCCCTCCTTTGCGCTCTGGAGGGCTTCCGCGGCTGTGGCGCGTGGCCGCCGCACGGCCAGGTGGCGCAGAGGGCCCGCGGGTTGGGCTGCGCGAGGCACCGGGCCCTGAGTGGTGGGCAACCGCGCCCTGGCGTCGTCTTCGGGCGGTGGTCGTGGTCGTGGTCGTGGTCACAGTCATTGGGCTCCCTGGGAGACAGGAGCCCGGGAGGGGCGGTGGGAGTGCAGGTGCCGGGAGCTGCTGGTGCGGCGGGCTGCGGGGTTGGGGCGGCCGGCAGGGGAGCGCCCTGGCGGGCGGTGAGTCGCTGGTTTGGGGTTGGAGGGGGCGCGCTGGATGGCGCGGGGCGTGGCCTGTGTCCCGGGGTGGGCCCCGGGGTTGGCGGTGGGGCTGCGGCAGCCGGGGACAGCTGGCCGGCCCGCCCGTGCCCGTGCCCGTGCCCGTGCCCGTGCCCAGGCCCAGGCCCAGGCCCAGGCCCAGGCCCGAGGCGCGGGCGGGCTGGGGCTGCCAGGTGGAGGGGTCGGGCTTCTACCCCTGCTGGAGCTGCGTTGGGGGTCGCAGGGGTCCCGGCGTGCGGGCTGGCGGATGGGGGCGTGGCTAGGCAGCCAGCCAAAGGCGAGCAAAAGGGGAGGGTGCCGCGGGGCAAAAGCCTACAGCACCCGGTATTCCCAGGCGGTCTCCCATCCAAGTACTAACCAGGCCCGACCCTGCTTAGCTTCCGAGATCAGACGAGATCGGGCGCGTTCAGGGTGGTATGGCCGTAGACGCCAGAGGCCGCCTCCAGGCCCCTCTTGAGTGCGCGCCCGCACAGCCGCCGCCGCCGCCGCCGCCGCCGCCGCCGCCGCCTCCTCTTCCTGCCCGCTCCCCGCTCTCACTCCCATTCCCATTCCCATTCCCACTCCCGCTCCCGCTCCCGCTGCCGCTTCTCCTCCGCCTCCTCCCTCTTTTCTCTTCTCTTCTCTTCTCCTCCTCCCCCCCCTCCTCCTCAGCCGCCCTCCGCCTAGCCCTGCACCAGTGCCCGAACTCCAGCCCTCCGCCTGCCCAGCCCAGGACCTGCAGCACCGGGCGCCCAGTCGGCACGCTGCCGCCAAGCCAAGGGGAGCCAACCTCCTCCGGCTGCCGCTGGCCACAGGGAACTCCTACTCTCTCTTTCTAGGCCGGATCCCCTGCCTGCCGCCATCGCCCAGCCACACGCCAGCCGTGCCCGGCAGCCTCCACGCCTGCCCAGGGCTGCGCCCCGCGGCTCGCGGGTCCCGGCACCAGGGGGTTCGGCGCCCCACACCACCGCGGCCCGGGCCTTCCCTCCTACCCGGCCGCCAGCAGCCCCCCCACCGCTGACGCACAGGTCGCCCGCCCTCCCCCGGCACGGCCGCCGCGCCTCCACACACTCCCACGCCGCGAGGACAGCTGAGGGCCTGGGGACCCTTGTCCCCGCTCGGTCACGGGGGCCCAAGTGGGGCAGCAGGTCGGGAAGGAGGGCGGCAGCGTACGGAATCACCCCCGCCGCACGCTCGCGTGGGCACTCACACACACACACACACACACACACACGCCTACACAAGGGGCACACAGTCGCACACCCCGACACCCTTCGTGGCACAGAGGGATTTCCGTCCTCAGCGCCCGTTCCCTCACGGGAGGGTGGGGCGCTTCAGCGCGACCCGCACCCTCCAGCCCGGCAGCCAGTTCGAGACCACAGGCTGTGTGCTGCCTGCCTGCCACGGACCCTCTGTCCCGGGGAGGTCCTGTGGGCACGCAGCCTGTGGCCGCGGGTCTCTGCCTGGCCTGCCAAAAGGGTGCCCCGTTTGGATGCTGTGTGAGTCAGGGCTGATGGGGGAGAGGGGGACAGAGAGAGGAGAGAGAGACAGAGAGAGAGAGAGAAAGAGAGAGAGACGTGTAGGTGTTGGTGTAAGTCAGAGACAGAGGGAGAGGGTGCCTGTATTGCCTGCGAGGCTTGGTGTGGGGTCCCTCCTTTGCGCTCTGGAGGGCTTCCGCGGCTGTGGCGCGTGGCCGCCGCACGGCCAGGTGGCGCAGAGGGCCCGCGGGTTGGGCTGCGCGAGGCACCGGGCCCTGAGTGGTGGGCAACCGCGCCCTGGCGTCGTCTTCGGGCGGTGGTCGTGGTCGTGGTCGTGGTCACAGTCATTGGGCTCCCTGGGAGACAGGAGCCCGGGAGGGGCGGTGGGAGTGCAGGTGCCGGGAGCTGCTGGTGCGGCGGGCTGCGGGGTTGGGGCGGCCGGCAGGGGAGCGCCCTGGCGGGCGGTGAGTCGCTGGTTTGGGGTTGGAGGGGGCGCGCTGGATGGCGCGGGGCGTGGCCTGTGTCCCGGGGTGGGCCCCGGGGTTGGCGGTGGGGCTGCGGCAGCCGGGGACAGCTGGCCGGCCCGCCCGTGCCCGTGCCCGTGCCCGTGCCCGTGCCCGTGCCCGTGCCCGTGCCCAGGCCCAGGCCCAGGCCCAGGCCCAGGCCCGAGGCGCAGGCGGGCTGGGGCTGCCAGGTGGAGGGGTCGGGCTTCTGCCCCCTGCTGGAGCTGCGTTGGGGGTCGCAGGGGTCCCGGCGTGCGGGCTGGCGGATGGGGGCGTGGCTAGGCAGCCAGCCAAAGGCGAGCAAAAGGGGAGGGTGCCGCGGGGCAAAAGCCTACAGCACCCGGTATTCCCAGGCGGTCTCCCATCCAAGTACTAACCAGGCCCGACCCTGCTTAGCTTCCGAGATCAGACGAGATCGGGCGCGTTCAGGGTGGTATGGCCGTAGACGCCAGAGGCCGCCTCCAGGCCCCTCTTGAGTGCGCGCCCGCACAGCCGCCGCCGCCGCCGCCGCCGCCTCCTCCTCCTCCTCCTGCCCGCTCCCCGCTCTCACTCCCATTCCCATTCCCATTCCCATTCCCATTCCCACTCCCGCTCCCGCTCCCGCTCCCGCTCCCGCTGCCGCTTCTCCTCCGCCTCCTCCCTCTTTTCTCTTCTCTTCTCTTCTCCTCCTCCCCCCCCCTCCTCCTCAGCCGCCCTCCGCCTAGCCCTGCACCAGTGCCCGAACTCCAGCCCTCCGCCTGCCCAGCCCAGGACCTGCAGCACCGGGCGCCCAGTCGGCACGCTGCCGCCAAGCCAAGGGGAGCCAACCTCCTCCGGCTGCCGCTGGCCACAGGGAACTCCTACTCTCTCTTTCTAGGCCGGATCCCCTGCCTGCCGCCATCGCCCAGCCACACGCCAGCCGTGCCCGGCAGCCTCCACGCCTGCCCAGGGCTGCGCCCCGCGGCTCGCGGGTCCCGGCACCAGGGGGTTCGGCGCCCCACACCACCGCGGCCCGGGCCTTCCCTCCTACCCGGCCGCCAGCAGCCCCCCCACCGCTGACGCACAGGTCGCCCGCCCTCCCCCGGCACGGCCGCCGCGCCTCCACACACTCCCACGCCGCGAGGACAGCTGAGGGCCTGGGGACCCTTGTCCCCGCTCGGTCACGGGGGCCCAAGTGGGGCAGCAGGTCGGGAAGGAGGGCGGCAGCGTACGGAATCACCCCCGCCGCACGCTCGCGTGGGCACTCACACACACACACACACACACACACACGCCTACACAAGGGGCACACAGTCGCACACCCCGACACCCTTCGTGGCACAGAGGGATTTCCGTCCTCAGCGCCCGTTCCCTCACGGGAGGGTGGGGCGCTTCAGCGCGACCCGCACCCTCCAGCCCGGCAGCCAGTTCGAGACCACAGGCTGTGTGCTGCCTGCCTGCCACGGACCCTCTGTCCCGGGGAGGTCCTGTGGGCACGCAGCCTGTGGCCGCGGGTCTCTGCCTGGCCTGCCAAAAGGGTGCCCCGTTTGGATGCTGTGTGAGTCAGGGCTGATGGGGGAGAGGGGGACAGAGAGAGGAGAGAGAGACAGAGAGAGAGAGAGAAAGAGAGAGAGACGTGTAGGTGTTGGTGTAAGTCAGAGACAGAGGGAGAGGGTGCCTGTATTGCCTGCGAGGCTTGGTGTGGGGTCCCTCCTTTGCGCTCTGGAGGGCTTCCGCGGCTGTGGCGCGTGGCCGCCGCACGGCCAGGTGGCGCAGAGGGCCCGCGGGTTGGGCTGCGCGAGGCACCGGGCCCTGAGTGGTGGGCAACCGCGCCCTGGCGTCGTCTTCGGGCGGTGGTCGTGGTCGTGGTCGTGGTCACAGTCATTGGGCTCCCTGGGAGACAGGAGCCCGGGAGGGGCGGTGGGAGTGCAGGTGCCGGGAGCTGCTGGTGCGGCGGGCTGCGGGGTTGGGGCGGCCGGCAGGGGAGCGCCCTGGCGGGCGGTGAGTCGCTGGTTTGGGGTTGGAGGGGGCGCGCTGGATGGCGCGGGGCGTGGCCTGTGTCCCGGGGTGGGCCCCGGGGTTGGCGGTGGGGCTGCGGCAGCCGGGGACAGCTGGCCGGCCCGCCCGTGCCCGTGCCCGTGCCCGTGCCCGTGCCCGTGCCCAGGCCCAGGCCCAGGCCCAGGCCCAGGCCCGAGGCGCGGGCGGGCTGGGGCTGCCAGGTGGAGGGGTCGGGCTTCTGCCCCCTGCTGGAGCTGCGTTGGGGGTCGCAGGGGTCCCGGCGTGCGGGCTGGCGGATGGGGGCGTGGCTAGGCAGCCAGCCAAAGGCGAGCAAAAGGGGAGGGTGCTGCGGGGCAAAAGCCTACAGCACCCGGTATTCCCAGGCGGTCTCCCATCCAAGTACTAACCAGGCCCGACCCTGCTTAGCTTCCGAGATCAGACGAGATCGGGCGCGTTCAGGGTGGTATGGCCGTAGACGCCAGAGGCCGCCTCCAGGCCCCTCTTGAGTGCGCGCCCGCACAGCCGCCGCCGCCGCCGCCGCCGCCGCCGCCGCCGCCGCCTCCTCTTCCTGCCCGCTCCCCGCTCTCACTCCCATTCCCATTCCCATTCCCACTCCCGCTCCCGCTCCCGCTGCCGCTTCTCCTCCGCCTCCTCCCTCTTTTCTCTTCTCTTCTCTTCTCCTCCTCCCCCCCCTCCTCCTCAGCCGCCCTCCGCCTAGCCCTGCACCAGTGCCCGAACTCCAGCCCTCCGCCTGCCCAGCCCAGGACCTGCAGCACCGGGCGCCCAGTCGGCACGCTGCCGCCAAGCCAAGGGGAGCCAACCTCCTCCGGCTGCCGCTGGCCACAGGGAACTCCTACTCTCTCTTTCTAGGCCGGATCCCCTGCCTGCCGCCATCGCCCAGCCACACGCCAGCCGTGCCCGGCAGCCTCCACGCCTGCCCAGGGCTGCGCCCCGCGGCTCGCGGGTCCCGGCACCAGGGGGTTCGGCGCCCCACACCACCGCGGCCCGGGCCTTCCCTCCTACCCGGCCGCCAGCAGCCCCCCCACCGCTGACGCACAGGTCGCCCGCCCTCCCCCGGCACGGCCGCCGCGCCTCCACACACTCCCACGCCGCGAGGACAGCTGAGGGCCTGGGGACCCTTGTCCCCGCTCGGTCACGGGGGCCCAAGTGGGGCAGCAGGTCGGGAAGGAGGGCGGCAGCGTACGGAATCACCCCCGCCGCACGCTCGCGTGGGCACTCACACACACACACACACACACACACGCCTACACAAGGGGCACACAGTCGCACACCCCGACACCCTTCGTGGCACAGAGGGATTTCCGTCCTCAGCGCCCGTTCCCTCACGGGAGGGTGGGGCGCTTCAGCGCGACCCGCACCCTCCAGCCCGGCAGCCAGTTCGAGACCACAGGCTGTGTGCTGCCTGCCTGCCACGGACCCTCTGTCCCGGGGAGGTCCTGTGGGCACGCAGCCTGTGGCCGCGGGTCTCTGCCTGGCCTGCCAAAAGGGTGCCCCGTTTGGATGCTGTGTGAGTCAGGGCTGATGGGGGAGAGGGGGACAGAGAGAGGAGAGAGAGACAGAGAGAGAGAGAGAAAGAGAGAGAGACGTGTAGGTGTTGGTGTAAGTCAGAGACAGAGGGAGAGGGTGCCTGTATTGCCTGCGAGGCTTGGTGTGGGGTCCCTCCTTTGCGCTCTGGAGGGCTTCCGCGGCTGTGGCGCGTGGCCGCCGCACGGCCAGGTGGCGCAGAGGGCCCGCGGGTTGGGCTGCGCGAGGCACCGGGCCCTGAGTGGTGGGCAACCGCGCCCTGGCGTCGTCTTCGGGCGGTGGTCGTGGTCGTGGTCGTGGTCACAGTCATTGGGCTCCCTGGGAGACAGGAGCCCGGGAGGGGCGGTGGGAGTGCAGGTGCCGGGAGCTGCTGGTGCGGCGGGCTGCGGGGTTGGGGCGGCCGGCAGGGGAGCGCCCTGGCGGGCGGTGAGTCGCTGGTTTGGGGTTGGAGGGGGCGCGCTGGATGGCGCGGGGCGTGGCCTGTGTCCCGGGGTGGGCCCCGGGGTTGGCGGTGGGGCTGCGGCAGCCGGGGACAGCTGGCCGGCCCGCCCGTGCCGGTGCCCGTGCCCGTGCCCGTGCCCAGGCCCAGGCCCAGGCCCAGGCCCAGGCCCAGGCCCAGGCCCGAGGCGCGGGCGGGCTGGGGCTGCCAGGTGGAGGGGTCGGGCTTCTGCCCCCTGCTGGAGCTGCGTTGGGGGTCGCAGGGGTCCCGGCGTGCGGGCTGGCGGATGGGGGCGTGGCTAGGCAGCCAGCCAAAGGCGAGCAAAAGGGGAGGGTGCCGCGGGGCAAAAGCCTACAGCACCCGGTATTCCCAGGCGGTCTCCCATCCAAGTACTAACCAGGCCCGACCCTGCTTAGCTTCCGAGATCAGACGAGATCGGGCGCGTTCAGGGTGGTATGGCCGTAGACGCCAGAGGCCGCCTCCAGGCCCCTCTTGAGTGCGCGCCCGCACAGCCGCCGCCGCCGCCGCCGCCGCCGCCGCCGCCGCCGCCTCCTCTTCCTGCCCGCTCCCCGCTCTCACTCCCATTCCCATTCCCATTCCCATTCCCACTCCCGCTCCCGCTCCCGCTCCCGCTGCCGCTTCTCCTCCGCCTCCTCCCTCTTTTCTCTTCTCTTCTCTTCTCCTCCTCCCCCCCCCTCCTCCTCAGCCGCCCTCCGCCTAGCCCTGCACCAGTGCCCGAACTCCAGCCCTCCGCCTGCCCAGCCCAGGACCTGCAGCACCGGGCGCCCAGTCGGCACGCTGCCGCCAAGCCAAGGGGAGCCAACCTCCTCCGGCTGCCGCTGGCCACAGGGAACTCCTACTCTCTCTTTCTAGGCCGGATCCCCTGCCTGCCGCCATCGCCCAGCCACACGCCAGCCGTGCCCGGCAGCCTCCACGCCTGCCCAGGGCTGCGCCCCGCGGCTCGCGGGTCCCGGCACCAGGGGGTTCGGCGCCCCACACCACCGCGGCCCGGGCCTTCCCTCCTACCCGGCCGCCAGCAGCCCCCCCACCGCTGACGCACAGGTCGCCCGCCCTCCCCCGGCACGGCCGCCGCGCCTCCACACACTCCCACGCCGCGAGGACAGCTGAGGGCCTGGGGACCCTTGTCCCCGCTCGGTCACGGGGGCCCAAGTGGGGCAGCAGGTCGGGAAGGAGGGCGGCAGCGCACGGAATCACCCCCGCCGCACGCTCGCGTGGGCACTCACACACACACACACACACACACACACGCCTACACAAGGGGCACACAGTCGCACACCCCGACACCCTTCGTGGCACAGAGGGATTTCCGTCCTCAGCGCCCGTTCCCTCACGGGAGGGTGGGGCGCTTCAGCGCGACCCGCACCCTCCAGCCCGGCAGCCAGTTCGAGACTGTCGCTCCCCCTCTTCATGGAGGAACGACACAGGACCCTGCGCTGTTCTTTCGTCTGCTCGGCCCTCCCCGGGTTTGCTGCTGGTTCTTCCCGGGTTGGCTACCGTCCCTTCCACCTCCGTGGAAGGGCGGTTCCCCCTGCCACATTCCCCACTTCCGCGGGGGAGCGGCACACCGCCGGCCGGCCGGCCGGCTCTCTCGGGGGCTGCACAGGTGTTCCCCTTAGATGTTCCTGGTGCATGTTGTCTCTCTCCTCCTTTATAGTCCTCTTCCGCCAATCCCAACTCGGCTGCCCACACGCCAAGTACGCTGCTCTCCTCCAATCAGGAGCAGGATCAGCTCCTGGAGGTCATCACTCAAGTTGGCAAGAGGCAGCTGCATAGAAGCTGTTTTCTCCTCTCCCAGCGCCATATTGTGGGAGAGCAGATGCATAGAATAAGTCTTAATTCCAGTAACTCATTCCAATCCGAGTTGCTCCCCACAGGGACCACAGGCTGTGTGCTGCCTGCCTGCCACGGACCCTCTGTCCCGGGGAGGTCCTGTGGGCACGCAGCCTGTGGCCGCGGGTCTCTGCCTGGCCTGCCAAAAGGGTGCCCCGTTTGGATGCTGTGTGAGTCAGGGCTGATGGGGGAGAGGGGGACAGAGAGAGGAGAGAGAGACAGAGAGAGAGAGAGAAAGAGAGAGAGACGTGTAGGTGTTGGTGTAAGTCAGAGACAGAGGGAGAGGGTGCCTGTATTGCCTGCGAGGCTTGGTGTGGGGTCCCTCCTTTGCGCTCTGGAGGGCTTCCGCGGCTGTGGCGCGTGGCCGCCGCACGGCCAGGTGGCGCAGAGGGCCCGCGGGTTGGGCTGCGCGAGGCACCGGGCCCTGAGTGGTGGGCAACCGCGCCCTGGCGTCGTCTTCGGGCGGTGGTCGTGGTCGTGGTCGTGGTCACAGTCATTGGGCTCCCTGGGAGACAGGAGCCCGGGAGGGGCGGTGGGAGTGCAGGTGCCGGGAGCTGCTGGTGCGGCGGGCTGCGGGGTTGGGGCGGCCGGCAGGGGAGCGCCCTGGCGGGCGGTGAGTCGCTGGTTTGGGGTTGGAGGGGGCGCGCTGGATGGCGCGGGGCGTGGCCTGTGTCCCGGGGTGGGCCCCGGGGTTGGCGGTGGGGCTGCGGCAGCCGGGGACAGCTGGCCGGCCCGCCCGTGCCCGTGCCCGTACCCGTACCCGTGCCTGTGCCCAGGCCCAGGCCCAGGCCCAGGCCCAGGCCCAGGCCCAGGCCCGAGGCGCGGGCGGGCTGGGGCTGCCAGGTGGAGGGGTCGGGCTTCTGCCCCCTGCTGGAGCTGCGTTGGGGGTCGCAGGGGTCCTGGCGTGCGGGCTGTCGGATGGGGGCGTGGCTAGGCAGCCAGCCAAAGGCGAGCAAAAGGGGAGGGTGCCGCGGGGCAAAAGCCTACAGCACCTGGTATTCCCAGGCGGTCTCCCATCCAAGTACTAACCAGGCCCGACCCTGCTTAGCTTCCGAGATCAGACGAGATCGGGCGCGTTCAGGGTGGTATGGCCGTAGACGCCAGAGGCCGCCTCCAGGCCCCTCTTGAGTGCGCGCCCGCACAGCCGCCGCCGCCGCCGCCGCCGCCGCCGCCGCCTCCTCTTCCTGCCCGCTCCCCGCTCTCACTCCCATTCCCATTCCCATTCCCACTCCCGCTCCCGCTCCCGCTCCCGCTGCCGCTTCTCCTCCGCCTCCTCCCTCTTTTCTCTTCTCTTCTCTTCTCCTCCTCCCCCCCCCTCCTCCTCAGCCGCCCTCCGCCTAGCCCTGCACCAGTGCCCGAACTCCAGCCCTCCGCCTGCCCAGCCCAGGACCTGCAGCACCGGGCGCCCAGTCGGCACGCTGCCGCCAAGCCAAGGGGAGCCAACCTCCTCCGGCTGCCGCTGGCCACAGGGAACTCCTACTCTCTCTTTCTAGGCCGGATCCCCTGCCTGCCGCCATCGCCCAGCCACACGCCAGCCGTGCCCGGCAGCCTCCACGCCTGCCCAGGGCTGCGCCCCGCGGCTCGCGGGTCCCGGCACCAGGGGGTTCGGCGCCCCACACCACCGCGGCCCGGGCCTTCCCTCCTACCCGGCCGCCAGCAGCCCCCCCACCGCTGACGCACAGGTCGCCCGCCCTCCCCCGGCACGGCCGCCGCGCCTCCACACACTCCCACGCCGCGAGGACAGCTGAGGGCCTGGGGACCCTTGTCCCCGCTCGGTCACGGGGGCCCAAGTGGGGCAGCAGGTTGGGAAGGAGGGCGGCAGCGTACGGAATCACCCCCGCCGCACGCTCGCGTGGGCACTCACACACACACACACACACACACACACGCCTACACAAGGGGCACACAGTCGCACACCCCGACACCCTTCGTGGCACAGAGGGATTTCCGTCCTCAGCGCCCGTTCCCTCACGGGAGGGTGGGGCGCTTCAGCGCGACCCGCACCCTCCAGCCCGGCAGCCAGTTCGAGACTGTCGCTCCCCCTCTTCATGGAGGAACGACACAGGACCCTGCGCTGTTCTTTCGTCTGCTCGGCCCTCCCCGGGTTTGCTGCTGGTTCTTCCCAGGTTGGCTACCGTCCCTTCCACCTCCGTGGAAGGGCGGTTCCCCCTGCCACATTCCCCACTTCCGCGGGGGAGCGGCACACCGCCGGCCGGCCGGCCGGCTCTCTCGGGGGCTGCACAGGTGTTCCCCTTAGATGTTCCTGGTGCATGTTGTCTCTCTCCTCCTTTATAGTCCTCTTCCGCCAATCCCAACTCGGCTGCCCACACGCCAAGTACGCTGCTCTCCTCCAATCAGGAGCAGGATCAGCTCCTGGAGGTCATCACTCAAGTTGGCAAGAGGCAGCTGCATAGAAGCTGTTTTCTCCTCTCCCAGCGCCATATTGTGGGAGAGCAGATGCATAGAATAAGTCTTAATTCCAGTAACTCAGTCCAATCCGAGTTGCTCCCCACAGAGACCACAGGCTGTGTGCTGCCTGCCTGCCACGGACCCTCTGTCCCGGGGAGGTCCTGTGGGCACGCAGCCTGTGGCCGCGGGTCTCTGCCTGGCCTGCCAAAAGGGTGCCCCGTTTGGATGCTGTGTGAGTCAGGGCTGATGGGGGAGAGGGGGACAGAGAGAGGAGAGAGAGACAGAGAGAGAGAGAGAAAGAGAGAGAGACGTGTAGGTGTTGGTGTAAGTCAGAGACAGAGGGAGAGGGTGCCTGTATTGCCTGCGAGGCTTGGTGTGGGGTCCCTCCTTTGTGCTCTGGAGGGCTTCCGCGGCTGTGGCGCGTGGCCGCCGCACGGCCAGGTGGCGCAGAGGGCCCGCGGGTTGGGCTGCGCGAGGCACCGGGCCCTGAGTGGTGGGCAACCGCGCCCTGGCGTCGTCTTCGGGCGGTGGTCGTGGTCGTGGTCGTGGTCACAGTCATTGGGCTCCCTGGGAGACAGGAGCCCGGGAGGGGCGGTGGGAGTGCAGGTGCCGGGAGCTGCTGGTGCGGCGGGCTGCGGGGTTGGGGCGGCCGGCAGGGGAGCGCCCTGGCGGGCGGTGAGTCGCTGGTTTGGGGTTGGAGGGGGCGCGCTGGATGGCGCGGGGCGTGGCCTGTGTCCCGGGGTGGGCCCCGGGGTTGGCGGTGGGGCTGCGGCAGCCGGGGACAGCTGGCCGGCCCGCCCGTGCCGGTGCCCGTGCCCGTGCCCGTGCCCAGGCCCAGGCCCAGGCCCAGGCCCAGGCCCAGGCCCAGGCCCGAGGCGCGGGCGGGCTGGGGCTGCCAGGTGGAGGGGTCGGGCTTCTGCCCCCTGCTGGAGCTGCGTTGGGGGTCGCAGGGGTCCCGGCGTGCGGGCTGGCGGATTGGGGCGTGGCTAGGCAGCCAGCCAAAGGCGAGCAAAAGGGGAGGGTGCCGCGGGGCAAAAGCCTACAGCACCCGGTATTCCCAGGCGGTCTCCCATCCAAGTACTAACCAGGCCCGACCCTGCTTAGCTTCCGAGATCAGACGAGATCGGGCGCGTTCAGGGTGGTATGGCCGTAGACGCCAGAGGCCGCCTCCAGGCCCCTCTTGAGTGCGCGCCCGCACAGCCGCCGCCGCCGCCGCCGCCGCCGCCGCCGCCGCCTCCTCTTCCTGCCCGCTCCCCGCTCTCACTCCCATTCCCATTCCCATTCCCATTCCCACTCCCGCTCCCGCTCCCGCTCCCGCTGCCGCTTCTCCTCCGCCTCCTCCCTCTTTTCTCTTCTCTTCTCTTCTCCTCCTCCCCCCCCCTCCTCCTCAGCCGCCCTCCGCCTAGCCCTGCACCAGTGCCCGAACTCCAGCCCTCCGCCTGCCCAGCCCAGGACCTGCAGCACCGGGCGCCCAGTCGGCACGCTGCCGCCAAGCCAAGGGGAGCCAACCTCCTCCGGCTGCCGCTGGCCACAGGGAACTCCTACTCTCTCTTTCTAGGCCGGATCCCCTGCCTGCCGCCATCGCCCAGCCACACGCCAGCCGTGCCCGGCAGCCTCCACGCCTGCCCAGGGCTGCGCCCCGCGGCTCGCGGGTCCCGGCACCAGGGGGTTCGGCGCCCCACACCACCGCGGCCCGGGCCTTCCCTCCTACCCGGCCGCCAGCAGCCCCCCCACCGCTGATGCACAGGTCGCCCGCCCTCCCCCGGCACGGCCGCCGCGCCTCCACACACTCCCACGCCGCGAGGACAGCTGAGGGCCTGGGGACCCTTGTCCCCGCTCGGTCACGGGGGCCCAAGTGGGGCAGCAGGTCGGGAAGGAGGGCGGCAGCGCACGGAATCACCCCCGCCGCACGCTCGCGTGGGCACTCACACACACACACACACACACACACACGCCTACACAAGGGGCACACAGTCGCACACCCCGACACCCTTCGTGGCACAGAGGGATTTCCGTCCTCAGCGCCCGTTCCCTCACGGGAGGGTGGGGCGCTTCAGCGCGACCCGCACCCTCCAGCCCGGCAGCCAGTTCGAGACTGTCGCTCCCCCTCTTCATGGAGGAACGACACAGGACCCTGCGCTGTTCTTTCGTCTGCTCGGCCCTCCCCGGGTTTGCTGCTGGTTCTTCCCGGGTTGGCTACCGTCCCTTCCACCTCCGTGGAAGGGCGGTTCCCCCTGCCACATTCCCCACTTCCGCGGGGGAGCGGCACACCGCCGGCCGGCCGGCCGGCTCTCTCGGGGGCTGCACAGGTGTTCCCCTTAGATGTTCCTGGTGCATGTTGTCTCTCTCCTCCTTTATAGTCCTCTTCCGCCAATCCCAACTCGGCTGCCCACACGCCAAGTACGCTGCTCTCCTCCAATCAGGAGCAGGATCAGCTCCTGGAGGTCATCACTCAAGTTGGCAAGAGGCAGCTGCATAGAAGCTGTTTTCTCCTCTCCCAGCGCCATATTGTGGGAGAGCAGATGCATAGAATAAGTCTTAATTCCAGTAACTCAGTCCAATCCGAGTTGCTCCCCACAGGGACCACAGGCTGTGTGCTGCCTGCCTGCCACGGACCCTCTGTCCCGGGGAGGTCCTGTGGGCACGCAGCCTGTGGCCGCGGGTCTCTGCCTGGCCTGCCAAAAGGGTGCCCCGTTTGGATGCTGTGTGAGTCAGGGCTGATGGGGGAGAGGGGGACAGAGAGAGGAGAGAGAGACAGAGAGAGAGAGAGAAAGAGAGAGAGACGTGTAGGTGTTGGTGTAAGTCAGAGACAGAGGGAGAGGGTGCCTGTATTGCCTGCGAGGCTTGGTGTGGGGTCCCTCCTTTGCGCTCTGGAGGGCTTCCGCGGCTGTGGCGCGTGGCCGCCGCACGGCCAGGTGGCGCAGAGGGCCCGCGGGTTGGGCTGCGCGAGGCACCGGGCCCTGAGTGGTGGGCAACCGCGCCCTGGCGTCGTCTTCGGGCGGTGGTCGTGGTCGTGGTCGTGGTCACAGTCATTGGGCTCCCTGGGAGACAGGAGCCCGGGAGGGGCGGTGGGAGTGCAGGTGCCGGGAGCTGCTGGTGCGGCGGGCTGCGGGGTTGGGGCGGCCGGCAGGGGAGCGCCCTGGCGGGCGGTGAGTCGCTGGTTTGGGGTTGGAGGGGGCGCGCTGGATGGCGCGGGGCGTGGCCTGTGTCCCGGGGTGGGCCCCGGGGTTGGCGGTGGGGCTGCGGCAGCCGGGGACAGCTGGCCGGCCCGCCCGTGCCCGTGCCCGTACCCGTACCCGTGCCCGTGCCCAGGCCCAGGCCCAGGCCCAGGCCCAGGCCCAGGCCCAGGCCCGAGGCGCGGGCGGGCTGGGGCTGCCAGGTGGAGGGGTCGGGCTTCTGCCCCCTGCTGGAGCTGCGTTGGGGGTCGCAGGGGTCCTGGCGTGCGGGCTGGCGGATGGGGGCGTGGCTAGGCAGCCAGCCAAAGGCGAGCAAAAGGGGAGGGTGCCGCGGGGCAAAAGCCTACAGCACCTGGTATTCCCAGGCGGTCTCCCATCCAAGTACTAACCAGGCCCGACCCTGCTTAGCTTCCGAGATCAGACGAGATCGGGCGCGTTCAGGGTGGTATGGCCGTAGACGCCAGAGGCCGCCTCCAGGCCCCTCTTGAGTGCGCGCCCGCACAGCCGCCGCCGCCGCCGCCGCCGCCGCCGCCGCCTCCTCTTCCTGCCCGCTCCCCGCTCTCACTCCCATTCCCATTCCCATTCCCACTCCCGCTCCCGCTCCCGCTGCCGCTTCTCCTCCGCCTCCTCCCTCTTTTCTCTTCTCTTCTCTTCTCCTCCTCCCCCCCCTCCTCCTCAGCCGCCCTCCGCCTAGCCCTGCACCAGTGCCCGAACTCCAGCCCTCCGCCTGCCCAGCCCAGGACCTGCAGCACCGGGCGCCCAGTCGGCACGCTGCCGCCAAGCCAAGGGGAGCCAACCTCCTCCGGCTGCCGCTGGCCACAGGGAACTCCTACTCTCTCTTTCTAGGCCGGATCCCCTGCCTGCCGCCATCGCCCAGCCACACGCCAGCCGTGCCCGGCAGCCTCCACGCCTGCCCAGGGCTGCGCCCCGCGGCTCGCGGGTCCCGGCACCAGGGGGTTCGGCGCCCCACACCACCGCGGCCCGGGCCTTCCCTCCTACCCGGCCGCCAGCAGCCCCCCCACCGCTGACGCACAGGTCGCCCGCCCTCCCCCGGCACGGCCGCCGCGCCTCCACACACTCCCACGCCGCGAGGACAGCTGAGGGCCTGGGGACCCTTGTCCCCGCTCGGTCACGGGGGCCCAAGTGGGGCAGCAGGTCGGGAAGGAGGGCGGCAGCGCACGGAATCACCCCCGCCGCACGCTCGCGTGGGCACTCACACACACACACACACACACACACACGCCTACACAAGGGGCACACAGTCGCACACCCCGACACCCTTCGTGGCACAGAGGGATTTCCGTCCTCAGCGCCCGTTCCCTCACGGGAGGGTGGGGCGCTTCAGCGCGACCCGCACCCTCCAGCCCGGCAGCCAGTTCGAGACCACAGGCTGTGTGCTGCCTGCCTGCCACGGACCCTCTGTCCCGGGGAGGTCCTGTGGGCACGCAGCCTGTGGCCGCGGGTCTCTGCCTGGCCTGCCAAAAGGGTGCCCCGTTTGGATGCTGTGTGAATCAGGGCTGATGGGGGAGAGGGGGACAGAGAGAGGAGAGAGAGACAGAGAGAGAGAGAGAAAGAGAGAGAGACGTGTAGGTGTTGGTGTAAGTCAGAGACAGAGGGAGAGGGTGCCTGTATTGCCTGCGATGCTTGGTGTGGGGTCCCTCCTTTGCGCTCTGGAGGGCTTCTGCGGCTGTGGCGCGTGGCCGCCGCACGGCCAGGTGGCGCAGAGGGCCCGCGGGTTGGGCTGCGCGAAGCACCGGGCCCTGAGTGGTGGGCAACCGCGCCCTGGCGTCGTCTTCGGGCGGTGGTCGTGGTCGTGGTCGTGGTCACAGTCATTGGGCTCCCTGGGAGACAGGAGCCCGGGAGGGGCGGTGGGAGTGCAGGTGCCGGGAGCTGCTGGTGCGGCGGGCTGCGGGGTTGGGGCGGCCGGCAGGGGAGCGCCCTGGCGGGCGGTGAGTCGCTGGTTTGGGGTTGGAGGGGGCGCGCTGGATGGCGCGGGGCGTGGCCTGTGTCCCGGGGTGGGCCCCGGGGTTGGCGGTGGGGCTGCGGCAGCCGGGGACAGCTGGCCGGCCCGCCCGTGCCCGTGCCCGTGCCCGTGCCCAGGCCCAGGCCCGAGGCGCGGGCGGGCTGGGGCTGCCAGGTGGAGGGGTCGGGCTTCTGCCCCCTGCTGGAGCTGCGTTGGGGGTCGCAGGGGTCCCGGCGTGCGGGCTGGCGGATGGGGGCGTGGCTAGGCAGCCAGCCAAAGGCGAGCAAAAGGGGAGGGTGCCGCGGGGCAAAAGCCTACAGCACCTGGTATTCCCAGGCGGTCTCCCATCCAAGTACTAACCAGGCCCGACCCTGCTTAGCTTCCGAGATCAGACGAGATCGGGCGCGTTCAGGGTGGTATGGCCGTAGACGCCAGAGGCCGCCTCCAGGCCCCTCTTGAGTGCGCGCCCGCACAGCCGCCGCCGCCGCCGCCGCCGCCGCCGCCGCCTCCTCTTCCTGCCCGCTCCCCGCTCTCACTCCCATTCCCATTCCCATTCCCACTCCCGCTCCCGCTCCCGCTGCCGCTTCTCCTCCGCCTCCTCCCTCTTTTCTCTTCTCTTCTCTTCTCCTCCTCCCCCCCCTCCTCCTCAGCCGCCCTCCGCCTAGCCCTGCACCAGTGCCCGAACTCCAGCCCTCCGCCTGCCCAGCCCAGGACCTGCAGCACCGGGCGCCCAGTCGGCACGCTGCCGCCAAGCCAAGGGGAGCCAACCTCCTCCGGCTGCCGCTGGCCACAGGGAACTCCTACTCTCTCTTTCTAGGCCGGATCCCCTGCCTGCCGCCATCGCCCAGCCACACGCCAGCCGTGCCCGGCAGCCTCCACGCCTGCCCAGGGCTGCGCCCCGCGGCTCGCGGGTCCCGGCACCAGGGGGTTCGGCGCCCCACACCACCGCGGCCCGGGCCTTCCCTCCTACCCGGCCGCCAGCAGCCCCCCCACCGCTGACGCACAGGTCGCCCGCCCTCCCCCGGCACGGCCACCGCGCCTCCACACACTCCCACGCCGCGAGGACAGCTGAGGGCCTGGGGACCCTTGTCCCCGCTCGGTCACGGGGGCCCAAGTGGGGCAGCAGGTCGGGAAGGAGGGCGGCAGCGCACGGAATCACCCCCGCCGCACGCTCGCGTGGGCACTCACACACACACACACACACACACACACGCCTACACAAGGGGCACACAGTCGCACACCCCGACACCCTTCGTGGCACAGAGGGATTTCCGTCCTCAGCGCCCGTTCCCTCACGGGAGGGTGGGGCGCTTCAGCGCGACCCGCACCCTCCAGCCCGGCAGCCAGTTCGAGACCACAGGCTGTGTGCTGCCTGCCTGCCACGGACCCTCTGTCCCGGGGAGGTCCTGTGGGCACGCAGCCTGTGGCCGCGGGTCTCTGCCTGGCCTGCCAAAAGGGTGCCCCGTTTGGATGCTGTGTGAGTCAGGGCTGATGGGGGAGAGGGGGACAGAGAGAGGAGAGAGAGACAGAGAGAGAGAGAGAAAGAGAGAGAGACGTGTAGGTGTTGGTGTAAGTCAGAGACAGAGGGAGAGGGTGCCTGTATTGCCTGCGAGGCTTGGTGTGGGGTCCCTCCTTTGCGCTCTGGAGGGCTTCCGCGGCTGTGGCGCGTGGCCGCCGCACGGCCAGGTGGCGCAGAGGGCCCGCGGGTTGGGCTGCGCGAGGCACCGGGCCCTGAGTGGTGGGCAACCGCGCCCTGGCGTCGTCTTCGGGCGGTGGTCGTGGTCGTGGTCGTGGTCACAGTCATTGGGCTCCCTGGGAGACAGGAGCCCGGGAGGGGCGGTGGGAGTGCAGGTGCCGGGAGCTGCTGGTGCGGCGGGCTGCGGGGTTGGGGCGGCCGGCAGGGGAGCGCCCTGGCGGGCGGTGAGTCGCTGGTTTGGGGTTGGAGGGGGCGCGCTGGATGGCGCGGGGCGTGGCCTGTGTCCCGGGGTGGGCCCCGGGGTTGGCGGTGGGGCTGCGGCAGCCGGGGACAGCTGGCCGGCCCGCCCGTGCCCGTGCCCGTGCCCGTGCCCAGGCCCAGGCCCGAGGCGCGGGCGGGCTGGGGCTGCCAGGTGGAGGGGTCGGGCTTCTGCCCCCTGCTGGAGCTGCGTTGGGGGTCGCAGGGGTCCCGGCGTGCGGGCTGGCGGATGGGGGCGTGGCTAGGCAGCCAGCCAAAGGCGAGCAAAAGGGGAGGGTGCCGCGGGGCAAAAGCCTACAGCACCCGGTATTCCCAGGCGGTCTCCCATCCAAGTACTAACCAGGCCCGACCCTGCTTAGCTTCCGAGATCAGACGAGATCGGGCGCGTTCAGGGTGGTATGGCCGTAGACGCCAGAGGCCGCCTCCAGGCCCCTCTTGAGTGCGCGCCCGCACAGCCGCCGCCGCCGCCGCCGCCGCCGCCGCCGCCTCCTCCTCCTCCTCCTCCTGCCCGCTCCCCGCTCTCACTCCCATTCCCATTCCCATTCCCATTCCCATTCCCGCTCCCGCTCCCGCTCCCGCTGCCGCTTCTCCTCCGCCTCCTCCCTCTTTTCTCTTCTCTTCTCTTCTCCTCCTCCCCCCCCCTCCTCCTCAGCCGCCCTCCGCCTAGCCCTGCACCAGTGCCCGAACTCCAGCCCTCCGCCTGCCCAGCCCAGGACCTGCAGCACCGGGCGCCCAGTCGGCACGCTGCCGCCAAGCCAAGGGGAGCCAACCTCCTCCGGCTGCCGCTGGCCACAGGGAACTCCTACTCTCTCTTTCTAGGCCGGATCCCCTGCCTGCCGCCATCGCCCAGCCACACGCCAGCCGTGCCCGGCAGCCTCCACGCCTGCCCAGGGCTGCGCCCCGCGGCTCGCGGGTCCCGGCACCAGGGGGTTCGGCGCCCCACACCACCGCGGCCCGGGCCTTCCCTCCTACCCGGCCGCCAGCAGCCCCCCCACCGCTGACGCACAGGTCGCCCGCCCTCCCCCGGCACGGCCGCCGCGCCTCCACACACTCCCACGCCGCGAGGACAGCTGAGGGCCTGGGGACCCTTGTCCCCGCTCGGTCACGGGGGCCCAAGTGGGGCAGCAGGTCGGGAAGGAGGGCGGCAGCGCACGGAATCACCCCCGCCGCACGCTCGCGTGGGCACTCACACACACACACACACACACACACGCCTACACAAGGGGCACACAGTCGCACACCCCGACACCCTTCGTGGCACAGAGGGATTTCCGTCCTCAGCGCCCGTTCCCTCACGGGAGGGTGGGGCGCTTCAGCGCGACCCGCACCCTCCAGCCCGGCAGCCAGTTCGAGACTGTCGCTCCCCCTCTTCATGGAGGAACGACACAGGACCCTGCGCTGTTCTTTCGTCTGCTCGGCCCTCCCCGGGTTTGCTGCTGGTTCTTCCCGGGTTGGCTACCGTCCCTTCCACCTCCGTGGAAGGGCGGTTCCCCCTGCCACATTCCCCACTTCCGCGGGGGAGCGGCACACCGCCGGCCGGCCGGCCGGCTCTCTCGGGGGCTGCACAGGTGTTCCCCTTAGATGTTCCTGGTGCATGTTGTCTCTCTCCTCCTTTATAGTCCTCTTCCGCCAATCCCAACTCGGCTGCCCACACGCCAAGTACGCTGCTCTCCTCCAATCAGGAGCAGGATCAGCTCCTGGAGGTCATCACTCAAGTTGGCAAGAGGCAGCTGCATAGAAGCTGTTTTCTCCTCTCCCAGCGCCATATTGTGGGAGAGCAGATGCATAGAATAAGTCTTAATTCCAGTAACTCAGTCCAATCCGAGTTGCTCCCCACAGAGACCACAGGCTGTGTGCTGCCTGCCTGCCACGGACCCTCTGTCCCGGGGAGGTCCTGTGGGCACGCAGCCTGTGGCCGCGGGTCTCTGCCTGGCCTGCCAAAAGGGTGCCCCGTTTGGATGCTGTGTGAGTCAGGGCTGATGGGGGAGAGGGGGACAGAGAGAGGAGAGAGAGACAGAGAGAGAGAGAGAAAGAGAGAGAGACGTGTAGGTGTTGGTGTAAGTCAGAGACAGAGGGAGAGGGTGCCTGTATTGCCTGCGAGGCTTGGTGTGGGGTCCCTCCTTTGCGCTCTGGAGGGCTTCCGCGGCTGTGGCGCGTGGCCGCCGCACGGCCAGGTGGCGCAGAGGGCCCGCGGGTTGGGCTGCGCGAGGCACCGGGCCCTGAGTGGTGGGCAACCGCGCCCTGGCGTCGTCTTCGGGCGGTGGTCGTGGTCGTGGTCGTGGTCACAGTCATTGGGCTCCCTGGGAGACAGGAGCCCGGGAGGGGCGGTGGGAGTGCAGGTGCCGGGAGCTGCTGGTGCGGCGGGCTGCGGGGTTGGGGCGGCCGGCAGGGGAGCGCCCTGGCGGGCGGTGAGTCGCTGGTTTGGGGTTGGAGGGGGCGCGCTGGATGGCGCGGGGCGTGGCCTGTGTCCCGGGGTGGGCCCCGGGGTTGGCGGTGGGGCTGCGGCAGCCGGGGACAGCTGGCCGGCCCGCCCGTGCCCGTGCCCGTGCCCGTGCCCGTGCCCGTGCCCAGGCCCAGGCCCAGGCCCAGGCCCGAGGCGCGGGCGGGCTGGGGCTGCCAGGTGGAGGGGTCGGGCTTCTGCCCCCTGCTGGAGCTGCGTTGGGGGTCGCAGGGGTCCCGGCGTGCGGGCTGGCGGATGGGGGCGTGGCTAGGCAGCCAGCCAAAGGCGAGCAAAAGGGGAGGGTGCCGCGGGGCAAAAGCCTACAGCACCCGGTATTCCCAGGCGGTCTCCCATCCAAGTACTAACCAGGCCCGACCCTGCTTAGCTTCCGAGATCAGACGAGATCGGGCGCGTTCAGGGTGGTATGGCCGTAGACGCCAGAGGCCGCCTCCAGGCCCCTCTTGAGTGCGCGCCCGCACAGCCGCCGCCGCCGCCGCCGCCGCCTCCTCCTCCTCCTCCTGCCCGCTCCCCGCTCCCCGCTCTCACTCCCATTCCCATTCCCATTCCCATTCCCATTCCCGCTCCCGCTCCCGCTCCTGCTCCCGCTGCCGCTTCTCCTCCGCCTCCTCCCTCTTTTCTCTTCTCTTCTCTTCTCCTCCTCCCCCCCCTCCTCCTCAGCCGCCCTCCGCCTAGCCCTGCACCAGTGCCCGAACTCCAGCCCTCCGCCTGCCCAGCCCAGGACCTGCAGCACCGGGCGCCCAGTCGGCACGCTGCCGCCAAGCCAAGGGGAGCCAACCTCCTCCGGCTGCCGCTGGCCACAGGGAACTCCTACTCTCTCTTTCTAGGCCGGATCCCCTGCCTGCCGCCATCGCCCAGCCACACGCCAGCCGTGCCCGGCAGCCTCCACGCCTGCCCAGGGCTGCGCCCCGCGGCTCGCGGGTCCCGGCACCAGGGGGTTCGGCGCCCCACACCACCGCGGCCCGGGCCTTCCCTCCTACCCGGCCGCCAGCAGCCCCCCCACCGCTGACGCACAGGTCGCCCGCCCTCCCCCGGCACGGCCGCCGCGCCTCCACACACTCCCACGCCGCGAGGACAGCTGAGGGCCTGGGGACCCTTGTCCCCGCTCGGTCACGGGGGCCCAAGTGGGGCAGCAGGTCGGGAAGGAGGGCGGCAGCGCACGGAATCACCCCCGCCGCACGCTCGCGTGGGCACTCACACACACACACACACACACACACACACACACACACGCCTACACAAGGGGCACACAGTCGCACACCCCGACACCCTTCGTGGCACAGAGGGATTTCCGTCCTCAGCGCCCGTTCCCTCACGGGAGGGTGGGGCGCTTCAGCGCGACCCGCACCCTCCAGCCCGGCAGCCAGTTCGAGACTGTCGCTCCCCCTCTTCATGGAGGAACGACACAGGACCCTGCACTGTTCTTTCGTCTGCTCGGCCCTCCCCGGGTTTGCTGCTGGTTCTTCCCGGGTTGGCTACCGTCCCTTCCACCTCCGTGGAAGGGCGGTTCCCCCTGCCACATTCCCCACTTCCGCGGGGGAGCGGCACACCGCCGGCCGGCCGGCCGGCTCTCTCGGGGGCTGCACAGGTGTTCCCCTTAGATGTTCCTGGTGCATGTTGTCTCTCTCCTCCTTTATAGTCCTCTTCCGCCAATCCCAACTCGGCTGCCCACACGCCAAGTACGCTGCTCTCCTCCAATCAGGAGCAGGATCAGCTCCTGGAGGTCATCACTCAAGTTGGCAAGAGGCAGCTGCATAGAAGCTGTTTTCTCCTCTCCCAGCGCCATATTGTGGGAGAGCAGATGCATAGAATAAGTCTTAATTCCAGTAACTCAGTCCAATCCGAGTTGCTCCCCACAGAGACCACAGGCTGTGTGCTGCCTGCCTGCCACGGACCCTCTGTCCCGGGGAGGTCCTGTGGGCACGCAGCCTGTGGCCGCGGGTCTCTGCCTGGCCTGCCAAAAGGGTGCCCCGTTTGGATGCTGTGTGAGTCAGGGCTGATGGGGGAGAGGGGGACAGAGAGAGGAGAGAGACAGAGAGAGAGAGAGAAAGAGAGAGAGACGTGTAGGTGTTGGTGTAAGTCAGAGACAGAGGGAGAGGGTGCCTGTATTGCCTGCGAGGCTTGGTGTGGGGTCCCTCCTTTGCGCTCTGGAGGGCTTCCGCGGCTGTGGCGCGTGGCCGCCGCACGGCCAGGTGGCGCAGAGGGCCCGCGGGTTGGGCTGCGCGAGGCACCGGGCCCTGAGTGGTGGGCAACCGCGCCCTGGCGTCGTCTTCGGGCGGTGGTCGTGGTCGTGGTCGTGGTCACAGTCATTGGGCTCCCTGGGAGACAGGAGCCCGGGAGGGGCGGTGGGAGTGCAGGTGCCGGGAGCTGCTGGTGCGGCGGGCTGCGGGGTTGGGGCGGCCGGCAGGGGAGCGCCCTGGCGGGCGGTGAGTCGCTGGTTTGGGGTTGGAGGGGGCGCGCTGGATGGCGCGGGGCGTGGCCTGTGTCCCGGGGTGGGCCCCGGGGTTGGCGGTGGGGCTGCGGCAGCCGGGGACAGCTGGCCGGCCCGCCCGTGCCCGTGCCCGTGCCCGTGCCCGTGCCCAGGCCCAGGCCCGAGGCGCGGGCGGGCTGGGGCTGCCAGGTGGAGGGGTCGGGCTTCTGCCCCCTGCTGGAGCTGCGTTGGGGGTCGCAGGGGTCCCGGCGTGCGGGCTGGCGGATGGGGGCGTGGCTAGGCAGCCAGCCAAAGGCGAGCAAAAGGGGAGGGTGCCGCGGGGCAAAAGCCTACAGCACCCGGTATTCCCAGGCGGTCTCCCATCCAAGTACTAACCAGGCCCGACCCTGCTTAGCTTCCGAGATCAGACGAGATCGGGCGCGTTCAGGGTGGTATGGCCGTAGACGCCAGAGGCCGCCTCCAGGCCCCTCTTGAGTGCGCGCCCGCACAGCCGCCGCCGCCGCCGCCGCCTCCTCCTCCTCCTCCTCCTGCCCGCTCCCCGCTCTCACTCCCATTCCCATTCCCATTCCCATTCACGCTCCCACTCCCGCTCCCGCTCCCGCTGCCGCTTCTCTTCCGCCTCCTCCCTCTTTTCTCTTCTCTTCTCTTCTCCTCCTCCCCCCCCCTCCTCAGCCGCCCTCCGCCTAGCCCTGCACCAGTGCCCGAACTCCAGCCCTCCGCCTGCCCAGCCCAGGACCTGCAGCACCGGGCGCCCAGTCGGCACGCTGCCGCCAAGCCAAGGGGAGCCAACCTCCTCCGGCTGCCGCTGGCCACAGGGAACTCCTACTCTCTCTTTCTAGGCCGGATCCCCTGCCTGCCGCCATCGCCCAGCCACACGTCAGCCGTGCCCGGCAGCCTCCACGCCTGCCCAGGGCTGCGCCCCGCGGCTCGCGGGTCCCGGCACCAGGGGGTTCGGCGCCCCACACCACCGCGGCCCGGGCCTTCCCTCCTACCCGGCCGCCAGCAGCCCCCCCACCGCTGACGCACAGGTCGCCCGCCCTCCCCCGGCACGGCCGCCGCGCCTCCACACACTCCCACGCCGCGAGGACAGCTGAGGGCCTGGGGACCCTTGTCCCCGCTCGGTCACGGGGGCCCAAGTGGGGCAGCAGGTCGGGAAGGAGGGCGGCAGCGCACGGAATCACCCCCGCCGCACGCTCGCGTGGGCACTCACACACACACACACACACACACACACACACACACACGCCTACACAAGGGGCACACAGTCGCACACCCCGACACCCTTCGTGGCACAGAGGGATTTCCGTCCTCAGCGCCCGTTCCCTCACGGGAGGGTGGGGCGCTTCAGCGCGACCCGCACCCTCCAGCCCGGCAGCCAGTTCGAGACTGTCGCTCCCCCTCTTCATGGAGGAACGACACAGGACCCTGCGCTGTTCTTTCGTCTGCTCGGCCCTCCCCGGGTTTGCTGCTGGTTCTTCCCGGGTTGGCTACCGTCCCTTCCACCTCCGTGGAAGGGCGGTTCCCCCTGCCACATTCCCCACTTCCGCGGGGGAGCGGCACACCGCCGGCCGGCCGGCCGGCTCTCTCGGGGGCTGCACAGGTGTTCCCCTTAGATGTTCCTGGTGCATGTTGTCTCTCTCCTCCTTTATAGTCCTCTTCCGCCAATCCCAACTCGGCTGCCCACACGCCAAGTACGCTGCTCTCCTCCAATCAGGAGCAGGATCAGCTCCTGGAGGTCATCACTCAAGTTGGCAAGAGGCAGCTGCATAGAAGCTGTTTTCTCCTCTCCCAGCGCCATATTGTGGGAGAGCAGATGCATAGAATAAGTCTTAATTCCAGTAACTCAGTCCAATCCGAGTTGCTCCCCACAGAGACCACAGGCTGTGTGCTGCCTGCCTGCCACGGACCCTCTGTCCCGGGGAGGTCCTGTGGGCACGCAGCCTGTGGCCGCGGGTCTCTGCCTGGCCTGCCAAAAGGGTGCCCCGTTTGGATGCTGTGTGAGTCAGGGCTGATGGGGGAGAGGGGGACAGAGAGAGGAGAGAGAGACAGAGAGAGAGAGAGAAAGAGAGAGAGACGTGTAGGTGTTGGTGTAAGTCAGAGACAGAGGGAGAGGGTGCCTGTATTGCCTGCGAGGCTTGGTGTGGGGTCCCTCCTTTGCGCTCTGGAGGGCTTCCGCGGCTGTGGCGCGTGGCCGCCGCACGGCCAGGTGGCGCAGAGGGCCCGCGGGTTGGGCTGCGCGAGGCACCGGGCCCTGAGTGGTGGGCAACCGCGCCCTGGCGTCGTCTTCGGGCGGTGGTCGTGGTCGTGGTCGTGGTCACAGTCATTGGGCTCCCTGGGAGACAGGAGCCCGGGAGGGGCGGTGGGAGTGCAGGTGCCGGGAGCTGCTGGTGCGGCGGGCTGCGGGGTTGGGGCGGCCGGCAGGGGAGCGCCCTGGCGGGCGGTGAGTCGCTGGTTTGGGGTTGGAGGGGGCGCGCTGGATGGCGCGGGGCGTGGCCTGTGTCCCGGGGTGGGCCCCGGGGTTGGCGGTGGGGCTGCGGCAGCCGGGGACAGCTGGCCGGCCCGCCCGTGCCCGTGCCCGTGCCCGTGCCCGTGCCCGTGCCCAGGCCCAGGCCCAGGCCCAGGCCCGAGGCGCGGGCGGGCTGGGGCTGCCAGGTGGAGGGGTCGGGCTTCTGCCCCCTGCTGGAGCTGCGTTGGGGGTCGCAGGGGTCCCGGCGTGCGGGCTGGCGGATGGGGGCGTGGCTAGGCAGCCAGCCAAAGGCGAGCAAAAGGGGAGGGTGCCGCGGGGCAAAAGCCTACAGCACCCGGTATTCCCAGGCGGTCTCCCATCCAAGTACTAACCAGGCCCGACCCTGCTTAGCTTCCGAGATCAGACGAGATCGGGCGCGTTCAGGGTGGTATGGCCGTAGACGCCAGAGGCCGCCTCCAGGCCCCTCTTGAGTGCGCGCCCGCACAGCCGCCGCCGCCGCCGCCGCCGCCTCCTCCTCCTCCTCCTGCCCGCTCCCCGCTCCCCGCTCTCACTCCCATTCCCATTCCCATTCCCATTCCCATTCCCATTCCCGCTCCCGCTCCCGCTCCCGCTCCCGCTGCCGCTTCTCCTCCGCCTCCTCCCTCTTTTCTCTTCTCTTCTCTTCTCCTCCTCCCCCCCCTCCTCCTCAGCCGCCCTCCGCCTAGCCCTGCACCAGTGCCCGAACTCCAGCCCTCCGCCTGCCCAGCCCAGGACCTGCAGCACCGGGCGCCCAGTCGGCACGCTGCCGCCAAGCCAAGGGGAGCCAACCTCCTCCGGCTGCCGCTGGCCACAGGGAACTCCTACTCTCTCTTTCTAGGCCGGATCCCCTGCCTGCCGCCATCGCCCAGCCACACGCCAGCCGTGCCCGGCAGCCTCCACGCCTGCCCAGGGCTGCGCCCCGCGGCTCGCGGGTCCCGGCACCAGGGGGTTCGGCGCCCCACACCACCGCGGCCCGGGCCTTCCCTCCTACCCGGCCGCCAGCAGCCCCCCCACCGCTGACGCACAGGTAGCCCGCCCTCCCCCGGCACGGCCGCCGCGCCTCCACACACTCCCACGCCGCGAGGACAGCTGAGGGCCTGGGGACCCTTGTCCCCGCTCGGTCACGGGGGCCCAAGTGGGGCAGCAGGTCGGGAAGGAGGGCGGCAGCGCACGGAATCACCCCCGCCGCACGCTCGCGTGGGCACTCACACACACACACACACACACACACACACACACGCCTACACAAGGGGCACACAGTCGCACACCCCGACACCCTTCGTGGCACAGAGGGATTTCCGTCCTCAGCGCCCGTTCCCTCACGGGAGGGTGGGGCGCTTCAGCGCGACCCGCACCCTCCAGCCCGGCAGCCAGTTCGAGACTGTCGCTCCCCCTCTTCATGGAGGAACGACACAGGACCCTGCACTGTTCTTTCGTCTGCTCGGCCCTCCCCGGGTTTGCTGCTGGTTCTTCCCGGGTTGGCTACCGTCCCTTCCACCTCCGTGGAAGGGCGGTTCCCCCTGCCACATTCCCCACTTCCGCGGGGGAGCGGCACACCGCCGGCCGGCCGGCCGGCTCTCTCGGGGGCTGCACAGGTGTTCCCCTTAGATGTTCCTGGTGCATGTTGTCTCTCTCCTCCTTTATAGTCCTCTTCCGCCAATCCCAACTCGGCTGCCCACACGCCAAGTACGCTGCTCTCCTCCAATCAGGAGCAGGATCAGCTCCTGGAGGTCATCACTCAAGTTGGCAAGAGGCAGCTGCATAGAAGCTGTTTTCTCCTCTCCCAGCGCCATATTGTGGGAGAGCAGATGCATAGAATAAGTCTTAATTCCAGTAACTCAGTCCAATCCGAGTTGCTCCCCACAGAGACCACAGGCTGTGTGCTGCCTGCCTGCCACGGACCCTCTGTCCCGGGGAGGTCCTGTGGGCACGCAGCCTGTGGCCGCGGGTCTCTGCCTGGCCTGCCAAAAGGGTGCCCCGTTTGGATGCTGTGTGAGTCAGGGCTGATGGGGGAGAGGGGGACAGAGAGAGGAGAGAGAGACAGAGAGAGAGAGAGAAAGAGAGAGAGACGTGTAGGTGTTGGTGTAAGTCAGAGACAGAGGGAGAGGGTGCCTGTATTGCCTGCGAGGCTTGGTGTGGGGTCCCTCCTTTGCGCTCTGGAGGGCTTCCGCGGCTGTGGCGCGTGGCCGCCGCACGGCCAGGTGGCGCAGAGGGCCCGCGGGTTGGGCTGCGCGAGGCACCGGGCCCTGAGTGGTGGGCAACCGCGCCCTGGCGTCGTCTTCGGGCGGTGGTCGTGGTCGTGGTCGTGGTCACAGTCATTGGGCTCCCTGGGAGACAGGAGCCCGGGAGGGGCGGTGGGAGTGCAGGTGCCGGGAGCTGCTGGTGCGGCGGGCTGCGGGGTTGGGGCGGCCGGCAGGGGAGCGCCCTGGCGGGCGGTGAGTCGCTGGTTTGGGGTTGGAGGGGGCGCGCTGGATGGCGCGGGGCGTGGCCTGTGTCCCGGGGTGGGCCCCGGGGTTGGCGGTGGGGCTGCGGCAGCCGGGGACAGCTGGCCGGCCCGCCCGTGCCCGTGCCCGTGCCCGTGCCCAGGCCCAGGCCCGAGGCGCGGGCGGGCTGGGGCTGCCAGGTGGAGGGGTCGGGCTTCTGCCCCCTGCTGGAGCTGCGTTGGGGGTCGCAGGGGTCCCGGCGTGCGGGCTGGCGGATGGGGGCGTGGCTAGGCAGCCAGCCAAAGGCGAGCAAAAGGGGAGGGTGCCGCGGGGCAAAAGCCTACAGCACCCGGTATTCCCAGGCGGTCTCCCATCCAAGTACTAACCAGGCCCGACCCTGCTTAGCTTCCGAGATCAGACGAGATCGGGCGCGTTCAGGGTGGTATGGCCGTAGACGCCAGAGGCCGCCTCCAGGCCCCTCTTGAGTGCGCGCCCGCACAGCCGCCGCCGCCGCCGCCGCCTCCTCCTCCTCCTCCTCCTGCCCGCTCCCCGCTCTCACTCCCATTCCCATTCCCATTCCCATTCACGCTCCCACTCCCGCTCCCGCTCCCGCTGCCGCTTCTCCTCCGCCTCCTCCTTCTTTTCTCTTCTCTTCTCTTCTCCTCCTCCCCCCCCCTCCTCAGCCGCCCTCCGCCTAGCCCTGCACCAGTGCCCGAACTCCAGCCCTCCGCCTGCCCAGCCCAGGACCTGCAGCACCGGGCGCCCAGTCGGCACGCTGCCGCCAAGCCAAGGGGAGCCAACCTCCTCCGGCTGCCGCTGGCCACAGGGAACTCCTACTCTCTCTTTCTAGGCCGGATCCCCTGCCTGCCGCCATCGCCCAGCCACACGTCAGCCGTGCCCGGCAGCCTCCACGCCTGCCCAGGGCTGCGCCCCGCGGCTCGCGGGTCCCGGCACCAGGGGGTTCGGCGCCCCACACCACCGCGGCCCGGGCCTTCCCTCCTACCCGGCCGCCAGCAGCCCCCCCACCGCTGACGCACAGGTCGCCCGCCCTCCCCCGGCACGGCCGCCGCGCCTCCACACACTCCCACGCCGCGAGGACAGCTGAGGGCCTGGGGACCCTTGTCCCCGCTCGGTCACGGGGGCCCAAGTGGGGCAGCAGGTCGGGAAGGAGGGCGGCAGCGCACGGAATCACCCCCGCCGCACGCTCGCGTGGGCACTCACACACACACACACACACACGCCTACACAAGGGGCACACAGTCGCACACCCCGACACCCTTCGTGGCACAGAGGGATTTCCGTCCTCAGCGCCCGTTCCCTCACGGGAGGGTGGGGCGCTTCAGCGCGACCCGCACCCTCCAGCCCGGCAGCCAGTTCGAGACTGTCGCTCCCCCTCTTCATGGAGGAACGACACAGGACCCTGCGCTGTTCTTTCGTCTGCTCGGCCCTCCCCGGGTTTGCTGCTGGTTCTTCCCGGGTTGGCTACCGTCCCTTCCACCTCCGTGGAAGGGCGGTTCCCCCTGCCACATTCCCCACTTCCGCGGGGGAGCGGCACACCGCCGGCCGGCCGGCCGGCTCTCTCGGGGGCTGCACAGGTGTTCCCCTTAGATGTTCCTGGTGCATGTTGTCTCTCTCCTCCTTTATAGTCCTCTTCCGCCAATCCCAACTCGGCTGCCCACACGCCAAGTACGCTGCTCTCCTCCAATCAGGAGCAGGATCAGCTCCTGGAGGTCATCACTCAAGTTGGCAAGAGGCAGCTGCATAGAAGCTGTTTTCTCCTCTCCCAGCGCCATATTGTGGGAGAGCAGATGCATAGAATAAGTCTTAATTCCAGTAACTCAGTCCAATCCGAGTTGCTCCCCACAGAGACCACAGGCTGTGTGCTGCCTGCCTGCCACGGACCCTCTGTCCCGGGGAGGTCCTGTGGGCACGCAGCCTGTGGCCGCGGGTCTCTGCCTGGCCTGCCAAAAGGGTGCCCCGTTTGGATGCTGTGTGAGTCAGGGCTGATGGGGGAGAGGGGGACAGAGAGAGGAGAGAGAGACAGAGAGAGAGAGAGAAAGAGAGAGAGACGTGTAGGTGTTGGTGTAAGTCAGAGACAGAGGGAGAGGGTGCCTGTATTGCCTGCGAGGCTTGGTGTGGGGTCCCTCCTTTGCGCTCTGGAGGGCTTCCGCGGCTGTGGCGCGTGGCCGCCGCACGGCCAGGTGGCGCAGAGGGCCCGCGGGTTGGGCTGCGCGAGGCACCGGGCCCTGAGTGGTGGGCAACCGCGCCCTGGCGTCGTCTTCGGGCGGTGGTCGTGGTCGTGGTCGTGGTCACAGTCATTGGGCTCCCTGGGAGACAGGAGCCCGGGAGGGGCGGTGGGAGTGCAGGTGCCGGGAGCTGCTGGTGCGGCGGGCTGCGGGGTTGGGGCGGCCGGCAGGGGAGCGCCCTGGCGGGCGGTGAGTCGCTGGTTTGGGGTTGGAGGGGGCGCGCTGGATGGCGCGGGGCGTGGCCTGTGTCCCGGGGTGGGCCCCGGGGTTGGCGGTGGGGCTGCGGCAGCCGGGGACAGCTGGCCGGCCCGCCCGTGCCCGTGCCCGTGCCCGTGCCCGTGCCCAGGCCCAGGCCCGAGGCGCGGGCGGGCTGGGGCTGCCAGGTGGAGGGGTCGGGCTTCTGCCCCCTGCTGGAGCTGCGTTGGGGGTCGCAGGGGTCCCGGCGTGCGGGCTGGCGGATGGGGGCGTGGCTAGGCAGCCAGCCAAAGGCGAGCAAAAGGGGAGGGTGCCGCGGGGCAAAAGCCTACAGCACCCGGTATTCCCAGGCGGTCTCCCATCCAAGTACTAACCAGGCCCGACCCTGCTTAGCTTCCGAGATCAGACGAGATCGGGCGCGTTCAGGGTGGTATGGCCATAGACGCCAGAGGCCGCCTCCAGGCCCCTCTTGAGTGCGCGCCCGCACAGCCGCCGCCGCCGCCTCCGCCGCCGCCGCCTCCTCCTCCTCCTCCTCCTGCCCGCTCCCCGCTCCCCGCTCTCACTCCCATTCCCATTCCCATTCCCATTCCCATTCCCGCTCCCGCTCCCGCTCCCGCTCCCGCTGCCGCTTCTCCTCCGCCTCCTCCCTCTTTTCTCTTCTCTTCTCTTCTCCTCCTCCCCCCCCTCCTCCTCAGCCGCCCTCCGCCTAGCCCTGCACCAGTGCCCGAACTCCAGCCCTCCGCCTGCCCAGCCCAGGACCTGCAGCACCGGGCGCCCAGTCGGCACGCTGCCGCCAAGCCAAGGGGAGCCAACCTCCTCCGGCTGCCGCTGGCCACAGGGAACTCCTACTCTCTCTTTCTAGGCCGGATCCCCTGCCTGCCGCCATCGCCCAGCCACACGCCAGCCGTGCCCGGCAGCCTCCACGCCTGCCCAGGGCTGCGCCCCGCGGCTCGCGGGTCCCGGCACCAGGGGGTTCGGCGCCCCACACCACCGCGGCCCGGGCCTTCCCTCCTACCCGGCCGCCAGCAGCCCCCCCACCGCTGACGCACAGGTCGCCCGCCCTCCCCCGGCACGGCCGCCGCGCCTCCACACACTCCCACGCCACGAGGACAGCTGAGGGCCTGGGGACCCTTGTCCCCGCTCGGTCACGGGGGCCCAAGTGGGGCAGCAGGTCGGGAAGGAGGGCGGCAGCGCACGGAATCACCCCCGCCGCACGCTCGCGTGGGCACTCACACACACACACACACACACACACACGCCTACACAAGGGGCACACAGTCGCACACCCCGACACCCTTCGTGGCACAGAGGGATTTCCGTCCTCAGCGCCCGTTCCCTCACGGGAGGGTGGGGCGCTTCAGCGCGACCCGCACCCTCCAGCCCGGCAGCCAGTTCGAGACTGTCGCTCCCCCTCTTCATGGAGGAACGACACAGGACCCTGCACTGTTCTTTCGTCTGCTCGGCCCTCCCCGGGTTTGCTGCTGGTTCTTCCCGTGTTGGCTACCGTCCCTTCCACCTCCGTGGAAGGGCGGTTCCCCCTGCCACATTCCCCACTTCCGCGGGGGAGCGGCACACCGCCGGCCGGCCGGCCGGCTCTCTCGGGGGCTGCACAGGTGTTCCCCTTAGATGTTCCTGGTGCATGTTGTCTCTCTCCTCCTTTATAGTCCTCTTCCGCCAATCCCAACTCGGCTGCCCACACGCCAAGTACGCTGCTCTCCTCCAATCAGGAGCAGGATCAGCTCCTGGAGGTCATCACTCAAGTTGGCAAGAGGCAGCTGCATAGAAGCTGTTTTCTCCTCTCCCAGCGCCATATTGTGGGAGAGCAGATGCATAGAATAAGTCTTAATTCCAGTAACTCAGTCCAATCCGAGTTGCTCCCCACAGAGACCACAGGCTGTGTGCTGCCTGCCTGCCACGGACCCTCTGTCCCGGGGAGGTCCTGTGGGCACGCAGCCTGTGGCCGCGGGTCTCTGCCTGGCCTGCCAAAAGGGTGCCCCGTTTGGATGCTGTGTGAGTCAGGGCTGATGGGGGAGAGGGGGACAGAGAGAGGAGAGAGAGACAGAGAGAGAGAGAGAAAGAGAGAGAGACGTGTAGGTGTTGGTGTAAGTCAGAGACAGAGGGAGAGGGTGCCTGTATTGCCTGCGAGGCTTGGTGTGGGGTCCCTCCTTTGCGCTCTGGAGGGCTTCCGCGGCTGTGGCGCGTGGCCGCCGCACGGCCAGGTGGCGCAGAGGGCCCGCGGGTTGGGCTGCGCGAGGCACCGGGCCCTGAGTGGTGGGCAACCGCGCCCTGGCGTCGTCTTCGGGCGGTGGTCGTGGTCGTGGTCGTGGTCACAGTCATTGGGCTCCCTGGGAGACAGGAGCCCGGGAGGGGCGGTGGGAGTGCAGGTGCCGGGAGCTGCTGGTGCGGCGGGCTGCGGGGTTGGGGCGGCCGGCAGGGGAGCGCCCTGGCGGGCGGTGAGTCGCTGGTTTGGGGTTGGAGGGGGCGCGCTGGATGGCGCGGGGCGTGGCCTGTGTCCCGGGGTGGGCCCCGGGGTTGGCGGTGGGGCTGCGGCAGCCGGGGACAGCTGGCCGGCCCGCCCGTGCCCGTGCCCGTGCCCGTGCCCGTGCCCGTGCCCAGGCCCAGGCCCGAGGCGCGGGCGGGCTGGGGCTGCCAGGTGGAGGGGTCGGGCTTCTGCCCCCTGCTGGAGCTGCGTTGGGGGTCACAGGGGTCCCGGCGTGCGGGCTGGCGGATGGGGGCGTGGCTAGGCAGCCAGCCAAAGGCGAGCAAAAGGGGAGGGTGCCACGGGGCAAAAGCCTACAGCACCCGGTATTCCCAGGCGGTCTCCCATCCAAGTACTAACCAGGCCCGACCCTGCTTAGCTTCCGAGATCAGACGAGATCGGGCGCGTTCAGGGTGGTATGGCCGTAGACGCCAGAGGCCGCCTCCAGGCCCCTCTTGAGTGCGCGCCCGCACAGCCGCCGCCGCCGCCGCCGCCGCCGCCGCCGCCTCCTCTTCCTGCCCGCTCCCCGCTCTCACTCCCATTCCCATTCCCATTCCCACTCCCGCTCCCGCTCCCGCTGCCGCTTCTCCTCCGCCTCCTCCCTCTTTTCTCTTCTCTTCTCTTCTCCTCCTCCCCCCCCTCCTCCTCAGCCGCCCTCCGCCTAGCCCTGCACCAGTGCCCGAACTCCAGCCCTCCGCCTGCCCAGCCCAGGACCTGCAGCACCGGGCGCCCAGTCGGCACGCTGCCGCCAAGCCAAGGGGAGCCAACCTCCTCCGGCTGCCGCTGGCCACAGGGAACTCCTACTCTCTCTTTCTAGGCCGGATCCCCTGCCTGCCGCCATCGCCCAGCCACACGCCAGCCGTGCCCGGCAGCCTCCACGCCTGCCCAGGGCTGCGCCCCGCGGCTCGCGGGTCCCGGCACCAGGGGGTTCGGCGCCCCACACCACCGCGGCCCGGGCCTTCCCTCCTACCCGGCCACCAGCAGCCCCCCCACCGCTGACGCACAGGTCGCCCGCCCTCCCCCGGCACGGCCGCCGCGCCTCCACACACTCCCACGCCGCGAGGACAGCTGAGGGCCTGGGGACCCTTGTCCCCGCTCGGTCACGGGGGCCCAAGTGGGGCAGCAGGTCGGGAAGGAGGGCGGCAGCGTACGGAATCACCCCCGCCGCACGCTCGCGTGGGCACTCACACACACACACACACACACGCCTACACAAGGGGCACACAGTCGCACACCCCGACACCCTTCGTGGCACAGAGGGATTTCCGTCCTCAGCGCCCGTTCCCTCACGGGAGGGTGGGGCGCTTCAGCGCGACCCGCACCCTCCAGCCCGGCAGCCAGTTCGAGACCACAGGCTGTGTGCTGCCTGTCTGCCACGGACCCTCTGTCCCGGGGAGGTCCTGTGGGCACGCAGCCTGTGGCCGCGGGTCTCTGCCTGGCCTGCCAAAAGGGTGCCCCGTTTGGATGCTGTGTGAGTCAGGGCTGATGGGGGAGAGGGGGACAGAGAGAGGAGAGAGAGACAGAGAGAGAGAGAGAAAGAGAGAGAGACGTGTAGGTGTTGGTGTAAGTCAGAGACAGAGGGAGAGGGTGCCTGTATTGCCTGCGAGGCTTGGTGTGGGGTCCCTCCTTTGCGCTCTGGAGGGCTTCCGCGGCTGTGGCGCGTGGCCGCCGCACGGCCAGGTGGCGCAGAGGGCCCGCGGGTTGGGCTGCGCGAGGCACCGGGCCCTGAGTGGTGGGCAACCGCGCCCTGGCGTCGTCTTCGGGCGGTGGTCGTGGTCGTGGTCGTGGTCACAGTCATTGGGCTCCCTGGGAGACAGGAGCCCGGGAGGGGCGGTGGGAGTGCAGGTGCCGGGAGCTGCTGGTGCGGCGGGCTGCGGGGTTGGGGCGGCCGGCAGGGGAGCGCCCTGGTGGGCGGTGAGTCGCTGGTTTGGGGTTGGAGGGGGCGCGCTGGATGGCGCGGGGCGTGGCCTGTGTCCCGGGGTGGGCCCCGGGGTTGGCGGTGGGGCTGCGGCAGCCGGGGACAGCTGGCCGGCCCGCCCGTGCCCGTGCCCGTGCCCGTGCCCATGCCCAGGCCCAGGCCCGAGGCGCGGGCGGGCTGGGGCTGCCAGGTGGAGGGGTCGGGCTTCTGCCCCCTGCTGGAGCTGCGTTGGGGGTCGCAGGGGTCCCGGCGTGCGGGCTGGCGGATGGGGGCGTGGCTAGGCAGCCAGCCAAAGGCGAGCAAAAGGGGAGGGTGCCGCGGGGCAAAAGCCTACAGCACCCGGTATTCCCAGGCGGTCTCCCATCCAAGTACTAACCAGGCCCGACCCTGCTTAGCTTCCGAGATCAGACGAGATCGGGCGCGTTCAGGGTGGTATGGCCGTAGACGCCAGAGGCCGCCTCCAGGCCCCTCTTGAGTGCGCGCCCGCACAGCCGCCGCCGCCGCCGCCGCCGCCGCCTCCTCCTCCTCCTCCTGCCCGCTCCCCGCTCTCACTCCCATTCCCATTCCCATTCCCATTCCCACTCCCGCTCCCGCTCCCGCTCCCGCTCCCGCTGCCGCTTCTCCTCCGCCTCCTCCCTCTTTTCTCTTCTCTTCTCTTCTCCTCCTCCCCCCCCCTCCTCCTCAGCCGCCCTCCGCCTAGCCCTGCACCAGTGCCCGAACTCCAGCCCTCCGCCTGCCCAGCCCAGGACCTGCAGCACCGGGCGCCCAGTCGGCACGCTGCCGCCAAGCCAAGGGGAGCCAACCTCCTCCGGCTGCCGCTGGCCACAGGGAACTCCTACTCTCTCTTTCTAGGCCGGATCCCCTGCCTGCCGCCATCGCCCAGCCACACGCCAGCCGTGCCCGGCAGCCTCCACGCCTGCCCAGGGCTGCGCCCCGCGGCTCGCGGGTCCCGGCACCAGGGGGTTCGGCGCCCCACACCACCGCGGCCCGGGCCTTCCCTCCTACCCGGCCGCCAGCAGCCCCCCCACCGCTGACGCACAGGTCGCCCGCCCTCCCCCGGCACGGCCGCCGCGCCTCCACACACTCCCACGCCGCGAGGACAGCTGAGGGCCTGGGGACCCTTGTCCCCGCTCGGTCACGGGGGCCCAAGTGGGGCAGCAGGTCGGGAAGGAGGGCGGCAGCGCACGGAATCACCCCCGCCGCACGCTCGCGTGGGCACTCACACACACACACACACACACACACGCCTACACAAGGGGCACACAGTCGCACACCCCGACACCCTTCGTGGCACAGAGGGATTTCCGTCCTCAGCGCCCGTTCCCTCACGGGAGGGTGGGGCGCTTCAGCGCGACCCGCACCCTCCAGCCCGGCAGCCAGTTCGAGACTGTCGCTCCCCCTCTTCATGGAGGAACGACACAGGACCCTGCGCTGTTCTTTCGTCTGCTCGGCCCTCCCCGGGTTTGCTGCTGGTTCTTCCCGGGTTGGCTACCGTCCCTTCCACCTCCGTGGAAGGGCGGTTCCCCCTGCCACATTCCCCACTTCCGCGGGGGAGCGGCACACCGCCGGCCGGCCGGCCGGCTCTCTCGGGGGCTGCACAGGTGTTCCCCTTAGATGTTCCTGGTGCATGTTGTCTCTCTCCTCCTTTATAGTCCTCTTCCGCCAATCCCAACTCGGCTGCCCACACGCCAAGTACGCTGCTCTCCTCCAATCAGGAGCAGGATCAGCTCCTGGAGGTCATCACTCAAGTTGGCAAGAGGCAGCTGCATAGAAGCTGTTTTCTCCTCTCCCAGCGCCATATTGTGGGAGAGCAGATGCATAGAATAAGTCTTAATTCCAGTAACTCAGTCCAATCCGAGTTGCTCCCCACAGAGACCACAGGCTGTGTGCTGCCTGCCTGCCACGGACCCTCTGTCCCGGGGAGGTCCTGTGGGCACGCAGCCTGTGGCCGCGGGTCTCTGCCTGGCCTGCCAAAAGGGTGCCCCGTTTGGATGCTGTGTGAGTCAGGGCTGATGGGGGAGAGGGGGACAGAGAGAGGAGAGAGAGACAGAGAGAGAGAGAGAAAGAGAGAGAGACGTGTAGGTGTTGGTGTAAGTCAGAGACAGAGGGAGAGGGTGCCTGTATTGCCTGCGAGGCTTGGTGTGGGGTCCCTCCTTTGCGCTCTGGAGGGCTTCCGCGGCTGTGGCGCGTGGCCGCCGCACGGCCAGGTGGCGCAGAGGGCCCGCGGGTTGGGCTGCGCGAGGCACCGGGCCCTGAGTGGTGGGCAACCGCGCCCTGGCGTCGTCTTCGGGCGGTGGTCGTGGTCGTGGTCGTGGTCACAGTCATTGGGCTCCCTGGGAGACAGGAGCCCGGGAGGGGCGGTGGGAGTGCAGGTGCCGGGAGCTGCTGGTGCGGCGGGCTGCGGGGTTGGGGCGGCCGGCAGGGGAGCGCCCTGGCGGGCGGTGAGTCGCTGGTTTGGGGTTGGAGGGGGCGCGCTGGATGGCGCGGGGCGTGGCCTGTGTCCCGGGGTGGGCCCCGGGGTTGGCGGTGGGGCTGCGGCAGCCGGGGACAGCTGGCCGGCCCGCCCGTGCCCGTGCCCGTGCCCGTGCCCGTGCCCGTGCCCGTGCCCAGGCCCAGGCCCAGGCCCAGGCCCGAGGCGCGGGCGGGCTGGGGCTGCCAGGTGGAGGGGTCGGGCTTCTGCCCCCTGCTGGAGCTGCGTTGGGGGTCGCAGGGGTCCCGGCGTGCGGGCTGGCGGATGGGGGCGTGGCTAGGCAGCCAGCCAAAGGCGAGCAAAAGGGGAGGGTGCCGCGGGGCAAAAGCCTACAGCACCCAGTATTCCCAGGCGGTCTCCCATCCAAGTACTAACCAGGCCCGACCCTGCTTAGCTTCCGAGATCAGAGGAGATCGGGCGCGTTCAGGGTGGTATGGCCGTAGACGCCAGAGGCCGCCTCCAGGCCCCTCTTGAGTGCGCGCCCGCACAGCCGCCGCCGCCGCCGCCGCCTCCTCCTCCTCCTCCTCCTGCCCACTCCCCGCTCTCACTCCCATTCCCATTCCCATTCCCATTCACGCTCCCACTCCCGCTCCCGCTCCCGCTGCCGCTTCTCCTCCGCCTCCTCCTTCTTTTCTCTTCTCTTCTCTTCTCCTCCTCCCCCCCCTCCTCAGCCGCCCTCCGCCTAGCCCTGCACCAGTGCCCGAACTCCAGCCCTCCGCCTGCCCAGCCCAGGACCTGCAGCACCGGGCGCCCAGTCGGCACGCTGCCGCCAAGCCAAGGGGAGCCAACCTCCTCCGGCTGCCGCTGGCCACAGGGAACTCCTACTCTCTCTTTCTAGGCCGGATCCCCTGCCTGCCGCCATCGCCCAGCCACACGCCAGCCGTGCCCGGCAGCCTCCACGCCTGCCCAGGGCTGCGCCCCGCGGCTCGCGGGTCCCGGCACCAGGGGGTTCGGCGCCCCACACCACCGCGGCCCGGGCCTTCCCTCCTACCCGGCCGCCAGCAGCCCCCCCACCGCTGACGCACAGGTCGCCCGCCCTCCCCCGGCACGGCCGCCGCGCCTCCACACACTCCCACGCCGCGAGGACAGCTGAGGGCCTGGGGACCCTTGTCCCCGCTCGGTCACGGGGGCCCAAGTGGGGCAGCAGGTCGGGAAGGAGGGCGGCAGCGCACGGAATCACCCCCGCCGCACGCTCGCGTGGGCACTCACACACACACACACACACACGCCTACACAAGGGGCACACAGTCGCACACCCCGACACCCTTCGTGGCACAGAGGGATTTCCGTCCTCAGCGCCCGTTCCCTCACGGGAGGGTGGGGCGCTTCAGCGCGACCCGCACCCTCCAGCCCGGCAGCCAGTTCGAGACTGTCGCTCCCCCTCTTCATGGAGGAACGACACAGGACCCTGCGCTGTTCTTTCGTCTGCTCGGCCCTCCCCGGGTTTGCTGCTGGTTCTTCCCGGGTTGGCTACCGTCCCTTCCACCTCCGTGGAAGGGCGGTTCCCCCTGCCACATTCCCCACTTCCGCGGGGGAGCGGCACACCGCCGGCCGGCCGGCCGGCTCTCTCGGGGGCTGCACAGGTGTTCCCCTTAGATGTTCCTGGTGCATGTTGTCTCTCTCCTCCTTTATAGTCCTCTTCCGCCAATCCCAACTCGGCTGCCCACACGCCAAGTACGCTGCTCTCCTCCAATCAGGAGCAGGATCAGCTCCTGGAGGTCATCACTCAAGTTGGCAAGAGGCAGCTGCATAGAAGCTGTTTTCTCCTCTCCCAGCGCCATATTGTGGGAGAGCAGATGCATAGAATAAGTCTTAATTCCAGTAACTCAGTCCAATCCGAGTTGCTCCCCACAGAGACCACAGGCTGTGTGCTGCCTGCCTGCCACGGACCCTCTGTCCCGGGGAGGTCCTGTGGGCACGCAGCCTGTGGCCGCGGGTCTCTGCCTGGCCTGCCAAAAGGGTGCCCCGTTTGGATGCTGTGTGAGTCAGGGCTGATGGGGGAGAGGGGGACAGAGAGAGGAGAGAGAGACAGAGAGAGAGAGAGAAAGAGAGAGAGACGTGTAGGTGTTGGTGTAAGTCAGAGACAGAGGGAGAGGGTGCCTGTATTGCCTGCGAGGCTTGGTGTGGGGTCCCTCCTTTGCGCTCTGGAGGGCTTCCGCGGCTGTGGCGCGTGGCCGCCGCACGGCCAGGTGGCGCAGAGGGCCCGCGGGTTGGGCTGCGCGAGGCACCGGGCCCTGAGTGGTGGGCAACCGCGCCCTGGCGTCGTCTTCGGGCGGTGGTCGTGGTCGTGGTCGTGGTCACAGTCATTGGGCTCCCTGGGAGACAGGAGCCCGGGAGGGGCGGTGGGAGTGCAGGTGCCGGGAGCTGCTGGTGCGGCGGGCTGCGGGGTTGGGGCGGCCGGCAGGGGAGCGCCCTGGCGGGCGGTGAGTCGCTGGTTTGGGGTTGGAGGGGGCGCGCTGGATGGCGCGGGGCGTGGCCTGTGTCCCGGGGTGGGCCCCGGGGTTGGCGGTGGGGCTGCGGCAGCCGGGGACAGCTGGCCGGCCCGCCCGTGCCCGTGCCCGTGCCCGTGCCCGTGCCCGTGCCCAGGCCCAGGCCCAGGCCCAGGCCCAGGCCCGAGGCGCGGGCGGGCTGGGGCTGCCAGGTGGAGGGGTCGGGCTTCTGCCCCCTGCTGGAGCTGCGTTGGGGGTCGCAGGGGTCCCGGCGTGCGGGCTGGCGGATGGGGGCGTGGCTAGGCAGCCAGCCAAAGGCGAGCAAAAGGGGAGGGTGCCGCGGGGCAAAAGCCTACAGCACCCGGTATTCCCAGGCGGTCTCCCATCCAAGTACTAACCAGGCCCGACCCTGCTTAGCTTCCGAGATCAGACGAGATCGGGCGCGTTCAGGGTGGTATGGCCGTAGACGCCAGAGGCCGCCTCCAGGCCCCTCTTGAGTGCGCGCCCGCACAGCCGCCGCCGCCGCCGCCGCCTCCTCCTCCTCCTCCTCCTGCCCGCTCCCCGCTCTCACTCCCATTCCCATTCCCATTCCCATTCACGCTCCCACTCCCGCTCCCGCTCCCGCTGCCGCTTCTCCTCCGCCTCCTCCTTCTTTTCTCTTCTCTTCTCTTCTCCTCCTCCCCCCCCCTCCTCAGCCGCCCTCCGCCTAGCCCTGCACCAGTGCCCGAACTCCAGCCCTCCGCCTGCCCAGCCCAGGACCTGCAGCACCGGGCGCCCAGTCGGCACGCTGCCGCCAAGCCAAGGGGAGCCAACCTCCTCCGGCTGCCGCTGGCCACAGGGAACTCCTACTCTCTCTTTCTAGGCCGGATCCCCTGCCTGCCGCCATCGCCCAGCCACACGCCAGCCGTGCCCGGCAGCCTCCACGCCTGCCCAGGGCTGCGCCCCGCGGCTCGCGGGTCCCGGCACCAGGGGGTTCGGCGCCCCACACCACCGCGGCCCGGGCCTTCCCTCCTACCCGGCCGCCAGCAGCCCCCCCACCGCTGACGCACAGGTCGCCCGCCCTCCCCCGGCACGGCCGCCGCGCCTCCACACACTCCCACGCCGCGAGGACAGCTGAGGGCCTGGGGACCCTTGTCCCCGCTCGGTCACGGGGGCCCAAGTGGGGCAGCAGGTCGGGAAGGAGGGCGGCAGCGCACGGAATCACCCCCGCCGCACGCTCGCGTGGGCACTCACACACACACACACACACGCCTACACAAGGGGCACACAGTCGCACACCCCGACACCCTTCGTGGCACAGAGGGATTTCCGTCCTCAGCGCCCGTTCCCTCACGGGAGGGTGGGGCGCTTCAGCGCGACCCGCACCCTCCAGCCCGGCAGCCAGTTCGAGACTGTCGCTCCCCCTCTTCATGGAGGAACGACACAGGACCCTGCGCTGTTCTTTCGTCTGCTCGGCCCTCCCCGGGTTTGCTGCTGGTTCTTCCCGGGTTGGCTACCGTCCCTTCCACCTCCGTGGAAGGGCGGTTCCCCCTGCCACATTCCCCACTTCCGCGGGGGAGCGGCACACCGCCGGCCGGCCGGCCGGCTCTCTCGGGGGCTGCACAGGTGTTCCCCTTAGATGTTCCTGGTGCATGTTGTCTCTCTCCTCCTTTATAGTCCTCTTCCGCCAATCCCAACTCGGCTGCCCACACGCCAAGTACGCTGCTCTCCTCCAATCAGGAGCAGGATCAGCTCCTGGAGGTCATCACTCAAGTTGGCAAGAGGCAGCTGCATAGAAGCTGTTTTCTCCTCTCCCAGCGCCATATTGTGGGAGAGCAGATGCATAGAATAAGTCTTAATTCCAGTAACTCAGTCCAATCCGAGTTGCTCCCCACAGAGACCACAGGCTGTGTGCTGCCTGCCTGCCACGGACCCTCTGTCCCGGGGAGGTCCTGTGGGCACGCAGCCTGTGGCCGCGGGTCTCTGCCTGGCCTGCCAAAAGGGTGCCCCGTTTGGATGCTGTGTGAGTCAGGGCTGATGGGGGAGAGGGGGACAGAGAGAGGAGAGAGAGACAGAGAGAGAGAGAGAAAGAGAGAGAGACGTGTAGGTGTTGGTGTAAGTCAGAGACAGAGGGAGAGGGTGCCTGTATTGCCTGCGAGGCTTGGTGTGGGGTCCCTCCTTTGCGCTCTGGAGGGCTTCCGCGGCTGTGGCGCGTGGCCGCCGCACGGCCAGGTGGCGCAGAGGGCCCGCGGGTTGGGCTGCGCGAGGCACCGGGCCCTGAGTGGTGGGCAACCGCGCCCTGGCGTCGTCTTCGGGCGGTGGTCGTGGTCGTGGTCGTGGTCACAGTCATTGGGCTCCCTGGGAGACAGGAGCCCGGGAGGGGCGGTGGGAGTGCAGGTGCCGGGAGCTGCTGGTGCGGCGGGCTGCGGGGTTGGGGCGGCCGGCAGGGGAGCGCCCTGGCGGGCGGTGAGTCGCTGGTTTGGGGTTGGAGGGGGCGCGCTGGATGGCGCGGGGCGTGGCCTGTGTCCCGGGGTGGGCCCCGGGGTTGGCGGTGGGGCTGCGGCAGCCGGGGACAGCTGGCCGGCCCGCCCGTGCCCGTGCCCGTGCCCGTGCCCGTGCCCGTGCCCGTGCCCGTGCCCAGGCCCAGGCCCGAGGCGCGGGCGGGCTGGGGCTGCCAGGTGGAGGGGTCGGGCTTCTGCCCCCTGCTGGAGCTGCGTTGGGGGTCGCAGGGGTCCCGGCGTGCGGGCTGGCGGATGGGGGCGTGGCTAGGCAGCCAGCCAAAGGCGAGCAAAAGGGGAGGGTGCCGCGGGGCAAAAGCCTACAGCACCCGGTATTCCCAGGCGGTCTCCCATCCAAGTACTAACCAGGCCCGACCCTGCTTAGCTTCCGAGATCAGACGAGATCGGGCGCGTTCAGGGTGGTATGGCCGTAGACGCCAGAGGCCGCCTCCAGGCCCCTCTTGAGTGCGCGCCCACACAGCCGCCGCCGCCGCCGCCGCCGCCTCCTCCTCCTCCTCCTGCCCGCTCCCCGCTCCCCGCTCTCACTCCCATTCCCATTCCCATTCCCATTCCCATTCCCGCTCCCGCTCCCGCTCCCGCTCCCGCTGCCGCTTCTCCTCCGCCTCCTCCCTCTTTTCTCTTCTCTTCTCTTCTCCTCCTCCCCCCCCTCCTCCTCAGCCGCCCTCCGCCTAGCCCTGCACCAGTGCCCGAACTCCAGCCCTCCGCCTGCCCAGCCCAGGACCTGCAGCACCGGGCGCCCAGTCGGCACGCTGCCGCCAAGCCAAGGGGAGCCAACCTCCTCCGGCTGCCGCTGGCCACAGGGAACTCCTACTCTCTCTTTCTAGGCCGGATCCCCTGCCTGCCGCCATCGCCCAGCCACACGCCAGCCGTGCCCGGCAGCCTCCACGCCTGCCCAGGGCTGCGCCCCGCGGCTCGCGGGTCCCGGCACCAGGGGGTTCGGCGCCCCACACCACCGCGGCCCGGGCCTTCCCTCCTACCCGGCCGCCAGCAGCCCCCCCACCGCTGACGCACAGGTCGCCCGCCCTCCCCCGGCACGGCCGCCGCGCCTCCACACACTCCCACGCCACGAGGACAGCTGAGGGCCTGGGGACCCTTGTCCCCGCTCGGTCACGGGGGCCCAAGTGGGGCAGCAGGTCGGGAAGGAGGGCGGCAGCGCACGGAATCACCCCCGCCGCACGCTCGCGTGGGCACTCACACACACACACACACACACACACACACGCCTACACAAGGGGCACACAGTCGCACACCCCGACACCCTTCGTGGCACAGAGGGATTTCCGTCCTCAGCGCCCGTTCCCTCACGGGAGGGTGGGGCGCTTCAGCGCGACCCGCACCCTCCAGCCCGGCAGCCAGTTCGAGACTGTCGCTCCCCCTCTTCATGGAGGAACGACACAGGACCCTGCACTGTTCTTTCGTCTGCTCGGCCCTCCCCGGGTTTGCTGCTGGTTCTTCCCGTGTTGGCTACCGTCCCTTCCACCTCCGTGGAAGGGCGGTTCCCCCTGCCACATTCCCCACTTCCGCGGGGGAGCGGCACACCGCCGGCCGGCCGGCCGGCTCTCTCGGGGGCTGCACAGGTGTTCCCCTTAGATGTTCCTGGTGCATGTTGTCTCTCTCCTCCTTTATAGTCCTCTTCCGCCAATCCCAACTCGGCTGCCCACACGCCAAGTACGCTGCTCTCCTCCAATCAGGAGCAGGATCAGCTCCTGGAGGTCATCACTCAAGTTGGCAAGAGGCAGCTGCATAGAAGCTGTTTTCTCCTCTCCCAGCGCCATATTGTGGGAGAGCAGATGCATAGAATAAGTCTTAATTCCAGTAACTCAGTCCAATCCGAGTTGCTCCCCACAGAGACCACAGGCTGTGTGCTGCCTGCCTGCCACGGACCCTCTGTCCCGGGGAGGTCCTGTGGGCACGCAGCCTGTGGCCGCGGGTCTCTGCCTGGCCTGCCAAAAGGGTGCCCCGTTTGGATGCTGTGTGAGTCAGGGCTGATGGGGGAGAGGGGGACAGAGAGAGGAGAGAGAGACAGAGAGAGAGAGAGAAAGAGAGAGAGACGTGTAGGTGTTGGTGTAAGTCAGAGACAGAGGGAGAGGGTGCCTGTATTGCCTGCGAGGCTTGGTGTGGGGTCCCTCCTTTGCGCTCTGGAGGGCTTCCGCGGCTGTGGCGCGTGGCCGCCGCACGGCCAGGTGGCGCAGAGGGCCCGCGGGTTGGGCTGCGCGAGGCACCGGGCCCTGAGTGGTGGGCAACCGTGCCCTGGCGTCGTCTTCGGGCGGTGGTCGTGGTCGTGGTCGTGGTCACAGTCATTGGGCTCCCTGGGAGACAGGAGCCCGGGAGGGGCGGTGGGAGTGCAGGTGCCGGGAGCTGCTGGTGCGGCGGGCTGCGGGGTTGGGGCGGCCGGCAGGGGAGCGCCCTGGCGGGCGGTGAGTCGCTGGTTTGGGGTTGGAGGGGGCGCGCTGGATGGCGCGGGGCGTGGCCTGTGTCCCGGGGTGGGCCCCGGGGTTGGCGGTGGGGCTGCGGCAGCCGGGGACAGCTGGCCGGCCCGCCCGTGCCCGTGCCCGTGCCCGTGCCCGTGCCCGTGCCCAGGCCCGAGGCGCGGGCGGGCTGGGGCTGCCAGGTGGAGGGGTCGGGCTTCTGCCCCCTGCTGGAGCTGCGTTGGGGGTCGCAGGGGTCCCGGCGTGCGGGCTGGCGGATGGGGGCGTGGCTAGGCAGCCAGCCAAAGGCGAGCAAAAGGGGAGGGTGCCGCGGGGCAAAAGCCTACAGCACCCGGTATTCCCAGGCGGTCTCCCATCCAAGTACTAACCAGGCCCGACCCTGCTTAGCTTCCGAGATCAGACGAGATCGGGCGCGTTCAGGGTGGTATGGCCGTAGACGCCAGAGGCCGCCTCCAGGCCCCTCTTGAGTGCGCGCCCGCACAGCCGCCGCCGCCGCCGCCGCCGCCTCCTCCTCCTCCTCCTGCCCGCTCCCCGCTCTCACTCCCATTCCCATTCCCATTCCCATTCCCACTCCCGCTCCCGCTCCCGCTCCCGCTCCCGCTCCCGCTGCCGCTTCTCCTCCGCCTCCTCCCTCTTTTCTCTTCTCTTCTCTTCTCCTCCTCCCCCCCCCTCCTCCTCAGCCGCCCTCCGCCTAGCCCTGCACCAGTGCCCGAACTCCAGCCCTCCGCCTGCCCAGCCCAGGACCTGCAGTGCAGCACCGGGCGCCCAGTCGGCACGCTGCCGCCAAGCCAAGGGGAGCCAACCTCCTCCGGCTGCCGCTGGCCACAGGGAACTCCTACTCTCTCTTTCTAGGCCGGATCCCCTGCCTGCCGCCATCGCCCAGCCACACGCCAGCCGTGCCCGGCAGCCTCCACGCCTGCCCAGGGCTGCGCCCCGCGGCTCGCGGGTCCCGGCACCAGGGGGTTCGGCGCCCCACACCACCGCGGCCCGGGCCTTCCCTCCTACCCGGCCGCCAGCAGCCCCCCCACCGCTGACGCACAGGTCGCCCGCCCTCCCCCGGCACGGCCGCCGCGCCTCCACACACTCCCACGCCGCGAGGACAGCTGAGGGCCTGGGGACCCTTGTCCCCGCTCGGTCACGGGGGCCCAAGTGGGGCAGCAGGTCGGGAAGGAGGGCGGCAGCGTACGGAATCACCCCCGCCGCACGCTCGCGTGGGCACTCACACACACACACACACACACACGCCTACACAAGGGGCACACAGTCGCACACCCCGACACCCTTCGTGGCACAGAGGGATTTCCGTCCTCAGCGCCCGTTCCCTCACGGGAGGGTGGGGCGCTTCAGCGCGACCCGCACCCTCCAGCCCGGCAGCCAGTTCGAGACCACAGGCTGTGTGCTGCCTGCCTGCCACGGACCCTCTGTCCCGGGGAGGTCCTGTGGGCACGCAGCCTGTGGCCGCGGGTCTCTGCCTGGCCTGCCAAAAGGGTGCCCCGTTTGGATGCTGTGTGAGTCAGGGCTGATGGGGGAGAGGGGGACAGAGAGAGGAGAGAGAGACAGAGAGAGAGAGAGAAAGAGAGAGAGACGTGTAGGTGTTGGTGTAAGTCAGAGACAGAGGGAGAGGGTGCCTGTATTGCCTGCGAGGCTTGGTGTGGGGTCCCTCCTTTGCACTCTGGAGGGCTTCCGCGGCTGTGGCGCGTGGCCGCCGCACGGCCAGGTGGCGCAGAGGGCCCGCGGGTTGGGCTGCGCGAGGCACCGGGCCCTGAGTGGTGGGCAACCGCGCCCTGGCGTCGTCTTCGGGCGGTGGTCGTGGTCGTGGTTGTGGTCACAGTCATTGGGCTCCCTGGGAGACAGGAGCCCGGGAGGGGCGGTGGGAGTGCAGGTGCCGGGAGCTGCTGGTGCGGCGGGCTGCGGGGTTGGGGCGGCCGGCAGGGGAGCGCCCTGGCGGGCGGTGAGTCGCTGGTTTGGGGTTGGAGGGGGCGCGCTGGATGGCGCGGGGCGTGGCCTGTGTCCCGGGGTGGGCCCCGGGGTTGGCGGTGGGGCTGCGGCAGCCGGGGACAGCTGGCCGGCCCGCCCGTGCCCGTGCCCGTGCCCGTGCCCGTGCCCAGGCCCAGGCCCGAGGCGCGGGCGGGCTGGGGCTGCCAGGTGGAGGGGTCGGGCTTCTGCCCTCTGCTGGAGCTGCGTTGGGGGTCGCAGGGGTCCCGGCGTGCGGGCTGGCGGATGGGGGCGTGGCTAGGCAGCCAGCCAAAGGCGAGCAAAAGGGGAGGGTGCCGCGGGGCAAAAGCCTACAGCACCCGGTATTCCCAGGCGGTCTCCCATCCAAGTACTAACCAGGCCCGACCCTGCTTAGCTTCCGAGATCAGACGAGATCGGGCGCGTTCAGGGTGGTATGGCCGTAGACGCCAGAGGCCGCCTCCAGGCCCCTCTTGAGTGCGCGCCCGCACAGCCGCCGCCGCCGCCGCCGCCTCCTCCTCCTCCTCCTCCTGCCCGCTCCCCGCTCTCACTCCCATTCCCATTCCCATTCCCATTCACGCTCCCACTCCCGCTCCCGCTCCCGCTGCCGCTTCTCCTCCGCCTCCTCCTTCTTTTCTCTTCTCTTCTCTTCTCCTCCTCCCCCCCCCTCCTCAGCCGCCCTCCGCCTAGCCCTGCACCAGTGCCCGAACTCCAGCCCTCCGCCTGCCCAGCCCAGGACCTGCAGCACCGGGCGCCCAGTCGGCACGCTGCCGCCAAGCCAAGGGGAGCCAACCTCCTCCGGCTGCCGCTGGCCACAGGGAACTCCTACTCTCTCTTTCTAGGCCGGATCCCCTGCCTGCCGCCATCGCCCAGCCACACGCCAGCCGTGCCCGGCAGCCTCCACGCCTGCCCAGGGCTGCGCCCCGCGGCTCGCGGGTCCCGGCACCAGGGGGTTCGGCGCCCCACACCACCGCGGCCCGGGCCTTCCCTCCTACCCGGCCGCCAGCAGCCCCCCCACCGCTGACGCACAGGTCGCCCGCCCTCCCCCGGCACGGCCGCCGCGCCTCCACACACTCCCACGCCGCGAGGACAGCTGAGGGCCTGGGGACCCTTGTCCCCGCTCGGTCACGGGGGCCCAAGTGGGGCAGCAGGTCGGGAAGGAGGGCGGCAGCGCACGGAATCACCCCCGCCGCACGCTCGCGTGGGCACTCACACACACACACACACACACGCCTACACAAGGGGCACACAGTCGCACACCCCGACACCCTTCGTGGCACAGAGGGATTTCCGTCCTCAGCGCCCGTTCCCTCACGGGAGGGTGGGGCGCTTCAGCGCGACCCGCACCCTCCAGCCCGGCAGCCAGTTCGAGACTGTCGCTCCCCCTCTTCATGGAGGAACGACACAGGACCCTGCGCTGTTCTTTCGTCTGCTCGGCCCTCCCCGGGTTTGCTGCTGGTTCTTCCCGGGTTGGCTACCGTCCCTTCCACCTCCGTGGAAGGGCGGTTCCCCCTGCCACATTCCCCACTTCCGCGGGGGAGCGGCACACCGCCGGCCGGCCGGCCGGCTCTCTCGGGGGCTGCACAGGTGTTCCCCTTAGATGTTCCTGGTGCATGTTGTCTCTCTCCTCCTTTATAGTCCTCTTCCGCCAATCCCAACTCGGCTGCCCACACGCCAAGTACGCTGCTCTCCTCCAATCAGGAGCAGGATCAGCTCCTGGAGGTCATCACTCAAGTTGGCAAGAGGCAGCTGCATAGAAGCTGTTTTCTCCTCTCCCAGCGCCATATTGTGGGAGAGCAGATGCATAGAATAAGTCTTAATTCCAGTAACTCAGTCCAATCCGAGTTGCTCCCCACAGAGACCACAGGCTGTGTGCTGCCTGCCTGCCACGGACCCTCTGTCCCGGGGAGGTCCTGTGGGCACGCAGCCTGTGGCCGCGGGTCTCTGCCTGGCCTGCCAAAAGGGTGCCCCGTTTGGATGCTGTGTGAGTCAGGGCTGATGGGGGAGAGGGGGACAGAGAGAGGAGAGAGAGACAGAGAGAGAGAGAGAAAGAGAGAGAGACGTGTAGGTGTTGGTGTAAGTCAGAGACAGAGGGAGAGGGTGCCTGTATTGCCTGCGAGGCTTGGTGTGGGGTCCCTCCTTTGCGCTCTGGAGGGCTTCCGCGGCTGTGGCGCGTGGCCGCCGCACGGCCAGGTGGCGCAGAGGGCCCGCGGGTTGGGCTGCGCGAGGCACCGGGCCCTGAGTGGTGGGCAACCGCGCCCTGGCGTCGTCTTCGGGCGGTGGTCGTGGTCGTGGTCGTGGTCACAGTCATTGGGCTCCCTGGGAGACAGGAGCCCGGGAGGGGCGGTGGGAGTGCAGGTGCCGGGAGCTGCTGGTGCGGCGGGCTGCGGGGTTGGGGCGGCCGGCAGGGGAGCGCCCTGGCGGGCGGTGAGTCGCTGGTTTGGGGTTGGAGGGGGCGCGCTGGATGGCGCGGGGCGTGGCCTGTGTCCCGGGGTGGGCCCCGGGGTTGGCGGTGGGGCTGCGGCAGCCGGGGACAGCTGGCCGGCCCGCCCGTGCCCGTGCCCGTGCCCGTGCCCGTGCCCGTGCCCGTGCCCGTGCCCAGGCCCAGGCCCGAGGCGCGGGCGGGCTGGGGCTGCCAGGTGGAGGGGTCGGGCTTCTGCCCCCTGCTGGAGCTGCGTTGGGGGTCGCAGGGGTCCCGGCGTGCGGGCTGGCGGATGGGGGCGTGGCTAGGCAGCCAGCCAAAGGCGAGCAAAAGGGGAGGGTGCCGCGGGGCAAAAGCCTACAGCACCCGGTATTCCCAGGCGGTCTCCCATCCAAGTACTAACCAGGCCCGACCCTGCTTAGCTTCCGAGATCAGACGAGATCGGGCGCGTTCAGGGTGGTATGGCCGTAGACGCCAGAGGCCGCCTCCAGGCCCCTCTTGAGTGCGCGCCCACACAGCCGCCGCCGCCGCCGCCGCCGCCTCCTCCTCCTCCTCCTGCCCGCTCCCCGCTCCCCGCTCTCACTCCCATTCCCATTCCCATTCCCATTCCCATTCCCGCTCCCGCTCCCGCTCCCGCTCCCGCTGCCGCTTCTCCTCCGCCTCCTCCCTCTTTTCTCTTCTCTTCTCTTCTCCTCCTCCCCCCCCCTCCTCCTCAGCCGCCCTCCGCCTAGCCCTGCACCAGTGCCCGAACTCCAGCCCTCCGCCTGCCCAGCCCAGGACCTGCAGCACCGGGCGCCCAGTCGGCACGCTGCCGCCAAGCCAAGGGGAGCCAACCTCCTCCGGCTGCCGCTGGCCACAGGGAACTCCTACTCTCTCTTTCTAGGCCGGATCCCCTGCCTGCCGCCATCGCCCAGCCACACGCCAGCCGTGCCCGGCAGCCTCCACGCCTGCCCAGGGCTGCGCCCCGCGGCTCGCGGGTCCCGGCACCAGGGGGTTCGGCGCCCCACACCACCGCGGCCCGGGCCTTCCCTCCTACCCGGCCGCCAGCAGCCCCCCCACCGCTGACGCACAGGTCGCCCGCCCTCCCCCGGCACGGCCGCCGCGCCTCCACACACTCCCACGCCACGAGGACAGCTGAGGGCCTGGGGACCCTTGTCCCCGCTCGGTCACGGGGGCCCAAGTGGGGCAGCAGGTCGGGAAGGAGGGCGGCAGCGCACGGAATCACCCCCGCCGCACGCTCGCGTGGGCACTCACACACACACACACACACACACACACACGCCTACACAAGGGGCACACAGTCGCACACCCCGACACCCTTCGTGGCACAGAGGGATTTCCGTCCTCAGCGCCCGTTCCCTCACGGGAGGGTGGGGCGCTTCAGCGCGACCCGCACCCTCCAGCCCGGCAGCCAGTTCGAGACTGTCGCTCCCCCTCTTCATGGAGGAACGACACAGGACCCTGCACTGTTCTTTCGTCTGCTCGGCCCTCCCCGGGTTTGCTGCTGGTTCTTCCCGTGTTGGCTACCGTCCCTTCCACCTCCGTGGAAGGGCGGTTCCCCCTGCCACATTCCCCACTTCCGCGGGGGAGCGGCACACCGCCGGCCGGCCGGCCGGCTCTCTCGGGGGCTGCACAGGTGTTCCCCTTAGATGTTCCTGGTGCATGTTGTCTCTCTCCTCCTTTATAGTCCTCTTCCGCCAATCCCAACTCGGCTGCCCACACGCCAAGTACGCTGCTCTCCTCCAATCAGGAGCAGGATCAGCTCCTGGAGGTCATCACTCAAGTTGGCAAGAGGCAGCTGCATAGAAGCTGTTTTCTCCTCTCCCAGCGCCATATTGTGGGAGAGCAGATGCATAGAATAAGTCTTAATTCCAGTAACTCAGTCCAATCCGAGTTGCTCCCCACAGAGACCACAGGCTGTGTGCTGCCTGCCTGCCACGGACCCTCTGTCCCGGGGAGGTCCTGTGGGCACGCAGCCTGTGGCCGCGGGTCTCTGCCTGGCCTGCCAAAAGGGTGCCCCGTTTGGATGCTGTGTGAGTCAGGGCTGATGGGGGAGAGGGGGACAGAGAGAGGAGAGAGAGACAGAGAGAGAGAGAGAAAGAGAGAGAGACGTGTAGGTGTTGGTGTAAGTCAGAGACAGAGGGAGAGGGTGCCTGTATTGCCTGCGAGGCTTGGTGTGGGGTCCCTCCTTTGCGCTCTGGAGGGCTTCCGCGGCTGTGGCGCGTGGCCGCCGCACGGCCAGGTGGCGCAGAGGGCCCGCGGGTTGGGCTGCGCGAGGCACCGGGCCCTGAGTGGTGGGCAACCGTGCCCTGGCGTCGTCTTCGGGCGGTGGTCGTGGTCGTGGTCGTGGTCACAGTCATTGGGCTCCCTGAGAGACAGGAGCCCGGGAGGGGCGGTGGGAGTGCAGGTGCCGGGAGCTGCTGGTGCGGCGGGCTGCGGGGTTGGGGCGGCCGGCAGGGGAGCGCCCTGGCGGGCGGTGAGTCGCTGGTTTGGGGTTGGAGGGGGCGCGCTGGATGGCGCGGGGCGTGGCCTGTGTCCCGGGGTGGGCCCCGGGGTTGGCGGTGGGGCTGCGGCAGCCGGGGACAGCTGGCCGGCCCGCCCGTGCCCGTGCCCGTGCCCGTGCCCGTACCCGTGCCCAGGCCCGAGGCGCGGGCGGGCTGGGGCTGCCAGGTGGAGGGGTCGGGCTTCTGCCCCCTGCTGGAGCTGCGTTGGGGGTCGCAGGGGTCCCGGCGTGCGGGCTGGCGGATGGGGGCGTGGCTAGGCAGCCAGCCAAAGGCGAGCAAAAGGGGAGGGTGCCGCGGGGCAAAAGCCTACAGCACCCGGTATTCCCAGGCGGTCTCCCATCCAAGTACTAACCAGGCCCGACCCTGCTTAGCTTCCGAGATCAGACGAGATCGGGCGCGTTCAGGGTGGTATGGCCGTAGACGCCAGAGGCCGCCTCCAGGCCCCTCTTGAGTGCGCGCCCGCACAGCCGCCGCCGCCGCCGCCGCCGCCTCCTCCTCCTCCTCCTGCCCGCTCCCCGCTCTCACTCCCATTCCCATTCCCATTCCCATTCCCACTCCCGCTCCCGCTCCCGCTCCCGCTCCCGCTCCCGCTGCCGCTTCTCCTCCGCCTCCTCCCTCTTTTCTCTTCTCTTCTCTTCTCCTCCTCCCCCCCCCTCCTCCTCAGCCGCCCTCCGCCTAGCCCTGCACCAGTGCCCGAACTCCAGCCCTCCGCCTGCCCAGCCCAGGACCTGCAGTGCAGCACCGGGCGCCCAGTCGGCACGCTGCCGCCAAGCCAAGGGGAGCCAACCTCCTCCGGCTGCCGCTGGCCACAGGGAACTCCTACTCTCTCTTTCTAGGCCGGATCCCCTGCCTGCCGCCATCGCCCAGCCACACGCCAGCCGTGCCCGGCAGCCTCCACGCCTGCCCAGGGCTGCGCCCCGCGGCTCGCGGGTCCCGGCACCAGGGGGTTCGGCGCCCCACACCACCGCGGCCCGGGCCTTCCCTCCTACCCGGCCGCCAGCAGCCCCCCCACCGCTGACGCACAGGTCGCCCGCCCTCCCCCGGCACGGCCGCCGCGCCTCCACACACTCCCACGCCGCGAGGACAGCTGAGGGCCTGGGGACCCTTGTCCCCGCTCGGTCACGGGGGCCCAAGTGGGGCAGCAGGTCGGGAAGGAGGGCGGCAGCGTACGGAATCACCCCCGCCGCACGCTCGCGTGGGCACTCACACACACACACACACACACACGCCTACACAAGGGGCACACAGTCGCACACCCCGACACCCTTCGTGGCACAGAGGGATTTCCGTCCTCAGCGCCCGTTCCCTCACGGGAGGGTGGGGCGCTTCAGCGCGACCCGCACCCTCCAGCCCGGCAGCCAGTTCGAGACCACAGGCTGTGTGCTGCCTGCCTGCCACGGACCCTCTGTCCCGGGGAGGTCCTGTGGGCACGCAGCCTGTGGCCGCGGGTCTCTGCCTGGCCTGCCAAAAGGGTGCCCCGTTTGGATGCTGTGTGAGTCAGGGCTGATGGGGGAGAGGGGGACAGAGAGAGGAGAGAGAGACAGAGAGAGAGAGAGAAAGAGAGAGAGACGTGTAGGTGTTGGTGTAAGTCAGAGACAGAGGGAGAGGGTGCCTGTATTGCCTGCGAGGCTTGGTGTGGGGTCCCTCCTTTGCGCTCTGGAGGGCTTCCGCGGCTGTGGCGCGTGGCCGCCGCACGGCCAGGTGGCGCAGAGGGCCCGCGGGTTGGGCTGCGCGAGGCACCGGGCCCTGAGTGGTGGGCAACCGCGCCCTGGCGTCGTCTTCGGGCGGTGGTCGTGGTCGTGGTCGTGGTCACAGTCATTGGGCTCCCTGGGAGACAGGAGCCCGGGAGGGGCGGTGGGAGTGCAGGTGCCGGGAGCTGCTGGTGCGGCGGGCTGCGGGGTTGGGGCGGCCGGCAGGGGAGCGCCCTGGCGGGCGGTGAGTCGCTGGTTTGGGGTTGGAGGGGGCGCGCTGGATGGCGCGGGGCGTGGCCTGTGTCCCGGGGTGGGCCCCGGGGTTGGCGGTGGGGCTGCGGCAGCCGGGGACAGCTGGCCGGCCCGCCCGTGCCCGTGCCCGTGCCCGTGCCCGTGCCCAGGCCCAGGCCCGAGGCGCGGGCGGGCTGGGGCTGCCAGGTGGAGGGGTCGGGCTTCTGCCCTCTGCTGGAGCTGCGTTGGGGGTCGCAGGGGTCCCGGCGTGCGGGCTGGCGGATGGGGGCGTGGCTAGGCAGCCAGCCAAAGGCGAGCAAAAGGGGAGGGTGCCGCGGGGCAAAAGCCTACAGCACCCGGTATTCCCAGGCGGTCTCCCATCCAAGTACTAACCAGGCCCGACCCTGCTTAGCTTCCGAGATCAGACGAGATCGGGCGCGTTCAGGGTGGTATGGCCGTAGACGCCAGAGGCCGCCTCCAGGCCCCTCTTGAGTGCGCGCCCGCACAGCCGCCGCCGCCGCCGCCGCCGCCTCCTCCTCCTCCTCCTGCCCGCTCCCCGCTCTCACTCCCATTCCCATTCCCATTCCCATTCCCATTCCCACTCCCGCTCCCGCTCCCGCTCCCGCTCCCGCTGCCGCTTCTCCTCCGCCTCCTCCCTCTTTTCTCTTCTCTTCTCTTCTCCTCCTCCCCCCCCTCCTCCTCAGCCGCCCTCCGCCTAGCCCTGCACCAGTGCCCGAACTCCAGCCCTCCGCCTGCCCAGCCCAGGACCTGCAGCACCGGGCGCCCAGTCGGCACGCTGCCGCCAAGCCAAGGGGAGCCAACCTCCTCCGGCTGCCGCTGGCCACAGGGAACTCCTACTCTCTCTTTCTAGGCCGGATCCCCTGCCTGCCGCCATCGCCCAGCCACACGCCAGCCGTGCCCGGCAGCCTCCACGCCTGCCCAGGGCTGCGCCCCGCGGCTCGCGGGTCCCGGCACCAGGGGGTTCGGCGCCCCACACCACCGCGGCCCGGGCCTTCCCTCCTACCCGGCCGCCAGCAGCCCCCCCACCGCTGACGCACAGGTCGCCCGCCCTCCCCCGGCACGGCCGCCGCGCCTCCACACACTCCCACGCCGCGAGGACAGCTGAGGGCCTGGGGACCCTTGTCCCCGCTCGGTCACGGGGGCCCAAGTGGGGCAGCAGGTCGGGAAGGAGGGCGGCAGCGCACGGAATCACCCCCGCCGCACGCTCGCGTGGGCACTCACACACACACACACACACACACACACACGCCTACACAAGGGGCACACAGTCGCACACCCCGACACCCTTCGTGGCACAGAGGGATTTCCGTCCTCAGCGCCCGTTCCCTCACGGGAGGGTGGGGCGCTTCAGCGCGACCCGCACCCTCCAGCCCGGCAGCCAGTTCGAGACTGTCGCTCCCCCTCTTCATGGAGGAACGACACAGGACCCTGCGCTGTTCTTTCGTCTGCTCGGCCCTCCCCGGGTTTGCTGCTGGTTCTTCCCGGGTTGGCTACCGTCCCTTCCACCTCCGTGGAAGGGCGGTTCCCCCTGCCACATTCCCCACTTCCGCGGGGGAGCGGCACACCACCGGCCGGCCGGCTCTCTCGGGGGCTGCACAGGTGTTCCCCTTAGATGTTCCTGGTGCATGTTGTCTCTCTCCTCCTTTATAGTCCTCTTCCGCCAATCCCAACTCGGCTGCCCACACGCCAAGTACGCTGCTCTCCTCCAATCAGGAGCAGGATCAGCTCCTGGAGGTCATCACTCAAGTTGGCAAGAGGCAGCTGCATAGAAGCTGTTTTCTCCTCTCCCAGCGCCATATTGTGGGAGAGCAGATGCATAGAATAAGTCTTAATTCCAGTAACTCAGTCCAATCCGAGTTGCTCCCCACAGAGACCACAGGCTGTGTGCTGCCTGCCTGCCACGGACCCTCTGTCCCGGGGAGGTCCTGTGGGCACGCAGCCTGTGGCCGCGGGTCTCTGCCTGGCCTGCCAAAAGGGTGCCCCGTTTGGATGCTGTGTGAGTCAGGGCTGATGGGGGAGAGGGGGACAGAGAGAGGAGAGAGAGACAGAGAGAGAGAGAGAAAGAGAGAGAGACGTGTAGGTGTTGGTGTAAGTCAGAGACAGAGGGAGAGGGTGCCTGTATTGCCTGCGAGGCTTGGTGTGGGGTCCCTCCTTTGCGCTCTGGAGGGCTTCCGCGGCTGTGGCGCGTGGCCGCCGCACAGCCAGGTGGCGCAGAGGGCCCGCGGGTTGGGCTGTGCGAGGCACCGGGCCCTGAGTGGTGGGCAACCGCGCCCTGGCGTCGTCTTCGGGCGGTGGTCGTGGTCGTGGTCGTGGTCGTGGTCACAGTCATTGGGCTCCCTGGGAGACAGGAGCCCGGGAGGGGCGGTGGGAGTGCAGGTGCCGGGAGCTGCTGGTGCGGCGGGCTGCGGGGTTGGGGCGGCCGGCAGGGGAGCGCCCTGGCGGGCGGTGAGTCGCTGGTTTGGGGTTGGAGGGGGCGCGCTGGATGGCGCGGGGCGTGGCCTGTGTCCCGGGGTGGGCCCCGGGGTTGGCGGTGGGGCTGCGGCAGCCGGGGACAGCTGGCCGGCCCGCCCGTGCCCGTGCCCGTGCCCGTGCCCGTGCCCGTGCCCGTGCCCAGGCCCAGGCCCAGGCCCAGGCCAAGGCCCGAGGCGCGGGCGGGCTGGGGCTGCCAGGTGGAGGGGTCGGGCTTCTGCCCCCTGCTGGAGCTGCGTTGGGGGTCGCAGGGGTCCCGGCGTGCGGGCTGGCGGATGGGGGCGTGGCTAGGCAGCCAGCCAAAGGCGAGCAAAAGGGGAGGGTGCCGCGGGGCAAAAGCCTACAGCACCCGGTATTCCCAGGCGGTCTCCCATCCAAGTACTAACCAGGCCCGACCCTGCTTAGCTTCCGAGATCAGACGAGATCGGGCGCGTTCAGGGTGGTATGGCCGTAGACGCCAGAGGCCGCCTCCAGGCCCCTCTTGAGTGCGCGCCCGCACAGCCGCCGCCGCCGCCGCCGCCGCCGCCGCCGCCGCCGCCGCCTCCTCTTCCTGCCCGCTCCCCGCTCTCACTCCCATTCCCATTCCCATTCCCACTCCCGCTCCCGCTCCCGCTGCCGCTTCTCCTCCGCCTCCTCCCTCTTTTCTCTTCTCTTCTCTTCTCCTCCTCCCCCCCCTCCTCCTCAGCCGCCCTCCGCCTAGCCCTGCACCAGTGCCCGAACTCCAGCCCTCCGCCTGCCCAGCCCAGGACCTGCAGCACCGGGCGCCCAGTCGGCACGCTGCCGCCAAGCCAAGGGGAGCCAACCTCCTCCGGCTGCCGCTGGCCACAGGGAACTCCTACTCTCTCTTTCTAGGCCGGATCCCCTGCCTGCCGCCATCGCCCAGCCACACGCCAGCCGTGCCCGGCAGCCTCCACGCCTGCCCAGGGCTGCGCCCCGCGGCTCGCGGGTCCCGGCACCAGGGGGTTCGGCGCCCCACACCACCGCGGCCCGGGCCTTCCCTCCTACCCGGCCGCCAGCAGCCCCCCCACCGCTGACGCACAGGTCGCCCGCCCTCCCCCGGCACGGCCGCCGCGCCTCCACACACTCCCACGCCGCGAGGACAGCTGAGGGCCTGGGGACCCTTGTCCCCGCTCGGTCACGGGGGCCCAAGTGGGGCAGCAGGTCGGGAAGGAGGGCGGCAGCGTACGGAATCACCCCCGCCGCACGCTCGCGTGGGCACTCACACACACACACACACACACACGCCTACACAAGGGGCACACAGTCGCACACCCCGACACCCTTCGTGGCACAGAGGGATTTCCGTCCTCAGCGCCCGTTCCCTCACGGGAGGGTGGGGCGCTTCAGCGCGACCCGCACCCTCCAGCCCGGCAGCCAGTTCGAGACCACAGGCTGTGTGCTGCCTGCCTGCCACGGACCCTCTGTCCCGGGGAGGTCCTGTGGGCACGCAGCCTGTGGCCGCGGGTCTCTGCCTGGCCTGCCAAAAGGGTGCCCCGTTTGGATGCTGTGTGAGTCAGGGCTGATGGGGGAGAGGGGGACAGAGAGAGGAGAGAGAGACAGAGAGAGAGAGAGAAAGAGAGAGAGACGTGTAGGTGTTGGTGTAAGTCAGAGACAGAGGGAGAGGGTGCCTGTATTGCCTGCGAGGCTTGGTGTGGGGTCCCTCCTTTGCACTCTGGATGGCTTCCGCGGCTGTGGCGCGTGGCCGCCGCACGGCCAGGTGGCGCAGAGGGCCCGCGGGTTGGGCTGCGCGAGGCACCGGGCCCTGAGTGGTGGGCAACCGCGCCCTGGCGTCGTCTTCGGGCGGTGGTCGTGGTCGTGGTCGTGGTCACAGTCATTGGGCTCCCTGGGAGACAGGAGCCCGGGAGGGGCGGTGGGAGTGCAGGTGCCGGGAGCTGCTGGTGCGGCGGGCTGCGGGGTTGGGGCGGCCGGCAGGGGAGCGCCCTGGCGGGCGGTGAGTCGCTGGTTTGGGGTTGGAGGGGGCGCGCTGGATGGCGCGGGGCGTGGCCTGTGTCCCGGGGTGGGCCCCGGGGTTGGCGGTGGGGCTGCGGCAGCCGGGGACAGCTGGCCGGCCCGCCCGTGCCCGTGCCCGTGCCCGTGCCCGTGCCCAGGCCCAGGCCCGAGGCGCGGGCGGGCTGGGGCTGCCAGGTGGAGGGGTCGGGCTTCTGCCCCCTGCTGGAGCTGCGTTGGGGGTCGCAGGGGTCCCGGCGTGCGGGCTGGCGGATGGGGGCGTGGCTAGGCAGCCAGCCAAAGGCGAGCAAAAGGGGAGGGTGCCGCGGGGCAAAAGCCTACAGCACCCGGTATTCCCAGGCGGTCTCCCATCCAAGTACTAACCAGGCCCGACCCTGCTTAGCTTCCGAGATCAGACGAGATCGGGCGCGTTCAGGGTGGTATGGCCGTAGACGCCAGAGGCCGCCTCCAGGCCCCTCTTGAGTGCGCGCCCGCACAGCCGCCGCCGCCGCCGCCGCCGCCGCCGCCGCCGCTGCCTCCTCTTCCTGCCCGCTCCCTGCTCTCACTCCCATTCCCATTCCCATTCCCACTCCCGCTCCCGCTCCCGCTCGCGCTCCCGCTGCCGCTTCTCCTCCGCCTCCTCCCTCTTTTCTCTTCTCTTCTCTTCTCCTCCTCCCCCCCCTCCTCCTCAGCCGCCCTCCGCCTAGCCCTGCACCAGTGCCCGAACTCCAGCCCTCCGCCTGCCCAGCCCAGGACCTGCAGCACCGGGCGCCCAGTCGGCACGCTGCCGCCAAGCCAAGGGGAGCCAACCTCCTCCGGCTGCCGCTGGCCACAGGGAACTCCTACTCTCTCTTTCTAGGCCGGATCCCCTGCCTGCCGCCATCGCCCAGCCACACGCCAGCCGTGCCCGGCAGCCTCCACGCCTGCCCAGGGCTGCGCCCCGCGGCTCGCGGGTCCCGGCACCAGGGGGTTCGGCGCCCCACACCACCGCGGCCCGGGCCTTCCCTCCTACCCGGCCGCCAGCAGCCCCCCCACCGCTGACGCACAGGTCGCCCGCCCTCCCCCGGCACGGCCGCCGCGCCTCCACACACTCCCACGCCGCGAGGACAGCTGAGGGCCTGGGGACCCTTGTCCCCGCTCGGTCACGGGGGCCCAAGTGGGGCAGCAGGTCGGGAAGGAGGGCGGCAGCGCACGGAATCACCCCCGCCGCACGCTCGCGTGGGCACTCACACACACACACACACACACACACACACACACGCCTACACAAGGGGCACACAGTCGCACACCCCGACACCCTTCGTGGCACAGAGGGATTTCCGTCCTCAGCGCCCGTTCCCTCACGGGAGGGTGGGGCGCTTCAGCGCGACCCGCACCCTCCAGCCCGGCAGCCAGTTCGAGACTGTCGCTCCCCCTCTTCATGGAGGAACGACACAGGACCCTGCGCTGTTCTTTCGTCTGCTCGGCCCTCCCCGGGTTTGCTGCTGGTTCTTCCCGGGTTGGCTACCGTCCCTTCCACCTCCGTGGAAGGGCGGTTCCCCCTGCCACATTCCCCACTTCCGCGGGGGAGCGGCACACCGCCGGCCGGCCGGCCGGCTCTCTCGGGGGCTGCACAGGTGTTCCCCTTAGATGTTCCTGGTGCATGTTGTCTCTCTCCTCCTTTATAGTCCTCTTCCGCCAATCCCAACTCGGCTGCCCACACGCCAAGTACGCTGCTCTCCTCCAATCAGGAGCAGGATCAGCTCCTGGAGGTCATCACTCAAGTTGGCAAGAGGCAGCTGCATAGAAGCTGTTTTCTCCTCTCCCAGCGCCATATTGTGGGAGAGCAGATGCATAGAATAAGTCTTAATTCCAGTAACTCAGTCCAATCCGAGTTGCTCCCCACAGAGACCACAGGCTGTGTGCTGCCTGCCTGCCACGGACCCTCTGTCCCGGGGAGGTCCTGTGGGCACGCAGCCTGTGGCCGCGGGTCTCTGCCTGGCCTGCCAAAAGGGTGCCCCGTTTGGATGCTGTGTGAGTCAGGGCTGATGGGGGAGAGGGGGACAGAGAGAGGAGAGAGAGACAGAGAGAGAGAGAGAAAGAGAGAGAGACGTGTAGGTGTTGGTGTAAGTCAGAGACAGAGGGAGAGGGTGCCTGTATTGCCTGCGAGGCTTGGTGTGGGGTCCCTCCTTTGCGCTCTGGAGGGCTTCCGCGGCTGTGGCGCGTGGCCGCCGCACGGCCAGGTGGCGCAGAGGGCCCGCGGGTTGGGCTGCGCGAGGCACCGGGCCCTGAGTGGTGGGCAACCGCGCCCTGGCGTCGTCTTCGGGCGGTGGTCGTGGTCGTGGTCGTGGTCACAGTCATTGGGCTCCCTGGGAGACAGGAGCCCAGGAGGGGCGGTGGGAGTGCAGGTGCCGGGAGCTGCTGGTGCGGCGGGCTGCGGGGTTGGGGCGGCCGGCAGGGGAGCGCCCTGGCGGGCGGTGAGTCGCTGGTTTGGGGTTGGAGGGGGCGCGCTGGATGGCGCGGGGCGTGGCCTGTGTCCCGGGGTGGGCCCCGGGGTTGGCGGTGGGGCTGCGGCAGCCGGGGACAGCTGGCCGGCCCGCCCGTGCACGTGCCCGTGCCCGTGCCCGTGCCCGTGCCCGTGCCCAGGCCCAGGCCCAGGCCCAGACCCAGGCCCGAGGCGCGGGCGGGCTGGGGCTGCCAGGTGGAGGGGTCGGGCTTCTGCCCCCTGCTGGAGCTGCGTTGGGGGTCGCAGGGGTCCCGGCGTGGCTAGGCAGCCAGCCAAAGGCGAGCAAAAGGGGAGGGTGCCGCGGGGCAAAAGCCTACAGCACCCGGTATTCCCAGGCGGTCTCCCATCCAAGTACTAACCAGGCCCGACCCTGCTTAGCTTCCGAGATCAGACGAGATCGGGCGCGTTCAGGGTGGTATGGCCGTAGACGCCAGAGGCCGCCTCCAGGCCCCTCTTGAGTGCGCGCCCGCACAGCCGCCGCCGCCGCCGCCGCCGCCGCCGCCGCCGCCTCCTCTTCCTGCCCGCTCCCCGCTCTCACTCCCATTCGCATTCCCATTCCCACTCCCGCTCCCGCTCCCGCTGCCGCTTCTCCTCCGCCTCCTCCCTCTTTTCTCTTCTCTTCTCTTCTCCTCCTCCCCCCCCCTCCTCCTCAGCCGCCCTCCGCCTAGCCCTGCACCAGTGCCCGAACTCCAGCCCTCCGCCTGCCCAGCCCAGGACCTGCAGCACCGGGCGCCCAGTCGGCACGCTGCCGCCAAGCCAAGGGGAGCCAACCTCCTCCGGCTGCCGCTGGCCACAGGGAACTCCTACTCTCTCTTTCTAGGCCGGATCCCCTGCCTGCCGCCATCGCCCAGCCACACGCCAGCCGTGCCCGGCAGCCTCCACGCCTGCCCAGGGCTGCGCCCCGCGGCTCGCGGGTCCCGGCACCAGGGGGTTCGGCGCCCCACACCACCGCGGCCCGGGCCTTCCCTCCTACCCGGCCGCCAGCAGCCCCCCCACCGCTGACGCACAGGTCGCCCGCCCTCCCCCGGCACGGCCGCCGCGCCTCCACACACTCCCACGCCGCGAGGACAGCTGAGGGCCTGGGGACCCTTGTCCCCGCTCGGTCACGGGGGCCCAAGTGGGGCAGCAGGTCGGGAAGGAGGGCGGCAGCGTACGGAATCACCCCCGCCGCACGCTCGCGTGGGCACTCACACACACACACACACACACACACACGCCTACACAAGGGGCACACAGTCGCACACCCCGACACCCTTCGTGGCACAGAGGGATTTCCGTCCTCAGCGCCCGTTCCCTCACGGGAGGGTGGGGCGCTTCAGCGCGACCCGCACCCTCCAGCCCGGCAGCCAGTTCGAGACCACAGGCTGTGTGCTGCCTGCCTGCCACGGACCCTCTGTCCCGGGGAGGTCCTGTGGGCACGCAGCCTGTGGCCGCGGGTCTCTGCCTGGCCTGCCAAAAGGGTGCCCCGTTTGGATGCTGTGTGAGTCAGGGCTGATGGGGGAGAGGGGGACAGAGAGAGGAGAGAGAGACAGAGAGAGAGAGAGAAAGAGAGAGAGACGTGTAGGTGTTGGTGTAAGTCAGAGACAGAGGGAGAGGGTGCCTGTATTGCCTGCGAGGCTTGGTGTGGGGTCCCTCCTTTGCGCTCTGGAGGGCTTCCGCGGCTGTGGCGCGTGGCCGCCGCACGGCCAGGTGGCGCAGAGGGCCCGCGGGTTGGGCTGCGCGAGGCACCGGGCCCTGAGTGGTGGGCAACCGCGCCCTGGCGTCGTCTTCGGGCGGTGGTCGTGGTCGTGGTCGTGGTCACAGTCATTGGGCTCCCTGGGAGACAGGAGCCCGGGAGGGGAGGTGGGAGTGCAGGTGCCGGGAGCTGCTGGTGCGGCGGGCTGCGGGGTTGGGGCGGCCGGCAGGGGAGCGCCCTGGCGGGCGGTGAGTCGCTGGTTTGGGGTTGGAGGGGGCGCGCTGGATGGCGCGGGGCGTGGCCTGTGTCCCGGGGTGGGCCCCGGGGTTGGCGGTGGGGCTGCGGCAGCCGGGGACAGCTGGCCGGCCCGCCCGTGCCCGTGCCCGTGCCCGTGCCCGTGCCCGTGCCCAGGCCTAGGCCCAGGCCCAGACCCAGGCCCGAGGCGCGGGCGGGCTGGGGCTGCCAGGTGGAGGGGTCGGGCTTCTGCCCCCTGCTGGAGCTGCGTTGGGGGTCGCAGGGGTCCCGGCGTGCGGGCTGGCGGATGGGGGCGTGGCTAGGCAGCCAGCCAAAGGCGAGCAAAAGGGGAGGGTGCCGCGGGGCAAAAGCCTACAGCACCCGGTATTCCCAGGCGGTCTCCCATCCAAGTACTAACCAGGCCCGACCCTGCTTAGCTTCCGAGATCAGACGAGATCGGGCGCGTTCAGGGTGGTATGGCCGTAGACGCCAGAGGCCGCCTCCAGGCCCCTCTTGAGTGCGCGCCCGCACAGCCGCCGCCGCCGCCGCCGCCTCCTCCTCCTCCTCCTCCTGCCCGCTCCCCGCTCTCACTCCCATTCCCATTCCCATTCCCATTCCCGCTCCCGCTCCCGCTCCCGCTCCCGCTGCCGCTTCTCCTCCGCCTCCTCCCTCTTTTCTCTTCTCTTCTCTTCTCCTCCTCCCCCCCCCTCCTCAGCCACCCTCCGCCTAGCCCTGCACCAGTGCCCGAACTCCAGCCCTCCGCCTGCCCAGCCCAGGACCTGCAGCACCGGGCGCCCAGTCGGCACGCTGCCGCCAAGCCAAGGGGAGCCAACCTCCTCCGGCTGCCGCTGGCCACAGGGAACTCCTACTCTCTCTTTCTAGGCCGGATCCCCTGCCTGCCACCATCGCCCAGCCACACGCCAGCCGTGCCCGGCAGCCTCCACGCCTGCCCAGGGCTGCGCCCCGCGGCTCGCGGGTCCCGGCACCAGGGGGTTCGGCGCCCCACACCACCGCGGCCCGGGCCTTCCCTCCTACCCGGCCGCCAGCAGCCCCCCCACCGCTGACGCACAGGTCGCCCGCCCTCCCCCGGCACGGCCGCCGCGCCTCCACACACTCCCACGCCGCGAGGACAGCTGAGGGCCTGGGGACCCTTGTCCCCGCTCGGTCACGGGGGCCCAAGTGGGGCAGCAGGTCGGGAAGGAGGGCGGCAGCGCACGGAATCACCCCCGCCGCACGCTCGCGTGGGCACTCACACACACACACACACACACACACACGCCTACACAAGGGGCACACAGTCGCACACCCCGACACCCTTCGTGGCACAGAGGGATTTCCGTCCTCAGCGCCCGTTCCCTCACGGGAGGGTGGGGCGCTTCAGCGCGACCCGCACCCTCCAGCCCGGCAGCCAGTTCGAGACTGTCGCTCCCCCTCTTCATGGAGGAACGACACAGGACCCTGCGCTGTTCTTTCGTCTGCTCGGCCCTCCCCGGGTTTGCTGCTGGTTCTTCCCGGGTTGGCTACCGTCCCTTCCACCTCCGTGGAAGGGCGGTTCCCCCTGCCACATTCCCCACTTCCGCGGGGGAGCGGCACACCGCCGGCCGGCCGGCCGGCTCTCTCGGGGGCTGCACAGGTGTTCCCCTTAGATGTTCCTGGTGCATGTTGTCTCTCTCCTCCTTTATAGTCCTCTTCCGCCAATCCCAACTCGGCTGCCCACACGCCAAGTACGCTGCTCTCCTCCAATCAGGAGCAGGATCAGCTCCTGGAGGTCATCACTCAAGTTGGCAAGAGGCAGCTGCATAGAAGCTGTTTTCTCCTCTCCCAGCGCCATATTGTGGGAGAGCAGATGCATAGAATAAGTCTTAATTCCAGTAACTCAGTCCAATCCGAGTTGCTCCCCACAGAGACCACAGGCTGTGTGCTGCCTGCCTGCCACGGACCCTCTGTCCCGGGGAGGTCCTGTGGGCACGCAGCCTGTGGCCGCGGGTCTCTGCCTGGCCTGCCAAAAGGGTGCCCCGTTTGGATGCTGTGTGAGTCAGGGCTGATGGGGGAGAGGGGGACAGAGAGAGGAGAGAGAGACAGAGAGAGAGAGAGAAAGAGAGAGAGACGTGTAGGTGTTGGTGTAAGTCAGAGACAGAGGGAGAGGGTGCCTGTATTGCCTGCGAGGCTTGGTGTGGGGTCCCTCCTTTGCGCTCTGGAGGGCTTCCGCGGCTGTGGCGCGTGGCCGCCGCACGGCCAGGTGGCGCAGAGGGCCCGCGGGTTGGGCTGCGCGAGGCACCGGGCCCTGAGTGGTGGGCAACCGCGCCCTGGCGTCGTCTTCGGGCGGTGGTCGTGGTCGTGGTCGTGGTCACAGTCATTGGGCTCCCTGGGAGACAGGAGCCCGGGAGGGGCGGTGGGAGTGCAGGTGCCGGGAGCTGCTGGTGCGGCGGGCTGCGGGGTTGGGGCGGCCGGCAGGGGAGCGCCCTGGCGGGCGGTGAGTCGCTGGTTTGGGGTTGGAGGGGGCGCGCTGGATGGCGCGGGGCGTGGCCTGTGTCCCGGGGTGGGCCCCGGGGTTGGCGGTGGGGCTGCGGCAGCCGGGGACAGCTGGCCGGCCCGCCCGTGCCCGTGCCCGTGCCCGTGCCCGTGCCCGTGCCCGTGCCCGGGCCCAGGCCCAGGCCCAGGCCCAGGCCCGAGGCGCGGGCAGGCTGGGGCTGCCAGGTGGAGGGGTCGGGCTTCTGCCCCCTGCTGGAGCTGCGTTGGGGGTCGCAGGGGTCCCGGCGTGGCTAGGCAGCCAGCCAAAGGCGAGCAAAAGGGGAGGGTGCCGCGGGGCAAAAGCCTACAGCACCCGGTATTCCCAGGCGGTCTCCCATCCAAGTACTAACCAGGCCCGACCCTGCTTAGCTTCCGAGATCAGACGAGATCGGGCGCGTTCAGGGTGGTATGGCCGTAGACGCCAGAGGCCGCCTCCAGGCCCCTCTTGAGTGCGCGCCCGCACAGCCGCCGCCGCCGCCGCCGCCGCCGCCGCCGCCGCCGCCTCCTCTTCCTGCCCGCTCCCCGCTCTCACTCCCATTCCCATTCCCATTCCCACTCCCGCTCCCGCTCCCGCTGCCGCTTCTCCTCCGCCTCCTCCCTCTTTTCTCTTCTCTTCTCTTCTCCTCCTCCCCCCCCCTCCTCCTCAGCCGCCCTCCGCCTAGCCCTGCACCAGTGCCCGAACTCCAGCCCTCCGCCTGCCCAGCCCAGGACCTGCAGCACCGGGCGCCCAGTCGGCACGCTGCCGCCAAGCCAAGGGGAGCCAACCTCCTCCGGCTGCCGCTGGCCACAGGGAACTCCTACTCTCTCTTTCTAGGCCGGATCCCCTGCCTGCCGCCATCGCCCAGCCACACGCCAGCCGTGCCCGGCAGCCTCCACGCCTGCCCAGGGCTGCGCCCCGCGGCTCGCGGGTCCCGGCACCAGGGGGTTCGGCGCCCCACACCACCGCGGCCCGGGCCTTCCCTCCTACCCGGCCGCCAGCAGCCCCCCCACCGCTGACGCACAGGTCGCCCGCCCTCCCCCGGCACGGCCGCCGCGCCTCCACACACTCCCACGCCGCGAGGACAGCTGAGGGCCTGGGGACCCTTGTCCCCGCTCGGTCACGGGGGCCCAAGTGGGGCAGCAGGTCGGGAAGGAGGGCGGCAGCGTACGGAATCACCCCCGCCGCACGCTCGCGTGGGCACTCACACACACACACACACACACACACGCCTACACAAGGGGCACACAGTCGCACACCCCGACACCCTTCGTGGCACAGAGGGATTTCCGTCCTCAGCGCCCGTTCCCTCACGGGAGGGTGGGGCGCTTCAGCGCGACCCGCACCCTCCAGCCCGGCAGCCAGTTCGAGACCACAGGCTGTGTGCTGCCTGCCTGCCACGGACCCTCTGTCCCGGGGAGGTCCTGTGGGCACGCAGCCTGTGGCCGCGGGTCTCTGCCTGGCCTGCCAAAAGGGTGCCCCGTTTGGATGCTGTGTGAGTCAGGGCTGATGGGGGAGAGGGGGACAGAGAGAGGAGAGAGAGACAGAGAGAGAGAGAGAAAGAGAGAGAGACGTGTAGGTGTTGGTGTAAGTCAGAGACAGAGGGAGAGGGTGCCTGTATTGCCTGCGAGGCTTGGTGTGGGGTCCCTCCTTTGCGCTCTGGAGGGCTTCCGCGGCTGTGGCGCGTGGCCGCCGCACGGCCAGGTGGCGCAGAGGGCCCGCGGGTTGGGCTGCGCGAGGCACCGGGCCCTGAGTGGTGGGCAACCGCGCCCTGGCGTCGTCTTCGGGCGGTGGTCGTGGTCGTGGTCGTGGTCACAGTCATTGGGCTCCCTGGGAGACAGGAGCCCGGGAGGGGCGGTGGGAGTGCAGGTGCCGGGAGCTGCTGGTGCGGCGGGCTGCGGGGTTGGGGCGGCCGGCAGGGGAGCGCCCTGGCGGGCGGTGAGTCGCTGGTTTGGGGTTGGAGGGGGCGCGCTGGATGGCGCGGGGCGTGGCCTGTGTCCCGGGGTGGGCCCCGGGGTTGGCGGTGGGGCTGCGGCAGCCGGGGACAGCTGGCCGGCCCGCCCGTGCCCGTGCCCGTGCCCGTGCCCGTGCCCAGGCCCAGGCCCAGGCCCAGGCCCAGGCCCAGGCCCAGGCCCGAGGCGCGGGCGGGCTGGGGCTGCCAGGTGGAGGGGTCGGGCTTCTGCCCCCTGCTGGAGCTGCGTTGGGGGTCGCAGGGGTCCAGGCGTGCGGGCTGGCGGATGGGGGCGTGGCTAGGCAGCCAGCCAAAGGCGAGCAAAAGGGGAGGGTGCCGCGGGGCAAAAGCCTACAGCACCCGGTATTCCCAGGCGGTCTCCCATCCAAGTACTAACCAGGCCCGACCCTGCTTAGCTTCCGAGATCAGACGAGATCGGGCGCGTTCAGGGTGGTATGGCCGTAGACGCCAGAGGCCGCCTCCAGGCCCCTCTTGAGTGCGCGCCCGCACAGCCGCCGCCGCCGCCTCCTCCTCCTCCTCCTGCCCGCTCCCCGCTCTCACTCCCATTCCCATTCCCATTCCCATTCCCATTCCCACTCCCGCTCCCGCTCCCGCTCCCGCTCCCGCTGCCGCTTCTCCTCCGCCTCCTCCCTCTTTTCTCTTCTCTTCTCTTCTCCTCCTCCCCCCCCTCCTCCTCAGCCGCCCTCCGCCTAGCCCTGCACCAGTGCCCGAACTCCAGCCCTCCGCCTGCCCAGCCCAGGACCTGCAGCACCGGGCGCCCAGTCGGCACGCTGCCGCCAAGCCAAGGGGAGCCAACCTCCTCCGGCTGCCGCTGGCCACAGGGAACTCCTACTCTCTCTTTCTAGGCCGGATCCCCTGCCTGCCGCCATCGCCCAGCCACACGCCAGCCGTGCCCGGCAGCCTCCACGCCTGCCCAGGGCTGCGCCCCGCGGCTCGCGGGTCCCGGCACCAGGGGGTTCGGCGCCCCACACCACCGCGGCCCGGGCCTTCCCTCCTACCCGGCCGCCAGCAGCCCCCCCACCGCTGACGCACAGGTCGCCCGCCCTCCCCCGGCACGGCCGCCGCGCCGCCACACACTCCCACGCCGCGAGGACAGCTGAGGGCCTGGGGACCCTTGTCCCCGCTCGGTCACGGGGGCCCAAGTGGGGCAGCAGGTCGGGAAGGAGGGCGGCAGCGCACGGAATCACCCCCGCCGCACGCTCGCGTGGGCACTCACACACACACACACACACACACACACGCCTACACAAGGGGCACACAGTCGCACACCCCGACACCCTTCGTGGCACAGAGGGATTTCCGTCCTCAGCGCCCGTTCCCTCACGGGAGGGTGGGGCGCTTCAGCGCGACCCGCACCCTCCAGCCCGGCAGCCAGTTCGAGACTGTCGCTCCCCCTCTTCATGGAGGAACGACACAGGACCCTGCGCTGTTCTTTCGTCTGCTCGGCCCTCCCCGGGTTTGCTGCTGGTTCTTCCCGGGTTGGCTACCGTCCCTTCCACCTCCGTGGAAGGGCGGTTCCCCCTGCCACATTCCCCACTTCCGCGGGGGAGCGGCACACCGCCGGCCGGCCGGCCGGCTCTCTCGGGGGCTGCACAGGTGTTCCCCTTAGATGTTCCTGGTGCATGTTGTCTCTCTCCTCCTTTATAGTCCTCTTCCGCCAATCCCAACTCGGCTGCCCACACGCCAAGTACGCTGCTCTCCTCCAATCAGGAGCAGGATCAGCTCCTGGAGGTCATCACTCAAGTTGGCAAGAGGCAGCTGCATAGAAGCTGTTTTCTCCTCTCCCAGCGCCATATTGTGGGAGAGCAGATGCATAGAATAAGTCTTAATTCCAGTAACTCAGTCCAATCCGAGTTGCTCCCCACAGAGACCACAGGCTGTGTGCTGCCTGCCTGCCACGGACCCTCTGTCCCGGGGAGGTCCTGTGGGCACGCAGCCTGTGGCCGCGGGTCTCTGCCTGGCCTGCCAAAAGGGTGCCCCGTTTGGATGCTGTGTGAGTCAGGGCTGATGGGGGAGAGGGGGACAGAGAGAGGAGAGAGAGACAGAGAGAGAGAGAGAAAGAGAGAGAGACGTGTAGGTGTTGGTGTAAGTCAGAGACAGAGGGAGAGGGTGCCTGTATTGCCTGCGAGGCTTGGTGTGGGGTCCCTCCTTTGCGCTCTGGAGGGCTTCCGCGGCTGTGGCGCGTGGCCGCCGCACGGCCAGGTGGCGCAGAGGGCCCGCGGGTTGGGCTGCGCGAGGCACCGGGCCCTGAGTGGTGGGCAACCGCGCCCTGGCGTCGTCTTCGGGCGGTGGTCGTGGTCGTGGTCGTGGTCACAGTCATTGGGCTCCCTGGGAGACAGGAGCCCGGGAGGGGCGGTGGGAGTGCAGGTGCCGGGAGCTGCTGGTGCGGCGGGCTGCGGGGTTGGGGCGGCCGGCAGGGGAGCGCCCTGGCGGGCGGTGAGTCGCTGGTTTGGGGTTGGAGGGGGCGCGCTGGATGGCGCGGGGCGTGGCCTGTGTCCCGGGGTGGGCCCCGGGGTTGGCGGTGGGGCTGCGGCAGCCGGGGACAGCTGGCCGGCCCGCCCGTGCCCGTGCCCGTGCCCGTGCCCGTGCCCGTGCCCGGGCCCAGGCCCAGGCCCAGGCCCAGGCCCAGGCCCGAGGCGCGGGCGGGCTGGGGCTGCCAGGTGGAGGGGTCGGGCTTCTGCCCCCTGCTGGAGCTGCGTTGGGGGTCGCAGGGGTCCCGGCGTGCGGGCTGGCGGATGGGGGCGTGGCTAGGCAGCCAGCCAAAGGCGAGCAAAAGGGGAGGGTGCCGCGGGGCAAAAGCCTACAGCACCCGGTATTCCCAGGCGGTCTCCCATCCAAGTACTAACCAGGCCCGACCCTGCTTAGCTTCCGAGATCAGACGAGATCGGGCGCGTTCAGGGTGGTATGGCCGTAGACGCCAGAGGCCGCCTCCAGGCCCCTCTTGAGTGCGCGCCCGCACAGCCGCCGCCGCCGCCGCCGCCTCCTCTTCCTGCCCGCTCCCCGCTCTCACTCCCATTCCCATTCCCATTCCCACTCCCGCTCCCGCTCCCGCTGCCGCTTCTCCTCCGCCTCCTCCCTCTTTTCTCTTCTCTTCTCTTCTCCTCCTCCCCCCCCTCCTCCTCAGCCGCCCTCCGCCTAGCCCTGCACCAGTGCCCGAACTCCAGCCCTCCGCCTGCCCAGCCCAGGACCTGCAGCACCGGGCGCCCAGTCGGCACGCTGCCGCCAAGCCAAGGGGAGCCAACCTCCTCCGGCTGCCGCTGGCCACAGGGAACTCCTACTCTCTCTTTCTAGGCCGGATCCCCTGCCTGCCGCCATCGCCCAGCCACACGCCAGCCGTGCCCGGCAGCCTCCACGCCTGCCCAGGGCTGCGCCCCGCGGCTCGCGGGTCCCGGCACCAGGGGGTTCGGCGCCCCACACCACCGCGGCCCGGGCCTTCCCTCCTACCCGGCCGCCAGCAGCCCCCCCACCGCTGACGCACAGGTCGCCCGCCCTCCCCCGGCACGGCCGCCGCGCCTCCACACACTCCCACGCCGCGAGGACAGCTGAGGGCCTGGGGACCCTTGTCCCCGCTCGGTCACGGGGGCCCAAGTGGGGCAGCAGGTCGGGAAGGAGGGCGGCAGCGCACGGAATCACCCCCGCCGCACGCTCGCGTGGGCACTCACACACACACACACACACACACACGCCTACACAAGGGGCACACAGTCGCACACCCCGACACCCTTCGTGGCACAGAGGGATTTCCGTCCTCAGTGCCCGTTCCCTCACGGGAGGGTGGGGCGCTTCAGCGCGACCCGCACCCTCCAGCCCGGCAGCCAGTTCGAGACCACAGGCTGTGTGCTGCCTGCCTGCCACGGACCCTCTGTCCCGGGGAGGTCCTGTGGGCACGCAGCCTGTGGCCGCGGGTCTCTGCCTGGCCTGCCAAAAGGGTGCCCCGTTTGGATGCTGTGTGAGTCAGGGCTGATGGGGGAGAGGGGGACAGAGAGAGGAGAGAGAGACAGAGAGAGAGAGAGAAAGAGAGAGAGACGTGTAGGTGTTGGTGTAAGTCAGAGACAGAGGGAGAGGGTGCCTGTATTGCCTGCGAGGCTTGGTGTGGGGTCCCTCCTTTGCGCTCTGGAGGGCTTCCGCGGCTGTGGCGCGTGGCCGCCGCACGGCCAGGTGGCGCAGAGGGCCCGCGGGTTGGGCTGCGCGAGGCACCGGGCCCTGAGTGGTGGGCAACCGCGCCCTGGCGTCGTCTTCGGGCGGTGGTCATGGTCGTGGTCGTGGTCACAGTCATTGGGCTCCCTGGGAGACAGGAGCCCGGGAGGGGCGGTGGGAGTGCAGGTGCCGGGAGCTGCTGGTGCGGCGGGCTGCGGGGTTGGGGCGGCCGGCAGGGGAGCGCCCTGGCGGGCGGTGAGTCGCTGGTTTGGGGTTGGAGGGGGCGCGCTGGATGGCGCGGGGCGTGGCCTGTGTCCCGGGGTGGGCCCCGGGGTTGGCGGTGGGGCTGCGGCAGCCGGGGACAGCTGGCCGGCCCGCCCGTGCCCGTGCCCGTGCCCGTGCCCAGGCCCAGGCCCGAGGCGCGGGCGGGCTGGGGCTGCCAGGTGGAGGGGTCGGGCTTCTGCCCCCTGCTGGAGCTGCGTTGGGGGTCGCAGGGGTCCCGGCGTGCGGGCTGGCGGATGGGGGCGTGGCTAGGCAGCCAGCCAAAGGCGAGCAAAAGGGGAGGGTGCCGCGGGGCAAAAGCCTACAGCACCCGGTATTCCCAGGCGGTCTCCCATCCAAGTACTAACCAGGCCCGACCCTGCTTAGCTTCCGAGATCAGACGAGATCGGGCGCGTTCAGGGTGGTATGGCCGTAGACGCCAGAGGCCGCCTCCAGGCCCCTCTTGAGTGCGCGCCCGCACAGCCGCCGCCGCCGCCGCCGCCGCCGCCTCCTCCTCCTCCTCCTCCTCCTGCCCGCTCCCCGCTCTCACTCCCATTCCCATTCCCATTCCCATTCCCATTCCCATTCCCATTCCCGCTCCCGCTCCCGCTCCCGCTGCCGCTTCTCCTCTGCCTCCTCCCTCTTTTCTCTTCTCTTCTCTTCTCCTCCTCCCCCCCCCTCCTCCTCAGCCGCCCTCCGCCTAGCCCTGCACCAGTGCCCGAACTCCAGCCCTCCGCCTGCCCAGCCCAGGACCTGCAGCACCGGGCGCCCAGTCGGCACGCTGCCGCCAAGCCAAGGGGAGCCAACCTCCTCCGGCTGCCGCTGGCCACAGGGAACTCCTACTCTCTCTTTCTAGGCCGGATCCCCTGCCTGCCGCCATCGCCCAGCCACACGCCAGCCGTGCCCGGCAGCCTCCACGCCTGCCCAGGGCTGCGCCCCGCGGCTCGCGGGTCCCGGCACCAGGGGGTTCGGCGCCCCACACCACCGCGGCCCGGGCCTTCCCTCCTACCCGGCCGCCAGCAGCCCCCCCACCGCTGACGCACAGGTCGCCCGCCCTCCCCCGGCACGGCCGCCGCGCCTCCACACACTCCCACGCCGCGAGGACAGCTGAGGGCCTGGGGACCCTTGTCCCCGCTCGGTCACGGGGGCCCAAGTGGGGCAGCAGGTCGGGAAGGAGGGCGGCAGCGCACGGAATCACCCCCGCCGCACGCTCGCGTGGGCACTCACACACACACACACACACACACACACACACGCCTACACAAGGGGCACACAGTCGCACACCCCGACACCCTTCGTGGCACAGAGGGATTTCCGTCCTCAGCGCCCGTTCCCTCACGGGAGGGTGGGGCGCTTCAGCGCGACCCGCACCCTCCAGCCCGGCAGCCAGTTCGAGACTGTCGCTCCCCCTCTTCATGGAGGAACGACACAGGACCCTGCGCTGTTCTTTCGTCTGCTCGGCCCTCCCCGGGTTTGCTGCTGGTTCTTCCCGGGTTGGCTACCGTCCCTTCCACCTCCGTGGAAGGGCGGTTCCCCCTGCCACATTCCCCACTTCCGCGGGGGAGCGGCACACCGCCGGCCGGCCGGCCGGCTCTCTCGGGGGCTGCACAGGTGTTCCCCTTAGATGTTCCTGGTGCATGTTGTCTCTCTCCTCCTTTATAGTCCTCTTCCGCCAATCCCAACTCGGCTGCCCACACGCCAAGTACGCTGCTCTCCTCCAATCAGGAGCAGGATCAGCTCCTGGAGGTCATCACTCAAGTTGGCAAGAGGCAGCTGCATAGAAGCTGTTTTCTCCTCTCCCAGCGCCATATTGTGGGAGAGCAGATGCATAGAATAAGTCTTAATTCCAGTAACTCAGTCCAATCCGAGTTGCTCCCCACAGAGACCACAGGCTGTGTGCTGCCTGCCTGCCACGGACCCTCTGTCCCGGGGAGGTCCTGTGGGCACGCAGCCTGTGGCCGCGGGTCTCTGCCTGGCCTGCCAAAAGGGTGCCCCGTTTGGATGCTGTGTGAGTCAGGGCTGATGGGGGAGAGGGGGACAGAGAGAGGAGAGAGAGACAGAGAGAGAGAGAGAAAGAGAGAGAGACGTGTAGGTGTTGGTGTAAGTCAGAGACAGAGGGAGAGGGTGCCTGTATTGCCTGCGAGGCTTGGTGTGGGGTCCCTCCTTTGCGCTCTGGAGGGCTTCCGCGGCTGTGGCGCGTGGCCGCCGCACAGCCAGGTGGCGCAGAGGGCCCGCGGGTTGGGCTGTGCGAGGCACCGGGCCCTGAGTGGTGGGCAACCGCGCCCTGGCGTCGTCTTCGGGCGGTGGTCGTGGTCGTGGTCGTGGTCACAGTCATTGGGCTCCCTGGGAGACAGGAGCCCGGGAGGGGCGGTGGGAGTGCAGGTGCCGGGAGCTGCTGGTGCGGCGGGCTGCGGGGTTGGGGCGGCCGGCAGGGGAGCGCCCTGGCGGGCGGTGAGTCGCTGGTTTGGGGTTGGAGGGGGCGCGCTGGATGGCGCGGGGCGTGGCCTGTGTCCCGGGGTGGGCCCCGGGGTTGGCGGTGGGGCTGCGGCAGCCGGGGACAGCTGGCCGGCCCGCCCGCGCCCGTGCCCGTGCCCGTGCCCGTGCCCGTGCCCAGGCCCAGGCCCAGGCCCAGGCCCAGGCCCGAGGCGCGGGCGGGCTGGGGCTGCCAGGTGGAGGGGTCGGGCTTCTGCCCCCTGCTGGAGCTGCGTTGGGGGTCGCAGGGGTCCCGGCGTGCGGGCTGGCGGATGGGGGCGTGGCTAGGCAGCCAGCCAAAGGCGAGCAAAAGGGGAGGGTGCCGCGGGGCAAAAGCCTACAGCACCCGGTATTCCCAGGCGGTCTCCCATCCAAGTACTAACCAGGCCCGACCCTGCTTAGCTTCCGAGATCAGACGAGATCGGGCGCGTTCAGGGTGGTATGGCCGTAGACGCCAGAGGCCGCCTCCAGGCCCCTCTTGAGTGCGCGCCCGCACAGCCGCCGCCGCCGCCGCCGCCGCCGCCGCCGCCGCCGCCGCCTCCTCTTCCTGCCCGCTCCCCGCTCTCACTCCCATTCCCATTCCCATTCCCACTCCCGCTCCCGCTCCCGCTGCCGCTTCTCCTCCGCCTCCTCCCTCTTTTCTCTTCTCTTCTCTTCTCCTCCTCCCCCCCCTCCTCCTCAGCCGCCCTCCGCCTAGCCCTGCACCAGTGCCCGAACTCCAGCCCTCCGCCTGCCCAGCCCAGGACCTGCAGCACCGGGCGCCCAGTCGGCACACTGCCGCCAAGCCAAGGGGAGCCAACCTCCTCCGGCTGCCGCTGGCCACAGGGAACTCCTACTCTCTCTTTCTAGGCCGGATCCCCTGCCTGCCGCCATCGCCCAGCCACACGCCAGCCGTGCCCGGCAGCCTCCACGCCTGCCCAGGGCTGCGCCCCGCGGCTCGCGGGTCCCGGCACCAGGGGGTTCGGCGCCCCACACCACCGCGGCCCGGGCCTTCCCTCCTACCCGGCCGCCAGCAGCCCCCCCACCGCTGACGCACAGGTCGCCCGCCCTCCCCCGGCACGGCCGCCGCGCCTCCACACACTCCCACGCCGCGAGGACAGCTGAGGGCCTGGGGACCCTTGTCCCCGCTCGGTCACGGGGGCCCAAGTGGGGCAGCAGGTCGGGAAGGAGGGCGGCAGCGTACGGAATCACCCCCGCCGCACGCTCGCGTGGGCACTCACACACACACACACACACACACACGCCTACACAAGGGGCACACAGTCGCACACCCCGACACCCTTCGTGGCACAGAGGGATTTCCGTCCTCAGCGCCCGTTCCCTCACGGGAGGGTGGGGCGCTTCAGCGCGACCCGCACCCTCCAGCCCGGCAGCCAGTTCGAGACCACAGGCTGTGTGCTGCCTGCCTGCCACGGACCCTCTGTCCCGGGGAGGTCCTGTGGGCACGCAGCCTGTGGCCGCGGGTCTCTGCCTGGCCTGCCAAAAGGGTGCCCCGTTTGGATGCTGTGTGAGTCAGGGCTGATGGGGGAGAGGGGGACAGAGAGAGGAGAGAGAGACAGAGAGAGAGAGAGAAAGAGAGAGAGACGTGTAGGTGTTGGTGTAAGTCAGAGACAGAGGGAGAGGGTGCCTGTATTGCCTGCGAGGCTTGGTGTGGGGTCCCTCCTTTGCGCTCTGGAGGGCTTCCGCGGCTGTGGCGCGTGGCCGCCGCACGGCCAGGTGGCGCAGAGGGCCCGCGGGTTGGGCTGCGCGAGGCACCGGGCCCTGAGTGGTGGGCAACCGCGCCCTGGCGTCGTCTTCGGGCGGTGGTCGTGGTCGTGGTCGTGGTCACAGTCATTGGGCTCCCTGGGAGACAGGAGCCCGGGAGGGGCGGTGGGAGTGCAGGTGCCGGGAGCTGCTGGTGCGGCGGGCTGCGGGGTTGGGGCGGCCGGCAGGGGAGCGCCCTGGCGGGCGGTGAGTCGCTGGTTTGGGGTTGGAGGGGGCGCGCTGGATGGCGCGGGGCGTGGCCTGTGTCCCGGGGTGGGCCCCGGGGTTGGCGGTGGGGCTGCGGCAGCCGGGGACAGCTGGCCGGCCCGCCCGTGCCCATGCCCGTGCCCGTGCCCGTGCCCAGGCCCAGGCCCAGGCCCAGGCCCAGGCCCGGGCCCAGGCCCGAGGCGCGGGCGGGCTGGGGCTGCCAGGTGGAGGGGTCGGGCTTCTGCCCCCTGCTGGAGCTGCGTTGGGGGTCGCAGGGGTCCCGGCGTGCGGGCTGGCGGATGGGGGCGTGGCTAGGCAGCCAGCCAAAGGCGAGCAAAAGGGGAGGGTGCCGCGGGGCAAAAGCCTACAGCACCCGGTATTCCCAGGCGGTCTCCCATCCAAGTACTAACCAGGCCCGACCCTGCTTAGCTTCCGAGATCAGACGAGATCGGGCGCGTTCAGGGTGGTATGGCCGTAGACGCCAGAGGCCGCCTCCAGGCCCCTCTTGAGTGCGCGCCCGCACAGCCGCCGCCGCCGCCGCCGCCGCCTCCTCCTCCTCCTCCTGCCCGCTCCCCGCTCTCACTCCCATTCCCATTCCCATTCCCATTCCCATTCCCACTCCCGCTCCCGCTCCCGCTCCCGCTCCCGCTGCCGCTTCTCCTCCGCCTCCTCCCTCTTTTCTCTTCTCTTCTCTTCTCCTCCTCCCCCCCCTCCTCCTCAGCCGCCCTCCGCCTAGCCCTGCACCAGTGCCCGAACTCCAGCCCTCCGCCTGCCCAGCCCAGGACCTGCAGCACCGGGCGCCCAGTCGGCACGCTGCCGCCAAGCCAAGGGGAGCCAACCTCCTCCGGCTGCCGCTGGCCACAGGGAACTCCTACTCTCTCTTTCTAGGCCGGATCCCCTGCCTGCCGCCATCGCCCAGCCACACGCCAGCCGTGCCCGGCAGCCTCCACGCCTGCCCAGGGCTGCGCCCCGCGGCTCGCGGGTCCCGGCACCAGGGGGTTCGGCGCCCCACACCACCGCGGCCCGGGCCTTCCCTCCTACCCGGCCGCCAGCAGCCCCCCCACCGCTGACGCACAGGTCGCCCGCCCTCCCCCGGCACGGCCGCCGCGCCTCCACACACTCCCACGCCGCGAGGACAGCTGAGGGCCTGGGGACCCTTGTCCCCGCTCGGTCACGGGGGCCCAAGTGGGGCAGCAGGTCGGGAAGGAGGGCGGCAGCGCACGGAATCACCCCCGCCGCACGCTCGCGTGGGCACTCACACACACACACACACACACACACACACACGCCTACACAAGGGGCACACAGTCGCACACCCCGACACCCTTCGTGGCACAGAGGGATTTCCGTCCTCAGCGCCCGTTCCCTCACGGGAGGGTGGGGCGCTTCAGCGCGACCCGCACCCTCCAGCCCGGCAGCCAGTTCGAGACTGTCGCTCCCCCTCTTCATGGAGGAACGACACAGGACCCTGCGCTGTTCTTTCGTCTGCTCGGCCCTCCCCGGGTTTGCTGCTGGTTCTTCCCGGGTTGGCTACCGTCCCTTCCACCTCCGTGGAAGGGCGGTTCCCCCTGCCACATTCCCCACTTCCGCGGGGGAGCGGCACACCGCCGGCCGGCCGGCCGGCTCTCTCGGGGGCTGCACAGGTGTTCCTCTTAGATGTTCCTGGTGCATGTTGTCTCTCTCCTCCTTTATAGTCCTCTTCCGCCAATCCCAACTCGGCTGCCCACACGCCAAGTACGCTGCTCTCCTCCAATCAGGAGCAGGATCAGCTCCTGGAGGTCATCACTCAAGTTGGCAAGAGGCAGCTGCATAGAAGCTGTTTTCTCCTCTCCCAGCGCCATATTGTGGGAGAGCAGATGCATAGAATAAGTCTTAATTCCAGTAACTCAGTCCAATCCGAGTTGCTCCCCACAGAGACCACAGGCTGTGTGCTGCCTGCCTGCCACGGACCCTCTGTCCCGGGGAGGTCCTGTGGGCACGCAGCCTGTGGCCGCGGGTCTCTGCCTGGCCTGCCAAAAGGGTGCCCCGTTTGGATGCTGTGTGAGTCAGGGCTGATGGGGGAGAGGGGGACAGAGAGAGGAGAGAGAGACAGAGAGAGAGAGAGAAAGAGAGAGAGACGTGTAGGTGTTGGTGTAAGTCAGAGACAGAGGGAGAGGGTGCCTGTATTGCCTGCGAGGCTTGGTGTGGGGTCCCTCCTTTGCGCTCTGGAGGGCTTCCGCGGCTGTGGCGCGTGGCCGCCGCACGGCCAGGTGGCGCAGAGGGCCCGCGGGTTGGGCTGCGCGAGGCACCGGGCCCTGAGTGGTGGGCAACCGCGCCCTGGCGTCGTCTTCGGGCGGTGGTCGTGGTCGTGGTCGTGGTCACAGTCATTGGGCTCCCTGGGAGACAGGAGCCCGGGAGGGGCGGTGGGAGTGCAGGTGCCGGGAGCTGCTGGTGCGGCGGGCTGCGGGGTTGGGGCGGCCGGCAGGGGAGCGCCCTGGCGGGCGGTGAGTCGCTGGTTTGGGGTTGGAGGGGGCGCGCTGGATGGCGCGGGGCGTGGCCTGTGTCCCGGGGTGGGCCCCGGGGTTGGCGGTGGGGCTGCGGCAGCCGGGGACAGCTGGCCGGCCCGCCCGTGCCCGTGCCCGTGCCCGTGCCCGTGCCCAGGCCCAGGCCCAGGCCCAGGCCCAGGCCCAGGCCCAGGCCCGAGGCGCGGGCGGGCTGGGGCTGCCAGGTGGAGGGGTCGGGCTTCTGCCCCCTGCTGGAGCTGCGTTGGGGGTCGCAGGGGTCCCGGCGTGCGGGCTGGCGGATGGGGGCGTGGCTAGGCAGCCAGCCAAAGGCGAGCAAAAGGGGAGGGTGCCGCGGGGCAAAAGCCTACAGCACCCGGTATTCCCAGGCGGTCTCCCATCCAAGTACTAACCAGGCCCGACCCTGCTTAGCTTCCGAGATCAGACGAGATCGGGCGCGTTCAGGGTGGTATGGCCGTAGACGCCAGAGGCCGCCTCCAGGCCCCTCTTGAGTGCGCGCCCGCACAGCCGCCGCCGCCGCCGCCGCCTCCTCCTCCTCCTCCTCCTGCCCGCTCCCCGCTCTCACTCCCATTCCCATTCCCATTCCCATTCCCATTCCCACTCCCGCTCCCGCTCCCGCTCCCGCTCCCGCTGCCGCTTCTCCTCCGCCTCCTCCCTCTTTTCTCTTCTCTTCTCTTCTCCTCCTCCCCCCCCCTCCTCCTCAGCCGCCCTCCGCCTAGCCCTGCACCAGTGCCCGAACTCCAGCCCTCCGCCTGCCCAGCCCAGGACCTGCAGCACCGGGCGCCCAGTCGGCACGCTGCCGCCAAGCCAAGGGGAGCCAACCTCCTCCGGCTGCCGCTGGCCACAGGGAACTCCTACTCTCTCTTTCTAGGCCGGATCCCCTGCCTGCCGCCATCGCCCAGCCACACGCCAGCCGTGCCCGGCAGCCTCCACGCCTGCCCAGGGCTGCGCCCCGCGGCTCGCGGGTCCCGGCACCAGGGGGTTCGGCGCCCCACACCACCGCGGCCCGGGCCTTCCCTCCTACCCGGCCGCCAGCAGCCCCCCCACCGCTGACGCACAGGTCGCCCGCCCTCCCCCGGCACGGCCGCCGCGCCTCCACACACTCCCACGCCGCGAGGACAGCTGAGGGCCTGGGGACCCTTGTCCCCGCTCGGTCACGGGGGCCCAAGTGGGGCAGCAGGTCGGGAAGGAGGGCGGCAGCGCACGGAATCACCCCCGCCGCACGCTCGCGTGGGCACTCACACACACACACACACACACACACACACACACGCCTACACAAGGGGCACACAGTCGCACACCCCGACACCCTTCGTGGCACAGAGGGATTTCCGTCCTCAGCGCCCGTTCCCTCACGGGAGGGTGGGGCGCTTCAGCGCGACCCGCACCCTCCAGCCCGGCAGCCAGTTCGAGACTGTCGCTCCCCCTCTTCATGGAGGAACGACACAGGACCCTGCGCTGTTCTTTCGTCTGCTCGGCCCTCCCCGGGTTTGCTGCTGGTTCTTCCCGGGTTGGCTACCGTCCCTTCCACCTCCGTGGAAGGGCGGTTCCCCCTGCCACATTCCCCACTTCCGCGGGGGAGTGGCACACCGCCGGCCGGCCGGCCGGCTCTCTCGGGGGCTGCACAGGTGTTCCTCTTAGATGTTCCTGGTGCATGTTGTCTCTCTCCTCCTTTATAGTCCTCTTCCGCCAATCCCAACTCGGCTGCCCACACGCCAAGTACGCTGCTCTCCTCCAATCAGGAGCAGGATCAGCTCCTGGAGGTCATCACTCAAGTTGGCAAGAGGCAGCTGCATAGAAGCTGTTTTCTCCTCTCCCAGCGCCATATTGTGGGAGAGCAGATGCATAGAATAAGTCTTAATTCCAGTAACTCAGTCCAATCCGAGTTGCTCCCCACAGAGACCACAGGCTGTGTGCTGCCTGCCTGCCACGGACCCTCTGTCCCGGGGAGGTCCTGTGGGCACGCAGCCTGTGGCCGCGGGTCTCTGCCTGGCCTGCCAAAAGGGTGCCCCGTTTGGATGCTGTGTGAGTCAGGGCTGATGGGGGAGAGGGGGACAGAGAGAGGAGAGAGAGACAGAGAGAGAGAGAGAAAGAGAGAGAGACGTGTAGGTGTTGGTGTAAGTCAGAGACAGAGGGAGAGGGTGCCTGTATTGCCTGCGAGGCTTGGTGTGGGGTCCCTCCTTTGCGCTCTGGAGGGCTTCCGCGGCTGTGGCGCGTGGCCGCCGCACGGCCAGGTGGCGCAGAGGGCCCGCGGGTTGGGCTGCGCGAGGCACCGGGCCCTGAGTGGTGGGCAACCGCGCCCTGGCGTCGTCTTCGGGCGGTGGTCGTGGTCGTGGTCGTGGTCACAGTCATTGGGCTCCCTGGGAGACAGGAGCCCGGGAGGGGCGGTGGGAGTGCAGGTGCCGGGAGCTGCTGGTGCGGCGGGCTGCGGGGTTGGGGCGGCCGGCAGGGGAGCGCCCTGGCGGGCGGTGAGTCGCTGGTTTGGGGTTGGAGGGGGCGCGCTGGATGGCGCGGGGCGTGGCCTGTGTCCCGGGGTGGGCCCCGGGGTTGGCGGTGGGGCTGCGGCAGCCGGGGACAGCTGGCCGGCCCGCCCGTGCCCGTGCCCGTGCCCGTGCCCGTGCCCAGGCCCAGGCCCAGGCCCAGGCCCAGGCCCAGGCCCGAGGCGCGGGCGGGCTGGGGCTGCCAGGTGGAGGGGTCGGGCTTCTGCCCCCTGCTGGAGCTGCGTTGGGGGTCGCAGGGGTCCCGGCGTGCGGGCTGGCGGATGGGGGCATGGCTAGGCAGCCAGCCAAAGGCGAGCAAAAGGGGAGGGTGCCGCGGGGCAAAAGCCTACAGCACCCGGTATTCCCAGGCGGTCTCCCATCCAAGTACTAACCAGGCCCGACCCTGCTTAGCTTCCGAGATCAGACGAGATCGGGCGCGTTCAGGGTGGTATGGCCGTAGACGCCAGAGGCCGCCTCCAGGCCCCTCTTGAGTGCGCGCCCGCACAGCCACCGCCGCCGCCGCCGCCGCCTCCTCCTCCTCCTCCTCCTGCCCGCTCCCCGCTCTCACTCCCATTCCCATTCCCATTCCCATTCCCGCTCCCGCTCCCGCTCCCGCTGCCGCTTCTCCTCCGCCTCCTCCCTCTTTTCTCTTCTCTTCTCTTCTCCTCCTCCCCCCCCCTCCTCCTCAGCCGCCCTCCGCCTAGCCCTGCACCAGTGCCCGAACTCCAGCCCTCCGCCTGCCCAGCCCAGGACCTGCAGCACCGGGCGCCCAGTCGGCACGCTGCCGCCAAGCCAAGGGGAGCCAACCTCCTCCGGCTGCCGCTGGCCACAGGGAACTCCTACTCTCTCTTTCTAGGCCGGATCCCCTGCCTGCCGCCATCGCCCAGCCACACGCCAGCCGTGCCCGGCAGCCTCCACGCCTGCCCAGGGCTGCGCCCCGCGGCTCGCGGGTCCCGGCACCAGGGGGTTCGGCGCCCCACACCACCGCGGCCCGGGCCTTCCCTCCTACCCGGCCGCCAGCAGCCCCCCCACCGCTGACGCACAGGTCGCCCGCCCTCCCCCGGCACGGCCGCCGCGCCTCCACACACTCCCACGCCGCGAGGACAGCTGAGGGCCTGGGGACCCTTGTCCCCGCTCGGTCACGGGGGCCCAAGTGGGGCAGCAGGTCGGGAAGGAGGGCGGCAGCGCACGGAATCACCCCCGCCGCACGCTCGCGTGGGCACTCACACACACACACACACACACACACGCCTACACAAGGGGCACACAGTCGCACACCCCGACACCCTTCGTGGCACAGAGGGATTTCCGTCCTCAGCGCCCGTTCCCTCACGGGAGGGTGGGGCGCTTCAGCGCGACCCGCACCCTCCAGCCCGGCAGCCAGTTCGAGACTGTCGCTCCCCCTCTTCATGGAGGAACGACACAGGACCCTGCGCTGTTCTTTCGTCTGCTCGGCCCTCCCCGGGTTTGCTGCTGGTTCTTCCCGGGTTGGCTACCGTCCCTTCCACCTCCGTGGAAGGGCGGTTCCCCCTGCCACATTCCCCACTTCCGCGGGGGAGCGGCACACCGCCGGCCGGCCGGCCGGCTCTCTCGGGGGCTGCACAGGTGTTCCCCTTAGATGTTCCTGGTGCATGTTGTCTCTCTCCTCCTTTATAGTCCTCTTCCGCCAATCCCAACTCGGCTGCCCACACGCCAAGTACGCTGCTCTCCTCCAATCAGGAGCAGGATCAGCTCCTGGAGGTCATCACTCAAGTTGGCAAGAGGCAGCTGCATAGAAGCTGTTTTCTCCTCTCCCAGCGCCATATTGTGGGAGAGCAGATGCATAGAATAAGTCTTAATTCCAGTAACTCAGTCCAATCCGAGTTGCTCCCCACAGAGACCACAGGCTGTGTGCTGCCTGCCTGCCACGGACCCTCTGTCCCGGGGAGGTCCTGTGGGCACGCAGCCTGTGGCCGCGGGTCTCTGCCTGGCCTGCCAAAAGGGTGCCCCGTTTGGATGCTGTGTGAGTCAGGGCTGATGGGGGAGAGGGGGACAGAGAGAGGAGAGAGAGACAGAGAGAGAGAGAGAAAGAGAGAGAGACGTGTAGGTGTTGGTGTAAGTCAGAGACAGAGGGAGAGGGTGCCTGTATTGCCTGCGAGGCTTGGTGTGGGGTCCCTCCTTTGCGCTCTGGAGGGCTTCCGCGGCTGTGGCGCGTGGCCGCCGCACGGCCAGGTGGCGCAGAGGGCCCGCGGGTTGGGCTGCGCGAGGCACCGGGCCCTGAGTGGTGGGCAACCGCGCCCTGGCGTCGTCTTCGGGCGGTGGTCGTGGTCGTGGTCGTGGTCACAGTCATTGGGCTCCCTGGGAGACAGGAGCCCGGGAGGGGCGGTGGGAGTGCAGGTGCCGGGAGCTGCTGGTGCGGCGGGCTGCGGGGTTGGGGCGGCCGGCAGGGGAGCGCCCTGGCGGGCGGTGAGTCGCTGGTTTGGGGTTGGAGGGGGCGCGCTGGATGGCGCGGGGCGTGGCCTGTGTCCCGGGGTGGGCCCCGGGGTTGGCGGTGGGGCTGCGGCAGCCGGGGACAGCTGGCCGGCCCGCCCGTGCCCGTGCCCGTGCCCGTGCCCAGGCCCAGGCCCGAGGCGCGGGCGGGCTGGGGCTGCCAGGTGGAGGGGTCGGGCTTCTGCCCCCTGCTGGAGCTGCGTTGGGGGTCGCAGGGGTCCCGGCGTGCGGGCTGGCGGATGGGGGCGTGGCTAGGCAGCCAGCCAAAGGCGAGCAAAAGGGGAGGGTGCCGCGGGGCAAAAGCCTACAGCACCCGGTATTCCCAGGCGGTCTCCCATCCAAGTACTAACCAGGCCCGACCCTGCTTAGCTTCCGAGATCAGACGAGATCGGGCGCGTTCAGGGTGGTATGGCCGTAGACGCCAGAGGCCGCCTCCAGGCCCCTCTTGAGTGCGCGCCAGCACAGCCGCCGCCGCCGCCGCCGCCGCCTCCTCCTCCTCCTCCTCCTGCCCGCTCCCCGCTCTCACTCCCATTCCCATTCCCATTCCCATTCCCGCTCCCGCTCCCGCTCCCGCTCCCGCTCCCGCTGCCGCTTCTCCTCCGCCTCCTCCCTCTTTTCTCTTCTCTTCTCTTCTCCTCCTCCCCCCCCCTCCTCAGCCGCCCTCCGCCTAGCCCTGCACCAGTGCCCGAACTCCAGCCCTCCGCCTGCCCAGCCCAGGACCTGCAGCACCGGGCGCCCAGTCGGCACGCTGCCGCCAAGCCAAGGGGAGCCAACCTCCTCCGGCTGCCGCTGGCCACAGGGAACTCCTACTCTCTCTTTCTAGGCCGGATCCCCTGCCTGCCGCCATCGCCCAGCCACACGCCAGCCGTGCCCGGCAGCCTCCACGCCTGCCCAGGGCTGCGCCCCGCGGCTCGCGGGTCCCGGCACCAGGGGGTTCGGCGCCCCACACCACCGCGGCCCGGGCCTTCCCTCCTACCCGGCCGCCAGCAGCCCCCCCACCGCTGACGCACAGGTCGCCCGCCCTCCCCCGGCACGGCCGCCGCGCCTCCACACACTCCCACGCCGCGAGGACAGCTGAGGGCCTGGGGACCCTTGTCCCCGCTCGGTCACGGGGGCCCAAGTGGGGCAGCAGGTCGGGAAGGAGGGCGGCAGCGCACGGAATCACCCCCGCCGCACGCTCGCGTGGGCACTCACACACACACACACACACACACACACACACACGCCTACACAAGGGGCACACAGTCGCACACCCCGACACCCTTCGTGGCACAGAGGGATTTCCGTCCTCAGCGCCCGTTCCCTCACGGGAGGGTGGGGCGCTTCAGCGCGACCCGCACCCTCCAGCCCGGCAGCCAGTTCGAGACTGTCGCTCCCCCTCTTCATGGAGGAACGACACAGGACCCTGCGCTGTTCTTTCGTCTGCTCGGCCCTCCCCGGGTTTGCTGCTGGTTCTTCCCGGGTTGGCTACCGTCCCTTCCACCTCCGTGGAAGGGCGGTTCCCCCTGCCACATTCCCCACTTCCGCGGGGGAGCGGCACACCGCCGGCCGGCCAGCCGGCTCTCTCGGGGGCTGCACAGGTGTTCCCCTTAGATGTTCCTGGTGCATGTTGTCTCTCTCCTCCTTTATAGTCCTCTTCCGCCAATCCCAACTCGGCTGCCCACACGCCAAGTACGCTGCTCTCCTCCAATCAGGAGCAGGATCAGCTCCTGGAGGTCATCACTCAAGTTGGCAAGAGGCAGCTGCATAGAAGCTGTTTTCTCCTCTCCCAGAGCCATATTGTGGGAGAGCAGATGCATAGAATAAGTCTTAATTCCAGTAACTCAGTCCAATCCGAGTTGCTCCCCACAGAGACCACAGGCTGTGTGCTGCCTGCCTGCCACGGACCCTCTGTCCCGGGGAGGTCCTGTGGGCACGCAGCCTGTGGCCGCGGGTCTCTGCCTGGCCTGCCAAAAGGGTGCCCCGTTTGGATGCTGTGTGAGTCAGGGCTGATGGGGGAGAGGGGGACAGAGAGAGGAGAGAGAGACAGAGAGAGAGAGAGAAAGAGAGAGAGACGTGTAGGTGTTGGTGTAAGTCAGAGACAGAGGGAGAGGGTGCCTGTATTGCCTGCGAGGCTTGGTGTGGGGTCCCTCCTTTGCGCTCTGGAGGGCTTCCGCGGCTGTGGCGCGTGGCCGCCGCACGGCCAGGTGGCGCAGAGGGCCCGCGGGTTGGGCTGCGCGAGGCACCGGGCCCTGAGTGGTGGGCAACCGCGCCCTGGCGTCGTCTTCGGGCGGTGGTCGTGGTCGTGGTCGTGGTCACAGTCATTGGGCTCCCTGGGAGACAGGAGCCCGGGAGGGGCGGTGGGAGTGCAGGTGCCGGGAGCTGTGGGGAGCAATCCGGACTAGACTAAGTTGCTCGAATTAGGACTTATTCTATGCATCTGCTCTCCCACAATATGTCGCTGGGAGAGAAGTAAACAGCTTCCGCACAGCTGCCTCCAGTTCAACCAATTAACTGTAGGACTTGCTCCTGATTGGAGAGCAGCGTACTCAGCCGAGTTGGGATTGGCGGAGGAGGACTATAAAGGAGGAGAGAGACGGCATGCACAGGGAACATCTATGGGGAACATCTAAGGGAACCCGTGCAGCCCCCGAGAGAGCCGGCCGGCGGTGTGCCGCTCCCCTGCGGAAGTGGGGAATGCGGCCAGGGGGAACTGCCCTTCCACGGAGGTGGAAGGGATAGTAGCCAACCCGGGAAGAACCAGCAGCAAACCCGGGGAGGGCCGAGCAGACGAAAGAACAGCGCAGGGTCCTGTGTTGCTCCTCCACGAAGAGGGGGAGCGACATAATGGTGCCGTGACTCGGATAGCAAACTTAGGAGGGAAGAAACGGGAAGAATTGGGAAAATATCGGAGAGAGAGACTAGCAAACAGCCTAGGGAAATTACCGGAGAGAGAGACTAGCAAACAGCCTAGGGAAAAGCCGGACGAAAAGGGTGCCGGAAGAAGCTATTGAAAGCCTAGGCATAGACTCGGATACGGACTACGGGGGGAAGCTGGGAGAAATCTTTAAGGTCGAAAGTGAAAGCTAGAACAAACAGACTCGGACGCGGACTGTGGGGAGAGGCCAGGAGAAATGAGGGAGGAATATCGTTGGAGGAAAGCTTGGGGAAACATACCGGGTAGAGAAAAATGTTAGGGAAATTGAAGCCGCGGGGGGCAGGCCAAGGCGGAAACGAAAGCCACTTTGGGATTCTCAAGTTAGCCCGGGAATAGGGGGCGAAAAGTTAAAACCAGAAGCTGAGACGCAAGCCAGATTGGGATCCGTCTGATTAGCCCGGGGAGCAAAGGACGGGAAGCCAAATCGTGGGGCGGAGACGTACGCTGGGTTGAATTCGCCAGGCTAGCCCGGGGAACTTAGATTGAATCCTAGTGGCGGAGACGCAAGCTACGCTGTGTTACTCGCGGAAGCCGCCGCGTGCAGAGAGAGCACGGGGCGTGAATAGATAGGGAACGCTGGCGTAGGCCGTGGTTTAGACGCGAAAGGGTTAAGCGTGGAGACCGCGGAGCGCGCGAAGCCGAGCCGCGCAAAGCCGGGAAGCTGCGCAGATGAGAGAGGCGCGCGGGCTGAAGCGGCGCAGAGCCGGGAACCCGCCGGCGGGGCGAGGTGCCGGAAAGCTGCGGGGATAAGAGAAACAGAAGTTTGGAAGTGAAGTAAAAGAGAAATGGGAATGCTGGAAGATAGAAGTGAAATGGGAGAGGTAGGAATGCCCGGAGATAGAGAAATAGAGAAAAATAAGGCCTCCCCTCAACATGCCAATTAGAAGGCTTGGATTCGGTCTGCCTGAATTAAGGCGGTAAGCGCCAGCAAAGCTCGACCAGAGTATGAGCTGCAGGTCACCGAAGATAGGCACAAACCAACACTAATAAGTCTCCCCCACAATACGGCAATGAGAAGGCTTGGATTCGGTTTGCCTGATAGGTTTTGTAAACACCTGCAGGCAGTTCTAGCAGAGCAGAGCATGCGCTGCAGGGCACCGAACACAGGCACGCATCAGCGCCTAAAAACCTCCTCACAATGGCGAAGAGAGGACCCGGATTCGGTTTTCCTGATTGATAGGACTTGTAAGAGCCTGTGGCAACTCTAGCAAGTACAGCAGAGTGTGTGCTGCGGGACACCGAAGACAGGCGCGTATCAACGCCAAAAAATAAAAAGAAAGGGGGATCTGTGGGGAGCAATCCGGACTAGACTAAGTTGCTCGAATTAGGACTTATTCTATGCATCTGCTCTCCCACAATATGTCGCTGGGAGAGAAGTAAACAGCTTCCGCACAGCTGCCTCCAGTTCAACCAATTAACTGTAGGACTTGCTCCTGATTGGAGAGCAGCGTACTCAGCCGAGTTGGGATTGGCGGAGGAGGACTATAAAGGAGGAGAGAGACGGCATGCACAGGGAACATCTATGGGGAACATCTAAGGGAACCCGTGCAGCCCCCGAGAGAGCCGGCCGGCGGTGTGCCGCTCCCCTGCGGAAGTGGGGAATGCGGCCAGGGGGAACTGCCCTTCCACGGAGGTGGAAGGGATAGTAGCCAACCCGGGAAGAACCAGCAGCAAACCCGGGGAGGGCCGAGCAGACGAAAGAACAGCGCAGGGTCCTGTGTTGCTCCTCCACAAAGAGGGGGAGCGACAGGGAGCTGCTGGTGCGGCGGGCTGCGGGGTTGGGGCGGCCGGCAGGGGAGCGCCCTGGCGGGCGGTGAGTCGCTGGTTTGGGGTTGGAGGGGGCGCGCTGGATGGCGCGGGGCGTGGCCTGTGTCCCGGGGTGGGCCCCGGGGTTGGCGGTGGGGCTGCGGCAGCCGGGGACAGCTGGCCGGCCCGCCCGTGCCCGTGCCCGTGCCCGTGCCCAGGCCCAGGCCCGAGGCGCGGGCGGGCTGGGGCTGCCAGGTGGAGGGGTCGGGCTTCTGCCCCCTGCTGGAGCTGCGTTGGGGGTCGCAGGGGTCCCGGCGTGCGGGCTGGCGGATGGGGGCGTGGCTAGGCAGCCAGCCAAAGGCGAGCAAAAGGGGAGGGTGCCGCGGGGCAAAAGCCTACAGCACCCGGTATTCCCAGGCGGTCTCCCATCCAAGTACTAACCAGGCCCGACCCTGCTTAGCTTCCGAGATCAGACGAGATCGGGCGCGTTCAGGGTGGTATGGCCGTAGACGCCAGAGGCCGCCTCCAGGCCCCTCTTGAGTGCGCGCCAGCACAGCCGCCGCCGCCGCCGCCTCCTCCTCCTCCTCCTGCCCGCTCCCCGCTCTCACTCCCATTCCCATTCCCATTCCCATTCCCATTCCCACTCCCGCTCCCGCTCCCGCTCCCGCTCCCGCTGCCGCTTCTCCTCCGCCTCCTCCCTCTTTTCTCTTCTCTTCTCTTCTCCTCCTCCCCCCCCCTCCTCCTCAGCCGCCCTCCGCCTAGCCCTGCACCAGTGCCCGAACTCCAGCCCTCCGCCTGCCCAGCCCAGGACCTGCAGCACCGGGCGCCCAGTCGGCACGCTGCCGCCAAGCCAAGGGGAGCCAACCTCCTCCGGCTGCCGCTGGCCACAGGGAACTCCTACTCTCTCTTTCTAGGCCGGATCCCCTGCCTGCCGCCATCGCCCAGCCACACGCCAGCCGTGCCCGGCAGCCTCCACGCCTGCCCAGGGCTGCGCCCCGCGGCTCGCGGGTCCCGGCACCAGGGGGTTCGGCGCCCCACACCACCGCGGCCCGGGCCTTCCCTCCTACCCGGCCGCCAGCAGCCCCCCCACCGCTGACGCACAGGTCGCCCGCCCTCCCCCGGCACGGCCGCCGCGCCTCCACACACTCCCACGCCGCGAGGACAGCTGAGGGCCTGGGGACCCTTGTCCCCGCTCGGTCACGGGGGCCCAAGTGGGGCAGCAGGTCGGGAAGGAGGGCGGCAGCGCACGGAATCACCCCCGCCGCACGCTCGCGTGGGCACTCACACACACACACACACACACACACACACGCCTACACAAGGGGCACACAGTCGCACACCCCGACACCCTTCGTGGCACAGAGGGATTTCCGTCCTCAGCGCCCGTTCCCTCACGGGAGGGTGGGGCGCTTCAGCGCGACCCGCACCCTCCAGCCCGGCAGCCAGTTCGAGACTGTCGCTCCCCCTCTTCATGGAGGAACGACACAGGACCCTGCGCTGTTCTTTCGTCTGCTCGGCCCTCCCCGGGTTTGCTGCTGGTTCTTCCCGGGTTGGCTACCGTCCCTTCCACCTCCGTGGAAGGGCGGTTCCCCCTGCCACATTCCCCACTTCCGCGGGGGAGCGGCACACCGCCGGCCGGCCGGCCGGCTCTCTCGGGGGCTGCACAGGTGTTCCCCTTAGATGTTCCTGGTGCATGTTGTCTCTCTCCTCCTTTATAGTCCTCTTCCGCCAATCCCAACTCGGCTGCCCACACGCCAAGTACGCTGCTCTCCTCCAATCAGGAGCAGGATCAGCTCCTGGAGGTCATCACTCAAGTTGGCAAGAGGCAGCTGCATAGAAGCTGTTTTCTCCTCTCCCAGCGCCATATTGTGGGAGAGCAGATGCATAGAATAAGTCTTAAATCCAGTAACTCAGTCCAATCCGAGTTGCTCCCCACAGAGACCACAGGCTGTGTGCTGCCTGCCTGCCACGGACCCTCTGTCCCGGGGAGGTCCTGTGGGCACGCAGCCTGTGGCCGCGGGTCTCTGCCTGGCCTGCCAAAAGGGTGCCCCGTTTGGATGCTGTGTGAGTCAGGGCTGATGGGGGAGAGGGGGACAGAGAGAGGAGAGAGAGACAGAGAGAGAGAGAGAAAGAGAGAGAGACGTGTAGGTGTTGGTGTAAGTCAGAGACAGAGGGAGAGGGTGCCTGTATTGCCTGCGAGGCTTGGTGTGGGGTCCCTCCTTTGCGCTCTGGAGGGCTTCCGCGGCTGTGGCGCGTGGCCGCCGCACGGCCAGGTGGCGCAGAGGGCCCGCGGGTTGGGCTGCGCGAGGCACCGGGCCCTGAGTGGTGGGCAACCGCGCCCTGGCGTCGTCTTCGGGCGGTGGTCGTGGTCGTGGTCGTGGTCACAGTCATTGGGCTCCCTGGGAGACAGGAGCCCGGGAGGGGCGGTGGGAGTGCAGGTGCCGGGAGCTGCTGGTGCGGCGGGCTGCGGGGTTGGGGCGGCCGGCAGGGGAGCGCCCTGGCGGGCGGTGAGTCGCTGGTTTGGGGTTGGAGGGGGCGCGCTGGATGGCGCGGGGCGTGGCCTGTGTCCCGGGGTGGGCCCCGGGGTTGGCGGTGGGGCTGCGGCAGCCGGGGACAGCTGGCCGGCCCGCCCGTGCCCGTGCCCGTGCCCGTGCCCGTGCCCAGGCCCAGGCCCGAGGCGCGGGCGGGCTGGGGCTGCCAGGTGGAGGGGTCGGGCTTCTGCCCCCTGCTGGAGCTGCGTTGGGGGTCGCAGGGGTCCCGGCGTGCGGGCTGGCGGATGGGGGCGTGGCTAGGCAGCCAGCCAAAGGCGAGCAAAAGGGGAGGGTGCCGCGGGGCAAAAGCCTACAGCACCCGGTATTCCCAGGCGGTCTCCCATCCAAGTACTAACCAGGCCCGACCCTGCTTAGCTTCCGAGATCAGACGAGATCGGGCGCGTTCAGGGTGGTATGGCCGTAGACGCCAGAGGCCGCCTCCAGGCCCCTCTTGAGTGCGCGCCCGCACAGCCGCCGCCGCCGCCGCCGCCGCCTCCTCCTCCTCCTCCTGCCCGCTCCCCGCTCTCACTCCCATTCCCATTCCCATTCCCATTCCCATTCCCACTCCCGCTCCCGCTCCCGCTCCCGCTCCCGCTGCCGCTTCTCCTCCGCCTCCTCCCTCTTTTCTCTTCTCTTCTCTTCTCCTCCTCCCCCCCCCTCCTCCTCAGCCGCCCTCCGCCTAGCCCTGCACCAGTGCCCGAACTCCAGCCCTCCGCCTGCCCAGCCCAGGACCTGCAGCACCGGGCGCCCAGTCGGCACGCTGCCGCCAAGCCAAGGGGAGCCAACCTCCTCCGGCTGCCGCTGGCCACAGGGAACTCCTACTCTCTCTTTCTAGGCCGGATCCCCTGCCTGCCGCCATCGCCCAGCCACACGCCAGCCGTGCCCGGCAGCCTCCACGCCTGCCCAGGGCTGCGCCCCGCGGCTCGCGGGTCCCGGCACCAGGGGGTTCGGCGCCCCACACCACCGCGGCCCGGGCCTTCCCTCCTACCCGGCCGCCAGCAGCCCCCCCACCGCTGACGCACAGGTCGCCCGCCCTCCCCCGGCACGGCCGCCGCGCCTCCACACACTCCCACGCCGCGAGGACAGCTGAGGGCCTGGGGACCCTTGTCCCCGCTCGGTCACGGGGGCCCAAGTGGGGCAGCAGGTCGGGAAGGAGGGCGGCAGCGCACGGAATCACCCCCGCCGCACGCTCGCGTGGGCACTCACACACACACACACACACACACACACACACACGCCTACACAAGGGGCACACAGTCGCACACCCCGACACCCTTCGTGGCACAGAGGGATTTCCGTCCTCAGCGCCCGTTCCCTCACGGGAGGGTGGGGCGCTTCAGCGCGACCCGCACCCTCCAGCCCGGCAGCCAGTTCGAGACTGTCGCTCCCCCTCTTCATGGAGGAACGACACAGGACCCTGCGCTGTTCTTTCGTCTGCTCGGCCCTCCCCGGGTTTGCTGCTGGTTCTTCCCGGGTTGGCTACCGTCCCTTCCACCTCCGTGGAAGGGCGGTTCCCCCTGCCACATTCCCCACTTCCGCGGGGGAGCGGCACACCGCCGGCCGGCCGGCCGGCTCTCTCGGGGGCTGCACAGGTGTTCCCCTTAGATGTTCCTGGTGCATGTTGTCTCTCTCCTCCTTTATAGTCCTCTTCCGCCAATCCCAACTCGGCTGCCCACACGCCAAGTACGCTGCTCTCCTCCAATCAGGAGCAGGATCAGCTCCTGGAGGTCATCACTCAAGTTGGCAAGAGGCAGCTGCATAGAAGCTGTTTTCTCCTCTCCCAGCGCCATATTGTGGGAGAGCAGATGCATAGAATAAGTCTTAATTCCAGTAACTCAGTCCAATCCGAGTTGCTCCCCACAGAGACCACAGGCTGTGTGCTGCCTGCCTGCCACGGACCCTCTGTCCCGGGGAGGTCCTGTGGGCACGCAGCCTGTGGCCGCGGGTCTCTGCCTGGCCTGCCAAAAGGGTGCCCCGTTTGGATGCTGTGTGAGTCAGGGCTGATGGGGGAGAGGGGGACAGAGAGAGGAGAGAGAGACAGAGAGAGAGAGAGAAAGAGAGAGAGACGTGTAGGTGTTGGTGTAAGTCAGAGACAGAGGGAGAGGGTGCCTGTATTGCCTGCGAGGCTTGGTGTGGGGTCCCTCCTTTGCGCTCTGGAGGGCTTCCGCGGCTGTGGCGCGTGGCCGCCGCACGGCCAGGTGGCGCAGAGGGCCCGCGGGTTGGGCTGCGCGAGGCACCGGGCCCTGAGTGGTGGGCAACCGCGCCCTGGCGTCGTCTTCGGGCGGTGGTCGTGGTCGTGGTCGTGGTCACAGTCATTGGGCTCCCTGGGAGACAGGAGCCCGGGAGGGGCGGTGGGAGTGCAGGTGCCGGGAGCTGCTGGTGCGGCGGGCTGCGGGGTTGGGGCGGCCGGCAGGGGAGCGCCCTGGCGGGCGGTGAGTCGCTGGTTTGGGGTTGGAGGGGGCGCGCTGGATGGCGCGGGGCGTGGCCTGTGTCCCGGGGTGGGCCCCGGGGTTGGCGGTGGGGCTGCGGCAGCCGGGGACAGCTGGCCGGCCCGCCCGTGCCCGTGCCCGTGCCCGTGCCCGTGCCCAGGCCCAGGCCCGAGGCGCGGGCGGGCTGGGGCTGCCAGGTGGAGGGGTCGGGCTTCTGCCCCCTGCTGGAGCTGCGTTGGGGGTCGCAGGGGTCCCGGCGTGCGGGCTGGCGGATGGGGGCGTGGCTAGGCAGCCAGCCAAAGGCGAGCAAAAGGGGAGGGTGCCGCGGGGCAAAAGCCTACAGCACCCGGTATTCCCAGGCGGTCTCCCATCCAAGTACTAACCAGGCCCGACCCTGCTTAGCTTCCGAGATCAGACGAGATCGGGCGCGTTCAGGGTGGTATGGCCGTAGACGCCAGAGGCCGCCTCCAGGCCCCTCTTGAGTGCGCGCCCGCACAGCTGCCGCCGCCGCCGCCGCCGCCTCCTCCTCCTCCTCCTGCCCGCTCCCCGCTCTCACTCCCATTCCCATTCCCATTCCCATTCCCATTCCCACTCCCGCTCCCGCTCCCGCTCCCGCTCCCGCTGCCGCTTCTCCTCCGCCTCCTCCCTCTTTTCTCTTCTCTTCTCTTCTCCTCCTCCCCCCCCCTCCTCCTCAGCCGCCCTCCGCCTAGCCCTGCACCAGTGCCCGAACTCCAGCCCTCCGCCTGCCCAGCCCAGGACCTGCAGCACCGGGCGCCCAGTCGGCACGCTGCCGCCAAGCCAAGGGGAGCCAACCTCCTCCGGCTGCCGCTGGCCACAGGGAACTCCTACTCTCTCTTTCTAGGCCGGATCCCCTGCCTGCCGCCATCGCCCAGCCACACGCCAGCCGTGCCCGGCAGCCTCCACGCCTGCCCAGGGCTGCGCCCCGCGGCTCGCGGGTCCCGGCACCAGGGGGTTCGGCGCCCCACACCACCGCGGCCCGGGCCTTCCCTCCTACCCGGCCGCCAGCAGCCCCCCCACCGCTGACGCACAGGTCGCCCGCCCTCCCCCGGCACGGCCGCCGCGCCTCCACACACTCCCACGCCGCGAGGACAGCTGAGGGCCTGGGGACCCTTGTCCCCGCTCGGTCACGGGGGCCCAAGTGGGGCAGCAGGTCGGGAAGGAGGGCGGCAGCGCACGGAATCACCCCCGCCGCACGCTCGCGTGGGCACTCACACACACACACACACACACACACACACACACGCCTACACAAGGGGCACACAGTCGCACACCCCGACACCCTTCGTGGCACAGAGGGATTTCCGTCCTCAGCGCCCGTTCCCTCACGGGAGGGTGGGGCGCTTCAGCGCGACCCGCACCCTCCAGCCCGGCAGCCAGTTCGAGACTGTCGCTCCCCCTCTTCATGGAGGAACGACACAGGACCCTGCGCTGTTCTTTCGTCTGCTCGGCCCTCCCCGGGTTTGCTGCTGGTTCTTCCCGGGTTGGCTACCGTCCCTTCCACCTCCGTGGAAGGGCGGTTCCCCCTGCCACATTCCCCACTTCCGCGGGGGAGCGGCACACCGCCGGCCGGCCGGCCGGCTCTCTCGGGGGCTGCACAGGTGTTCCCCTTAGATGTTCCTGGTGCATGTTGTCTCTCTCCTCCTTTATAGTCCTCTTCCGCCAATCCCAACTCGGCTGCCCACACGCCAAGTATGCTGCTCTCCTCCAATCAGGAGCAGGATCAGCTCCTGGAGGTCATCACTCAAGTTGGCAAGAGGCAGCTGCATAGAAGCTGTTTTCTCCTCTCCCAGAGCCATATTGTGGGAGAGCAGATGCATAGAATAAGTCTTAATTCCAGTAACTCAGTCCAATCCGAGTTGCTCCCCACAGAGACCACAGGCTGTGTGCTGCCTGCCTGCCACGGACCCTCTGTCCCGGGGAGGTCCTGTGGGCACGCAGCCTGTGGCCGCGGGTCTCTGCCTGGCCTGCCAAAAGGGTGCCCCGTTTGGATGCTGTGTGAGTCAGGGCTGATGGGGGAGAGGGGGACAGAGAGAGGAGAGAGAGACAGAGAGAGAGAGAGAAAGAGAGAGAGACGTGTAGGTGTTGGTGTAAGTCAGAGACAGAGGGAGAGGGTGCCTGTATTGCCTGCGAGGCTTGGTGTGGGGTCCCTCCTTTGCGCTCTGGAGGGCTTCCGCGGCTGTGGCGCGTGGCCGCCGCACGGCCAGGTGGCGCAGAGGGCCCGCGGGTTGGGCTGCGCGAGGCACCGGGCCCTGAGTGGTGGGCAACCGCGCCCTGGCGTCGTCTTCGGGCGGTGGTCGTGGTCGTGGTCGTGGTCACAGTCATTGGGCTCCCTGGGAGACAGGAGCCCGGGAGGGGCGGTGGGAGTGCAGGTGCCGGGAGCTGCTGGTGCGGCGGGCTGCGGGGTTGGGGCGGCCGGCAGGGGAGCGCCCTGGCGGGCGGTGAGTCGCTGGTTTGGGGTTGGAGGGGGCGCGCTGGATGGCGCGGGGCGTGGCCTGTGTCCCGGGGTGGGCCCCGGGGTTGGCGGTGGGGCTGCGGCAGCCGGGGACAGCTGGCCGGCCCGCCCGTGCCCGTGCCCGTGCCCGTGCCCGTGCCCGTGCCCAGGCCCAGGCCCAGGCCCAGGCCCAGGCCCGAGGCGCCTGCGGGCTGGGGCTGCCAGGTGGAGGGGTCGGGCTTCTGCCCCCTGCTGGAGCTGCGTTGGGGGTCGCAGGGGTCCCGGCGTGCGGGCTGGCGGATGGGGGCGTGGCTAGGCAGCCAGCCAAAGGCGAGCAAAAGGGGAGGGTGCCGCGGGGCAAAAGCCTACAGCACCCGGTATTCCCAGGCGGTCTCCCATCCAAGTACTAACCAGGCCCGACCCTGCTTAGCTTCCGAGATCAGACGAGATCGGGCGCATTCAGGGTGGTATGGCCGTAGACACCAGAGGCTGCCTCCAGGCCCCTCTTGAGTGCGCGCCCGCACAGCCGCCGCCGCCGCCGCCGCCGCCGCCTCCTCCTCCTCCTCCTCCTGCCCGCTCCCCGCTCTCACTCCCATTCCCATTCCCATTCCCATTCCCATTCCCATTCCCATTCCCATTCCCATTCCCATTCCCACTCCCGCTCCTGCTCCCGCTGCCGCTTCTCCTCCGCCTCCTCCCTCTTTTCTCTTCTCTTCTCTTCTCCTCCTCCCCCCCCTCCTCCTCAGCCGCCCTCCGCCTAGCCCTGCACCAGTGCCCGAACTCCAGCCCTCCGCCTGCCCAGCCCAGGACCTGCAGCACCGGGCGCCCAGTCGGCACGCTGCCGCCAAGCCAAGGGGAGCCAACCTCCTCCGGCTGCCGCTGGCCACAGGGAACTCCTACTCTCTCTTTCTAGGCCGGATCCCCTGCCTGCCGCCATCGCCCAGCCACACGCCAGCCGTGCCCGGCAGCCTCCACGCCTGCCCAGGGCTGCGCCCCGCGGCTCGCGGGTCCCGGCACCAGGGGGTTCGGCGCCCCACACCACCGCGGCCCGGGCCTTCCCTCCTACCCGGCCGCCAGCAGCCCCCCCACCGCTGACGCACAGGTCGCCCGCCCTCCCCCGGCACGGCCGCCGCGCCTCCACACACTCCCACGCCGCGAGGACAGCTGAGGGCCTGGGGACCCTTGTCCCCGCTCGGTCACGGGGGCCCAAGTGGGGCAGCAGGTCGGGAAGGAGGGCGGCAGCGTACGGAATCACCCCCGCCGCACGCTCGCGTGGGCACTCACACACACACACACACACACACACGCCTACACAAGGGGCACACAGTCGCACACCCCGACACCCTTCGTGGCACAGAGGGATTTCCGTCCTCAGCGCCCGTTCCCTCACGGGAGGGTGGGGCGCTTCAGCGCGACCCGCACCCTCCAGCCCGGCAGCCAGTTCGAGACTGTCGCTCCCCCTCTTCATGGAGGAACGACACAGGACCCTGCGCTGTTCTTTCGTCTGCTCGGCCCTCCCCGGGTTTGCTGCTGGTTCTTCCCGGGTTGGCTACCGTCCCTTCCACCTCCGTGGAAGGGCGGTTCCCCCTGCCACATTCCCCACTTCCGCGGGGGAGCGGCACACCGCCGGCCGGCCGGCCGGCTCTCTCGGGGGCTGCACAGGTGTTCCCCTTAGATGTTCCTGGTGCATGTTGTCTCTCTCCTCCTTTATAGTCCTCTTCCGCCAATCCCAACTCGGCTGCCCACACGCCAAGTATGCTGCTCTCCTCCAATCAGGAGCAGGATCAGCTCCTGGAGGTCATCACTCAAGTTGGCAAGAGGCAGCTGCATAGAAGCTGTTTTCTCCTCTCCCAGCGCCATATTGTGGGAGAGCAGATGCATAGAATAAGTCTTAATTCCAGTAACTCAGTCCAATCCGAGTTGCTCCCCACAGAGACCACAGGCTGTGTGCTGCCTGCCTGCCACGGACCCTCTGTCCCGGGGAGGTCCTGTGGGCACGCAGCCTGTGGCCGCGGGTCTCTGCCTGGCCTGCCAAAAGGGTGCCCCGTTTGGATGCTGTGTGAGTCAGGGCTGATGGGGGAGAGGGGGACAGAGAGAGGAGAGAGAGACAGAGAGAGAGAGAGAAAGAGAGAGAGACGTGTAGGTGTTGGTGTAAGTCAGAGACAGAGGGAGAGGGTGCCTGTATTGCCTGCGAGGCTTGGTGTGGGGTCCCTCCTTTGCGCTCTGGAGGGCTTCCGCGGCTGTGGCGCGTGGCCGCCGCACGGCCAGGTGGCGCAGAGGGCCCGCGGGTTGGGCTGCGCGAGGCACCGGGCCCTGAGTGGTGGGCAACCGCGCCCTGGCGTCGTCTTCGGGCGGTGGTCGTGGTCGTGGTCGTGGTCACAGTCATTGGGCTCCCTGGGAGACAGGAGCCCGGGAGGGGCGGTGGGAGTGCAGGTGCCGGGAGCTGCTGGTGCGGCGGGCTGCGGGGTTGGGGCGGCCGGCAGGGGAGCGCCCTGGCGGGCGGTGAGTCGCTGGTTTGGGGTTGGAGGGGGCGCGCTGGATGGCGCGGGGCGTGGCCTGTGTCCCGGGGTGGGCCCCGGGGTTGGCGGTGGGGCTGCGGCAGCCGGGGACAGCTGGCCGGCCCGCCCGTGCCCGTGCCCGTGCCCGTGCCCGTGCCCAGGCCCAGGCCCAGGCCCAGGCCCGAGGCGCGGGCGGGCTGGGGCTGCCAGGTGGAGGGGTCGGGCTTCTGCCCCCTGCTGGAGCTGCGTTGGGGGTCGCAGGGGTCCCGGCGTGCGGGCTGGCGGATGGGGGCGTGGCTAGGCAGCCAGCCAAAGGCGAGCAAAAGGGGAGGGTGCCGCGGGGCAAAAGCCTACAGCACCCGGTATTCCCAGGCGGTCTCCCATCCAAGTACTAACCAGGCCCGACCCTGCTTAGCTTCCGAGATCAGACGAGATCGGGCGCGTTCAGGGTGGTATGGCCGTAGACGCCAGAGGCTGCCTCCAGGCCCCTCTTGAGTGCGCGCCCGCACAGCCGCCGCCGCCGCCGCCGCCGCCGCCGCCGCCGCCGCCGCCTCCTCCTCTTCCTGCCCGCTCCCCGCTCTCACTCCCATTCCCATTCCCATTCCCACTCCCGCTCCCGCTCCCGCTGCCGCTTCTCCTCCGCCTCCTCCCTCTTTTCTCTTCTCTTCTCTTCTCCTCCTCCCCCCCCCTCCTCCTCAGCCGCCCTCCGCCTAGCCCTGCACCAGTGCCCGAACTCCAGCCCTCCGCCTGCCCAGCCCAGGACCTGCAGCACCGGGCGCCCAGTCGGCACGCTGCCGCCAAGCCAAGGGGAGCCAACCTCCTCCGGCTGCCGCTGGCCACAGGGAACTCCTACTCTCTCTTTCTAGGCCGGATCCCCTGCCTGCCGCCATCGCCCAGCCACACGCCAGCCGTGCCCGGCAGCCTCCACGCCTGCCCAGGGCTGCGCCCCGCGGCTCGCGGGTCCCGGCACCAGGGGGTTCGGCGCCCCACACCACCGCGGCCCGGGCCTTCCCTCCTACCCGGCCGCCAGCAGCCCCCCCACCGCTGACGCACAGGTCGCCCGCCCTCCCCCGGCACGGCCGCCGCGCCTCCACACACTCCCACGCCGCGAGGACAGCTGAGGGCCTGGGGACCCTTGTCCCCGCTCGGTCACGGGGGCCCAAGTGGGGCAGCAGGTCGGGAAGGAGGGCGGCAGCGCACGGAATCACCCCCGCCGCACGCTCGCGTGGGCACTCACACACACACACACACACACACACACACGCCTACACAAGGGGCACACAGTCGCACACCCCGACACCCTTCGTGGCACAGAGGGATTTCCGTCCTCAGCGCCCGTTCCCTCACGGGAGGGTGGGGCGCTTCAGCGCGACCCGCACCCTCCAGCCCGGCAGCCAGTTCGAGACTGTCGCTCCCCCTCTTCATGGAGGAACGACACAGGACCCTGCGCTGTTCTTTCGTCTGCTCGGCCCTCCCCGGGTTTGCTGCTGGTTCTTCCCGGGTTGGCTACCGTCCCTTCCACCTCCGTGGAAGGGCGGTTCCCCCTGCCACATTCCCCACTTCCGCGGGGGAGCGGCACACCGCCGGCCGGCCGGCCGGCTCTCTCGGGGGCTGCACAGGTGTTCCCCTTAGATGTTCCTGGTGCATGTTGTCTCTCTCCTCCTTTATAGTCCTCTTCCGCCAATCCCAACTCGGCTGCCCACACGCCAAGTACGCTGCTCTCCTCCAATCAGGAGCAGGATCAGCTCCTGGAGGTCATCACTCAAGTTGGCAAGAGGCAGCTGCATAGAAGCTGTTTTCTCCTCTCCCAGCGCCATATTGTGGGAGAGCAGATGCATAGAATAAGTCTTAATTCCAGTAACTCAGTCCAATCCGAGTTGCTCCCCACAGAGACCACAGGCTGTGTGCTGCCTGCCTGCCACGGACCCTCTGTCCCGGGGAGGTCCTGTGGGCACGCAGCCTGTGGCCGCGGGTCTCTGCCTGGCCTGCCAAAAGGGTGCCCCGTTTGGATGCTGTGTGAGTCAGGGCTGATGGGGGAGAGGGGGACAGAGAGAGGAGAGAGAGACAGAGAGAGAGAGAGAAAGAGAGAGAGACGTGTAGGTGTTGGTGTAAGTCAGAGACAGAGGGAGAGGGTGCCTGTATTGCCTGCGAGGCTTGGTGTGGGGTCCCTCCTTTGCGCTCTGGAGGGCTTCCGCGGCTGTGGCGCGTGGCCGCCGCACGGCCAGGTGGCGCAGAGGGCCCGCGGGTTGGGCTGCGCGAGGCACCGGGCCCTGAGTGGTGGGCAACCGCGCCCTGGCGTCGTCTTCGGGCGGTGGTCGTGGTCGTGGTCGTGGTCACAGTCATTGGGCTCCCTGGGAGACAGGAGCCCGGGAGGGGCGGTGGGAGTGCAGGTGCCGGGAGCTGCTGGTGCGGCGGGCTGCGGGGTTGGGGCGGCCGGCAGGGGAGCGCCCTGGCGGGCGGTGAGTCGCTGGTTTGGGGTTGGAGGGGGCGCGCTGGATGGCGCGGGGCGTGGCCTGTGTCCCGGGGTGGGCCCCGGGGTTGGCGGTGGGGCTGCGGCAGCCGGGGACAGCTGGCCGGCCCGCCCGTGCCCGTGCCCGTGCCCGTGCCCGTGCCCAGGCCCAGGCCCAGGCCCAGGCCCGAGGCGCGGGCGGGCTGGGGCTGCCAGGTGGAGGGGTCGGGCTTCTGCCCCCTGCTGGAGCTGCGTTGGGGGTCGCAGGGGTCCCGGCGTGCGGGCTGGCGGATGGGGGCGTGGCTAGGCAGCCAGCCAAAGGCGAGCAAAAGGGGAGGGTGCCGCGGGGCAAAAGCCTACAGCACCCGGTATTCCCAGGCGGTCTCCCATCCAAGTACTAACCAGGCCCGACCCTGCTTAGCTTCCGAGATCAGACGAGATCGGGCGCGTTCAGGGTGGTATGGCCGTAGACGCCAGAGGCTGCCTCCAGGCCCCTCTTGAGTGCGCGCCCGCACAGCCGCCGCCGCCGCTGCCGCCTCCTCCTCCTCCTCCTGCCCGCTCCCCGCTCTCACTCCCATTCCCATTCCCATTCCCATTCCCGCTCCCGCTCCCGCTCCCGCTCCCGCTGCCGCTTCTCCTCCGCCTCCTCCCTCTTTTCTCTTCTCTTCTCTTCTCCTCCTCCCCCCCCCTCCTCCTCAGCCGCCCTCCGCCTAGCCCTGCACCAGTGCCCGAACTCCAGCCCTCCGCCTGCCCAGCCCAGGACCTGCAGCACCGGGCGCCCAGTCGGCACGCTGCCGCCAAGCCAAGGGGAGCCAACCTCCTCCGGCTGCCGCTGGCCACAGGGAACTCCTACTCTCTCTTTCTAGGCCGGATCCCCTGCCTGCCGCCATCGCCCAGCCACACGCCAGCCGTGCCCGGCAGCCTCCACGCCTGCCCAGGGCTGCGCCCCGCGGCTCGCGGGTCCCGGCACCAGGGGGTTCGGCGCCCCACACCACCGCGGCCCGGGCCTTCCCTCCTACCCGGCCGCCAGCAGCCCCCCCACCGCTGACGCACAGGTCGCCCGCCCTCCCCCGGCACGGCCGCCGCGCCTCCACACACTCCCACGCCGCGAGGACAGCTGAGGGCCTGGGGACCCTTGTCCCCGCTCGGTCACGGGGGCCCAAGTGGGGCAGCAGGTCGGGAAGGAGGGCGGCAGCGCACGGAATCACCCCCGCCGCACGCTCGCGTGGGCACTCACACACACACACACACACACACACGCCTACACAAGGGGCACACAGTCGCACACCCCGACACCCTTCGTGGCACAGAGGGATTTCCGTCCTCAGCGCCCGTTCCCTCACGGGAGGGTGGGGCGCTTCAGCGCGACCCGCACCCTCCAGCCCGGCAGCCAGTTCGAGACTGTCGCTCCCCCTCTTCATGGAGGAACGACACAGGACCCTGCGCTGTTCTTTCGTCTGCTCGGCCCTCCCCGGGTTTGCTGCTGGTTCTTCCCGGGTTGGCTACCGTCCCTTCCACCTCCGTGGAAGGGCGGTTCCCCCTGCCACATTCCCCACTTCCGCGGGGGAGCGGCACACCGCCGGCCGGCCGGCCGGCTCTCTCGGGGGCTGCACAGGTGTTCCCCTTAGATGTTCCTGGTGCATGTTGTCTCTCTCCTCCTTTATAGTCCTCTTCCGCCAATCCCAACTCGGCTGCCCACACGCCAAGTACGCTGCTCTCCTCCAATCAGGAGCAGGATCAGCTCCTGGAGGTCATCACTCAAGTTGGCAAGAGGCAGCTGCATAGAAGCTGTTTTCTCCTCTCCCAGCGCCATATTGTGGGAGAGCAGATGCATAGAATAAGTCTTAATTCCAGTAACTCAGTCCAATCCGAGTTGCTCCCCACAGAGACCACAGGCTGTGTGCTGCCTGCCTGCCACGGACCCTCTGTCCCGGGGAGGTCCTGTGGGCACGCAGCCTGTGGCCGCGGGTCTCTGCCTGGCCTGCCAAAAGGGTGCCCCGTTTGGATGCTGTGTGAGTCAGGGCTGATGGGGGAGAGGGGGACAGAGAGAGGAGAGAGAGACAGAGAGAGAGAGAGAAAGAGAGAGAGACGTGTAGGTGTTGGTGTAAGTCAGAGACAGAGGGAGAGGGTGCCTGTATTGCCTGCGAGGCTTGGTGTGGGGTCCCTCCTTTGCGCTCTGGAGGGCTTCCGCGGCTGTGGCGCGTGGCCGCCGCACGGCCAGGTGGTGCAGAGGGCCCGCGGGTTGGGCTGCGCGAGGCACCGGGCCCTGAGTGGTGGGCAACCGCGCCCTGGCGTCGTCTTCGGGCGGTGGTCGTGGTCGTGGTCACAGTCATTGGGCTCCCTGGGAGACAGGAGCCCGGGAGGGGCGGTGGGAGTGCAGGTGCCGGGAGCTGCTGGTGCGGCGGGCTGCGGGGTTGGGGCGGCCGGCAGGGGAGCGCCCTGGCGGGCGGTGAGTCGCTGGTTTGGGGTTGGAGGGGGCGCGCTGGATGGCGCGGGGCGTGGCCTGTGTCCCGGGGTGGGCCCCGGGGTTGGCGGTGGGGCTGCGGCAGCCGGGGACAGCTGGCCGGCCCGCCCGTGCCCGTGCCCGTGCCCGTGCCCGTGCCCAGGCCCAGGCCCAGGCCCAGGCCCGAGGCGCGGGCGGGCTGGGGCTGCCAGGTGGAGGGGTCGGGCTTCTGCCCCCTGCTGGAGCTGCGTTGGGGGTCGCAGGGGTCCCGGCGTGCGGGCTGGCGGATGGGGGCGTGGCTAGGCAGCCAGCCAAAGGCGAGCAAAAGGGGAGGGTGCCGCGGGGCAAAAGCCTACAGCACCCGGTATTCCCAGGCGGTCTCCCATCCAAGTACTAACCAGGCCCGACCCTGCTTAGCTTCCGAGATCAGACGAGATCGGGCGCGTTCAGGGTGGTATGGCCGTAGACGCCAGAGGCTGCCTCCAGGCCCCTCTTGAGTGCGCGCCCGCACAGCCGCCGCCGCCGCCGCCGCCGCCGCCGCCGCCGCCGCCGCCTCCTCTTCCTGCCCGCTCCCCGCTCTCACTCCCATTCCCATTCCCATTCCCACTCCCGCTCCCGCTCCCGCTGCCGCTTCTCCTCCGCCTCCTCCCTCTTTTCTCTTCTCTTCTCTTCTCCTCCTCCCCCCCCCTCCTCCTCAGCCGCCCTCCGCCTAGCCCTGCACCAGTGCCCGAACTCCAGCCCTCCGCCTGCCCAGCCCAGGACCTGCAGCACCGGGCGCCCAGTCGGCACGCTGCCGCCAAGCCAAGGGGAGCCAACCTCCTCCGGCTGCCGCTGGCCACAGGGAACTCCTACTCTCTCTTTCTAGGCCGGATCCCCTGCCTGCCGCCATCGCCCAGCCACACGCCAGCCGTGCCCGGCAGCCTCCACGCCTGCCCAGGGCTGCGCCCCGCGGCTCGCGGGTCCCGGCACCAGGGGGTTCGGCGCCCCACACCACCGCGGCCCGGGCCTTCCCTCCTACCCGGCCGCCAGCAGCCCCCCCACCGCTGACGCACAGGTCGCCCGCCCTCCCCCGGCACGGCCGCCGCGCCTCCACACACTCCCACGCCGCGAGGACAGCTGAGGGCCTGGGGACCCTTGTCCCCGCTCGGTCACGGGGGCCCAAGTGGGGCAGCAGGTCGGGAAGGAGGGCGGCAGCGCACGGAATCACCCCCGCCGCACGCTCGCGTGGGCACTCACACACACACACACACACACACACACACACGCCTACACAAGGGGCACACAGTCGCACACCCCGACACCCTTCGTGGCACAGAGGGATTTCCGTCCTCAGCGCCCGTTCCCTCACGGGAGGGTGGGGCGCTTCAGCGCGACCCGCACCCTCCAGCCCGGCAGCCAGTTCGAGACTGTCGCTCCCCCTCTTCATGGAGGAACGACACAGGACCCTGCGCTGTTCTTTCGTCTGCTCGGCCCTCCCCGGGTTTGCTGCTGGTTCTTCCCGGGTTGGCTACCGTCCCTTCCACCTCCGTGGAAGGGCGGTTCCCCCTGCCACATTCCCCACTTCCGCGGGGGAGCGGCACACCGCCGGCCGGCCGGCCGGCTCTCTCGGGGGCTGCACAGGTGTTCCCCTTAGATGTTCCTGGTGCATGTTGTCTCTCTCCTCCTTTATAGTCCTCTTCCGCCAATCCCAACTCGGCTGCCCACACGCCAAGTACGCTGCTCTCCTCCAATCAGGAGCAGGATCAGCTCCTGGAGGTCATCACTCAAGTTGGCAAGAGGCAGCTGCATAGAAGCTGTTTTCTCCTCTCCCAGCGCCATATTGTGGGAGAGCAGATGCATAGAATAAGTCTTAATTCCAGTAACTCAGTCCAATCCGAGTTGCTCCCCACAGAGACCACAGGCTGTGTGCTGCCTGCCTGCCACGGACCCTCTGTCCCGGGGAGGTCCTGTGGGCACGCAGCCTGTGGCCGCGGGTCTCTGCCTGGCCTGCCAAAAGGGTGCCCCGTTTGGATGCTGTGTGAGTCAGGGCTGATGGGGGAGAGGGGGACAGAGAGAGGAGAGAGAGACAGAGAGAGAGAGAGAAAGAGAGAGAGACGTGTAGGTGTTGGTGTAAGTCAGAGACAGAGGGAGAGGGTGCCTGTATTGCCTGCGAGGCTTGGTGTGGGGTCCCTCCTTTGCGCTCTGGAGGGCTTCCGCGGCTGTGGCGCGTGGCCGCCGCACGGCCAGGTGGCGCAGAGGGCCCGCGGGTTGGGCTGCGCGAGGCACCGGGCCCTGAGTGGTGGGCAACCGCGCCCTGGCGTCGTCTTCGGGCGGTGGTCGTGGTCGTGGTCACAGTCATTGGGCTCCCTGGGAGACAGGAGCCCGGGAGGGGCGGTGGGAGTGCAGGTGCCGGGAGCTGCTGGTGCGGCGGGCTGCGGGGTTGGGGCGGCCGGCAGGGGAGCGCCCTGGCGGGCGGTGAGTCGCTGGTTTGGGGTTGGAGGGGGCGCGCTGGATGGCGCGGGGCGTGGCCTGTGTCCCGGGGTGGGCCCCGGGGTTGGCGGTGGGGCTGCGGCAGCCGGGGACAGCTGGCCGGCCCGCCCGTGCCCGTGCCCGTGCCCGTGCCCGTGCCCAGGCCCAGGCCCAGGCCCAGGCCCAGGCCCGAGGCGCGGGCGGGCTGGGGCTGCCAGGTGGAGGGGTCGGGCTTCTGCCCCCTGCTGGAGCTGCGTTGGGGGTCGCAGGGGTCCCGGCGTGCGGGCTGGCGGATGGGGGCGTGGCTAGGCAGCCAGCCAAAGGCGAGCAAAAGGGGAGGGTGCCGCGGGGCAAAAGCCTACAGCACCCGGTATTCCCAGGCGGTCTCCCATCCAAGTACTAACCAGGCCCGACCCTGCTTAGCTTCCGAGATCAGACGAGATCGGGCGCGTTCAGGGTGGTATGGCCGTAGACGCCAGAGGCTGCCTCCAGGCCCCTCTTGAGTGCGCGCCCGCACAGCCGCCGCCGCCGCCGCCGCCGCCGCCGCCGCCGCCGCCTCCTCTTCCTGCCCGCTCCCCGCTCTCACTCCCATTCCCATTCCCATTCCCACTCCCGCTCCCGCTCCCGCTGCCGCTTCTCCTCCGCCTCCTCCCTCTTTTCTCTTCTCTTCTCTTCTCCTCCTCCCCCCCCCTCCTCCTCAGCCGCCCTCCGCCTAGCCCTGCACCAGTGCCCGAACTCCAGCCCTCCGCCTGCCCAGCCCAGGACCTGCAGCACCGGGCGCCCAGTCGGCACGCTGCCGCCAAGCCAAGGGGAGCCAACCTCCTCCGGCTGCCGCTGGCCACAGGGAACTCCTACTCTCTCTTTCTAGGCCGGATCCCCTGCCTGCCGCCATCGCCCAGCCACACGCCAGCCGTGCCCGGCAGCCTCCACGCCTGCCCAGGGCTGCGCCCCGCGGCTCGCGGGTCCCGGCACCAGGGGGTTCGGCGCCCCACACCACCGCGGCCCGGGCCTTCCCTCCTACCCGGCCGCCAGCAGCCCCCCCACCGCTGACGCACAGGTCGCCCGCCCTCCCCCGGCACGGCCGCCGCGCCTCCACACACTCCCACGCCGCGAGGACAGCTGAGGGCCTGGGGACCCTTGTCCCCGCTCGGTCACGGGGGCCCAAGTGGGGCAGCAGGTCGGGAAGGAGGGCGGCAGCGCACGGAATCACCCCCGCCGCACGCTCGCGTGGGCACTCACACACACACACACACACACACACACACGCCTACACAAGGGGCACACAGTCGCACACCCCGACACCCTTCGTGGCACAGAGGGATTTCCGTCCTCAGCGCCCGTTCCCTCACGGGAGGGTGGGGCGCTTCAGCGCGACCCGCACCCTCCAGCCCGGCAGCCAGTTCGAGACTGTCGCTCCCCCTCTTCATGGAGGAACGACACAGGACCCTGCGCTGTTCTTTCGTCTGCTCGGCCCTCCCCGGGTTTGCTGCTGGTTCTTCCCGGGTTGGCTACCGTCCCTTCCACCTCCGTGGAAGGGCGGTTCCCCCTGCCACATTCCCCACTTCCGCGGGGGAGCGGCACACCGCCGGCCGGCCGGCCGGCTCTCTCGGGGGCTGCACAGGTGTTCCCCTTAGATGTTCCTGGTGCATGTTGTCTCTCTCCTCCTTTATAGTCCTCTTCCGCCAATCCCAACTCGGCTGCCCACACGCCAAGTACGCTGCTCTCCTCCAATCAGGAGCAGGATCAGCTCCTGGAGGTCATCACTCAAGTTGGCAAGAGGCAGCTGCATAGAAGCTGTTTTCTCCTCTCCCAGCGCCATATTGTGGGAGAGCAGATGCATAGAATAAGTCTTAATTCCAGTAACTCAGTCCAATCCGAGTTGCTCCCCACAGAGACCACAGGCTGTGTGCTGCCTGCCTGCCACGGACCCTCTGTCCCGGGGAGGTCCTGTGGGCACGCAGCCTGTGGCCGCGGGTCTCTGCCTGGCCTGCCAAAAGGGTGCCCCGTTTGGATGCTGTGTGAGTCAGGGCTGATGGGGGAGAGGGGGACAGAGAGAGGAGAGAGAGACAGAGAGAGAGAGAGAAAGAGAGAGAGACGTGTAGGTGTTGGTGTAAGTCAGAGACAGAGGGAGAGGGTGCCTGTATTGCCTGCGAGGCTTGGTGTGGGGTCCCTCCTTTGCGCTCTGGAGGGCTTCCGCGGCTGTGGCGCGTGGCCGCCGCACGGCCAGGTGGCGCAGAGGGCCCGCGGGTTGGGCTGCGCGAGGCACCGGGCCCTGAGTGGTGGGCAACCGCGCCCTGGCGTCGTCTTCGGGCGGTGGTCGTGGTCGTGGTCGTGGTCACAGTCATTGGGCTCCCTGGGAGACAGGAGCCCGGGAGGGGCGGTGGGAGTGCAGGTGCCGGGAGCTGCTGGTGCGGCGGGCTGCGGGGTTGGGGCGGCCGGCAGGGGAGCGCCCTGGCGGGCGGTGAGTCGCTGGTTTGGGGTTGGAGGGGGCGCGCTGGATGGCGCGGGGCGTGGCCTGTGTCCCGGGGTGGGCCCCGGGGTTGGCGGTGGGGCTGCGGCAGCCGGGGACAGCTGGCCGGCCCGCCCGTGCCCGTGCCCGTGCCCGTGCCCGTGCCCAGGCCCAGGCCCAGGCCCAGGCCCAGGCCCAGGCCCGAGGCGCAGGCGGGCTGGGGCTGCCAGGTGGAGGGGTCGGGCTTCTGCCCCCTGCTGGAGCTGCGTTGGGGGTCGCAGGGGTCCCGGCGTGCGGGCTGGCGGATGGGGGCGTGGCTAGGCAGCCAGCCAAAGGCGAGCAAAAGGGGAGGGTGCCGCGGGGCAAAAGCCTACAGCACCCGGTATTCCCAGGCGGTCTCCCATCCAAGTACTAACCAGGCCCGACCCTGTTTAGCTTCCGAGATCAGACGAGATCGGGCGCGTTCAGGGTGGTATGGCCGTAGACGCCAGAGGCTGCCTCCAGGCCCCTCTTGAGTGCGCGCCCGCACAGCCGCCGCCGCCGCCGCCGCCGCCTCCTCCTCCTCCTCCTGCCCGCTCCCCGCTCTCACTCCCATTCCCATTCCCATTCCCATTCCCGCTCCCGCTCCCGCTCCCGCTCCCGCTGCCGCTTCTCCTCCGCCTCCTCCCTCTTTTCTCTTCTCTTCTCTTCTCCTCCTCCCCCCCCCCTCCTCAGCCGCCCTCCGCCTAGCCCTGCACCAGTGCCCGAACTCCAGCCCTCCGCCTGCCCAGCCCAGGACCTGCAGCACCGGGCGCCCAGTCGGCACGCTGCCGCCAAGCCAAGGGGAGCCAACCTCCTCCGGCTGCCGCTGGCCACAGGGAACTCCTACTCTCTCTTTCTAGGCCGGATCCCCTGCCTGCCGCCATCGCCCAGCCACACGCCAGCCGTGCCCGGCAGCCTCCACGCCTGCCCAGGGCTGCGCCCCGCGGCTCGCGGGTCCCGGCACCAGGGGGTTCGGCGCCCCACACCACCGCGGCCCGGGCCTTCCCTCCTACCCGGCCGCCAGCAGCCCCCCCACCGCTGACGCACAGGTCGCCCGCCCTCCCCCGGCACGGCCGCCGCGCCTCCACACACTCCCACGCCGCGAGGACAGCTGAGGGCCTGGGGACCCTTGTCCCCGCTCGGTCACGGGGGCCCAAGTGGGGCAGCAGGTCGGGAAGGAGGGCGGCAGCACACGGAATCACCCCCGCCGCACGCTCGCGTGGGCACTCACACACACACACACACACACACACACACGCCTACACAAGGGGCACACAGTCGCACACCCCGACACCCTTCGTGGCACAGAGGGATTTCCGTCCTCAGCGCCCGTTCCCTCACGGGAGGGTGGGGCGCTTCAGCGCGACCCGCACCCTCCAGCCCGGCAGCCAGTTCGAGACTGTCGCTCCCCCTCTTCATGGAGGAACGACACAGGACCCTGCGCTGTTCTTTCGTCTGCTCGGCCCTCCCCGGGTTTGCTGCTGGTTCTTCCCGGGTTGGCTACCGTCCCTTCCACCTCCGTGGAAGGGCGGTTCCCCCTGCCACATTCCCCACTTCCGCGGGGGAGCGGCACACCGCCGGCCGGCCGGCCGGCTCTCTCGGGGGCTGCACAGGTGTTCCCCTTAGATGTTCCTGGTGCATGTTGTCTCTCTCCTCCTTTATAGTCCTCTTCCGCCAATCCCAACTCGGCTGCCCACACGCCAAGTACACTGCTCTCCTCCAATCAGGAGCAGGATCAGCTCCTGGAGGTCATCACTCAAGTTGGCAAGAGGCAGCTGCATAGAAGCTGTTTTCTCCTCTCCCAGCGCCATATTGTGGGAGAGCAGATGCATAGAATAAGTCTTAATTCCAGTAACTCAGTCCAATCCGAGTTGCTCCCCACAGAGACCACAGGCTGTGTGCTGCCTGCCTGCCACGGACCCTCTGTCCCGGGGAGGTCCTGTGGGCACGCAGCCTGTGGCCGCGGGTCTCTGCCTGGCCTGCCAAAAGGGTGCCCCGTTTGGATGCTGTGTGAGTCAAGGCTGATGGGGGAGAGGGGGACAGAGAGAGGAGAGAGAGACAGAGAGAGAGAGAGAAAGAGAGAGAGACGTGTAGGTGTTGGTGTAAGTCAGAGACAGAGGGAGAGGGTGCCTGTATTGCCTGCGAGGCTTGGTGTGGGGTCCCTCCTTTGCGCTCTGGAGGGCTTCCGCGGCTGTGGCGCGTGGCCGCCGCACGGCCAGGTGGCGCAGAGGGCCCGCGGGTTGGGCTGCGCGAGGCACCGGGCCCTGAGTGGTGGGCAACCGCGCCCTGGCGTCGTCTTCGGGCGGTGGTCGTGGTCGTGGTCGTGGTCACAGTCATTGGGCTCCCTGGGAGACAGGAGCCCGGGAGGGGCGGTGGGAGTGCAGGTGCCGGGAGCTGCTGGTGCGGCGGGCTGCGGGGTTGGGGCGGCCGGCAGGGGAGCGCCCTGGCGGGCGGTGAGTCGCTGGTTTGGGGTTGGAGGGGGCGCGCTGGATGGCGCGGGGCGTGGCCTGTGTCCCGGGGTGGGCCCCGGGGTTGGCGGTGGGGCTGCGGCAGCCGGGGACAGCTGGCCGGCCCGCCCGTGCCCGTGCCCGTGCCCGTGCCCGTGCCCAGGCCCAGGCCCAGGCCCAGGCCCAGGCCCGAGGCGCGGGCGGGCTGGGGCTGCCAGGTGGAGGGGTCGGGCTTCTGCCCCCTGCTGGAGCTGCGTTGGGGGTCGCAGGGGTCCCGGCGTGCGGGCTGGCGGATGGGGGCGTGGCTAGGCAGCCAGCCAAAGGCGAGCAAAAGGGGAGGGTGCCGCGGGGCAAAAGCCTACAGCACCCGGTATTCCCAGGCGGTCTCCCATCCAAGTACTAACCAGGCCCGACCCTGTTTAGCTTCCGAGATCAGACGAGATCGGGCGCGTTCAGGGTGGTATGGCCGTAGACGCCAGAGGCTGCCTCCAGGCCCCTCTTGAGTGCGCGCCCGCACAGCCGCCGCCGCCGCCGCCGCCGCCTCCTCCTCCTCCTCCTGCCCGCTCCCCGCTCTCACTCCCATTCCCATTCCCATTCCCATTCCCGCTCCCGCTCCCGCTCCCGCTCCCGCTGCCGCTTCTCCTCCGCCTCCTCCCTCTTTTCTCTTCTCTTCTCTTCTCCTCCTCCCCCCCCCTCCTCCTCAGCCGCCCTCCGCCTAGCCCTGCACCAGTGCCCGAACTCCAGCCCTCCGCCTGCCCAGCCCAGGACCTGCAGCACCGGGCGCCCAGTCGGCACGCTGCCGCCAAGCCAAGGGGAGCCAACCTCCTCCGGCTGCCGCTGGCCACAGGGAACTCCTACTCTCTCTTTCTAGGCCGGATCCCCTGCCTGCCGCCATCGCCCAGCCACACGCCAGCCGTGCCCGGCAGCCTCCACGCCTGCCCAGGGCTGCGCCCCGCGGCTCGCGGGTCCCGGCACCAGGGGGTTCGGCGCCCCACACCACCGCGGCCCGGGCCTTCCCTCCTACCCGGCCGCCAGCAGCCCCCCCACCGCTGACGCACAGGTCGCCCGCCCTCCCCCGGCACGGCCGCCGCGCCTCCACACACTCCCACGCCGCGAGGACAGCTGAGGGCCTGGGGACCCTTGTCCCCGCTCGGTCACGGGGGCCCAAGTGGGGCAGCAGGTCGGGAAGGAGGGCGGCAGCGCACGGAATCACCCCCGCCGCACGCTCGCGTGGGCACTCACACACACACACACACACACACACGCCTACACAAGGGGCACACAGTCGCACACCCCGACACCCTTCGTGGCACAGAGGGATTTCCGTCCTCAGCGCCCGTTCCCTCACGGGAGGGTGGGGCGCTTCAGCGCGACCCGCACCCTCCAGCCCGGCAGCCAGTTCGAGACTGTCGCTCCCCCTCTTCATGGAGGAACGACACAGGACCCTGCGCTGTTCTTTCGTCTGCTCGGCCCTCCCCGGGTTTGCTGCTGGTTCTTCCCGGGTTGGCTACCGTCCCTTCCACCTCCGTGGAAGGGCGGTTCCCCCTGCCACATTCCCCACTTCCGCGGGGGAGCGGCACACCGCCGGCCGGCCGGCCGGCTCTCTCGGGGGCTGCACAGGTGTTCCCCTTAGATGTTCCTGGTGCATGTTGTCTCTCTCCTCCTTTATAGTCCTCTTCCGCCAATCCCAACTCGGCTGCCCACACGCCAAGTACGCTGCTCTCCTCCAATCAGGAGCAGGATCAGCTCCTGGAGGTCATCACTCAAGTTGGCAAGAGGCAGCTGCATAGAAGCTGTTTTCTCCTCTCCCAGCGCCATATTGTGGGAGAGCAGATGCATAGAATAAGTCTTAATTCCAGTAACTCAGTCCAATCCGAGTTGCTCCCCACAGAGACCACAGGCTGTGTGCTGCCTGCCTGCCACGGACCCTCTGTCCCGGGGAGGTCCTGTGGGCACGCAGCCTGTGGCCGCGGGTCTCTGCCTGGCCTGCCAAAAGGGTGCCCCGTTTGGATGCTGTGTGAGTCAGGGCTGATGGGGGAGAGGGGGACAGAGAGAGGAGAGAGAGACAGAGAGAGAGAGAGAAAGAGAGAGAGACGTGTAGGTGTTGGTGTAAGTCAGAGACAGAGGGAGAGGGTGCCTGTATTGCCTGCGAGGCTTGGTGTGGGGTCCCTCCTTTGCGCTCTGGAGGGCTTCCGCGGCTGTGGCGCGTGGCCGCCGCACGGCCAGGTGGCGCAGAGGGCCCGCGGGTTGGGCTGCGCGAGGCACCGGGCCCTGAGTGGTGGGCAACCGCGCCCTGGCGTCGTCTTCGGGCGGTGGTCGTGGTCGTGGTCGTGGTCACAGTCATTGGGCTCCCTGGGAGACAGGAGCCCGGGAGGGGCGGTGGGAGTGCAGGTGCCGGGAGCTGCTGGTGCGGCGGGCTGCGGGGTTGGGGCGGCCGGCAGGGGAGCGCCCTGGCGGGCGGTGAGTCGCTGGTTTGGGGTTGGAGGGGGCGCGCTGGATGGCGCGGGGCGTGGCCTGTGTCCCGGGGTGGGCCCCGGGGTTGGCGGTGGGGCTGCGGCAGCCGGGGACAGCTGGCCGGCCCGCCCGTGCCCGTGCCCGTGCCCGTGCCCGTGCCCAGGCCCAGGCCCAGGCCCAGGCCCAGGCCCGAGGCGCGGGCGGGCTGGGGCTGCCAGGTGGAGGGGTCGGGCTTCTGCCCCCTGCTGGAGCTGCGTTGGGGGTCGCAGGGGTCCCGGCGTGCGGGCTGGCGGATGGGGGCGTGGCTAGGCAGCCAGCCAAAGGCGAGCAAAAGGGGAGGGTGCCGCGGGGCAAAAGCCTACAGCACCCGGTATTCCCAGGCGGTCTCCCATCCAAGTACTAACCAGGCCCGACCCTGCTTAGCTTCCGAGATCAGACGAGATCGGGCGCGTTCAGGGTGGTATGGCCGTAGACGCCAGAGGCTGCCTCCAGGCCCCTCTTGAGTGCGCGCCCGCACAGCCGCCGCCGCCGCCGCCGCCGCCTCCTCCTGCCCGCTCCCGGCTCTCACTCCCATTCCCATTCCCATTCCCATTCCCGCTCCCGCTCCCGCTCCCGCTCCCGCTGCCGCTTCTCCTCCGCCTCCTCCCTCTTTTCTCTTCTCTTCTCTTCTCCTCCTCCCCCCCCTCCTCCTCAGCCGCCCTCCGCCTAGCCCTGCACCAGTGCCCGAACTCCAGCCCTCCGCCTGCCCAGCCCAGGACCTGCAGCACCGGGCGCCCAGTCGGCACGCTGCCGCCAAGCCAAGGGGAGCCAACCTCCTCCGGCTGCCGCTGGCCACAGGGAACTCCTACTCTCTCTTTCTAGGCCGGATCCCCTGCCTGCCGCCATCGCCCAGCCACACGCCAGCCGTGCCCGGCAGCCTCCACGCCTGCCCAGGGCTGCGCCCCGCGGCTCGCGGGTCCCGGCACCAGGGGGTTCGGCGCCCCACACCACCGCGGCCCGGGCCTTCCCTCCTACCCGGCCGCCAGCAGCCCCCCCACCGCTGACGCACAGGTCGCCCGCCCTCCCCCGGCACGGCCGCCGCGCCTACACACACTCCCACGCCGCGAGGACAGCTGAGGGCCTGGGGACCCTTGTCCCCGCTCGGTCACGGGGGCCCAAGTGGGGCAGCAGGTCGGGAAGGAGGGCGGCAGCGCACGGAATCACCCCCGCCGCACGCTCGCGTGGGCACTCACACACACACACACACACACACACGCCTACACAAGGGGCACACAGTCGCACACCCCGACACCCTTCGTGGCACAGAGGGATTTCCGTCCTCAGCGCCCGTTCCCTCACGGGAGGGTGGGGCGCTTCAGCGCGACCCGCACCCTCCAGCCCGGCAGCCAGTTCGAGACTGTCGCTCCCCCTCTTCATGGAGGAACGACACAGGACCCTGCGCTGTTCTTTCGTCTGCTCGGCCCTCCCCGGGTTTGCTGCTGGTTCTTCCCGGGTTGGCTACCGTCCCTTCCACCTCCGTGGAAGGGCGGTTCCCCCTGCCACATTCCCCACTTCCGCGGGGGAGCGGCACACCGCCGGCCGGCCGGCCGGCTCTCTCGGGGGCTGCACAGGTGTTCCCCTTAGATGTTCCTGGTGCATGTTGTCTCTCTCCTCCTTTATAGTCCTCTTCCGCCAATCCCAACTCGGCTGCCCACACGCCGAGTACGCTGTTCTCCTCCAATCAGGAGCAGGATCAGCTCCTGGAGGTCATCACTCAAGTTGGCAAGAGGCAGCTGCATAGAAGCTGTTTGCTCCTCTCCCAGCGCCATATTGTGGGAGAGCAGATGCATAGAATAAGTCTTAATTCCAGTAACTCAATCCAATCCGAGTTGCTCCCCACAGAGACCACAGGCTGTGTGCTGCCTGCCTGCCACGGACCCTCTGTCCCGGGGAGGTCCTGTGGGCACGCAGCCTGTGGCCGCGGGTCTCTGCCTGGCCTGCCAAAAGGGTGCCCCGTTTGGATGCTGTGTGAGTCAGGGCTGATGGGGGAGAGGGGGACAGAGAGAGGAGAGAGAGACAGAGAGAGAGAGAGAAAGAGAGAGAGACGTGTAGGTGTTGGTGTAAGTCAGAGACAGAGGGAGAGGGTGCCTGTATTGCCTGCGAGGCTTGGTGTGGGGTCCCTCCTTTGCGCTCTGGAGGGCTTCCGCGGCTGTGGCGCGTGGCCGCCGCACGGCCAGGTGGCGCAGAGGGCCCGCGGGTTGGGCTGCGCGAGGCACCGGGCCCTGAGTGGTGGGCAACCGCGCCCTGGCGTCGTCTTCGGGCGGTGGTCGTGGTCGTGGTCGTGGTCACAGTCATTGGGCTCCCTGGGAGACAGGAGCCCGGGAGGGGCGGTGGGAGTGCAGGTGCCGGGAGCTGCTGGTGCGGCGGGCTGCGGGGTTGGGGCGGCCGGCAGGGGAGCGCCCTGGCGGGCGGTGAGTCGCTGGTTTGGGGTTGGAGGGGGCGCGCTGGATGGCGCGGGGCGTGGCCTGTGTCCCGGGGTGGGCCCCGGGGTTGGCGGTGGGGCTGCGGCAGCCGGGGACAGCTGGCCGGCCCGCCCGTGCCCGTGCCCGTGCCCGTGCCCGTGCCCAGGCCCAGGCCCAGGCCCAGGCCCAGGCCCGAGGCGCGGGCGGGCTGGGGCTGCCAGGTGGAGGGGTCGGGCTTCTGCCCCCTGCTGGAGCTGCGTTGGGGGTCGCAGGGGTCCCGGCGTGCGGGCTGGCGGATGGGGGCGTGGCTAGGCAGCCAGCCAAAGGCGAGCAAAAGGGGAGGGTGCCGCGGGGCAAAAGCCTACAGCACCCGGTATTCCCAGGCGGTCTCCCATCCAAGTACTAACCAGGCCCGACCCTGCTTAGCTTCCGAGATCAGACGAGATCGGGCGCGTTCAGGGTGGTATGGCCGTAGACGCCAGAGGCTGCCTCCAGGCCCCTCTTGAGTGCGCGCCCGCACAGCCGCCGCCGCCGCCGCCGCCGCCGCCGCCGCCTCCTCCTCCTCCTCCTGCCCGCTCCCCGCTCTCACTCCCATTCCCATTCCCATTCCCATTCCCATTCCCGCTCCCGCTCCCGCTCCCGCTCCCGCTGCCGCTTCTCCTCCGCCTCCTCCCTCTTTTCTCTTCTCTTCTCTTCTCCTCCTCCCCCCCCTCCTCCTCAGCCGCCCTCCGCCTAGCCCTGCACCAGTGCCCGAACTCCAGCCCTCCGCCTGCCCAGCCCAGGACCTGCAGCACCGGGCGCCCAGTCGGCACGCTGCCGCCAAGCCAAGGGGAGCCAACCTCCTCCGGCTGCCGCTGGCCACAGGGAACTCCTACTCTCTCTTTCTAGGCCGGATCCCCTGCCTGCCGCCATCGCCCAGCCACACGCCAGCCGTGCCCGGCAGCCTCCACGCCTGCCCAGGGCTGCGCCCCGCGGCTCGCGGGTCCCGGCACCAGGGGGTTCGGCGCCCCACACCACCGCGGCCCGGGCCTTCCCTCCTACCCGGCCGCCAGCAGCCCCCCCACCGCTGACGCACAGGTCGCCCGCCCTCCCCCGGCACGGCCGCCGCGCCTCCACACACTCCCACGCCGCGAGGACAGCTGAGGGCCTGGGGACCCTTGTCCCCGCTCGGTCACGGGGGCCCAAGTGGGGCAGCAGGTCGGGAAGGAGGGCGGCAGCGCACGGAATCACCCCCGCCGCACGCTCGCGTGGGCACTCACACACACACACACACACACACACACACACGCCTACACAAGGGGCACACAGTCGCACACCCCGACACCCTTCGTGGCACAGAGGGATTTCCGTCCTCAGCGCCCGTTCCCTCACGGGAGGGTGGGGCGCTTCAGCGCGACCCGCACCCTCCAGCCCGGCAGCCAGTTCGAGACTGTCGCTCCCCCTCTTCATGGAGGAACGACACAGGACCCTGCGCTGTTCTTTCGTCTGCTCGGCCCTCCCCGGGTTTGCTGCTGGTTCTTCCCGGGTTGGCTACCGTCCCTTCCACCTCCGTGGAAGGGCGGTTCCCCCTGCCACATTCCCCACTTCCGCGGGGGAGCGGCACACCGCCGGCCGGCCGGCCGGCTCTCTCGGGGGCTGCACAGGTGTTCCCCTTAGATGTTCCTGGTGCATGTTGTCTCTCTCCTCCTTTATAGTCCTCTTCCGCCAATCCCAACTCGGCTGCCCACACGCCAAGTACGCTGCTCTCCTCCAATCAGGAGCAGGATCAGCTCCTGGAGGTCATCACTCAAGTTGGCAAGAGGCAGCTGCATAGAAGCTGTTTTCTCCTCTCCCAGCGCCATATTGTGGGAGAGCAGATGCATAGAATAAGTCTTAATTCCAGTAACTCAGTCCAATCCGAGTTGCTCCCCACAGAGACCACAGGCTGTGTGCTGCCTGCCTGCCACGGACCCTCTGTCCCGGGGAGGTCCTGTGGGCACGCAGCCTGTGGCCGCGGGTCTCTGCCTGGCCTGCCAAAAGGGTGCCCCGTTTGGATGCTGTGTGAGTCAGGGCTGATGGGGGAGAGGGGGACAGAGAGAGGAGAGAGAGACAGAGAGAGAGAGAGAAAGAGAGAGAGACGTGTAGGTGTTGGTGTAAGTCAGAGACAGAGGGAGAGGGTGCCTGTATTGCCTGCGAGGCTTGGTGTGGGGTCCCTCCTTTGCGCTCTGGAGGGCTTCCGCGGCTGTGGCGCGTGGCCGCCGCACGGCCAGGTGGCGCAGAGGGCCCGCGGGTTGGGCTGCGCGAGGCACCGGGCCCTGAGTGGTGGGCAACCGCGCCCTGGCGTCGTCTTCGGGCGGTGGTCGTGGTCGTGGTCGTGGTCACAGTCATTGGGCTCCCTGGGAGACAGGAGCCCGGGAGGGGCGGTGGGAGTGCAGGTGCCGGGAGCTGCTGGTGCGGCGGGCTGCGGGGTTGGGGCGGCCGGCAGGGGAGCGCCCTGGCGGGCGGTGAGTCGCTGGTTTGGGGTTGGAGGGGGCGCGCTGGATGGCGCGGGGCGTGGCCTGTGTCCCGGGGTGGGCCCCGGGGTTGGCGGTGGGGCTGCGGCAGCCGGGGACAGCTGGCCGGCCCGCCCGTGCCCGTGCCCGTGCCCGTGCCCGTGCCCAGGCCCAGGCCCAGGCCCAGGCCCAGGCCCGAGGCGCGGGCGGGCTGGGGCTGCCAGGTGGAGGGGTCGGGCTTCTGCCCCCTGCTGGAGCTGCGTTGGGGGTCGCAGGGGTCCCGGCGTGCGGGCTGGCGGATGGGGGCGTGGCTAGGCAGCCAGCCAAAGGCGAGGGTGCCGCGGGGCAAAAGCCTACAGCACCCGGTATTCCCAGGCGGTCTCCCATCCAAGTACTAACCAGGCCCGACCCTGCTTAGCTTCCGAGATCAGACGAGATCGGGCGCGTTCAGGGTGGTATGGCCGTAGACGCCAGAGGCTGCCTCCAGGCCCCTCTTGAGTGCGCGCCCGCACAGCCGCCGCCGCCGCCGCCGCCGCCGCCGCCGCCGCCGCCGCCGCCTCCTCTTCCTGCCCGCTCCCCGCTCTCACTCCCATTCCCATTCCCATTCCCACTCCCGCTCCCGCTCCCGCTGCCGCTTCTCCTCCGCCTCCTCCCTCTTTTCTCTTCTCTTCTCTTCTCCTCCTCCCCCCCCCTCCTCCTCAGCCGCCCTCCGCCTAGCCCTGCACCAGTGCCCGAACTCCAGCCCTCCGCCTGCCCAGCCCAGGACCTGCAGCACCGGGCGCCCAGTCGGCACGCTGCCGCCAAGCCAAGGGGAGCCAACCTCCTCCGGCTGCCGCTGGCCACAGGGAACTCCTACTCTCTCTTTCTAGGCCGGATCCCCTGCCTGCCGCCATCGCCCAGCCACACGCCAGCCGTGCCCGGCAGCCTCCACGCCTGCCCAGGGCTGCGCCCCGCGGCTCGCGGGTCCCGGCACCAGGGGGTTCGGCGCCCCACACCACCGCGGCCCGGGCCTTCCCTCCTACCCGGCCGCCAGCAGCCCCCCCACCGCTGACGCACAGGTCGCCCGCCCTCCCCCGGCACGGCCGCCGCGCCTCCACACACTCCCACGCCGCGAGGACAGCTGAGGGCCTGGGGACCCTTGTCCCCGCTCGGTCACGGGGGCCCAAGTGGGGCAGCAGGTCGGGAAGGAGGGCGGCAGCGCACGGAATCACCCCCGCCGCACGCTCGCGTGGGCACTCACACACACACACACACACACACACACACGCCTACACAAGGGGCACACAGTCGCACACCCCGACACCCTTCGTGGCACAGAGGGATTTCCGTCCTCAGCGCCCGTTCCCTCACGGGAGGGTGGGGCGCTTCAGCGCGACCCGCACCCTCCAGCCCGGCAGCCAGTTCGAGACTGTCGCTCCCCCTCTTCATGGAGGAACGACACAGGACCCTGCGCTGTTCTTTCGTCTGCTCGGCCCTCCCCGGGTTTGCTGCTGGTTCTTCCCGGGTTGGCTACCGTCCCTTCCACCTCCGTGGAAGGGCGGTTCCCCCTGCCACATTCCCCACTTCCGCGGGGGAGCGGCACACCGCCGGCCGGCCGGCCGGCTCTCTCGGGGGCTGCACAGGTGTTCCCCTTAGATGTTCCTGGTGCATGTTGTCTCTCTCCTCCTTTATAGTCCTCTTCCGCCAATCCCAACTCGGCTGCCCACACGCCAAGTACGCTGCTCTCCTCCAATCAGGAGCAGGATCAGCTCCTGGAGGTCATCACTCAAGTTGGCAAGAGGCAGCTGCATAGAAGCTGTTTTCTCCTCTCCCAGCGCCATATTGTGGGAGAGCAGATGCATAGAATAAGTCTTAATTCCAGTAACTCAGTCCAATCCGAGTTGCTCCCCACAGAGACCACAGGCTGTGTGCTGCCTGCCTGCCACGGACCCTCTGTCCCGGGGAGGTCCTGTGGGCACGCAGCCTGTGGCCGCGGGTCTCTGCCTGGCCTGCCAAAAGGGTGCCCCGTTTGGATGCTGTGTGAGTCAGGGCTGATGGGGGAGAGGGGGACAGAGAGAGGAGAGAGAGACAGAGAGAGAGAGAGAAAGAGAGAGAGACGTGTAGGTGTTGGTGTAAGTCAGAGACAGAGGGAGAGGGTGCCTGTATTGCCTGCGAGGCTTGGTGTGGGGTCCCTCCTTTGCGCTCTGGAGGGCTTCCGCGGCTGTGGCGCGTGGCCGCCGCACGGCCAGGTGGCGCAGAGGGCCCGCGGGTTGGGCTGCGCGAGGCACCGGGCCCTGAGTGGTGGGCAACCGCGCCCTGGCGTCGTCTTCGGGCGGTGGTCGTGGTCGTGGTCGTGGTCACAGTCATTGGGCTCCCTGGGAGACAGGAGCCCGGGAGGGGCGGTGGGAGTGCAGGTGCCGGGAGCTGCTGGTGCGGCGGGCTGCGGGGTTGGGGCGGCCGGCAGGGGAGCGCCCTGGCGGGCGGTGAGTCGCTGGTTTGGGGTTGGAGGGGGCGCGCTGGATGGCGCGGGGCGTGGCCTGTGTCCCGGGGTGGGCCCCGGGGTTGGCGGTGGGGCTGCGGCAGCCGGGGACAGCTGGCCGGCCCGCCCGTGCCCGTGCCCGTGCCCGTGCCCAGGCCCAGGCCCAGGCCCAGGCCCGAGGCGCGGGCGGGCTGGGGCTGCCAGGTGGAGGGGTCGGGCTTCTGCCCCCTGCTGGAGCTGCGTTGGGGGTCGCAGGGGTCCCGGCGTGCGGGCTGGCGGATGGGGGCGTGGCTAGGCAGCCAGCCAAAGGCGAGCAAAAGGGGAGGGTGCCGCGGGGCAAAAGCCTACAGCACCCGGTATTCCCAGGCGGTCTCCCATCCAAGTACTAACCAGGCCCGACCCTGCTTAGCTTCCGAGATCAGACGAGATCGGGCGCGTTCAGGGTGGTATGGCCGTAGACGCCAGAGGCCGCCTCCAGGCCCCTCTTGAGTGCGCGCCCGCACAGCCGCCGCCGCCGCCGCCGCCGCCGCCGCCGCCTCCTCTTCCTGCCCGCTCCCCGCTCTCACTCCCATTCCCATTCCCATTCCCACTCCCGCTCCCGCTCCCGCTGCCGCTTCTCCTCCGCCTCCTCCCTCTTTTCTCTTCTCTTCTCTTCTCCTCCTCCCCCCCCCTCCTCCTCAGCCGCCCTCCGCCTAGCCCTGCACCAGTGCCCGAACTCCAGCCCTCCGCCTGCCCAGCCCAGGACCTGCAGCACCGGGCGCCCAGTCGGCACGCTGCCGCCAAGCCAAGGGGAGCCAACCTCCTCCGGCTGCCGCTGGCCACAGGGAACTCCTACTCTCTCTTTCTAGGCCGGATCCCCTGCCTGCCGCCATCGCCCAGCCACACGCCAGCCGTGCCCGGCAGCCTCCACGCCTGCCCAGGGCTGCGCCCCGCGGCTCGCGGGTCCCGGCACCAGGGGGTTCGGCGCCCCACACCACCGCGGCCCGGGCCTTCCCTCCTACCCGGCCGCCAGCAGCCCCCCCACCGCTGACGCACAGGTCGCCCGCCCTCCCCCGGCACGGCCGCCGCGCCTCCACACACTCCCACGCCGCGAGGACAGCTGAGGGCCTGGGGACCCTTGTCCCCGCTCGGTCACGGGGGCCCAAGTGGGGCAGCAGGTCGGGAAGGAGGGCGGCAGCGCACGGAATCACCCCCGCCGCACGCTCGCGTGGGCACTCACACACACACACACACACACACACACGCCTACACAAGGGGCACACAGTCGCACACCCCGACACCCTTCGTGGCACAGAGGGATTTCCGTCCTCAGCGCCCGTTCCCTCACGGGAGGGTGGGGCGCTTCAGCGCGACCCGCACCCTCCAGCCCGGCAGCCAGTTCGAGACTGTCGCTCCCCCTCTTCATGGAGGAACGACACAGGACCCTGCGCTGTTCTTTCGTCTGCTCGGCCCTCCCCGGGTTTGCTGCTGGTTCTTCCCGGGTTGGCTACCGTCCCTTCCACCTCCGTGGAAGGGCGGTTCCCCCTGCCACATTCCCCACTTCCGCGGGGGAGCGGCACACCGCCGGCCGGCCGGCCGGCTCTCTCGGGGGCTGCACAGGTGTTCCCCTTAGATGTTCCTGGTGCATGTTGTCTCTCTCCTCCTTTATAGTCCTCTTCCGCCAATCCCAACTCGGCTGCCCACACGCCAAGTACGCTGCTCTCCTCCAATCAGGAGCAGGATCAGCTCCTGGAGGTCATCACTCAAGTTGGCAAGAGGCAGCTGCATAGAAGCTGTTTTCTCCTCTCCCAGCGCCATATTGTGGGAGAGCAGATGCATAGAATAAGTCTTAATTCCAGTAACTCAGTCCAATCCGAGTTGCTCCCCACAGAGACCACAGGCTGTGTGCTGCCTGCCTGCCACGGACCCTCTGTCCCGGGGAGGTCCTGTGGGCACGCAGCCTGTGGCCGCGGGTCTCTGCCTGGCCTGCCAAAAGGGTGCCCCGTTTGGATGCTGTGTGAGTCAGGGCTGATGGGGGAGAGGGGGACAGAGAGAGGAGAGAGAGACAGAGAGAGAGAGAGAAAGAGAGAGAGACGTGTAGGTGTTGGTGTAAGTCAGAGACAGAGGGAGAGGGTGCCTGTATTGCCTGCGAGGCTTGGTGTGGGGTCCCTCCTTTGCGCTCTGGAGGGCTTCCGCGGCTGTGGCGCGTGGCCGCCGCACGGCCAGGTGGCGCAGAGGGCCCGCGGGTTGGGCTGCGCGAGGCACCGGGCCCTGAGTGGTGGGCAACCGCGCCCTGGCGTCGTCTTCGGGCGGTGGTCGTGGTCGTGGTCGTGGTCACAGTCATTGGGCTCCCTGGGAGACAGGAGCCCGGGAGGGGCGGTGGGAGTGCAGGTGCCGGGAGCTGCTGGTGCGGCGGGCTGCGGGGTTGGGGCGGCCGGCAGGGGAGCGCCCTGGCGGGCGGTGAGTCGCTGGTTTGGGGTTGGAGGGGGCGCGCTGGATGGCGCGGGGCGTGGCCTGTGTCCCGGGGTGGGCCCCGGGGTTGGCGGTGGGGCTGCGGCAGCCGGGGACAGCTGGCCGGCCCGCCCGTGCCCGTGCCCGTGCCCGTGCCCGTGCCCAGGCCCAGGCCCAGGCCCAGGCCCGAGGCGCGGGCGGGCTGGGGCTGCCAGGTGGAGGGGTCGGGCTTCTGCCCCCTGCTGGAGCTGCGTTGGGGGTCGCAGGGGTCCCGGCGTGCGGGCTGGCGGATGGGGGCGTGGCTAGGCAGCCAGCCAAAGGCGAGCAAAAGGGGAGGGTGCCGCGGGGCAAAAGCCTACAGCACCCGGTATTCCCAGGCGGTCTCCCATCCAAGTACTAACCAGGCCCGACCCTGCTTAGCTTCCGAGATCAGACGAGATCGGGCGCGTTCAGGGTGGTATGGCCGTAGACGCCAGAGGCCGCCTCCAGGCCCCTCTTGAGTGCGCGCCCGCACAGCCGCCGCCGCCGCCGCCGCCGCCGCCGCCGCCGCCGCCGCCTCCTCTTCCTGCCCGCTCCCCGCTCTCACTCCCATTCCCATTCCCATTCCCACTCCCGCTCCCGCTCCCGCTGCCGCTTCTCCTCCGCCTCCTCCCTCTTTTCTCTTCTCTTCTCCTCCTCCCCCCCCCTCCTCCTCAGCCGCCCTCCGCCTAGCCCTGCACCAGTGCCCGAACTCCAGCCCTCCGCCTGCCCAGCCCAGGACCTGCAGCACCGGGCGCCCAGTCGGCACGCTGCCGCCAAGCCAAGGGGAGCCAACCTCCTCCGGCTGCCGCTGGCCACAGGGAACTCCTACTCTCTCTTTCTAGGCCGGATCCCCTGCCTGCCGCCATCGCCCAGCCACACGCCAGCCGTGCCCGGCAGCCTCCACGCCTGCCCAGGGCTGCGCCCCGCGGCTCGCGGGTCCCGGCACCAGGGGGTTCGGCGCCCCACACCACCGCGGCCCGGGCCTTCCCTCCTACCCGGCCGCCAGCAGCCCCCCCACCGCTGACGCACAGGTCGCCCGCCCTCCCCCGGCACGGCCGCCGCGCCTCCACACACTCCCACGCCGCGAGGACAGCTGAGGGCCTGGGGACCCTTGTCCCCGCTCGGTCACGGGGGCCCAAGTGGGGCAGCAGGTCGGGAAGGAGGGCGGCAGCGCACGGAATCACCCCCGCCGCACGCTCGCGTGGGCACTCACACACACACACACACACACGCCTACACAAGGGGCACACAGTCGCACACCCCGACACCCTTCGTGGCACAGAGGGATTTCCGTCCTCAGCGCCCGTTCCCTCACGGGAGGGTGGGGCGCTTCAGCGCGACCCGCACCCTCCAGCCCGGCAGCCAGTTCGAGACTGTCGCTCCCCCTCTTCATGGAGGAACGACACAGGACCCTGCGCTGTTCTTTCGTCTGCTCGGCCCTCCCCGGGTTTGCTGCTGGTTCTTCCCGGGTTGGCTACCGTCCCTTCCACCTCCGTGGAAGGGCGGTTCCCCCTGCCACATTCCCCACTTCCGCGGGGGAGCGGCACACCGCCGGCCGGCCGGCCGGCTCTCTCGGGGGCTGCACAGGTGTTCCCCTTAGATGTTCCTGGTGCATGTTGTCTCTCTCCTCCTTTATAGTCCTCTTCCGCCAATCCCAACTCGGCTGCCCACACGCCAAGTACGCTGCTCTCCTCCAATCAGGAGCAGGATCAGCTCCTGGAGGTCATCACTCAAGTTGGCAAGAGGCAGCTGCATAGAAGCTGTTTTCTCCTCTCCCAGCGCCATATTGTGGGAGAGCAGATGCATAGAATAAGTCTTAATTCCAGTAACTCAGTCCAATCCGAGTTGCTCCCCACAGAGACCACAGGCTGTGTGCTGCCTGCCTGCCACGGACCCTCTGTCCCGGGGAGGTCCTGTGGGCACGCAGCCTGTGGCCGCGGGTCTCTGCCTGGCCTGCCAAAAGGGTGCCCCGTTTGGATGCTGTGTGAGTCAGGGCTGATGGGGGAGAGGGGGACAGAGAGAGGAGAGAGAGACAGAGAGAGAGAGAGAAAGAGAGAGAGACGTGTAGGTGTTGGTGTAAGTCAGAGACAGAGGGAGAGGGTGCCTGTATTGCCTGCGAGGCTTGGTGTGGGGTCCCTCCTTTGCGCTCTGGAGGGCTTCCGCGGCTGTGGCGCGTGGCCGCCGCACGGCCAGGTGGCGCAGAGGGCCCGCGGGTTGGGCTGCGCGAGGCACCGGGCCCTGAGTGGTGGGCAACCGCGCCCTGGCGTCGTCTTCGGGCGGTGGTCGTGGTCGTGGTCGTGGTCACAGTCATTGGGCTCCCTGGGAGACAGGAGCCCGGGAGGGGCGGTGGGAGTGCAGGTGCCGGGAGCTGCTGGTGCGGCGGGCTGCGGGGTTGGGGCGGCCGGCAGGGGAGCGCCCTGGCGGGCGGTGAGTCGCTGGTTTGGGGTTGGAGGGGGCGCGCTGGATGGCGCGGGGCATGGCCTGTGTCCCGGGGTGGGCCCCGGGGTTGGCGGTGGGGCTGCGGCAGCCGGGGACAGCTGGCCGGCCCGCCCGTGCCCGTGCCCGTGCCCGTGCCCGTGCCCGTGCCCGTGCCCAGGCCCAGGCCCAGGCCCAGGCCCGAGGCGCGGGCGGGCTGGGGCTGCCAGGTGGAGGGGTCGGGCTTCTGCCCCCTGCTGGAGCTGCGTTGGGGGTCGCAGGGGTCCCGGCGTGCGGGCTGGCGGATGGGGGCGTGGCTAGGCAGCCAGCCAAAGGCGAGCAAAAGGGGAGGGTGCCGCGGGGCAAAAGCCTACAGCACCCGGTATTCCCAGGCGGTCTCCCATCCAAGTACTAACCAGGCCCGACCCTGCTTAGCTTCCGAGATCAGACGAGATCGGGCGCGTTCAGGGTGGTATGGCCGTAGACGCCAGAGGCCGCCTCCAGGCCCCTCTTGAGTGCGCGCCCGCACAGCCGCCGCCGCCGCCGCCGCCTCCTCTTCCTGCCCGCTCCCCGCTCTCACTCCCATTCCCATTCCCATTCCCACTCCCGCTCCCGCTCCCGCTGCCGCTTCTCCTCCGCCTCCTCCCTCTTTTCTCTTCTCTTCTCTTCTCCTCCTCCCCCCCCCCTCCTCCTCAGCCGCCCTCCGCCTAGCCCTGCACCAGTGCCCGAACTCCAGCCCTCCGCCTGCCCAGCCCAGGACCTGCAGCACCGGGCGCCCAGTCGGCACGCTGCCGCCAAGCCAAGGGGAGCCAACCTCCTCCGGCTGCCGCTGGCCACAGGGAACTCCTACTCTCTCTTTCTAGGCCGGATCCCCTGCCTGCCGCCATCGCCCAGCCACACGCCAGCCGTGCCCGGCAGCCTCCACGCCTGCCCAGGGCTGCGCCCCGCGGCTCGCGGGTCCCGGCACCAGGGGGTTCGGCGCCCCACACCACCGCGGCCCGGGCCTTCCCTCCTACCCGGCCGCCAGCAGCCCCCCCACCGCTGACGCACAGGTCGCCCGCCCTCCCCCGGCACGGCCGCCGCGCCTCCACACACTCCCACGCCGCGAGGACAGCTGAGGGCCTGGGGACCCTTGTCCCCGCTCGGTCACGGGGGCCCAAGTGGGGCAGCAGGTCGGGAAGGAGGGCGGCAGCGCACGGAATCACCCCCGCCGCACGCTCGCGTGGGCACTCACACACACACACACACACACACACACACACGCCTACACAAGGGGCACACAGTCGCACACCCCGACACCCTTCGTGGCACAGAGGGATTTCCGTCCTCAGCGCCCGTTCCCTCACGGGAGGGTGGGGCGCTTCAGCGCGACCCGCACCCTCCAGCCCGGCAGCCAGTTCGAGACTGTCGCTCCCCCTCTTCATGGAGGAACGACACAGGACCCTGCGCTGTTCTTTCGTCTGCTCGGCCCTCCCCGGGTTTGCTGCTGGTTCTTCCCGGGTTGGCTACCGTCCCTTCCACCTCCGTGGAAGGGCGGTTCCCCCTGCCACATTCCCCACTTCCGCGGGGGAGCGGCACACCGCCGGCCGGCCGGCCGGCTCTCTCGGGGGCTGCACAGGTGTTCCCCTTAGATGTTCCTGGTGCATGTTGTCTCTCTCCTCCTTTATAGTCCTCTTCCGCCAATCCCAACTCGGCTGCCCACACGCCAAGTACGCTGCTCTCCTCCAATCAGGAGCAGGATCAGCTCCTGGAGGTCATCACTCAAGTTGGCAAGAGGCAGCTGCATAGAAGCTGTTTTCTCCTCTCCCAGCGCCATATTGTGGGAGAGCAGATGCATAGAATAAGTCTTAATTCCAGTAACTCAGTCCAATCCGAGTTGCTCCCCACAGAGACCACAGGCTGTGTGCTGCCTGCCTGCCACGGACCCTCTGTCCCGGGGAGGTCCTGTGGGCACGCAGCCTGTGGCCGCGGGTCTCTGCCTGGCCTGCCAAAAGGGTGCCCCGTTTGGATGCTGTGTGAGTCAGGGCTGATGGGGGAGAGGGGGACAGAGAGAGGAGAGAGAGACAGAGAGAGAGAGAGAAAGAGAGAGAGACGTGTAGGTGTTGGTGTAAGTCAGAGACAGAGGGAGAGGGTGCCTGTATTGCCTGCGAGGCTTGGTGTGGGGTCCCTCCTTTGCGCTCTGGAGGGCTTCCGCGGCTGTGGCGCGTGGCCGCCGCACGGCCAGGTGGCGCAGAGGGCCCGCGGGTTGGGCTGCGCGAGGCACCGGGCCCTGAGTGGTGGGCAACCGCGCCCTGGCGTCGTCTTCGGGCGGTGGTCGTGGTCGTGGTCGTGGTCACAGTCATTGGGCTCCCTGGGAGACAGGAGCCCGGGAGGGGCGGTGGGAGTGCAGGTGCCGGGAGCTGCTGGTGCGGCGGGCTGCGGGGTTGGGGCGGCCGGCAGGGGAGCGCCCTGGCGGGCGGTGAGTCGCTGGTTTGGGGTTGGAGGGGGCGCGCTGGATGGCGCGGGGCGTGGCCTGTGTCCCGGGGTGGGCCCCGGGGTTGGCGGTGGGGCTGCGGCAGCCGGGGACAGCTGGCCGGCCCGCCCGTGCCCGTGCCCGTGCCCGTGCCCGTGCCCAGGCCCAGGCCCAGGCCCAGGCCCAGGCCCGAGGCGCGGGCGGGCTGGGGCTGCCAGGTGGAGGGGTCGGGCTTCTGCCCCCTGCTGGAGCTGCGTTGGGGGTCGCAGGGGTCCCGGCGTGCGGGCTGGCGGATGGGGGCGTGGCTAGGCAGCCAGCCAAAGGCGAGCAAAAGGGGAGGGTGCCGCGGGGCAAAAGCCTACAGCACCCGGTATTCCCAGGCGGTCTCCCATCCAAGTACTAACCAGGCCCGACCCTGCTTAGCTTCCGAGATCAGACGAGATCGGGCGCGTTCAGGGTGGTATGGCCATAGACGCCAGAGGCCGCCTCCAGGCCCCTCTTGAGTGCGCGCCCGCACAGCCGCCGCCGCCGCCTCCGCCGCCGCCGCCTCCTCCTCCTCCTCCTCCTGCCCGCTCCCCGCTCTCACTCCCATTCCCATTCCCATTCCCATTCCCATTCCCATTCCCATTCCCACTCCCGCTCCCGCTCCCGCTGCCGCTTCTCCTCCGCCTCCTCCCTCTTTTCTCTTCTCTTCTCTTCTCCTCCTCCCCCCCCCTCCTCCTCAGCCGCCCTCCGCCTAGCCCTGCACCAGTGCCCGAACTCCAGCCCTCCGCCTGCCCAGCCCAGGACCTGCAGTGCAGCACCGGGCGCCCAGTCGGCACGCTGCCGCCAAGCCAAGGGGAGCCAACCTCCTCCGGCTGCCGCTGGCCACAGGGAACTCCTACTCTCTCTTTCTAGGCCGGATCCCCTGCCTGCCGCCATCGCCCAGCCACACGCCAGCCGTGCCCGGCAGCCTCCACGCCTGCCCAGGGCTGCGCCCCGCGGCTCGCGGGTCCCGGCACCAGGGGGTTCGGCGCCCCACACCACCGCGGCCCGGGCCTTCCCTCCTACCCGGCCGCCAGCAGCCCCCCCACCGCTGACGCACAGGTCGCCCGCCCTCCCCCGGCACGGCCGCCGCGCCTCCACACACTCCCACGCCGCGAGGACAGCTGAGGGCCTGGGGACCCTTGTCCCCGCTCGGTCACGGGGGCCCAAGTGGGGCAGCAGGTCGGGAAGGAGGGCGGCAGCGTACGGAATCACCCCCGCCGCACGCTCGCGTGGGCACTCACACACACACACACACACACACGCCTACACAAGGGGCACACAGTCGCACACCCCGACACCCTTCGTGGCACAGAGGGATTTCCGTCCTCAGCGCCCGTTCCCTCACGGGAGGGTGGGGCGCTTCAGCGCGACCCGCACCCTCCAGCCCGGCAGCCAGTTCGAGACCACAGGCTGTGTGCTGCCTGCCTGCCACGGACCCTCTGTCCCGGGGAGGTCCTGTGGGCACGCAGCCTGTGGCCGCGGGTCTCTGCCTGGCCTGCCAAAAGGGTGCCCCGTTTGGATGCTGTGTGAGTCAGGGCTGATGGGGGAGAGGGGGACAGAGAGAGGAGAGAGAGACAGAGAGAGAGAGAGAAAGAGAGAGAGACGTGTAGGTGTTGGTGTAAGTCAGAGACAGAGGGAGAGGGTGCCTGTATTGCCTGCGAGGCTTGGTGTGGGGTCCCTCCTTTGCGCTCTGGAGGGCTTCCGCGGCTGTGGCGCGTGGCCGCCGCACGGCCAGGTGGCGCAGAGGGCCCGCGGGTTGGGCTGCGCGAGGCACCGGGCCCTGAGTGGTGGGCAACCGCGCCCTGGCGTCGTCTTCGGGCGGTGGTCGTGGTCGTGGTCGTGGTCACAGTCATTGGGCTCCCTGGGAGACAGGAGCCCGGGAGGGGCGGTGGGAGTGCAGGTGCCGGGAGCTGCTGGTGCGGCGGGCTGCGGGGTTGGGGCGGCCGGCAGGGGAGCGCCCTGGCGGGCGGTGAGTCGCTGGTTTGGGGTTGGAGGGGGCGCGCTGGATGGCGCGGGGCGTGGCCTGTGTCCCGGGGTGGGCCCCGGGGTTGGCGGTGGGGCTGCGGCAGCCGGGGACAGCTGGCCGGCCCGCCCGTGCCCGTGCCCGTGCCCGTGCCCGTGCCCGTGCCCGTGCCCAGGCCCAGGCCCAGGCCCAGGCCCGAGGCGCGGGCGGGCTGGGGCTGCCAGGTGGAGGGGTCGGGCTTCTGCCCCCTGCTGGAGCTGCGTTGGGGGTCGCAGGGGTCCCGGCGTGCGGGCTGGCGGATGGGGGCGTGGCTAGGCAGCCAGCCAAAGGCGAGCAAAAGGGGAGGGTGCCGCGGGGCAAAAGCCTACAGCACCCGGTATTCCCAGGCGGTCTCCCATCCAAGTACTAACCAGGCCCGACCCTGCTTAGCTTCCGAGATCAGACGAGATCGGGCGCGTTCAGGGTGGTATGGCCGTAGACGCCAGAGGCCGCCTCCAGGCCCCTCTTGAGTGCGCGCCCGCACAGCCGCCGCCGCCGCCGCCGCCGCCGCCGCCGCCGCCGCCGCCTCCTCTTCCTGCCCGCTCCCCGCTCTCACTCCCATTCCCATTCCCATTCCCACTCCCGCTCCCGCTCCCGCTGCCGCTTCTCCTCCGCCTCCTCCCTCTTTTCTCTTCTCTTCTCTTCTCCTCCTCCCCCCCCCTCCTCCTCAGCCGCCCTCCGCCTAGCCCTGCACCAGTGCCCGAACTCCAGCCCTCCGCCTGCCCAGCCCAGGACCTGCAGCACCGGGCGCCCAGTCGGCACGCTGCCGCCAAGCCAAGGGGAGCCAACCTCCTCCGGCTGCCGCTGGCCACAGGGAACTCCTACTCTCTCTTTCTAGGCCGGATCCCCTGCCTGCCGCCATCGCCCAGCCACACGCCAGCCGTGCCCGGCAGCCTCCACGCCTGCCCAGGGCTGCGCCCCGCGGCTCGCGGGTCCCGGCACCAGGGGGTTCGGCGCCCCACACCACCGCGGCCCGGGCCTTCCCTCCTACCCGGCCGCCAGCAGCCCCCCCACCGCTGACGCACAGGTCGCCCGCCCTCCCCCGGCACGGCCGCCGCGCCTCCACACACTCCCACGCCGCGAGGACAGCTGAGGGCCTGGGGACCCTTGTCCCCGCTCGGTCACGGGGGCCCAAGTGGGGCAGCAGGTCGGGAAGGAGGGCGGCAGCGCACGGAATCACCCCCGCCGCACGCTCGCGTGGGCACTCACACACACACACACACACACACACACACACGCCTACACAAGGGGCACACAGTCGCACACCCCGACACCCTTCGTGGCACAGAGGGATTTCCGTCCTCAGCGCCCGTTCCCTCACGGGAGGGTGGGGCGCTTCAGCGCGACCCGCACCCTCCAGCCCGGCAGCCAGTTCGAGACTGTCGCTCCCCCTCTTCATGGAGGAACGACACAGGACCCTGCGCTGTTCTTTCGTCTGCTCGGCCCTCCCCGGGTTTGCTGCTGGTTCTTCCCGGGTTGGCTACCGTCCCTTCCACCTCCGTGGAAGGGCGGTTCCCCCTGCCACATTCCCCACTTCCGCGGGGGAGCGGCACACCGCCGGCCGGCCGGCCGGCTCTCTCGGGGGCTGCACAGGTGTTCCCCTTAGATGTTCCTGGTGCATGTTGTCTCTCTCCTCCTTTATAGTCCTCTTCCGCCAATCCCAACTCGGCTGCCCACACGCCAAGTACGCTACTCTCCTCCAATCAGGAGCAGGATCAGCTCCTGGAGGTCATCACTCAAGTTGGCAAGAGGCAGCTGCATAGAAGCTGTTTTCTCCTCTCCCAGCGCCATATTGTGGGAGAGCAGATGCATAGAATAAGTCTTAATTCCAGTAACTCAGTCCAATCCGAGTTGCTCCCCACAGAGACCACAGGCTGTGTGCTGCCTGCCTGCCACGGACCCTCTGTCCCGGGGAGGTCCTGTGGGCACGCAGCCTGTGGCCGCGGGTCTCTGCCTGGCCTGCCAAAAGGGTGCCCCGTTTGGATGCTGTGTGAGTCAGGGCTGATGGGGGAGAGGGGGACAGAGAGAGGAGAGAGAGACAGAGAGAGAGAGAGAAAGAGAGAGAGACGTGTAGGTGTTGGTGTAAGTCAGAGACAGAGGGAGAGGGTGCCTGTATTGCCTGCGAGGCTTGGTGTGGGGTCCCTCCTTTGCGCTCTGGAGGGCTTCCGCGGCTGTGGCGCGTGGCCGCCGCACGGCCAGGTGGCGCAGAGGGCCCGCGGGTTGGGCTGCGCGAGGCACCGGGCCCTGAGTGGTGGGCAACCGCGCCCTGGCGTCGTCTTCGGGCGGTGGTCGTGGTCGTGGTCGTGGTCACAGTCATTGGGCTCCCTGGGAGACAGGAGCCCGGGAGGGGCGGTGGGAGTGCAGGTGCCGGGAGCTGCTGGTGCGGCGGGCTGCGGGGTTGGGGCGGCCGGCAGGGGAGCGCCCTGGCGGGCGGTGAGTCGCTGGTTTGGGGTTGGAGGGGGCGCGCTGGATGGCGCGGGGCGTGGCCTGTGTCCCGGGGTGGGCCCCGGGGTTGGCGGTGGGGCTGCGGCAGCCGGGGACAGCTGGCCGGCCCGCCCGTGCCCGTGCCCGTGCCCGTGCCCAGGCCCAGGCCCAGGCCCAGGCCCGAGGCGCGGGCGGGCTGGGGCTGCCAGGTGGAGGGGTCGGGCTTCTGCCCCCTGCTGGAGCTGCGTTGGGGGTCGCAGGGGTCCCGGCGTGCGGGCTGGCGGATGGGGGCGTGGCTAGGCAGCCAGCCAAAGGCGAGCAAAAGGGGAGGGTGCCGCGGGGCAAAAGCCTACAGCACCCGGTATTCCCAGGCGGTCTCCCATCCAAGTACTAACCAGGCCCGACCCTGCTTAGCTTCCGAGATCAGACGAGATCGGGCGCGTTCAGGGTGGTATGGCCGTAGACGCCAGAGGCCGCCTCCAGGCCCCTCTTGAGTGCGCGCCCGCACAGCCGCCGCCGCCGCCGCCGCCGCCGCCGCCGCCGCCGCCGCCGCCTCCTCTTCCTGCCCGCTCCCCGCTCTCACTCCCATTCCCATTCCCATTCCCACTCCCGCTCCCGCTCCCGCTGCCGCTTCTCCTCCGCCTCCTCCCTCTTTTCTCTTCTCTTCTCTTCTCCTCCTCCCCCCCCCTCCTCCTCAGCCGCCCTCCGCCTAGCCCTGCACCAGTGCCCGAACTCCAGCCCTCCGCCTGCCCAGCCCAGGACCTGCAGCACCGGGCGCCCAGTCGGCACGCTGCCGCCAAGCCAAGGGGAGCCAACCTCCTCCGGCTGCCGCTGGCCACAGGGAACTCCTACTCTCTCTTTCTAGGCCGGATCCCCTGCCTGCCGCCATCGCCCAGCCACACGCCAGCCGTGCCCGGCAGCCTCCACGCCTGCCCAGGGCTGCGCCCCGCGGCTCGCGGGTCCCGGCACCAGGGGGTTCGGCGCCCCACACCACCGCGGCCCGGGCCTTCCCTCCTACCCGGCCGCCAGCAGCCCCCCCACCGCTGACGCACAGGTCGCCCGCCCTCCCCCGGCACGGCCGCCGCGCCTCCACACACTCCCACGCCGCGAGGACAGCTGAGGGCCTGGGGACCCTTGTCCCCGCTCGGTCACGGGGGCCCAAGTGGGGCAGCAGGTCGGGAAGGAGGGCGGCAGCGCACGGAATCACCCCCGCCGCACGCTCGCGTGGGCACTCACACACACACACACACACACACACACACACGCCTACACAAGGGGCACACAGTCGCACACCCCGACACCCTTCGTGGCACAGAGGGATTTCCGTCCTCAGCGCCCGTTCCCTCACGGGAGGGTGGGGCGCTTCAGCGCGACCCGCACCCTCCAGCCCGGCAGCCAGTTCGAGACTGTCGCTCCCCCTCTTCATGGAGGAACGACACAGGACCCTGCGCTGTTCTTTCGTCTGCTCGGCCCTCCCCGGGTTTGCTGCTGGTTCTTCCCGGGTTGGCTACCGTCCCTTCCACCTCCGTGGAAGGGCGGTTCCCCCTGCCACATTCCCCACTTCCGCGGGGGAGCGGCACACCGCCGGCCGGCCGGCCGGCTCTCTCGGGGGCTGCACAGGTGTTCCCCTTAGATGTTCCTGGTGCATGTTGTCTCTCTCCTCCTTTATAGTCCTCTTCCGCCAATCCCAACTCGGCTGCCCACACGCCAAGTACGCTGCTCTCCTCCAATCAGGAGCAGGATCAGCTCCTGGAGGTCATCACTCAAGTTGGCAAGAGGCAGCTGCATAGAAGCTGTTTTCTCCTCTCCCAGCGCCATATTGTGGGAGAGCAGATGCATAGAATAAGTCTTAATTCCAGTAACTCAGTCCAATCCGAGTTGCTCCCCACAGAGACCACAGGCTGTGTGCTGCCTGCCTGCCACGGACCCTCTGTCCCGGGGAGGTCCTGTGGGCACGCAGCCTGTGGCCGCGGGTCTCTGCCTGGCCTGCCAAAAGGGTGCCCCGTTTGGATGCTGTGTGAGTCAGGGCTGATGGGGGAGAGGGGGACAGAGAGAGGAGAGAGAGACAGAGAGAGAGAGAGAAAGAGAGAGAGACGTGTAGGTGTTGGTGTAAGTCAGAGACAGAGGGAGAGGGTGCCTGTATTGCCTGCGAGGCTTGGTGTGGGGTCCCTCCTTTGCGCTCTGGAGGGCTTCCGCGGCTGTGGCGCGTGGCCGCCGCACGGCCAGGTGGCGCAGAGGGCCCGCGGGTTGGGCTGCGCGAGGCACCGGGCCCTGAGTGGTGGGCAACCGCGCCCTGGCGTCGTCTTCGGGCGGTGGTCGTGGTCGTGGTCGTGGTCACAGTCATTGGGCTCCCTGGGAGACAGGAGCCCGGGAGGGGCGGTGGGAGTGCAGGTGCCGGGAGCTGCTGGTGCGGCGGGCTGCGGGGTTGGGGCGGCCGGCAGGGGAGCGCCCTGGCGGGCGGTGAGTCGCTGGTTTGGGGTTGGAGGGGGCGCGCTGGATGGCGCGGGGCGTGGCCTGTGTCCCGGGGTGGGCCCCGGGGTTGGCGGTGGGGCTGCGGCAGCCGGGGACAGCTGGCCGGCCCGCCCGTGCCCGTGCCCGTGCCCGTGCCCGTGCCCGTGCCCAGGCCCAGGCCCAGGCCCAGGCCCGAGGCGCGGGCGGGCTGGGGCTGCCAGGTGGAGGGGTCGGGCTTCTGCCCCCTGCTGGAGCTGCGTTGGGGGTCGCAGGGGTCCCGGCGTGCGGGCTGGCGGATGGGGGCGTGGCTAGGCAGCCAGCCAAAGGCGAGCAAAAGGGGAGGGTGCCGCGGGGCAAAAGCCTACAGCACCCGGTATTCCCAGGCGGTCTCCCATCCAAGTACTAACCAGGCCCGACCCTGCTTAGCTTCCGAGATCAGACGAGATCGGGCGCGTTCAGGGTGGTATGGCCGTAGACGCCAGAGGCCGCCTCCAGGCCCCTCTTGAGTGCGCGCCCGCACAGCCGCCGCCGCCGCCGCCGCCTCCTCTTCCTGCCCGCTCCCCGCTCTCACTCCCATTCCCATTCCCATTCCCACTCCCGCTCCCGCTCCCGCTGCCGCTTCTCCTCCGCCTCCTCCCTCTTTTCTCTTCTCTTCTCTTCTCCTCCTCCCCCCCCCTCCTCCTCAGCCGCCCTCCGCCTAGCCCTGCACCAGTGCCCGAACTCCAGCCCTCCGCCTGCCCAGCCCAGGACCTGCAGCACCGGGCGCCCAGTCGGCACGCTGCCGCCAAGCCAAGGGGAGCCAACCTCCTCCGGCTGCCGCTGGCCACAGGGAACTCCTACTCTCTCTTTCTAGGCCGGATCCCCTGCCTGCCGCCATCGCCCAGCCACACGCCAGCCGTGCCCGGCAGCCTCCACGCCTGCCCAGGGCTGCGCCCCGCGGCTCGCGGGTCCCGGCACCAGGGGGTTCGGCGCCCCACACCACCGCGGCCCGGGCCTTCCCTCCTACCCGGCCGCCAGCAGCCCCCCCACCGCTGACGCACAGGTCGCCCGCCCTCCCCCGGCACGGCCGCCGCGCCTCCACACACTCCCACGCCGCGAGGACAGCTGAGGGCCTGGGGACCCTTGTCCCCGCTCGGTCACGGGGGCCCAAGTGGGGCAGCAGGTCGGGAAGGAGGGCGGCAGCGCACGGAATCACCCCCGCCGCACGCTCGCGTGGGCACTCACACACACACACACACACACACACACACACCTACACAAGGGGCACACAGTCGCACACCCCGACACCCTTCGTGGCACAGAGGGATTTCCGTCCTCAGCGCCTGTTCCCTCACGGGAGGGTGGGGCGCTTCAGCGCGACCCGCACCCTCCAGCCCGGCAGCCAGTTCGAGACTGTCGCTCCCCCTCTTCATGGAGGAACGACACAGGACCCTGCGCTGTTCTTTCGTCTGCTCGGCCCTCCCCGGGTTTGCTGCTGGTTCTTCCCGGGTTGGCTACCGTCCCTTCCACCTCCGTGGAAGGGCGGTTCCCCCTGCCACATTCCCCACTTCCGCGGGGGAGCGGCACACCGCCGGCCGGCCGGCCGGCTCTCTCGGGGGCTGCACAGGTGTTCCCCTTAGATGTTCCTGGTGCATGTTGTCTCTCTCCTCCTTTATAGTCCTCTTCCGCCAATCCCAACTCGGCTGCCCACACGCCAAGTACGCTGCTCTCCTCCAATCAGGAGCAGGATCAGCTCCTGGAGGTCATCACTCAAGTTGGCAAGAGGCAGCTGCATAGAAGCTGTTTTCTCCTCTCCCAGCGCCATATTGTGGGAGAGCAGATGCATAGAATAAGTCTTAATTCCAGTAACTCAGTCCAATCCGAGTTGCTCCCCACAGAGACCACAGGCTGTGTGCTGCCTGCCTGCCACGGACCCTCTGTCCCGGGGAGGTCCTGTGGGCACGCAGCCTGTGGCCGCGGGTCTCTGCCTGGCCTGCCAAAAGGGTGCCCCGTTTGGATGCTGTGTGAGTCAGGGCTGATGGGGGAGAGGGGGACAGAGAGAGGAGAGAGAGACAGAGAGAGAGAGAGAAAGAGAGAGAGACGTGTAGGTGTTGGTGTAAGTCAGAGACAGAGGGAGAGGGTGCCTGTATTGCCTGCGAGGCTTGGTGTGGGGTCCCTCCTTTGCGCTCTGGAGGGCTTCCGCGGCTGTGGCGCGTGGCCGCCGCACGGCCAGGTGGCGCAGAGGGCCCGCGGGTTGGGCTGCGCGAGGCACCGGGCCCTGAGTGGTGGGCAACCGCGCCCTGGCGTCGTCTTCGGGCGGTGGTCGTGGTCGTGGTCGTGGTCACAGTCATTGGGCTCCCTGGGAGACAGGAGCCCGGGAGGGGCGGTGGGAGTGCAGGTGCCGGGAGCTGCTGGTGCGGCGGGCTGCGGGGTTGGGGCGGCCGGCAGGGGAGCGCCCTGGCGGGCGGTGAGTCGCTGGTTTGGGGTTGGAGGGGGCGCGCTGGATGGCGCGGGGCGTGGCCTGTGTCCCGGGGTGGGCCCCGGGGTTGGCGGTGGGGCTGCGGCAGCCGGGGACAGCTGGCCGGCCCGCCCGTGCCCGTGCCCGTGCCCGTGCCCGTGCCCGTGCCCGTGCCCAGGCCCAGGCCCAGGCCCAGGCCCGAGGCGCGGGCGGGCTGGGGCTGCCAGGTGGAGGGGTCGGGCTTCTGCCCCCTGCTGGAGCTGCGTTGGGGGTCGCAGGGGTCCCGGCGTGCGGGCTGGCGGATGGGGGCGTGGCTAGGCAGCCAGCCAAAGGCGAGCAAAAGGGGAGGGTGCCGCGGGGCAAAAGCCTACAGCCCCCGGTATTCCCAGGCGGTCTCCCATCCAAGCACTAACCAGGCCCGACCCTGCTTAGCTTCCGAGATCAGACGAGATCGGGCGCGTTCAGGGTGGTATGGCCGTAGACGCCAGAGGCCGCCTCCAGGCCCCTCTTGAGTGCGCGCCCGCACAGCCGCCGCCGCCGCCGCCGCCGCCGCCGCCGCCTCCTCTTCCTGCCCGCTCCCCGCTCTCACTCCCATTCCCATTCCCATTCCCACTCCCGCTCCCGCTCCCACTGCCGCTTCTCCTCCGCCTCCTCCCTCTTTTCTCTTCTCTTCTCTTCTCCTCCTCCCCCCCCCTCCTCCTCAGCCGCCCTCCGCCTAGCCCTGCACCAGTGCCCGAACTCCAGCCCTCCGCCTGCCCAGCCCAGGACCTGCAGCACCGGGCGCCCAGTCGGCACGCTGCCGCCAAGCCAAGGGGAGCCAACCTCCTCCGGCTGCCGCTGGCCACAGGGAACTCCTACTCTCTCTTTCTAGGCCGGATCCCCTGCCTGCCGCCATCGCCCAGCCACACGCCAGCCGTGCCCGGCAGCCTCCACGCCTGCCCAGGGCTGCGCCCCGCGGCTCGCGGGTCCCGGCACCAGGGGGTTCGGCGCCCCACACCACCGCGGCCCGGGCCTTCCCTCCTACCCGGCCGCCAGCAGCCCCCCCACCGCTGACGCACAGGTCGCCCGCCCTCCCCCGGCACGGCCGCCGCGCCTCCACACACTCCCACGCCGCGAGGACAGCTGAGGGCCTGGGGACCCTTGTCCCCGCTCGGTCACGGGGGCCCAAGTGGGGCAGCAGGTCGGGAAGGAGGGCGGCAGCGCACGGAATCACCCCCGCCGCACGCTCGCGTGGGCACTCACACACACACACACACACACACACACACGCCTACACAAGGGGCACACAGTCGCACACCCCGACACCCTTCGTGGCACAGAGGGATTTCCGTCCTCAGCGCCCGTTCCCTCACGGGAGGGTGGGGCGCTTCAGCGCGACCCGCACCCTCCAGCCCGGCAGCCAGTTCGAGACTGTCGCTCCCCCTCTTCATGGAGGAACGACACAGGACCCTGCGCTGTTCTTTCGTCTGCTCGGCCCTCCCCGGGTTTGCTGCTGGTTCTTCCCGGGTTGGCTACCGTCCCTTCCACCTCCGTGGAAGGGCGGTTCCCCCTGCCACATTCCCCACTTCCGCGGGGGAGCGGCACACCGCCGGCCGGCCGGCCGGCTCTCTCGGGGGCTGCACAGGTGTTCCCCTTAGATGTTCCTGGTGCATGTTGTCTCTCTCCTCCTTTATAGTCCTCTTCCGCCAATCCCAACTCGGCTGCCCACACGCCAAGTACGCTGCTCTCCTCCAATCAGGAGCAGGATCAGCTCCTGGAGGTCATCACTCAAGTTGGCAAGAGGCAGCTGCATAGAAGCTGTTTTCTCCTCTCCCAGCGCCATATTGTGGGAGAGCAGATGCATAGAATAAGTCTTAATTCCAGTAACTCAGTCCAATCCGAGTTGCTCCCCACAGAGACCACAGGCTGTGTGCTGCCTGCCTGCCACGGACCCTCTGTCCCGGGGAGGTCCTGTGGGCACGCAGCCTGTGGCCGCGGGTCTCTGCCTGGCCTGCCAAAAGGGTGCCCCGTTTGGATGCTGTGTGAGTCAGGGCTGATGGGGGAGAGGGGGACAGAGAGAGGAGAGAGAGACAGAGAGAGAGAGAGAAAGAGAGAGAGACGTGTAGGTGTTGGTGTAAGTCAGAGACAGAGGGAGAGGGTGCCTGTATTGCCTGCGAGGCTTGGTGTGGGGTCCCTCCTTTGCGCTCTGGAGGGCTTCCGCGGCTGTGGCGCGTGGCCGCCGCACGGCCAGGTGGCGCAGAGGGCCCGCGGGTTGGGCTGCGCGAGGCACCGGGCCCTGAGTGGTGGGCAACCGCGCCCTGGCGTCGTCTTCGGGCGGTGGTCGTGGTCGTGGTCGTGGTCACAGTCATTGGGCTCCCTGGGAGACAGGAGCCCGGGAGGGGCGGTGGGAGTGCAGGTGCCGGGAGCTGCTGGTGCGGCGGGCTGCGGGGTTGGGGCGGCCGGCAGGGGAGCGCCCTGGCGGGCGGTGAGTCGCTGGTTTGGGGTTGGAGGGGGCGCGCTGGATGGCGCGGGGCGTGGCCTGTGTCCCAGGGTGGGCCCCGGGGTTGGCGGTGGGGCTGCGGCAGCCGGGGACAGCTGGCCGGCCCGCCCGTGCCCGTGCCCGTGCCCGTGCCCGTGCCCGTGCCCAGGCCCAGGCCCAGGCCCAGGCCCGAGGCGCGGGCGGGCTGGGGCTGCCAGGTGGAGGGGTCGGGCTTCTGCCCCCTGCTGGAGCTGCGTTGGGGGTCGCAGGGGTCCCGGCGTGCGGGCTGGCGGATGGGGGCGTGGCTAGGCAGCCAGCCAAAGGCGAGCAAAAGGGGAGGGTGCCGCGGGGCAAAAGCCTACAGCACCCGGTATTCCCAGGCGGTCTCCCATCCAAGTACTAACCAGGCCCGACCCTGCTTAGCTTCCGAGATCAGACGAGATCGGGCGCGTTCAGGGTGGTATGGCCGTAGACGCCAGAGGCCGCCTCCAGGCCCCTCTTGAGTGCGCGCCCGCACAGCCGCCGCCGCCGCCGCCGCCTCCTCTTCCTGCCCGCTCCCCGCTCTCACTCCCATTCCCATTCCCATTCCCACTCCCGCTCCCGCTCCCGCTGCCACTTCTCCTCCGCCTCCTCCCTCTTTTCTCTTCTCTTCTCTTCTCCTCCTCCCCCCCCCTCCTCCTCAGCCGCCCTCCGCCTAGCCCTGCACCAGTGCCCGAACTCCAGCCCTCCGCCTGCCCAGCCCAGGACCTGCAGCACCGGGCGCCCAGTCGGCACGCTGCCGCCAAGCCAAGGGGAGCCAACCTCCTCCGGCTGCCGCTGGCCACAGGGAACTCCTACTCTCTCTTTCTAGGCCGGATCCCCTGCCTGCCGCCATCGCCCAGCCACACGCCAGCCGTGCCCGGCAGCCTCCACGCCTGCCCAGGGCTGCGCCCCGCGGCTCGCGGGTCCCGGCACCAGGGGGTTCGGCGCCCCACACCACCGCGGCCCGGGCCTTCCCTCCTACCCGGCCGCCAGCAGCCCCCCCACCGCTGACGCACAGGTCGCCCGCCCTCCCCCGGCACGGCCGCCGCGCCTCCACACACTCCCACGCCGCGAGGACAGCTGAGGGCCTGGGGACCCTTGTCCCCGCTCGGTCACGGGGGCCCAAGTGGGGCAGCAGGTCGGGAAGGAGGGCGGCAGCGCACGGAATCACCCCCGCCGCACGCTCGCGTGGGCACTCACACACACACACACACACACACACACACGCCTACACAAGGGGCACACAGTCGCACACCCCGACACCCTTCGTGGCACAGAGGGATTTCCGTCCTCAGCGCCTGTTCCCTCACGGGAGGGTGGGGCGCTTCAGCGCGACCCGCACCCTCCAGCCCGGCAGCCAGTTCGAGACTGTCGCTCCCCCTCTTCATGGAGGAACGACACAGGACCCTGCGCTGTTCTTTCGTCTGCTCGGCCCTCCCCGGGTTTGCTGCTGGTTCTTCCCGGGTTGGCTACCGTCCCTTCCACCTCCGTGGAAGGGCGGTTCCCCCTGCCACATTCCCCACTTCCGCGGGGGAGCGGCACACCGCCGGCCGGCCGGCCGGCTCTCTCGGGGGCTGCACAGGTGTTCCCCTTAGATGTTCCTGGTGCATGTTGTCTCTCTCCTCCTTTATAGTCCTCTTCCGCCAATCCCAACTCGGCTGCCCACACGCCAAGTACGCTGCTCTCCTCCAATCAGGAGCAGGATCAGCTCCTGGAGGTCATCACTCAAGTTGGCAAGAGGCAGCTGCATAGAAGCTGTTTTCTCCTCTCCCAGCGCCATATTGTGGGAGAGCAGATGCATAGAATAAGTCTTAATTCCAGTAACTCAGTCCAATCCGAGTTGCTCCCCACAGAGACCACAGGCTGTGTGCTGCCTGCCTGCCACGGACCCTCTGTCCCGGGGAGGTCCTGTGGGCACGCAGCCTGTGGCCGCGGGTCTCTGCCTGGCCTGCCAAAAGGGTGCCCCGTTTGGATGCTGTGTGAGTCAGGGCTGATGGGGGAGAGGGGGACAGAGAGAGGAGAGAGAGACAGAGAGAGAGAGAGAAAGAGAGAGAGACGTGTAGGTGTTGGTGTAAGTCAGAGACAGAGGGAGAGGGTGCCTGTATTGCCTGCGAGGCTTGGTGTGGGGTCCCTCCTTTGCGCTCTGGAGGGCTTCCGCGGCTGTGGCGCGTGGCCGCCGCACGGCCAGGTGGCGCAGAGGGCCCGCGGGTTGGGCTGCGCGAGGCACCGGGCCCTGAGTGGTGGGCAACCGCGCCCTGGCGTCGTCTTCGGGCGGTGGTCGTGGTCGTGGTCGTGGTCACAGTCATTGGGCTCCCTGGGAGACAGGAGCCCGGGAGGGGCGGTGGGAGTGCAGGTGCCGGGAGCTGCTGGTGCGGCGGGCTGCGGGGTTGGGGCGGCCGGCAGGGGAGCGCCCTGGCGGGCGGTGAGTCGCTGGTTTGGGGTTGGAGGGGGCGCGCTGGATGGCGCGGGGCGTGGCCTGTGTCCCGGGGTGGGCCCCGGGGTTGGCGGTGGGGCTGCGGCAGCCGGGGACAGCTGGCCGGCCCGCCCGTGCCCGTGCCCGTGCCCGTGCCCGTGCCCAGGCCCAGGCCCAGGCCCAGGCCCAGGCCCGAGGCGCGGGCGGGCTGGGGCTGCCAGGTGGAGGGGTCGGGCTTCTGCCCCCTGCTGGAGCTGCGTTGGGGGTCGCAGGGGTCCCGGCGTGCGGGCTGGCGGATGGGGGCGTGGCTAGGCAGCCAGCCAAAGGCGAGCAAAAGGGGAGGGTGCCGCGGGGCAAAAGCCTACAGCACCCGGTATTCCCAGGCGGTCTCCCATCCAAGTACTAACCAGGCCCGACCCTGCTTAGCTTCCGAGATCAGACGAGATCGGGCGCGTTCAGGGTGGTATGGCCGTAGACGCCAGAGGCTGCCTCCAGGCCCCTCTTGAGTGCGCGCCCGCACAGCCGCCGCCGCCGCCGCCGCCGCCGCCGCCGCCGCCGCCTCCTCTTCCTGCCCGCTCCCCGCTCTCACTCCCATTCCCATTCCCATTCCCACTCCCGCTCCCGCTCCCGCTGCCGCTTCTCCTCCGCCTCCTCCCTCTTTTCTCTTCTCTTCTCTTCTCCTCCTCCCCCCCCCTCCTCCTCAGCCGCCCTCCGCCTAGCCCTGCACCAGTGCCCGAACTCCAGCCCTCCGCCTGCCCAGCCCAGGACCTGCAGCACCGGGCGCCCAGTCGGCACGCTGCCGCCAAGCCAAGGGGAGCCAACCTCCTCCGGCTGCCGCTGGCCACAGGGAACTCCTACTCTCTCTTTCTAGGCCGGATCCCCTGCCTGCCGCCATCGCCCAGCCACACGCCAGCCGTGCCCGGCAGCCTCCACGCCTGCCCAGGGCTGCGCCCCGCGGCTCGCGGGTCCCGGCACCAGGGGGTTCGGCGCCCCACACCACCGCGGCCCGGGCCTTCCCTCCTACCCGGCCGCCAGCAGCCCCCCCACCGCTGACGCACAGGTCGCCCGCCCTCCCCCGGCACGGCCGCCGCGCCTCCACACACTCCCACGCCGCGAGGACAGCTGAGGGCCTGGGGACCCTTGTCCCCGCTCGGTCACGGGGGCCCAAGTGGGGCAGCAGGTCGGGAAGGAGGGCGGCAGCGCACGGAATCACCCCCGCCGCACGCTCGCGTGGGCACTCACACACACACACACACACACACACACACGCCTACACAAGGGGCACACAGTCGCACACCCCGACACCCTTCGTGGCACAGAGGGATTTCCGTCCTCAGCGCCCGTTCCCTCACGGGAGGGTGGGGCGCTTCAGCGCGACCCGCACCCTCCAGCCCGGCAGCCAGTTCGAGACTGTCGCTCCCCCTCTTCATGGAGGAACGACACAGGACCCTGCGCTGTTCTTTCGTCTGCTCGGCCCTCCCCGGGTTTGCTGCTGGTTCTTCCCGGGTTGGCTACCGTCCCTTCCACCTCCGTGGAAGGGCGGTTCCCCCTGCCACATTCCCCACTTCCGCGGGGGAGCGGCACACCGCCGGCCGGCCGGCCGGCTCTCTCGGGGGCTGCACAGGTGTTCCCCTTAGATGTTCCTGGTGCATGTTGTCTCTCTCCTCCTTTATAGTCCTCTTCCGCCAATCCCAACTCGGCTGCCCACACGCCAAGTACGCTGCTCTCCTCCAATCAGGAGCAGGATCAGCTCCTGGAGGTCATCACTCAAGTTGGCAAGAGGCAGCTGCATAGAAGCTGTTTTCTCCTCTCCCAGCGCCATATTGTGGGAGAGCAGATGCATAGAATAAGTCTTAATTCCAGTAACTCAGTCCAATCCGAGTTGCTCCCCACAGAGACCACAGGCTGTGTGCTGCCTGCCTGCCACGGACCCTCTGTCCCGGGGAGGTCCTGTGGGCACGCAGCCTGTGGCCGCGGGTCTCTGCCTGGCCTGCCAAAAGGGTGCCCCGTTTGGATGCTGTGTGAGTCAGGGCTGATGGGGGAGAGGGGGACAGAGAGAGGAGAGAGAGACAGAGAGAGAGAGAGAAAGAGAGAGAGACGTGTAGGTGTTGGTGTAAGTCAGAGACAGAGGGAGAGGGTGCCTGTATTGCCTGCGAGGCTTGGTGTGGGGTCCCTCCTTTGCGCTCTGGAGGGCTTCCGCGGCTGTGGCGCGTGGCCGCCGCACGGCCAGGTGGCGCAGAGGGCCCGCGGGTTGGGCTGCGCGAGGCACCGGGCCCTGAGTGGTGGGCAACCGCGCCCTGGCGTCGTCTTCGGGCGGTGGTCGTGGTCGTGGTCGTGGTCACAGTCATTGGGCTCCCTGGGAGACAGGAGCCCGGGAGGGGCGGTGGGAGTGCAGGTGCCGGGAGCTGCTGGTGCGGCGGGCTGTGGGGTTGGGGCGGCCGGCAGGGGAGCGCCCTGGCGGGCGGTGAGTCGCTGGTTTGGGGTTGGAGGGGGCGCGCTGGATGGCGCGGGGCGTGGCCTGTGTCCCGGGGTGGGCCCCGGGGTTGGCGGTGGGGCTGCGGCAGCCGGGGACAGCTGGCCGGCCCGCCCGTGCCCGTGCCCGTGCCCGTGCCCGTGCCCGTGCCCGTGCCCAGGCCCAGGCCCAGGCCCAGGCCCGAGGCGCGGGCGGGCTGGGGCTGCCAGGTGGAGGGGTCGGGCTTCTGCCCCCTGCTGGAGCTGCGTTGGGGGTCGCAGGGGTCCCGGCGTGCGGGCTGGCGGATGGGGGCGTGGCTAGGCAGCCAGCCAAAGGCGAGCAAAAGGGGAGGGTGCCGCGGGGCAAAAGCCTACAGCACCCGGTATTCCCAGGCGGTCTCCCATCCAAGTACTAACCAGGCCCGACCCTGCTTAGCTTCCGAGATCAGACGAGATCGGGCGCGTTCAGGGTGGTATGGCCGTAGACGCCAGAGGCTGCCTCCAGGCCCCTCTTGAGTGCGCGCCCGCACAGCCGCCGCCGCCGCCGCCGCCGCCGCCTCCTCCTCCTCCTCCTCCTGCCCGCTCCCCGCTCTCACTCCCATTCCCATTCCCATTCCCATTCCCGCTCCCGCTCCCGCTCCCGCTGCCGCTTCTCCTCCGCCTCCTCCCTCTTTTCTCTTCTCTTCTCTTCTCCTCCTCCTCCCCCCCCCCCTCAGCCGCACTCCGCCTAGCCCTGCACCAGTGCCCGAACTCCAGCCCTCCGCCTGCCCAGCCCAGGACCTGCAGTGCAGCACCGGGCGCCCAGTCGGCACGCTGCCGCCAAGCCAAGGGGAGCCAACCTCCTCCGGCTGCCGCTGGCCACAGGGAACTCCTACTCTCTCTTTCTAGGCCGGATCCCCTGCCTGCCGCCATCGCCCAGCCACACGCCAGCCGTGCCCGGCAGCCTCCACGCCTGCCCAGGGCTGCGCCCCGCGGCTCGCGGGTCCCGGCACCAGGGGGTTCGGCGCCCCACACCACCGCGGCCCGGGCCTTCCCTCCTACCCGGCCGCCAGCAGCCCCCCCACCGCTGACGCACAGGTCGCCCGCCCTCCCCCGGCACGGCCGCCGCGCCTCCACACACTCCCACGCCGCGAGGACAGCTGAGGGCCTGGGGACCCTTGTCCCCGCTCGGTCACGGGGGCCCAAGTGGGGCAGCAGGTCGGGAAGGAGGGCGGCAGCGCACGGAATCACCCCCGCCGCACGCTCGCGTGGGCACTCACACACACACACACACACACACACACACGCCTACACAAGGGGCACACAGTCGCACACCCCGACACCCTTCGTGGCACAGAGGGATTTCCGTCCTCAGCGCCCGTTCCCTCACGGGAGGGTGGGGCGCTTCAGCGCGACCCGCACCCTCCAGCCCGGCAGCCAGTTCGAGACTGTCGCTCCCCCTCTTCATGGAGGAACGACACAGGACCCTGCGCTGTTCTTTCGTCTGCTCGGCCCTCCCCGGGTTTGCTGCTGGTTCTTCCCGGGTTGGCTACCGTCCCTTCCACCTCCGTGGAAGGGCGGTTCCCCCTGCCACATTCCCCACTTCCGCGGGGGAGCGGCACACCGCCGGCCGGCCGGCTCTCTCGGGGGCTGCACAGGTGTTCCCCTTAGATGTTCCTGGTGCATGTTGTCTCTCTCCTCCTTTATAGTCCTCTTCCGCCAATCCCAACTCGGCTGCCCACACGCCAAGTACGCTGCTCTCCTCCAATCAGGAGCAGGATCAGCTCCTGGAGGTCATCACTCAAGTTGGCAAGAGGCAGCTGCATAGAAGCTGTTTTCTCCTCTCCCAGCGCCATATTGTGGGAGAGCAGATGCATAGAATAAGTCTTAATTCCAGTAACTCAGTCCAATCCGAGTTGCTCCCCACAGAGACCACAGGCTGTGTGCTGCCTGCCTGCCACGGACCCTCTGTCCCGGGGAGGTCCTGTGGGCACGCAGCCTGTGGCCGCGGGTCTCTGCCTGGCCTGCCAAAAGGGTGCCCCGTTTGGATGCTGTGTGAGTCAGGGCTGATGGGGGAGAGGGGGACAGAGAGAGGAGAGAGAGACAGAGAGAGAGAGAGAAAGAGAGAGAGACGTGTAGGTGTTGGTGTAAGTCAGAGACAGAGGGAGAGGGTGCCTGTATTGCCTGCGAGGCTTGGTGTGGGGTCCCTCCTTTGCGCTCTGGAGGGCTTCCGCGGCTGTGGCGCGTGGCCGCCGCACGGCCAGGTGGCGCAGAGGGCCCGCGGGTTGGGCTGCGCGAGGCACCGGGCCCTGAGTGGTGGGCAACCGCGCCCTGGCGTCGTCTTCGGGCGGTGGTCGTGGTCGTGGTCGTGGTCACAGTCATTGGGCTCCCTGGGAGACAGGAGCCCGGGAGGGGCGGTGGGAGTGCAGGTGCCGGGAGCTGCTGGTGCGGCGGGCTGCGGGGTTGGGGCGGCCGGCAGGGGAGCGCCCTGGCGGGCGGTGAGTCGCTGGTTTGGGGTTGGAGGGGGCGCGCTGGATGGCGCGGGGCGTGGCCTGTGTCCCGGGGTGGGCCCCGGGGTTGGCGGTGGGGCTGCGGCAGCCGGGGACAGCTGGCCGGCCCGCCCGTGCCCGTGCCCGTGCCCGTGCCCGTGCCCAGGCCCAGGCCCAGGCCCAGGCCCGAGGCGCGGGCGGGCTGGGGCTGCCAGGTGGAGGGGTCGGGCTTCTGCCCCCTGCTGGAGCTGCGTTGGGGGTCGCAGGGGTCCCGGCGTGCGGGCTGGCGGATGGGGGCGTGGCTAGGCAGCCAGCCAAAGGCGAGCAAAAGGGGAGGGTGCCGCGGGGCAAAAGCCTACAGCCCCCGGTATTCCCAGGCGGTCTCCCATCCAAGTACTAACCAGGCCCGACCCTGCTTAGCTTCCGAGATCAGACGAGATCGGGCGCGTTCAGGGTGGTATGGCCGTAGACGCCAGAGGCCGCCTCCAGGCCCCTCTTGAGTGCGCGCCCGCACAGCCGCCGCCGCCGCCGCCGCCGCCGCCGCCTCCTCCTCCTGCCCGCTCCCCGCTCTCACTCCCATTCCCATTCCCATTCCCACTCCCGCTCCCGCTCCCGCTGCCGCTTCTCCTCCGCCTCCTCCCTCTTTTCTCTTCTCTTCTCTTCTCCTCCTCCCCCCCCTCCTCAGCCGCCCTCCGCCTAGCCCTGCACCAGTGCCCGAACTCCAGCCCTCCGCCTGCCCAGCCCAGGACCTGCAGCACCGGGCGCCCAGTCGGCACGCTGCCGCCAAGCCAAGGGGAGCCAACCTCCTCCGGCTGCCGCTGGCCACAGGGAACTCCTACTCTCTCTTTCTAGGCCGGATCCCCTGCCTGCCGCCATCGCCCAGCCACACGCCAGCCGTGCCCGGCAGCCTCCACGCCTGCCCAGGGCTGCGCCCCGCGGCTCGCGGGTCCCGGCACCAGGGGGTTCGGCGCCCCACACCACCGCGGCCCGGGCCTTCCCTCCTACCCGGCCGCCAGCAGCCCCCCCACCGCTGACGCACAGGTCGCCCGCCCTCCCCCGGCACGGCCGCCGCGCCTCCACACACTCCCACGCCGCGAGGACAGCTGAGGGCCTGGGGACCCTTGTCCCCGCTCGGTCACGGGGGCCCAAGTGGGGCAGCAGGTCGGGAAGGAGGGCGGCAGCGCACGGAATCACCCCCGCCGCACGCTCGCGTGGGCACTCACACACACACACACACACACACACACACACACGCCTACACAAGGGGCACACAGTCGCACACCCCGACACCCTTCGTGGCACAGAGGGATTTCCGTCCTCAGCGCCCGTTCCCTCACGGGAGGGTGGGGCGCTTCAGCGCGACCCGCACCCTCCAGCCCGGCAGCCAGTTCGAGACTGTCGCTCCCCCTCTTCATGGAGGAACGACACAGGACCCTGCGCTGTTCTTTCGTCTGCTCGGCCCTCCCCGGGTTTGCTGCTGGTTCTTCCCGGGTTGGCTACCGTCCCTTCCACCTCCGTGGAAGGGCGGTTCCCCCTGCCACATTCCCCACTTCCGCGGGGGAGCGGCACACCGCCGGCCGGCCGGCCGGCTCTCTCGGGGGCTGCACAGGTGTTCCCCTTAGATGTTCCTGGTGCATGTTGTCTCTCTCCTCCTTTATAGTCCTCTTCCGCCAATCCCAACTCGGCTGCCCACACGCCAAGTACGCTGCTCTCCTCCAATCAGGAGCAGGATCAGCTCCTGGAGGTCATCACTCAAGTTGGCAAGAGGCAGCTGCATAGAAGCTGTTTTCTCCTCTCCCAGCGCCATATTGTGGGAGAGCAGATGCATAGAATAAGTCTTAATTCCAGTAACTCAGTCCAATCCGAGTTGCTCCCCACAGAGACCACAGGCTGTGTGCTGCCTGCCTGCCACGGACCCTCTGTCCCGGGGAGGTCCTGTGGGCACGCAGCCTGTGGCCGCGGGTCTCTGCCTGGCCTGCCAAAAGGGTGCCCCGTTTGGATGCTGTGTGAGTCAGGGCTGATGGGGGAGAGGGGGACAGAGAGAGGAGAGAGAGACAGAGAGAGAGAAAGAAAGAGAGAGAGACGTGTAGGTGTTGGTGTAAGTCAGAGACAGAGGGAGAGGGTGCCTGTATTGCCTGCGAGGCTTGGTGTGGGGTCCCTCCTTTGCGCTCTGGAGGGCTTCCGCGGCTGTGGCGCGTGGCCGCCGCACGGCCAGGTGGCGCAGAGGGCCCGCGGGTTGGGCTGCGCGAGGCACCGGGCCCTGAGTGGTGGGCAACTGCGCCCTGGCGTCGTCTTCGGGCGGTGGTCGTGGTCGTGGTCACAGTCATTGGGCTCCCTGGGAGACAGGAGCCCGGGAGGGGCGGTGGGAGTGCAGGTGCCGGGAGCTGCTGGTGCGGCGGGCTGCGGGGTTGGGGCGGCCGGCAGGGGAGCGCCCTGGCGGGCGGTGAGTCGCTGGTTTGGGGTTGGAGGGGGCGCGCTGGGATGGCGCGGGGCGTGGCCTGTGTCCCGGGGTGGGCCCCGGGGTTGGCAGTGGGGCTGCGGCAGCCGGGGACAGCTGGCCGGCCCGCCCGTGCCCGTGCCCGTGCCCGTGCCCGTGCCCGTGCCCGTGCCCAGGCCCAGGCCCAGGCCCAGGCCCGAGGCGCGGGCGGGCTGGGGCTGCCAGGTGGAGGGGTCGGGCTTCTGCCCCCTGCTGGAGCTGCGTTGGGGGTCGCAGGGGTCCCGGCGTGCGGGCTGGCGGATGGGGGCGTGGCTAGGCAGCCAGCCAAAGGCGAGCAAAAGGGGAGGGTGCCGCGGGGCAAAAGCCTAAAGCCCCCGGTATTCCCAGGCGGTCTCCCATCCAAGTACTAACCAGGCCCGACCCTGCTTAGCTTCCGAGATCAGACGAGATCGGGCGCGTTCAGGGTGGTATGGCCGTAGACGCCAGAGGCCGCCTCCAGGCCCCTCTTGAGTGCGCGCCCGCACAGCCGCCGCCGCCGCCGCCGCCGCCTCCTCCTCCTCCTGCCCGCTCCCCGCTCTCACTCCCATTCCCATTCCCATTCCCACTCCCGCTCCCGCTCCCGCTGCCGCTTCTCCTCCGCCTCCTCCCTCTTTTCTCTTCTCTTCTCTTCTCCTCCTCCCCCCCCTCCTCAGCCGCCCTCCGCCTAGCCCTGCACCAGTGCCCGAACTCCAGCCCTCCGCCTGCCCAGCCCAGGACCTGCAGCACCGGGCGCCCAGTCGGCACGCTGCCGCCAAGCCAAGGGGAGCCAACCTCCTCCGGCTGCCGCTGGCCACAGGGAACTCCTACTCTCTCTTTCTAGGCCGGATCCCCTGCCTGCCGCCATCGCCCAGCCACACGCCAGCCGTGCCCGGCAGCCTCCACGCCTGCCCAGGGCTGCGCCCCGCGGCTCGCGGGTCCCGGCACCAGGGGGTTCGGCGCCCCACACCACCGCGGCCCGGGCCTTCCCTCCTACCCGGCCGCCAGCAGCCCCCCCACCGCTGACGCACAGGTCGCCCGCCCTCCCCCGGCACGGCCGCCGCGCCTCCACACACTCCCACGCCGCGAGGACAGCTGAGGGCCTGGGGACCCTTGTCCCCGCTCGGTCACGGGGGCCCAAGTGGGGCAGCAGGTCGGGAAGGAGGGCGGCAGCGCACGGAATCACCCCCGCCGCACGCTCGCGTGGGCACTCACACACACACACACACACACACACACGCCTACACAAGGGGCACACAGTCGCACACCCCGACACCCTTCGTGGCACAGAGGGATTTCCGTCCTCAGCGCCCGTTCCCTCACGGGAGGGTGGGGCGCTTCAGCGCGACCCGCACCCTCCAGCCCGGCAGCCAGTTCGAGATTGTCGCTCCCCCTCTTCATGGAGGAACGACACAGGACCCTGCGCTGTTCTTTCGTCTGCTCGGCCCTCCCCGGGTTTGCTGCTGGTTCTTCCCGGGTTGGCTACCGTCCCTTCCACCTCCGTGGAAGGGCGGTTCCCCCTGCCACATTCCCCACTTCCGCGGGGGAGCGGCACACCGCCGGCCGGCCGGCCGGCTCTCTCGGGGGCTGCACAGGTGTTCCCCTTAGATGTTCCTGGTGCATGTTGTCTCTCTCCTCCTTTATAGTCCTCTTCCGCCAATCCCAACTCGGCTGCCCACACGCCAAGTACGCTGCTCTCCTCCAATCAGGAGCAGGATCAGCTCCTGGAGGTCATCACTCAAGTTGGCAAGAGGCAGCTGCATAGAAGCTGTTTTCTCCTCTCCCAGCGCCATATTGTGGGAGAGCAGATGCATAGAATAAGTCTTAATTCCAGTAACTCAGTCCAATCCGAGTTGCTCCCCACAGAGACCACAGGCTGTGTGCTGCCTGCCTGCCACGGACCCTCTGTCCCGGGGAGGTCCTGTGGGCACGCAGCCTGTGGCCGCGGGTCTCTGCCTGGCCTGCCAAAAGGGTGCCCCGTTTGGATGCTGTGTGAGTCAGGGCTGATGGGGGAGAGGGGGACAGAGAGAGGAGAGAGAGACAGAGAGAGAGAGAGAAAGAGAGAGAGACGTGTAGGTGTTGGTGTAAGTCAGAGACAGAGGGAGAGGGTGCCTGTATTGCCTGCGAGGCTTGGTGTGGGGTCCCTCCTTTGCGCTCTGGAGGGCTTCCGCGGCTGTGGCGCGTGGCCGCCGCACGGCCAGGTGGCGCAGAGGGCCCGCGGGTTGGGCTGCGCGAGGCACCGGGCCCTGAGTGGTGGGCAACCGCGCCCTGGCGTCGTCTTCGGGCGGTGGTCGTGGTCGTGGTCGTGGTCACAGTCATTGGGCTCCCTGGGAGACAGGAGCCCGGGAGGGGCGGTGGGAGTGCAGGTGCCGGGAGCTGCTGGTGCGGCGGGCTGCGGGGTTGGGGCGGCCGGCAGGGGAGCGCCCTGGCGGGCGGTGAGTCGCTGGTTTGGGGTTGGAGGGGGCGCGCTGGATGGCGCGGGGCGTGGCCTGTGTCCCGGGGTGGGCCCCGGGGTTGGCGGTGGGGCTGCGGCAGCCGGGGACAGCTGGCCGGCCCGCCCGTGCCCGTGCCCGTGCCCGTGCCCGTGCCCAGGCCCAGGCCCAGGCCCAGGCCCAGGCCCGAGGCGCGGGCGGGCTGGGGCTGCCAGGTGGAGGGGTCGGGCTTCTGCCCCCTGCTGGAGCTGCGTTGGGGGTCGCAGGGGTCCCGGCGTGCGGGCTGGCGGATGGGGGCGTGGCTAGGCAGCCAGCCAAAGGCGAGCAAAAGGGGAGGGTGCCGCGGGGCAAAAGCCTACAGCACCCGGTATTCCCAGGCGGTCTCCCATCCAAGTACTAACCAGGCCCGACCCTGCTTAGCTTCCGAGATCAGACGAGATCGGGCGCGTTCAGGGTGGTATGGCCATAGACGCCAGAGGCCGCCTCCAGGCCCCTCTTGAGTGCGCGCCCGCACAGCCGCCGCCGCCGCCTCCGCCGCCGCCGCCTCCTCCTCCTCCTCCTCCTGCCCGCTCCCCGCTCTCACTCCCATTCCCATTCCCATTCCCATTCCCATTCCCATTCCCATTCCCACTCCCGCTCCCGCTCCCGCTGCCGCTTCTCCTCCGCCTCCTCCCTCTTTTCTCTTCTCTTCTCTTCTCCTCCTCCCCCCCCCTCCTCCTCAGCCGCCCTCCGCCTAGCCCTGCACCAGTGCCCGAACTCCAGCCCTCCGCCTGCCCAGCCCAGGACCTGCAGTGCAGCACCGGGCGCCCAGTCGGCACGCTGCCGCCAAGCCAAGGGGAGCCAACCTCCTCCGGCTGCCGCTGGCCACAGGGAACTCCTACTCTCTCTTTCTAGGCCGGATCCCCTGCCTGCCGCCATCGCCCAGCCACACGCCAGCCGTGCCCGGCAGCCTCCACGCCTGCCCAGGGCTGCGCCCCGCGGCTCGCGGGTCCCGGCACCAGGGGGTTCGGCGCCCCACACCACCGCGGCCCGGGCCTTCCCTCCTACCCGGCCGCCAGCAGCCCCCCCACCGCTGACGCACAGGTCGCCCGCCCTCCCCCGGCACGGCCGCCGCGCCTCCACACACTCCCACGCCGCGAGGACAGCTGAGGGCCTGGGGACCCTTGTCCCCGCTCGGTCACGGGGGCCCAAGTGGGGCAGCAGGTCGGGAAGGAGGGCGGCAGCGTACGGAATCACCCCCGCCGCACGCTCGCGTGGGCACTCACACACACACACACACACACACGCCTACACAAGGGGCACACAGTCGCACACCCCGACACCCTTCGTGGCACAGAGGGATTTCCGTCCTCAGCGCCCGTTCCCTCACGGGAGGGTGGGGCGCTTCAGCGCGACCCGCACCCTCCAGCCCGGCAGCCAGTTCGAGACTGTCGCTCCCCCTCTTCATGGAGGAACGACACAGGACCCTGCGCTGTTCTTTCGTCTGCTCGGCCCTCCCCGGGTTTGCTGCTGGTTCTTCCCGGGTTGGCTACCGTCCCTTCCACCTCCGTGGAAGGGCGGTTCCCCCTGCCACATTCCCCACTTCCGCGGGGGAGCGGCACACCGCCGGCCGGCCGGCTCTCTCGGGGGCTGCACAGGTGTTCCCCTTAGATGTTCCTGGTGCATGTTGTCTCTCTCCTCCTTTATAGTCCTCTTCCGCCAATCCCAACTCGGCTGCCCACACGCCAAGTACGCTGCTCTCCTCCAATCAGGAGCAGGATCAGCTCCTGGAGGTCATCACTCAAGTTGGCAAGAGGCAGCTGCATAGAAGCTGTTTTCTCCTCTCCCAGCGCCATATTGTGGGAGAGCAGATGCATAGAATAAGTCTTAATTCCAGTAACTCAGTCCAATCCGAGTTGCTCCCCACAGAGACCACAGGCTGTGTGCTGCCTGCCTGCCACGGACCCTCTGTCCCGGGGAGGTCCTGTGGGCACGCAGCCTGTGGCCGCGGGTCTCTGCCTGGCCTGCCAAAAGGGTGCCCCGTTTGGATGCTGTGTGAGTCAGGGCTGATGGGGGAGAGGGGGACAGAGAGAGGAGAGAGAGACAGAGAGAGAGAGAGAAAGAGAGAGAGACGTGTAGGTGTTGGTGTAAGTCAGAGACAGAGGGAGAGGGTGCCTGTATTGCCTGCGAGGCTTGGTGTGGGGTCCCTCCTTTGCGCTCTGGAGGGCTTCCGCGGCTGTGGCGCGTGGCCGCCGCACGGCCAGGTGGCGCAGAGGGCCCGCGGGTTGGGCTGCGCGAGGCACCGGGCCCTGAGTGGTGGGCAACCGCGCCCTGGCGTCGTCTTCGGGCGGTGGTCGTGGTCGTGGTCGTGGTCACAGTCATTGGGCTCCCTGGGAGACAGGAGCCCGGGAGGGGCGGTGGGAGTGCAGGTGCCGGGAGCTGCTGGTGCGGCGGGCTGCGGGGTTGGGGCGGCCGGCAGGGGAGCGCCCTGGCGGGCGGTGAGTCGCTGGTTTGGGGTTGGAGGGGGCGCGCTGGATGGCGCGGGGCGTGGCCTGTGTCCCGGGGTGGGCCCCGGGGTTGGCGGTGGGGCTGCGGCAGCCGGGGACAGCTGGCCGGCCCGCCCGTGCCCGTGCCCGTGCCCGTGCCCGTGCCCAGGCCCAGGCCCAGGCCCAGGCCCGAGGCGCGGGCGGGCTGGGGCTGCCAGGTGGAGGGGTCGGGCTTCTGCCCCCTGCTGGAGCTGCGTTGGGGGTCGCAGGGGTCCCGGCGTGCGGGCTGGCGGATGGGGGCGTGGCTAGGCAGCCAGCCAAAGGCGAGCAAAAGGGGAGGGTGCCGCGGGGCAAAAGCCTACAGCCCCCGGTATTCCCAGGCGGTCTCCCATCCAAGTACTAACCAGGCCCGACCCTGCTTAGCTTCCGAGATCAGACGAGATCGGGCGCGTTCAGGGTGGTATGGCCGTAGACGCCAGAGGCCGCCTCCAGGCCCCTCTTGAGTGCGCGCCCGCACAGCCGCCGCCGCCGCCGCCGCCGCCGCCGCCTCCTCCTCCTGCCCGCTCCCCGCTCTCACTCCCATTCCCATTCCCATTCCCACTCCCGCTCCCGCTCCCGCTGCCGCTTCTCCTCCGCCTCCTCCCTCTTTTCTCTTCTCTTCTCTTCTCCTCCTCCCCCCCCTCCTCAGCCGCCCTCCGCCTAGCCCTGCACCAGTGCCCGAACTCCAGCCCTCCGCCTGCCCAGCCCAGGACCTGCAGCACCGGGCGCCCAGTCGGCACGCTGCCGCCAAGCCAAGGGGAGCCAACCTCCTCCGGCTGCCGCTGGCCACAGGGAACTCCTACTCTCTCTTTCTAGGCCGGATCCCCTGCCTGCCGCCATCGCCCAGCCACACGCCAGCCGTGCCCGGCAGCCTCCACGCCTGCCCAGGGCTGCGCCCCGCGGCTCGCGGGTCCCGGCACCAGGGGGTTCGGCGCCCCACACCACCGCGGCCCGGGCCTTCCCTCCTACCCGGCCGCCAGCAGCCCCCCCACCGCTGACGCACAGGTCGCCCGCCCTCCCCCGGCACGGCCGCCGCGCCTCCACACACTCCCACGCCGCGAGGACAGCTGAGGGCCTGGGGACCCTTGTCCCCGCTCGGTCACGGGGGCCCAAGTGGGGCAGCAGGTCGGGAAGGAGGGCGGCAGCGCACGGAATCACCCCCGCCGCACGCTCGCGTGGGCACTCACACACACACACACACACACACACACACACACGCCTACACAAGGGGCACACAGTCGCACACCCCGACACCCTTCGTGGCACAGAGGGATTTCCGTCCTCAGCGCCCGTTCCCTCACGGGAGGGTGGGGCGCTTCAGCGCGACCCGCACCCTCCAGCCCGGCAGCCAGTTCGAGACTGTCGCTCCCCCTCTTCATGGAGGAACGACACAGGACCCTGCGCTGTTCTTTCGTCTGCTCGGCCCTCCCCGGGTTTGCTGCTGGTTCTTCCCGGGTTGGCTACCGTCCCTTCCACCTCCGTGGAAGGGCGGTTCCCCCTGCCACATTCCCCACTTCCGCGGGGGAGCGGCACACCGCCGGCCGGCCGGCCGGCTCTCTCGGGGGCTGCACAGGTGTTCCCCTTAGATGTTCCTGGTGCATGTTGTCTCTCTCCTCCTTTATAGTCCTCTTCCGCCAATCCCAACTCGGCTGCCCACACGCCAAGTACGCTGCTCTCCTCCAATCAGGAGCAGGATCAGCTCCTGGAGGTCATCACTCAAGTTGGCAAGAGGCAGCTGCATAGAAGCTGTTTTCTCCTCTCCCAGCGCCATATTGTGGGAGAGCAGATGCATAGAATAAGTCTTAATTCCAGTAACTCAGTCCAATCCGAGTTGCTCCCCACAGAGACCACAGGCTGTGTGCTGCCTGCCTGCCACGGACCCTCTGTCCCGGGGAGGTCCTGTGGGCACGCAGCCTGTGGCCGCGGGTCTCTGCCTGGCCTGCCAAAAGGGTGCCCCGTTTGGATGCTGTGTGAGTCAGGGCTGATGGGGGAGAGGGGGACAGAGAGAGGAGAGAGAGACAGAGAGAGAGAAAGAAAGAGAGAGAGACGTGTAGGTGTTGGTGTAAGTCAGAGACAGAGGGAGAGGGTGCCTGTATTGCCTGCGAGGCTTGGTGTGGGGTCCCTCCTTTGCGCTCTGGAGGGCTTCCGCGGCTGTGGCGCGTGGCCGCCGCACGGCCAGGTGGCGCAGAGGGCCCGCGGGTTGGGCTGCGCGAGGCACCGGGCCCTGAGTGGTGGGCAACTGCGCCCTGGCGTCGTCTTCGGGCGGTGGTCGTGGTCGTGGTCACAGTCATTGGGCTCCCTGGGAGACAGGAGCCCGGGAGGGGCGGTGGGAGTGCAGGTGCCGGGAGCTGCTGGTGCGGCGGGCTGCGGGGTTGGGGCGGCCGGCAGGGGAGCGCCCTGGCGGGCGGTGAGTCGCTGGTTTGGGGTTGGAGGGGGCGCGCTGGGATGGCGCGGGGCGTGGCCTGTGTCCCGGGGTGGGCCCCGGGGTTGGCAGTGGGGCTGCGGCAGCCGGGGACAGCTGGCCGGCCCGCCCGTGCCCGTGCCCGTGCCCGTGCCCGTGCCCGTGCCCGTGCCCAGGCCCAGGCCCAGGCCCAGGCCCGAGGCGCGGGCGGGCTGGGGCTGCCAGGTGGAGGGGTCGGGCTTCTGCCCCCTGCTGGAGCTGCGTTGGGGGTCGCAGGGGTCCCGGCGTGCGGGCTGGCGGATGGGGGCGTGGCTAGGCAGCCAGCCAAAGGCGAGCAAAAGGGGAGGGTGCCGCGGGGCAAAAGCCTACAGCCCCCGGTATTCCCAGGCGGTCTCCCATCCAAGTACTAACCAGGCCCGACCCTGCTTAGCTTCCGAGATCAGACGAGATCGGGCGCGTTCAGGGTGGTATGGCCGTAGACGCCAGAGGCCGCCTCCAGGCCCCTCTTGAGTGCGCGCCCGCACAGCCGCCGCCGCCGCCGCCGCCGCCTCCTCCTCCTCCTGCCCGCTCCCCGCTCTCACTCCCATTCCCATTCCCATTCCCACTCCCGCTCCCGCTCCCGCTGCCGCTTCTCCTCCGCCTCCTCCCTCTTTTCTCTTCTCTTCTCTTCTCCTCCTCCCCCCCCCTCCTCCTCAGCCGCCCTCCGCCTAGCCCTGCACCAGTGCCCGAACTCCAGCCCTCCGCCTGCCCAGCCCAGGACCTGCAGCACCGGGCGCCCAGTCGGCACGCTGCCGCCAAGCCAAGGGGAGCCAACCTCCTCCGGCTGCCGCTGGCCACAGGGAACTCCTACTCTCTCTTTCTAGGCCGGATCCCCTGCCTGCCGCCATCGCCCAGCCACACGCCAGCCGTGCCCGGCAGCCTCCACGCCTGCCCAGGGCTGCGCCCCGCGGCTCGCGGGTCCCGGCACCAGGGGGTTCGGCGCCCCACACCACCGCGGCCCGGGCCTTCCCTCCTACCCGGCCGCCAGCAGCCCCCCCACCGCTGACGCACAGGTCGCCCGCCCTCCCCCGGCACGGCCGCCGCGCCTCCACACACTCCCACGCCGCGAGGACAGCTGAGGGCCTGGGGACCCTTGTCCCCGCTCGGTCACGGGGGCCCAAGTGGGGCAGCAGGTCGGGAAGGAGGGCGGCAGCGCACGGAATCACCCCCGCCGCACGCTCGCGTGGGCACTCACACACACACACACACACACACACACACACGCCTACACAAGGGGCACACAGTCGCACACCCCGACACCCTTCGTGGCACAGAGGGATTTCCGTCCTCAGCGCCCGTTCCCTCACGGGAGGGTGGGGCGCTTCAGCGCGACCCGCACCCTCCAGCCCGGCAGCCAGTTCGAGACTGTCGCTCCCCCTCTTCATGGAGGAACGACACAGGACCCTGCGCTGTTCTTTCGTCTGCTCGGCCCTCCCCGGGTTTGCTGCTGGTTCTTCCCGGGTTGGCTACCGTCCCTTCCACCTCCGTGGAAGGGCGGTTCCCCCTGCCACATTCCCCACTTCCGCGGGGGAGCGGCACACCGCCGGCCGGCCGGCCGGCTCTCTCGGGGGCTGCACAGGTGTTCCCCTTAGATGTTCCTGGTGCATGTTGTCTCTCTCCTCCTTTATAGTCCTCTTCCGCCAATCCCAACTCGGCTGCCCACATGCCAAGTACGCTGCTCTCCTCCAATCAGGAGCAGGATCAGCTCCTGGAGGTCATCACTCAAGTTGGCAAGAGGCAGCTGCATAGAAGCTGTTTTCTCCTCTCCCAGCGCCATATTGTGGGAGAGCAGATGCATAGAATAAGTCTTAATTCCAGTAACTCAGTCCAATCCGAGTTGCTCCCCACAGAGACCACAGGCTGTGTGCTGCCTGCCTGCCACGGACCCTCTGTCCCGGGGAGGTCCTGTGGGCACGCAGCCTGTGGCCGCGGGTCTCTGCCTGGCCTGCCAAAAGGGTGCCCCGTTTGGATGCTGTGTGAGTCAGGGCTGATGGGGGAGAGGGGGACAGAGAGAGGAGAGAGAGACAGAGAGAGAGAGAGAAAGAGAGAGAGACGTGTAGGTGTTGGTGTAAGTCAGAGACAGAGGGAGAGGGTGCCTGTATTGCCTGCGAGGCTTGGTGTGGGGTCCCTCCTTTGCGCTCTGGAGGGCTTCCGCGGCTGTGGCGCGTGGCCGCCGCACGGCCAGGTGGCGCAGAGGGCCCGCGGGTTGGGCTGCGCGAGGCACCGGGCCCTGAGTGGTGGGCAACCGCGCCCTGGCGTCGTCTTCGGGCGGTGGTCGTGGTCGTGGTCGTGGTCACAGTCATTGGGCTCCCTGGGAGACAGGAGCCCGGGAGGGGCGGTGGGAGTGCAGGTGCCGGGAGCTGCTGGTGCGGCGGGCTGCGGGGTTGGGGCGGCCGGCAGGGGAGCGCCCTGGCGGGCGGTGAGTCGCTGGTTTGGGGTTGGAGGGGGCGCGCTGGATGGCGCGGGGCGTGGCCTGTGTCCCGGGGTGGGCCCCGGGGTTGGCGGTGGGGCTGCGGCAGCCGGGGACAGCTGGCCGGCCCGCCCGTGCCCGTGCCCGTGCCCGTGCCCGTGCCCGTGCCCAGGCCCAGGCCCAGGCCCAGGCCCGAGGCGCGGGCGGGCTGGGGCTGCCAGGTGGAGGGGTCGGGCTTCTGCCCCCTGCTGGAGCTGCGTTGGGGGTCGCAGGGGTCCCGGCGTGCGGGCTGGCGGATGGGGGCGTGGCTAGGCAGCCAGCCAAAGGCGAGCAAAAGGGGAGGGTGCCGCGGGGCAAAAGCCTACAGCACCCGGTATTCCCAGGCGGTCTCCCATCCAAGTACTAACCAGGCCCGACCCTGCTTAGCTTCCGAGATCAGACGAGATCGGGCGCGTTCAGGGTGGTATGGCCGTAGACGCCAGAGGCCGCCTCCAGGCCCCTCTTGAGTGCGCGCCCGCACAGCCGCCGCCGCCGCCGCCGCCGCCGCCGCCGCCGCCGCCTCCTCTTCCTGCCCGCTCCCCGCTCTCACTCCCATTCCCATTCCCATTCCCACTCCCGCTCCCGCTCCCGCTGCCGCTTCTCCTCCGCCTCCTCCCTCTTTTCTCTTCTCTTCTCTTCTCCTCCTCCCCCCCCCTCCTCCTCAGCCGCCCTCCGCCTAGCCCTGCACCAGTGCCCGAACTCCAGCCCTCCGCCTGCCCAGCCCAGGACCTGCAGCACCGGGCGCCCAGTCGGCACGCTGCCGCCAAGCCAAGGGGAGCCAACCTCCTCCGGCTGCCGCTGGCCACAGGGAACTCCTACTCTCTCTTTCTAGGCCGGATCCCCTGCCTGCCGCCATCGCCCAGCCACACGCCAGCCGTGCCCGGCAGCCTCCACGCCTGCCCAGGGCTGCGCCCCGCGGCTCGCGGGTCCCGGCACCAGGGGGTTCGGCGCCCCACACCACCGCGGCCCGGGCCTTCCCTCCTACCCGGCCGCCAGCAGCCCCCCCACCGCTGACGCACAGGTCGCCCGCCCTCCCCCGGCACGGCCGCCGCGCCTCCACACACTCCCACGCCGCGAGGACAGCTGAGGGCCTGGGGACCCTTGTCCCCGCTCGGTCACGGGGGCCCAAGTGGGGCAGCAGGTCGGGAAGGAGGGCGGCAGCGCACGGAATCACCCCCGCCGCACGCTCGCGTGGGCACTCACACACACACACACACACACACACACACACACGCCTACACAAGGGGCACACAGTCGCACACCCCGACACCCTTCGTGGCACAGAGGGATTTCCGTCCTCAGCGCCCGTTCCCTCACGGGAGGGTGGGGCGCTTCAGCGCGACCCGCACCCTCCAGCCCGGCAGCCAGTTCGAGACTGTCGCTCCCCCTCTTCATGGAGGAACGACACAGGACCCTGCGCTGTTCTTTCGTCTGCTCGGCCCTCCCCGGGTTTGCTGCTGGTTCTTCCCGGGTTGGCTACCGTCCCTTCCACCTCCGTGGAAGGGCGGTTCCCCCTGCCACATTCCCCACTTCCGCGGGGGAGCGGCACACCGCCGGCCGGCCGGCCGGCTCTCTCGGGGGCTGCACAGGTGTTCCCCTTAGATGTTCCTGGTGCATGTTGTCTCTCTCCTCCTTTATAGTCCTCTTCCGCCAATCCCAACTCGGCTGCCCACACGCCAAGTACGCTGCTCTCCTCCAATCAGGAGCAGGATCAGCTCCTGGAGGTCATCACTCAAGTTGGCAAGAGGCAGCTGCATAGAAGCTGTTTTCTCCTCTCCCAGCGCCATATTGTGGGAGAGCAGATGCATAGAATAAGTCTTAATTCCAGTAACTCAGTCCAATCCGAGTTGCTCCCCACAGAGACCACAGGCTGTGTGCTGCCTGCCTGCCACGGACCCTCTGTCCCGGGGAGGTCCTGTGGGCACGCAGCCTGTGGCCGCGGGTCTCTGCCTGGCCTGCCAAAAGGGTGCCCCGTTTGGATGCTGTGTGAGTCAGGGCTGATGGGGGAGAGGGGGACAGAGAGAGGAGAGAGAGACAGAGAGAGAGAGAGAAAGAGAGAGAGACGTGTAGGTGTTGGTGTAAGTCAGAGACAGAGGGAGAGGGTGCCTGTATTGCCTGCGAGGCTTGGTGTGGGGTCCCTCCTTTGCGCTCTGGAGGGCTTCCGCGGCTGTGGCGCGTGGCCGCCGCACGGCCAGGTGGCGCAGAGGGCCCGCGGGTTGGGCTGCGCGAGGCACCGGGCCCTGAGTGGTGGGCAACCGCGCCCTGGCGTCGTCTTCGGGCGGTGGTCGTGGTCGTGGTCGTGGTCACAGTCATTGGGCTCCCTGGGAGACAGGAGCCCGGGAGGGGCGGTGGGAGTGCAGGTGCCGGGAGCTGCTGGTGCGGCGGGCTGCGGGGTTGGGGCGGCCGGCAGGGGAGCGCCCTGGCGGGCGGTGAGTCGCTGGTTTGGGGTTGGAGGGGGCGCGCTGGATGGCGCGGGGCGTGGCCTGTGTCCCGGGGTGGGCCCCGGGGTTGGCGGTGGGGCTGCGGCAGCCGGGGACAGCTGGCCGGCCCGCCCGTGCCCGTGCCCGTGCCCGTGCCCGTGCCCGTGCCCAGGCCCAGGCCCAGGCCCAGGCCCGAGGCGCGGGCGGGCTGGGGCTGCCAGGTGGAGGGGTCGGGCTTCTGCCCCCTGCTGGAGCTGCGTTGGGGGTCGCAGGGGTCCCGGCGTGCGGGCTGGCGGATGGGGGCGTGGCTAGGCAGCCAGCCAAAGGCGAGCAAAAGGGGAGGGTGCCGCGGGGCAAAAGCCTACAGCACCCGGTATTCCCAGGCGGTCTCCCATCCAAGTACTAACCAGGCCCGACCCTGCTTAGCTTCCGAGATCAGACGAGATCGGGCGCGTTCAGGGTGGTATGGCCGTAGACGCCAGAGGCCGCCTCCAGGCCCCTCTTGAGTGCGCGCCCGCACAGCCGCCGCCGCCGCCGCCGCCGCCGCCGCCGCCGCCGCCGCCGCCTCCTCTTCCTGCCCGCTCCCCGCTCTCACTCCCATTCCCATTCCCATTCCCACTCCCGCTCCCGCTCCCGCTGCCGCTTCTCCTCCGCCTCCTCCCTCTTTTCTCTTCTCTTCTCTTCTCCTCCTCCCCCCCCCTCCTCCTCAGCCGCCCTCCGCCTAGCCCTGCACCAGTGCCCGAACTCCAGCCCTCCGCCTGCCCAGCCCAGGACCTGCAGCACCGGGCGCCCAGTCGGCACGCTGCCGCCAAGCCAAGGGGAGCCAACCTCCTCCGGCTGCCGCTGGCCACAGGGAACTCCTACTCTCTCTTTCTAGGCCGGATCCCCTGCCTGCCGCCATCGCCCAGCCACACGCCAGCCGTGCCCGGCAGCCTCCACGCCTGCCCAGGGCTGCGCCCCGCGGCTCGCGGGTCCCGGCACCAGGGGGTTCGGCGCCCCACACCACCGCGGCCCGGGCCTTCCCTCCTACCCGGCCGCCAGCAGCCCCCCCACCGCTGACGCACAGGTCGCCCGCCCTCCCCCGGCACGGCCGCCGCGCCTCCACACACTCCCACGCCGCGAGGACAGCTGAGGGCCTGGGGACCCTTGTCCCCGCTCGGTCACGGGGGCCCAAGTGGGGCAGCAGGTCGGGAAGGAGGGCGGCAGCGCACGGAATCACCCCCGCCGCACGCTCGCGTGGGCACTCACACACACACACACACACACACACACACACGCCTACACAAGGGGCACACAGTCGCACACCCCGACACCCTTCGTGGCACAGAGGGATTTCCGTCCTCAGCGCCCGTTCCCTCACGGGAGGGTGGGGCGCTTCAGCGCGACCCGCACCCTCCAGCCCGGCAGCCAGTTCGAGACTGTCGCTCCCCCTCTTCATGGAGGAACGACACAGGACCCTGCGCTGTTCTTTCGTCTGCTCGGCCCTCCCCGGGTTTGCTGCTGGTTCTTCCCGGGTTGGCTACCGTCCCTTCCACCTCCGTGGAAGGGCGGTTCCCCCTGCCACATTCCCCACTTCCGCGGGGGAGCGGCACACCGCCGGCCGGCCGGCCGGCTCTCTCGGGGGCTGCACAGGTGTTCCCCTTAGATGTTCCTGGTGCATGTTGTCTCTCTCCTCCTTTATAGTCCTCTTCCGCCAATCCCAACTCGGCTGCCCACACGCCAAGTACGCTGCTCTCCTCCAATCAGGAGCAGGATCAGCTCCTGGAGGTCATCACTCAAGTTGGCAAGAGGCAGCTGCATAGAAGCTGTTTTCTCCTCTCCCAGCGCCATATTGTGGGAGAGCAGATGCATAGAATAAGTCTTAATTCCAGTAACTCAGTCCAATCCGAGTTGCTCCCCACAGAGACCACAGGCTGTGTGCTGCCTGCCTGCCACGGACCCTCTGTCCCGGGGAGGTCCTGTGGGCACGCAGCCTGTGGCCGCGGGTCTCTGCCTGGCCTGCCAAAAGGGTGCCCCGTTTGGATGCTGTGTGAGTCAGGGCTGATGGGGGAGAGGGGGACAGAGAGAGGAGAGAGAGACAGAGAGAGAGAGAGAAAGAGAGAGAGACGTGTAGGTGTTGGTGTAAGTCAGAGACAGAGGGAGAGGGTGCCTGTATTGCCTGCGAGGCTTGGTGTGGGGTCCCTCCTTTGCGCTCTGGAGGGCTTCCGCGGCTGTGGCGCGTGGCCGCCGCACGGCCAGGTGGCGCAGAGGGCCCGCGGGTTGGGCTGCGCGAGGCACCGGGCCCTGAGTGGTGGGCAACCGCGCCCTGGCGTCGTCTTCGGGCGGTGGTCGTGGTCGTGGTCGTGGTCACAGTCATTGGGCTCCCTGGGAGACAGGAGCCCGGGAGGGGCGGTGGGAGTGCAGGTGCCGGGAGCTGCTGGTGCGGCGGGCTGCGGGGTTGGGGCGGCCGGCAGGGGAGCGCCCTGGCGGGCGGTGAGTCGCTGGTTTGGGGTTGGAGGGGGCGCGCTGGATGGCGCGGGGCGTGGCCTGTGTCCCGGGGTGGGCCCCGGGGTTGGCGGTGGGGCTGCGGCAGCCGGGGACAGCTGGCCGGCCCGCCCGTGCCCGTGCCCGTGCCCGTGCCCGTGCCCGTGCCCAGGCCCAGGCCCAGGCCCAGGCCCGAGGCGCGGGCGGGCTGGGGCTGCCAGGTGGAGGGGTCGGGCTTCTGCCCCCTGCTGGAGCTGCGTTGGGGGTCGCAGGGGTCCCGGCGTGCGGGCTGGCGGATGGGGGCGTGGCTAGGCAGCCAGCCAAAGGCGAGCAAAAGGGGAGGGTGCCGCGGGGCAAAAGCCTACAGCACCCGGTATTCCCAGGCGGTCTCCCATCCAAGTACTAACCAGGCCCGACCCTGCTTAGCTTCCGAGATCAGACGAGATCGGGCGCGTTCAGGGTGGTATGGCCGTAGACGCCAGAGGCCGCCTCCAGGCCCCTCTTGAGTGCGCGCCCGCACAGCCGCCGCCGCCGCCGCCGCCGCCGCCGCCGCCGCCGCCGCCGCCGCCTCCTCTTCCTGCCCGCTCCCCGCTCTCACTCCCATTCCCATTCCCATTCCCACTCCCGCTCCCGCTCCCGCTGCCGCTTCTCCTCCGCCTCCTCCCTCTTTTCTCTTCTCTTCTCTTCTCCTCCTCCCCCCCCCTCCTCCTCAGCCGCCCTCCGCCTAGCCCTGCACCAGTGCCCGAACTCCAGCCCTCCGCCTGCCCAGCCCAGGACCTGCAGCACCGGGCGCCCAGTCGGCACGCTGCCGCCAAGCCAAGGGGAGCCAACCTCCTCCGGCTGCCGCTGGCCACAGGGAACTCCTACTCTCTCTTTCTAGGCCGGATCCCCTGCCTGCCGCCATCGCCCAGCCACACGCCAGCCGTGCCCGGCAGCCTCCACGCCTGCCCAGGGCTGCGCCCCGCGGCTCGCGGGTCCCGGCACCAGGGGGTTCGGCGCCCCACACCACCGCGGCCCGGGCCTTCCCTCCTACCCGGCCGCCAGCAGCCCCCCCACCGCTGACGCACAGGTCGCCCGCCCTCCCCCGGCACGGCCGCCGCGCCTCCACACACTCCCACGCCGCGAGGACAGCTGAGGGCCTGGGGACCCTTGTCCCCGCTCGGTCACGGGGGCCCAAGTGGGGCAGCAGGTCGGGAAGGAGGGCGGCAGCGCACGGAATCACCCCCGCCGCACGCTCGCGTGGGCACTCACACACACACACACACACACACACACACACGCCTACACAAGGGGCACACAGTCGCACACCCCGACACCCTTCGTGGCACAGAGGGATTTCCGTCCTCAGCGCCCGTTCCCTCACGGGAGGGTGGGGCGCTTCAGCGCGACCCGCACCCTCCAGCCCGGCAGCCAGTTCGAGACTGTCGCTCCCCCTCTTCATGGAGGAACGACACAGGACCCTGCGCTGTTCTTTCGTCTGCTCGGCCCTCCCCGGGTTTGCTGCTGGTTCTTCCCGGGTTGGCTACCGTCCCTTCCACCTCCGTGGAAGGGCGGTTCCCCCTGCCACATTCCCCACTTCCGCGGGGGAGCGGCACACCGCCGGCCGGCCGGCCGGCTCTCTCGGGGGCTGCACAGGTGTTCCCCTTAGATGTTCCTGGTGCATGTTGTCTCTCTCCTCCTTTATAGTCCTCTTCCGCCAATCCCAACTCGGCTGCCCACACGCCAAGTACGCTGCTCTCCTCCAATCAGGAGCAGGATCAGCTCCTGGAGGTCATCACTCAAGTTGGCAAGAGGCAGCTGCATAGAAGCTGTTTTCTCCTCTCCCAGCGCCATATTGTGGGAGAGCAGATGCATAGAATAAGTCTTAATTCCAGTAACTCAGTCCAATCCGAGTTGCTCCCCACAGAGACCACAGGCTGTGTGCTGCCTGCCTGCCACGGACCCTCTGTCCCGGGGAGGTCCTGTGGGCACGCAGCCTGTGGCCGCGGGTCTCTGCCTGGCCTGCCAAAAGGGTGCCCCGTTTGGATGCTGTGTGAGTCAGGGCTGATGGGGGAGAGGGGGACAGAGAGAGGAGAGAGAGACAGAGAGAGAGAGAGAAAGAGAGAGAGACGTGTAGGTGTTGGTGTAAGTCAGAGACAGAGGGAGAGGGTGCCTGTATTGCCTGCGAGGCTTGGTGTGGGGTCCCTCCTTTGCGCTCTGGAGGGCTTCCGCGGCTGTGGCGCGTGGCCGCCGCACGGCCAGGTGGCGCAGAGGGCCCGCGGGTTGGGCTGCGCGAGGCACCGGGCCCTGAGTGGTGGGCAACCGCGCCCTGGCGTCGTCTTCGGGCGGTGGTCGTGGTCGTGGTCGTGGTCACAGTCATTGGGCTCCCTGGGAGACAGGAGCCCGGGAGGGGCGGTGGGAGTGCAGGTGCCGGGAGCTGCTGGTGCGGCGGGCTGCGGGGTTGGGGCGGCCGGCAGGGGAGCGCCCTGGCGGGCGGTGAGTCGCTGGTTTGGGGTTGGAGGGGGCGCGCTGGATGGCGCGGGGCGTGGCCTGTGTCCCGGGGTGGGCCCCGGGGTTGGCGGTGGGGCTGCGGCAGCCGGGGACAGCTGGCCGGCCCGCCCGTGCCCGTGCCCGTGCCCGTGCCCGTGCCCAGGCCCAGGCCCAGGCCCAGGCCCAGGCCCGAGGCGCGGGCGGGCTGGGGCTGCCAGGTGGAGGGGTCGGGCTTCTGCCCCCTGCTGGAGCTGCGTTGGGGGTCGCAGGGGTCCGGGCTGGCGGATGGGGGCGTGGCTAGGCAGCCAGCCAAAGGCGAGCAAAAGGGGAGGGTGCCGCGGGGCAAAAGCCTACAGCACCCGGTATTCCCAGGCGGTCTCCCATCCAAGTACTAACCAGGCCCGACCCTGCTTAGCTTCCGAGATCAGACGAGATCGGGCGCGTTCAGGGTGGTATGGCCATAGACGCCAGAGGCCGCCTCCAGGCCCCTCTTGAGTGCGCGCCCGCACAGCCGCCGCCGCCGCCTCCGCCGCCGCCGCCGCCTCCTCCTCCTCCTCCTCCTGCCCGCTCCCCGCTCTCACTCCCATTCCCATTCCCATTCCCATTCCCATTCCCATTCCCACTCCCGCTCCCGCTCCCGCTGCCGCTTCTCCTCCGCCTCCTCCCTCTTTTCTCTTCTCTTCTCTTCTCCTCCTCCCCCCCCCTCCTCCTCAGCCGCCCTCCGCCTAGCCCTGCACCAGTGCCCGAACTCCAGCCCTCCGCCTGCCCAGCCCAGGACCTGCAGTGCAGCACCGGGCGCCCAGTCGGCACGCTGCCGCCAAGCCAAGGGGAGCCAACCTCCTCCGGCTGCCGCTGGCCACAGGGAACTCCTACTCTCTCTTTCTAGGCCGGATCCCCTGCCTGCCGCCATCGCCCAGCCACACGCCAGCCGTGCCCGGCAGCCTCCACGCCTGCCCAGGGCTGCGCCCCGCGGCTCGCGGGTCCCGGCACCAGGGGGTTCGGCGCCCCACACCACCGCGGCCCGGGCCTTCCCTCCTACCCGGCCGCCAGCAGCCCCCCCACCGCTGACGCACAGGTCGCCCGCCCTCCCCCGGCACGGCCGCCGCGCCTCCACACACTCCCACGCCGCGAGGACAGCTGAGGGCCTGGGGACCCTTGTCCCCGCTCGGTCACGGGGGCCCAAGTGGGGCAGCAGGTCGGGAAGGAGGGCGGCAGCGTACGGAATCACCCCCGCCGCACGCTCGCGTGGGCACTCACACACACACACACACACACACACGCCTACACAAGGGGCACACAGTCGCACACCCCGACACCCTTCGTGGCACAGAGGGATTTCCGTCCTCAGCGCCCGTTCCCTCACGGGAGGGTGGGGCGCTTCAGCGCGACCCGCACCCTCCAGCCCGGCAGCCAGTTCGAGACCACAGGCTGTGTGCTGCCTGCCTGCCACGGACCCTCTGTCCCGGGGAGGTCCTGTGGGCACGCAGCCTGTGGCCGCGGGTCTCTGCCTGGCCTGCCAAAAGGGTGCCCCGTTTGGATGCTGTGTGAGTCAGGGCTGATGGGGGAGAGGGGGACAGAGAGAGGAGAGAGAGACAGAGAGAGAGAGAGAAAGAGAGAGAGACGTGTAGGTGTTGGTGTAAGTCAGAGACAGAGGGAGAGGGTGCCTGTATTGCCTGCGAGGCTTGGTGTGGGGTCCCTCCTTTGCGCTCTGGAGGGCTTCCGCGGCTGTGGCGCGTGGCCGCCGCACGGCCAGGTGGCGCAGAGGGCCCGCGGGTTGGGCTGCGCGAGGCACCGGGCCCTGAGTGGTGGGCAACCGCGCCCTGGCGTCGTCTTCGGGCGGTGGTCGTGGTCGTGGTCGTGGTCACAGTCATTGGGCTCCCTGGGAGACAGGAGCCCGGGAGGGGCGGTGGGAGTGCAGGTGCCGGGAGCTGCTGGTGCGGCGGGCTGCGGGGTTGGGGCGGCCGGCAGGGGAGCGCCCTGGCGGGCGGTGAGTCGCTGGTTTGGGGTTGGAGGGGGCGCGCTGGATGGCGCGGGGCGTGGCCTGTGTCCCGGGGTGGGCCCCGGGGTTGGCGGTGGGGCTGCGGCAGCCGGGGACAGCTGGCCGGCCCGCCCGTGCCCGTGCCCGTGCCCGTGCCCGTGCCCGTGCCCAGGCCCAGGCCCAGGCCCAGGCCCGAGGCGCGGGCGGGCTGGGGCTGCCAGGTGGAGGGGTCGGGCTTCTGCCCCCTGCTGGAGCTGCGTTGGGGGTCGCAGGGGTCCCGGCGTGCGGGCTGGCGGATGGGGGCGTGGCTAGGCAGCCAGCCAAAGGCGAGCAAAAGGGGAGGGTGCCGCGGGGCAAAAGCCTACAGCACCCGGTATTCCCAGGCGGTCTCCCATCCAAGTACTAACCAGGCCCGACCCTGCTTAGCTTCCGAGATCAGACGAGATCGGGCGCGTTCAGGGTGGTATGGCCGTAGACGCCAGAGGCCGCCTCCAGGCCCCTCTTGAGTGCGCGCCCGCACAGCCGCCGCCGCCGCCGCCGCCGCCGCCGCCGCCGCCGCCGCCGCCTCCTCTTCCTGCCCGCTCCCCGCTCTCACTCCCATTCCCATTCCCATTCCCACTCCCGCTCCCGCTCCCGCTGCCGCTTCTCCTCCGCCTCCTCCCTCTTTTCTCTTCTCTTCTCTTCTCCTCCTCCCCCCCCCTCCTCCTCAGCCGCCCTCCGCCTAGCCCTGCACCAGTGCCCGAACTCCAGCCCTCCGCCTGCCCAGCCCAGGACCTGCAGCACCGGGCGCCCAGTCGGCACGCTGCCGCCAAGCCAAGGGGAGCCAACCTCCTCCGGCTGCCGCTGGCCACAGGGAACTCCTACTCTCTCTTTCTAGGCCGGATCCCCTGCCTGCCGCCATCGCCCAGCCACACGCCAGCCGTGCCCGGCAGCCTCCACGCCTGCCCAGGGCTGCGCCCCGCGGCTCGCGGGTCCCGGCACCAGGGGGTTCGGCGCCCCACACCACCGCGGCCCGGGCCTTCCCTCCTACCCGGCCGCCAGCAGCCCCCCCACCGCTGACGCACAGGTCGCCCGCCCTCCCCCGGCACGGCCGCCGCGCCTCCACACACTCCCACGCCGCGAGGACAGCTGAGGGCCTGGGGACCCTTGTCCCCGCTCGGTCACGGGGGCCCAAGTGGGGCAGCAGGTCGGGAAGGAGGGCGGCAGCGCACGGAATCACCCCCGCCGCACGCTCGCGTGGGCACTCACACACACACACACACACACACACACGCCTACACAAGGGGCACACAGTCGCACACCCCGACACCCTTCGTGGCACAGAGGGATTTCCGTCCTCAGCGCCCGTTCCCTCACGGGAGGGTGGGGCGCTTCAGCGCGACCCGCACCCTCCAGCCCGGCAGCCAGTTCGAGACTGTCGCTCCCCCTCTTCATGGAGGAACGACACAGGACCCTGCGCTGTTCTTTCGTCTGCTCGGCCCTCCCCGGGTTTGCTGCTGGTTCTTCCCGGGTTGGCTACCGTCCCTTCCACCTCCGTGGAAGGGCGGTTCCCCCTGCCACATTCCCCACTTCCGCGGGGGAGCGGCACACCGCCGGCCGGCCGGCCGGCTCTCTCGGGGGCTGCACAGGTGTTCCCCTTAGATGTTCCTGGTGCATGTTGTCTCTCTCCTCCTTTATAGTCCTCTTCCGCCAATCCCAACTCGGCTGCCCACACGCCAAGTACGCTACTCTCCTCCAATCAGGAGCAGGATCAGCTCCTGGAGGTCATCACTCAAGTTGGCAAGAGGCAGCTGCATAGAAGCTGTTTTCTCCTCTCCCAGCGCCATATTGTGGGAGAGCAGATGCATAGAATAAGTCTTAATTCCAGTAACTCAGTCCAATCCGAGTTGCTCCCCACAGAGACCACAGGCTGTGTGCTGCCTGCCTGCCACGGACCCTCTGTCCCGGGGAGGTCCTGTGGGCACGCAGCCTGTGGCCGCGGGTCTCTGCCTGGCCTGCCAAAAGGGTGCCCCGTTTGGATGCTGTGTGAGTCAGGGCTGATGGGGGAGAGGGGGACAGAGAGAGGAGAGAGAGACAGAGAGAGAGAGAGAAAGAGAGAGAGACGTGTAGGTGTTGGTGTAAGTCAGAGACAGAGGGAGAGGGTGCCTGTATTGCCTGCGAGGCTTGGTGTGGGGTCCCTCCTTTGCGCTCTGGAGGGCTTCCGCGGCTGTGGCGCGTGGCCGCCGCACGGCCAGGTGGCGCAGAGGGCCCGCGGGTTGGGCTGCGCGAGGCACCGGGCCCTGAGTGGTGGGCAACCGCGCCCTGGCGTCGTCTTCGGGCGGTGGTCGTGGTCGTGGTCGTGGTCACAGTCATTGGGCTCCCTGGGAGACAGGAGCCCGGGAGGGGCGGTGGGAGTGCAGGTGCCGGGAGCTGCTGGTGCGGCGGGCTGCGGGGTTGGGGCGGCCGGCAGGGGAGCGCCCTGGCGGGCGGTGAGTCGCTGGTTTGGGGTTGGAGGGGGCGCGCTGGATGGCGCGGGGCGTGGCCTGTGTCCCGGGGTGGGCCCCGGGGTTGGCGGTGGGGCTGCGGCAGCCGGGGACAGCTGGCCGGCCCGCCCGTGCCCGTGCCCGTGCCCGTGCCCGTGCCCGTGCCCAGGCCCAGGCCCAGGCCCAGGCCCAGGCCCAGGCCCAGGCCCGAGGCGCGGGCGGGCTGGGGCTGCCAGGTGGAGGGGTCGGGCTTCTGCCCCCTGCTGGAGCTGCGTTGGGGGTCGCAGGGGTCCCGGCGTGCGGGCTGGCGGATGGGGGCGTGGCTAGGCAGCCAGCCAAAGGCGAGCAAAAGGGGAGGGTGCCGCGGGGCAAAAGCCTACAGCCCCCGGTATTCCCAGGCGGTCTCCCATCCAAGTACTAACCAGGCCCGACCCTGCTTAGCTTCCGAGATCAGACGAGATCGGGCGCGTTCAGGGTGGTATGGCCGTAGACGCCAGAGGCCGCCTCCAGGCCCCTCTTGAGTGCGCGCCCGCACAGCCGCCGCCGCCGCCGCCGCCGCCGCCGCCGCCGCCGCCGCCGCCGCCTCCTCTTCCTGCCCGCTCCCCGCTCTCACTCCCATTCCCATTCCCATTCCCACTCCCGCTCCCGCTCCCGCTGCCGCTTCTCCTCCGCCTCCTCCCTCTTTTCTCTTCTCTTCTCTTCTCCTCCTCCCCCCCCCTCCTCCTCAGCCGCCCTCCGCCTAGCCCTGCACCAGTGCCCGAACTCCAGCCCTCCGCCTGCCCAGCCCAGGACCTGCAGCACCGGGCGCCCAGTCGGCACGCTGCCGCCAAGCCAAGGGGAGCCAACCTCCTCCGGCTGCCGCTGGCCACAGGGAACTCCTACTCTCTCTTTCTAGGCCGGATCCCCTGCCTGCCGCCATCGCCCAGCCACACGCCAGCCGTGCCCGGCAGCCTCCACGCCTGCCCAGGGCTGCGCCCCGCGGCTCGCGGGTCCCGGCACCAGGGGGTTCGGCGCCCCACACCACCGCGGCCCGGGCCTTCCCTCCTACCCGGCCGCCAGCAGCCCCCCCACCGCTGACGCACAGGTCGCCCGCCCTCCCCCGGCACGGCCGCCGCGCCTCCACACACTCCCACGCCGCGAGGACAGCTGAGGGCCTGGGGACCCTTGTCCCCGCTCGGTCACGGGGGCCCAAGTGGGGCAGCAGGTCGGGAAGGAGGGCGGCAGCGCACGGAATCACCCCCGCCGCACGCTCGCGTGGGCACTCACACACACACACACACACACACACACACACGCCTACACAAGGGGCACACAGTCGCACACCCCGACACCCTTCGTGGCACAGAGGGATTTCCGTCCTCAGCGCCCGTTCCCTCACGGGAGGGTGGGGCGCTTCAGCGCGACCCGCACCCTCCAGCCCGGCAGCCAGTTCGAGACTGTCGCTCCCCCTCTTCATGGAGGAACGACACAGGACCCTGCGCTGTTCTTTCGTCTGCTCGGCCCTCCCCGGGTTTGCTGCTGGTTCTTCCCGGGTTGGCTACCGTCCCTTCCACCTCCGTGGAAGGGCGGTTCCCCCTGCCACATTCCCCACTTCCGCGGGGGAGCGGCACACCGCCGGCCGGCCGGCCGGCTCTCTCGGGGGCTGCACAGGTGTTCCCCTTAGATGTTCCTGGTGCATGTTGTCTCTCTCCTCCTTTATAGTCCTCTTCCGCCAATCCCAACTCGGCTGCCCACACGCCAAGTACGCTGCTCTCCTCCAATCAGGAGCAGGATCAGCTCCTGGAGGTCATCACTCAAGTTGGCAAGAGGCAGCTGCATAGAAGCTGTTTTCTCCTCTCCCAGCGCCATATTGTGGGAGAGCAGATGCATAGAATAAGTCTTAATTCCAGTAACTCAGTCCAATCCGAGTTGCTCCCCACAGAGACCACAGGCTGTGTGCTGCCTGCCTGCCACGGACCCTCTGTCCCGGGGAGGTCCTGTGGGCACGCAGCCTGTGGCCGCGGGTCTCTGCCTGGCCTGCCAAAAGGGTGCCCCGTTTGGATGCTGTGTGAGTCAGGGCTGATGGGGGAGAGGGGGACAGAGAGAGGAGAGAGAGACAGAGAGAGAGAGAGAAAGAGAGAGAGACGTGTAGGTGTTGGTGTAAGTCAGAGACAGAGGGAGAGGGTGCCTGTATTGCCTGCGAGGCTTGGTGTGGGGTCCCTCCTTTGCGCTCTGGAGGGCTTCCGCGGCTGTGGCGCGTGGCCGCCGCACGGCCAGGTGGCGCAGAGGGCCCGCGGGTTGGGCTGCGCGAGGCACCGGGCCCTGAGTGGTGGGCAACCGCGCCCTGGCGTCGTCTTCGGGCGGTGGTCGTGGTCGTGGTCGTGGTCACAGTCATTGGGCTCCCTGGGAGACAGGAGCCCGGGAGGGGCGGTGGGAGTGCAGGTGCCGGGAGCTGCTGGTGCGGCGGGCTGCGGGGTTGGGGCGGCCGGCAGGGGAGCGCCCTGGCGGGCGGTGAGTCGCTGGTTTGGGGTTGGAGGGGGCGCGCTGGATGGCGCGGGGCGTGGCCTGTGTCCCGGGGTGGGCCCCGGGGTTGGCGGTGGGGCTGCGGCAGCCGGGGACAGCTGGCCGGCCCGCCCGTGCCCGTGCCCGTGCCCGTGCCCGTGCCCGTGCCCGTGCCCAGGCCCAGGCCCAGGCCCAGGCCCGAGGCGCGGGCGGGCTGGGGCTGCCAGGTGGAGGGGTCGGGCTTCTGCCCCCTGCTGGAGCTGCGTTGGGGGTCGCAGGGGTCCCGGCGTGCGGGCTGGCGGATGGGGGCGTGGCTAGGCAGCCAGCCAAAGGCGAGCAAAAGGGGAGGGTGCCGCAGGGCAAAAGCCTACAGCACCCGGTATTCCCAGGCGGTCTCCCATCCAAGTACTAACCAGGCCCGACCCTGCTTAGCTTCCGAGATCAGACGAGATCGGGCGCGTTCAGGGTGGTATGGCCGTAGACGCCAGAGGCCGCCTCCAGGCCCCTCTTGAGTGCGCGCCCGCACAGCCGCCGCCGCCGCCGCCGCCGCCGCCGCCTCCTCTTCCTGCCCGCTCCCCGCTCTCACTCCCATTCCCATTCCCATTCCCACTCCCGCTCCCGCTCCCGCTGCCGCTTCTCCTCCGCCTCCTCCCTCTTTTCTCTTCTCTTCTCTTCTCCTCCTCCCCCCCCCTCCTCCTCAGCCGCCCTCCGCCTAGCCCTGCACCAGTGCCCGAACTCCAGCCCTCCGCCTGCCCAGCCCAGGACCTGCAGCACCGGGCGCCCAGTCGGCACGCTGCCGCCAAGCCAAGGGGAGCCAACCTCCTCCGGCTGCCGCTGGCCACAGGGAACTCCTACTCTCTCTTTCTAGGCCGGATCCCCTGCCTGCCGCCATCGCCCAGCCACACGCCAGCCGTGCCCGGCAGCCTCCACGCCTGCCCAGGGCTGCGCCCCGCGGCTCGCGGGTCCCGGCACCAGGGGGTTCGGCGCCCCACACCACCGCGGCCCGGGCCTTCCCTCCTACCCGGCCGCCAGCAGCCCCCCCACCGCTGACGCACAGGTCGCCCGCCCTCCCCCGGCACGGCCGCCGCGCCTCCACACACTCCCACGCCGCGAGGACAGCTGAGGGCCTGGGGACCCTTGTCCCCGCTCGGTCACGGGGGCCCAAGTGGGGCAGCAGGTCGGGAAGGAGGGCGGCAGCGCACGGAATCACCCCCGCCGCACGCTCGCGTGGGCACTCACACACACACACACACACACACACACACACACGCCTACACAAGGGGCACACAGTCGCACACCCCGACACCCTTCGTGGCACAGAGGGATTTCCGTCCTCAGCGCCCGTTCCCTCACGGGAGGGTGGGGCGCTTCAGCGCGACCCGCACCCTCCAGCCCGGCAGCCAGTTCGAGACTGTCGCTCCCCCTCTTCATGGAGGAACGACACAGGACCCTGCGCTGTTCTTTCGTCTGCTCGGCCCTCCCCGGGTTTGCTGCTGGTTCTTCCCGGGTTGGCTACCGTCCCTTCCACCTCCGTGGAAGGGCGGTTCCCCCTGCCACATTCCCCACTTCCGCGGGGGAGCGGCACACCGCCGGCCGGCCGGCCGGCTCTCTCGGGGGCTGCACAGGTGTTCCCCTTAGATGTTCCTGGTGCATGTTGTCTCTCTCCTCCTTTATAGTCCTCTTCCGCCAATCCCAACTCGGCTGCCCACACGCCAAGTACGCTGCTCTCCTCCAATCAGGAGCAGGATCAGCTCCTGGAGGTCATCACTCAAGTTGGCAAGAGGCAGCTGCATAGAAGCTGTTTTCTCCTCTCCCAGCGCCATATTGTGGGAGAGCAGATGCATAGAATAAGTCTTAATTCCAGTAACTCAGTCCAATCCGAGTTGCTCCCCACAGAGACCACAGGCTGTGTGCTGCCTGCCTGCCACGGACCCTCTGTCCCGGGGAGGTCCTGTGGGCACGCAGCCTGTGGCCGCGGGTCTCTGCCTGGCCTGCCAAAAGGGTGCCCCGTTTGGATGCTGTGTGAGTCAGGGCTGATGGGGGAGAGGGGGACAGAGAGAGGAGAGAGAGACAGAGAGAGAGAGAGAAAGAGAGAGAGACGTGTAGGTGTTGGTGTAAGTCAGAGACAGAGGGAGAGGGTGCCTGTATTGCCTGCGAGGCTTGTGGGGTCCCTCCTTTGCGCTCTGGAGGGCTTCCGCGGCTGTGGCGCGTGGCCGCCGCACGGCCAGGTGGCGCAGAGGGCCCGCGGGTTGGGCTGCGCGAGGCACCGGGCCCTGAGTGGTGGGCAACCGCGCCCTGGCGTCGTCTTCGGGCGGTGGTCGTGGTCGTGGTCGTGGTCACAGTCATTGGGCTCCCTGGGAGACAGGAGCCCGGGAGGGGCGGTGGGAGTGCAGGTGCCGGGAGCTGCTGGTGCGGCGGGCTGCGGGGTTGGGGCGGCCGGCAGGGGAGCGCCCTGGCGGGCGGTGAGTCGCTGGTTTGGGGTTGGAGGGGGCGCGCTGGATGGCGCGGGGCGTGGCCTGTGTCCCGGGGTGGGCCCCGGGGTTGGCGGTGGGGCTGCGGCAGCCGGGGACAGCTGGCCGTGCCCGTGCCCGTGCCCGTGCCCGTGCCCGTGCCCGTGCCCAGGCCCAGGCCCAGGCCCAGGCCCGAGGCGCGGGCGGGCTGGGGCTGCCAGGTGGAGGGGTCGGGCTTCTGCCCCCTGCTGGAGCTGCGTTGGGGGTCGCAGGGGTCCCGGCGTGCGGGCTGGCGGATGGGGGCGTGGCTAGGCAGCCAGCCAAAGGCGAGCAAAAGGGGAGGGTGCCGCGGGGCAAAAGCCTACAGCCCCCGGTATTCCCAGGCGGTCTCCCATCCAAGTACTAACCAGGCCCGACCCTGCTTAGCTTCCGAGATCAGACGAGATCGGGCGCGTTCAGGGTGGTATGGCCGTAGACGCCAGAGGCCGCCTCCAGGCCCCTCTTGAGTGCGCGCCCGCACAGCCGCCGCCGCCGCCGCCGCCGCCGCCGCCTCCTCTTCCTGCCCGCTCCCCGCTCTCACTCCCATTCCCATTCCCATTCCCACTCCCGCTCCCGCTCCCACTGCCGCTTCTCCTCCGCCTCCTCCCTCTTTTCTCTTCTCTTCTCTTCTCCTCCTCCCCCCCCCTCCTCCTCAGCCGCCCTCCGCCTAGCCCTGCACCAGTGCCCGAACTCCAGCCCTCCGCCTGCCCAGCCCAGGACCTGCAGCACCGGGCGCCCAGTCGGCACGCTGCCGCCAAGCCAAGGGGAGCCAACCTCCTCCGGCTGCCGCTGGCCACAGGGAACTCCTACTCTCTCTTTCTAGGCCGGATCCCCTGCCTGCCGCCATCGCCCAGCCACACGCCAGCCGTGCCCGGCAGCCTCCACGCCTGCCCAGGGCTGCGCCCCGCGGCTCGCGGGTCCCGGCACCAGGGGGTTCGGCGCCCCACACCACCGCGGCCCGGGCCTTCCCTCCTACCCGGCCGCCAGCAGCCCCCCCACCGCTGACGCACAGGTCGCCCGCCCTCCCCCGGCACGGCCGCCGCGCCTCCACACACTCCCACGCCGCGAGGACAGCTGAGGGCCTGGGGACCCTTGTCCCCGCTCGGTCACGGGGGCCCAAGTGGGGCAGCAGGTCGGGAAGGAGGGCGGCAGCGCACGGAATCACCCCCGCCGCACGCTCGCGTGGGCACTCACACACACACACACACACACACACACACACGCCTACACAAGGGGCACACAGTCGCACACCCCGACACCCTTCGTGGCACAGAGGGATTTCCGTCCTCAGCGCCCGTTCCCTCACGGGAGGGTGGGGCGCTTCAGCGCGACCCGCACCCTCCAGCCCGGCAGCCAGTTCGAGACTGTCGCTCCCCCTCTTCATGGAGGAACGACACAGGACCCTGCGCTGTTCTTTCGTCTGCTCGGCCCTCCCCGGGTTTGCTGCTGGTTCTTCCCGGGTTGGCTACCGTCCCTTCCACCTCCGTGGAAGGGCGGTTCCCCCTGCCACATTCCCCACTTCCGCGGGGGAGCGGCACACCGCCGGCCGGCCGGCCGGCTCTCTCGGGGGCTGCACAGGTGTTCCCCTTAGATGTTCCTGGTGCATGTTGTCTCTCTCCTCCTTTATAGTCCTCTTCCGCCAATCCCAACTCGGCTGCCCACACGCCAAGTACGCTGCTCTCCTCCAATCAGGAGCAGGATCAGCTCCTGGAGGTCATCACTCAAGTTGGCAAGAGGCAGCTGCATAGAAGCTGTTTTCTCCTCTCCCAGCGCCATATTGTGGGAGAGCAGATGCATAGAATAAGTCTTAATTCCAGTAACTCAGTCCAATCCGAGTTGCTCCCCACAGAGACCACAGGCTGTGTGCTGCCTGCCTGCCACGGACCCTCTGTCCCGGGGAGGTCCTGTGGGCACGCAGCCTGTGGCCGCGGGTCTCTGCCTGGCCTGCCAAAAGGGTGCCCCGTTTGGATGCTGTGTGAGTCAGGGCTGATGGGGGAGAGGGGGACAGAGAGAGGAGAGAGAGACAGAGAGAGAGAGAGAAAGAGAGAGAGACGTGTAGGTGTTGGTGTAAGTCAGAGACAGAGGGAGAGGGTGCCTGTATTGCCTGCGAGGCTTGGTGTGGGGTCCCTCCTTTGCGCTCTGGAGGGCTTCCGCGGCTGTGGCGCGTGGCCGCCGCACGGCCAGGTGGCGCAGAGGGCCCGCGGGTTGGGCTGCGCGAGGCACCGGGCCCTGAGTGGTGGGCAACCGCGCCCTGGCGTCGTCTTCGGGCGGTGGTCGTGGTCGTGGTCGTGGTCACAGTCATTGGGCTCCCTGGGAGACAGGAGCCCGGGAGGGGCGGTGGGAGTGCAGGTGCCGGGAGCTGCTGGTGCGGCGGGCTGCGGGGTTGGGGCGGCCGGCAGGGGAGCGCCCTGGCGGGCGGTGAGTCGCTGGTTTGGGGTTGGAGGGGGCGCGCTGGATGGCGCGGGGCGTGGCCTGTGTCCCGGGGTGGGCCCCGGGGTTGGCGGTGGGGCTGCGGCAGCCGGGGACAGCTGGCCGGCCCGCCCGTGCCCGTGCCCGTGCCCGTGCCCGTGCCCGTGCCCAGGCCCAGGCCCAGGCCCAGGCCCGAGGCGCGGGCGGGCTGGGGCTGCCAGGTGGAGGGGTCGGGCTTCTGCCCCCTGCTGGAGCTGCGTTGGGGGTCGCAGGGGTCCCGGCGTGCGGGCTGGCGGATGGGGGCGTGGCTAGGCAGCCAGCCAAAGGCGAGCAAAAGGGGAGGGTGCCGCGGGGCAAAAGCCTACAGCCCCCGGTATTCCCAGGCGGTCTCCCATCCAAGTACTAACCAGGCCCGACCCTGCTTAGCTTCCGAGATCAGACGAGATCGGGCGCGTTCAGGGTGGTATGGCCGTAGACGCCAGAGGCTGCCTCCAGGCCCCTCTTGAGTGCGCGCCCGCACAGCCGCCGCCGCCGCCGCCGCCGCCGCCTCCTCCTCCTCCTGCCCGCTCCCCGCTCTCACTCCCATTCCCATTCCCATTCCCATTCCCGCTCCCGCTCCCGCTCCCGCTGCCGCTTCTCCTCCGCCTCCTCCCTCTTTTCTCTTCTCTTCTCTTCTCCTCCTCCTCCCCCCCCCCTCAGCCGCACTCCGCCTAGCCCTGCACCAGTGCCCGAACTCCAGCCCTCCGCCTGCCCAGCCCAGGACCTGCAGTGCAGCACCGGGCGCCCAGTCGGCACGCTGCCGCCAAGCCAAGGGGAGCCAACCTCCTCCGGCTGCCGCTGGCCACAGGGAACTCCTACTCTCTCTTTCTAGGCCGGATCCCCTGCCTGCCGCCATCGCCCAGCCACACGCCAGCCGTGCCCGGCAGCCTCCACGCCTGCCCAGGGCTGCGCCCCGCGGCTCGCGGGTCCCGGCACCAGGGGGTTCGGCGCCCCACACCACCGCGGCCCGGGCCTTCCCTCCTACCCGGCCGCCAGCAGCCCCCCCACCGCTGACGCACAGGTCGCCCGCCCTCCCCCGGCACGGCCGCCGCGCCTCCACACACTCCCACGCCGCGAGGACAGCTGAGGGCCTGGGGACCCTTGTCCCCGCTCGGTCACGGGGGCCCAAGTGGGGCAGCAGGTCGGGAAGGAGGGCGGCAGCGCACGGAATCACCCCCGCCGCACGCTCGCGTGGGCACTCACACACACACACACACACACACACACACGCCTACACAAGGGGCACACAGTCGCACACCCCGACACCCTTCGTGGCACAGAGGGATTTCCGTCCTCAGCGCCCGTTCCCTCACGGGAGGGTGGGGCGCTTCAGCGCGACCCGCACCCTCCAGCCCGGCAGCCAGTTCGAGACTGTCGCTCCCCCTCTTCATGGAGGAACGACACAGGACCCTGCGCTGTTCTTTCGTCTGCTCGGCCCTCCCCGGGTTTGCTGCTGGTTCTTCCCGGGTTGGCTACCGTCCCTTCCACCTCCGTGGAAGGGCGGTTCCCCCTGCCACATTCCCCACTTCCGCGGGGGAGCGGCACACCGCCGGCCGGCCGGCCGGCTCTCTCGGGGGCTGCACAGGTGTTCCCCTTAGATGTTCCTGGTGCATGTTGTCTCTCTCCTCCTTTATAGTCCTCTTCCGCCAATCCCAACTCGGCTGCCCACACGCCAAGTACGCTGCTCTCCTCCAATCAGGAGCAGGATCAGCTCCTGGAGGTCATCACTCAAGTTGGCAAGAGGCAGCTGCATAGAAGCTGTTTTCTCCTCTCCCAGCGCCATATTGTGGGAGAGCAGATGCATAGAATAAGTCTTAATTCCAGTAACTCAGTCCAATCCGAGTTGCTCCCCACAGAGACCACAGGCTGTGTGCTGCCTGCCTGCCACGGACCCTCTGTCCCGGGGAGGTCCTGTGGGCACGCAGCCTGTGGCCGCGGGTCTCTGCCTGGCCTGCCAAAAGGGTGCCCCGTTTGGATGCTGTGTGAGTCAGGGCTGATGGGGGAGAGGGGGACAGAGAGAGGAGAGAGAGACAGAGAGAGAGAGAGAAAGAGAGAGAGACGTGTAGGTGTTGGTGTAAGTCAGAGACAGAGGGAGAGGGTGCCTGTATTGCCTGCGAGGCTTGGTGTGGGGTCCCTCCTTTGCGCTCTGGAGGGCTTCCGCGGCTGTGGCGCGTGGCCGCCGCACGGCCAGGTGGCGCAGAGGGCCCGCGGGTTGGGCTGCGCGAGGCACCGGGCCCTGAGTGGTGGGCAACCGCGCCCTGGCGTCGTCTTCGGGCGGTGGTCGTGGTCGTGGTCGTGGTCACAGTCATTGGGCTCCCTGGGAGACAGGAGCCCGGGAGGGGCGGTGGGAGTGCAGGTGCCGGGAGCTGCTGGTGCGGCGGGCTGCGGGGTTGGGGCGGCCGGCAGGGGAGCGCCCTGGCGGGCGGTGAGTCGCTGGTTTGGGGTTGGAGGGGGCGCGCTGGATGGCGCGGGGCGTGGCCTGTGTCCCGGGGTGGGCCCCGGGGTTGGCGGTGGGGCTGCGGCAGCCGGGGACAGCTGGCCGGCCCGCCCGTGCCCGTGCCCGTGCCCGTGCCCGTGCCCGTGCCCGTGCCCAGGCCCAGGCCCAGGCCCAGGCCCGAGGCGCGGGCGGGCTGGGGCTGCCAGGTGGAGGGGTCGGGCTTCTGCCCCCTGCTGGAGCTGCGTTGGGGGTCGCAGGGGTCCCGGCGTGCGGGCTGGCGGATGGGGGCGTGGCTAGGCAGCCAGCCAAAGGCGAGCAAAAGGGGAGGGTGCCGCAGGGCAAAAGCCTACAGCACCCGGTATTCCCAGGCGGTCTCCCATCCAAGTACTAACCAGGCCCGACCCTGCTTAGCTTCCGAGATCAGACGAGATCGGGCGCGTTCAGGGTGGTATGGCCGTAGACGCCAGAGGCCGCCTCCAGGCCCCTCTTGAGTGCGCGCCCGCACAGCCGCCGCCGCCGCCGCCGCCGCCGCCGCCTCCTCTTCCTGCCCGCTCCCCGCTCTCACTCCCATTCCCATTCCCATTCCCACTCCCGCTCCCGCTCCCGCTGCCGCTTCTCCTCCGCCTCCTCCCTCTTTTCTCTTCTCTTCTCTTCTCCTCCTCCCCCCCCCTCCTCCTCAGCCGCCCTCCGCCTAGCCCTGCACCAGTGCCCGAACTCCAGCCCTCCGCCTGCCCAGCCCAGGACCTGCAGCACCGGGCGCCCAGTCGGCACGCTGCCGCCAAGCCAAGGGGAGCCAACCTCCTCCGGCTGCCGCTGGCCACAGGGAACTCCTACTCTCTCTTTCTAGGCCGGATCCCCTGCCTGCCGCCATCGCCCAGCCACACGCCAGCCGTGCCCGGCAGCCTCCACGCCTGCCCAGGGCTGCGCCCCGCGGCTCGCGGGTCCCGGCACCAGGGGGTTCGGCGCCCCACACCACCGCGGCCCGGGCCTTCCCTCCTACCCGGCCGCCAGCAGCCCCCCCACCGCTGACGCACAGGTCGCCCGCCCTCCCCCGGCACGGCCGCCGCGCCTCCACACACTCCCACGCCGCGAGGACAGCTGAGGGCCTGGGGACCCTTGTCCCCGCTCGGTCACGGGGGCCCAAGTGGGGCAGCAGGTCGGGAAGGAGGGCGGCAGCGCACGGAATCACCCCCGCCGCACGCTCGCGTGGGCACTCACACACACACACACACACACACACACACACGCCTACACAAGGGGCACACAGTCGCACACCCCGACACCCTTCGTGGCACAGAGGGATTTCCGTCCTCAGCGCCCGTTCCCTCACGGGAGGGTGGGGCGCTTCAGCGCGACCCGCACCCTCCAGCCCGGCAGCCAGTTCGAGACTGTCGCTCCCCCTCTTCATGGAGGAACGACACAGGACCCTGCGCTGTTCTTTCGTCTGCTCGGCCCTCCCCGGGTTTGCTGCTGGTTCTTCCCGGGTTGGCTACCGTCCCTTCCACCTCCGTGGAAGGGCGGTTCCCCCTGCCACATTCCCCACTTCCGCGGGGGAGCGGCACACCGCCGGCCGGCCGGCCGGCTCTCTCGGGGGCTGCACAGGTGTTCCCCTTAGATGTTCCTGGTGCATGTTGTCTCTCTCCTCCTTTATAGTCCTCTTCCGCCAATCCCAACTCGGCTGCCCACACGCCAAGTACGCTGCTCTCCTCCAATCAGGAGCAGGATCAGCTCCTGGAGGTCATCACTCAAGTTGGCAAGAGGCAGCTGCATAGAAGCTGTTTTCTCCTCTCCCAGCGCCATATTGTGGGAGAGCAGATGCATAGAATAAGTCTTAATTCCAGTAACTCAGTCCAATCCGAGTTGCTCCCCACAGAGACCACAGGCTGTGTGCTGCCTGCCTGCCACGGACCCTCTGTCCCGGGGAGGTCCTGTGGGCACGCAGCCTGTGGCCGCGGGTCTCTGCCTGGCCTGCCAAAAGGGTGCCCCGTTTGGATGCTGTGTGAGTCAGGGCTGATGGGGGAGAGGGGGACAGAGAGAGGAGAGAGAGACAGAGAGAGAGAGAGAAAGAGAGAGAGACGTGTAGGTGTTGGTGTAAGTCAGAGACAGAGGGAGAGGGTGCCTGTATTGCCTGCGAGGCTTGGTGTGGGGTCCCTCCTTTGCGCTCTGGAGGGCTTCCGCGGCTGTGGCGCGTGGCCGCCGCACGGCCAGGTGGCGCAGAGGGCCCGCGGGTTGGGCTGCGCGAGGCACCGGGCCCTGAGTGGTGGGCAACCGCGCCCTGGCGTCGTCTTCGGGCGGTGGTCGTGGTCGTGGTCGTGGTCACAGTCATTGGGCTCCCTGGGAGACAGGAGCCCGGGAGGGGCGGTGGGAGTGCAGGTGCCGGGAGCTGCTGGTGCGGCGGGCTGCGGGGTTGGGGCGGCCGGCAGGGGAGCGCCCTGGCGGGCGGTGAGTCGCTGGTTTGGGGTTGGAGGGGGCGCGCTGGATGGCGCGGGGCGTGGCCTGTGTCCCGGGGTGGGCCCCGGGGTTGGCGGTGGGGCTGCGGCAGCCGGGGACAGCTGGCCGGCCCGCCCGTGCCCGTGCCCGTGCCCGTGCCCGTGCCCAGGCCCAGGCCCAGGCCCAGGCCCGAGGCGCGGGCGGGCTGGGGCTGCCAGGTGGAGGGGTCGGGCTTCTGCCCCCTGCTGGAGCTGCGTTGGGGGTCGCAGGGGTCCCGGCGTGCGGGCTGGCGGATGGGGGCGTGGCTAGGCAGCCAGCCAAAGGCGAGCAAAAGGGGAGGGTGCCGCGGGGCAAAAGCCTACAGCCCCCGGTATTCCCAGGCGGTCTCCCATCCAAGTACTAACCAGGCCCGACCCTGCTTAGCTTCCGAGATCAGACGAGATCGGGCGCGTTCAGGGTGGTATGGCCGTAGACGCCAGAGGCCGCCTCCAGGCCCCTCTTGAGTGCGCGCCCGCACAGCCGCCGCCGCCGCCGCCGCCGCCGCCGCCTCCTCTTCCTGCCCGCTCCCCGCTCTCACTCCCATTCCCATTCCCATTCCCACTCCCGCTCCCGCTCCCACTGCCGCTTCTCCTCCGCCTCCTCCCTCTTTTCTCTTCTCTTCTCTTCTCCTCCTCCCCCCCCCTCCTCCTCAGCCGCCCTCCGCCTAGCCCTGCACCAGTGCCCGAACTCCAGCCCTCCGCCTGCCCAGCCCAGGACCTGCAGCACCGGGCGCCCAGTCGGCACGCTGCCGCCAAGCCAAGGGGAGCCAACCTCCTCCGGCTGCCGCTGGCCACAGGGAACTCCTACTCTCTCTTTCTAGGCCGGATCCCCTGCCTGCCGCCATCGCCCAGCCACACGCCAGCCGTGCCCGGCAGCCTCCACGCCTGCCCAGGGCTGCGCCCCGCGGCTCGCGGGTCCCGGCACCAGGGGGTTCGGCGCCCCACACCACCGCGGCCCGGGCCTTCCCTCCTACCCGGCCGCCAGCAGCCCCCCCACCGCTGACGCACAGGTCGCCCGCCCTCCCCCGGCACGGCCGCCGCGCCTCCACACACTCCCACGCCGCGAGGACAGCTGAGGGCCTGGGGACCCTTGTCCCCGCTCGGTCACGGGGGCCCAAGTGGGGCAGCAGGTCGGGAAGGAGGGCGGCAGCGCACGGAATCACCCCCGCCGCACGCTCGCGTGGGCACTCACACACACACACACACACACACACACACACGCCTACACAAGGGGCACACAGTCGCACACCCCGACACCCTTCGTGGCACAGAGGGATTTCCGTCCTCAGCGCCCGTTCCCTCACGGGAGGGTGGGGCGCTTCAGCGCGACCCGCACCCTCCAGCCCGGCAGCCAGTTCGAGACTGTCGCTCCCCCTCTTCATGGAGGAACGACACAGGACCCTGCGCTGTTCTTTCGTCTGCTCGGCCCTCCCCGGGTTTGCTGCTGGTTCTTCCCGGGTTGGCTACCGTCCCTTCCACCTCCGTGGAAGGGCGGTTCCCCCTGCCACATTCCCCACTTCCGCGGGGGAGCGGCACACCGCCGGCCGGCCGGCCGGCTCTCTCGGGGGCTGCACAGGTGTTCCCCTTAGATGTTCCTGGTGCATGTTGTCTCTCTCCTCCTTTATAGTCCTCTTCCGCCAATCCCAACTCGGCTGCCCACACGCCAAGTACGCTGCTCTCCTCCAATCAGGAGCAGGATCAGCTCCTGGAGGTCATCACTCAAGTTGGCAAGAGGCAGCTGCATAGAAGCTGTTTTCTCCTCTCCCAGCGCCATATTGTGGGAGAGCAGATGCATAGAATAAGTCTTAATTCCAGTAACTCAGTCCAATCCGAGTTGCTCCCCACAGAGACCACAGGCTGTGTGCTGCCTGCCTGCCACGGACCCTCTGTCCCGGGGAGGTCCTGTGGGCACGCAGCCTGTGGCCGCGGGTCTCTGCCTGGCCTGCCAAAAGGGTGCCCCGTTTGGATGCTGTGTGAGTCAGGGCTGATGGGGGAGAGGGGGACAGAGAGAGGAGAGAGAGACAGAGAGAGAGAGAGAAAGAGAGAGAGACGTGTAGGTGTTGGTGTAAGTCAGAGACAGAGGGAGAGGGTGCCTGTATTGCCTGCGAGGCTTGGTGTGGGGTCCCTCCTTTGCGCTCTGGAGGGCTTCCGCGGCTGTGGCGCGTGGCCGCCGCACGGCCAGGTGGCGCAGAGGGCCCGCGGGTTGGGCTGCGCGAGGCACCGGGCCCTGAGTGGTGGGCAACCGCGCCCTGGCGTCGTCTTCGGGCGGTGGTCGTGGTCGTGGTCGTGGTCACAGTCATTGGGCTCCCTGGGAGACAGGAGCCCGGGAGGGGCGGTGGGAGTGCAGGTGCCGGGAGCTGCTGGTGCGGCGGGCTGCGGGGTTGGGGCGGCCGGCAGGGGAGCGCCCTGGCGGGCGGTGAGTCGCTGGTTTGGGGTTGGAGGGGGCGCGCTGGATGGCGCGGGGCGTGGCCTGTGTCCCGGGGTGGGCCCCGGGGTTGGCGGTGGGGCTGCGGCAGCCGGGGACAGCTGGCCGGCCCGCCCGTGCCCGTGCCCGTGCCCGTGCCCGTGCCCGTGCCCAGGCCCAGGCCCAGGCCCAGGCCCGAGGCGCGGGCGGGCTGGGGCTGCCAGGTGGAGGGGTCGGGCTTCTGCCCCCTGCTGGAGCTGCGTTGGGGGTCGCAGGGGTCCCGGCGTGCGGGCTGGCGGATGGGGGCGTGGCTAGGCAGCCAGCCAAAGGCGAGCAAAAGGGGAGGGTGCCGCGGGGCAAAAGCCTACAGCCCCCGGTATTCCCAGGCGGTCTCCCATCCAAGTACTAACCAGGCCCGACCCTGCTTAGCTTCCGAGATCAGACGAGATCGGGCGCGTTCAGGGTGGTATGGCCGTAGACGCCAGAGGCTGCCTCCAGGCCCCTCTTGAGTGCGCGCCCGCACAGCCGCCGCCGCCGCCGCCGCCGCCGCCTCCTCCTCCTCCTGCCCGCTCCCCGCTCTCACTCCCATTCCCATTCCCATTCCCATTCCCGCTCCCGCTCCCGCTCCCGCTGCCGCTTCTCCTCCGCCTCCTCCCTCTTTTCTCTTCTCTTCTCTTCTCCTCCTCCTCCCCCCCCCCTCAGCCGCACTCCGCCTAGCCCTGCACCAGTGCCCGAACTCCAGCCCTCCGCCTGCCCAGCCCAGGACCTGCAGTGCAGCACCGGGCGCCCAGTCGGCACGCTGCCGCCAAGCCAAGGGGAGCCAACCTCCTCCGGCTGCCGCTGGCCACAGGGAACTCCTACTCTCTCTTTCTAGGCCGGATCCCCTGCCTGCCGCCATCGCCCAGCCACACGCCAGCCGTGCCCGGCAGCCTCCACGCCTGCCCAGGGCTGCGCCCCGCGGCTCGCGGGTCCCGGCACCAGGGGGTTCGGCGCCCCACACCACCGCGGCCCGGGCCTTCCCTCCTACCCGGCCGCCAGCAGCCCCCCCACCGCTGACGCACAGGTCGCCCGCCCTCCCCCGGCACGGCCGCCGCGCCTCCACACACTCCCACGCCGCGAGGACAGCTGAGGGCCTGGGGACCCTTGTCCCCGCTCGGTCACGGGGGCCCAAGTGGGGCAGCAGGTCGGGAAGGAGGGCGGCAGCGCACGGAATCACCCCCGCCGCACGCTCGCGTGGGCACTCACACACACACACACACACACACACACACGCCTACACAAGGGGCACACAGTCGCACACCCCGACACCCTTCGTGGCACAGAGGGATTTCCGTCCTCAGCGCCCGTTCCCTCACGGGAGGGTGGGGCGCTTCAGCGCGACCCGCACCCTCCAGCCCGGCAGCCAGTTCGAGACTGTCGCTCCCCCTCTTCATGGAGGAACGACACAGGACCCTGCGCTGTTCTTTCGTCTGCTCGGCCCTCCCCGGGTTTGCTGCTGGTTCTTCCCGGGTTGGCTACCGTCCCTTCCACCTCCGTGGAAGGGCGGTTCCCCCTGCCACATTCCCCACTTCCGCGGGGGAGCGGCACACCGCCGGCCGGCCGGCCGGCTCTCTCGGGGGCTGCACAGGTGTTCCCCTTAGATGTTCCTGGTGCATGTTGTCTCTCTCCTCCTTTATAGTCCTCTTCCGCCAATCCCAACTCGGCTGCCCACACGCCAAGTACGCTGCTCTCCTCCAATCAGGAGCAGGATCAGCTCCTGGAGGTCATCACTCAAGTTGGCAAGAGGCAGCTGCATAGAAGCTGTTTTCTCCTCTCCCAGCGCCATATTGTGGGAGAGCAGATGCATAGAATAAGTCTTAATTCCAGTAACTCAGTCCAATCCGAGTTGCTCCCCACAGAGACCACAGGCTGTGTGCTGCCTGCCTGCCACGGACCCTCTGTCCCGGGGAGGTCCTGTGGGCACGCAGCCTGTGGCCGCGGGTCTCTGCCTGGCCTGCCAAAAGGGTGCCCCGTTTGGATGCTGTGTGAGTCAGGGCTGATGGGGGAGAGGGGGACAGAGAGAGGAGAGAGAGACAGAGAGAGAGAGAGAAAGAGAGAGAGACGTGTAGGTGTTGGTGTAAGTCAGAGACAGAGGGAGAGGGTGCCTGTATTGCCTGCGAGGCTTGGTGTGGGGTCCCTCCTTTGCGCTCTGGAGGGCTTCCGCGGCTGTGGCGCGTGGCCGCCGCACGGCCAGGTGGCGCAGAGGGCCCGCGGGTTGGGCTGCGCGAGGCACCGGGCCCTGAGTGGTGGGCAACCGCGCCCTGGCGTCGTCTTCGGGCGGTGGTCGTGGTCGTGGTCGTGGTCACAGTCATTGGGCTCCCTGGGAGACAGGAGCCCGGGAGGGGCGGTGGGAGTGCAGGTGCCGGGAGCTGCTGGTGCGGCGGGCTGCGGGGTTGGGGCGGCCGGCAGGGGAGCGCCCTGGCGGGCGGTGAGTCGCTGGTTTGGGGTTGGAGGGGGCGCGCTGGATGGCGCGGGGCGTGGCCTGTGTCCCGGGGTGGGCCCCGGGGTTGGCGGTGGGGCTGCGGCAGCCGGGGAGAGCTGGCCGGCCCGCCCGTGCCCGTGCCCGTGCCCGTGCTCGTGCCCGTGCCCGTGCCCGTGCCCAGGCCCAGGCCCAGGCCCAGGCCCGAGGCGCGGGCGGGCTGGGGCTGCCAGGTGGAGGGGTCGGGCTTCTGCCCCCTGCTGGAGCTGCGTTGGGGGTCGCAGGGGTCCCGGCGTGCGGGCTGGCGGATGGGGGCGTGGCTAGGCAGCCAGCCAAAGGCGAGCAAAAGGGGAGGGTGCCGCGGGGCAAAAGCCTACAGCCCCCGGTATTCCCAGGCGGTCTCCCATCCAAGTACTAACCAGGCCCGACCCTGCTTAGCTTCCGAGATCAGACGAGATCGGGCGCGTTCAGGGTGGTATGGCCGTAGACGCCAGAGGCTGCCTCCAGGCCCCTCTTGAGTGCGCGCCCGCACAGCCGCCGCCGCCGCCGCCGCCGCCGCCGCCTCCTCCTCCTCCTGCCCGCTCCCCGCTCTCACTCCCATTCCCATTCCCATTCCCATTCCCGCTCCCGCTCCCGCTCCCGCTGCCGCTTCTCCTCCGCCTCCTCCCTCTTTTCTCTTCTCTTCTCTTCTCCTCCTCCTCCCCCCCCCCTCAGCCGCACTCTGCCTAGCCCTGCACCAGTGCCCGAACTCCAGCCCTCCGCCTGCCCAGCCCAGGACCTGCAGTGCAGCACCGGGCGCCCAGTCGGCACGCTGCCGCCAAGCCAAGGGGAGCCAACCTCCTCCGGCTGCCGCTGGCCACAGGGAACTCCTACTCTCTCTTTCTAGGCCGGATCCCCTGCCTGCCGCCATCGCCCAGCCACACGCCAGCCGTGCCCGGCAGCCTCCACGCCTGCCCAGGGCTGCGCCCCGCGGCTCGCGGGTCCCGGCACCAGGGGGTTCGGCGCCCCACACCACCGCGGCCCGGGCCTTCCCTCCTACCCGGCCGCCAGCAGCCCCCCCACCGCTGACGCACAGGTCGCCCGCCCTCCCCCGGCACGGCCGCCGCGCCTCCACACACTCCCACGCCGCGAGGACAGCTGAGGGCCTGGGGACCCTTGTCCCCGCTCGGTCACGGGGGCCCAAGTGGGGCAGCAGGTCGGGAAGGAGGGCGGCAGCGCACGGAATCACCCCCGCCGCACGCTCGCGTGGGCACTCACACACACACACACACACACACACACACGCCTACACAAGGGGCACACAGTCGCACACCCCGACACCCTTCGTGGCACAGAGGGATTTCCGTCCTCAGCGCCCGTTCCCTCACGGGAGGGTGGGGCGCTTCAGCGCGACCCGCACCCTCCAGCCCGGCAGCCAGTTCGAGACTGTCGCTCCCCCTCTTCATGGAGGAACGACACAGGACCCTGCGCTGTTCTTTCGTCTGCTCGGCCCTCCCCGGGTTTGCTGCTGGTTCTTCCCGGGTTGGCTACCGTCCCTTCCACCTCCGTGGAAGGGCGGTTCCCCCTGCCACATTCCCCACTTCCGCGGGGGAGCGGCACACCGCCGGCCGGCCGGCCGGCTCTCTCGGGGGCTGCACAGGTGTTCCCCTTAGATGTTCCTGGTGCATGTTGTCTCTCTCCTCCTTTATAGTCCTCTTCCGCCAATCCCAACTCGGCTGCCCACACGCCAAGTACGCTGCTCTCCTCCAATCAGGAGCAGGATCAGCTCCTGGAGGTCATCACTCAAGTTGGCAAGAGGCAGCTGCATAGAAGCTGTTTTCTCCTCTCCCAGCGCCATATTGTGGGAGAGCAGATGCATAGAATAAGTCTTAATTCCAGTAACTCAGTCCAATCCGAGTTGCTCCCCACAGAGACCACAGGCTGTGTGCTGCCTGCCTGCCACGGACCCTCTGTCCCGGGGAGGTCCTGTGGGCACGCAGCCTGTGGCCGCGGGTCTCTGCCTGGCCTGCCAAAAGGGTGCCCCGTTTGGATGCTGTGTGAGTCAGGGCTGATGGGGGAGAGGGGGACAGAGAGAGGAGAGAGAGACAGAGAGAGAGAGAGAAAGAGAGAGAGACGTGTAGGTGTTGGTGTAAGTCAGAGACAGAGGGAGAGGGTGCCTGTATTGCCTGCGAGGCTTGGTGTGGGGTCCCTCCTTTGCGCTCTGGAGGGCTTCCGCGGCTGTGGCGCGTGGCCGCCGCACGGCCAGGTGGCGCAGAGGGCCCGCGGGTTGGGCTGCGCGAGGCACCGGGCCCTGAGTGGTGGGCAACCGCGCCCTGGCGTCGTCTTCGGGCGGTGGTCGTGGTCGTGGTCGTGGTCACAGTCATTGGGCTCCCTGGGAGACAGGAGCCCGGGAGGGGCGGTGGGAGTGCAGGTGCCGGGAGCTGCTGGTGCGGCGGGCTGCGGGGTTGGGGCGGCCGGCAGGGGAGCGCCCTGGCGGGCGGTGAGTCGCTGGTTTGGGGTTGGAGGGGGCGCGCTGGATGGCGCGGGGCGTGGCCTGTGTCCCGGGGTGGGCCCCGGGGTTGGCGGTGGGGCTGCGGCAGCCGGGGACAGCTGGCCGGCCCGCCCGTGCCCGTGCCCGTGCCCGTGCCCGTGCCCAGGCCCAGGCCCAGGCCCAGGCCCGAGGCGCGGGCGGGCTGGGGCTGCCAGGTGGAGGGGTCGGGCTTCTGCCCCCTGCTGGAGCTGCGTTGGGGGTCGCAGGGGTCCCGGCGTGCGGGCTGGCGGATGGGGGCGTGGCTAGGCAGCCAGCCAAAGGCGAGCAAAAGGGGAGGGTGCCGCGGGGCAAAAGCCTACAGCCCCCGGTATTCCCAGGCGGTCTCCCATCCAAGTACTAACCAGGCCCGACCCTGCTTAGCTTCCGAGATCAGACGAGATCGGGCGCGTTCAGGGTGGTATGGCCGTAGACGCCAGAGGCCGCCTCCAGGCCCCTCTTGAGTGCGCGCCCGCACAGCCGCCGCCGCCGCCGCCGCCGCCGCCTCCTCCTCCTGCCCGCTCCCCGCTCTCACTCCCATTCCCATTCCCATTCCCACTCCCGCTCCCGCTCCCGCTGCCGCTTCTCCTCCGCCTCCTCCCTCTTTTCTCTTCTCTTCTCTTCTCCTCCTCCCCCCCCTCCTCAGCCGCCCTCCGCCTAGCCCTGCACCAGTGCCCGAACTCCAGCCCTCCGCCTGCCCAGCCCAGGACCTGCAGCACCGGGCGCCCAGTCGGCACGCTGCCGCCAAGCCAAGGGGAGCCAACCTCCTCCGGCTGCCGCTGGCCACAGGGAACTCCTACTCTCTCTTTCTAGGCCGGATCCCCTGCCTGCCGCCATCGCCCAGCCACACGCCAGCCGTGCCCGGCAGCCTCCACGCCTGCCCAGGGCTGCGCCCCGCGGCTCGCGGGTCCCGGCACCAGGGGGTTCGGCGCCCCACACCACTGCGGCCCGGGCCTTCCCTCCTACCCGGCCGCCAGCAGCCCCCCCACCGCTGACGCACAGGTCGCCCGCCCTCCCCCGGCACGGCCGCCGCGCCTCCACACACTCCCACGCCGCGAGGACAGCTGAGGGCCTGGGGACCCTTGTCCCCGCTCGGTCACGGGGGCCCAAGTGGGGCAGCAGGTCGGGAAGGAGGGCGGCAGCGCACGGAATCACCCCCGCCGCACGCTCGCGTGGGCACTCACACACACACACACACACACACACGCCTACACAAGGGGCACACAGTCGCACACCCCGACACCCTTCGTGGCACAGAGGGATTTCCGTCCTCAGCGCCCGTTCCCTCACGGGAGGGTGGGGCGCTTCAGCGCGACCCGCACCCTCCAGCCCGGCAGCCAGTTCGAGACTGTCGCTCCCCCTCTTCATGGAGGAACGACACAGGACCCTGCGCTGTTCTTTCGTCTGCTCGGCCCTCCCCGGGTTTGCTGCTGGTTCTTCCCGGGTTGGCTACCGTCCCTTCCACCTCCGTGGAAGGGCGGTTCCCCCTGCCACATTCCCCACTTCCGCGGGGGAGCGGCACACCGCCGGCCGGCCGGCCGGCTCTCTCGGGGGCTGCACAGGTGTTCCCCTTAGATGTTCCTGGTGCATGTTGTCTCTCTCCTCCTTTATAGTCCTCTTCCGCCAATCCCAACTCGGCTGCCCACACGCCAAGTACGCTGCTCTCCTCCAATCAGGAGCAGGATCAGCTCCTGGAGGTCATCACTCAAGTTGGCAAGAGGCAGCTGCATAGAAGCTGTTTTCTCCTCTCCCAGCGCCATATTGTGGGAGAGCAGATGCATAGAATAAGTCTTAATTCCAGTAACTCAGTCCAATCCGAGTTGCTCCCCACAGAGACCACAGGCTGTGTGCTGCCTGCCTGCCACGGACCCTCTGTCCCGGGGAGGTCCTGTGGGCACGCAGCCTGTGGCCGCGGGTCTCTGCCTGGCCTGCCAAAAGGGTGCCCCGTTTGGATGCTGTGTGAGTCAGGGCTGATGGGGGAGAGGGGGACAGAGAGAGGAGAGAGAGACAGAGAGAGAGAGAGAAAGAGAGAGAGACGTGTAGGTGTTGGTGTAAGTCAGAGACAGAGGGAGAGGGTGCCTGTATTGCCTGCGAGGCTTGGTGTGGGGTCCCTCCTTTGCGCTCTGGAGGGCTTCCGCGGCTGTGGCGCGTGGCCGCCGCACGGCCAGGTGGCGCAGAGGGCCCGCGGGTTGGGCTGCGCGAGGCACCGGGCCCTGAGTGGTGGGCAACCGCGCCCTGGCGTCGTCTTCGGGCGGTGGTCGTGGTCGTGGTCGTGGTCACAGTCATTGGGCTCCCTGGGAGACAGGAGCCCGGGAGGGGCGGTGGGAGTGCAGGTGCCGGGAGCTGCTGGTGCGGCGGGCTGCGGGGTTGGGGCGGCCGGCAGGGGAGCGCCCTGGCGGGCGGTGAGTCGCTGGTTTGGGGTTGGAGGGGGCGCGCTGGATGGCGCGGGGCGTGGCCTGTGTCCCGGGGTGGGCCCCGGGGTTGGCGGTGGGGCTGCGGCAGCCGGGGACAGCTGGCCGGCCCGCCCGTGCCCGTGCCCGTGCCCGTGCCCGTGCCCGTGCCCAGGCCCAGGCCCAGGCCCAGGCCCGAGGCGCGGGCGGGCTGGGGCTGCCAGGTGGAGGGGTCGGGCTTCTGCCCCCTGCTGGAGCTGCGTTGGGGGTCGCAGGGGTCCCGGCGTGCGGGCTGGCGGATGGGGGCGTGGCTAGGCAGCCAGCCAAAGGCGAGCAAAAGGGGAGGGTGCCGCGGGGCAAAAGCCTACAGCCCCCGGTATTCCCAGGCGGTCTCCCATCCAAGTACTAACCAGGCCCGACCCTGCTTAGCTTCCGAGATCAGACGAGATCGGGCGCGTTCAGGGTGGTATGGCCGTAGACGCCAGAGGCCGCCTCCAGGCCCCTCTTGAGTGCGCGCCCGCACAGCCGCCGCCGCCGCCGCCGCCGCCGCCTCCTCCTCCTGCCCGCTCCCCGCTCTCACTCCCATTCCCATTCCCATTCCCACTCCCGCTCCCGCTCCCGCTGCCGCTTCTCCTCCGCCTCCTCCCTCTTTTCTCTTCTCTTCTCTTCTCCTCCTCCCCCCCCTCCTCAGCCGCCCTCCGCCTAGCCCTGCACCAGTGCCCGAACTCCAGCCCTCCGCCTGCCCAGCCCAGGACCTGCAGCACCGGGCGCCCAGTCGGCACGCTGCCGCCAAGCCAAGGGGAGCCAACCTCCTCCGGCTGCCGCTGGCCACAGGGAACTCCTACTCTCTCTTTCTAGGCCGGATCCCCTGCCTGCCGCCATCGCCCAGCCACACGCCAGCCGTGCCCGGCAGCCTCCACGCCTGCCCAGGGCTGCGCCCCGCGGCTCGCGGGTCCCGGCACCAGGGGGTTCGGCGCCCCACACCACTGCGGCCCGGGCCTTCCCTCCTACCCGGCCGCCAGCAGCCCCCCCACCGCTGACGCACAGGTCGCCCGCCCTCCCCCGGCACGGCCGCCGCGCCTCCACACACTCCCACGCCGCGAGGACAGCTGAGGGCCTGGGGACCCTTGTCCCCGCTCGGTCACGGGGGCCCAAGTGGGGCAGCAGGTCGGGAAGGAGGGCGGCAGCGCACGGAATCACCCCCGCCGCACGCTCGCGTGGGCACTCACACACACACACACACACACACACGCCTACACAAGGGGCACACAGTCGCACACCCCGACACCCTTCGTGGCACAGAGGGATTTCCGTCCTCAGCGCCCGTTCCCTCACGGGAGGGTGGGGCGCTTCAGCGCGACCCGCACCCTCCAGCCCGGCAGCCAGTTCGAGACTGTCGCTCCCCCTCTTCATGGAGGAACGACACAGGACCCTGCGCTGTTCTTTCGTCTGCTCGGCCCTCCCCGGGTTTGCTGCTGGTTCTTCCCGGGTTGGCTACCGTCCCTTCCACCTCCGTGGAAGGGCGGTTCCCCCTGCCACATTCCCCACTTCCGCGGGGGAGCGGCACACCGCCGGCCGGCCGGCCGGCTCTCTCGGGGGCTGCACAGGTGTTCCCCTTAGATGTTCCTGGTGCATGTTGTCTCTCTCCTCCTTTATAGTCCTCTTCCGCCAATCCCAACTCGGCTGCCCACACGCCAAGTACGCTGCTCTCCTCCAATCAGGAGCAGGATCAGCTCCTGGAGGTCATCACTCAAGTTGGCAAGAGGCAGCTGCATAGAAGCTGTTTTCTCCTCTCCCAGCGCCATATTGTGGGAGAGCAGATGCATAGAATAAGTCTTAATTCCAGTAACTCAGTCCAATCCGAGTTGCTCCCCACAGAGACCACAGGCTGTGTGCTGCCTGCCTGCCACGGACCCTCTGTCCCGGGGAGGTCCTGTGGGCACGCAGCCTGTGGCCGCGGGTCTCTGCCTGGCCTGCCAAAAGGGTGCCCCGTTTGGATGCTGTGTGAGTCAGGGCTGATGGGGGAGAGGGGGACAGAGAGAGGAGAGAGAGACAGAGAGAGAGAGAGAAAGAGAGAGAGACGTGTAGGTGTTGGTGTAAGTCAGAGACAGAGGGAGAGGGTGCCTGTATTGCCTGCGAGGCTTGGTGTGGGGTCCCTCCTTTGCGCTCTGGAGGGCTTCCGCGGCTGTGGCGCGTGGCCGCCGCACGGCCAGGTGGCGCAGAGGGCCCGCGGGTTGGGCTGCGCGAGGCACCGGGCCCTGAGTGGTGGGCAACTGCGCCCTGGCGTCGTCTTCGGGCGGTGGTCGTGGTCGTGGTCACAGTCATTGGGCTCCCTGGGAGACAGGAGCCCGGGAGGGGCGGTGGGAGTGCAGGTGCCGGGAGCTGCTGGTGCGGCGGGCTGCGGGGTTGGGGCGGCCGGCAGGGGAGCGCCCTGGCGGGCGGTGAGTCGCTGGTTTGGGGTTGGAGGGGGCGCGCTGGGATGGCGCGGGGCGTGGCCTGTGTCCCGGGGTGGGCCCCGGGGTTGGCAGTGGGGCTGCGGCAGCCGGGGACAGCTGGCCGGCCCGCCCGTGCCCGTGCCCGTGCCCAGGCCCAGGCCCAGGCCCAGGCCCAGGCCCAGGCCCAGGCCCAGGCCCGAGGCGCGGGCGGGCTGGGGCTGCCAGGTGGAGGGGTCGGGCTTCTGCCCCCTGCTGGAGCTGCGTTGGGGGTCGCAGGGGTCCCGGCGTGCGGGCTGGCGGATGGGGGCGTGGCTAGGCAGCCAGCCAAAGGCGAGCAAAAGGGGAGGGTGCCGCGGGGCAAAAGCCTACAGCCCCCGGTATTCCCAGGCGGTCTCCCATCCAAGTACTAACCAGGCCCGACCCTGCTTAGCTTCCGAGATCAGACGAGATCGGGCGCGTTCAGGGTGGTATGGCCGTAGACGCCAGAGGCCGCCTCCAGGCCCCTCTTGAGTGCGCGCCCGCACAGCCGCCGCCGCCGCCGCCGCCGCCGCCGCCGCCGCCGCCGCCGCCTCCTCTTCCTGCCCGCTCCCCGCTCTCACTCCCATTCCCATTCCCATTCCCACTCCCGCTCCCGCTCCCGCTGCCGCTTCTCCTCCGCCTCCTCCCTCTTTTCTCTTCTCTTCTCTTCTCCTCCTCCCCCCCCCCCTCCTCAGCCGCCCTCCGCCTAGCCCTGCACCAGTGCCCGAACTCCAGCCCTCCGCCTGCCCAGCCCAGGACCTGCAGCACCGGGCGCCCAGTCGGCACGCTGCCGCCAAGCCAAGGGGAGCCAACCTCCTCCGGCTGCCGCTGGCCACAGGGAACTCCTACTCTCTCTTTCTAGGCCGGATCCCCTGCCTGCCGCCATCGCCCAGCCACACGCCAGCCGTGCCCGGCAGCCTCCACGCCTGCCCAGGGCTGCGCCCCGCGGCTCGCGGGTCCCGGCACCAGGGGGTTCGGCGCCCCACACCACCGCGGCCCGGGCCTTCCCTCCTACCCGGCCGCCAGCAGCCCCCCCACCGCTGACGCACAGGTCGCCCGCCCTCCCCCGGCACGGCCGCCGCGCCTCCACACACTCCCACGCCGCGAGGACAGCTGAGGGCCTGGGGACCCTTGTCCCCGCTCGGTCACGGGGGCCCAAGTGGGGCAGCAGGTCGGGAAGGAGGGCGGCAGCGCACGGAATCACCCCCGCCGCACGCTCGCGTGGGCACTCACACACACACACACACACACACACACACACGCCTACACAAGGGGCACACAGTCGCACACCCCGACACCCTTCGTGGCACAGAGGGATTTCCGTCCTCAGCGCCCGTTCCCTCACGGGAGGGTGGGGCGCTTCAGCGCGACCCGCACCCTCCAGCCCGGCAGCCAGTTCGAGACTGTCGCTCCCCCTCTTCATGGAGGAACGACACAGGACCCTGCGCTGTTCTTTCGTCTGCTCGGCCCTCCCCGGGTTTGCTGCTGGTTCTTCCCGGGTTGGCTACCGTCCCTTCCACCTCCGTGGAAGGGCGGTTCCCCCTGCCACATTCCCCACTTCCGCGGGGGAGCGGCACACCGCCGGCCGGCCGGCCGGCTCTCTCGGGGGCTGCACAGGTGTTCCCCTTAGATGTTCCTGGTGCATGTTGTCTCTCTCCTCCTTTATAGTCCTCTTCCGCCAATCCCAACTCGGCTGCCCACACGCCAAGTACGCTACTCTCCTCCAATCAGGAGCAGGATCAGCTCCTGGAGGTCATCACTCAAGTTGGCAAGAGGCAGCTGCATAGAAGCTGTTTTCTCCTCTCCCAGCGCCATATTGTGGGAGAGCAGATGCATAGAATAAGTCTTAATTCCAGTAACTCAGTCCAATCCGAGTTGCTCCCCACAGAGACCACAGGCTGTGTGCTGCCTGCCTGCCACGGACCCTCTGTCCCGGGGAGGTCCTGTGGGCACGCAGCCTGTGGCCGCGGGTCTCTGCCTGGCCTGCCAAAAGGGTGCCCCGTTTGGATGCTGTGTGAGTCAGGGCTGATGGGGGAGAGGGGGACAGAGAGAGGAGAGAGAGACAGAGAGAGAGAGAGAAAGAGAGAGAGACGTGTAGGTGTTGGTGTAAGTCAGAGACAGAGGGAGAGGGTGCCTGTATTGCCTGCGAGGCTTGGTGTGGGGTCCCTCCTTTGCGCTCTGGAGGGCTTCCGCGGCTGTGGCGCGTGGCCGCCGCACGGCCAGGTGGCGCAGAGGGCCCGCGGGTTGGGCTGCGCGAGGCACCGGGCCCTGAGTGGTGGGCAACCGCGCCCTGGCGTCGTCTTCGGGCGGTGGTCGTGGTCGTGGTCGTGGTCACAGTCATTGGGCTCCCTGGGAGACAGGAGCCCGGGAGGGGCGGTGGGAGTGCAGGTGCCGGGAGCTGCTGGTGCGGCGGGCTGCGGGGTTGGGGCGGCCGGCAGGGGAGCGCCCTGGCGGGCGGTGAGTCGCTGGTTTGGGGTTGGAGGGGGCGCGCTGGATGGCGCGGGGCGTGGCCTGTGTCCCGGGGTGGGCCCCGGGGTTGGCGGTGGGGCTGCGGCAGCCGGGGACAGCTGGCCGGCCCGCCCGTGCCCGTGCCCGTGCCCGTGCCCGTGCCCAGGCCCAGGCCCAGGCCCAGGCCCGAGGCGCGGGCGGGCTGGGGCTGCCAGGTGGAGGGGTCGGGCTTCTGCCCCCTGCTGGAGCTGCGTTGGGGGTCGCAGGGGTCCCGGCGTGCGGGCTGGCGGATGGGGGCGTGGCTAGGCAGCCAGCCAAAGGCGAGCAAAAGGGGAGGGTGCCGCGGGGCAAAAGCCTACAGCACCCGGTATTCCCAGGCGGTCTCCCATCCAAGTACTAACCAGGCCCGACCCTGCTTAGCTTCCGAGATCAGACGAGATCGGGCGCGTTCAGGGTGGTATGGCCGTAGACGCCAGAGGCCGCCTCCAGGCCCCTCTTGAGTGCGCGCCCGCACAGCCGCCGCCGCCGCCGCCGCCGCCGCCGCCGCCGCCGCCGCCGCCTCCTCTTCCTGCCCGCTCCCCGCTCTCACTCCCATTCCCATTCCCATTCCCACTCCCGCTCCCGCTCCCGCTGCCGCTTCTCCTCCGCCTCCTCCCTCTTTTCTCTTCTCTTCTCTTCTCCTCCTCCCCCCCCCTCCTCCTCAGCCGCCCTCCGCCTAGCCCTGCACCAGTGCCCGAACTCCAGCCCTCCGCCTGCCCAGCCCAGGACCTGCAGCACCGGGCGCCCAGTCGGCACGCTGCCGCCAAGCCAAGGGGAGCCAACCTCCTCCGGCTGCCGCTGGCCACAGGGAACTCCTACTCTCTCTTTCTAGGCCGGATCCCCTGCCTGCCGCCATCGCCCAGCCACACGCCAGCCGTGCCCGGCAGCCTCCACGCCTGCCCAGGGCTGCGCCCCGCGGCTCGCGGGTCCCGGCACCAGGGGGTTCGGCGCCCCACACCACCGCGGCCCGGGCCTTCCCTCCTACCCGGCCGCCAGCAGCCCCCCCACCGCTGACGCACAGGTCGCCCGCCCTCCCCCGGCACGGCCGCCGCGCCTCCACACACTCCCACGCCGCGAGGACAGCTGAGGGCCTGGGGACCCTTGTCCCCGCTCGGTCACGGGGGCCCAAGTGGGGCAGCAGGTCGGGAAGGAGGGCGGCAGCGCACGGAATCACCCCCGCCGCACGCTCGCGTGGGCACTCACACACACACACACACACACACACGCCTACACAAGGGGCACACAGTCGCACACCCCGACACCCTTCGTGGCACAGAGGGATTTCCGTCCTCAGCGCCCGTTCCCTCACGGGAGGGTGGGGCGCTTCAGCGCGACCCGCACCCTCCAGCCCGGCAGCCAGTTCGAGACTGTCGCTCCCCCTCTTCATGGAGGAACGACACAGGACCCTGCGCTGTTCTTTCGTCTGCTCGGCCCTCCCCGGGTTTGCTGCTGGTTCTTCCCGGGTTGGCTACCGTCCCTTCCACCTCCGTGGAAGGGCGGTTCCCCCTGCCACATTCCCCACTTCCGCGGGGGAGCGGCACACCGCCGGCCGGCCGGCCGGCTCTCTCGGGGGCTGCACAGGTGTTCCCCTTAGATGTTCCTGGTGCATGTTGTCTCTCTCCTCCTTTATAGTCCTCTTCCGCCAATCCCAACTCGGCTGCCCACACGCCAAGTACGCTGCTCTCCTCCAATCAGGAGCAGGATCAGCTCCTGGAGGTCATCACTCAAGTTGGCAAGAGGCAGCTGCATAGAAGCTGTTTTCTCCTCTCCCAGCGCCATATTGTGGGAGAGCAGATGCATAGAATAAGTCTTAATTCCAGTAACTCAGTCCAATCCGAGTTGCTCCCCACAGAGACCACAGGCTGTGTGCTGCCTGCCTGCCACGGACCCTCTGTCCCGGGGAGGTCCTGTGGGCACGCAGCCTGTGGCCGCGGGTCTCTGCCTGGCCTGCCAAAAGGGTGCCCCGTTTGGATGCTGTGTGAGTCAGGGCTGATGGGGGAGAGGGGGACAGAGAGAGGAGAGAGAGACAGAGAGAGAGAGAGAAAGAGAGAGAGACGTGTAGGTGTTGGTGTAAGTCAGAGACAGAGGGAGAGGGTGCCTGTATTGCCTGCGAGGCTTGGTGTGGGGTCCCTCCTTTGCGCTCTGGAGGGCTTCCGCGGCTGTGGCGCGTGGCCGCCGCACGGCCAGGTGGCGCAGAGGGCCCGCGGGTTGGGCTGCGCGAGGCACCGGGCCCTGAGTGGTGGGCAACCGCGCCCTGGCGTCGTCTTCGGGCGGTGGTCGTGGTCGTGGTCGTGGTCACAGTCATTGGGCTCCCTGGGAGACAGGAGCCCGGGAGGGGCGGTGGGAGTGCAGGTGCCGGGAGCTGCTGGTGCGGCGGGCTGCGGGGTTGGGGCGGCCGGCAGGGGAGCGCCCTGGCGGGCGGTGAGTCGCTGGTTTGGGGTTGGAGGGGGCGCGCTGGATGGCGCGGGGCGTGGCCTGTGTCCCGGGGTGGGCCCCGGGGTTGGCGGTGGGGCTGCGGCAGCCGGGGACAGCTGGCCGGCCCGCCCGTGCCCGTGCCCGTGCCCGTGCCCGTGCCCGTGCCCGTGCCCAGGCCCAGGCCCAGGCCCAGGCCCGAGGCGCGGGCGGGCTGGGGCTGCCAGGTGGAGGGGTCGGGCTTCTGCCCCCTGCTGGAGCTGCGTTGGGGGTCGCAGGGGTCCCGGCGTGCGGGCTGGCGGATGGGGGCGTGGCTAGGCAGCCAGCCAAAGGCGAGCAAAAGGGGAGGGTGCCGCGGGGCAAAAGCCTACAGCCCCCGGTATTCCCAGGCGGTCTCCCATCCAAGTACTAACCAGGCCCGACCCTGCTTAGCTTCCGAGATCAGACGAGATCGGGCGCGTTCAGGGTGGTATGGCCGTAGACGCCAGAGGCCGCCTCCAGGCCCCTCTTGAGTGCGCGCCCGCACAGCCGCCGCCGCCGCCGCCGCCGCCGCCGCCGCCGCCGCCTCCTCTTCCTGCCCGCTCCCCGCTCTCACTCCCATTCCCATTCCCATTCCCACTCCCGCTCCCGCTCCCACTGCCGCTTCTCCTCCGCCTCCTCCCTCTTTTCTCTTCTCTTCTCTTCTCCTCCTCCCCCCCCCTCCTCCTCAGCCGCCCTCCGCCTAGCCCTGCACCAGTGCCCGAACTCCAGCCCTCCGCCTGCCCAGCCCAGGACCTGCAGCACCGGGCGCCCAGTCGGCACGCTGCCGCCAAGCCAAGGGGAGCCAACCTCCTCCGGCTGCCGCTGGCCACAGGGAACTCCTACTCTCTCTTTCTAGGCCGGATCCCCTGCCTGCCGCCATCGCCCAGCCACACGCCAGCCGTGCCCGGCAGCCTCCACGCCTGCCCAGGGCTGCGCCCCGCGGCTCGCGGGTCCCGGCACCAGGGGGTTCGGCGCCCCACACCACCGCGGCCCGGGCCTTCCCTCCTACCCGGCCGCCAGCAGCCCCCCCACCGCTGACGCACAGGTCGCCCGCCCTCCCCCGGCACGGCCGCCGCGCCTCCACACACTCCCACGCCGCGAGGACAGCTGAGGGCCTGGGGACCCTTGTCCCCGCTCGGTCACGGGGGCCCAAGTGGGGCAGCAGGTCGGGAAGGAGGGCGGCAGCGCACGGAATCACCCCCGCCGCACGCTCGCGTGGGCACTCACACACACACACACACACACACACACACGCCTACACAAGGGGCACACAGTCGCACACCCCGACACCCTTCGTGGCACAGAGGGATTTCCGTCCTCAGCGCCCGTTCCCTCACGGGAGGGTGGGGCGCTTCAGCGCGACCCGCACCCTCCAGCCCGGCAGCCAGTTCGAGACTGTCGCTCCCCCTCTTCATGGAGGAACGACACAGGACCCTGCGCTGTTCTTTCGTCTGCTCGGCCCTCCCCGGGTTTGCTGCTGGTTCTTCCCGGGTTGGCTACCGTCCCTTCCACCTCCGTGGAAGGGCGGTTCCCCCTGCCACATTCCCCACTTCCGCGGGGGAGCGGCACACCGCCGGCCGGCCGGCCGGCTCTCTCGGGGGCTGCACAGGTGTTCCCCTTAGATGTTCCTGGTGCATGTTGTCTCTCTCCTCCTTTATAGTCCTCTTCCGCCAATCCCAACTCGGCTGCCCACACGCCAAGTACGCTGCTCTCCTCCAATCAGGAGCAGGATCAGCTCCTGGAGGTCATCACTCAAGTTGGCAAGAGGCAGCTGCATAGAAGCTGTTTTCTCCTCTCCCAGCGCCATATTGTGGGAGAGCAGATGCATAGAATAAGTCTTAATTCCAGTAACTCAGTCCAATCCGAGTTGCTCCCCACAGAGACCACAGGCTGTGTGCTGCCTGCCTGCCACGGACCCTCTGTCCCGGGGAGGTCCTGTGGGCACGCAGCCTGTGGCCGCGGGTCTCTGCCTGGCCTGCCAAAAGGGTGCCCCGTTTGGATGCTGTGTGAGTCAGGGCTGATGGGGGAGAGGGGGACAGAGAGAGGAGAGAGAGACAGAGAGAGAGAGAGAAAGAGAGAGAGACGTGTAGGTGTTGGTGTAAGTCAGAGACAGAGGGAGAGGGTGCCTGTATTGCCTGCGAGGCTTGGTGTGGGGTCCCTCCTTTGCGCTCTGGAGGGCTTCCGCGGCTGTGGCGCGTGGCCGCCGCACGGCCAGGTGGCGCAGAGGGCCCGCGGGTTGGGCTGCGCGAGGCACCGGGCCCTGAGTGGTGGGCAACCGCGCCCTGGCGTCGTCTTCGGGCGGTGGTCGTGGTCGTGGTCGTGGTCACAGTCATTGGGCTCCCTGGGAGACAGGAGCCCGGGAGGGGCGGTGGGAGTGCAGGTGCCGGGAGCTGCTGGTGCGGCGGGCTGCGGGGTTGGGGCGGCCGGCAGGGGAGCGCCCTGGCGGGCGGTGAGTCGCTGGTTTGGGGTTGGAGGGGGCGCGCTGGATGGCGCGGGGCGTGGCCTGTGTCCCGGGGTGGGCCCCGGGGTTGGCGGTGGGGCTGCGGCAGCCGGGGACAGCTGGCCGGCCCGCCCGTGCCCGTGCCCGTGCCCGTGCCCGTGCCCGTGCCCGTGCCCAGGCCCAGGCCCAGGCCCAGGCCCGAGGCGCGGGCGGGCTGGGGCTGCCAGGTGGAGGGGTCGGGCTTCTGCCCCCTGCTGGAGCTGCGTTGGGGGTCGCAGGGGTCCCGGCGTGCGGGCTGGCGGATGGGGGCGTGGCTAGGCAGCCAGCCAAAGGCGAGCAAAAGGGGAGGGTGCCGCGGGGCAAAAGCCTACAGCCCCCGGTATTCCCAGGCGGTCTCCCATCCAAGTACTAACCAGGCCCGACCCTGCTTAGCTTCCGAGATCAGACGAGATCGGGCGCGTTCAGGGTGGTATGGCCGTAGACGCCAGAGGCTGCCTCCAGGCCCCTCTTGAGTGCGCGCCCGCACAGCCGCCGCCGCCGCCGCCGCCGCCGCCTCCTCCTCCTCCTCCTGCCCGCTCCCCGCTCTCACTCCCATTCCCATTCCCATTCCCATTCCCGCTCCCGCTCCCGCTCCCGCTGCCGCTTCTCCTCCGCCTCCTCCCTCTTTTCTCTTCTCTTCTCTTCTCCTCCTCCTCCCCCCCCCCTCAGCCGCACTCCGCCTAGCCCTGCACCAGTGCCCGAACTCCAGCCCTCCGCCTGCCCAGCCCAGGACCTGCAGTGCAGCACCGGGCGCCCAGTCGGCACGCTGCCGCCAAGCCAAGGGGAGCCAACCTCCTCCGGCTGCCGCTGGCCACAGGGAACTCCTACTCTCTCTTTCTAGGCCGGATCCCCTGCCTGCCGCCATCGCCCAGCCACACGCCAGCCGTGCCCGGCAGCCTCCACGCCTGCCCAGGGCTGCGCCCCGCGGCTCGCGGGTCCCGGCACCAGGGGGTTCGGCGCCCCACACCACCGCGGCCCGGGCCTTCCCTCCTACCCGGCCGCCAGCAGCCCCCCCACCGCTGACGCACAGGTCGCCCGCCCTCCCCCGGCACGGCCGCCGCGCCTCCACACACTCCCACGCCGCGAGGACAGCTGAGGGCCTGGGGACCCTTGTCCCCGCTCGGTCACGGGGGCCCAAGTGGGGCAGCAGGTCGGGAAGGAGGGCGGCAGCGCACGGAATCACCCCCGCCGCACGCTCGCGTGGGCACTCACACACACACACACACACACACACACACACACGCCTACACAAGGGGCACACAGTCGCACACCCCGACACCCTTCGTGGCACAGAGGGATTTCCGTCCTCAGCGCCCGTTCCCTCACGGGAGGGTGGGGCGCTTCAGCGCGACCCGCACCCTCCAGCCCGGCAGCCAGTTCGAGACTGTCGCTCCCCCTCTTCATGGAGGAACGACACAGGACCCTGCGCTGTTCTTTCGTCTGCTCGGCCCTCCCCGGGTTTGCTGCTGGTTCTTCCCGGGTTGGCTACCGTCCCTTCCACCTCCGTGGAAGGGCGGTTCCCCCTGCCACATTCCCCACTTCCGCGGGGGAGCGGCACACCGCCGGCCGGCCGGCCGGCTCTCTCGGGGGCTGCACAGGTGTTCCCCTTAGATGTTCCTGGTGCATGTTGTCTCTCTCCTCCTTTATAGTCCTCTTCCGCCAATCCCAACTCGGCTGCCCACACGCCAAGTACGCTGCTCTCCTCCAATCAGGAGCAGGATCAGCTCCTGGAGGTCATCACTCAAGTTGGCAAGAGGCAGCTGCATAGAAGCTGTTTTCTCCTCTCCCAGCGCCATATTGTGGGAGAGCAGATGCATAGAATAAGTCTTAATTCCAGTAACTCAGTCCAATCCGAGTTGCTCCCCACAGAGACCACAGGCTGTGTGCTGCCTGCCTGCCACGGACCCTCTGTCCCGGGGAGGTCCTGTGGGCACGCAGCCTGTGGCCGCGGGTCTCTGCCTGGCCTGCCAAAAGGGTGCCCCGTTTGGATGCTGTGTGAGTCAGGGCTGATGGGGGAGAGGGGGACAGAGAGAGGAGAGAGAGACAGAGAGAGAGAGAGAAAGAGAGAGAGACGTGTAGGTGTTGGTGTAAGTCAGAGACAGAGGGAGAGGGTGCCTGTATTGCCTGCGAGGCTTGGTGTGGGGTCCCTCCTTTGCGCTCTGGAGGGCTTCCGCGGCTGTGGCGCGTGGCCGCCGCACGGCCAGGTGGCGCAGAGGGCCCGCGGGTTGGGCTGCGCGAGGCACCGGGCCCTGAGTGGTGGGCAACCGCGCCCTGGCGTCGTCTTCGGGCGGTGGTCGTGGTCGTGGTCGTGGTCACAGTCATTGGGCTCCCTGGGAGACAGGAGCCCGGGAGGGGCGGTGGGAGTGCAGGTGCCGGGAGCTGCTGGTGCGGCGGGCTGCGGGGTTGGGGCGGCCGGCAGGGGAGCGCCCTGGCGGGCGGTGAGTCGCTGGTTTGGGGTTGGAGGGGGCGCGCTGGATGGCGCGGGGCGTGGCCTGTGTCCCGGGGTGGGCCCCGGGGTTGGCGGTGGGGCTGCGGCAGCCGGGGACAGCTGGCCGGCCCGCCCGTGCCCGTGCCCGTGCCCGTGCCCGTGCCCAGGCCCAGGCCCAGGCCCAGGCCCGAGGCGCGGGCGGGCTGGGGCTGCCAGGTGGAGGGGTCGGGCTTCTGCCCCCTGCTGGAGCTGCGTTGGGGGTCGCAGGGGTCCCGGCGTGCGGGCTGGCGGATGGGGGCGTGGCTAGGCAGCCAGCCAAAGGCGAGCAAAAGGGGAGGGTGCCGCGGGGCAAAAGCCTACAGCCCCCGGTATTCCCAGGCGGTCTCCCATCCAAGTACTAACCAGGCCCGACCCTGCTTAGCTTCCGAGATCAGACGAGATCGGGCGCGTTCAGGGTGGTATGGCCGTAGACGCCAGAGGCCGCCTCCAGGCCCCTCTTGAGTGCGCGCCCGCACAGCCGCCGCCGCCGCCGCCGCCGCCGCCTCCTCCTCCTGCCCGCTCCCCGCTCTCACTCCCATTCCCATTCCCATTCCCACTCCCGCTCCCGCTCCCGCTGCCGCTTCTCCTCCGCCTCCTCCCTCTTTTCTCTTCTCTTCTCTTCTCCTCCTCCCCCCCCTCCTCAGCCGCCCTCCGCCTAGCCCTGCACCAGTGCCCGAACTCCAGCCCTCCGCCTGCCCAGCCCAGGACCTGCAGCACCGGGCGCCCAGTCGGCACGCTGCCGCCAAGCCAAGGGGAGCCAACCTCCTCCGGCTGCCGCTGGCCACAGGGAACTCCTACTCTCTCTTTCTAGGCCGGATCCCCTGCCTGCCGCCATCGCCCAGCCACACGCCAGCCGTGCCCGGCAGCCTCCACGCCTGCCCAGGGCTGCGCCCCGCGGCTCGCGGGTCCCGGCACCAGGGGGTTCGGCGCCCCACACCACCGCGGCCCGGGCCTTCCCTCCTACCCGGCCGCCAGCAGCCCCCCCACCGCTGACGCACAGGTCGCCCGCCCTCCCCCGGCACGGCCGCCGCGCCTCCACACACTCCCACGCCGCGAGGACAGCTGAGGGCCTGGGGACCCTTGTCCCCGCTCGGTCACGGGGGCCCAAGTGGGGCAGCAGGTCGGGAAGGAGGGCGGCAGCGCACGGAATCACCCCCGCCGCACGCTCGCGTGGGCACTCACACACACACACACACACACACACACACACACGCCTACACAAGGGGCACACAGTCGCACACCCCGACACCCTTCGTGGCACAGAGGGATTTCCGTCCTCAGCGCCCGTTCCCTCACGGGAGGGTGGGGCGCTTCAGCGCGACCCGCACCCTCCAGCCCGGCAGCCAGTTCGAGACTGTCGCTCCCCCTCTTCATGGAGGAACGACACAGGACCCTGCGCTGTTCTTTCGTCTGCTCGGCCCTCCCCGGGTTTGCTGCTGGTTCTTCCCGGGTTGGCTACCGTCCCTTCCACCTCCGTGGAAGGGCGGTTCCCCCTGCCACATTCCCCACTTCCGCGGGGGAGCGGCACACCGCCGGCCGGCCGGCCGGCTCTCTCGGGGGCTGCACAGGTGTTCCCCTTAGATGTTCCTGGTGCATGTTGTCTCTCTCCTCCTTTATAGTCCTCTTCCGCCAATCCCAACTCGGCTGCCCACACGCCAAGTACGCTGCTCTCCTCCAATCAGGAGCAGGATCAGCTCCTGGAGGTCATCACTCAAGTTGGCAAGAGGCAGCTGCATAGAAGCTGTTTTCTCCTCTCCCAGCGCCATATTGTGGGAGAGCAGATGCATAGAATAAGTCTTAATTCCAGTAACTCAGTCCAATCCGAGTTGCTCCCCACAGAGACCACAGGCTGTGTGCTGCCTGCCTGCCACGGACCCTCTGTCCCGGGGAGGTCCTGTGGGCACGCAGCCTGTGGCCGCGGGTCTCTGCCTGGCCTGCCAAAAGGGTGCCCCGTTTGGATGCTGTGTGAGTCAGGGCTGATGGGGGAGAGGGGGACAGAGAGAGGAGAGAGAGACAGAGAGAGAGAGAGAAAGAGAGAGAGACGTGTAGGTGTTGGTGTAAGTCAGAGACAGAGGGAGAGGGTGCCTGTATTGCCTGCGAGGCTTGGTGTGGGGTCCCTCCTTTGCGCTCTGGAGGGCTTCCGCGGCTGTGGCGCGTGGCCGCCGCACGGCCAGGTGGCGCAGAGGGCCCGCGGGTTGGGCTGCGCGAGGCACCGGGCCCTGAGTGGTGGGCAACTGCGCCCTGGCGTCGTCTTCGGGCGGTGGTCGTGGTCGTGGTCACAGTCATTGGGCTCCCTGGGAGACAGGAGCCCGGGAGGGGCGGTGGGAGTGCAGGTGCCGGGAGCTGCTGGTGCGGCGGGCTGCGGGGTTGGGGCGGCCGGCAGGGGAGCGCCCTGGCGGGCGGTGAGTCGCTGGTTTGGGGTTGGAGGGGGCGCGCTGGGATGGCGCGGGGCGTGGCCTGTGTCCCGGGGTGGGCCCCGGGGTTGGCAGTGGGGCTGCGGCAGCCGGGGACAGCTGGCCGGCCCGCCCGTGCCCGTGCCCGTGCCCAGGCCCAGGCCCAGGCCCAGGCCCAGGCCCAGGCCCAGGCCCGAGGCGCGGGCGGGCTGGGGCTGCCAGGTGGAGGGGTCGGGCTTCTGCCCCCTGCTGGAGCTGCGTTGGGGGTCGCAGGGGTCCCGGCGTGCGGGCTGGCGGATGGGGGCGTGGCTAGGCAGCCAGCCAAAGGCGAGCAAAAGGGGAGGGTGCCGCGGGGCAAAAGCCTACAGCCCCCGGTATTCCCAGGCGGTCTCCCATCCAAGTACTAACCAGGCCCGACCCTGCTTAGCTTCCGAGATCAGACGAGATCGGGCGCGTTCAGGGTGGTATGGCCGTAGACGCCAGAGGCCGCCTCCAGGCCCCTCTTGAGTGCGCGCCCGCACAGCCGCCGCCGCCGCCGCCGCCGCCTCCTCCTCCTCCTGCCCGCTCCCCGCTCTCACTCCCATTCCCATTCCCATTCCCACTCCCGCTCCCGCTCCCGCTGCCGCTTCTCCTCCGCCTCCTCCCTCTTTTCTCTTCTCTTCTCTTCTCCTCCTCCCCCCCCTCCTCAGCCGCCCTCCGCCTAGCCCTGCACCAGTGCCCGAACTCCAGCCCTCCGCCTGCCCAGCCCAGGACCTGCAGCACCGGGCGCCCAGTCGGCACGCTGCCGCCAAGCCAAGGGGAGCCAACCTCCTCCGGCTGCCGCTGGCCACAGGGAACTCCTACTCTCTCTTTCTAGGCCGGATCCCCTGCCTGCCGCCATCGCCCAGCCACACGCCAGCCGTGCCCGGCAGCCTCCACGCCTGCCCAGGGCTGCGCCCCGCGGCTCGCGGGTCCCGGCACCAGGGGGTTCGGCGCCCCACACCACCGCGGCCCGGGCCTTCCCTCCTACCCGGCCGCCAGCAGCCCCCCCACCGCTGACGCACAGGTCGCCCGCCCTCCCCCGGCACGGCCGCCGCGCCTCCACACACTCCCACGCCGCGAGGACAGCTGAGGGCCTGGGGACCCTTGTCCCCGCTCGGTCACGGGGGCCCAAGTGGGGCAGCAGGTCGGGAAGGAGGGCGGCAGCGCACGGAATCACCCCCGCCGCACGCTCGCGTGGGCACTCACACACACACACACACACACACACACACACGCCTACACAAGGGGCACACAGTCGCACACCCCGACACCCTTCGTGGCACAGAGGGATTTCCGTCCTCAGCGCCCGTTCCCTCACGGGAGGGTGGGGCGCTTCAGCGCGACCCGCACCCTCCAGCCCGGCAGCCAGTTCGAGACTGTCGCTCCCCCTCTTCATGGAGGAACGACACAGGACCCTGCGCTGTTCTTTCGTCTGCTCGGCCCTCCCCGGGTTTGCTGCTGGTTCTTCCCGGGTTGGCTACCGTCCCTTCCACCTCCGTGGAAGGGCGGTTCCCCCTGCCACATTCCCCACTTCCGCGGGGGAGCGGCACACCGCCGGCCGGCCGGCCGGCTCTCTCGGGGGCTGCACAGGTGTTCCCCTTAGATGTTCCTGGTGCATGTTGTCTCTCTCCTCCTTTATAGTCCTCTTCCGCCAATCCCAACTCGGCTGCCCACACGCCAAGTACGCTGCTCTCCTCCAATCAGGAGCAGGATCAGCTCCTGGAGGTCATCACTCAAGTTGGCAAGAGGCAGCTGCATAGAAGCTGTTTTCTCCTCTCCCAGCGCCATATTGTGGGAGAGCAGATGCATAGAATAAGTCTTAATTCCAGTAACTCAGTCCAATCCGAGTTGCTCCCCACAGAGACCACAGGCTGTGTGCTGCCTGCCTGCCACGGACCCTCTGTCCCGGGGAGGTCCTGTGGGCACGCAGCCTGTGGCCGCGGGTCTCTGCCTGGCCTGCCAAAAGGGTGCCCCGTTTGGATGCTGTGTGAGTCAGGGCTGATGGGGGAGAGGGGGACAGAGAGAGGAGAGAGAGACAGAGAGAGAGAGAGAAAGAGAGAGAGACGTGTAGGTGTTGGTGTAAGTCAGAGACAGAGGGAGAGGGTGCCTGTATTGCCTGCGAGGCTTGGTGTGGGGTCCCTCCTTTGCGCTCTGGAGGGCTTCCGCGGCTGTGGCGCGTGGCCGCCGCACGGCCAGGTGGCGCAGAGGGCCCGCGGGTTGGGCTGCGCGAGGCACCGGGCCCTGAGTGGTGGGCAACCGCGCCCTGGCGTCGTCTTCGGGCGGTGGTCGTGGTCGTGGTCGTGGTCACAGTCATTGGGCTCCCTGGGAGACAGGAGCCCGGGAGGGGCGGTGGGAGTGCAGGTGCCGGGAGCTGCTGGTGCGGCGGGCTGCGGGGTTGGGGCGGCCGGCAGGGGAGCGCCCTGGCGGGCGGTGAGTCGCTGGTTTGGGGTTGGAGGGGGCGCGCTGGATGGCGCGGGGCGTGGCCTGTGTCCCGGGGTGGGCCCCGGGGTTGGCGGTGGGGCTGCGGCAGCCGGGGACAGCTGGCCGGCCCGCCCGTGCCCGTGCCCGTGCCCGTGCCCGTGCCCAGGCCCAGGCCCAGGCCCAGGCCCGAGGCGCGGGCGGGCTGGGGCTGCCAGGTGGAGGGGTCGGGCTTCTGCCCCCTGCTGGAGCTGCGTTGGGGGTCGCAGGGGTCCCGGCGTGCGGGCTGGCGGATGGGGGCGTGGCTAGGCAGCCAGCCAAAGGCGAGCAAAAGGGGAGGGTGCCGCGGGGCAAAAGCCTACAGCCCCCGGTATTCCCAGGCGGTCTCCCATCCAAGTACTAACCAGGCCCGACCCTGCTTAGCTTCCGAGATCAGACGAGATCGGGCGCGTTCAGGGTGGTATGGCCGTAGACGCCAGAGGCCGCCTCCAGGCCCCTCTTGAGTGCGCGCCCGCACAGCCGCCGCCGCCGCCGCCGCCGCCTCCTCCTCCTGCCCGCTCCCCGCTCTCACTCCCATTCCCATTCCCATTCCCACTCCCGCTCCCGCTCCCGCTGCCGCTTCTCCTCCGCCTCCTCCCTCTTTTCTCTTCTCTTCTCTTCTCCTCCTCCCCCCCCTCCTCAGCCGCCCTCCGCCTAGCCCTGCACCAGTGCCCGAACTCCAGCCCTCCGCCTGCCCAGCCCAGGACCTGCAGTGCAGCACCGGGCGCCCAGTCGGCACGCTGCCGCCAAGCCAAGGGGAGCCAACCTCCTCCGGCTGCCGCTGGCCACAGGGAACTCCTACTCTCTCTTTCTAGGCCGGATCCCCTGCCTGCCGCCATCGCCCAGCCACACGCCAGCCGTGCCCGGCAGCCTCCACGCCTGCCCAGGGCTGCGCCCCGCGGCTCGCGGGTCCCGGCACCAGGGGGTTCGGCGCCCCACACCACCGCGGCCCGGGCCTTCCCTCCTACCCGGCCGCCAGCAGCCCCCCCACCGCTGACGCACAGGTCGCCCGCCCTCCCCCGGCACGGCCGCCGCGCCTCCACACACTCCCACGCCGCGAGGACAGCTGAGGGCCTGGGGACCCTTGTCCCCGCTCGGTCACGGGGGCCCAAGTGGGGCAGCAGGTCGGGAAGGAGGGCGGCAGCGCACGGAATCACCCCCGCCGCACGCTCGCGTGGGCACTCACACACACACACACACACACACACACGCCTACACAAGGGGCACACAGTCGCACACCCCGACACCCTTCGTGGCACAGAGGGATTTCCGTCCTCAGCGCCCGTTCCCTCACGGGAGGGTGGGGCGCTTCAGCGCGACCCGCACCCTCCAGCCCGGCAGCCAGTTCGAGACCACAGGCTGTGTGCTGCCTGCCTGCCACGGACCCTCTGTCCCGGGGAGGTCCTGTGGGCACGCAGCCTGTGGCCGCGGGTCTCTGCCTGGCCTGCCAAAAGGGTGCCCCGTTTGGATGCTGTGTGAGTCAGGGCTGATGGGGGAGAGGGGGACAGAGAGAGGAGAGAGAGACAGAGAGAGAGAGAGAAAGAGAGAGAGACGTGTAGGTGTTGGTGTAAGTCAGAGACAGAGGGAGAGGGTGCCTGTATTGCCTGCGAGGCTTGGTGTGGGGTCCCTCCTTTGCGCTCTGGAGGGCTTCCGCGGCTGTGGCGCGTGGCCGCCGCACGGCCAGGTGGCGCAGAGGGCCCGCGGGTTGGGCTGCGCGAGGCACCGGGCCCTGAGTGGTGGGCAACCGCGCCCTGGCGTCGTCTTCGGGCGGTGGTCGTGGTCGTGGTCGTGGTCACAGTCATTGGGCTCCCTGGGAGACAGGAGCCCGGGAGGGGCGGTGGGAGTGCAGGTGCCGGGAGCTGCTGGTGCGGCGGGCTGCGGGGTTGGGGCGGCCGGCAGGGGAGCGCCCTGGCGGGCGGTGAGTCGCTGGTTTGGGGTTGGAGGGGGCGCGCTGGATGGCGCGGGGCGTGGCCTGTGTCCCGGGGTGGGCCCCGGGGTTGGCGGTGGGGCTGCGGCAGCCGGGGACAGCTGGCCGGCCCGCCCGTGCCCGTGCCCGTGCCCGTGCCCGTGCCCGTGCCCAGGCCCAGGCCCAGGCCCAGGCCCAGGCCCGAGGCGCGGGCGGGCTGGGGCTGCCAGGTGGAGGGGTCGGGCTTCTGCCCCCTGCTGGAGCTGCGTTGGGGGTCGCAGGGGTCCCGGCTGGCGGATGGGGGCGTGGCTAGGCAGCCAGCCAAAGGCGAGCAAAAGGGGAGGGTGCCGCGGGGCAAAAGCCTACAGCCCCCGGTATTCCCAGGCGGTCTCCCATCCAAGTACTAACCAGGCCCGACCCTGCTTAGCTTCCGAGATCAGACGAGATCGGGCGCGTTCAGGGTGGTATGGCCGTAGACGCCAGAGGCCGCCTCCAGGCCCCTCTTGAGTGCGCGCCCGCACAGCCGCCGCCGCCGCCGCCGCCGCCTCCTCCTCCTCCTGCCCGCTCCCCGCTCTCACTCCCATTCCCATTCCCATTCCCACTCCCGCTCCCGCTCCCGCTCCCGCTTCTCCTCCGCCTCCTCCCTCTTTTCTCTTCTCTTCTCTTCTCCTCCTCCCCCCCCTCCTCAGCCGCCCTCCGCCTAGCCCTGCACCAGTGCCCGAACTCCAGCCCTCCGCCTGCCCAGCCCAGGACCTGCAGCACCGGGCGCCCAGTCGGCACGCTGCCGCCAAGCCAAGGGGAGCCAACCTCCTCCGGCTGCCGCTGGCCACAGGGAACTCCTACTCTCTCTTTCTAGGCCGGATCCCCTGCCTGCCGCCATCGCCCAGCCACACGCCAGCCGTGCCCGGCAGCCTCCACGCCTGCCCAGGGCTGCGCCCCGCGGCTCGCGGGTCCCGGCACCAGGGGGTTCGGCGCCCCACACCACCGCGGCCCGGGCCTTCCCTCCTACCCGGCCGCCAGCAGCCCCCCCACCGCTGACGCACAGGTCGCCCGCCCTCCCCCGGCACGGCCGCCGCGCCTCCACACACTCCCACGCCGCGAGGACAGCTGAGGGCCTGGGGACCCTTGTCCCCGCTCGGTCACGGGGGCTCAAGTGGGGCAGCAGGTCGGGAAGGAGGGCGGCAGCGCACGGAATCACCCCCGCCGCACGCTCGCGTGGGCACTCACACACACACACACACACACACACACACACACGCCTACACAAGGGGCACACAGTCGCACACCCCGACACCCTTCGTGGCACAGAGGGATTTCCGTCCTCAGCGCCCGTTCCCTCACGGGAGGGTGGGGCGCTTCAGCGCGACCCGCACCCTCCAGCCCGGCAGCCAGTTCGAGACTGTCGCTCCCCCTCTTCATGGAGGAACGACACAGGACCCTGCGCTGTTCTTTCGTCTGCTCGGCCCTCCCCGGGTTTGCTGCTGGTTCTTCCCGGGTTGGCTACCGTCCCTTCCACCTCCGTGGAAGGGCGGTTCCCCCTGCCACATTCCCCACTTCCGCGGGGGAGCGGCACACCGCCGGCCGGCCGGCCGGCTCTCTCGGGGGCTGCACAGGTGTTCCCCTTAGATGTTCCTGGTGCATGTTGTCTCTCTCCTCCTTTATAGTCCTCTTCCGCCAATCCCAACTCGGCTGCCCACACGCCAAGTACGCTGCTCTCCTCCAATCAGGAGCAGGATCAGCTCCTGGAGGTCATCACTCAAGTTGGCAAGAGGCAGCTGCATAGAAGCTGTTTTCTCCTCTCCCAGCGCCATATTGTGGGAGAGCAGATGCATAGAATAAGTCTTAATTCCAGTAACTCAGTCCAATCCGAGTTGCTCCCCACAGAGACCACAGGCTGTGTGCTGCCTGCCTGCCACGGACCCTCTGTCCCGGGGAGGTCCTGTGGGCACGCAGCCTGTGGCCGCGGGTCTCTGCCTGGCCTGCCAAAAGGGTGCCCCGTTTGGATGCTGTGTGAGTCAGGGCTGATGGGGGAGAGGGGGACAGAGAGAGGAGAGAGAGACAGAGAGAGAGAGAGAAAGAGAGAGAGACGTGTAGGTGTTGGTGTAAGTCAGAGACAGAGGGAGAGGGTGCCTGTATTGCCTGCGAGGCTTGGTGTGGGGTCCCTCCTTTGCGCTCTGGAGGGCTTCCGCGGCTGTGGCGCGTGGCCGCCGCACGGCCAGGTGGCGCAGAGGGCCCGCGGGTTGGGCTGCGCGAGGCACCGGGCCCTGAGTGGTGGGCAACCGCGCCCTGGCGTCGTCTTCGGGCGGTGGTCGTGGTCGTGGTCGTGGTCACAGTCATTGGGCTCCCTGGGAGACAGGAGCCCGGGAGGGGCGGTGGGAGTGCAGGTGCCGGGAGCTGCTGGTGCGGCGGGCTGCGGGGTTGGGGCGGCCGGCAGGGGAGCGCCCTGGCGGGCGGTGAGTCGCTGGTTTGGGGTTGGAGGGGGCGCGCTGGATGGCGCGGGGCGTGGCCTGTGTCCCGGGGTGGGCCCCGGGGTTGGCGGTGGGGCTGCGGCAGCCGGGGACAGCTGGCCGGCCCGCCCGTGCCCGTGCCCGTGCCCGTGCCCGTGCCCGTGCCCAGGCCCAGGCCCAGGCCCAGGCCCGAGGCGCGGGCGGGCTGGGGCTGCCAGGTGGAGGGGTCGGGCTTCTGCCCCCTGCTGGAGCTGCGTTGGGGGTCGCAGGGGTCCCAGCGTGCGGGCTGGCGGATGGGGGCGTGGCTAGGCAGCCAGCCAAAGGCGAGCAAAAGGGGAGGGTGCCGCGGGGCAAAAGCCTACAGCCCCCGGTATTCCCAGGCGGTCTCCCATCCAAGTACTAACCAGGCCCGACCCTGCTTAGCTTCCGAGATCAGACGAGATCGGGCGCGTTCAGGGTGGTATGGCCGTAGACGCCAGAGGCCGCCTCCAGGCCCCTCTTGAGTGCGCGCCCGCACAGCCGCCGCCGCCGCCGCCGCCGCCGCCGCCTCCTCTTCCTGCCCGCTCCCCGCTCTCACTCCCATTCCCATTCCCATTCCCACTCCCGCTCCCGCTCCCGCTGCCGCTTCTCCTCCGCCTCCTCCCTCTTTTCTCTTCTCTTCTCTTCTCCTCCTCCCCCCCCTCCTCCTCAGCCGCCCTCCGCCTAGCCCTGCACCAGTGCCCGAACTCCAGCCCTCCGCCTGCCCAGCCCAGGACCTGCAGCACCGGGCGCCCAGTCGGCACGCTGCCGCCAAGCCAAGGGGAGCCAACCTCCTCCGGCTGCCGCTGGCCACAGGGAACTCCTACTCTCTCTTTCTAGGCCGGATCCCCTGCCTGCCGCCATCGCCCAGCCACACGCCAGCCGTGCCCGGCAGCCTCCACGCCTGCCCAGGGCTGCGCCCCGCGGCTCGCGGGTCCCGGCACCAGGGGGTTCGGCGCCCCACACCACCGCGGCCCGGGCCTTCCCTCCTACCCGGCCGCCAGCAGCCCCCCCACCGCTGACGCACAGGTCGCCCGCCCTCCCCCGGCACGGCCGCCGCGCCTCCACACACTCCCACGCCGCGAGGACAGCTGAGGGCCTGGGGACCCTTGTCCCCGCTCGGTCACGGGGGCCCAAGTGGGGCAGCAGGTCGGGAAGGAGGGCGGCAGCGCACGGAATCACCCCCGCCGCACGCTCGCGTGGGCACTCACACACACACACACACACACACACACGCCTACACAAGGGGCACACAGTCGCACACCCCGACACCCTTCGTGGCACAGAGGGATTTCCGTCCTCAGTGCCCGTTCCCTCACGGGAGGGTGGGGCGCTTCAGCGCGACCCGCACCCTCCAGCCCGGCAGCCAGTTCGAGACTGTCGCTCCCCCTCTTCATGGAGGAACGACACAGGACCCTGCGCTGTTCTTTCGTCTGCTCGGCCCTCCCCGGGTTTGCTGCTGGTTCTTCCCGGGTTGGCTACCGTCCCTTCCACCTCCGTGGAAGGGCGGTTCCCCCTGCCACATTCCCCACTTCCGCGGGGGAGCGGCACACCGCCGGCCGGCCGGCCGGCTCTCTCGGGGGCTGCACAGGTGTTCCCCTTAGATGTTCCTGGTGCATGTTGTCTCTCTCCTCCTTTATAGTCCTCTTCCGCCAATCCCAACTCGGCTGCCCACACGCCAAGTACGCTGCTCTCCTCCAATCAGGAGCAGGATCAGCTCCTGGAGGTCATCACTCAAGTTGGCAAGAGGCAGCTGCATAGAAGCTGTTTTCTCCTCTCCCAGCGCCATATTGTGGGAGAGCAGATGCATAGAATAAGTCTTAATTCCAGTAACTCAGTCCAATCCGAGTTGCTCCCCACAGAGACCACAGGCTGTGTGCTGCCTGCCTGCCACGGACCCTCTGTCCCGGGGAGGTCCTGTGGGCACGCAGCCTGTGGCCGCGGGTCTCTGCCTGGCCTGCCAAAAGGGTGCCCCGTTTGGATGCTGTGTGAGTCAGGGCTGATGGGGGAGAGGGGGACAGAGAGAGGAGAGAGAGACAGAGAGAGAGAGAGAAAGAGAGAGAGACGTGTAGGTGTTGGTGTAAGTCAGAGACAGAGGGAGAGGGTGCCTGTATTGCCTGCGAGGCTTGGTGTGGGGTCCCTCCTTTGCGCTCTGGAGGGCTTCCGCGGCTGTGGCGCGTGGCCGCCGCACGGCCAGGTGGCGCAGAGGGCCCGCGGGTTGGGCTGCGCGAGGCACCGGGCCCTGAGTGGTGGGCAACCGCGCCCTGGCGTCGTCTTCGGGCGGTGGTCGTGGTCGTGGTCGTGGTCACAGTCATTGGGCTCCCTGGGAGACAGGAGCCCGGGAGGGGCGGTGGGAGTGCAGGTGCCGGGAGCTGCTGGTGCGGCGGGCTGCGGGGTTGGGGCGGCCGGCAGGGGAGCGCCCTGGCGGGCGGTGAGTCGCTGGTTTGGGGTTGGAGGGGGCGCGCTGGATGGCGCGGGGCGTGGCCTGTGTCCCGGGGTGGGCCCCGGGGTTGGCGGTGGGGCTGCGGCAGCCGGGGACAGCTGGCCGGCCCGCCCGTGCCCGTGCCCGTGCCCGTGCCCGTGCCCGTGCCCGTGCCCAGGCCCAGGCCCAGGCCCAGGCCCGAGGCGCGGGCGGGCTGGGGCTGCCAGGTGGAGGGGTCGGGCTTCTGCCCCCTGCTGGAGCTGCGTTGGGGGTCGCAGGGGTCCCGGCGTGCGGGCTGGCGGATGGGGGCGTGGCTAGGCAGCCAGCCAAAGGCGAGCAAAAGGGGAGGGTGCCGCGGGGCAAAAGCCTACAGCCCCCGGTATTCCCAGGCGGTCTCCCATCCAAGTACTAACCAGGCCCGACCCTGCTTAGCTTCCGAGATCAGACGAGATCGGGCGCGTTCAGGGTGGTATGGCCGTAGACGCCAGAGGCCGCCTCCAGGCCCCTCTTGAGTGCGCGCCCGCACAGCCGCCGCCGCCGCCGCCGCCGCCGCCGCCTCCTCTTCCTGCCCGCTCCCCGCTCTCACTCCCATTCCCATTCCCATTCCCACTCCCGCTCCCGCTCCCACTGCCGCTTCTCCTCCGCCTCCTCCCTCTTTTCTCTTCTCTTCTCTTCTCCTCCTCCCCCCCCCTCCTCCTCAGCCGCCCTCCGCCTAGCCCTGCACCAGTGCCCGAACTCCAGCCCTCCGCCTGCCCAGCCCAGGACCTGCAGCACCGGGCGCCCAGTCGGCACGCTGCCGCCAAGCCAAGGGGAGCCAACCTCCTCCGGCTGCCGCTGGCCACAGGGAACTCCTACTCTCTCTTTCTAGGCCGGATCCCCTGCCTGCCGCCATCGCCCAGCCACACGCCAGCCGTGCCCGGCAGCCTCCACGCCTGCCCAGGGCTGCGCCCCGCGGCTCGCGGGTCCCGGCACCAGGGGGTTCGGCGCCCCACACCACCGCGGCCCGGGCCTTCCCTCCTACCCAGCCGCCAGCAGCCCCCCCACCGCTGACGCACAGGTCGCCCGCCCTCCCCCGGCACGGCCGCCGCGCCTCCACACACTCCCACGCCGCGAGGACAGCTGAGGGCCTGGGGACCCTTGTCCCCGCTCGGTCACGGGGGCCCAAGTGGGGCAGCAGGTCGGGAAGGAGGGCGGCAGCGCACGGAATCACCCCCGCCGCACGCTCGCGTGGGCACTCACACACACACACACACACACACACACACGCCTACACAAGGGGCACACAGTCGCACACCCCGACACCCTTCGTGGCACAGAGGGATTTCCGTCCTCAGCGCCCGTTCCCTCACGGGAGGGTGGGGCGCTTCAGCGCGACCCGCACCCTCCAGCCCGGCAGCCAGTTCGAGACTGTCGCTCCCCCTCTTCATGGAGGAACGACACAGGACCCTGCGCTGTTCTTTCGTCTGCTCGGCCCTCCCCGGGTTTGCTGCTGGTTCTTCCCGGGTTGGCTACCGTCCCTTCCACCTCCGTGGAAGGGCGGTTCCCCCTGCCACATTCCCCACTTCCGCGGGGGAGCGGCACACCGCCGGCCGGCCGGCCGGCTCTCTCGGGGGCTGCACAGGTGTTCCCCTTAGATGTTCCTGGTGCATGTTGTCTCTCTCCTCCTTTATAGTCCTCTTCCGCCAATCCCAACTCGGCTGCCCACACGCCAAGTACGCTGCTCTCCTCCAATCAGGAGCAGGATCAGCTCCTGGAGGTCATCACTCAAGTTGGCAAGAGGCAGCTGCATAGAAGCTGTTTTCTCCTCTCCCAGCGCCATATTGTGGGAGAGCAGATGCATAGAATAAGTCTTAATTCCAGTAACTCAGTCCAATCCGAGTTGCTCCCCACAGAGACCACAGGCTGTGTGCTGCCTGCCTGCCACGGACCCTCTGTCCCGGGGAGGTCCTGTGGGCACGCAGCCTGTGGCCGCGGGTCTCTGCCTGGCCTGCCAAAAGGGTGCCCCGTTTGGATGCTGTGTGAGTCAGGGCTGATGGGGGAGAGGGGGACAGAGAGAGGAGAGAGAGACAGAGAGAGAGAGAGAAAGAGAGAGAGACGTGTAGGTGTTGGTGTAAGTCAGAGACAGAGGGAGAGGGTGCCTGTATTGCCTGCGAGGCTTGGTGTGGGGTCCCTCCTTTGCGCTCTGGAGGGCTTCCGCGGCTGTGGCGCGTGGCCGCCGCACGGCCAGGTGGCGCAGAGGGCCCGCGGGTTGGGCTGCGCGAGGCACCGGGCCCTGAGTGGTGGGCAACCGCGCCCTGGCGTCGTCTTCGGGCGGTGGTCGTGGTCGTGGTCGTGGTCACAGTCATTGGGCTCCCTGGGAGACAGGAGCCCGGGAGGGGCGGTGGGAGTGCAGGTGCCGGGAGCTGCTGGTGCGGCGGGCTGCGGGGTTGGGGCGGCCGGCAGGGGAGCGCCCTGGCGGGCGGTGAGTCGCTGGTTTGGGGTTGGAGGGGGCGCGCTGGATGGCGCGGGGCGTGGCCTGTGTCCCGGGGTGGGCCCCGGGGTTGGCGGTGGGGCTGCGGCAGCCGGGGACAGCTGGCCGGCCCGCCCGTGCCCGTGCCCGTGCCCGTGCCCGTGCCCGTGCCCAGGCCCAGGCCCAGGCCCAGGCCCGAGGCGCGGGCGGGCTGGGGCTGCCAGGTGGAGGGGTCGGGCTTCTGCCCCCTGCTGGAGCTGCGTTGGGGGTCGCAGGGGTCCCGGCGTGCGGGCTGGCGGATGGGGGCGTGGCTAGGCAGCCAGCCAAAGGCGAGCAAAAGGGGAGGGTGCCGCGGGGCAAAAGCCTACAGCCCCCGGTATTCCCAGGTGGTCTCCCATCCAAGTACTAACCAGGCCCGACCCTGCTTAGCTTCCGAGATCAGACGAGATCGGGCGCGTTCAGGGTGGTATGGCCGTAGACGCCAGAGGCTGCCTCCAGGCCCCTCTTGAGTGCGCGCCCGCACAGCCGCCGCCGCCGCCGCCGCCGCCGCCTCCTCCTCCTCCTCCTGCCCGCTCCCCGCTCTCACTCCCATTCCCATTCCCATTCCCATTCCCGCTCCCGCTCCCGCTCCCGCTGCCGCTTCTCCTCCGCCTCCTCCCTCTTTTCTCTTCTCTTCTCTTCTCCTCCTCCTCCCCCCCCCTCAGCCGCACTCCGCCTAGCCCTGCACCAGTGCCCGAACTCCAGCCCTCCGCCTGCCCAGCCCAGGACCTGCAGTGCAGCACCGGGCGCCCAGTCGGCACGCTGCCGCCAAGCCAAGGGGAGCCAACCTCCTCCGGCTGCCGCTGGCCACAGGGAACTCCTACTCTCTCTTTCTAGGCCGGATCCCCTGCCTGCCGCCATCGCCCAGCCACACGCCAGCCGTGCCCGGCAGCCTCCACGCCTGCCCAGGGCTGCGCCCCGCGGCTCGCGGGTCCCGGCACCAGGGGGTTCGGCGCCCCACACCACCGCGGCCCGGGCCTTCCCTCCTACCCGGCCGCCAGCAGCCCCCCCACCGCTGACGCACAGGTCGCCCGCCCTCCCCCGGCACGGCCGCCGCGCCTCCACACACTCCCACGCCGCGAGGACAGCTGAGGGCCTGGGGACCCTTGTCCCCGCTCGGTCACGGGGGCCCAAGTGGGGCAGCAGGTCGGGAAGGAGGGCGGCAGCGCACGGAATCACCCCCGCCGCACGCTCGCGTGGGCACTCACACACACACACACACACACACACACACACGCCTACACAAGGGGCACACAGTCGCACACCCCGACACCCTTCGTGGCACAGAGGGATTTCCGTCCTCAGCGCCCGTTCCCTCACGGGAGGGTGGGGCGCTTCAGCGCGACCCGCACCCTCCAGCCCGGCAGCCAGTTCGAGACTGTCGCTCCCCCTCTTCATGGAGGAACGACACAGGACCCTGCGCTGTTCTTTCGTCTGCTCGGCCCTCCCCGGGTTTGCTGCTGGTTCTTCCCGGGTTGGCTACCGTCCCTTCCACCTCCGTGGAAGGGCGGTTCCCCCTGCCACATTCCCCACTTCCGCGGGGGAGCGGCACACCGCCGGCCGGCCGGCTCTCTCGGGGGCTGCACAGGTGTTCCCCTTAGATGTTCCTGGTGCATGTTGTCTCTCTCCTCCTTTATAGTCCTCTTCCGCCAATCCCAACTCGGCTGCCCACACGCCAAGTACGCTGCTCTCCTCCAATCAGGAGCAGGATCAGCTCCTGGAGGTCATCACTCAAGTTGGCAAGAGGCAGCTGCATAGAAGCTGTTTTCTCCTCTCCCAGCGCCATATTGTGGGAGAGCAGATGCATAGAATAAGTCTTAATTCCAGTAACTCAGTCCAATCCGAGTTGCCCCCACAGAGACCACAGGCTGTGTGCTGCCTGCCTGCCACGGACCCTCTGTCCCGGGGAGGTCCTGTGGGCACGCAGCCTGTGGCCGCGGGTCTCTGCCTGGCCTGCCAAAAGGGTGCCCCGTTTGGATGCTGTGTGAGTCAGGGCTGATGGGGGAGAGGGGGACAGAGAGAGGAGAGAGAGACAGAGAGAGAGAGAGAAAGAGAGAGAGACGTGTAGGTGTTGGTGTAAGTCAGAGACAGAGGGAGAGGGTGCCTGTATTGCCTGCGAGGCTTGGTGTGGGGTCCCTCCTTTGCGCTCTGGAGGGCTTCCGCGGCTGTGGCGCGTGGCCGCCGCACGGCCAGGTGGCGCAGAGGGCCCGCGGGTTGGGCTGCGCGAGGCACCGGGCCCTGAGTGGTGGGCAACCGCGCCCTGGCGTCGTCTTCGGGCGGTGGTCGTGGTCGTGGTCGTGGTCACAGTCATTGGGCTCCCTGGGAGACAGGAGCCCGGGAGGGGCGGTGGGAGTGCAGGTGCCGGGAGCTGCTGGTGCGGCGGGCTGCGGGGTTGGGGCGGCCGGCAGGGGAGCGCCCTGGCGGGCGGTGAGTCGCTGGTTTGGGGTTGGAGGGGGCGCGCTGGATGGCGCGGGGCGTGGCCTGTGTCCCGGGGTGGGCCCCGGGGTTGGCGGTGGGGCTGCGGCAGCCGGGGACAGCTGGCCGGCCCGCCCGTGCCCGTGCCCGTGCCCGTGCCCGTGCCCAGGCCCAGGCCCAGGCCCAGGCCCGAGGCGCGGGCGGGCTGGGGCTGCCAGGTGGAGGGGTCGGGCTTCTGCCCCCTGCTGGAGCTGCGTTGGGGGTCGCAGGGGTCCCGGCGTGCGGGCTGGCGGATGGGGGCGTGGCTAGGCAGCCAGCCAAAGGCGAGCAAAAGGGGAGGGTGCCGCGGGGCAAAAGCCTACAGCCCCCGGTATTCCCAGGCGGTCTCCCATCCAAGTACTAACCAGGCCCGACCCTGCTTAGCTTCCGAGATCAGACGAGATCGGGCGCGTTCAGGGTGGTATGGCCGTAGACGCCAGAGGCCGCCTCCAGGCCCCTCTTGAGTGCGCGCCCGCACAGCCGCCGCCGCCGCCGCCGCCGCCGCCTCCTCCTCCTGCCCGCTCCCCGCTCTCACTCCCATTCCCATTCCCATTCCCACTCCCGCTCCCGCTCCCGCTGCCGCTTCTCCTCCGCCTCCTCCCTCTTTTCTCTTCTCTTCTCTTCTCCTCCTCCCCCCCCTCCTCAGCCGCCCTCCGCCTAGCCCTGCACCAGTGCCCGAACTCCAGCCCTCCGCCTGCCCAGCCCAGGACCTGCAGCACCGGGCGCCCAGTCGGCACGCTGCCGCCAAGCCAAGGGGAGCCAACCTCCTCCGGCTGCCGCTGGCCACAGGGAACTCCTACTCTCTCTTTCTAGGCCGGATCCCCTGCCTGCCGCCATCGCCCAGCCACACGCCAGCCGTGCCCGGCAGCCTCCACGCCTGCCCAGGGCTGCGCCCCGCGGCTCGCGGGTCCCGGCACCAGGGGGTTCGGCGCCCCACACCACCGCGGCCCGGGCCTTCCCTCCTACCCGGCCGCCAGCAGCCCCCCCACCGCTGACGCACAGGTCGCCCGCCCTCCCCCGGCACGGCCGCCGCGCCTCCACACACTCCCACGCCGCGAGGACAGCTGAGGGCCTGGGGACCCTTGTCCCCGCTCGGTCACGGGGGCCCAAGTGGGGCAGCAGGTCGGGAAGGAGGGCGGCAGCGCACGGAATCACCCCCGCCGCACGCTCGCGTGGGCACTCACACACACACACACACACACACACACACACACGCCTACACAAGGGGCACACAGTCGCACACCCCGACACCCTTCGTGGCACAGAGGGATTTCCGTCCTCAGCGCCCGTTCCCTCACGGGAGGGTGGGGCGCTTCAGCGCGACCCGCACCCTCCAGCCCGGCAGCCAGTTCGAGACTGTCGCTCCCCCTCTTCATGGAGGAACGACACAGGACCCTGCGCTGTTCTTTCGTCTGCTCGGCCCTCCCCGGGTTTGCTGCTGGTTCTTCCCGGGTTGGCTACCGTCCCTTCCACCTCCGTGGAAGGGCGGTTCCCCCTGCCACATTCCCCACTTCCGCGGGGGAGCGGCACACCGCCGGCCGGCCGGCCGGCTCTCTCGGGGGCTGCACAGGTGTTCCCCTTAGATGTTCCTGGTGCATGTTGTCTCTCTCCTCCTTTATAGTCCTCTTCCGCCAATCCCAACTCGGCTGCCCACACGCCAAGTACGCTGCTCTCCTCCAATCAGGAGCAGGATCAGCTCCTGGAGGTCATCACTCAAGTTGGCAAGAGGCAGCTGCATAGAAGCTGTTTTCTCCTCTCCCAGCGCCATATTGTGGGAGAGCAGATGCATAGAATAAGTCTTAATTCCAGTAACTCAGTCCAATCCGAGTTGCTCCCCACAGAGACCACAGGCTGTGTGCTGCCTGCCTGCCACGGACCCTCTGTCCCGGGGAGGTCCTGTGGGCACGCAGCCTGTGGCCGCGGGTCTCTGCCTGGCCTGCCAAAAGGGTGCCCCGTTTGGATGCTGTGTGAGTCAGGGCTGATGGGGGAGAGGGGGACAGAGAGAGGAGAGAGAGACAGAGAGAGAGAGAGAAAGAGAGAGAGACGTGTAGGTGTTGGTGTAAGTCAGAGACAGAGGGAGAGGGTGCCTGTATTGCCTGCGAGGCTTGGTGTGGGGTCCCTCCTTTGCGCTCTGGAGGGCTTCCGCGGCTGTGGCGCGTGGCCGCCGCACGGCCAGGTGGCGCAGAGGGCCCGCGGGTTGGGCTGCGCGAGGCACCGGGCCCTGAGTGGTGGGCAACTGCGCCCTGGCGTCGTCTTCGGGCGGTGGTCGTGGTCGTGGTCACAGTCATTGGGCTCCCTGGGAGACAGGAGCCCGGGAGGGGCGGTGGGAGTGCAGGTGCCGGGAGCTGCTGGTGCGGCGGGCTGCGGGGTTGGGGCGGCCGGCAGGGGAGCGCCCTGGCGGGCGGTGAGTCGCTGGTTTGGGGTTGGAGGGGGCGCGCTGGGATGGCGCGGGGCGTGGCCTGTGTCCCGGGGTGGGCCCCGGGGTTGGCAGTGGGGCTGCGGCAGCCGGGGACAGCTGGCCGGCCCGCCCGTGCCCGTGCCCGTGCCCAGGCCCAGGCCCAGGCCCAGGCCCAGGCCCAGGCCCAGGCCCGAGGCGCGGGCGGGCTGGGGCTGCCAGGTGGAGGGGTCGGGCTTCTGCCCCCTGCTGGAGCTGCGTTGGGGGTCGCAGGGGTCCCGGCGTGCGGGCTGGCGGATGGGGGCGTGGCTAGGCAGCCAGCCAAAGGCGAGCAAAAGGGGAGGGTGCCGCGGGGCAAAAGCCTACAGCCCCCGGTATTCCCAGGCGGTCTCCCATCCAAGTACTAACCAGGCCCGACCCTGCTTAGCTTCCGAGATCAGACGAGATCGGGCGCGTTCAGGGTGGTATGGCCGTAGACGCCAGAGGCCGCCTCCAGGCCCCTCTTGAGTGCGCGCCCGCACAGCCGCCGCCGCCGCCGCCGCCGCCTCCTCCTCCTCCTGCCCGCTCCCCGCTCTCACTCCCATTCCCATTCCCATTCCCACTCCCGCTCCCGCTCCCGCTGCCGCTTCTCCTCCGCCTCCTCCCTCTTTTCTCTTCTCTTCTCTTCTCCTCCTCCCCCCCCTCCTCAGCCGCCCTCCGCCTAGCCCTGCACCAGTGCCCGAACTCCAGCCCTCCGCCTGCCCAGCCCAGGACCTGCAGCACCGGGCGCCCAGTCGGCACGCTGCCGCCAAGCCAAGGGGAGCCAACCTCCTCCGGCTGCCGCTGGCCACAGGGAACTCCTACTCTCTCTTTCTAGGCCGGATCCCCTGCCTGCCGCCATCGCCCAGCCACACGCCAGCCGTGCCCGGCAGCCTCCACGCCTGCCCAGGGCTGCGCCCCGCGGCTCGCGGGTCCCGGCACCAGGGGGTTCGGCGCCCCACACCACCGCGGCCCGGGCCTTCCCTCCTACCCGGCCGCCAGCAGCCCCCCCACCGCTGACGCACAGGTCGCCCGCCCTCCCCCGGCACGGCCGCCGCGCCTCCACACACTCCCACGCCGCGAGGACAGCTGAGGGCCTGGGGACCCTTGTCCCCGCTCGGTCACGGGGGCCCAAGTGGGGCAGCAGGTCGGGAAGGAGGGCGGCAGCGCACGGAATCACCCCCGCCGCACGCTCGCGTGGGCACTCACACACACACACACACACACACACACACACACGCCTACACAAGGGGCACACAGTCGCACACCCCGACACCCTTCGTGGCACAGAGGGATTTCCGTCCTCAGCGCCCGTTCCCTCACGGGAGGGTGGGGCGCTTCAGCGCGACCCGCACCCTCCAGCCCGGCAGCCAGTTCGAGACTGTCGCTCCCCCTCTTCATGGAGGAACGACACAGGACCCTGCGCTGTTCTTTCGTCTGCTCGGCCCTCCCCGGGTTTGCTGCTGGTTCTTCCCGGGTTGGCTACCGTCCCTTCCACCTCCGTGGAAGGGCGGTTCCCCCTGCCACATTCCCCACTTCCGCGGGGGAGCGGCACACCGCCGGCCGGCCGGCCGGCTCTCTCGGGGGCTGCACAGGTGTTCCCCTTAGATGTTCCTGGTGCATGTTGTCTCTCTCCTCCTTTATAGTCCTCTTCCGCCAATCCCAACTCGGCTGCCCACACGCCAAGTACGCTGCTCTCCTCCAATCAGGAGCAGGATCAGCTCCTGGAGGTCATCACTCAAGTTGGCAAGAGGCAGCTGCATAGAAGCTGTTTTCTCCTCTCCCAGCGCCATATTGTGGGAGAGCAGATGCATAGAATAAGTCTTAATTCCAGTAACTCAGTCCAATCCGAGTTGCTCCCCACAGAGACCACAGGCTGTGTGCTGCCTGCCTGCCACGGACCCTCTGTCCCGGGGAGGTCCTGTGGGCACGCAGCCTGTGGCCGCGGGTCTCTGCCTGGCCTGCCAAAAGGGTGCCCCGTTTGGATGCTGTGTGAGTCAGGGCTGATGGGGGAGAGGGGGACAGAGAGAGGAGAGAGAGACAGAGAGAGAGAGAGAAAGAGAGAGAGACGTGTAGGTGTTGGTGTAAGTCAGAGACAGAGGGAGAGGGTGCCTGTATTGCCTGCGAGGCTTGGTGTGGGGTCCCTCCTTTGCGCTCTGGAGGGCTTCCGCGGCTGTGGCGCGTGGCCGCCGCACGGCCAGGTGGCGCAGAGGGCCCGCGGGTTGGGCTGCGCGAGGCACCGGGCCCTGAGTGGTGGGCAACCGCGCCCTGGCGTCGTCTTCGGGCGGTGGTCGTGGTCGTGGTCGTGGTCACAGTCATTGGGCTCCCTGGGAGACAGGAGCCCGGGAGGGGCGGTGGGAGTGCAGGTGCCGGGAGCTGCTGGTGCGGCGGGCTGCGGGGTTGGGGCGGCCGGCAGGGGAGCGCCCTGGCGGGCGGTGAGTCGCTGGTTTGGGGTTGGAGGGGGCGCGCTGGATGGCGCGGGGCGTGGCCTGTGTCCCGGGGTGGGCCCCGGGGTTGGCGGTGGGGCTGCGGCAGCCGGGGACAGCTGGCCGGCCCGCCCGTGCCCGTGCCCGTGCCCAGGCCCAGGCCCAGGCCCAGGCCCAGGCCCAGGCCCGAGGCGCGGGCGGGCTGGGGCTGCCAGGTGGAGGGGTCGGGCTTCTGCCCCCTGCTGGAGCTGCGTTGGGGGTCGCAGGGGTCCCGGCGTGCGGGCTGGCGGATGGGGGCGTGGCTAGGCAGCCAGCCAAAGGCGAGCAAAAGGGGAGGGTGCCGCGGGGCAAAAGCCTACAGCCCCCGGTATTCCCAGGCGGTCTCCCATCCAAGTACTAACCAGGCCCGACCCTGCTTAGCTTCCGAGATCAGACGAGATCGGGCGCGTTCAGGGTGGTATGGCCGTAGACGCCAGAGGCCGCCTCCAGGCCCCTCTTGAGTGCGCGCCCGCACAGCCGCCGCCGCCGCCGCCGCCGCCGCCTCCTCCTCCTGCCCGCTCCCCGCTCTCACTCCCATTCCCATTCCCATTCCCACTCCCGCTCCCGCTCCCGCTGCCGCTTCTCCTCCGCCTCCTCCCTCTTTTCTCTTCTCTTCTCTTCTCCTCCTCCCCCCCCTCCTCAGCCGCCCTCCGCCTAGCCCTGCACCAGTGCCCGAACTCCAGCCCTCCGCCTGCCCAGCCCAGGACCTGCAGTGCAGCACCGGGCGCCCAGTCGGCACGCTGCCGCCAAGCCAAGGGGAGCCAACCTCCTCCGGCTGCCGCTGGCCACAGGGAACTCCTACTCTCTCTTTCTAGGCCGGATCCCCTGCCTGCCGCCATCGCCCAGCCACACGCCAGCCGTGCCCGGCAGCCTCCACGCCTGCCCAGGGCTGCGCCCCGCGGCTCGCGGGTCCCGGCACCAGGGGGTTCGGCGCCCCACACCACCGCGGCCCGGGCCTTCCCTCCTACCCGGCCGCCAGCAGCCCCCCCACCGCTGACGCACAGGTCGCCCGCCCTCCCCCGGCACGGCCGCCGCGCCTCCACACACTCCCACGCCGCGAGGACAGCTGAGGGCCTGGGGACCCTTGTCCCCGCTCGGTCACGGGGGCCCAAGTGGGGCAGCAGGTCGGGAAGGAGGGCGGCAGCGTACGGAATCACCCCCGCCGCACGCTCGCGTGGGCACTCACACACACACACACACACACACACACGCCTACACAAGGGGCACACAGTCGCACACCCCGACACCCTTCGTGGCACAGAGGGATTTCCGTCCTCAGCGCCCGTTCCCTCACGGGAGGGTGGGGCGCTTCAGCGCGACCCGCACCCTCCAGCCCGGCAGCCAGTTCGAGACCACAGGCTGTGTGCTGCCTGCCTGCCACGGACCCTCTGTCCCGGGGAGGTCCTGTGGGCACGCAGCCTGTGGCCGCGGGTCTCTGCCTGGCCTGCCAAAAGGGTGCCCCGTTTGGATGCTGTGTGAGTCAGGGCTGATGGGGGAGAGGGGGACAGAGAGAGGAGAGAGAGACAGAGAGAGAGAGAGAAAGAGAGAGAGACGTGTAGGTGTTGGTGTAAGTCAGAGACAGAGGGAGAGGGTGCCTGTATTGCCTGCGAGGCTTGGTGTGGGGTCCCTCCTTTGCGCTCTGGAGGGCTTCCGCGGCTGTGGCGCGTGGCCGCCGCACGGCCAGGTGGCGCAGAGGGCCCGCGGGTTGGGCTGCGCGAGGCACCGGGCCCTGAGTGGTGGGCAACCGCGCCCTGGCGTCGTCTTCGGGCGGTGGTCGTGGTCGTGGTCGTGGTCACAGTCATTGGGCTCCCTGGGAGACAGGAGCCCGGGAGGGGCGGTGGGAGTGCAGGTGCCGGGAGCTGCTGGTGCGGCGGGCTGCGGGGTTGGGGCGGCCGGCAGGGGAGCGCCCTGGCGGGCGGTGAGTCGCTGGTTTGGGGTTGGAGGGGGCGCGCTGGATGGCGCGGGGCGTGGCCTGTGTCCCGGGGTGGGCCCCGGGGTTGGCGGTGGGGCTGCGGCAGCCGGGGACAGCTGGCCGGCCCGCCCGTGCCCGTGCCCGTGCCCGTGCCCGTGCCCAGGCCCAGGCCCAGGCCCAGGCCCAGGCCCGAGGCGCGGGCGGGCTGGGGCTGCCAGGTGGAGGGGTCGGGCTTCTGCCCCCTGCTGGAGCTGCGTTGGGGGTCGCAGGGGTCCCGGCTGGCGGATGGGGGCGTGGCTAGGCAGCCAGCCAAAGGCGAGCAAAAGGGGAGGGTGCCGCGGGGCAAAAGCCTACAGCACCCGGTATTCCCAGGCGGTCTCCCATCCAAGTACTAACCAGGCCCGACCCTGCTTAGCTTCCGAGATCAGACGAGATCGGGCGCGTTCAGGGTGGTATGGCCATAGACGCCAGAGGCCGCCTCCAGGCCCCTCTTGAGTGCGCGCCCGCACAGCCGCCGCCGCCGCCTCCGCCGCCGCCGCCGCCTCCTCCTCCTCCTCCTCCTGCCCGCTCCCCGCTCTCACTCCCATTCCCATTCCCATTCCCATTCCCATTCCCATTCCCACTCCCGCTCCCGCTCCCGCTGCCGCTTCTCCTCCGCCTCCTCCCTCTTTTCTCTTCTCTTCTCTTCTCCTCCTCCCCCCCCCTCCTCCTCAGCCGCCCTCCGCCTAGCCCTGCACCAGTGCCCGAACTCCAGCCCTCCGCCTGCCCAGCCCAGGACCTGCAGTGCAGCACCGGGCGCCCAGTCGGCACGCTGCCGCCAAGCCAAGGGGAGCCAACCTCCTCCGGCTGCCGCTGGCCACAGGGAACTCCTACTCTCTCTTTCTAGGCCGGATCCCCTGCCTGCCGCCATCGCCCAGCCACACGCCAGCCGTGCCCGGCAGCCTCCACGCCTGCCCAGGGCTGCGCCCCGCGGCTCGCGGGTCCCGGCACCAGGGGGTTCGGCGCCCCACACCACCGCGGCCCGGGCCTTCCCTCCTACCCGGCCGCCAGCAGCCCCCCCACCGCTGACGCACAGGTCGCCCGCCCTCCCCCGGCACGGCCGCCGCGCCTCCACACACTCCCACGCCGCGAGGACAGCTGAGGGCCTGGGGACCCTTGTCCCCGCTCGGTCACGGGGGCCCAAGTGGGGCAGCAGGTCGGGAAGGAGGGCGGCAGCGTACGGAATCACCCCCGCCGCACGCTCGCGTGGGCACTCACACACACACACACACACACACACGCCTACACAAGGGGCACACAGTCGCACACCCCGACACCCTTCGTGGCACAGAGGGATTTCCGTCCTCAGCGCCCGTTCCCTCACGGGAGGGTGGGGCGCTTCAGCGCGACCCGCACCCTCCAGCCCGGCAGCCAGTTCGAGACCACAGGCTGTGTGCTGCCTGCCTGCCACGGACCCTCTGTCCCGGGGAGGTCCTGTGGGCACGCAGCCTGTGGCCGCGGGTCTCTGCCTGGCCTGCCAAAAGGGTGCCCCGTTTGGATGCTGTGTGAGTCAGGGCTGATGGGGGAGAGGGGGACAGAGAGAGGAGAGAGAGACAGAGAGAGAGAGAGAAAGAGAGAGAGACGTGTAGGTGTTGGTGTAAGTCAGAGACAGAGGGAGAGGGTGCCTGTATTGCCTGCGAGGCTTGGTGTGGGGTCCCTCCTTTGCGCTCTGGAGGGCTTCCGCGGCTGTGGCGCGTGGCCGCCGCACGGCCAGGTGGCGCAGAGGGCCCGCGGGTTGGGCTGCGCGAGGCACCGGGCCCTGAGTGGTGGGCAACCGCGCCCTGGCGTCGTCTTCGGGCGGTGGTCGTGGTCGTGGTCGTGGTCACAGTCATTGGGCTCCCTGGGAGACAGGAGCCCGGGAGGGGCGGTGGGAGTGCAGGTGCCGGGAGCTGCTGGTGCGGCGGGCTGCGGGGTTGGGGCGGCCGGCAGGGGAGCGCCCTGGCGGGCGGTGAGTCGCTGGTTTGGGGTTGGAGGGGGCGCGCTGGATGGCGCGGGGCGTGGCCTGTGTCCCGGGGTGGGCCCCGGGGTTGGCGGTGGGGCTGCGGCAGCCGGGGACAGCTGGCCGGCCCGCCCGTGCCCGTGCCCGTGCCCGTGCCCGTGCCCAGGCCCAGGCCCAGGCCCAGGCCCGAGGCGCGGGCGGGCTGGGGCTGCCAGGTGGAGGGGTCGGGCTTCTGCCCCCTGCTGGAGCTGCGTTGGGGGTCGCAGGGGTCCCGGCGTGCGGGCTGGCGGATGGGGGCGTGGCTAGGCAGCCAGCCAAAGGCGAGCAAAAGGGGAGGGTGCCGCGGGGCAAAAGCCTACAGCACCCGGTATTCCCAGGCGGTCTCCCATCCAAGTACTAACCAGGCCCGACCCTGCTTAGCTTCCGAGATCAGACGAGATCGGGCGCGTTCAGGGTGGTATGGCCGTAGACGCCAGAGGCCGCCTCCAGGCCCCTCTTGAGTGCGCGCCCGCACAGCCGCCGCCGCCGCCGCCGCCGCCGCCGCCGCCGCCGCCGCCGCCGCCTCTTCCTGCCCGCTCCCCGCTCTCACTCCCATTCCCATTCCCATTCCCACTCCCGCTCCCGCTCCCGCTGCCGCTTCTCCTCCGCCTCCTCCCTCTTTTCTCTTCTCTTCTCTTCTCCTCCTCCCCCCCCCTCCTCCTCAGCCGCCCTCCGCCTAGCCCTGCACCAGTGCCCGAACTCCAGCCCTCCGCCTGCCCAGCCCAGGACCTGCAGCACCGGGCGCCCAGTCGGCACGCTGCCGCCAAGCCAAGGGGAGCCAACCTCCTCCGGCTGCCGCTGGCCACAGGGAACTCCTACTCTCTCTTTCTAGGCCGGATCCCCTGCCTGCCGCCATCGCCCAGCCACACGCCAGCCGTGCCCGGCAGCCTCCACGCCTGCCCAGGGCTGCGCCCCGCGGCTCGCGGGTCCCGGCACCAGGGGGTTCGGCGCCCCACACCACCGCGGCCCGGGCCTTCCCTCCTACCCGGCCGCCAGCAGCCCCCCCACCGCTGACGCACAGGTCGCCCGCCCTCCCCCGGCACGGCCGCCGCGCCTCCACACACTCCCACGCCGCGAGGACAGCTGAGGGCCTGGGGACCCTTGTCCCCGCTCGGTCACGGGGGCCCAAGTGGGGCAGCAGGTCGGGAAGGAGGGCGGCAGCGCACGGAATCACCCCCGCCGCACGCTCGCGTGGGCACTCACACACACACACACACACACACACACACGCCTACACAAGGGGCACACAGTCGCACACCCCGACACCCTTCGTGGCACAGAGGGATTTCCGTCCTCAGCGCCCGTTCCCTCACGGGAGGGTGGGGCGCTTCAGCGCGACCCGCACCCTCCAGCCCGGCAGCCAGTTCGAGACTGTCGCTCCCCCTCTTCATGGAGGAACGACACAGGACCCTGCGCTGTTCTTTCGTCTGCTCGGCCCTCCCCGGGTTTGCTGCTGGTTCTTCCCGGGTTGGCTACCGTCCCTTCCACCTCCGTGGAAGGGCGGTTCCCCCTGCCACATTCCCCACTTCCGCGGGGGAGCGGCACACCGCCGGCCGGCCGGCCGGCTCTCTCGGGGGCTGCACAGGTGTTCCCCTTAGATGTTCCTGGTGCATGTTGTCTCTCTCCTCCTTTATAGTCCTCTTCCGCCAATCCCAACTCGGCTGCCCACACGCCAAGTACGCTACTCTCCTCCAATCAGGAGCAGGATCAGCTCCTGGAGGTCATCACTCAAGTTGGCAAGAGGCAGCTGCATAGAAGCTGTTTTCTCCTCTCCCAGCGCCATATTGTGGGAGAGCAGATGCATAGAATAAGTCTTAATTCCAGTAACTCAGTCCAATCCGAGTTGCTCCCCACAGAGACCACAGGCTGTGTGCTGCCTGCCTGCCACGGACCCTCTGTCCCGGGGAGGTCCTGTGGGCACGCAGCCTGTGGCCGCGGGTCTCTGCCTGGCCTGCCAAAAGGGTGCCCCGTTTGGATGCTGTGTGAGTCAGGGCTGATGGGGGAGAGGGGGACAGAGAGAGGAGAGAGAGACAGAGAGAGAGAGAGAAAGAGAGAGAGACGTGTAGGTGTTGGTGTAAGTCAGAGACAGAGGGAGAGGGTGCCTGTATTGCCTGCGAGGCTTGGTGTGGGGTCCCTCCTTTGCGCTCTGGAGGGCTTCCGCGGCTGTGGCGCGTGGCCGCCGCACGGCCAGGTGGCGCAGAGGGCCCGCGGGTTGGGCTGCGCGAGGCACCGGGCCCTGAGTGGTGGGCAACCGCGCCCTGGCGTCGTCTTCGGGCGGTGGTCGTGGTCGTGGTCGTGGTCACAGTCATTGGGCTCCCTGGGAGACAGGAGCCCGGGAGGGGCGGTGGGAGTGCAGGTGCCGGGAGCTGCTGGTGCGGCGGGCTGCGGGGTTGGGGCGGCCGGCAGGGGAGCGCCCTGGCGGGCGGTGAGTCGCTGGTTTGGGGTTGGAGGGGGCGCGCTGGATGGCGCGGGGCGTGGCCTGTGTCCCGGGGTGGGCCCCGGGGTTGGCGGTGGGGCTGCGGCAGCCGGGGACAGCTGGCCGGCCCGCCCGTGCCCGTGCCCGTGCCCGTGCCCGTGCCCAGGCCCGTGCCCAGGCCCAGGCCCAGGCCCAGGCCCGAGGCGCGGGCGGGCTGGGGCTGCCAGGTGGAGGGGTCGGGCTTCTGCCCCCTGCTGGAGCTGCGTTGGGGGTCGCAGGGGTCCCGGCGTGCGGGCTGGCGGATGGGGGCGTGGCTAGGCAGCCAGCCAAAGGCGAGCAAAAGGGGAGGGTGCCGCGGGGCAAAAGCCTACAGCACCCGGTATTCCCAGGCGGTCTCCCATCCAAGTACTAACCAGGCCCGACCCTGCTTAGCTTCCGAGATCAGACGAGATCGGGCGCGTTCAGGGTGGTATGGCCGTAGACGCCAGAGGCCGCCTCCAGGCCCCTCTTGAGTGCGCGCCCGCACAGCCGCCGCCGCCGCCGCCGCCGCCGCCGCCTCCTCTTCCTGCCCGCTCCCCGCTCTCACTCCCATTCCCATTCCCATTCCCACTCCCGCTCCCGCTCCCGCTGCCGCTTCTCCTCCGCCTCCTCCCTCTTTTCTCTTCTCTTCTCTTCTCCTCCTCCCCCCCCCTCCTCCTCAGCCGCCCTCCGCCTAGCCCTGCACCAGTGCCCGAACTCCAGCCCTCCGCCTGCCCAGCCCAGGACCTGCAGCACCGGGCGCCCAGTCGGCACGCTGCCGCCAAGCCAAGGGGAGCCAACCTCCTCCGGCTGCCGCTGGCCACAGGGAACTCCTACTCTCTCTTTCTAGGCCGGATCCCCTGCCTGCCGCCATCGCCCAGCCACACGCCAGCCGTGCCCGGCAGCCTCCACGCCTGCCCAGGGCTGCGCCCCGCGGCTCGCGGGTCCCGGCACCAGGGGGTTCGGCGCCCCACACCACCGCGGCCCGGGCCTTCCCTCCTACCCGGCCGCCAGCAGCCCCCCCACCGCTGACGCACAGGTCGCCCGCCCTCCCCCGGCACGGCCGCCGCGCCTCCACACACTCCCACGCCGCGAGGACAGCTGAGGGCCTGGGGACCCTTGTCCCCGCTCGGTCACGGGGGCCCAAGTGGGGCAGCAGGTCGGGAAGGAGGGCGGCAGCGCACGGAATCACCCCCGCCGCACGCTCGCGTGGGCACTCACACACACACACACACACACACACACACACGCCTACACAAGGGGCACACAGTCGCACACCCCGACACCCTTCGTGGCACAGAGGGATTTCCGTCCTCAGCGCCCGTTCCCTCACGGGAGGGTGGGGCGCTTCAGCGCGACCCGCACCCTCCAGCCCGGCAGCCAGTTCGAGACTGTCGCTCCCCCTCTTCATGGAGGAACGACACAGGACCCTGCGCTGTTCTTTCGTCTGCTCGGCCCTCCCCGGGTTTGCTGCTGGTTCTTCCCGGGTTGGCTACCGTCCCTTCCACCTCCGTGGAAGGGCGGTTCCCCCTGCCACATTCCCCACTTCCGCGGGGGAGCGGCACACCGCCGGCCGGCCGGCCGGCTCTCTCGGGGGCTGCACAGGTGTTCCCCTTAGATGTTCCTGGTGCATGTTGTCTCTCTCCTCCTTTATAGTCCTCTTCCGCCAATCCCAACTCGGCTGCCCACACGCCAAGTACGCTGCTCTCCTCCAATCAGGAGCAGGATCAGCTCCTGGAGGTCATCACTCAAGTTGGCAAGAGGCAGCTGCATAGAAGCTGTTTTCTCCTCTCCCAGCGCCATATTGTGGGAGAGCAGATGCATAGAATAAGTCTTAATTCCAGTAACTCAGTCCAATCCGAGTTGCTCCCCACAGAGACCACAGGCTGTGTGCTGCCTGCCTGCCACGGACCCTCTGTCCCGGGGAGGTCCTGTGGGCACGCAGCCTGTGGCCGCGGGTCTCTGCCTGGCCTGCCAAAAGGGTGCCCCGTTTGGATGCTGTGTGAGTCAGGGCTGATGGGGGAGAGGGGGACAGAGAGAGGAGAGAGAGACAGAGAGAGAGAGAGAAAGAGAGAGAGACGTGTAGGTGTTGGTGTAAGTCAGAGACAGAGGGAGAGGGTGCCTGTATTGCCTGCGAGGCTTGGTGTGGGGTCCCTCCTTTGCGCTCTGGAGGGCTTCCGCGGCTGTGGCGCGTGGCCGCCGCACGGCCAGGTGGCGCAGAGGGCCCGCGGGTTGGGCTGCGCGAGGCACCGGGCCCTGAGTGGTGGGCAACCGCGCCCTGGCGTCGTCTTCGGGCGGTGGTCGTGGTCGTGGTCGTGGTCACAGTCATTGGGCTCCCTGGGAGACAGGAGCCCGGGAGGGGCGGTGGGAGTGCAGGTGCCGGGAGCTGCTGGTGCGGCGGGCTGCGGGGTTGGGGCGGCCGGCAGGGGAGCGCCCTGGCGGGCGGTGAGTCGCTGGTTTGGGGTTGGAGGGGGCGCGCTGGATGGCGCGGGGCGTGGCCTGTGTCCCGGGGTGGGCCCCGGGGTTGGCGGTGGGGCTGCGGCAGCCGGGGACAGCTGGCCGGCCCGCCCGTGCCCGTGCCCGTGCCCGTGCCCGTGCCCGTGCCCGTGCCCAGGCCCAGGCCCAGGCCCAGGCCCGAGGCGCGGGCGGGCTGGGGCTGCCAGGTGGAGGGGTCGGGCTTCTGCCCCCTGCTGGAGCTGCGTTGGGGGTCGCAGGGGTCCCGGCGTGCGGGCTGGCGGATGGGGGCGTGGCTAGGCAGCCAGCCAAAGGCGAGCAAAAGGGGAGGGTGCCGCGGGGCAAAAGCCTACAGCCCCCGGTATTCCCAGGCGGTCTCCCATCCAAGTACTAACCAGGCCCGACCCTGCTTAGCTTCCGAGATCAGACGAGATCGGGCGCGTTCAGGGTGGTATGGCCGTAGACGCCAGAGGCCGCCTCCAGGCCCCTCTTGAGTGCGCGCCCGCACAGCCGCCGCCGCCGCCGCCGCCGCCGCCGCCTCCTCTTCCTGCCCGCTCCCCGCTCTCACTCCCATTCCCATTCCCATTCCCACTCCCGCTCCCGCTCCCACTGCCGCTTCTCCTCCGCCTCCTCCCTCTTTTCTCTTCTCTTCTCTTCTCCTCCTCCCCCCCCCTCCTCCTCAGCCGCCCTCCGCCTAGCCCTGCACCAGTGCCCGAACTCCAGCCCTCCGCCTGCCCAGCCCAGGACCTGCAGCACCGGGCGCCCAGTCGGCACGCTGCCGCCAAGCCAAGGGGAGCCAACCTCCTCCGGCTGCCGCTGGCCACAGGGAACTCCTACTCTCTCTTTCTAGGCCGGATCCCCTGCCTGCCGCCATCGCCCAGCCACACGCCAGCCGTGCCCGGCAGCCTCCACGCCTGCCCAGGGCTGCGCCCCGCGGCTCGCGGGTCCCGGCACCAGGGGGTTCGGCGCCCCACACCACCGCGGCCCGGGCCTTCCCTCCTACCCGGCCGCCAGCAGCCCCCCCACCGCTGACGCACAGGTCGCCCGCCCTCCCCCGGCACGGCCGCCGCGCCTCCACACACTCCCACGCCGCGAGGACAGCTGAGGGCCTGGGGACCCTTGTCCCCGCTCGGTCACGGGGGCCCAAGTGGGGCAGCAGGTCGGGAAGGAGGGCGGCAGCGCACGGAATCACCCCCGCCGCACGCTCGCGTGGGCACTCACACACACACACACACACACACACACACGCCTACACAAGGGGCACACAGTCGCACACCCCGACACCCTTCGTGGCACAGAGGGATTTCCGTCCTCAGCGCCCGTTCCCTCACGGGAGGGTGGGGCGCTTCAGCGCGACCCGCACCCTCCAGCCCGGCAGCCAGTTCGAGACTGTCGCTCCCCCTCTTCATGGAGGAACGACACAGGACCCTGCGCTGTTCTTTCGTCTGCTCGGCCCTCCCCGGGTTTGCTGCTGGTTCTTCCCGGGTTGGCTACCGTCCCTTCCACCTCCGTGGAAGGGCGGTTCCCCCTGCCACATTCCCCACTTCCGCGGGGGAGCGGCACACCGCCGGCCGGCCGGCCGGCTCTCTCGGGGGCTGCACAGGTGTTCCCCTTAGATGTTCCTGGTGCATGTTGTCTCTCTCCTCCTTTATAGTCCTCTTCCGCCAATCCCAACTCGGCTGCCCACACGCCAAGTACGCTGCTCTCCTCCAATCAGGAGCAGGATCAGCTCCTGGAGGTCATCACTCAAGTTGGCAAGAGGCAGCTGCATAGAAGCTGTTTTCTCCTCTCCCAGCGCCATATTGTGGGAGAGCAGATGCATAGAATAAGTCTTAATTCCAGTAACTCAGTCCAATCCGAGTTGCTCCCCACAGAGACCACAGGCTGTGTGCTGCCTGCCTGCCACGGACCCTCTGTCCCGGGGAGGTCCTGTGGGCACGCAGCCTGTGGCCGCGGGTCTCTGCCTGGCCTGCCAAAAGGGTGCCCCGTTTGGATGCTGTGTGAGTCAGGGCTGATGGGGGAGAGGGGGACAGAGAGAGGAGAGAGAGACAGAGAGAGAGAGAGAAAGAGAGAGAGACGTGTAGGTGTTGGTGTAAGTCAGAGACAGAGGGAGAGGGTGCCTGTATTGCCTGCGAGGCTTGGTGTGGGGTCCCTCCTTTGCGCTCTGGAGGGCTTCCGCGGCTGTGGCGCGTGGCCGCCGCACGGCCAGGTGGCGCAGAGGGCCCGCGGGTTGGGCTGCGCGAGGCACCGGGCCCTGAGTGGTGGGCAACCGCGCCCTGGCGTCGTCTTCGGGCGGTGGTCGTGGTCGTGGTCGTGGTCACAGTCATTGGGCTCCCTGGGAGACAGGAGCCCGGGAGGGGCGGTGGGAGTGCAGGTGCCGGGAGCTGCTGGTGCGGCGGGCTGCGGGGTTGGGGCGGCCGGCAGGGGAGCGCCCTGGCGGGCGGTGAGTCGCTGGTTTGGGGTTGGAGGGGGCGCGCTGGATGGCGCGGGGCGTGGCCTGTGTCCCGGGGTGGGCCCCGGGGTTGGCGGTGGGGCTGCGGCAGCCGGGGACAGCTGGCCGGCCCGCCCGTGCCCGTGCCCGTGCCCGTGCCCGTGCCCGTGCCCAGGCCCAGGCCCAGGCCCAGGCCCGAGGCGCGGGCGGGCTGGGGCTGCCAGGTGGAGGGGTCGGGCTTCTGCCCCCTGCTGGAGCTGCGTTGGGGGTCGCAGGGGTCCCGGCGTGCGGGCTGGCGGATGGGGGCGTGGCTAGGCAGCCAGCCAAAGGCGAGCAAAAGGGGAGGGTGCCGCGGGGCAAAAGCCTACAGCCCCCGGTATTCCCAGGCGGTCTCCCATCCAAGTACTAACCAGGCCCGACCCTGCTTAGCTTCCGAGATCAGACGAGATCGGGCGCGTTCAGGGTGGTATGGCCGTAGACGCCAGAGGCTGCCTCCAGGCCCCTCTTGAGTGCGCGCCCGCACAGCCGCCGCCGCCGCCGCCGCCGCCGCCGCCTCCTCCTCCTCCTCCTGCCCGCTCCCCGCTCTCACTCCCATTCCCATTCCCATTCCCATTCCCGCTCCCGCTCCCGCTCCCGCTGCCGCTTCTCCTCCGCCTCCTCCCTCTTTTCTCTTCTCTTCTCTTCTCCTCCTCCTCCCCCCCCCCTCAGCCGCACTCCGCCTAGCCCTGCACCAGTGCCCGAACTCCAGCCCTCCGCCTGCCCAGCCCAGGACCTGCAGTGCAGCACCGGGCGCCCAGTCGGCACGCTGCCGCCAAGCCAAGGGGAGCCAACCTCCTCCGGCTGCCGCTGGCCACAGGGAACTCCTACTCTCTCTTTCTAGGCCGGATCCCCTGCCTGCCGCCATCGCCCAGCCACACGCCAGCCGTGCCCGGCAGCCTCCACGCCTGCCCAGGGCTGCGCCCCGCGGCTCGCGGGTCCCGGCACCAGGGGGTTCGGCGCCCCACACCACCGCGGCCCGGGCCTTCCCTCCTACCCGGCCGCCAGCAGCCCCCCCACCGCTGACGCACAGGTCGCCCGCCCTCCCCCGGCACGGCCGCCGCGCCTCCACACACTCCCACGCCGCGAGGACAGCTGAGGGCCTGGGGACCCTTGTCCCCGCTCGGTCACGGGGGCCCAAGTGGGGCAGCAGGTCGGGAAGGAGGGCGGCAGCGCACGGAATCACCCCCGCCGCACGCTCGCGTGGGCACTCACACACACACACACACACACACACACACACGCCTACACAAGGGGCACACAGTCGCACACCCCGACACCCTTCGTGGCACAGAGGGATTTCCGTCCTCAGCGCCCGTTCCCTCACGGGAGGGTGGGGCGCTTCAGCGCGACCCGCACCCTCCAGCCCGGCAGCCAGTTCGAGACTGTCGCTCCCCCTCTTCATGGAGGAACGACACAGGACCCTGCGCTGTTCTTTCGTCTGCTCGGCCCTCCCCGGGTTTGCTGCTGGTTCTTCCCGGGTTGGCTACCGTCCCTTCCACCTCCGTGGAAGGGCGGTTCCCCCTGCCACATTCCCCACTTCCGCGGGGGAGCGGCACACCGCCGGCCGGCCGGCTCTCTCGGGGGCTGCACAGGTGTTCCCCTTAGATGTTCCTGGTGCATGTTGTCTCTCTCCTCCTTTATAGTCCTCTTCCGCCAATCCCAACTCGGCTGCCCACACGCCAAGTACGCTGCTCTCCTCCAATCAGGAGCAGGATCAGCTCCTGGAGGTCATCACTCAAGTTGGCAAGAGGCAGCTGCATAGAAGCTGTTTTCTCCTCTCCCAGCGCCATATTGTGGGAGAGCAGATGCATAGAATAAGTCTTAATTCCAGTAACTCAGTCCAATCCGAGTTGCTCCCCACAGAGACCACAGGCTGTGTGCTGCCTGCCTGCCACGGACCCTCTGTCCCGGGGAGGTCCTGTGGGCACGCAGCCTGTGGCCGCGGGTCTCTGCCTGGCCTGCCAAAAGGGTGCCCCGTTTGGATGCTGTGTGAGTCAGGGCTGATGGGGGAGAGGGGGACAGAGAGAGGAGAGAGAGACAGAGAGAGAGAGAGAAAGAGAGAGAGACGTGTAGGTGTTGGTGTAAGTCAGAGACAGAGGGAGAGGGTGCCTGTATTGCCTGCGAGGCTTGGTGTGGGGTCCCTCCTTTGCGCTCTGGAGGGCTTCCGCGGCTGTGGCGCGTGGCCGCCGCACGGCCAGGTGGCGCAGAGGGCCCGCGGGTTGGGCTGCGCGAGGCACCGGGCCCTGAGTGGTGGGCAACCGCGCCCTGGCGTCGTCTTCGGGCGGTGGTCGTGGTCGTGGTCGTGGTCACAGTCATTGGGCTCCCTGGGAGACAGGAGCCCGGGAGGGGCGGTGGGAGTGCAGGTGCCGGGAGCTGCTGGTGCGGCGGGCTGCGGGGTTGGGGCGGCCGGCAGGGGAGCGCCCTGGCGGGCGGTGAGTCGCTGGTTTGGGGTTGGAGGGGGCGCGCTGGATGGCGCGGGGCGTGGCCTGTGTCCCGGGGTGGGCCCCGGGGTTGGCGGTGGGGCTGCGGCAGCCGGGGACAGCTGGCCGGCCCGCCCGTGCCCGTGCCCGTGCCCGTGCCCGTGCCCAGGCCCAGGCCCAGGCCCAGGCCCGAGGCGCGGGCGGGCTGGGGCTGCCAGGTGGAGGGGTCGGGCTTCTGCCCCCTGCTGGAGCTGCGTTGGGGGTCGCAGGGGTCCCGGCGTGCGGGCTGGCGGATGGGGGCGTGGCTAGGCAGCCAGCCAAAGGCGAGCAAAAGGGGAGGGTGCCGCGGGGCAAAAGCCTACAGCCCCCGGTATTCCCAGGCGGTCTCCCATCCAAGTACTAACCAGGCCCGACCCTGCTTAGCTTCCGAGATCAGACGAGATCGGGCGCGTTCAGGGTGGTATGGCCGTAGACGCCAGAGGCCGCCTCCAGGCCCCTCTTGAGTGCGCGCCCGCACAGCCGCCGCCGCCGCCGCCGCCGCCGCCGCCGCCGCCGCCGCCGCCTCCTCTTCCTGCCCGCTCCCCGCTCTCACTCCCATTCCCATTCCCATTCCCTCTCCCGCTCCCGCTCCCGCTGCCGCTTCTCCTTCGCCTCCTCCCTCTTTTCTCTTCTCTTCTCTTCTCCTCCTCCCCCCCCTCCTCAGCCGCCCTCCGCCTAGCCCTGCACCAGTGCCCGAACTCCAGCCCTCCGCCTGCCCAGCCCAGGACCTGCAGCACCGGGCGCCCAGTCGGCACGCTGCCGCCAAGCCAAGGGGAGCCAACCTCCTCCGGCTGCCGCTGGCCACAGGGAACTCCTACTCTCTCTTTCTAGGCCGGATCCCCTGCCTGCCGCCATCGCCCAGCCACACGCCAGCCGTGCCCGGCAGCCTCCACGCCTGCCCAGGGCTGCGCCCCGCGGCTCGCGGGTCCCGGCACCAGGGGGTTCGGCGCCCCACACCACCGCGGCCCGGGCCTTCCCTCCTACCCGGCCGCCAGCAGCCCCCCCACCGCTGACGCACAGGTCGCCCGCCCTCCCCCGGCACGGCCGCCGCGCCTCCACACACTCCCACGCCGCGAGGACAGCTGAGGGCCTGGGGACCCTTGTCCCCGCTCGGTCACGGGGGCCCAAGTGGGGCAGCAGGTCGGGAAGGAGGGCGGCAGCGCACGGAATCACCCCCGCCGCACGCTCGCGTGGGCACTCACACACACACACACACACACACACACACACACGCCTACACAAGGGGCACACAGTCGCACACCCCGACACCCTTCGTGGCACAGAGGGATTTCCGTCCTCAGCGCCCGTTCCCTCACGGGAGGGTGGGGCGCTTCAGCGCGACCCGCACCCTCCAGCCCGGCAGCCAGTTCGAGACTGTCGCTCCCCCTCTTCATGGAGGAACGACACAGGACCCTGCGCTGTTCTTTCGTCTGCTCGGCCCTCCCCGGGTTTGCTGCTGGTTCTTCCCGGGTTGGCTACCGTCCCTTCCACCTCCGTGGAAGGGCGGTTCCCCCTGCCACATTCCCCACTTCCGCGGGGGAGCGGCACACCGCCGGCCGGCCGGCCGGCTCTCTCGGGGGCTGCACAGGTGTTCCCCTTAGATGTTCCTGGTGCATGTTGTCTCTCTCCTCCTTTATAGTCCTCTTCCGCCAATCCCAACTCGGCTGCCCACACGCCAAGTACGCTGCTCTCCTCCAATCAGGAGCAGGATCAGCTCCTGGAGGTCATCACTCAAGTTGGCAAGAGGCAGCTGCATAGAAGCTGTTTTCTCCTCTCCCAGCGCCATATTGTGGGAGAGCAGATGCATAGAATAAGTCTTAATTCCAGTAACTCAGTCCAATCCGAGTTGCTCCCCACAGAGACCACAGGCTGTGTGCTGCCTGCCTGCCACGGACCCTCTGTCCCGGGGAGGTCCTGTGGGCACGCAGCCTGTGGCCGCGGGTCTCTGCCTGGCCTGCCAAAAGGGTGCCCCGTTTGGATGCTGTGTGAGTCAGGGCTGATGGGGGAGAGGGGGACAGAGAGAGGAGAGAGAGACAGAGAGAGAGAGAGAAAGAGAGAGAGACGTGTAGGTGTTGGTGTAAGTCAGAGACAGAGGGAGAGGGTGCCTGTATTGCCTGCGAGGCTTGGTGTGGGGTCCCTCCTTTGCGCTCTGGAGGGCTTCCGCGGCTGTGGCGCGTGGCCGCCGCACGGCCAGGTGGCGCAGAGGGCCCGCGGGTTGGGCTGCGCGAGGCACCGGGCCCTGAGTGGTGGGCAACTGCGCCCTGGCGTCGTCTTCGGGCGGTGGTCGTGGTCGTGGTCACAGTCATTGGGCTCCCTGGGAGACAGGAGCCCGGGAGGGGCGGTGGGAGTGCAGGTGCCGGGAGCTGCTGGTGCGGCGGGCTGCGGGGTTGGGGCGGCCGGCAGGGGAGCGCCCTGGCGGGCGGTGAGTCGCTGGTTTGGGGTTGGAGGGGGCGCGCTGGGATGGCGCGGGGCGTGGCCTGTGTCCCGGGGTGGGCCCCGGGGTTGGCAGTGGGGCTGCGGCAGCCGGGGACAGCTGGCCGGCCCGCCCGTGCCCGTGCCCGTGCCCAGGCCCAGGCCCAGGCCCAGGCCCAGGCCCAGGCCCAGGCCCGAGGCGCGGGCGGGCTGGGGCTGCCAGGTGGAGGGGTCGGGCTTCTGCCCCCTGCTGGAGCTGCGTTGGGGGTCGCAGGGGTCCCGGCGTGCGGGCTGGCGGATGGGGGCGTGGCTAGGCAGCCAGCCAAAGGCGAGCAAAAGGGGAGGGTGCCGCGGGGCAAAAGCCTACAGCCCCCGGTATTCCCAGGCGGTCTCCCATCCAAGTACTAACCAGGCCCGACCCTGCTTAGCTTCCGAGATCAGACGAGATCGGGCGCGTTCAGGGTGGTATGGCCGTAGACGCCAGAGGCCGCCTCCAGGCCCCTCTTGAGTGCGCGCCCGCACAGCCGCCGCCGCCGCCGCCGCCGCCTCCTCCTCCTCCTGCCCGCTCCCCGCTCTCACTCCCATTCCCATTCCCATTCCCACTCCCGCTCCCGCTCCCGCTGCCGCTTCTCCTCCGCCTCCTCCCTCTTTTCTCTTCTCTTCTCTTCTCCTCCTCCCCCCCCTCCTCAGCCGCCCTCCGCCTAGCCCTGCACCAGTGCCCGAACTCCAGCCCTCCGCCTGCCCAGCCCAGGACCTGCAGCACCGGGCGCCCAGTCGGCACGCTGCCGCCAAGCCAAGGGGAGCCAACCTCCTCCGGCTGCCGCTGGCCACAGGGAACTCCTACTCTCTCTTTCTAGGCCGGATCCCCTGCCTGCCGCCATCGCCCAGCCACACGCCAGCCGTGCCCGGCAGCCTCCACGCCTGCCCAGGGCTGCGCCCCGCGGCTCGCGGGTCCCGGCACCAGGGGGTTCGGCGCCCCACACCACCGCGGCCCGGGCCTTCCCTCCTACCCGGCCGCCAGCAGCCCCCCCACCGCTGACGCACAGGTCGCCCGCCCTCCCCCGGCACGGCCGCCGCGCCTCCACACACTCCCACGCCGCGAGGACAGCTGAGGGCCTGGGGACCCTTGTCCCCGCTCGGTCACGGGGGCCCAAGTGGGGCAGCAGGTCGGGAAGGAGGGCGGCAGCGCACGGAATCACCCCCGCCGCACGCTCGCGTGGGCACTCACACACACACACACACACACACACACACACGCCTACACAAGGGGCACACAGTCGCACACCCCGACACCCTTCGTGGCACAGAGGGATTTCCGTCCTCAGCGCCCGTTCCCTCACGGGAGGGTGGGGCGCTTCAGCGCGACCCGCACCCTCCAGCCCGGCAGCCAGTTCGAGACTGTCGCTCCCCCTCTTCATGGAGGAACGACACAGGACCCTGCGCTGTTCTTTCGTCTGCTCGGCCCTCCCCGGGTTTGCTGCTGGTTCTTCCCGGGTTGGCTACCGTCCCTTCCACCTCCGTGGAAGGGCGGTTCCCCCTGCCACATTCCCCACTTCCGCGGGGGAGCGGCACACCGCCGGCCGGCCGGCCGGCTCTCTCGGGGGCTGCACAGGTGTTCCCCTTAGATGTTCCTGGTGCATGTTGTCTCTCTCCTCCTTTATAGTCCTCTTCCGCCAATCCCAACTCGGCTGCCCACACGCCAAGTACGCTGCTCTCCTCCAATCAGGAGCAGGATCAGCTCCTGGAGGTCATCACTCAAGTTGGCAAGAGGCAGCTGCATAGAAGCTGTTTTCTCCTCTCCCAGCGCCATATTGTGGGAGAGCAGATGCATAGAATAAGTCTTAATTCCAGTAACTCAGTCCAATCCGAGTTGCTCCCCACAGAGACCACAGGCTGTGTGCTGCCTGCCTGCCACGGACCCTCTGTCCCGGGGAGGTCCTGTGGGCACGCAGCCTGTGGCCGCGGGTCTCTGCCTGGCCTGCCAAAAGGGTGCCCCGTTTGGATGCTGTGTGAGTCAGGGCTGATGGGGGAGAGGGGGACAGAGAGAGGAGAGAGAGACAGAGAGAGAGAGAGAAAGAGAGAGAGACGTGTAGGTGTTGGTGTAAGTCAGAGACAGAGGGAGAGGGTGCCTGTATTGCCTGCGAGGCTTGGTGTGGGGTCCCTCCTTTGCGCTCTGGAGGGCTTCCGCGGCTGTGGCGCGTGGCCGCCGCACGGCCAGGTGGCGCAGAGGGCCCGCGGGTTGGGCTGCGCGAGGCACCGGGCCCTGAGTGGTGGGCAACCGCGCCCTGGCGTCGTCTTCGGGCGGTGGTCGTGGTCGTGGTCGTGGTCACAGTCATTGGGCTCCCTGGGAGACAGGAGCCCGGGAGGGGCGGTGGGAGTGCAGGTGCCGGGAGCTGCTGGTGCGGCGGGCTGCGGGGTTGGGGCGGCCGGCAGGGGAGCGCCCTGGCGGGCGGTGAGTCGCTGGTTTGGGGTTGGAGGGGGCGCGCTGGATGGCGCGGGGCGTGGCCTGTGTCCCCGGTGGGCCCCGGGGTTGGCGGTGGGGCTGCGGCAGCCGGGGACAGCTGGCCGGCCCGCCCGTGCCCGTGCCCGTGCCCGTGCCCGTGCCCGTGCCCAGGCCCAGGCCCAGGCCCAGGCCCGAGGCGCGGGCGGGCTGGGGCTGCCAGGTGGAGGGGTCGGGCTTCTGCCCCCTGCTGGAGCTGCGTTGGGGGTCGCAGGGGTCCCGGCGTGCGGGCTGGCGGATGGGGGCGTGGCTAGGCAGCCAGCCAAAGGCGAGCAAAAGGGGAGGGTGCCGCGGGGCAAAAGCCTACAGCCCCCGGTATTCCCAGGCGGTCTCCCATCCAAGTACTAACCAGGCCCGACCCTGCTTAGCTTCCGAGATCAGACGAGATCGGGCGCGTTCAGGGTGGTATGGCCGTAGACGCCAGAGGCCGCCTCCAGGCCCCTCTTGAGTGCGCGCCCGCACAGCCGCCGCCGCCGCCGCCGCCGCCTCCTCCTCCTCCTGCCCGCTCCCCGCTCTCACTCCCATTCCCATTCCCATTCCCACTCCCGCTCCCGCTCCCGCTGCCGCTTCTCCTCCGCCTCCTCCCTCTTTTCTCTTCTCTTCTCTTCTCCTCCTCCCCCCCCTCCTCAGCCGCCCTCCGCCTAGCCCTGCACCAGTGCCCGAACTCCAGCCCTCCGCCTGCCCAGCCCAGGACCTGCAGCACCGGGCGCCCAGTCGGCACGCTGCCGCCAAGCCAAGGGGAGCCAACCTCCTCCGGCTGCCGCTGGCCACAGGGAACTCCTACTCTCTCTTTCTAGGCCGGATCCCCTGCCTGCCGCCATCGCCCAGCCACACGCCAGCCGTGCCCGGCAGCCTCCACGCCTGCCCAGGGCTGCGCCCCGCGGCTCGCGGGTCCCGGCACCAGGGGGTTCGGCGCCCCACACCACCGCGGCCCGGGCCTTCCCTCCTACCCGGCCGCCAGCAGCCCCCCCACCGCTGACGCACAGGTCGCCCGCCCTCCCCCGGCACGGCCGCCGCGCCTCCACACACTCCCACGCCGCGAGGACAGCTGAGGGCCTGGGGACCCTTGTCCCCGCTCGGTCACGGGGGCCCAAGTGGGGCAGCAGGTCGGGAAGGAGGGCGGCAGCGCACGGAATCACCCCCGCCGCACGCTCGCGTGGGCACTCACACACACACACACACACACACACACACACACGCCTACACAAGGGGCACACAGTCGCACACCCCGACACCCTTCGTGGCACAGAGGGATTTCCGTCCTCAGCGCCCGTTCCCTCACGGGAGGGTGGGGCGCTTCAGCGCGACCCGCACCCTCCAGCCCGGCAGCCAGTTCGAGACTGTCGCTCCCCCTCTTCATGGAGGAACGACACAGGACCCTGCGCTGTTCTTTCGTCTGCTCGGCCCTCCCCGGGTTTGCTGCTGGTTCTTCCCGGGTTGGCTACCGTCCCTTCCACCTCCGTGGAAGGGCGGTTCCCCCTGCCACATTCCCCACTTCCGCGGGGGAGCGGCACACCGCCGGCCGGCCGGCCGGCTCTCTCGGGGGCTGCACAGGTGTTCCCCTTAGATGTTCCTGGTGCATGTTGTCTCTCTCCTCCTTTATAGTCCTCTTCCGCCAATCCCAACTCGGCTGCCCACACGCCAAGTACGCTGCTCTCCTCCAATCAGGAGCAGGATCAGCTCCTGGAGGTCATCACTCAAGTTGGCAAGAGGCAGCTGCATAGAAGCTGTTTGCTCCTCTCCCAGCGCCATATTGTGGGAGAGCAGATGCATAGAATAAGTCTTAATTCCAGTAACTCAGTCCAATCCGAGTTGCTCCCCACAGAGACCACAGGCTGTGTGCTGCCTGCCTGCCACGGACCCTCTGTCCCGGGGAGGTCCTGTGGGCACGCAGCCTGTGGCCGCGGGTCTCTGCCTGGCCTGCCAAAAGGGTGCCCCGTTTGGATGCTGTGTGAGTCAGGGCTGATGGGGGAGAGGGGGACAGAGAGAGGAGAGAGAGACAGAGAGAGAGAGAGAAAGAGAGAGAGACGTGTAGGTGTTGGTGTAAGTCAGAGACAGAGGGAGAGGGTGCCTGTATTGCCTGCGAGGCTTGGTGTGGGGTCCCTCCTTTGCGCTCTGGAGGGCTTCCGCGGCTGTGGCGCGTGGCCGCCGCACGGCCAGGTGGCGCAGAGGGCCCGCGGGTTGGGCTGCGCGAGGCACCGGGCCCTGAGTGGTGGGCAACCGCGCCCTGGCGTCGTCTTCGGGCGGTGGTCGTGGTCGTGGTCGTGGTCACAGTCATTGGGCTCCCTGGGAGACAGGAGCCCGGGAGGGGCGGTGGGAGTGCAGGTGCCGGGAGCTGCTGGTGCGGCGGGCTGCGGGGTTGGGGCGGCCGGCAGGGGAGCGCCCTGGCGGGCGGTGAGTCGCTGGTTTGGGGTTGGAGGGGGCGCGCTGGATGGCGCGGGGCGTGGCCTGTGTCCCGGGGTGGGCCCCGGGGTTGGCGGTGGGGCTGCGGCAGCCGGGGACAGCTGGCCGGCCCGCCCGTGCCCGTGCCCGTGCCCGTGCCCGTGCCCAGGCCCAGGCCCAGGCCCGAGGCGCGGGCGGGCTGGGGCTGCCAGGTGGAGGGGTCGGGCTTCTGCCCCCTGCTGGAGCTGCGTTGGGGGTCGCAGGGGTCCCGGCGTGCGGGCTGGCGGATGGGGGCGTGGCTAGGCAGCCAGCCAAAGGCGAGCAAAAGGGGAGGGTGCCGCGGGGCAAAAGCCTACAGCACCCGGTATTCCCAGGCGGTCTCCCATCCAAGTACTAACCAGGCCCGACCCTGCTTAGCTTCCGAGATCAGACGAGATCGGGCGCGTTCAGGGTGGTATGGCCGTAGACGCCAGAGGCTGCCTCCAGGCCCCTCTTGAGTGCGCGCCCGCACAGCCGCCGCCGCCGCCGCCGCCGCCGCCGCCGCCTCCTCCTCCTCCTCCTGCCCGCTCCCCGCTCTCACTCCCATTCCCATTCCCATTCCCATTCCCATTCCCATTCCCGCTCCCGCTCCCGCTCCCGCTGCCGCTTCTCCTCCGCCTCCTCCCTCTTTTCTCTTCTCTTCTCTTCTCCTCCTCCTCCCCCCCCCCCTCAGCCGCACTCCGCCTAGCCCTGCACCAGTGCCCGAACTCCAGCCCTCCGCCTGCCCAGCCCAGGACCTGCAGTGCAGCACCGGGCGCCCAGTCGGCACGCTGCCGCCAAGCCAAGGGGAGCCAACCTCCTCCGGCTGCCGCTGGCCACAGGGAACTCCTACTCTCTCTTTCTAGGCCGGATCCCCTGCCTGCCGCCATCGCCCAGCCACACGCCAGCCGTGCCCGGCAGCCTCCACGCCTGCCCAGGGCTGCGCCCCGCGGCTCGCGGGTCCCGGCACCAGGGGGTTCGGCGCCCCACACCACCGCGGCCCGGGCCTTCCCTCCTACCCGGCCGCCAGCAGCCCCCCCACCGCTGACGCACAGGTCGCCCGCCCTCCCCCGGCACGGCCGCCGCGCCTCCACACACTCCCACGCCGCGAGGACAGCTGAGGGCCTGGGGACCCTTGTCCCCGCTCGGTCACGGGGGCCCAAGTGGGGCAGCAGGTCGGGAAGGAGGGCGGCAGCACACGGAATCACCCCCGCCGCACGCTCGCGTGGGCACTCACACACACACACACACACACACACACGCCTACACAAGGGGCACACAGTCGCACACCCCGACACCCTTCGTGGCACAGAGGGATTTCCGTCCTCAGCGCCCGTTCCCTCACGGGAGGGTGGGGCGCTTCAGCGCGACCCGCACCCTCCAGCCCGGCAGCCAGTTCGAGACTGTCGCTCCCCCTCTTCATGGAGGAACGACACAGGACCCTGCGCTGTTCTTTCGTCTGCTCGGCCCTCCCCGGGTTTGCTGCTGGTTCTTCCCGGGTTGGCTACCGTCCCTTCCACCTCCGTGGAAGGGCGGTTCCCCCTGCCACATTCCCCACTTCCGCGGGGGAGCGGCACACCGCCGGCCGGCCGGCCGGCTCTCTCGGGGGCTGCACAGGTGTTCCCCTTAGATGTTCCTGGTGCATGTTGTCTCTCTCCTCCTTTATAGTCCTCTTCCGCCAATCCCAACTCGGCTGCCCACACGCCAAGTACGCTGCTCTCCTCCAATCAGGAGCAGGATCAGCTCCTGGAGGTCATCACTCAAGTTGGCAAGAGGCAGCTGCATAGAAGCTGTTTGCTCCTCTCCCAGCGCCATATTGTGGGAGAGCAGATGCATAGAATAAGTCTTAATTCCAGTAACTCAGTCCAATCCGAGTTGCTCCCCACAGAGACCACAGGCTGTGTGCTGCCTGCCTGCCACGGACCCTCTGTCCCGGGGAGGTCCTGTGGGCACGCAGCCTGTGGCCGCGGGTCTCTGCCTGGCCTGCCAAAAGGGTGCCCCGTTTGGATGCTGTGTGAGTCAGGGCTGATGGGGGAGAGGGGGACAGAGAGAGGAGAGAGAGACAGAGAGAGAGAGAGAAAGAGAGAGAGACGTGTAGGTGTTGGTGTAAGTCAGAGACAGAGGGAGAGGGTGCCTGTATTGCCTGCGAGGCTTGGTGTGGGGTCCCTCCTTTGCGCTCTGGAGGGCTTCCGCGGCTGTGGCGCGTGGCCGCCGCACGGCCAGGTGGCGCAGAGGGCCCGCGGGTTGGGCTGCGCGAGGCACCGGGCCCTGAGTGGTGGGCAACCGCGCCCTGGCGTCGTCTTCGGGCGGTGGTCGTGGTCGTGGTCGTGGTCACAGTCATTGGGCTCCCTGGGAGACAGGAGCCCGGGAGGGGCGGTGGGAGTGCAGGTGCCGGGAGCTGCTGGTGCGGCGGGCTGCGGGGTTGGGGCGGCCGGCAGGGGAGCGCCCTGGCGGGCGGTGAGTCGCTGGTTTGGGGTTGGAGGGGGCGCGCTGGATGGCGCGGGGCGTGGCCTGTGTCCCGGGGTGGGCCCCGGGGTTGGCGGTGGGGCTGCGGCAGCCGGGGACAGCTGGCCGGCCCGCCCGTGCCCGTGCCCGTGCCCGTGCCCGTGCCCAGGCCCAGGCCCAGGCCCAGGCCCGAGGCGCGGGCGGGCTGGGGCTGCCAGGTGGAGGGGTCGGGCTTCTGCCCCCTGCTGGAGCTGCGTTGGGGGTCGCAGGGGTCCCGGCGTGCGGGCTGGCGGATGGGGGCGTGGCTAGGCAGCCAGCCAAAGGCGAGCAAAAGGGGAGGGTGCCGCGGGGCAAAAGCCTACAGCCCCCGGTATTCCCAGGCGGTCTCCCATCCAAGTACTAACCAGGCCCGACCCTGCTTAGCTTCCGAGATCAGACGAGATCGGGCGCGTTCAGGGTGGTATGGCCGTAGACGCCAGAGGCCGCCTCCAGGCCCCTCTTGAGTGCGCGCCCGCACAGCCGCCGCCGCCGCCGCCGCCGCCGCCGCCGCCGCCGCCGCCGCCGCCTCCTCTTCCTGCCCGCTCCCCGCTCTCACTCCCATTCCCATTCCCATTCCCACTCCCGCTCCCGCTCCCGCTGCCGCTTCTCCTCCGCCTCCTCCCTCTTTTCTCTTCTCTTCTCTTCTCCTCCTCCCCCCCCCTCCTCCTCAGCCGCCCTCCGCCTAGCCCTGCACCAGTGCCCAAACTCCAGCCCTCCGCCTGCCCAGCCCAGGACCTGCAGTGCAGCACCGGGCGCCCAGTCGGCACGCTGCCGCCAAGCCAAGGGGAGCCAACCTCCTCCGGCTGCCGCTGGCCACAGGGAACTCCTACTCTCTCTTTCTAGGCCGGATCCCCTGCCTGCCGCCATCGCCCAGCCACACGCCAGCCGTGCCCGGCAGCCTCCACGCCTGCCCAGGGCTGCGCCCCGCGGCTCGCGGGTCCCGGCACCAGGGGGTTCGGCGCCCCACACCACCGCGGCCCGGGCCTTCCCTCCTACCCGGCCGCCAGCAGCCCCCCCACCGCTGACGCACAGGTCGCCCGCCCTCCCCCGGCACGGCCGCCGCGCCTCCACACACTCCCACGCCGCGAGGACAGCTGAGGGCCTGGGGACCCTTGTCCCCGCTCGGTCACGGGGGCCCAAGTGGGGCAGCAGGTCGGGAAGGAGGGCGGCAGCGTACGGAATCACCCCCGCCGCACGCTCGCGTGGGCACTCACACACACACACACACACACACACGCCTACACAAGGGGCACACAGTCGCACACCCCGACACCCTTCGTGGCACAGAGGGATTTCCGTCCTCAGCGCCCGTTCCCTCACGGGAGGGTGGGGCGCTTCAGCGCGACCCGCACCCTCCAGCCCGGCAGCCAGTTCGAGACCACAGGCTGTGTGCTGCCTGCCTGCCACGGACCCTCTGTCCCGGGGAGGTCCTGTGGGCACGCAGCCTGTGGCCGCGGGTCTCTGCCAGGCCTGCCAAAAGGGTGCCCCGTTTGGATGCTGTGTGAGTCAGGGCTGATGGGGGAGAGGGGGACAGAGAGAGGAGAGAGAGACAGAGAGAGAGAGAGAAAGAGAGAGAGACGTGTAGGTGTTGGTGTAAGTCAGAGACAGAGGGAGAGGGTGCCTGTATTGCCTGCGAGGCTTGGTGTGGGGTCCCTCCTTTGCGCTCTGGAGGGCTTCCGCGGCTGTGGCGCGTGGCCGCCGCACGGCCAGGTGGCGCAGAGGGCCCGCGGGTTGGGCTGCGCGAGGCACCGGGCCCTGAGTGGTGGGCAACCGCGCCCTGGCGTCGTCTTCGGGCGGTGGTCGTGGTCGTGGTCGTGGTCACAGTCATTGGGCTCCCTGGGAGACAGGAGCCCGGGAGGGGCGGTGGGAGTGCAGGTGCCGGGAGCTGCTGGTGCGGCGGGCTGCGGGGTTGGGGCGGCCGGCAGGGGAGCGCCCTGGCGGGCGGTGAGTCGCTGGTTTGGGGTTGGAGGGGGCGCGCTGGATGGCGCGGGGCGTGGCCTGTGTCCCGGGGTGGGCCCCGGGGTTGGCGGTGGGGCTGCGGCAGCCGGGGACAGCTGGCCGGCCCGCCCGTGCCCGTGCCCGTGCCCGTGCCCGTGCCCAGGCCCAGGCCCAGGCCCAGGCCCGAGGCGCGGGCGGGCTGGGGCTGCCAGGTGGAGGGGTCGGGCTTCTGCCCCCTGCTGGAGCTGCGTTGGGGGTCGCAGGGGTCCCGGCGTGCGGGCTGGCGGATGGGGGCGTGGCTAGGCAGCCAGCCAAAGGCGAGCAAAAGGGGAGGGTGCCGCGGGGCAAAAGCCTACAGCACCCAGTATTCCCAGGCGGTCTCCCATCCAAGTACTAACCAGGCCCGACCCTGCTTAGCTTCCGAGATCAGACGAGATCGGGCGCGTTCAGGGTGGTATGGCCGTAGACGCCAGAGGCCGCCTCCAGGCCCCTCTTGAGTGCGCGCCCGCACAGCCGCCGCCGCCGCCGCCGCCTCCTCCTCCTCCTCCTGCCCGCTCCCCGCTCTCACTCCCATTCCCATTCCCACTCCCGCTCCCGCTCCCGCTGCCGCTTCTCCTCCGCCTCCTCCCTCTTTTCTCTTCTCTTCTCTTCTCCTCCTCCCCCCCCCTCCTCAGCCGCCCTCCGCCTAGCCCTGCACCAGTGCCCGAACTCCAGCCCTCCGCCTGCCCAGCCCAGGACCTGCAGTGCAGCACCGGGCGCCCAGTCGGCACGCTGCCGCCAAGCCAAGGGGAGCCAACCTCCTCCGGCTGCCGCTGGCCACAGGGAACTCCTACTCTCTCTTTCTAGGCCGGATCCCCTGCCTGCCGCCATCGCCCAGCCACACGCCAGCCGTGCCCGGCAGCCTCCACGCCTGCCCAGGGCTGCGCCCCGCGGCTCGCGGGTCCCGGCACCAGGGGGTTCGGCGCCCCACACCACCGCGGCCCGGGCCTTCCCTCCTACCCGGCCGCCAGCAGCCCCCCCACCGCTGACGCACAGGTCGCCCGCCCTCCCCCGGCACGGCCGCCGCGCCTCCACACACTCCCACGCCGCGAGGACAGCTGAGGGCCTGGGGACCCTTGTCCCCGCTCGGTCACGGGGGCCCAAGTGGGGCAGCAGGTCGGGAAGGAGGGCGGCAGCGCACGGAATCACCCCCGCCGCACGCTCGCGTGGGCACTCACACACACACACACACACACACACACACGCCTACACAAGGGGCACACAGTCGCACACCCCGACACCCTTCGTGGCACAGAGGGATTTCCGTCCTCAGCGCCCGTTCCCTCACGGGAGGGTGGGGCGCTTCAGCGCGACCCGCACCCTCCAGCCCGGCAGCCAGTTCGAGACTGTCGCTCCCCCTCTTCATGGAGGAACGACACAGGACCCTGCGCTGTTCTTTCGTCTGCTCGGCCCTCCCCGGGTTTGCTGCTGGTTCTTCCCGGGTTGGCTACCATCCCTTCCACCTCCGTGGAAGGGCGGTTCCCCCTGCCACATTCCCCACTTCCGCGGGGGAGCGGCACACCGCCGGCCGGCCGGCTCTCTCGGGGGCTGCACAGGTGTTCCCCTTAGATGTTCCTGGTGCATGTTGTCTCTCTCCTCCTTTATAGTCCTCTTCCGCCAATCCCAACTCGGCTGCCCACACGCCAAGTACGCTACTCTCCTCCAATCAGGAGCAGGATCAGCTCCTGGAGGTCATCACTCAAGTTGGCAAGAGGCAGCTGCATAGAAGCTGTTTTCTCCTCTCCCAGCGCCATATTGTGGGAGAGCAGATGCATAGAATAAGTCTTAATTCCAGTAACTCAGTCCAATCCGAGTTGCTCCCCACAGAGACCACAGGCTGTGTGCTGCCTGCCTGCCACGGACCCTCTGTCCCGGGGAGGTCCTGTGGGCACGCAGCCTGTGGCCGCGGGTCTCTGCCTGGCCTGCCAAAAGGGTGCCCCGTTTGGATGCTGTGTGAGTCAGGGCTGATGGGGGAGAGGGGGACAGAGAGAGGAGAGAGAGACAGAGAGAGAGAGAGAAAGAGAGAGAGACGTGTAGGTGTTGGTGTAAGTCAGAGACAGAGGGAGAGGGTGCCTGTATTGCCTGCGAGGCTTGGTGTGGGGTCCCTCCTTTGCGCTCTGGAGGGCTTCCGCGGCTGTGGCGCGTGGCCGCCGCACGGCCAGGTGGCGCAGAGGGCCCGCGGGTTGGGCTGCGCGAGGCACCGGGCCCTGAGTGGTGGGCAACCGCGCCCTGGCGTCGTCTTCGGGCGGTGGTCGTGGTCGTGGTCACAGTCATTGGGCTCCCTGGGAGACAGGAGCCCGGGAGGGGCGGTGGGAGTGCAGGTGCCGGGAGCTGCTGGTGCGGCGGGCTGCGGGGTTGGGGCGGCCGGCAGGGGAGCGCCCTGGCGGGCGGTGAGTCGCTGGTTTGGGGTTGGAGGGGGCGCGCTGGGATGGCGCGGGGCGTGGCCTGTGTCCCGGGGTGGGCCCCGGGGTTGGCGGTGGGGCTGCGGCAGCCGGGGACAGCTGGCCGGCCCGCCCGTGCCCGTGCCCGTGCCCGTGCCCAGGCCCAGGCCCAGGCCCAGGCCCAGGCCCAGGCCCAGGCCCGAGGCGCGGGCGGGCTGGGGCTGCCAGGTGGAGGGGTCGGGCTTCTGCCCCCTGCTGGAGCTGCGTTGGGGGTCGCAGGGGTCCCGGCGTGCGGGCTGGCGGATGGGGGCGTGGCTAGGCAGCCAGCCAAAGGCGAGCAAAAGGGGAGGGTGCCGCGGGGCAAAAGCCTACAGCCCCCGGTATTCCCAGGCGGTCTCCCATCCAAGTACTAACCAGGCCCGACCCTGCTTAGCTTCCGAGATCAGACGAGATCGGGCGCGTTCAGGGTGGTATGGCCGTAGACGCCAGAGGCCGCCTCCAGGCCCCTCTTGAGTGCGCGCCCGCACAGCCGCCGCCGCCGCCTCCTCCTCCTCCTCCTGCCCGCTCCCCGCTCTCACTCCCATTCCCATTCCCATTCCCACTCCCGCTCCCGCTCCCGCTGCCGCTTCTCCTCCGCCTCCTCCCTCTTTTCTCTTCTCTTCTCTTCTCCTCCTCCCCCCCCTCCTCAGCCGCCCTCCGCCTAGCCCTGCACCAGTGCCCGAACTCCAGCCCTCCGCCTGCCCAGCCCAGGACCTGCAGCACCGGGCGCCCAGTCGGCACGCTGCCGCCAAGCCAAGGGGAGCCAACCTCCTCCGGCTGCCGCTGGCCACAGGGAACTCCTACTCTCTCTTTCTAGGCCGGATCCCCTGCCTGCCGCCATCGCCCAGCCACACGCCAGCCGTGCCCGGCAGCCTCCACGCCTGCCCAGGGCTGCGCCCCGCGGCTCGCGGGTCCCGGCACCAGGGGGTTCGGCGCCCCACACCACCGCGGCCCGGGCCTTCCCTCCTACCCGGCCGCCAGCAGCCCCCCCACCGCTGACGCACAGGTCGCCCGCCCTCCCCCGGCACGGCCGCCGCGCCTCCACACACTCCCACGCCGCGAGGACAGCTGAGGGCCTGGGGACCCTTGTCCCCGCTCGGTCACGGGGGCCCAAGTGGGGCAGCAGGTCGGGAAGGAGGGCGGCAGCGCACGGAATCACCCCCGCCGCACGCTCGCGTGGGCACTCACACACACACACACACACACACACACGCCTACACAAGGGGCACACAGTCGCACACCCCGACACCCTTCGTGGCACAGAGGGATTTCCGTCCTCAGCGCCCGTTCCCTCACGGGAGGGTGGGGCGCTTCAGCGCGACCCGCACCCTCCAGCCCGGCAGCCAGTTCGAGACTGTCGCTCCCCCTCTTCATGGAGGAACGACACAGGACCCTGCGCTGTTCTTTCGTCTGCTCGGCCCTCCCCGGGTTTGCTGCTGGTTCTTCCCGGGTTGGCTACCGTCCCTTCCACCTCCGTGGAAGGGCGGTTCCCCCTGCCACATTCCCCACTTCCGCGGGGGAGCGGCACACCGCCGGCCGGCCGGCTCTCTCGGGGGCTGCACAGGTGTTCCCCTTAGATGTTCCTGGTGCATGTTGTCTCTCTCCTCCTTTATAGTCCTCTTCCGCCAATCCCAACTCGGCTGCCCACACGCCGAGTACGCTGCTCTCCTTCAATCAGGAGCAGGATCAGCTCCTGGAGGTCATCACTCAAGTTGGCAAGAGGCAGCTGCATAGAAGCTGTTTTCTCCTCTCCCAGCGCCATATTGTGGGAGAGCAGATGCATAGAATAAGTCTTAATTCCAGTAACTCAGTCCAATCCGAGTTGCTCCCCACAGAGACCACAGGCTGTGTGCTGCCTGCCTGCCACGGACCCTCTGTCCCGGGGAGGTCCTGTGGGCACGCAGCCTGTGGCCGCGGGTCTCTGCCTGGCCTGCCAAAAGGGTGCCCCGTTTGGATGCTGTGTGAGTCAGGGCTGATGGGGGAGAGGGGGACAGAGAGAGGAGAGAGAGACAGAGAGAGAGAGAGAAAGAGAGACGTGTAGGTGTTGGTGTAAGTCAGAGACAGAGGGAGAGGGTGCCTGTATTGCCTGCGAGGCTTGGTGTGGGGTCCCTCCTTTGCGCTCTGGAGGGCTTCCGCGGCTGTGGCGCGTGGCCGCCGCACGGCCAGGTGGCGCAGAGGGCCCGCGGGTTGGGCTGCGCGAGGCACCGGGCCCTGAGTGGTGGGCAACTGCGCCCTGGCGTCGTCTTCGGGCGGTGGTCGTGGTCGTGGTCACAGTCATTGGGCTCCCTGGGAGACAGGAGCCCGGGAGGGGCGGTGGGAGTGCAGGTGCCGGGAGCTGCTGGTGCGGCGGGCTGCGGGGTTGGGGCGGCCGGCAGGGGAGCGCCCTGGCGGGCGGTGAGTCGCTGGTTTGGGGTTGGAGGGGGCGCGCTGGGATGGCGCGGGGCGTGGCCTGTGTCCCGGGGTGGGCCCCGGGGTTGGCGGTGGGGCTGCGGCAGCCGGGGACAGCTGGCCGGCCCGCCCGTGCCCGTGCCCGTGCCCAGGCCCAGGCCCAGGCCCAGGCCCAGGCCCAGGCCCGAGGCGCGGGCGGGCTGGGGCTGCCAGGTGGAGGGGTCGGGCTTCTGCCCCCTGCTGGAGCTGCGTTGGGGGTCGCAGGGGTCCCGGCGTGCGGGCTGGCGGATGGGGGCGTGGCTAGGCAGCCAGCCAAAGGCGAGCAAAAGGGGAGGGTGCCGCGGGGCAAAAGCCTACAGCCCCCGGTATTCCCAGGCGGTCTCCCATCCAAGTACTAACCAGGCCCGACCCTGCTTAGCTTCCGAGATCAGACGAGATCGGGCGCGTTCAGGGTGGTATGGCCGTAGACGCCAGAGGCCGCCTCCAGGCCCCTCTTGAGTGCGCGCCCGCACAGCCGCCGCCGCCGCCTCCTCCTCCTCCTCCTGCCCGCTCCCCGCTCTCACTCCCATTCCCATTCCCATTCCCACTCCCGCTCCCGCTCCCGCTCCCGCTTCTCCTCCGCCTCCTCCCTCTTTTCTCTTCTCTTCTCTTCTCCTCCTCCCCCCCCTCCTCAGCCGCCCTCCGCCTAGCCCTGCACCAGTGCCCGAACTCCAGCCCTCCGCCTGCCCAGCCCAGGACCTGCAGCACCGGGCGCCCAGTCGGCACGCTGCCGCCAAGCCAAGGGGAGCCAACCTCCTCCGGCTGCCGCTGGCCACAGGGAACTCCTACTCTCTCTTTCTAGGCTGGATCCCCTGCCTGCCGCCATCGCCCAGCCACACGCCAGCCGTGCCCGGCAGCCTCCACGCCTGCCCAGGGCTGCGCCCCGCGGCTCGCGGGTCCCGGCACCAGGGGGTTCGGCGCCCCACACCACCGCGGCCCGGGCCTTCCCTCCTACCCGGCCGCCAGCAGCCCCCCCACCGCTGACGCACAGGTCGCCCGCCCTCCCCCGGCACGGCCGCCGCGCCTCCACACACTCCCACGCCGCGAGGACAGCTGAGGGCCTGGGGACCCTTGTCCCCGCTCGGTCACGGGGGCCCAAGTGGGGCAGCAGGTCGGGAAGGAGGGCGGCAGCGCACGGAATCACCCCCGCCGCACGCTCGCGTGGGCACTCACACACACACACACACACACACACACGCCTACACAAGGGGCACACAGTCGCACACCCCGACACCCTTCGTGGCACAGAGGGATTTCCGTCCTCAGCGCCCGTTCCCTCACGGGAGGGTGGGGCGCTTCAGCGCGACCCGCACCCTCCAGCCCGGCAGCCAGTTCGAGACTGTCGCTCCCCCTCTTCATGGAGGAACGACACAGGACCCTGCGCTGTTCTTTCGTCTGCTCGGCCCTCCCCGGGTTTGCTGCTGGTTCTTCCCGGGTTGGCTACCGTCCCTTCCACCTCCGTGGAAGGGCGGTTCCCCCTGCCACATTCCCCACTTCCGCGGGGGAGCGGCACACCGCCGGCCGGCCGGCTCTCTCGGGGGCTGCACAGGTGTTCCCCTTAGATGTTCCTGGTGCATGTTGTCTCTCTCCTCCTTTATAGTCCTCTTCCGCCAATCCCAACTCGGCTGCCCACACGCCGAGTACGCTGCTCTCCTTCAATCAGGAGCAGGATCAGCTCCTGGAGGTCATCACTCAAGTTGGCAAGAGGCAGCTGCATAGAAGCTGTTTGCTCCTCTCCCAGCGCCATATTGTGGGAGAGCAGATGCATAGAATAAGTCTTAATTCCAGTAACTCAGTCCAATCCGAGTTGCTCCCCACAGAGACCACAGGCTGTGTGCTGCCTGCCTGCCACGGACCCTCTGTCCCGGGGAGGTCCTGTGGGCACGCAGCCTGTGGCCGCGGGTCTCTGCCTGGCCTGCCAAAAGGGTGCCCCGTTTGGATGCTGTGTGAGTCAGGGCTGATGGGGGAGAGGGGGACAGAGAGAGGAGAGAGAGACAGAGAGAGAGAGAGAAAGAGAGAGAGACGTGTAGGTGTTGGTGTAAGTCAGAGACAGAGGGAGAGGGTGCCTGTATTGCCTGCGAGGCTTGGTGTGGGGTCCCTCCTTTGCGCTCTGGAGGGCTTCCGCGGCTGTGGCGCGTGGCCGCCGCACGGCCAGGTGGCGCAGAGGGCCCGCGGGTTGGGCTGCGCGAGGCACCGGGCCCTGAGTGGTGGGCAACTGCGCCCTGGCGTCGTCTTCGGGCGGTGGTCGTGGTCGTGGTCACAGTCATTGGGCTCCCTGGGAGACAGGAGCCCGGGAGGGGCGGTGGGAGTGCAGGTGCCGGGAGCTGCTGGTGCGGCGGGCTGCGGGGTTGGGGCGGCCGGCAGGGGAGCGCCCTGGCGGGCGGTGAGTCGCTGGTTTGGGGTTGGAGGGGGCGCGCTGGGATGGCGCGGGGCGTGGCCTGTGTCCCGGGGTGGGCCCCGGGGTTGGCGGTGGGGCTGCGGCAGCCGGGGACAGCTGGCCGGCCCGCCCGTGCCCGTGCCCGTGCCCAGGCCCAGGCCCAGGCCCAGGCCCAGGCCCAGGCCCGAGGCGCGGGCGGGCTGGGGCTGCCAGGTGGAGGGGTCGGGCTTCTGCCCCCTGCTGGAGCTGCGTTGGGGGTCGCAGGGGTCCCGGCGTGCGGGCTGGCGGATGGGGGCGTGGCTAGGCAGCCAGCCAAAGGCGAGCAAAAGGGGAGGGTGCCGCGGGGCAAAAGCCTACAGCCCCCGGTATTCCCAGGCGGTCTCCCATCCAAGTACTAACCAGGCCCGACCCTGCTTAGCTTCCGAGATCAGACGAGATCGGGCGCGTTCAGGGTGGTATGGCCGTAGACGCCAGAGGCCGCCTCCAGGCCCCTCTTGAGTGCGCGCCCGCACAGCCGCCGCCGCCGCCTCCTCCTCCTCCTCCTGCCCGCTCCCCGCTCTCACTCCCATTCCCATTCCCATTCCCACTCCCGCTCCCGCTCCCGCTCCCGCTTCTCCTCCGCCTCCTCCCTCTTTTCTCTTCTCTTCTCTTCTCCTCCTCCCCCCCCTCCTCAGCCGCCCTCCGCCTAGCCCTGCACCAGTGCCCGAACTCCAGCCCTCCGCCTGCCCAGCCCAGGACCTGCAGCACCGGGCGCCCAGTCGGCACGCTGCCGCCAAGCCAAGGGGAGCCAACCTCCTCCGGCTGCCGCTGGCCACAGGGAACTCCTACTCTCTCTTTCTAGGCTGGATCCCCTGCCTGCCGCCATCGCCCAGCCACACGCCAGCCGTGCCCGGCAGCCTCCACGCCTGCCCAGGGCTGCGCCCCGCGGCTCGCGGGTCCCGGCACCAGGGGGTTCGGCGCCCCACACCACCGCGGCCCGGGCCTTCCCTCCTACCCGGCCGCCAGCAGCCCCCCCACCGCTGACGCACAGGTCGCCCGCCCTCCCCCGGCACGGCCGCCGCGCCTCCACACACTCCCACGCCGCGAGGACAGCTGAGGGCCTGGGGACCCTTGTCCCCGCTCGGTCACGGGGGCCCAAGTGGGGCAGCAGGTCGGGAAGGAGGGCGGCAGCGCACGGAATCACCCCCGCCGCACGCTCGCGTGGGCACTCACACACACACACACACACACACACACACGCCTACACAAGGGGCACACAGTCGCACACCCCGACACCCTTCGTGGCACAGAGGGATTTCCGTCCTCAGCGCCCGTTCCCTCACGGGAGGGTGGGGCGCTTCAGCGCGACCCGCACCCTCCAGCCCGGCAGCCAGTTCGAGACTGTCGCTCCCCCTCTTCATGGAGGAACGACACAGGACCCTGCGCTGTTCTTTCGTCTGCTCGGCCCTCCCCGGGTTTGCTGCTGGTTCTTCCCGGGTTGGCTACCATCCCTTCCACCTCCGTGGAAGGGCGGTTCCCCCTGCCACATTCCCCACTTCCGCGGGGGAGCGGCACACCGCCGGCCGGCCGGCCGGCTCTCTCGGGGGCTGCACAGGTGTTCCCCTTAGATGTTCCTGGTGCATGTTGTCTCTCTCCTCCTTTATAGTCCTCTTCCGCCAATCCCAACTCGGCTGCCCACACGCCAAGTACGCTACTCTCCTCCAATCAGGAGCAGGATCAGCTCCTGGAGGTCATCACTCAAGTTGGCAAGAGGCAGCTGCATAGAAGCTGTTTTCTCCTCTCCCAGCGCCATATTGTGGGAGAGCAGATGCATAGAATAAGTCTTAATTCCAGTAACTCAGTCCAATCCGAGTTGCTCCCCACAGAGACCACAGGCTGTGTGCTGCCTGCCTGCCACGGACCCTCTGTCCCGGGGAGGTCCTGTGGGCACGCAGCCTGTGGCCGCGGGTCTCTGCCTGGCCTGCCAAAAGGGTGCCCCGTTTGGATGCTGTGTGAGTCAGGGCTGATGGGGGAGAGGGGGACAGAGAGAGGAGAGAGAGACAGAGAGAGAGAGAGAAAGAGAGAGAGACGTGTAGGTGTTGGTGTAAGTCAGAGACAGAGGGAGAGGGTGCCTGTATTGCCTGCGAGGCTTGGTGTGGGGTCCCTCCTTTGCGCTCTGGAGGGCTTCCGCGGCTGTGGCGCGTGGCCGCCGCACGGCCAGGTGGCGCAGAGGGCCCGCGGGTTGGGCTGCGCGAGGCACCGGGCCCTGAGTGGTGGGCAACCGCGCCCTGGCGTCGTCTTCGGGCGGTGGTCGTGGTCGTGGTCACAGTCATTGGGCTCCCTGGGAGACAGGAGCCCGGGAGGGGCGGTGGGAGTGCAGGTGCCGGGAGCTGCTGGTGCGGCGGGCTGCGGGGTTGGGGCGGCCGGCAGGGGAGCGCCCTGGCGGGCGGTGAGTCGCTGGTTTGGGGTTGGAGGGGGCGCGCTGGGATGGCGCGGGGCGTGGCCTGTGTCCCGGGGTGGGCCCCGGGGTTGGCGGTGGGGCTGCGGCAGCCGGGGACAGCTGGCCGGCCCGCCCGTGCCCGTGCCCGTGCCCGTGCCCAGGCCCAGGCCCAGGCCCAGGCCCAGGCCCAGGCCCAGGCCCGAGGCGCGGGCGGGCTGGGGCTGCCAGGTGGAGGGGTCGGGCTTCTGCCCCCTGCTGGAGCTGCGTTGGGGGTCGCAGGGGTCCCGGCGTGCGGGCTGGCGGATGGGGGCGTGGCTAGGCAGCCAGCCAAAGGCGAGCAAAAGGGGAGGGTGCCGCGGGGCAAAAGCCTACAGCCCCCGGTATTCCCAGGCGGTCTCCCATCCAAGTACTAACCAGGCCCGACCCTGCTTAGCTTCCGAGATCAGACGAGATCGGGCGCGTTCAGGGTGGTATGGCCGTAGACGCCAGAGGCCGCCTCCAGGCCCCTCTTGAGTGCGCGCCCGCACAGCCGCCGCCGCCGCCTCCTCCTCCTCCTCCTGCCCGCTCCCCGCTCTCACTCCCATTCCCATTCCCATTCCCACTCCCGCTCCCGCTCCCGCTGCCGCTTCTCCTCCGCCTCCTCCCTCTTTTCTCTTCTCTTCTCTTCTCCTCCTCCCCCCCCTCCTCAGCCGCCCTCCGCCTAGCCCTGCACCAGTGCCCGAACTCCAGCCCTCCGCCTGCCCAGCCCAGGACCTGCAGCACCGGGCGCCCAGTCGGCACGCTGCCGCCAAGCCAAGGGGAGCCAACCTCCTCCGGCTGCCGCTGGCCACAGGGAACTCCTACTCTCTCTTTCTAGGCCGGATCCCCTGCCTGCCGCCATCGCCCAGCCACACGCCAGCCGTGCCCGGCAGCCTCCACGCCTGCCCAGGGCTGCGCCCCGCGGCTCGCGGGTCCCGGCACCAGGGGGTTCGGCGCCCCACACCACCGCGGCCCGGGCCTTCCCTCCTACCCGGCCGCCAGCAGCCCCCCCACCGCTGACGCACAGGTCGCCCGCCCTCCCCCGGCACGGCCGCCGCGCCTCCACACACTCCCACGCCGCGAGGACAGCTGAGGGCCTGGGGACCCTTGTCCCCGCTCGGTCACGGGGGCCCAAGTGGGGCAGCAGGTCGGGAAGGAGGGCGGCAGCGCACGGAATCACCCCCGCCGCACGCTCGCGTGGGCACTCACACACACACACACACACACACACACGCCTACACAAGGGGCACACAGTCGCACACCCCGACACCCTTCGTGGCACAGAGGGATTTCCGTCCTCAGCGCCCGTTCCCTCACGGGAGGGTGGGGCGCTTCAGCGCGACCCGCACCCTCCAGCCCGGCAGCCAGTTCGAGACTGTCGCTCCCCCTCTTCATGGAGGAACGACACAGGACCCTGCGCTGTTCTTTCGTCTGCTCGGCCCTCCCCGGGTTTGCTGCTGGTTCTTCCCGGGTTGGCTACCGTCCCTTCCACCTCCGTGGAAGGGCGGTTCCCCCTGCCACATTCCCCACTTCCGCGGGGGAGCGGCACACCGCCGGCCGGCCGGCTCTCTCGGGGGCTGCACAGGTGTTCCCCTTAGATGTTCCTGGTGCATGTTGTCTCTCTCCTCCTTTATAGTCCTCTTCCGCCAATCCCAACTCGGCTGCCCACACGCCGAGTACGCTGCTCTCCTTCAATCAGGAGCAGGATCAGCTCCTGGAGGTCATCACTCAAGTTGGCAAGAGGCAGCTGCATAGAAGCTGTTTGCTCCTCTCCCAGCGCCATATTGTGGGAGAGCAGATGCATAGAATAAGTCTTAATTCCAGTAACTCAGTCCAATCCGAGTTGCTCCCCACAGAGACCACAGGCTGTGTGCTGCCTGCCTGCCACGGACCCTCTGTCCCGGGGAGGTCCTGTGGGCACGCAGCCTGTGGCCGCGGGTCTCTGCCTGGCCTGCCAAAAGGGTGCCCCGTTTGGATGCTGTGTGAGTCAGGGCTGATGGGGGAGAGGGGGACAGAGAGAGGAGAGAGAGACAGAGAGAGAGAGAGAAAGAGAGACGTGTAGGTGTTGGTGTAAGTCAGAGACAGAGGGAGAGGGTGCCTGTATTGCCTGCGAGGCTTGGTGTGGGGTCCCTCCTTTGCGCTCTGGAGGGCTTCCGCGGCTGTGGCGCGTGGCCGCCGCACGGCCAGGTGGCGCAGAGGGCCCGCGGGTTGGGCTGCGCGAGGCACCGGGCCCTGAGTGGTGGGCAACTGCGCCCTGGCGTCGTCTTCGGGCGGTGGTCGTGGTCGTGGTCACAGTCATTGGGCTCCCTGGGAGACAGGAGCCCGGGAGGGGCGGTGGGAGTGCAGGTGCCGGGAGCTGCTGGTGCGGCGGGCTGCGGGGTTGGGGCGGCCGGCAGGGGAGCGCCCTGGCGGGCGGTGAGTCGCTGGTTTGGGGTTGGAGGGGGCGCGCTGGGATGGCGCGGGGCGTGGCCTGTGTCCCGGGGTGGGCCCCGGGGTTGGCGGTGGGGCTGCGGCAGCCGGGGACAGCTGGCCGGCCCGCCCGTGCCCGTGCCCGTGCCCAGGCCCAGGCCCAGGCCCAGGCCCAGGCCCAGGCCCGAGGCGCGGGCGGGCTGGGGCTGCCAGGTGGAGGGGTCGGGCTTCTGCCCCCTGCTGGAGCTGCGTTGGGGGTCGCAGGGGTCCCGGCGTGCGGGCTGGCGGATGGGGGCGTGGCTAGGCAGCCAGCCAAAGGCGAGCAAAAGGGGAGGGTGCCGCGGGGCAAAAGCCTACAGCCCCCGGTATTCCCAGGCGGTCTCCCATCCAAGTACTAACCAGGCCCGACCCTGCTTAGCTTCCGAGATCAGACGAGATCGGGCGCGTTCAGGGTGGTATGGCCGTAGACGCCAGAGGCCGCCTCCAGGCCCCTCTTGAGTGCGCGCCCGCACAGCCGCCGCCGCCGCCTCCTCCTCCTCCTCCTGCCCGCTCCCCGCTCTCACTCCCATTCCCATTCCCATTCCCACTCCCGCTCCCGCTCCCGCTCCCGCTTCTCCTCCGCCTCCTCCCTCTTTTCTCTTCTCTTCTCTTCTCCTCCTCCCCCCCCTCCTCAGCCGCCCTCCGCCTAGCCCTGCACCAGTGCCCGAACTCCAGCCCTCCGCCTGCCCAGCCCAGGACCTGCAGCACCGGGCGCCCAGTCGGCACGCTGCCGCCAAGCCAAGGGGAGCCAACCTCCTCCGGCTGCCGCTGGCCACAGGGAACTCCTACTCTCTCTTTCTAGGCTGGATCCCCTGCCTGCCGCCATCGCCCAGCCACACGCCAGCCGTGCCCGGCAGCCTCCACGCCTGCCCAGGGCTGCGCCCCGCGGCTCGCGGGTCCCGGCACCAGGGGGTTCGGCGCCCCACACCACCGCGGCCCGGGCCTTCCCTCCTACCCGGCCGCCAGCAGCCCCCCCACCGCTGACGCACAGGTCGCCCGCCCTCCCCCGGCACGGCCGCCGCGCCTCCACACACTCCCACGCCGCGAGGACAGCTGAGGGCCTGGGGACCCTTGTCCCCGCTCGGTCACGGGGGCCCAAGTGGGGCAGCAGGTCGGGAAGGAGGGCGGCAGCGCACGGAATCACCCCCGCCGCACGCTCGCGTGGGCACTCACACACACACACACACACACACACACGCCTACACAAGGGGCACACAGTCGCACACCCCGACACCCTTCGTGGCACAGAGGGATTTCCGTCCTCAGCGCCCGTTCCCTCACGGGAGGGTGGGGCGCTTCAGCGCGACCCGCACCCTCCAGCCCGGCAGCCAGTTCGAGACTGTCGCTCCCCCTCTTCATGGAGGAACGACACAGGACCCTGCGCTGTTCTTTCGTCTGCTCGGCCCTCCCCGGGTTTGCTGCTGGTTCTTCCCGGGTTGGCTACCGTCCCTTCCACCTCCGTGGAAGGGCGGTTCCCCCTGCCACATTCCCCACTTCCGCGGGGGAGCGGCACACCGCCGGCCGGCCGGCTCTCTCGGGGGCTGCACAGGTGTTCCCCTTAGATGTTCCTGGTGCATGTTGTCTCTCTCCTCCTTTATAGTCCTCTTCCGCCAATCCCAACTCGGCTGCCCACACGCCGAGTACGCTGCTCTCCTTCAATCAGGAGCAGGATCAGCTCCTGGAGGTCATCACTCAAGTTGGCAAGAGGCAGCTGCATAGAAGCTGTTTGCTCCTCTCCCAGCGCCATATTGTGGGAGAGCAGATGCATAGAATAAGTCTTAATTCCAGTAACTCAGTCCAATCCGAGTTGCTCCCCACAGAGACCACAGGCTGTGTGCTGCCTGCCTGCCACGGACCCTCTGTCCCGGGGAGGTCCTGTGGGCACGCAGCCTGTGGCCGCGGGTCTCTGCCTGGCCTGCCAAAAGGGTGCCCCGTTTGGATGCTGTGTGAGTCAGGGCTGATGGGGGAGAGGGGGACAGAGAGAGGAGAGAGAGACAGAGAGAGAGAGAGAAAGAGAGAGAGACGTGTAGGTGTTGGTGTAAGTCAGAGACAGAGGGAGAGGGTGCCTGTATTGCCTGCGAGGCTTGGTGTGGGGTCCCTCCTTTGCGCTCTGGAGGGCTTCCGCGGCTGTGGCGCGTGGCCGCCGCACGGCCAGGTGGCGCAGAGGGCCCGCGGGTTGGGCTGCGCGAGGCACCGGGCCCTGAGTGGTGGGCAACTGCGCCCTGGCGTCGTCTTCGGGCGGTGGTCGTGGTCGTGGTCACAGTCATTGGGCTCCCTGGGAGACAGGAGCCCGGGAGGGGCGGTGGGAGTGCAGGTGCCGGGAGCTGCTGGTGCGGCGGGCTGCGGGGTTGGGGCGGCCGGCAGGGGAGCGCCCTGGCGGGCGGTGAGTCGCTGGTTTGGGGTTGGAGGGGGCGCGCTGGGATGGCGCGGGGCGTGGCCTGTGTCCCGGGGTGGGCCCCGGGGTTGGCGGTGGGGCTGCGGCAGCCGGGGACAGCTGGCCGGCCCGCCCGTGCCCGTGCCCGTGCCCAGGCCCAGGCCCAGGCCCAGGCCCAGGCCCAGGCCCGAGGCGCGGGCGGGCTGGGGCTGCCAGGTGGAGGGGTCGGGCTTCTGCCCCCTGCTGGAGCTGCGTTGGGGGTCGCAGGGGTCCCGGCGTGCGGGCTGGCGGATGGGGGCGTGGCTAGGCAGCCAGCCAAAGGCGAGCAAAAGGGGAGGGTGCCGCGGGGCAAAAGCCTACAGCCCCCGGTATTCCCAGGCGGTCTCCCATCCAAGTACTAACCAGGCCCGACCCTGCTTAGCTTCCGAGATCAGACGAGATCGGGCGCGTTCAGGGTGGTATGGCCGTAGACGCCAGAGGCCGCCTCCAGGCCCCTCTTGAGTGCGCGCCCGCACAGCCGCCGCCGCCGCCTCCTCCTCCTCCTCCTGCCCGCTCCCCGCTCTCACTCCCATTCCCATTCCCATTCCCACTCCCGCTCCCGCTCCCGCTCCCGCTTCTCCTCCGCCTCCTCCCTCTTTTCTCTTCTCTTCTCTTCTCCTCCTCCCCCCCCTCCTCAGCCGCCCTCCGCCTAGCCCTGCACCAGTGCCCGAACTCCAGCCCTCCGCCTGCCCAGCCCAGGACCTGCAGCACCGGGCGCCCAGTCGGCACGCTGCCGCCAAGCCAAGGGGAGCCAACCTCCTCCGGCTGCCGCTGGCCACAGGGAACTCCTACTCTCTCTTTCTAGGCTGGATCCCCTGCCTGCCGCCATCGCCCAGCCACACGCCAGCCGTGCCCGGCAGCCTCCACGCCTGCCCAGGGCTGCGCCCCGCGGCTCGCGGGTCCCGGCACCAGGGGGTTCGGCGCCCCACACCACCGCGGCCCGGGCCTTCCCTCCTACCCGGCCGCCAGCAGCCCCCCCACCGCTGACGCACAGGTCGCCCGCCCTCCCCCGGCACGGCCGCCGCGCCTCCACACACTCCCACGCCGCGAGGACAGCTGAGGGCCTGGGGACCCTTGTCCCCGCTCGGTCACGGGGGCCCAAGTGGGGCAGCAGGTCGGGAAGGAGGGCGGCAGCGCACGGAATCACCCCCGCCGCACGCTCGCGTGGGCACTCACACACACACACACACACACACACACGCCTACACAAGGGGCACACAGTCGCACACCCCGACACCCTTCGTGGCACAGAGGGATTTCCGTCCTCAGCGCCCGTTCCCTCACGGGAGGGTGGGGCGCTTCAGCGCGACCCGCACCCTCCAGCCCGGCAGCCAGTTCGAGACTGTCGCTCCCCCTCTTCATGGAGGAACGACACAGGACCCTGCGCTGTTCTTTCGTCTGCTCGGCCCTCCCCGGGTTTGCTGCTGGTTCTTCCCGGGTTGGCTACCGTCCCTTCCACCTCCGTGGAAGGGCGGTTCCCCCTGCCACATTCCCCACTTCCGCGGGGGAGCGGCACACCGCCGGCCGGCCGGCTCTCTCGGGGGCTGCACAGGTGTTCCCCTTAGATGTTCCTGGTGCATGTTGTCTCTCTCCTCCTTTATAGTCCTCTTCCGCCAATCCCAACTCGGCTGCCCACACGCCGAGTACGCTGCTCTCCTTCAATCAGGAGCAGGATCAGCTCCTGGAGGTCATCACTCAAGTTGGCAAGAGGCAGCTGCATAGAAGCTGTTTGCTCCTCTCCCAGCGCCATATTGTGGGAGAGCAGATGCATAGAATAAGTCTTAATTCCAGTAACTCAGTCCAATCCGAGTTGCTCCCCACAGAGACCACAGGCTGTGTGCTGCCTGCCTGCCACGGACCCTCTGTCCCGGGGAGGTCCTGTGGGCACGCAGCCTGTGGCCGCGGGTCTCTGCCTGGCCTGCCAAAAGGGTGCCCCGTTTGGATGCTGTGTGAGTCAGGGCTGATGGGGGAGAGGGGGACAGAGAGAGGAGAGAGAGACAGAGAGAGAGAGAGAAAGAGAGAGAGACGTGTAGGTGTTGGTGTAAGTCAGAGACAGAGGGAGAGGGTGCCTGTATTGCCTGCGAGGCTTGGTGTGGGGTCCCTCCTTTGCGCTCTGGAGGGCTTCCGCGGCTGTGGCGCGTGGCCGCCGCACGGCCAGGTGGCGCAGAGGGCCCGCGGGTTGGGCTGCGCGAGGCACCGGGCCCTGAGTGGTGGGCAACTGCGCCCTGGCGTCGTCTTCGGGCGGTGGTCGTGGTCGTGGTCACAGTCATTGGGCTCCCTGGGAGACAGGAGCCCGGGAGGGGCGGTGGGAGTGCAGGTGCCGGGAGCTGCTGGTGCGGCGGGCTGCGGGGTTGGGGCGGCCGGCAGGGGAGCGCCCTGGCGGGCGGTGAGTCGCTGGTTTGGGGTTGGAGGGGGCGCGCTGGGATGGCGCGGGGCGTGGCCTGTGTCCCGGGGTGGGCCCCGGGGTTGGCGGTGGGGCTGCGGCAGCCGGGGACAGCTGGCCGGCCCGCCCGTGCCCGTGCCCGTGCCCAGGCCCAGGCCCAGGCCCAGGCCCAGGCCCAGGCCCGAGGCGCGGGCGGGCTGGGGCTGCCAGGTGGAGGGGTCGGGCTTCTGCCCCCTGCTGGAGCTGCGTTGGGGGTCGCAGGGGTCCCGGCGTGCGGGCTGGCGGATGGGGGCGTGGCTAGGCAGCCAGCCAAAGGCGAGCAAAAGGGGAGGGTGCCGCGGGGCAAAAGCCTACAGCACCCGGTATTCCCAGGCGGTCTCCCATCCAAGTACTAACCAGGCCCGACCCTGCTTAGCTTCCGAGATCAGACGAGATCGGGCGCGTTCAGGGTGGTATGGCCGTAGACGCCAGAGGCCGCCTCCAGGCCCCTCTTGAGTGCGCGCCCGCACAGCCGCCGCCGCCGCCTCCTCCTCCTCCTCCTGCCCGCTCCCCGCTCTCACTCCCATTCCCATTCCCATTCCCACTCCCGCTCCCGCTCCCGCTGCCGCTTCTCCTCCGCCTCCTCCCTCTTTTCTCTTCTCTTCTCTTCTCCTCCTCCCCCCCCTCCTCAGCCGCCCTCCGCCTAGCCCTGCACCAGTGCCCGAACTCCAGCCCTCCGCCTGCCCAGCCCAGGACCTGCAGCACCGGGCGCCCAGTCGGCACGCTGCCGCCAAGCCAAGGGGAGCCAACCTCCTCCGGCTGCCGCTGGCCACAGGGAACTCCTACTCTCTCTTTCTAGGCCGGATCCCCTGCCTGCCGCCATCGCCCAGCCACACGCCAGCCGTGCCCGGCAGCCTCCACGCCTGCCCAGGGCTGCGCCCCGCGGCTCGCGGGTCCCGGCACCAGGGGGTTCGGCGCCCCACACCACCGCGGCCCGGGCCTTCCCTCCTACCCGGCCGCCAGCAGCCCCCCCACCGCTGACGCACAGGTCGCCCGCCCTCCCCCGGCACGGCCGCCGCGCCTCCACACACTCCCACGCCGCGAGGACAGCTGAGGGCCTGGGGACCCTTGTCCCCGCTCGGTCACGGGGGCCCAAGTGGGGCAGCAGGTCGGGAAGGAGGGCGGCAGCGCACGGAATCACCCCCGCCGCACGCTCGCGTGGGCACTCACACACACACACACACACACACACACGCCTACACAAGGGGCACACAGTCGCACACCCCGACACCCTTCGTGGCACAGAGGGATTTCCGTCCTCAGCGCCCGTTCCCTCACGGGAGGGTGGGGCGCTTCAGCGCGACCCGCACCCTCCAGCCCGGCAGCCAGTTCGAGACTGTCGCTCCCCCTCTTCATGGAGGAACGACACAGGACCCTGCGCTGTTCTTTCGTCTGCTCGGCCCTCCCCGGGTTTGCTGCTGGTTCTTCCCGGGTTGGCTACCGTCCCTTCCACCTCCGTGGAAGGGCGGTTCCCCCTGCCACATTCCCCACTTCCGCGGGGGAGCGGCACACCGCCGGCCGGCCGGCTCTCTCGGGGGCTGCACAGGTGTTCCCCTTAGATGTTCCTGGTGCATGTTGTCTCTCTCCTCCTTTATAGTCCTCTTCCGCCAATCCCAACTCGGCTGCCCACACGCCGAGTACGCTGCTCTCCTTCAATCAGGAGCAGGATCAGCTCCTGGAGGTCATCACTCAAGTTGGCAAGAGGCAGCTGCATAGAAGCTGTTTTCTCCTCTCCCAGCGCCATATTGTGGGAGAGCAGATGCATAGAATAAGTCTTAATTCCAGTAACTCAGTCCAATCCGAGTTGCTCCCCACAGAGACCACAGGCTGTGTGCTGCCTGCCTGCCACGGACCCTCTGTCCCGGGGAGGTCCTGTGGGCACGCAGCCTGTGGCCGCGGGTCTCTGCCTGGCCTGCCAAAAGGGTGCCCCGTTTGGATGCTGTGTGAGTCAGGGCTGATGGGGGAGAGGGGGACAGAGAGAGGAGAGAGAGACAGAGAGAGAGAGAGAAAGAGAGACGTGTAGGTGTTGGTGTAAGTCAGAGACAGAGGGAGAGGGTGCCTGTATTGCCTGCGAGGCTTGGTGTGGGGTCCCTCCTTTGCGCTCTGGAGGGCTTCCGCGGCTGTGGCGCGTGGCCGCCGCACGGCCAGGTGGCGCAGAGGGCCCGCGGGTTGGGCTGCGCGAGGCACCGGGCCCTGAGTGGTGGGCAACTGCGCCCTGGCGTCGTCTTCGGGCGGTGGTCGTGGTCGTGGTCACAGTCATTGGGCTCCCTGGGAGACAGGAGCCCGGGAGGGGCGGTGGGAGTGCAGGTGCCGGGAGCTGCTGGTGCGGCGGGCTGCGGGGTTGGGGCGGCCGGCAGGGGAGCGCCCTGGCGGGCGGTGAGTCGCTGGTTTGGGGTTGGAGGGGGCGCGCTGGGATGGCGCGGGGCGTGGCCTGTGTCCCGGGGTGGGCCCCGGGGTTGGCGGTGGGGCTGCGGCAGCCGGGGACAGCTGGCCGGCCCGCCCGTGCCCGTGCCCGTGCCCAGGCCCAGGCCCAGGCCCAGGCCCAGGCCCAGGCCCGAGGCGCGGGCGGGCTGGGGCTGCCAGGTGGAGGGGTCGGGCTTCTGCCCCCTGCTGGAGCTGCGTTGGGGGTCGCAGGGGTCCCGGCGTGCGGGCTGGCGGATGGGGGCGTGGCTAGGCAGCCAGCCAAAGGCGAGCAAAAGGGGAGGGTGCCGCGGGGCAAAAGCCTACAGCCCCCGGTATTCCCAGGCGGTCTCCCATCCAAGTACTAACCAGGCCCGACCCTGCTTAGCTTCCGAGATCAGACGAGATCGGGCGCGTTCAGGGTGGTATGGCCGTAGACGCCAGAGGCCGCCTCCAGGCCCCTCTTGAGTGCGCGCCCGCACAGCCGCCGCCGCCGCCTCCTCCTCCTCCTCCTGCCCGCTCCCCGCTCTCACTCCCATTCCCATTCCCATTCCCACTCCCGCTCCCGCTCCCGCTGCCGCTTCTCCTCCGCCTCCTCCCTCTTTTCTCTTCTCTTCTCTTCTCCTCCTCCCCCCCCTCCTCAGCCGCCCTCCGCCTAGCCCTGCACCAGTGCCCGAACTCCAGCCCTCCGCCTGCCCAGCCCAGGACCTGCAGCACCGGGCGCCCAGTCGGCACGCTGCCGCCAAGCCAAGGGGAGCCAACCTCCTCCGGCTGCCGCTGGCCACAGGGAACTCCTACTCTCTCTTTCTAGGCCGGATCCCCTGCCTGCCGCCATCGCCCAGCCACACGCCAGCCGTGCCCGGCAGCCTCCACGCCTGCCCAGGGCTGCGCCCCGCGGCTCGCGGGTCCCGGCACCAGGGGGTTCGGCGCCCCACACCACCGCGGCCCGGGCCTTCCCTCCTACCCGGCCGCCAGCAGCCCCCCCACCGCTGACGCACAGGTCGCCCGCCCTCCCCCGGCACGGCCGCCGCGCCTCCACACACTCCCACGCCGCGAGGACAGCTGAGGGCCTGGGGACCCTTGTCCCCGCTCGGTCACGGGGGCCCAAGTGGGGCAGCAGGTCGGGAAGGAGGGCGGCAGCGCACGGAATCACCCCCGCCGCACGCTCGCGTGGGCACTCACACACACACACACACACACACACACGCCTACACAAGGGGCACACAGTCGCACACCCCGACACCCTTCGTGGCACAGAGGGATTTCCGTCCTCAGCGCCCGTTCCCTCACGGGAGGGTGGGGCGCTTCAGCGCGACCCGCACCCTCCAGCCCGGCAGCCAGTTCGAGACTGTCGCTCCCCCTCTTCATGGAGGAACGACACAGGACCCTGCGCTGTTCTTTCGTCTGCTCGGCCCTCCCCGGGTTTGCTGCTGGTTCTTCCCGGGTTGGCTACCGTCCCTTCCACCTCCGTGGAAGGGCGGTTCCCCCTGCCACATTCCCCACTTCCGCGGGGGAGCGGCACACCGCCGGCCGGCCGGCTCTCTCGGGGGCTGCACAGGTGTTCCCCTTAGATGTTCCTGGTGCATGTTGTCTCTCTCCTCCTTTATAGTCCTCTTCCGCCAATCCCAACTCGGCTGCCCACACGCCGAGTACGCTGCTCTCCTTCAATCAGGAGCAGGATCAGCTCCTGGAGGTCATCACTCAAGTTGGCAAGAGGCAGCTGCATAGAAGCTGTTTTCTCCTCTCCCAGCGCCATATTGTGGGAGAGCAGATGCATAGAATAAGTCTTAATTCCAGTAACTCAGTCCAATCCGAGTTGCTCCCCACAGAGACCACAGGCTGTGTGCTGCCTGCCTGCCACGGACCCTCTGTCCCGGGGAGGTCCTGTGGGCACGCAGCCTGTGGCCGCGGGTCTCTGCCTGGCCTGCCAAAAGGGTGCCCCGTTTGGATGCTGTGTGAGTCAGGGCTGATGGGGGAGAGGGGGACAGAGAGAGGAGAGAGAGACAGAGAGAGAGAGAGAAAGAGAGACGTGTAGGTGTTGGTGTAAGTCAGAGACAGAGGGAGAGGGTGCCTGTATTGCCTGCGAGGCTTGGTGTGGGGTCCCTCCTTTGCGCTCTGGAGGGCTTCCGCGGCTGTGGCGCGTGGCCGCCGCACGGCCAGGTGGCGCAGAGGGCCCGCGGGTTGGGCTGCGCGAGGCACCGGGCCCTGAGTGGTGGGCAACTGCGCCCTGGCGTCGTCTTCGGGCGGTGGTCGTGGTCGTGGTCACAGTCATTGGGCTCCCTGGGAGACAGGAGCCCGGGAGGGGCGGTGGGAGTGCAGGTGCCGGGAGCTGCTGGTGCGGCGGGCTGCGGGGTTGGGGCGGCCGGCAGGGGAGCGCCCTGGCGGGCGGTGAGTCGCTGGTTTGGGGTTGGAGGGGGCGCGCTGGGATGGCGCGGGGCGTGGCCTGTGTCCCGGGGTGGGCCCCGGGGTTGGCGGTGGGGCTGCGGCAGCCGGGGACAGCTGGCCGGCCCGCCCGTGCCCGTGCCCGTGCCCAGGCCCAGGCCCAGGCCCAGGCCCAGGCCCAGGCCCGAGGCGCGGGCGGGCTGGGGCTGCCAGGTGGAGGGGTCGGGCTTCTGCCCCCTGCTGGAGCTGCGTTGGGGGTCGCAGGGGTCCCGGCGTGCGGGCTGGCGGATGGGGGCGTGGCTAGGCAGCCAGCCAAAGGCGAGCAAAAGGGGAGGGTGCCGCGGGGCAAAAGCCTACAGCCCCCGGTATTCCCAGGCGGTCTCCCATCCAAGTACTAACCAGGCCCGACCCTGCTTAGCTTCCGAGATCAGACGAGATCGGGCGCGTTCAGGGTGGTATGGCCGTAGACGCCAGAGGCCGCCTCCAGGCCCCTCTTGAGTGCGCGCCCGCACAGCCGCCGCCGCCGCCTCCTCCTCCTCCTCCTGCCCGCTCCCCGCTCTCACTCCCATTCCCATTCCCATTCCCACTCCCGCTCCCGCTCCCGCTCCCGCTTCTCCTCCGCCTCCTCCCTCTTTTCTCTTCTCTTCTCTTCTCCTCCTCCCCCCCCTCCTCAGCCGCCCTCCGCCTAGCCCTGCACCAGTGCCCGAACTCCAGCCCTCCGCCTGCCCAGCCCAGGACCTGCAGCACCGGGCGCCCAGTCGGCACGCTGCCGCCAAGCCAAGGGGAGCCAACCTCCTCCGGCTGCCGCTGGCCACAGGGAACTCCTACTCTCTCTTTCTAGGCTGGATCCCCTGCCTGCCGCCATCGCCCAGCCACACGCCAGCCGTGCCCGGCAGCCTCCACGCCTGCCCAGGGCTGCGCCCCGCGGCTCGCGGGTCCCGGCACCAGGGGGTTCGGCGCCCCACACCACCGCGGCCCGGGCCTTCCCTCCTACCCGGCCGCCAGCAGCCCCCCCACCGCTGACGCACAGGTCGCCCGCCCTCCCCCGGCACGGCCGCCGCGCCTCCACACACTCCCACGCCGCGAGGACAGCTGAGGGCCTGGGGACCCTTGTCCCCGCTCGGTCACGGGGGCCCAAGTGGGGCAGCAGGTCGGGAAGGAGGGCGGCAGCGCACGGAATCACCCCCGCCGCACGCTCGCGTGGGCACTCACACACACACACACACACACACACACGCCTACACAAGGGGCACACAGTCGCACACCCCGACACCCTTCGTGGCACAGAGGGATTTCCGTCCTCAGCGCCCGTTCCCTCACGGGAGGGTGGGGCGCTTCAGCGCGACCCGCACCCTCCAGCCCGGCAGCCAGTTCGAGACTGTCGCTCCCCCTCTTCATGGAGGAACGACACAGGACCCTGCGCTGTTCTTTCGTCTGCTCGGCCCTCCCCGGGTTTGCTGCTGGTTCTTCCCGGGTTGGCTACCGTCCCTTCCACCTCCGTGGAAGGGCGGTTCCCCCTGCCACATTCCCCACTTCCGCGGGGGAGCGGCACACCGCCGGCCGGCCGGCTCTCTCGGGGGCTGCACAGGTGTTCCCCTTAGATGTTCCTGGTGCATGTTGTCTCTCTCCTCCTTTATAGTCCTCTTCCGCCAATCCCAACTCGGCTGCCCACACGCCGAGTACGCTGCTCTCCTTCAATCAGGAGCAGGATCAGCTCCTGGAGGTCATCACTCAAGTTGGCAAGAGGCAGCTGCATAGAAGCTGTTTGCTCCTCTCCCAGCGCCATATTGTGGGAGAGCAGATGCATAGAATAAGTCTTAATTCCAGTAACTCAGTCCAATCCGAGTTGCTCCCCACAGAGACCACAGGCTGTGTGCTGCCTGCCTGCCACGGACCCTCTGTCCCGGGGAGGTCCTGTGGGCACGCAGCCTGTGGCCGCGGGTCTCTGCCTGGCCTGCCAAAAGGGTGCCCCGTTTGGATGCTGTGTGAGTCAGGGCTGATGGGGGAGAGGGGGACAGAGAGAGGAGAGAGAGACAGAGAGAGAGAGAGAAAGAGAGAGAGACGTGTAGGTGTTGGTGTAAGTCAGAGACAGAGGGAGAGGGTGCCTGTATTGCCTGCGAGGCTTGGTGTGGGGTCCCTCCTTTGCGCTCTGGAGGGCTTCCGCGGCTGTGGCGCGTGGCCGCCGCACGGCCAGGTGGCGCAGAGGGCCCGCGGGTTGGGCTGCGCGAGGCACCGGGCCCTGAGTGGTGGGCAACTGCGCCCTGGCGTCGTCTTCGGGCGGTGGTCGTGGTCGTGGTCACAGTCATTGGGCTCCCTGGGAGACAGGAGCCCGGGAGGGGCGGTGGGAGTGCAGGTGCCGGGAGCTGCTGGTGCGGCGGGCTGCGGGGTTGGGGCGGCCGGCAGGGGAGCGCCCTGGCGGGCGGTGAGTCGCTGGTTTGGGGTTGGAGGGGGCGCGCTGGGATGGCGCGGGGCGTGGCCTGTGTCCCGGGGTGGGCCCCGGGGTTGGCGGTGGGGCTGCGGCAGCCGGGGACAGCTGGCCGGCCTGCCCGTGCCCGTGCCCGTGCCCAGGCCCAGGCCCAGGCCCAGGCCCAGGCCCAGGCCCGAGGCGCGGGCGGGCTGGGGCTGCCAGGTGGAGGGGTCGGGCTTCTGCCCCCTGCTGGAGCTGCGTTGGGGGTCGCAGGGGTCCCGGCGTGCGGGCTGGCGGATGGGGGCGTGGCTAGGCAGCCAGCCAAAGGCGAGCAAAAGGGGAGGGTGCCGCGGGGCAAAAGCCTACAGCCCCCGGTATTCCCAGGCGGTCTCCCATCCAAGTACTAACCAGGCCCGACCCTGCTTAGCTTCCGAGATCAGACGAGATCGGGCGCGTTCAGGGTGGTATGGCCGTAGACGCCAGAGGCCGCCTCCAGGCCCCTCTTGAGTGCGCGCCCGCACAGCCGCCGCCGCCGCCTCCTCCTCCTCCTCCTGCCCGCTCCCCGCTCTCACTCCCATTCCCATTCCCATTCCCACTCCCGCTCCCGCTCCCGCTCCCGCTTCTCCTCCGCCTCCTCCCTCTTTTCTCTTCTCTTCTCTTCTCCTCCTCCCCCCCCTCCTCAGCCGCCCTCCGCCTAGCCCTGCACCAGTGCCCGAACTCCAGCCCTCCGCCTGCCCAGCCCAGGACCTGCAGCACCGGGCGCCCAGTCGGCACGCTGCCGCCAAGCCAAGGGGAGCCAACCTCCTCCGGCTGCCGCTGGCCACAGGGAACTCCTACTCTCTCTTTCTAGGCTGGATCCCCTGCCTGCCGCCATCGCCCAGCCACACGCCAGCCGTGCCCGGCAGCCTCCACGCCTGCCCAGGGCTGCGCCCCGCGGCTCGCGGGTCCCGGCACCAGGGGGTTCGGCGCCCCACACCACCGCGGCCCGGGCCTTCCCTCCTACCCGGCCGCCAGCAGCCCCCCCACCGCTGACGCACAGGTCGCCCGCCCTCCCCCGGCACGGCCGCCGCGCCTCCACACACTCCCACGCCGCGAGGACAGCTGAGGGCCTGGGGACCCTTGTCCCCGCTCGGTCACGGGGGCCCAAGTGGGGCAGCAGGTCGGGAAGGAGGGCGGCAGCGCACGGAATCACCCCCGCCGCACGCTCGCGTGGGCACTCACACACACACACACACACACACACACGCCTACACAAGGGGCACACAGTCGCACACCCCGACACCCTTCGTGGCACAGAGGGATTTCCGTCCTCAGCGCCCGTTCCCTCACGGGAGGGTGGGGCGCTTCAGCGCGACCCGCACCCTCCAGCCCGGCAGCCAGTTCGAGACTGTCGCTCCCCCTCTTCATGGAGGAACGACACAGGACCCTGCGCTGTTCTTTCGTCTGCTCGGCCCTCCCCGGGTTTGCTGCTGGTTCTTCCCGGGTTGGCTACCGTCCCTTCCACCTCCGTGGAAGGGCGGTTCCCCCTGCCACATTCCCCACTTCCGCGGGGGAGCGGCACACCGCCGGCCGGCCGGCTCTCTCGGGGGCTGCACAGGTGTTCCCCTTAGATGTTCCTGGTGCATGTTGTCTCTCTCCTCCTTTATAGTCCTCTTCCGCCAATCCCAACTCGGCTGCCCACACGCCGAGTACGCTGCTCTCCTTCAATCAGGAGCAGGATCAGCTCCTGGAGGTCATCACTCAAGTTGGCAAGAGGCAGCTGCATAGAAGCTGTTTGCTCCTCTCCCAGCGCCATATTGTGGGAGAGCAGATGCATAGAATAAGTCTTAATTCCAGTAACTCAGTCCAATCCGAGTTGCTCCCCACAGAGACCACAGGCTGTGTGCTGCCTGCCTGCCACGGACCCTCTGTCCCGGGGAGGTCCTGTGGGCACGCAGCCTGTGGCCGCGGGTCTCTGCCTGGCCTGCCAAAAGGGTGCCCCGTTTGGATGCTGTGTGAGTCAGGGCTGATGGGGGAGAGGGGGACAGAGAGAGGAGAGAGAGACAGAGAGAGAGAGAGAAAGAGAGAGAGACGTGTAGGTGTTGGTGTAAGTCAGAGACAGAGGGAGAGGGTGCCTGTATTGCCTGCGAGGCTTGGTGTGGGGTCCCTCCTTTGCGCTCTGGAGGGCTTCCGCGGCTGTGGCGCGTGGCCGCCGCACGGCCAGGTGGCGCAGAGGGCCCGCGGGTTGGGCTGCGCGAGGCACCGGGCCCTGAGTGGTGGGCAACTGCGCCCTGGCGTCGTCTTCGGGCGGTGGTCGTGGTCGTGGTCACAGTCATTGGGCTCCCTGGGAGACAGGAGCCCGGGAGGGGCGGTGGGAGTGCAGGTGCCGGGAGCTGCTGGTGCGGCGGGCTGCGGGGTTGGGGCGGCCGGCAGGGGAGCGCCCTGGCGGGCGGTGAGTCGCTGGTTTGGGGTTGGAGGGGGCGCGCTGGGATGGCGCGGGGCGTGGCCTGTGTCCCGGGGTGGGCCCCGGGGTTGGCGGTGGGGCTGCGGCAGCCGGGGACAGCTGGCCGGCCCGCCCGTGCCCGTGCCCGTGCCCAGGCCCAGGCCCAGGCCCAGGCCCAGGCCCAGGCCCGAGGCGCGGGCGGGCTGGGGCTGCCAGGTGGAGGGGTCGGGCTTCTGCCCCCTGCTGGAGCTGCGTTGGGGGTCGCAGGGGTCCCGGCGTGCGGGCTGGCGGATGGGGGCGTGGCTAGGCAGCCAGCCAAAGGCGAGCAAAAGGGGAGGGTGCCGCGGGGCAAAAGCCTACAGCCCCCGGTATTCCCAGGCGGTCTCCCATCCAAGTACTAACCAGGCCCGACCCTGCTTAGCTTCCGAGATCAGACGAGATCGGGCGCGTTCAGGGTGGTATGGCCGTAGACGCCAGAGGCCGCCTCCAGGCCCCTCTTGAGTGCGCGCCCGCACAGCCGCCGCCGCCGCCGCCTCCTCCTCCTCCTGCCCGCTCCCCGCTCTCACTCCCATTCCCATTCCCATTCCCACTCCCGCTCCCGCTCCCGCTGCCGCTTCTCCTCCGCCTCCTCCCTCTTTTCTCTTCTCTTCTCTTCTCCTCCTCCCCCCCCTCCTCAGCCGCCCTCCGCCTAGCCCTGCACCAGTGCCCGAACTCCAGCCCTCCGCCTGCCCAGCCCAGGACCTGCAGCACCGGGCGCCCAGTCGGCACGCTGCCGCCAAGCCAAGGGGAGCCAACCTCCTCCGGCTGCCGCTGGCCACAGGGAACTCCTACTCTCTCTTTCTAGGCCGGATCCCCTGCCTGCCGCCATCGCCCAGCCACACGCCAGCCGTGCCCGGCAGCCTCCACGCCTGCCCAGGGCTGCGCCCCGCGGCTCGCGGGTCCCGGCACCAGGGGGTTCGGCGCCCCACACCACCGCGGCCCGGGCCTTCCCTCCTACCCGGCCGCCAGCAGCCCCCCCACCGCTGACGCACAGGTCGCCCGCCCTCCCCCGGCACGGCCGCCGCGCCTCCACACACTCCCACGCCGCGAGGACAGCTGAGGGCCTGGGGACCCTTGTCCCCGCTCGGTCACGGGGGCCCAAGTGGGGCAGCAGGTCGGGAAGGAGGGCGGCAGCGCACGGAATCACCCCCGCCGCACGCTCGCGTGGGCACTCACACACACACACACACACACACACACACACACGCCTACACAAGGGGCACACAGTCGCACACCCCGACACCCTTCGTGGCACAGAGGGATTTCCGTCCTCAGCGCCCGTTCCCTCACGGGAGGGTGGGGCGCTTCAGCGCGACCCGCACCCTCCAGCCCGGCAGCCAGTTCGAGACTGTCGCTCCCCCTCTTCATGGAGGAACGACACAGGACCCTGCGCTGTTCTTTCGTCTGCTCGGCCCTCCCCGGGTTTGCTGCTGGTTCTTCCCGGGTTGGCTACCGTCCCTTCCACCTCCGTGGAAGGGCGGTTCCCCCTGCCACATTCCCCACTTCCGCGGGGGAGCGGCACACCGCCGGCCGGCCGGCCGGCTCTCTCGGGGGCTGCACAGGTGTTCCCCTTAGATGTTCCTGGTGCATGTTGTCTCTCTCCTCCTTTATAGTCCTCTTCCGCCAATCCCAACTCGGCTGCCCACACGCCAAGTACGCTGCTCTCCTCCAATCAGGAGCAGGATCAGCTCCTGGAGGTCATCACTCAAGTTGGCAAGAGGCAGCTGCATAGAAGCTGTTTTCTCCTCTCCCAGCGCCATATTGTGGGAGAGCAGATGCATAGAATAAGTCTTAATTCCAGTAACTCAGTCCAATCCGAGTTGCTCCCCACAGAGACCACAGGCTGTGTGCTGCCTGCCTGCCACGGACCCTCTGTCCCGGGGAGGTCCTGTGGGCACGCAGCCTGTGGCCGCGGGTCTCTGCCTGGCCTGCCAAAAGGGTGCCCCGTTTGGATGCTGTGTGAGTCAGGGCTGATGGGGGAGAGGGGGACAGAGAGAGGAGAGAGAGACAGAGAGAGAGAGAGAAAGAGAGAGAGACGTGTAGGTGTTGGTGTAAGTCAGAGACAGAGGGAGAGGGTGCCTGTATTGCCTGCGAGGCTTGGTGTGGGGTCCCTCCTTTGCGCTCTGGAGGGCTTCCGCGGCTGTGGCGCGTGGCCGCCGCACGGCCAGGTGGCGCAGAGGGCCCGCGGGTTGGGCTGCGCGAGGCACCGGGCCCTGAGTGGTGGGCAACCGCGCCCTGGCGTCGTCTTCGGGCGGTGGTCGTGGTCGTGGTCGTGGTCACAGTCATTGGGCTCCCTGGGAGACAGGAGCCCGGGAGGGGCGGTGGGAGTGCAGGTGCCGGGAGCTGCTGGTGCGGCGGGCTGCGGGGTTGGGGCGGCCGGCAGGGGAGCGCCCTGGCGGGCGGTGAGTCGCTGGTTTGGGGTTGGAGGGGGCGCGCTGGATGGCGCGGGGCGTGGCCTGTGTCCCGGGGTGGGCCCCGGGGTTGGCGGTGGGGCTGCGGCAGCCGGGGACAGCTGGCCGGCCCGCCCGTGCCCGTGCCCGTGCCCGTGCCCAGGCCCAGGCCCAGGCCCGAGGCGCGGGCGGGCTGGGGCTGCCAGGTGGAGGGGTCGGGCTTCTGCCCCCTGCTGGAGCTGCGTTGGGGGTCGCAGGGGTCCCGGCGTGCGGGCTGGCGGATGGGGGCGTGGCTAGGCAGCCAGCCAAAGGCGAGCAAAAGGGGAGGGTGCCGCGGGGCAAAAGCCTACAGCACCCGGTATTCCCAGGCGGTCTCCCATCCAAGTACTAACCAGGCCCGACCCTGCTTAGCTTCCGAGATCAGACGAGATCGGGCGCGTTCAGGGTGGTATGGCCGTAGACGCCAGAGGCTGCCTCCAGGCCCCTCTTGAGTGCGCGCCCGCACAGCCGCCGCCGCCGCCGCCGCCGCCGCCGCCGCCTCCTCCTCCTCCTCCTGCCCGCTCCCCGCTCTCACTCCCATTCCCATTCCCATTCCCATTCCCATTCCCATTCCCGCTCCCGCTCCCGCTCCCGCTGCCGCTTCTCCTCCGCCTCCTCCCTCTTTTCTCTTCTCTTCTCTTCTCCTCCTCCTCCCCCCCCCCTCAGCCGCACTCCGCCTAGCCCTGCACCAGTGCCCGAACTCCAGCCCTCCGCCTGCCCAGCCCAGGACCTGCAGTGCAGCACCGGGCGCCCAGTCGGCACGCTGCCGCCAAGCCAAGGGGAGCCAACCTCCTCCGGCTGCCGCTGGCCACAGGGAACTCCTACTCTCTCTTTCTAGGCCGGATCCCCTGCCTGCCGCCATCGCCCAGCCACACGCCAGCCGTGCCCGGCAGCCTCCACGCCTGCCCAGGGCTGCGCCCCGCGGCTCGCGGGTCCCGGCACCAGGGGGTTCGGCGCCCCACACCACCGCGGCCCGGGCCTTCCCTCCTACCCGGCCGCCAGCAGCCCCCCCACCGCTGACGCACAGGTCGCCCGCCCTCCCCCGGCACGGCCGCCGCGCCTCCACACACTCCCACGCCGCGAGGACAGCTGAGGGCCTGGGGACCCTTGTCCCCGCTCGGTCACGGGGGCCCAAGTGGGGCAGCAGGTCGGGAAGGAGGGCGGCAGCACACGGAATCACCCCCGCCGCACGCTCGCGTGGGCACTCACACACACACACACACACACACACACGCCTACACAAGGGGCACACAGTCGCACACCCCGACACCCTTCGTGGCACAGAGGGATTTCCGTCCTCAGCGCCCGTTCCCTCACGGGAGGGTGGGGCGCTTCAGCGCGACCCGCACCCTCCAGCCCGGCAGCCAGTTCGAGACTGTCGCTCCCCCTCTTCATGGAGGAACGACACAGGACCCTGCGCTGTTCTTTCGTCTGCTCGGCCCTCCCCGGGTTTGCTGCTGGTTCTTCCCGGGTTGGCTACCGTCCCTTCCACCTCCGTGGAAGGGCGGTTCCCCCTGCCACATTCCCCACTTCCGCGGGGGAGCGGCACACCGCCGGCCGGCCGGCCGGCTCTCTCGGGGGCTGCACAGGTGTTCCCCTTAGATGTTCCTGGTGCATGTTGTCTCTCTCCTCCTTTATAGTCCTCTTCCGCCAATCCCAACTCGGCTGCCCACACGCCAAGTACGCTGCTCTCCTCCAATCAGGAGCAGGATCAGCTCCTGGAGGTCATCACTCAAGTTGGCAAGAGGCAGCTGCATAGAAGCTGTTTTCTCCTCTCCCAGCGCCATATTGTGGGAGAGCAGATGCATAGAATAAGTCTTAATTCCAGTAACTCAGTCCAATCCGAGTTGCTCCCCACAGAGACCACAGGCTGTGTGCTGCCTGCCTGCCACGGACCCTCTGTCCCGGGGAGGTCCTGTGGGCACGCAGCCTGTGGCCGCGGGTCTCTGCCTGGCCTGCCAAAAGGGTGCCCCGTTTGGATGCTGTGTGAGTCAGGGCTGATGGGGGAGAGGGGGACAGAGAGAGGAGAGAGAGACAGAGAGAGAGAGAGAAAGAGAGAGAGACGTGTAGGTGTTGGTGTAAGTCAGAGACAGAGGGAGAGGGTGCCTGTATTGCCTGCGAGGCTTGGTGTGGGGTCCCTCCTTTGCGCTCTGGAGGGCTTCCGCGGCTGTGGCGCGTGGCCGCCGCACGGCCAGGTGGCGCAGAGGGCCCGCGGGTTGGGCTGCGCGAGGCACCGGGCCCTGAGTGGTGGGCAACCGCGCCCTGGCGTCGTCTTCGGGCGGTGGTCGTGGTCGTGGTCGTGGTCACAGTCATTGGGCTCCCTGGGAGACAGGAGCCCGGGAGGGGCGGTGGGAGTGCAGGTGCCGGGAGCTGCTGGTGCGGCGGGCTGCGGGGTTGGGGCGGCCGGCAGGGGAGCGCCCTGGCGGGCGGTGAGTCGCTGGTTTGGGGTTGGAGGGGGCGCGCTGGATGGCGCGGGGCGTGGCCTGTGTCCCGGGGTGGGCCCCGGGGTTGGCGGTGGGGCTGCGGCAGCCGGGGACAGCTGGCCGGCCCGCCCGTGCCCGTGCCCGTGCCCGTGCCCGTGCCCAGGCCCAGGCCCAGGCCCAGGCCCGAGGCGCGGGCGGGCTGGGGCTGCCAGGTGGAGGGGTCGGGCTTCTGCCCCCTGCTGGAGCTGCGTTGGGGGTCGCAGGGGTCCCGGCGTGCGGGCTGGCGGATGGGGGCGTGGCTAGGCAGCCAGCCAAAGGCGAGCAAAAGGGGAGGGTGCCGCGGGGCAAAAGCCTACAGCACCCGGTATTCCCAGGCGGTCTCCCATCCAAGTACTAACCAGGCCCGACCCTGCTTAGCTTCCGAGATCAGACGAGATCGGGCGCGTTCAGGGTGGTATGGCCGTAGACCCCAGAGGCCGCCTCCAGGCCCCTCTTGAGTGCGCGCCCGCACAGCCGCCGCCGCCGCCTCCGCCGCCGCCGCCTCCTCCTCCTCCTCCTCCTGCCCGCTCCCCGCTCTCACTCCCATTCCCATTCCCATTCCCATTCCCATTCCCATTCCCACTCCCGCTCCCGCTCCCGCTGCCGCTTCTCCTCCGCCTCCTCCCTCTTTTCTCTTCTCTTCTCTTCTCCTCCTCCCCCCCCCTCCTCCTCAGCCGCCCTCCGCCTAGCCCTGCACCAGTGCCCGAACTCCAGCCCTCCGCCTGCCCAGCCCAGGACCTGCAGTGCAGCACCGGGCGCCCAGTCGGCACGCTGCCGCCAAGCCAAGGGGAGCCAACCTCCTCCGGCTGCCGCTGGCCACAGGGAACTCCTACTCTCTCTTTCTAGGCCGGATCCCCTGCCTGCCGCCATCGCCCAGCCACACGCCAGCCGTGCCCGGCAGCCTCCACGCCTGCCCAGGGCTGCGCCCCGCGGCTCGCGGGTCCCGGCACCAGGGGGTTCGGCGCCCCACACCACCGCGGCCCGGGCCTTCCCTCCTACCCGGCCGCCAGCAGCCCCCCCACCGCTGACGCACAGGTCGCCCGCCCTCCCCCGGCACGGCCGCCGCGCCTCCACACACTCCCACGCCGCGAGGACAGCTGAGGGCCTGGGGACCCTTGTCCCCGCTCGGTCACGGGGGCCCAAGTGGGGCAGCAGGTCGGGAAGGAGGGCGGCAGCGTACGGAATCACCCCCGCCGCACGCTCGCGTGGGCACTCACACACACACACACACACACACACGCCTACACAAGGGGCACACAGTCGCACACCCCGACACCCTTCGTGGCACAGAGGGATTTCCGTCCTCAGCGCCCGTTCCCTCACGGGAGGGTGGGGCGCTTCAGCGCGACCCGCACCCTCCAGCCCGGCAGCCAGTTCGAGACCACAGGCTGTGTGCTGCCTGCCTGCCACGGACCCTCTGTCCCGGGGAGGTCCTGTGGGCACGCAGCCTGTGGCCGCGGGTCTCTGCCAGGCCTGCCAAAAGGGTGCCCCGTTTGGATGCTGTGTGAGTCAGGGCTGATGGGGGAGAGGGGGACAGAGAGAGGAGAGAGAGACAGAGAGAGAGAGAGAAAGAGAGAGAGACGTGTAGGTGTTGGTGTAAGTCAGAGACAGAGGGAGAGGGTGCCTGTATTGCCTGCGAGGCTTGGTGTGGGGTCCCTCCTTTGCGCTCTGGAGGGCTTCCGCGGCTGTGGCGCGTGGCCGCCGCACGGCCAGGTGGCGCAGAGGGCCCGCGGGTTGGGCTGCGCGAGGCACCGGGCCCTGAGTGGTGGGCAACCGCGCCCTGGCGTCGTCTTCGGGCGGTGGTCGTGGTCGTGGTCGTGGTCACAGTCATTGGGCTCCCTGGGAGACAGGAGCCCGGGAGGGGCGGTGGGAGTGCAGGTGCCGGGAGCTGCTGGTGCGGCGGGCTGCGGGGTTGGGGCGGCCGGCAGGGGAGCGCCCTGGCGGGCGGTGAGTCGCTGGTTTGGGGTTGGAGGGGGCGCGCTGGATGGCGCGGGGCGTGGCCTGTGTCCCGGGGTGGGCCCCGGGGTTGGCGGTGGGGCTGCGGCAGCCGGGGACAGCTGGCCGGCCCGCCCGTGCCCGTGCCCGTGCCCGTGCCCAGGCCCAGGCCCAGGCCCAGGCCCAGGCCCAGGCCCAGGCCCGAGGCGCGGGCGGGCTGGGGCTGCCAGGTGGAGGGGTCGGGCTTCTGCCCCCTGCTGGAGCTGCGTTGGGGGTCGCAGGGGTCCCGGCGTGCGGGCTGGCGGATGGGGGCGTGGCTAGGCAGCCAGCCAAAGGCGAGCAAAAGGGGAGGGTGCCGCGGGGCAAAAGCCTACAGCCCCCGGTATTCCCAGGCGGTCTCCCATCCAAGTACTAACCAGGCCCGACCCTGCTTAGCTTCCGAGATCAGACGAGATCGGGCGCGTTCAGGGTGGTATGGCCGTAGACGCCAGAGGCCGCCTCCAGGCCCCTCTTGAGTGCGCGCCCGCACAGCCGCCGCCGCCGCCTCCTCCTCCTCCTCCTGCCCGCTCCCCGCTCTCACTCCCATTCCCATTCCCATTCCCACTCCCGCTCCCGCTCCCGCTGCCGCTTCTCCTCCGCCTCCTCCCTCTTTTCTCTTCTCTTCTCTTCTCCTCCTCCCCCCCCTCCTCAGCCGCCCTCCGCCTAGCCCTGCACCAGTGCCCGAACTCCAGCCCTCCGCCTGCCCAGCCCAGGACCTGCAGCACCGGGCGCCCAGTCGGCACGCTGCCGCCAAGCCAAGGGGAGCCAACCTCCTCCGGCTGCCGCTGGCCACAGGGAACTCCTACTCTCTCTTTCTAGGCCGGATCCCCTGCCTGCCGCCATCGCCCAGCCACACGCCAGCCGTGCCCGGCAGCCTCCACGCCTGCCCAGGGCTGCGCCCCGCGGCTCGCGGGTCCCGGCACCAGGGGGTTCGGCGCCCCACACCACCGCGGCCCGGGCCTTCCCTCCTACCCGGCCGCCAGCAGCCCCCCCACCGCTGACGCACAGGTCGCCCGCCCTCCCCCGGCACGGCCGCCGCGCCTCCACACACTCCCACGCCGCGAGGACAGCTGAGGGCCTGGGGACCCTTGTCCCCGCTCGGTCACGGGGGCCCAAGTGGGGCAGCAGGTCGGGAAGGAGGGCGGCAGCGCACGGAATCACCCCCGCCGCACGCTCGCGTGGGCACTCACACACACACACACACACACACACACGCCTACACAAGGGGCACACAGTCGCACACCCCGACACCCTTCGTGGCACAGAGGGATTTCCGTCCTCAGCGCCCGTTCCCTCACGGGAGGGTGGGGCGCTTCAGCGCGACCCGCACCCTCCAGCCCGGCAGCCAGTTCGAGACTGTCGCTCCCCCTCTTCATGGAGGAACGACACAGGACCCTGCGCTGTTCTTTCGTCTGCTCGGCCCTCCCCGGGTTTGCTGCTGGTTCTTCCCGGGTTGGCTACCGTCCCTTCCACCTCCGTGGAAGGGCGGTTCCCCCTGCCACATTCCCCACTTCCGCGGGGGAGCGGCACACCGCCGGCCGGCCGGCTCTCTCGGGGGCTGCACAGGTGTTCCCCTTAGATGTTCCTGGTGCATGTTGTCTCTCTCCTCCTTTATAGTCCTCTTCCGCCAATCCCAACTCGGCTGCCCACACGCCGAGTACGCTGCTCTCCTTCAATCAGGAGCAGGATCAGCTCCTGGAGGTCATCACTCAAGTTGGCAAGAGGCAGCTGCATAGAAGCTGTTTGCTCCTCTCCCAGCGCCATATTGTGGGAGAGCAGATGCATAGAATAAGTCTTAATTCCAGTAACTCAGTCCAATCCGAGTTGCTCCCCACAGAGACCACAGGCTGTGTGCTGCCTGCCTGCCACGGACCCTCTGTCCCGGGGAGGTCCTGTGGGCACGCAGCCTGTGGCCGCGGGTCTCTGCCTGGCCTGCCAAAAGGGTGCCCCGTTTGGATGCTGTGTGAGTCAGGGCTGATGGGGGAGAGGGGGACAGAGAGAGGAGAGAGAGACAGAGAGAGAGAGAGAAAGAGAGACGTGTAGGTGTTGGTGTAAGTCAGAGACAGAGGGAGAGGGTGCCTGTATTGCCTGCGAGGCTTGGTGTGGGGTCCCTCCTTTGCGCTCTGGAGGGCTTCCGCGGCTGTGGCGCGTGGCCGCCGCACGGCCAGGTGGCGCAGAGGGCCCGCGGGTTGGGCTGCGCGAGGCACCGGGCCCTGAGTGGTGGGCAACTGCGCCCTGGCGTCGTCTTCGGGCGGTGGTCGTGGTCGTGGTCACAGTCATTGGGCTCCCTGGGAGACAGGAGCCCGGGAGGGGCGGTGGGAGTGCAGGTGCCGGGAGCTGCTGGTGCGGCGGGCTGCGGGGTTGGGGCGGCCGGCAGGGGAGCGCCCTGGCGGGCGGTGAGTCGCTGGTTTGGGGTTGGAGGGGGCGCGCTGGGATGGCGCGGGGCGTGGCCTGTGTCCCGGGGTGGGCCCCGGGGTTGGCGGTGGGGCTGCGGCAGCCGGGGACAGCTGGCCGGCCCGCCCGTGCCCGTGCCCGTGCCCAGGCCCAGGCCCAGGCCCAGGCCCAGGCCCAGGCCCGAGGCGCGGGCGGGCTGGGGCTGCCAGGTGGAGGGGTCGGGCTTCTGCCCCCTGCTGGAGCTGCGTTGGGGGTCGCAGGGGTCCCGGCGTGCGGGCTGGCGGATGGGGGCGTGGCTAGGCAGCCAGCCAAAGGCGAGCAAAAGGGGAGGGTGCCGCGGGGCAAAAGCCTACAGCCCCCGGTATTCCCAGGCGGTCTCCCATCCAAGTACTAACCAGGCCCGACCCTGCTTAGCTTCCGAGATCAGACGAGATCGGGCGCGTTCAGGGTGGTATGGCCGTAGACGCCAGAGGCCGCCTCCAGGCCCCTCTTGAGTGCGCGCCCGCACAGCCGCCGCCGCCGCCTCCTCCTCCTCCTCCTGCCCGCTCCCCGCTCTCACTCCCATTCCCATTCCCATTCCCACTCCCGCTCCCGCTCCCGCTCCCGCTTCTCCTCCGCCTCCTCCCTCTTTTCTCTTCTCTTCTCTTCTCCTCCTCCCCCCCCTCCTCAGCCGCCCTCCGCCTAGCCCTGCACCAGTGCCCGAACTCCAGCCCTCCGCCTGCCCAGCCCAGGACCTGCAGCACCGGGCGCCCAGTCGGCACGCTGCCGCCAAGCCAAGGGGAGCCAACCTCCTCCGGCTGCCGCTGGCCACAGGGAACTCCTACTCTCTCTTTCTAGGCTGGATCCCCTGCCTGCCGCCATCGCCCAGCCACACGCCAGCCGTGCCCGGCAGCCTCCACGCCTGCCCAGGGCTGCGCCCCGCGGCTCGCGGGTCCCGGCACCAGGGGGTTCGGCGCCCCACACCACCGCGGCCCGGGCCTTCCCTCCTACCCGGCCGCCAGCAGCCCCCCCACCGCTGACGCACAGGTCGCCCGCCCTCCCCCGGCACGGCCGCCGCGCCTCCACACACTCCCACGCCGCGAGGACAGCTGAGGGCCTGGGGACCCTTGTCCCCGCTCGGTCACGGGGGCCCAAGTGGGGCAGCAGGTCGGGAAGGAGGGCGGCAGCGCACGGAATCACCCCCGCCGCACGCTCGCGTGGGCACTCACACACACACACACACACACACACACGCCTACACAAGGGGCACACAGTCGCACACCCCGACACCCTTCGTGGCACAGAGGGATTTCCGTCCTCAGCGCCCGTTCCCTCACGGGAGGGTGGGGCGCTTCAGCGCGACCCGCACCCTCCAGCCCGGCAGCCAGTTCGAGACTGTCGCTCCCCCTCTTCATGGAGGAACGACACAGGACCCTGCGCTGTTCTTTCGTCTGCTCGGCCCTCCCCGGGTTTGCTGCTGGTTCTTCCCGGGTTGGCTACCGTCCCTTCCACCTCCGTGGAAGGGCGGTTCCCCCTGCCACATTCCCCACTTCCGCGGGGGAGCGGCACACCGCCGGCCGGCCGGCCGGCTCTCTCGGGGGCTGCACAGGTGTTCCCCTTAGATGTTCCTGGTGCATGTTGTCTCTCTCCTCCTTTATAGTCCTCTTCCGCCAATCCCAACTCGGCTGCCCACACGCCAAGTACGCTGCTCTCCTCCAATCAGGAGCAGGATCAGCTCCTGGAGGTCATCACTCAAGTTGGCAAGAGGCAGCTGCATAGAAGCTGTTTGCTCCTCTCCCAGCGCCATATTGTGGGAGAGCAGATGCATAGAATAAGTCTTAATTCCAGTAACTCAGTCCAATCCGAGTTGCTCCCCACAGAGACCACAGGCTGTGTGCTGCCTGCCTGCCACGGACCCTCTGTCCCGGGGAGGTCCTGTGGGCACGCAGCCTGTGGCCGCGGGTCTCTGCCTGGCCTGCCAAAAGGGTGCCCCGTTTGGATGCTGTGTGAGTCAGGGCTGATGGGGGAGAGGGGGACAGAGAGAGGAGAGAGAGACAGAGAGAGAGAGAGAAAGAGAGAGAGACGTGTAGGTGTTGGTGTAAGTCAGAGACAGAGGGAGAGGGTGCCTGTATTGCCTGCGAGGCTTGGTGTGGGGTCCCTCCTTTGCGCTCTGGAGGGCTTCCGCGGCTGTGGCGCGTGGCCGCCGCACGGCCAGGTGGCGCAGAGGGCCCGCGGGTTGGGCTGCGCTAGGCACCGGGCCCTGAGTGGTGGGCAACTGCGCCCTGGCGTCGTCTTCGGGCGGTGGTCGTGGTCGTGGTCGTGGTCACAGTCATTGGGCTCCCTGGGAGACAGGAGCCCGGGAGGGGCGGTGGGAGTGCAGGTGCCGGGAGCTGCTGGTGCGGCGGGCTGCGGGGTTGGGGCGGCCGGCAGGGGAGCGCCCTGGCGGGCGGTGAGTCGCTGGTTTGGGGTTGGAGGGGGCGCGCTGGGATGGCGCGGGGCGTGGCCTGTGTCCCGGGGTGGGCCCCGGGGTTGGCGGTGGGGCTGCGGCAGCCGGGGACAGCTGGCCGGCCCGCCCGTGCCCGTGCCCGTGCCCAGGCCCAGGCCCAGGCCCAGGCCCAGGCCCAGGCCCGAGGCGCGGGCGGGCTGGGGCTGCCAGGTGGAGGGGTCGGGCTTCTGCCCCCTGCTGGAGCTGCGTTGGGGGTCGCAGGGGTCCCGGCGTGCGGGCTGGCGGATGGGGGCGTGGCTAGGCAGCCAGCCAAAGGCGAGCAAAAGGGGAGGGTGCCGCGGGGCAAAAGCCTACAGCCCCCGGTATTCCCAGGCGGTCTCCCATCCAAGTACTAACCAGGCCCGACCCTGCTTAGCTTCCGAGATCAGACGAGATCGGGCGCGTTCAGGGTGGTATGGCCGTAGACGCCAGAGGCCGCCTCCAGGCCCCTCTTGAGTGCGCGCCCGCACAGCCGCCGCCGCCGCCTCCTCCTCCTCCTCCTGCCCGCTCCCCGCTCTCACTCCCATTCCCATTCCCATTCCCACTCCCGCTCCCGCTCCCGCTGCCGCTTCTCCTCCGCCTCCTCCCTCTTTTCTCTTCTCTTCTCTTCTCCTCCTCTCCCCCCTCCTCAGCCGCCCTCCGCCTAGCCCTGCACCAGTGCCCGAACTCCAGCCCTCCGCCTGCCCAGCCCAGGACCTGCAGCACCGGGCGCCCAGTCGGCACGCTGCCGCCAAGCCAAGGGGAGCCAACCTCCTCCGGCTGCCGCTGGCCACAGGGAACTCCTACTCTCTCTTTCTAGGCCGGATCCCCTGCCTGCCGCCATCGCCCAGCCACACGCCAGCCGTGCCCGGCAGCCTCCACGCCTGCCCAGGGCTGCGCCCCGCGGCTCGCGGGTCCCGGCACCAGGGGGTTCGGCGCCCCACACCACCGCGGCCCGGGCCTTCCCTCCTACCCGGCCGCCAGCAGCCCCCCCACCGCTGACGCACAGGTCGCCCGCCCTCCCCCGGCACGGCCGCCGCGCCTCCACACACTCCCACGCCGCGAGGACAGCTGAGGGCCTGGGGACCCTTGTCCCCGCTCGGTCACGGGGGCCCAAGTGGGGCAGCAGGTCGGGAAGGAGGGCGGCAGCGCACGGAATCACCCCCGCCGCACGCTCGCGTGGGCACTCACACACACACACACACACACACACACACGCCTACACAAGGGGCACACAGTCGCACACCCCGACACCCTTCGTGGCACAGAGGGATTTCCGTCCTCAGCGCCCGTTCCCTCACGGGAGGGTGGGGCGCTTCAGCGCGACCCGCACCCTCCAGCCCGGCAGCCAGTTCGAGACTGTCGCTCCCCCTCTTCATGGAGGAACGACACAGGACCCTGCGCTGTTCTTTCGTCTGCTCGGCCCTCCCCGGGTTTGCTGCTGGTTCTTCCCGGGTTGGCTACCGTCCCTTCCACCTCCGTGGAAGGGCGGTTCCCCCTGCCACATTCCCCACTTCCGCGGGGGAGCGGCACACCGCCGGCCGGCCGGCCGGCTCTCTCGGGGGCTGCACAGGTGTTCCCCTTAGATGTTCCTGGTGCATGTTGTCTCTCTCCTCCTTTATAGTCCTCTTCCGCCAATCCCAACTCGGCTGCCCACACGCCGAGTACGCTGCTCTCCTTCAATCAGGAGCAGGATCAGCTCCTGGAGGTCATCACTCAAGTTGGCAAGAGGCAGCTGCATAGAAGCTGTTTGCTCCTCTCCCAGCGCCATATTGTGGGAGAGCAGATGCATAGAATAAGTCTTAATTCCAGTAACTCAGTCCAATCCGAGTTGCTCCCCACAGAGACCACAGGCTGTGTGCTGCCTGCCTGCCACGGACCCTCTGTCCCGGGGAGGTCCTGTGGGCACGCAGCCTGTGGCCGCGGGTCTCTGCCTGGCCTGCCAAAAGGGTGCCCCGTTTGGATGCTGTGTGAGTCAGGGCTGATGGGGGAGAGGGGGACAGAGAGAGGAGAGAGAGACAGAGAGAGAGAGAGAAAGAGAGAGAGACGTGTAGGTGTTGGTGTAAGTCAGAGACAGAGGGAGAGGGTGCCTGTATTGCCTGCGAGGCTTGGTGTGGGGTCCCTCCTTTGCGCTCTGGAGGGCTTCCGCGGCTGTGGCGCGTGGCCGCCGCACGGCCAGGTGGCGCAGAGGGCCCGCGGGTTGGGCTGCGCGAGGCACCGGGCCCTGAGTGGTGGGCAACCGCGCCCTGGCGTCGTCTTCGGGCGGTGGTCGTGGTCGTGGTCGTGGTCACAGTCATTGGGCTCCCTGGGAGACAGGAGCCCGGGAGGGGCGGTGGGAGTGCAGGTGCCGGGAGCTGCTGGTGCGGCGGGCTGCGGGGTTGGGGCGGCCGGCAGGGGAGCGCCCTGGCGGGCGGTGAGTCGCTGGTTTGGGGTTGGAGGGGGCGCGCTGGATGGCGCGGGGCGTGGCCTGTGTCCCGGGGTGGGCCCCGGGGTTGGCGGTGGGGCTGCGGCAGCCGGGGACAGCTGGCCGGCCCGCCCGTGCCCGTGCCCGTGCCCGTGCCCGTGCCCGTGCCCAGGCCCAGGCCCAGGCCCAGGCCCGAGGCGCGGGCGGGCTGGGGCTGCCAGGTGGAGGGGTCGGGCTTCTGCCCCCTGCTGGAGCTGCGTTGGGGGTCGCAGGGGTCCCGGCGTGCGGGCTGGCGGATGGGGGCGTGGCTAGGCAGCCAGCCAAAGGCGAGCAAAAGGGGAGGGTGCCGCGGGGCAAAAGCCTACAGCACCCGGTATTCCCAGGCGGTCTCCCATCCAAGTACTAACCAGGCCCGACCCTGCTTAGCTTCCGAGATCAGACGAGATCGGGCGCGTTCAGGGTGGTATGGCCGTAGACGCCAGAGGCCGCCTCCAGGCCCCTCTTGAGTGCGCGCCCGCACAGCCGCCGCCGCCGCCGCCGCCGCCGCCGCCGCCGCCGCCGCCGCCGCCTCCTCTTCCTGCCCGCTCCCCGCTCTCACTCCCATTCCCATTCCCATTCCCACTCCCGCTCCCGCTCCCGCTGCCGCTTCTCCTCCGCCTCCTCCCTCTTTTCTCTTCTCTTCTCTTCTCCTCCTCCCCCCCCCTCCTCCTCAGCCGCCCTCCGCCTAGCCCTGCACCAGTGCCCGAACTCCAGCCCTCCGCCTGCCCAGCCCAGGACCTGCAGCACCGGGCGCCCAGTCGGCACGCTGCCGCCAAGCCAAGGGGAGCCAACCTCCTCCGGCTGCCGCTGGCCACAGGGAACTCCTACTCTCTCTTTCTAGGCCGGATCCCCTGCCTGCCGCCATCGCCCAGCCACACGCCAGCCGTGCCCGGCAGCCTCCACGCCTGCCCAGGGCTGCGCCCCGCGGCTCGCGGGTCCCGGCACCAGGGGGTTCGGCGCCCCACACCACCGCGGCCCGGGCCTTCCCTCCTACCCGGCCGCCAGCAGCCCCCCCACCGCTGACGCACAGGTCGCCCGCCCTCCCCCGGCACGGCCGCCGCGCCTCCACACACTCCCACGCCGCGAGGACAGCTGAGGGCCTGGGGACCCTTGTCCCCGCTCGGTCACGGGGGCCCAAGTGGGGCAGCAGGTCGGGAAGGAGGGCGGCAGCGCACGGAATCACCCCCGCCGCACGCTCGCGTGGGCACTCACACACACACACACACACACACACACACACGCCTACACAAGGGGCACACAGTCGCACACCCCGACACCCTTCGTGGCACAGAGGGATTTCCGTCCTCAGCGCCCGTTCCCTCACGGGAGGGTGGGGCGCTTCAGCGCGACCCGCACCCTCCAGCCCGGCAGCCAGTTCGAGACTGTCGCTCCCCCTCTTCATGGAGGAACGACACAGGACCCTGCGCTGTTCTTTCGTCTGCTCGGCCCTCCCCGGGTTTGCTGCTGGTTCTTCCCGGGTTGGCTACCGTCCCTTCCACCTCCGTGGAAGGGCGGTTCCCCCTGCCACATTCCCCACTTCCGCGGGGGAGCGGCACACCGCCGGCCGGCCGGCCGGCTCTCTCGGGGGCTGCACAGGTGTTCCCCTTAGATGTTCCTGGTGCATGTTGTCTCTCTCCTCCTTTATAGTCCTCTTCCGCCAATCCCAACTCGGCTGCCCACACGCCAAGTACGCTGCTCTCCTCCAATCAGGAGCAGGATCAGCTCCTGGAGGTCATCACTCAAGTTGGCAAGAGGCAGCTGCATAGAAGCTGTTTTCTCCTCTCCCAGCGCCATATTGTGGGAGAGCAGATGCATAGAATAAGTCTTAATTCCAGTAACTCAGTCCAATCCGAGTTGCTCCCCACAGAGACCACAGGCTGTGTGCTGCCTGCCTGCCACGGACCCTCTGTCCCGGGGAGGTCCTGTGGGCACGCAGCCTGTGGCCGCGGGTCTCTGCCTGGCCTGCCAAAAGGGTGCCCCGTTTGGATGCTGTGTGAGTCAGGGCTGATGGGGGAGAGGGGGACAGAGAGAGGAGAGAGAGACAGAGAGAGAGAGAGAAAGAGAGAGAGACGTGTAGGTGTTGGTGTAAGTCAGAGACAGAGGGAGAGGGTGCCTGTATTGCCTGCGAGGCTTGGTGTGGGGTCCCTCCTTTGCGCTCTGGAGGGCTTCCGCGGCTGTGGCGCGTGGCCGCCGCACGGCCAGGTGGCGCAGAGGGCCCGCGGGTTGGGCTGCGCGAGGCACCGGGCCCTGAGTGGTGGGCAACCGCGCCCTGGCGTCGTCTTCGGGCGGTGGTCGTGGTCGTGGTCGTGGTCACAGTCATTGGGCTCCCTGGGAGACAGGAGCCCGGGAGGGGCGGTGGGAGTGCAGGTGCCGGGAGCTGCTGGTGCGGCGGGCTGCGGGGTTGGGGCGGCCGGCAGGGGAGCGCCCTGGCGGGCGGTGAGTCGCTGGTTTGGGGTTGGAGGGGGCGCGCTGGATGGCGCGGGGCGTGGCCTGTGTCCCGGGGTGGGCCCCGGGGTTGGCGGTGGGGCTGCGGCAGCCGGGGACAGCTGGCCGGCCCGCCCGTGCCCGTGCCCGTGCCCGTGCCCGTGCCCAGGCCCAGGCCCAGGCCCAGGCCCAGGCCCGAGGCGCGGGCGGGCTGGGGCTGCCAGGTGGAGGGGTCGGGCTTCTGCCCCCTGCTGGAGCTGCGTTGGGGGTCGCAGGGGTCCCGGCTGGCGGATGGGGGCGTGGCTAGGCAGCCAGCCAAAGGCGAGCAAAAGGGGAGGGTGCCGCGGGGCAAAAGCCTACAGCACCCGGTATTCCCAGGCGGTCTCCCATCCAAGTACTAACCAGGCCCGACCCTGCTTAGCTTCCGAGATCAGACGAGATCGGGCGCGTTCAGGGTGGTATGGCCATAGACGCCAGAGGCCGCCTCCAGGCCCCTCTTGAGTGCGCGCCCGCACAGCCGCCGCCGCCGCCTCCGCCGCCGCCGCCGCCTCCTCCTCCTCCTCCTCCTGCCCGCTCCCCGCTCTCACTCCCATTCCCATTCCCATTCCCATTCCCATTCCCACTCCTGCTCCCGCTCCCGCTGCCGCTTCTCCTCCGCCTCCTCCCTCTTTTCTCTTCTCTTCTCTTCTCCTCCTCCCCCCCCCTCCTCCTCAGCCGCCCTCCGCCTAGCCCTGCACCAGTGCCCGAACTCCAGCCCTCCGCCTGCCCAGCCCAGGACCTGCAGTGCAGCACCGGGCGCCCAGTCGGCACGCTGCCGCCAAGCCAAGGGGAGCCAACCTCCTCCGGCTGCCGCTGGCCACAGGGAACTCCTACTCTCTCTTTCTAGGCCGGATCCCCTGCCTGCCGCCATCGCCCAGCCACACGCCAGCCGTGCCCGGCAGCCTCCACGCCTGCCCAGGGCTGCGCCCCGCGGCTCGCGGGTCCCGGCACCAGGGGGTTCGGCGCCCCACACCACCGCGGCCCGGGCCTTCCCTCCTACCCGGCCGCCAGCAGCCCCCCCACCGCTGACGCACAGGTCGCCCGCCCTCCCCCGGCACGGCCGCCGCGCCTCCACACACTCCCACGCCGCGAGGACAGCTGAGGGCCTGGGGACCCTTGTCCCCGCTCGGTCACGGGGGCCCAAGTGGGGCAGCAGGTCGGGAAGGAGGGCGGCAGCGTACGGAATCACCCCCGCCGCACGCTCGCGTGGGCACTCACACACACACACACACACACACACGCCTACACAAGGGGCACACAGTCGCACACCCCGACACCCTTCGTGGCACAGAGGGATTTCCGTCCTCAGCGCCCGTTCCCTCACGGGAGGGTGGGGCGCTTCAGCGCGACCCGCACCCTCCAGCCCGGCAGCCAGTTCGAGACCACAGGCTGTGTGCTGCCTGCCTGCCACGGACCCTCTGTCCCGGGGAGGTCCTGTGGGCACGCAGCCTGTGGCCGCGGGTCTCTGCCTGGCCTGCCAAAAGGGTGCCCCGTTTGGATGCTGTGTGAGTCAGGGCTGATGGGGGAGAGGGGGACAGAGAGAGGAGAGAGAGACAGAGAGAGAGAGAGAAAGAGAGAGAGACGTGTAGGTGTTGGTGTAAGTCAGAGACAGAGGGAGAGGGTGCCTGTATTGCCTGCGAGGCTTGGTGTGGGGTCCCTCCTTTGCGCTCTGGAGGGCTTCCGCGGCTGTGGCGCGTGGCCGCCGCACGGCCAGGTGGCGCAGAGGGCCCGCGGGTTGGGCTGCGCGAGGCACCGGGCCCTGAGTGGTGGGCAACCGCGCCCTGGCGTCGTCTTCGGGCGGTGGTCGTGGTCGTGGTCGTGGTCACAGTCATTGGGCTCCCTGGGAGACAGGAGCCCGGGAGGGGCGGTGGGAGTGCAGGTGCCGGGAGCTGCTGGTGCGGCGGGCTGCGGGGTTGGGGCGGCCGGCAGGGGAGCGCCCTGGCGGGCGGTGAGTCGCTGGTTTGGGGTTGGAGGGGGCGCGCTGGATGGCGCGGGGCGTGGCCTGTGTCCCGGGGTGGGCCCCGGGGTTGGCGGTGGGGCTGCGGCAGCCGGGGACAGCTGGCCGGCCCGCCCGTGCCCGTGCCCGTGCCCGTGCCCGTGCCCAGGCCCAGGCCCAGGCCCAGGCCCGAGGCGCGGGCGGGCTGGGGCTGCCAGGTGGAGGGGTCGGGCTTCTGCCCCCTGCTGGAGCTGCGTTGGGGGTCGCAGGGGTCCCGGCGTGCGGGCTGGCGGATGGGGGCGTGGCTAGGCAGCCAGCCAAAGGCGAGCAAAAGGGGAGGGTGCCGCGGGGCAAAAGCCTACAGCACCCGGTATTCCCAGGCGGTCTCCCATCCAAGTACTAACCAGGCCCGACCCTGCTTAGCTTCCGAGATCAGACGAGATCGGGCGCGTTCAGGGTGGTATGGCCGTAGACGCCAGAGGCCGCCTCCAGGCCCCTCTTGAGTGCGCGCCCGCACAGCCGCCGCCGCCGCCGCCGCCGCCGCCGCCGCCGCCTCCTCTTCCTGCCCGCTCCCCGCTCTCACTCCCATTCCCATTCCCATTCCCACTCCCGCTCCCGCTCCCGCTGCCGCTTCTCCTCCGCCTCCTCCCTCTTTTCTCTTCTCTTCTCTTCTCCTCCTCCCCCCCCCTCCTCCTCAGCCGCCCTCCGCCTAGCCCTGCACCAGTGCCCGAACTCCAGCCCTCCGCCTGCCCAGCCCAGGACCTGCAGCACCGGGCGCCCAGTCGGCACGCTGCCGCCAAGCCAAGGGGAGCCAACCTCCTCCGGCTGCCGCTGGCCACAGGGAACTCCTACTCTCTCTTTCTAGGCCGGATCCCCTGCCTGCCGCCATCGCCCAGCCACACGCCAGCCGTGCCCGGCAGCCTCCACGCCTGCCCAGGGCTGCGCCCCGCGGCTCGCGGGTCCCGGCACCAGGGGGTTCGGCGCCCCACACCACCGCGGCCCGGGCCTTCCCTCCTACCCGGCCGCCAGCAGCCCCCCCACCGCTGACGCACAGGTCGCCCGCCCTCCCCCGGCACGGCCGCCGCGCCTCCACACACTCCCACGCCGCGAGGACAGCTGAGGGCCTGGGGACCCTTGTCCCCGCTCGGTCACGGGGGCCCAAGTGGGGCAGCAGGTCGGGAAGGAGGGCGGCAGCGCACGGAATCACCCCCGCCGCACGCTCGCGTGGGCACTCACACACACACACACACACACACACACGCCTACACAAGGGGCACACAGTCGCACACCCCGACACCCTTCGTGGCACAGAGGGATTTCCGTCCTCAGCGCCCGTTCCCTCACGGGAGGGTGGGGCGCTTCAGCGCGACCCGCACCCTCCAGCCCGGCAGCCAGTTCGAGACTGTCGCTCCCCCTCTTCATGGAGGAACGACACAGGACCCTGCGCTGTTCTTTCGTCTGCTCGGCCCTCCCCGGGTTTGCTGCTGGTTCTTCCCGGGTTGGCTACCGTCCCTTCCACCTCCGTGGAAGGGCGGTTCCCCCTGCCACATTCCCCACTTCCGCGGGGGAGCGGCACACCGCCGGCCGGCCGGCCGGCTCTCTCGGGGGCTGCACAGGTGTTCCCCTTAGATGTTCCTGGTGCATGTTGTCTCTCTCCTCCTTTATAGTCCTCTTCCGCCAATCCCAACTCGGCTGCCCACACGCCAAGTACGCTACTCTCCTCCAATCAGGAGCAGGATCAGCTCCTGGAGGTCATCACTCAAGTTGGCAAGAGGCAGCTGCATAGAAGCTGTTTTCTCCTCTCCCAGCGCCATATTGTGGGAGAGCAGATGCATAGAATAAGTCTTAATTCCAGTAACTCAGTCCAATCCGAGTTGCTCCCCACAGAGACCACAGGCTGTGTGCTGCCTGCCTGCCACGGACCCTCTGTCCCGGGGAGGTCCTGTGGGCACGCAGCCTGTGGCCGCGGGTCTCTGCCTGGCCTGCCAAAAGGGTGCCCCGTTTGGATGCTGTGTGAGTCAGGGCTGATGGGGGAGAGGGGGACAGAGAGAGGAGAGAGAGACAGAGAGAGAGAGAGAAAGAGAGAGAGACGTGTAGGTGTTGGTGTAAGTCAGAGACAGAGGGAGAGGGTGCCTGTATTGCCTGCGAGGCTTGGTGTGGGGTCCCTCCTTTGCGCTCTGGAGGGCTTCCGCGGCTGTGGCGCGTGGCCGCCGCACGGCCAGGTGGCGCAGAGGGCCCGCGGGTTGGGCTGCGCGAGGCACCGGGCCCTGAGTGGTGGGCAACCGCGCCCTGGCGTCGTCTTCGGGCGGTGGTCGTGGTCGTGGTCGTGGTCACAGTCATTGGGCTCCCTGGGAGACAGGAGCCCGGGAGGGGCGGTGGGAGTGCAGGTGCCGGGAGCTGCTGGTGCGGCGGGCTGCGGGGTTGGGGCGGCCGGCAGGGGAGCGCCCTGGCGGGCGGTGAGTCGCTGGTTTGGGGTTGGAGGGGGCGCGCTGGATGGCGCGGGGCGTGGCCTGTGTCCCGGGGTGGGCCCCGGGGTTGGCGGTGGGGCTGCGGCAGCCGGGGACAGCTGGCCGGCCCGCCCGTGCCCGTGCCCGTGCCCGTGCCCGTGCCCAGGCCCAGGCCCAGGCCCAGGCCCGAGGCGCGGGCGGGCTGGGGCTGCCAGGTGGAGGGGTCGGGCTTCTGCCCCCTGCTGGAGCTGCGTTGGGGGTCGCAGGGGTCCCGGCGTGCGGGCTGGCGGATGGGGGCGTGGCTAGGCAGCCAGCCAAAGGCGAGCAAAAGGGGAGGGTGCCGCGGGGCAAAAGCCTACAGCACCCGGTATTCCCAGGCGGTCTCCCATCCAAGTACTAACCAGGCCCGACCCTGCTTAGCTTCCGAGATCAGACGAGATCGGGCGCGTTCAGGGTGGTATGGCCGTAGACGCCAGAGGCCGCCTCCAGGCCCCTCTTGAGTGCGCGCCCGCACAGCCGCCGCCGCCGCCGCCGCCGCCGCCGCCGCCGCCGCCGCCGCCGCCGCCTCCTCTTCCTGCCCGCTCCCTGCTCTCACTCCCATTCCCATTCCCATTCCCACTCCCGCTCCCGCTCCCGCTGCCGCTTCTCCTCCGCCTCCTCCCTCTTTTCTCTTCTCTTCTCTTCTCCTCCTCCCCCCCCCTCCTCCTCAGCCGCCCTCCGCCTAGCCCTGCACCAGTGCCCGAACTCCAGCCCTCCGCCTGCCCAGCCCAGGACCTGCAGCACCGGGCGCCCAGTCGGCACGCTGCCGCCAAGCCAAGGGGAGCCAACCTCCTCCGGCTGCCGCTGGCCACAGGGAACTCCTACTCTCTCTTTCTAGGCCGGATCCCCTGCCTGCCGCCATCGCCCAGCCACACGCCAGCCGTGCCCGGCAGCCTCCACGCCTGCCCAGGGCTGCGCCCCGCGGCTCGCGGGTCCCGGCACCAGGGGGTTCGGCGCCCCACACCACCGCGGCCCGGGCCTTCCCTCCTACCCGGCCGCCAGCAGCCCCCCCACCGCTGACGCACAGGTCGCCCGCCCTCCCCCGGCACGGCCGCCGCGCCTCCACACACTCCCACGCCGCGAGGACAGCTGAGGGCCTGGGGACCCTTGTCCCCGCTCGGTCACGGGGGCCCAAGTGGGGCAGCAGGTCGGGAAGGAGGGCGGCAGCGCACGGAATCACCCCCGCCGCACGCTCGCGTGGGCACTCACACACACACACACACACACACACACACACACGCCTACACAAGGGGCACACAGTCGCACACCCCGACACCCTTCGTGGCACAGAGGGATTTCCGTCCTCAGCGCCCGTTCCCTCACGGGAGGGTGGGGCGCTTCAGCGCGACCCGCACCCTCCAGCCCGGCAGCCAGTTCGAGACTGTCGCTCCCCCTCTTCATGGAGGAACGACACAGGACCCTGCGCTGTTCTTTCGTCTGCTCGGCCCTCCCCGGGTTTGCTGCTGGTTCTTCCCGGGTTGGCTACCGTCCCTTCCACCTCCGTGGAAGGGCGGTTCCCCCTGCCACATTCCCCACTTCCGCGGGGGAGCGGCACACCGCCGGCCGGCCGGCCGGCTCTCTCGGGGGCTGCACAGGTGTTCCCCTTAGATGTTCCTGGTGCATGTTGTCTCTCTCCTCCTTTATAGTCCTCTTCCGCCAATCCCAACTCGGCTGCCCACACGCCAAGTACGCTGCTCTCCTCCAATCAGGAGCAGGATCAGCTCCTGGAGGTCATCACTCAAGTTGGCAAGAGGCAGCTGCATAGAAGCTGTTTTCTCCTCTCCCAGCGCCATATTGTGGGAGAGCAGATGCATAGAATAAGTCTTAATTCCAGTAACTCAGTCCAATCCGAGTTGCTCCCCACAGAGACCACAGGCTGTGTGCTGCCTGCCTGCCACGGACCCTCTGTCCCGGGGAGGTCCTGTGGGCACGCAGCCTGTGGCCGCGGGTCTCTGCCTGGCCTGCCAAAAGGGTGCCCCGTTTGGATGCTGTGTGAGTCAGGGCTGATGGGGGAGAGGGGGACAGAGAGAGGAGAGAGAGACAGAGAGAGAGAGAGAAAGAGAGAGAGACGTGTAGGTGTTGGTGTAAGTCAGAGACAGAGGGAGAGGGTGCCTGTATTGCCTGCGAGGCTTGGTGTGGGGTCCCTCCTTTGCGCTCTGGAGGGCTTCCGCGGCTGTGGCGCGTGGCCGCCGCACGGCCAGGTGGCGCAGAGGGCCCGCGGGTTGGGCTGCGCGAGGCACCGGGCCCTGAGTGGTGGGCAACCGCGCCCTGGCGTCGTCTTCGGGCGGTGGTCGTGGTCGTGGTCGTGGTCACAGTCATTGGGCTCCCTGGGAGACAGGAGCCCGGGAGGGGCGGTGGGAGTGCAGGTGCCGGGAGCTGCTGGTGCGGCGGGCTGCGGGGTTGGGGCGGCCGGCAGGGGAGCGCCCTGGCGGGCGGTGAGTCGCTGGTTTGGGGTTGGAGGGGGCGCGCTGGATGGCGCGGGGCGTGGCCTGTGTCCCGGGGTGGGCCCCGGGGTTGGCGGTGGGGCTGCGGCAGCCGGGGACAGCTGGCCGGCCCGCCCGTGCCCGTGCCCGTGCCCGTGCCCGTGCCCGTGCCCGTGCCCAGGCCCAGGCCCAGGCCCAGGCCCGAGGCGCGGGCGGGCTGGGGCTGCCAGGTGGAGGGGTCGGGCTTCTGCCCCCTGCTGGAGCTGCGTTGGGGGTCGCAGGGGTCCCGGCGTGCGGGCTGGCGGATGGGGGCGTGGCTAGGCAGCCAGCCAAAGGCGAGCAAAAGGGGAGGGTGCCGCAGGGCAAAAGCCTACAGCACCCGGTATTCCCAGGCGGTCTCCCATCCAAGTACTAACCAGGCCCGACCCTGCTTAGCTTCCGAGATCAGACGAGATCGGGCGCGTTCAGGGTGGTATGGCCGTAGACGCCAGAGGCCGCCTCCAGGCCCCTCTTGAGTGCGCGCCCGCACAGCCGCCGCCGCCGCCGCCGCCGCCGCCGCCTCCTCTTCCTGCCCGCTCCCCGCTCTCACTCCCATTCCCATTCCCATTCCCACTCCCGCTCCCGCTCCCGCTGCCGCTTCTCCTCCGCCTCCTCCCTCTTTTCTCTTCTCTTCTCTTCTCCTCCTCCCCCCCCCTCCTCCTCAGCCGCCCTCCGCCTAGCCCTGCACCAGTGCCCGAACTCCAGCCCTCCGCCTGCCCAGCCCAGGACCTGCAGCACCGGGCGCCCAGTCGGCACGCTGCCGCCAAGCCAAGGGGAGCCAACCTCCTCCGGCTGCCGCTGGCCACAGGGAACTCCTACTCTCTCTTTCTAGGCCGGATCCCCTGCCTGCCGCCATCGCCCAGCCACACGCCAGCCGTGCCCGGCAGCCTCCACGCCTGCCCAGGGCTGCGCCCCGCGGCTCGCGGGTCCCGGCACCAGGGGGTTCGGCGCCCCACACCACCGCGGCCCGGGCCTTCCCTCCTACCCGGCCGCCAGCAGCCCCCCCACCGCTGACGCACAGGTCGCCCGCCCTCCCCCGGCACGGCCGCCGCGCCTCCACACACTCCCACGCCGCGAGGACAGCTGAGGGCCTGGGGACCCTTGTCCCCGCTCGGTCACGGGGGCCCAAGTGGGGCAGCAGGTCGGGAAGGAGGGCGGCAGCGCACGGAATCACCCCCGCCGCACGCTCGCGTGGGCACTCACACACACACACACACACACACACACACACACGCCTACACAAGGGGCACACAGTCGCACACCCCGACACCCTTCGTGGCACAGAGGGATTTCCGTCCTCAGCGCCCGTTCCCTCACGGGAGGGTGGGGCGCTTCAGCGCGACCCGCACCCTCCAGCCCGGCAGCCAGTTCGAGACTGTCGCTCCCCCTCTTCATGGAGGAACGACACAGGACCCTGCGCTGTTCTTTCGTCTGCTCGGCCCTCCCCGGGTTTGCTGCTGGTTCTTCCCGGGTTGGCTACCGTCCCTTCCACCTCCGTGGAAGGGCGGTTCCCCCTGCCACATTCCCCACTTCCGCGGGGGAGCGGCACACCGCCGGCCGGCCGGCCGGCTCTCTCGGGGGCTGCACAGGTGTTCCCCTTAGATGTTCCTGGTGCATGTTGTCTCTCTCCTCCTTTATAGTCCTCTTCCGCCAATCCCAACTCGGCTGCCCACACGCCAAGTACGCTGCTCTCCTCCAATCAGGAGCAGGATCAGCTCCTGGAGGTCATCACTCAAGTTGGCAAGAGGCAGCTGCATAGAAGCTGTTTTCTCCTCTCCCAGCGCCATATTGTGGGAGAGCAGATGCATAGAATAAGTCTTAATTCCAGTAACTCAGTCCAATCCGAGTTGCTCCCCACAGAGACCACAGGCTGTGTGCTGCCTGCCTGCCACGGACCCTCTGTCCCGGGGAGGTCCTGTGGGCACGCAGCCTGTGGCCGCGGGTCTCTGCCTGGCCTGCCAAAAGGGTGCCCCGTTTGGATGCTGTGTGAGTCAGGGCTGATGGGGGAGAGGGGGACAGAGAGAGGAGAGAGAGACAGAGAGAGAGAGAGAAAGAGAGAGAGACGTGTAGGTGTTGGTGTAAGTCAGAGACAGAGGGAGAGGGTGCCTGTATTGCCTGCGAGGCTTGGTGTGGGGTCCCTCCTTTGCGCTCTGGAGGGCTTCCGCGGCTGTGGCGCGTGGCCGCCGCACGGCCAGGTGGCGCAGAGGGCCCGCGGGTTGGGCTGCGCGAGGCACCGGGCCCTGAGTGGTGGGCAACCGCGCCCTGGCGTCGTCTTCGGGCGGTGGTCGTGGTCGTGGTCGTGGTCACAGTCATTGGGCTCCCTGGGAGACAGGAGCCCGGGAGGGGCGGTGGGAGTGCAGGTGCCGGGAGCTGCTGGTGCGGCGGGCTGCGGGGTTGGGGCGGCCGGCAGGGGAGCGCCCTGGCGGGCGGTGAGTCGCTGGTTTGGGGTTGGAGGGGGCGCGCTGGATGGCGCGGGGCGTGGCCTGTGTCCCGGGGTGGGCCCCGGGGTTGGCGGTGGGGCTGCGGCAGCCGGGGACAGCTGGCCGGCCCGCCCGTGCCCGTGCCCGTGCCCGTGCCCGTGCCCGTGCCCAGGCCCAGGCCCAGGCCCAGGCCCGAGGCGCGGGCGGGCTGGGGCTGCCAGGTGGAGGGGTCGGGCTTCTGCCCCCTGCTGGAGCTGCGTTGGGGGTCGCAGGGGTCCCGGCGTGCGGGCTGGCGGATGGGGGCGTGGCTAGGCAGCCAGCCAAAGGCGAGCAAAAGGGGAGGGTGCCGCGGGGCAAAAGCCTACAGCCCCCGGTATTCCCAGGCGGTCTCCCATCCAAGTACTAACCAGGCCCGACCCTGCTTAGCTTCCGAGATCAGACGAGATCGGGCGCGTTCAGGGTGGTATGGCCGTAGACGCCAGAGGCTGCCTCCAGGCCCCTCTTGAGTGCGCGCCCGCACAGCCGCCGCCGCCGCCGCCGCCGCCGCCGCCTCCTCCTCCTCCTGCCCGCTCCCCGCTCTCACTCCCATTCCCATTCCCATTCCCATTCCCGCTCCCGCTCCCGCTCCCGCTGCCGCTTCTCCTCCGCCTCCTCCCTCTTTTCTCTTCTCTTCTCTTCTCCTCCTCCTCCCCCCCCCCTCAGCCGCACTCCGCCTAGCCCTGCACCAGTGCCCGAACTCCAGCCCTCCGCCTGCCCAGCCCAGGACCTGCAGTGCAGCACCGGGCGCCCAGTCGGCACGCTGCCGCCAAGCCAAGGGGAGCCAACCTCCTCCGGCTGCCGCTGGCCACAGGGAACTCCTACTCTCTCTTTCTAGGCCGGATCCCCTGCCTGCCGCCATCGCCCAGCCACACGCCAGCCGTGCCCGGCAGCCTCCACGCCTGCCCAGGGCTGCGCCCCGCGGCTCGCGGGTCCCGGCACCAGGGGGTTCGGCGCCCCACACCACCGCGGCCCGGGCCTTCCCTCCTACCCGGCCGCCAGCAGCCCCCCCACCGCTGACGCACAGGTCGCCCGCCCTCCCCCGGCACGGCCGCCGCGCCTCCACACACTCCCACGCCGCGAGGACAGCTGAGGGCCTGGGGACCCTTGTCCCCGCTCGGTCACGGGGGCCCAAGTGGGGCAGCAGGTCGGGAAGGAGGGCGGCAGCGCACGGAATCACCCCCGCCGCACGCTCGCGTGGGCACTCACACACACACACACACACACACACACACACACGCCTACACAAGGGGCACACAGTCGCACACCCCGACACCCTTCGTGGCACAGAGGGATTTCCGTCCTCAGCGCCCGTTCCCTCACGGGAGGGTGGGGCGCTTCAGCGCGACCCGCACCCTCCAGCCCGGCAGCCAGTTCGAGACTGTCGCTCCCCCTCTTCATGGAGGAACGACACAGGACCCTGCGCTGTTCTTTCGTCTGCTCGGCCCTCCCCGGGTTTGCTGCTGGTTCTTCCCGGGTTGGCTACCGTCCCTTCCACCTCCGTGGAAGGGCGGTTCCCCCTGCCACATTCCCCACTTCCGCGGGGGAGCGGCACACCGCCGGCCGGCCGGCCGGCTCTCTCGGGGGCTGCACAGGTGTTCCCCTTAGATGTTCCTGGTGCATGTTGTCTCTCTCCTCCTTTATAGTCCTCTTCCGCCAATCCCAACTCGGCTGCCCACACGCCAAGTACGCTGCTCTCCTCCAATCAGGAGCAGGATCAGCTCCTGGAGGTCATCACTCAAGTTGGCAAGAGGCAGCTGCATAGAAGCTGTTTTCTCCTCTCCCAGCGCCATATTGTGGGAGAGCAGATGCATAGAATAAGTCTTAATTCCAGTAACTCAGTCCAATCCGAGTTGCTCCCCACAGAGACCACAGGCTGTGTGCTGCCTGCCTGCCACGGACCCTCTGTCCCGGGGAGGTCCTGTGGGCACGCAGCCTGTGGCCGCGGGTCTCTGCCTGGCCTGCCAAAAGGGTGCCCCGTTTGGATGCTGTGTGAGTCAGGGCTGATGGGGGAGAGGGGGACAGAGAGAGGAGAGAGAGACAGAGAGAGAGAGAGAAAGAGAGAGAGACGTGTAGGTGTTGGTGTAAGTCAGAGACAGAGGGAGAGGGTGCCTGTATTGCCTGCGAGGCTTGGTGTGGGGTCCCTCCTTTGCGCTCTGGAGGGCTTCCGCGGCTGTGGCGCGTGGCCGCCGCACGGCCAGGTGGCGCAGAGGGCCCGCGGGTTGGGCTGCGCGAGGCACCGGGCCCTGAGTGGTGGGCAACCGCGCCCTGGCGTCGTCTTCGGGCGGTGGTCGTGGTCGTGGTCGTGGTCACAGTCATTGGGCTCCCTGGGAGACAGGAGCCCGGGAGGGGCGGTGGGAGTGCAGGTGCCGGGAGCTGCTGGTGCGGCGGGCTGCGGGGTTGGGGCGGCCGGCAGGGGAGCGCCCTGGCGGGCGGTGAGTCGCTGGTTTGGGGTTGGAGGGGGCGCGCTGGATGGCGCGGGGCGTGGCCTGTGTCCCGGGGTGGGCCCCGGGGTTGGCGGTGGGGCTGCGGCAGCCGGGGACAGCTGGCCGGCCCGCCCGTGCCCGTGCCCGTGCCCGTGCCCGTGCCCGTGCCCAGGCCCAGGCCCAGGCCCAGGCCCGAGGCGCGGGCGGGCTGGGGCTGCCAGGTGGAGGGGTCGGGCTTCTGCCCCCTGCTGGAGCTGCGTTGGGGGTCGCAGGGGTCCCGGCGTGCGGGCTGGCGGATGGGGGCGTGGCTAGGCAGCCAGCCAAAGGCGAGCAAAAGGGGAGGGTGCCGCGGGGCAAAAGCCTACAGCCCCCGGTATTCCCAGGCGGTCTCCCATCCAAGTACTAACCAGGCCCGACCCTGCTTAGCTTCCGAGATCAGACGAGATCGGGCGCGTTCAGGGTGGTATGGCCGTAGACGCCAGAGGCTGCCTCCAGGCCCCTCTTGAGTGCGCGCCCGCACAGCCGCCGCCGCCGCCGCCGCCGCCGCCGCCTCCTCCTCCTCCTGCCCGCTCCCCGCTCTCACTCCCATTCCCATTCCCATTCCCATTCCCGCTCCCGCTCCCGCTCCCGCTGCCGCTTCTCCTCCGCCTCCTCCCTCTTTTCTCTTCTCTTCTCTTCTCCTCCTCCTCCCCCCCCCCTCAGCCGCACTCCGCCTAGCCCTGCACCAGTGCCCGAACTCCAGCCCTCCGCCTGCCCAGCCCAGGACCTGCAGTGCAGCACCGGGCGCCCAGTCGGCACGCTGCCGCCAAGCCAAGGGGAGCCAACCTCCTCCGGCTGCCGCTGGCCACAGGGAACTCCTACTCTCTCTTTCTAGGCCGGATCCCCTGCCTGCCGCCATCGCCCAGCCACACGCCAGCCGTGCCCGGCAGCCTCCACGCCTGCCCAGGGCTGCGCCCCGCGGCTCGCGGGTCCCGGCACCAGGGGGTTCGGCGCCCCACACCACCGCGGCCCGGGCCTTCCCTCCTACCCGGCCGCCAGCAGCCCCCCCACCGCTGACGCACAGGTCGCCCGCCCTCCCCCGGCACGGCCGCCGCGCCTCCACACACTCCCACGCCGCGAGGACAGCTGAGGGCCTGGGGACCCTTGTCCCCGCTCGGTCACGGGGGCCCAAGTGGGGCAGCAGGTCGGGAAGGAGGGCGGCAGCGCACGGAATCACCCCCGCCGCACGCTCGCGTGGGCACTCACACACACACACACACACACACACACACGCCTACACAAGGGGCACACAGTCGCACACCCCGACACCCTTCGTGGCACAGAGGGATTTCCGTCCTCAGCGCCCGTTCCCTCACGGGAGGGTGGGGCGCTTCAGCGCGACCCGCACCCTCCAGCCCGGCAGCCAGTTCGAGACTGTCGCTCCCCCTCTTCATGGAGGAACGACACAGGACCCTGCGCTGTTCTTTCGTCTGCTCGGCCCTCCCCGGGTTTGCTGCTGGTTCTTCCCGGGTTGGCTACCGTCCCTTCCACCTCCGTGGAAGGGCGGTTCCCCCTGCCACATTCCCCACTTCCGCGGGGGAGCGGCACACCGCCGGCCGGCCGGCCGGCTCTCTCGGGGGCTGCACAGGTGTTCCCCTTAGATGTTCCTGGTGCATGTTGTCTCTCTCCTCCTTTATAGTCCTCTTCCGCCAATCCCAACTCGGCTGCCCACACGCCAAGTACGCTGCTCTCCTCCAATCAGGAGCAGGATCAGCTCCTGGAGGTCATCACTCAAGTTGGCAAGAGGCAGCTGCATAGAAGCTGTTTTCTCCTCTCCCAGCGCCATATTGTGGGAGAGCAGATGCATAGAATAAGTCTTAATTCCAGTAACTCAGTCCAATCCGAGTTGCTCCCCACAGAGACCACAGGCTGTGTGCTGCCTGCCTGCCACGGACCCTCTGTCCCGGGGAGGTCCTGTGGGCACGCAGCCTGTGGCCGCGGGTCTCTGCCTGGCCTGCCAAAAGGGTGCCCCGTTTGGATGCTGTGTGAGTCAGGGCTGATGGGGGAGAGGGGGACAGAGAGAGGAGAGAGAGACAGAGAGAGAGAGAGAAAGAGAGAGAGACGTGTAGGTGTTGGTGTAAGTCAGAGACAGAGGGAGAGGGTGCCTGTATTGCCTGCGAGGCTTGGTGTGGGGTCCCTCCTTTGCGCTCTGGAGGGCTTCCGCGGCTGTGGCGCGTGGCCGCCGCACGGCCAGGTGGCGCAGAGGGCCCGCGGGTTGGGCTGCGCGAGGCACCGGGCCCTGAGTGGTGGGCAACCGCGCCCTGGCGTCGTCTTCGGGCGGTGGTCGTGGTCGTGGTCGTGGTCACAGTCATTGGGCTCCCTGGGAGACAGGAGCCCGGGAGGGGCGGTGGGAGTGCAGGTGCCGGGAGCTGCTGGTGCGGCGGGCTGCGGGGTTGGGGCGGCCGGCAGGGGAGCGCCCTGGCGGGCGGTGAGTCGCTGGTTTGGGGTTGGAGGGGGCGCGCTGGATGGCGCGGGGCGTGGCCTGTGTCCCGGGGTGGGCCCCGGGGTTGGCGGTGGGGCTGCGGCAGCCGGGGACAGCTGGCCGGCCCGCCCGTGCCCGTGCCCGTGCCCGTGCCCGTGCCCGTGCCCGTGCCCGTGCCCAGGCCCAGGCCCAGGCCCAGGCCCGAGGCGCGGGCGGGCTGGGGCTGCCAGGTGGAGGGGTCGGGCTTCTGCCCCCTGCTGGAGCTGCGTTGGGGGTCGCAGGGGTCCCGGCGTGCGGGCTGGCGGATGGGGGCGTGGCTAGGCAGCCAGCCAAAGGCGAGCAAAAGGGGAGGGTGCCGCGGGGCAAAAGCCTACAGCCCCCGGTATTCCCAGGCGGTCTCCCATCCAAGTACTAACCAGGCCCGACCCTGCTTAGCTTCCGAGATCAGACGAGATCGGGCGCGTTCAGGGTGGTATGGCCGTAGACGCCAGAGGCTGCCTCCAGGCCCCTCTTGAGTGCGCGCCCGCACAGCCGCCGCCGCCGCCGCCGCCGCCGCCGCCTCCTCCTCCTCCTGCCCGCTCCCCGCTCTCACTCCCATTCCCATTCCCATTCCCATTCCCGCTCCCGCTCCCGCTCCCGCTGCCGCTTCTCCTCCGCCTCCTCCCTCTTTTCTCTTCTCTTCTCTTCTCCTCCTCCCCCCCCCTCCTCCTCAGCCGCCCTCCGCCTAGCCCTGCACCAGTGCCCGAACTCCAGCCCTCCGCCTGCCCAGCCCAGGACCTGCAGCACCGGGCGCCCAGTCGGCACGCTGCCGCCAAGCCAAGGGGAGCCAACCTCCTCCGGCTGCCGCTGGCCACAGGGAACTCCTACTCTCTCTTTCTAGGCCGGATCCCCTGCCTGCCGCCATCGCCCAGCCACACGCCAGCCGTGCCCGGCAGCCTCCACGCCTGCCCAGGGCTGCGCCCCGCGGCTCGCGGGTCCCGGCACCAGGGGGTTCGGCGCCCCACACCACCGCGGCCCGGGCCTTCCCTCCTACCCGGCCGCCAGCAGCCCCCCCACCGCTGACGCACAGGTCGCCCGCCCTCCCCCGGCACGGCCGCCGCGCCTCCACACACTCCCACGCCGCGAGGACAGCTGAGGGCCTGGGGACCCTTGTCCCCGCTCGGTCACGGGGGCCCAAGTGGGGCAGCAGGTCGGGAAGGAGGGCGGCAGCGCACGGAATCACCCCCGCCGCACGCTCGCGTGGGCACTCACACACACACACACACACACACACACACGCCTACACAAGGGGCACACAGTCGCACACCCCGACACCCTTCGTGGCACAGAGGGATTTCCGTCCTCAGCGCCCGTTCCCTCACGGGAGGGTGGGGCGCTTCAGCGCGACCCGCACCCTCCAGCCCGGCAGCCAGTTCGAGACTGTCGCTCCCCCTCTTCATGGAGGAACGACACAGGACCCTGCGCTGTTCTTTCGTCTGCTCGGCCCTCCCCGGGTTTGCTGCTGGTTCTTCCCGGGTTGGCTACCGTCCCTTCCACCTCCGTGGAAGGGCGGTTCCCCCTGCCACATTCCCCACTTCCGCGGGGGAGCGGCACACCGCCGGCCGGCCGGCCGGCTCTCTCGGGGGCTGCACAGGTGTTCCCCTTAGATGTTCCTGGTGCATGTTGTCTCTCTCCTCCTTTATAGTCCTCTTCCGCCAATCCCAACTCGGCTGCCCACACGCCAAGTACGCTGCTCTCCTCCAATCAGGAGCAGGATCAGCTCCTGGAGGTCATCACTCAAGTTGGCAAGAGGCAGCTGCATAGAAGCTGTTTTCTCCTCTCCCAGCGCCATATTGTGGGAGAGCAGATGCATAGAATAAGTCTTAATTCCAGTAACTCAGTCCAATCCGAGTTGCTCCCCACAGAGACCACAGGCTGTGTGCTGCCTGCCTGCCACGGACCCTCTGTCCCGGGGAGGTCCTGTGGGCACGCAGCCTGTGGCCGCGGGTCTCTGCCTGGCCTGCCAAAAGGGTGCCCCGTTTGGATGCTGTGTGAGTCAGGGCTGATGGGGGAGAGGGGGACAGAGAGAGGAGAGAGAGACAGAGAGAGAGAGAGAAAGAGAGAGAGACGTGTAGGTGTTGGTGTAAGTCAGAGACAGAGGGAGAGGGTGCCTGTATTGCCTGCGAGGCTTGGTGTGGGGTCCCTCCTTTGCGCTCTGGAGGGCTTCCGCGGCTGTGGCGCGTGGCCGCCGCACGGCCAGGTGGCGCAGAGGGCCCGCGGGTTGGGCTGCGCGAGGCACCGGGCCCTGAGTGGTGGGCAACCGCGCCCTGGCGTCGTCTTCGGGCGGTGGTCGTGGTCGTGGTCGTGGTCACAGTCATTGGGCTCCCTGGGAGACAGGAGCCCGGGAGGGGCGGTGGGAGTGCAGGTGCCGGGAGCTGCTGGTGCGGCGGGCTGCGGGGTTGGGGCGGCCGGCAGGGGAGCGCCCTGGCGGGCGGTGAGTCGCTGGTTTGGGGTTGGAGGGGGCGCGCTGGATGGCGCGGGGCGTGGCCTGTGTCCCGGGGTGGGCCCCGGGGTTGGCGGTGGGGCTGCGGCAGCCGGGGACAGCTGGCCGGCCCGCCCGTGCCCGTGCCCGTGCCCGTGCCCGTGCCCGTGCCCGTGCCCAGGCCCAGGCCCAGGCCCAGGCCCGAGGCGCGGGCGGGCTGGGGCTGCCAGGTGGAGGGGTCGGGCTTCTGCCCCCTGCTGGAGCTGCGTTGGGGGTCGCAGGGGTCCCGGCGTGCGGGCTGGCGGATGGGGGCGTGGCTAGGCAGCCAGCCAAAGGCGAGCAAAAGGGGAGGGTGCCGCGGGGCAAAAGCCTACAGCCCCCGGTATTCCCAGGCGGTCTCCCATCCAAGTACTAACCAGGCCCGACCCTGCTTAGCTTCCGAGATCAGACGAGATCGGGCGCGTTCAGGGTGGTATGGCCGTAGACGCCAGAGGCTGCCTCCAGGCCCCTCTTGAGTGCGCGCCCGCACAGCCGCCGCCGCCGCCGCCGCCGCCGCCTCCTCCTCCTCCTCCTGCCCGCTCCCCGCTCTCACTCCCATTCCCATTCCCATTCCCATTCCCGCTCCCGCTCCCGCTCCCGCTGCCGCTTCTCCTCCGCCTCCTCCCTCTTTTCTCTTCTCTTCTCTTCTCCTCCTCCTCCCCCCCCCCTCAGCCGCACTCCGCCTAGCCCTGCACCAGTGCCCGAACTCCAGCCCTCCGCCTGCCCAGCCCAGGACCTGCAGTGCAGCACCGGGCGCCCAGTCGGCACGCTGCCGCCAAGCCAAGGGGAGCCAACCTCCTCCTGCTGCCGCTGGCCACAGGGAACTCCTACTCTCTCTTTCTAGGCCGGATCCCCTGCCTGCCGCCATCGCCCAGCCACACGCCAGCCGTGCCCGGCAGCCTCCACGCCTGCCCAGGGCTGCGCCCCGCGGCTCGCGGGTCCCGGCACCAGGGGGTTCGGCGCCCCACACCACCGCGGCCCGGGCCTTCCCTCCTACCCGGCCGCCAGCAGCCCCCCCACCGCTGACGCACAGGTCGCCCGCCCTCCCCCGGCACGGCCGCCGCGCCTCCACACACTCCCACGCCGCGAGGACAGCTGAGGGCCTGGGGACCCTTGTCCCCGCTCGGTCACGGGGGCCCAAGTGGGGCAGCAGGTCGGGAAGGAGGGCGGCAGCGCACGGAATCACCCCCGCCGCACGCTCGCGTGGGCACTCACACACACACACACACACACACACACACACACGCCTACACAAGGGGCACACAGTCGCACACCCCGACACCCTTCGTGGCACAGAGGGATTTCCGTCCTCAGCGCCCGTTCCCTCACGGGAGGGTGGGGCGCTTCAGCGCGACCCGCACCCTCCAGCCCGGCAGCCAGTTCGAGACTGTCGCTCCCCCTCTTCATGGAGGAACGACACAGGACCCTGCGCTGTTCTTTCGTCTGCTCGGCCCTCCCCGGGTTTGCTGCTGGTTCTTCCCGGGTTGGCTACCGTCCCTTCCACCTCCGTGGAAGGGCGGTTCCCCCTGCCACATTCCCCACTTCCGCGGGGGAGCGGCACACCGCCGGCCGGCCGGCTCTCTCGGGGGCTGCACAGGTGTTCCCCTTAGATGTTCCTGGTGCATGTTGTCTCTCTCCTCCTTTATAGTCCTCTTCCGCCAATCCCAACTCGGCTGCCCACACGCCAAGTACGCTGCTCTCCTCCAATCAGGAGCAGGATCAGCTCCTGGAGGTCATCACTCAAGTTGGCAAGAGGCAGCTGCATAGAAGCTGTTTTCTCCTCTCCCAGCGCCATATTGTGGGAGAGCAGATGCATAGAATAAGTCTTAATTCCAGTAACTCAGTCCAATCCGAGTTGCTCCCCACAGAGACCACAGGCTGTGTGCTGCCTGCCTGCCACGGACCCTCTGTCCCGGGGAGGTCCTGTGGGCACGCAGCCTGTGGCCGCGGGTCTCTGCCTGGCCTGCCAAAAGGGTGCCCCGTTTGGATGCTGTGTGAGTCAGGGCTGATGGGGGAGAGGGGGACAGAGAGAGGAGAGAGAGACAGAGAGAGAGAGAGAAAGAGAGAGAGACGTGTAGGTGTTGGTGTAAGTCAGAGACAGAGGGAGAGGGTGCCTGTATTGCCTGCGAGGCTTGGTGTGGGGTCCCTCCTTTGCGCTCTGGAGGGCTTCCGCGGCTGTGGCGCGTGGCCGCCGCACAGCCAGGTGGCGCAGAGGGCCCGCGGGTTGGGCTGCGCGAGGCACCGGGCCCTGAGTGGTGGGCAACCGCGCCCTGGCGTCGTCTTCGGGCGGTGGTCGTGGTCGTGGTCGTGGTCACAGTCATTGGGCTCCCTGGGAGACAGGAGCCCGGGAGGGGCGGTGGGAGTGCAGGTGCCGGGAGCTGCTGGTGCGGCGGGCTGCGGGGTTGGGGCGGCCGGCAGGGGAGCGCCCTGGCGGGCGGTGAGTCGCTGGTTTGGGGTTGGAGGGGGCGCGCTGGATGGCGCGGGGCGTGGCCTGTGTCCCGGGGTGGGCCCCGGGGTTGGCGGTGGGGCTGCGGCAGCCGGGGACAGCTGGCCGGCCCGCCCGTGCCCGTGCCCGTGCCCGTGCCCGTGCCCGTGCCCGTGCCCAGGCCCAGGCCCAGGCCCAGGCCCGAGGCGCGGGCGGGCTGGGGCTGCCAGGTGGAGGGGTCGGGCTTCTGCCCCCTGCTGGAGCTGCGTTGGGGGTCGCAGGGGTCCCGGCGTGCGGGCTGGCGGATGGGGGCGTGGCTAGGCAGCCAGCCAAAGGCGAGCAAAAGGGGAGGGTGCCGCGGGGCAAAAGCCTACAGCCCCCGGTATTCCCAGGCGGTCTCCCATCCAAGTACTAACCAGGCCCGACCCTGCTTAGCTTCCGAGATCAGACGAGATCGGGCGCGTTCAGGGTGGTATGGCCGTAGACGCCAGAGGCTGCCTCCAGGCCCCTCTTGAGTGCGCGCCCGCACAGCCGCCGCCGCCGCCGCCGCCGCCGCCGCCTCCTCCTCCTCCTCCTGCCCGCTCCCCGCTCTCACTCCCATTCCCATTCCCATTCCCATTCCCGCTCCCGCTCCCGCTCCCGCTGCCGCTTCTCCTCCGCCTCCTCCCTCTTTTCTCTTCTCTTCTCTTCTCCTCCTCCTCCCCCCCCCCTCAGCCGCACTCCGCCTAGCCCTGCACCAGTGCCCGAACTCCAGCCCTCCGCCTGCCCAGCCCAGGACCTGCAGCACCGGGCGCCCAGTCGGCACGCTGCCGCCAAGCCAAGGGGAGCCAACCTCCTCCGGCTGCCGCTGGCCACAGGGAACTCCTACTCTCTCTTTCTAGGCCGGATCCCCTGCCTGCCGCCATCGCCCAGCCACACGCCAGCCGTGCCCGGCAGCCTCCACGCCTGCCCAGGGCTGCGCCCCGCGGCTCGCGGGTCCCGGCACCAGGGGGTTCGGCGCCCCACACCACCGCGGCCCGGGCCTTCCCTCCTACCCGGCCGCCAGCAGCCCCCCCACCGCTGACGCACAGGTCGCCCGCCCTCCCCCGGCACGGCCGCCGCGCCTCCACACACTCCCACGCCGCGAGGACAGCTGAGGGCCTGGGGACCCTTGTCCCCGCTCGGTCACGGGGGCCCAAGTGGGGCAGCAGGTCGGGAAGGAGGGCGGCAGCGCACGGAATCACCCCCGCCGCACGCTCGCGTGGGCACTCACACACACACACACACACACACACACACACACGCCTACACAAGGGGCACACAGTCGCACACCCCGACACCCTTCGTGGCACAGAGGGATTTCCGTCCTCAGCGCCCGTTCCCTCACGGGAGGGTGGGGCGCTTCAGCGCGACCCGCACCCTCCAGCCCGGCAGCCAGTTCGAGACTGTCGCTCCCCCTCTTCATGGAGGAACGACACAGGACCCTGCGCTGTTCTTTCGTCTGCTCGGCCCTCCCCGGGTTTGCTGCTGGTTCTTCCCGGGTTGGCTACCGTCCCTTCCACCTCCGTGGAAGGGCGGTTCCCCCTGCCACATTCCCCACTTCCGCGGGGGAGCGGCACACCGCCGGCCGGCCGGCTCTCTCGGGGGCTGCACAGGTGTTCCCCTTAGATGTTCCTGGTGCATGTTGTCTCTCTCCTCCTTTATAGTCCTCTTCCGCCAATCCCAACTCGGCTGCCCACACGCCAAGTACGCTGCTCTCCTCCAATCAGGAGCAGGATCAGCTCCTGGAGGTCATCACTCAAGTTGGCAAGAGGCAGCTGCATAGAAGCTGTTTTCTCCTCTCCCAGCGCCATATTGTGGGAGAGCAGATGCATAGAATAAGTCTTAATTCCAGTAACTCAGTCCAATCCGAGTTGCTCCCCACAGAGACCACAGGCTGTGTGCTGCCTGCCTGCCACGGACCCTCTGTCCCGGGGAGGTCCTGTGGGCACGCAGCCTGTGGCCGCGGGTCTCTGCCTGGCCTGCCAAAAGGGTGCCCCGTTTGGATGCTGTGTGAGTCAGGGCTGATGGGGGAGAGGGGGACAGAGAGAGGAGAGAGAGACAGAGAGAGAGAGAGAAAGAGAGAGAGACGTGTAGGTGTTGGTGTAAGTCAGAGACAGAGGGAGAGGGTGCCTGTATTGCCTGCGAGGCTTGGTGTGGGGTCCCTCCTTTGCGCTCTGGAGGGCTTCCGCGGCTGTGGCGCGTGGCCGCCGCACGGCCAGGTGGCGCAGAGGGCCCGCGGGTTGGGCTGCGCGAGGCACCGGGCCCTGAGTGGTGGGCAACCGCGCCCTGGCGTCGTCTTCGGGCGGTGGTCGTGGTCGTGGTCGTGGTCACAGTCATTGGGCTCCCTGGGAGACAGGAGCCCGGGAGGGGCGGTGGGAGTGCAGGTGCCGGGAGCTGCTGGTGCGGCGGGCTGCGGGGTTGGGGCGGCCGGCAGGGGAGCGCCCTGGCGGGCGGTGAGTCGCTGGTTTGGGGTTGGAGGGGGCGCGCTGGATGGCGCGGGGCGTGGCCTGTGTCCCGGGGTGGGCCCCGGGGTTGGCGGTGGGGCTGCGGCAGCCGGGGACAGCTGGCCGGCCCGCCCGTGCCCGTGCCCGTGCCCGTGCCCGTGCCCAGGCCCAGGCCCGAGGCGCGGGCGGGCTGGGGCTGCCAGGTGGAGGGGTCGGGCTTCTGCCCCCTGCTGGAGCTGCGTTGGGGGTCGCAGGGGTCCCGGCGTGCGGGCTGGCGGATGGGGGCGTGGCTAGGCAGCCAGCCAAAGGCGAGCAAAAGGGGAGGGTGCCGCGGGGCAAAAGCCTACAGCCCCCGGTATTCCCAGGCGGTCTCCCATCCAAGTACTAACCAGGCCCGACCCTGCTTAGCTTCCGAGATCAGACGAGATCGGGCGCGTTCAGGGTGGTATGGCCGTAGACGCCAGAGGCCGCCTCCAGGCCCCTCTTGAGTGCGCGCCCGCACAGCCGCCGCCGCCGCCGCCGCCGCCGCCTCCTCCTCCTGCCCGCTCCCCGCTCTCACTCCCATTCCCATTCCCATTCCCACTCCCGCTCCCGCTCCCGCTGCCGCTTCTCCTCCGCCTCCTCCCTCTTTTCTCTTCTCTTCTCTTCTCCTCCTCCCCCCCTCCTCAGCCGCCCTCCGCCTAGCCCTGCACCAGTGCCCGAACTCCAGCCCTCCGCCTGCCCAGCCCAGGACCTGCAGCACCGGGCGCCCAGTCGGCACGCTGCCGCCAAGCCAAGGGGAGCCAACCTCCTCCGGCTGCCGCTGGCCACAGGGAACTCCTACTCTCTCTTTCTAGGCCGGATCCCCTGCCTGCCGCCATCGCCCAGCCACACGCCAGCCGTGCCCGGCAGCCTCCACGCCTGCCCAGGGCTGCGCCCCGCGGCTCGCGGGTCCCGGCACCAGGGGGTTCGGCGCCCCACACCACCGCGGCCCGGGCCTTCCCTCCTACCCGGCCGCCAGCAGCCCCCCCACCGCTGACGCACAGGTCGCCCGCCCTCCCCCGGCACGGCCGCCGCGCCTCCACACACTCCCACGCCGCGAGGACAGCTGAGGGCCTGGGGACCCTTGTCCCCGCTCGGTCACGGGGGCCCAAGTGGGGCAGCAGGTCGGGAAGGAGGGCGGCAGCGCACGGAATCACCCCCGCCGCACGCTCGCGTGGGCACTCACACACACACACACACACACACACACACACACGCCTACACAAGGGGCACACAGTCGCACACCCCGACACCCTTCGTGGCACAGAGGGATTTCCGTCCTCAGCGCCCGTTCCCTCACGGGAGGGTGGGGCGCTTCAGCGCGACCCGCACCCTCCAGCCCGGCAGCCAGTTCGAGACTGTCGCTCCCCCTCTTCATGGAGGAACGACACAGGACCCTGCGCTGTTCTTTCGTCTGCTCGGCCCTCCCCGGGTTTGCTGCTGGTTCTTCCCGGGTTGGCTACCGTCCCTTCCACCTCCGTGGAAGGGCGGTTCCCCCTGCCACATTCCCCACTTCCGCGGGGGAGCGGCACACCGCCGGCCGGCCGGCCGGCTCTCTCGGGGGCTGCACAGGTGTTCCCCTTAGATGTTCCTGGTGCATGTTGTCTCTCTCCTCCTTTATAGTCCTCTTCCGCCAATCCCAACTCGGCTGCCCACACGCCAAGTACGCTGCTCTCCTCCAATCAGGAGCAGGATCAGCTCCTGGAGGTCATCACTCAAGTTGGCAAGAGGCAGCTGCATAGAAGCTGTTTTCTCCTCTCCCAGCGCCATATTGTGGGAGAGCAGATGCATAGAATAAGTCTTAATTCCAGTAACTCAGTCCAATCCGAGTTGCTCCCCACAGAGACCACAGGCTGTGTGCTGCCTGCCTGCCACGGACCCTCTGTCCCGGGGAGGTCCTGTGGGCACGCAGCCTGTGGCCGCGGGTCTCTGCCTGGCCTGCCAAAAGGGTGCCCCGTTTGGATGCTGTGTGAGTCAGGGCTGATGGGGGAGAGGGGGACAGAGAGAGGAGAGAGAGACAGAGAGAGAGAGAGAAAGAGAGAGAGACGTGTAGGTGTTGGTGTAAGTCAGAGACAGAGGGAGAGGGTGCCTGTATTGCCTGCGAGGCTTGGTGTGGGGTCCCTCCTTTGCGCTCTGGAGGGCTTCCGCGGCTGTGGCGCGTGGCCGCCGCACGGCCAGGTGGCGCAGAGGGCCCGCGGGTTGGGCTGCGCGAGGCACCGGGCCCTGAGTGGTGGGCAACTGCGCCCTGGCGTCGTCTTCGGGCGGTGGTCGTGGTCGTGGTCACAGTCATTGGGCTCCCTGGGAGACAGGAGCCCGGGAGGGGCGGTGGGAGTGCAGGTGCCGGGAGCTGCTGGTGCGGCGGGCTGCGGGGTTGGGGCGGCCGGCAGGGGAGCGCCCTGGCGGGCGGTGAGTCGCTGGTTTGGGGTTGGAGGGGGCGCGCTGGGATGGCGCGGGGCGTGGCCTGTGTCCCGGGGTGGGCCCCGGGGTTGGCAGTGGGGCTGCGGCAGCCGGGGACAGCTGGCCGGCCCGCCCGTGCCCGTGCCCGTGCCCAGGCCCAGGCCCAGGCCCAGGCCCAGGCCCGGGCCCAGGCCCAGGCCCAGGCCCGAGGCGCGGGCGGGCTGGGGCTGCCAGGTGGAGGGGTCGGGCTTCTGCCCCCTGCTGGAGCTGCGTTGGGGGTCGCAGGGGTCCCGGCGTGCGGGCTGGCGGATGGGGGCGTGGCTAGGCAGCCAGCCAAAGGCGAGCAAAAGGGGAGGGTGCCGCGGGGCAAAAGCCTACAGCCCCCGGTATTCCCAGGCGGTCTCCCATCCAAGTACTAACCAGGCCCGACCCTGCTTAGCTTCCGAGATCAGACGAGATCGGGCGCGTTCAGGGTGGTATGGCCGTAGACGCCAGAGGCCGCCTCCAGGCCCCTCTTGAGTGCGCGCCCGCACAGCCGCCGCCGCCGCCGCCGCCGCCTCCTCCTCCTCCTGCCCGCTCCCCGCTCTCACTCCCATTCCCATTCCCATTCCCACTCCCGCTCCCGCTCCCGCTGCCGCTTCTCCTCCGCCTCCTCCCTCTTTTCTCTTCTCTTCTCTTCTCCTCCTCCCCCCCCTCCTCAGCCGCCCTCCGCCTAGCCCTGCACCAGTGCCCGAACTCCAGCCCTCCGCCTGCCCAGCCCAGGACCTGCAGCACCGGGCGCCCAGTCGGCACGCTGCCGCCAAGCCAAGGGGAGCCAACCTCCTCCGGCTGCCGCTGGCCACAGGGAACTCCTACTCTCTCTTTCTAGGCCGGATCCCCTGCCTGCCGCCATCGCCCAGCCACACGCCAGCCGTGCCCGGCAGCCTCCACGCCTGCCCAGGGCTGCGCCCCGCGGCTCGCGGGTCCCGGCACCAGGGGGTTCGGCGCCCCACACCACCGCGGCCCGGGCCTTCCCTCCTACCCGGCCGCCAGCAGCCCCCCCACCGCTGACGCACAGGTCGCCCGCCCTCCCCCGGCACGGCCGCCGCGCCTCCACACACTCCCACGCCGCGAGGACAGCTGAGGGCCTGGGGACCCTTGTCCCCGCTCGGTCACGGGGGCCCAAGTGGGGCAGCAGGTCGGGAAGGAGGGCGGCAGCGCACGGAATCACCCCTGCCGCACGCTCGCGTGGGCACTCACACACACACACACACACACACACACACACGCCTACACAAGGGGCACACAGTCGCACACCCCGACACCCTTCGTGGCACAGAGGGATTTCCGTCCTCAGCGCCCGTTCCCTCACGGGAGGGTGGGGCGCTTCAGCGCGACCCGCACCCTCCAGCCCGGCAGCCAGTTCGAGACTGTCGCTCCCCCTCTTCATGGAGGAACGACACAGGACCCTGCGCTGTTCTTTCGTCTGCTCGGCCCTCCCCGGGTTTGCTGCTGGTTCTTCCCGGGTTGGCTACCGTCCCTTCCACCTCCGTGGAAGGGCGGTTCCCCCTGCCACATTCCCCACTTCCGCGGGGGAGCGGCACACCGCCGGCCGGCCGGCCGGCTCTCTCGGGGGCTGCACAGGTGTTCCCCTTAGATGTTCCTGGTGCATGTTGTCTCTCTCCTCCTTTATAGTCCTCTTCCGCCAATCCCAACTCGGCTGCCCACACGCCAAGTACGCTGCTCTCCTCCAATCAGGAGCAGGATCAGCTCCTGGAGGTCATCACTCAAGTTGGCAAGAGGCAGCTGCATAGAAGCTGTTTTCTCCTCTCCCAGCGCCATATTGTGGGAGAGCAGATGCATAGAATAAGTCTTAATTCCAGTAACTCAGTCCAATCCGAGTTGCTCCCCACAGAGACCACAGGCTGTGTGCTGCCTGCCTGCCACGGACCCTCTGTCCCGGGGAGGTCCTGTGGGCACGCAGCCTGTGGCCGCGGGTCTCTGCCTGGCCTGCCAAAAGGGTGCCCCGTTTGGATGCTGTGTGAGTCAGGGCTGATGGGGGAGAGGGGGACAGAGAGAGGAGAGAGAGACAGAGAGAGAGAGAGAAAGAGAGAGAGACGTGTAGGTGTTGGTGTAAGTCAGAGACAGAGGGAGAGGGTGCCTGTATTGCCTGCGAGGCTTGGTGTGGGGTCCCTCCTTTGCGCTCTGGAGGGCTTCCGCGGCTGTGGCGCGTGGCCGCCGCACGGCCAGGTGGCGCAGAGGGCCCGCGGGTTGGGCTGCGCGAGGCACCGGGCCCTGAGTGGTGGGCAACCGCGCCCTGGCGTCGTCTTCGGGCGGTGGTCGTGGTCGTGGTCGTGGTCACAGTCATTGGGCTCCCTGGGAGACAGGAGCCCGGGAGGGGCGGTGGGAGTGCAGGTGCCGGGAGCTGCTGGTGCGGCGGGCTGCGGGGTTGGGGCGGCCGGCAGGGGAGCGCCCTGGCGGGCGGTGAGTCGCTGGTTTGGGGTTGGAGGGGGCGCGCTGGATGGCGCGGGGCGTGGCCTGTGTCCCGGGGTGGGCCCCGGGGTTGGCGGTGGGGCTGCGGCAGCCGGGGACAGCTGGCCGGCCCGCCCGTGCCCGTGCCCGTGCCCGTGCCCGTGCCCAGGCCCAGGCCCAGGCCCAGGCCCGAGGCGCGGGCGGGCTGGGGCTGCCAGGTGGAGGGGTCGGGCTTCTGCCCCCTGCTGGAGCTGCGTTGGGGGTCGCAGGGGTCCCGGCGTGCGGGCTGGCGGATGGGGGCGTGGCTAGGCAGCCAGCCAAAGGCGAGCAAAAGGGGAGGGTGCCGCGGGGCAAAAGCCTACAGCCCCCGGTATTCCCAGGCGGTCTCCCATCCAAGTACTAACCAGGCCCGACCCTGCTTAGCTTCCGAGATCAGACGAGATCGGGCGCGTTCAGGGTGGTATGGCCGTAGACGCCAGAGGCCGCCTCCAGGCCCCTCTTGAGTGCGCGCCCGCACAGCCGCCGCCGCCGCCGCCGCCGCCGCCGCCTCCTCCTCCTGCCCGCTCCCCGCTCTCACTCCCATTCCCATTCCCATTCCCACTCCCGCTCCCGCTCCCGCTGCCGCTTCTCCTCCGCCTCCTCCCTCTTTTCTCTTCTCTTCTCTTCACCTCCACCCCCCCCTCCTCAGCCGCCCTCCGCCTAGCCCTGCACCAGTGCCCGAACTCCAGCCCTCCGCCTGCCCAGCCCAGGACCTGCAGTGCAGCACCGGGCGCCCAGTCGGCACGCTGCCGCCAAGCCAAGGGGAGCCAACCTCCTCCGGCTGCCGCTGGCCACAGGGAACTCCTACTCTCTCTTTCTAGGCCGGATCCCCTGCCTGCCGCCATCGCCCAGCCACACGCCAGCCGTGCCCGGCAGCCTCCACGCCTGCCCAGGGCTGCGCCCCGCGGCTCGCGGGTCCCGGCACCAGGGGGTTCGGCGCCCCACACCACCGCGGCCCGGGCCTTCCCTCCTACCCGGCCGCCAGCAGCCCCCCCACCGCTGACGCACAGGTCGCCCGCCCTCCCCCGGCACGGCCGCCGCGCCTCCACACACTCCCACGCCGCGAGGACAGCTGAGGGCCTGGGGACCCTTGTCCCCGCTCGGTCACGGGGGCCCAAGTGGGGCAGCAGGTCGGGAAGGAGGGCGGCAGCGCACGGAATCACCCCCGCCGCACGCTCGCGTGGGCACTCACACACACACACACACACACACACACGCCTACACAAGGGGCACACAGTCGCACACCCCGACACCCTTCGTGGCACAGAGGGATTTCCGTCCTCAGCGCCCGTTCCCTCACGGGAGGGTGGGGCGCTTCAGCGCGACCCGCACCCTCCAGCCCGGCAGCCAGTTCGAGACCACAGGCTGTGTGCTGCCTGCCTGCCACGGACCCTCTGTCCCGGGGAGGTCCTGTGGGCACGCAGCCTGTGGCCGCGGGTCTCTGCCTGGCCTGCCAAAAGGGTGCCCCGTTTGGATGCTGTGTGAGTCAGGGCTGATGGGGGAGAGGGGGACAGAGAGAGGAGAGAGAGACAGAGAGAGAGAGAGAAAGAGAGAGAGACGTGTAGGTGTTGGTGTAAGTCAGAGACAGAGGGAGAGGGTGCCTGTATTGCCTGCGAGGCTTGGTGTGGGGTCCCTCCTTTGCGCTCTGGAGGGCTTCCGCGGCTGTGGCGCGTGGCCGCCGCACGGCCAGGTGGCGCAGAGGGCCCGCGGGTTGGGCTGCGCGAGGCACCGGGCCCTGAGTGGTGGGCAACCGCGCCCTGGCGTCGTCTTCGGGCGGTGGTCGTGGTCGTGGTCGTGGTCACAGTCATTGGGCTCCCTGGGAGACAGGAGCCCGGGAGGGGCGGTGGGAGTGCAGGTGCCGGGAGCTGCTGGTGCGGCGGGCTGCGGGGTTGGGGCGGCCGGCAGGGGAGCGCCCTGGCGGGCGGTGAGTCGCTGGTTTGGGGTTGGAGGGGGCGCGCTGGATGGCGCGGGGCGTGGCCTGTGTCCCGGGGTGGGCCCCGGGGTTGGCGGTGGGGCTGCGGCAGCCGGGGACAGCTGGCCGGCCCGCCCGTGCCCGTGCCCGTGCCCGTGCCCGTGCCCGTGCCCAGGCCCAGGCCCAGGCCCAGGCCCAGGCCCGAGGCGCGGGCGGGCTGGGGCTGCCAGGTGGAGGGGTCGGGCTTCTGCCCCCTGCTGGAGCTGCGTTGGGGGTCGCAGGGGTCCCGGCTGGCGGATGGGGGCGTGGCTAGGCAGCCAGCCAAAGGCGAGCAAAAGGGGAGGGTGCCGCGGGGCAAAAGCCTACAGCCCCCGGTATTCCCAGGCGGTCTCCCATCCAAGTACTAACCAGGCCCGACCCTGCTTAGCTTCCGAGATCAGACGAGATCGGGCGCGTTCAGGGTGGTATGGCCGTAGACGCCAGAGGCCGCCTCCAGGCCCCTCTTGAGTGCGCGCCCGCACAGCCGCCGCCGCCGCCGCCGCCGCCTCCTCCTCCTCCTGCCCGCTCCCCGCTCTCACTCCCATTCCCATTCCCATTCCCACTCCCGCTCCCGCTCCCGCTGCCGCTTCTCCTCCGCCTCCTCCCTCTTTTCTCTTCTCTTCTCTTCTCCTCCTCCCCCCCCTCCTCAGCCGCCCTCCGCCTAGCCCTGCACCAGTGCCCGAACTCCAGCCCTCCGCCTGCCCAGCCCAGGACCTGCAGCACCGGGCGCCCAGTCGGCACGCTGCCGCCAAGCCAAGGGGAGCCAACCTCCTCCGGCTGCCGCTGGCCACAGGGAACTCCTACTCTCTCTTTCTAGGCCGGATCCCCTGCCTGCCGCCATCGCCCAGCCACACGCCAGCCGTGCCCGGCAGCCTCCACGCCTGCCCAGGGCTGCGCCCCGCGGCTCGCGGGTCCCGGCACCAGGGGGTTCGGCGCCCCACACCACCGCGGCCCGGGCCTTCCCTCCTACCCGGCCGCCAGCAGCCCCCCCACCGCTGACGCACAGGTCGCCCGCCCTCCCCCGGCACGGCCGCCGCGCCTCCACACACTCCCACGCCGCGAGGACAGCTGAGGGCCTGGGGACCCTTGTCCCCGCTCGGTCACGGGGGCTCAAGTGGGGCAGCAGGTCGGGAAGGAGGGCGGCAGCGCACGGAATCACCCCCGCCGCACGCTCGCGTGGGCACTCACACACACACACACACACACACACACACACACACGCCTACACAAGGGGCACACAGTCGCACACCCCGACACCCTTCGTGGCACAGAGGGATTTCCGTCCTCAGCGCCCGTTCCCTCACGGGAGGGTGGGGCGCTTCAGCGCGACCCGCACCCTCCAGCCCGGCAGCCAGTTCGAGACTGTCGCTCCCCCTCTTCATGGAGGAACGACACAGGACCCTGCGCTGTTCTTTCGTCTGCTCGGCCCTCCCCGGGTTTGCTGCTGGTTCTTCCCGGGTTGGCTACCGTCCCTTCCACCTCCGTGGAAGGGCGGTTCCCCCTGCCACATTCCCCACTTCCGCGGGGGAGCGGCACACCGCCGGCCGGCCGGCCGGCTCTCTCGGGGGCTGCACAGGTGTTCCCCTTAGATGTTCCTGGTGCATGTTGTCTCTCTCCTCCTTTATAGTCCTCTTCCGCCAATCCCAACTCGGCTGCCCACACGCCAAGTACGCTGCTCTCCTCCAATCAGGAGCAGGATCAGCTCCTGGAGGTCATCACTCAAGTTGGCAAGAGGCAGCTGCATAGAAGCTGTTTTCTCCTCTCCCAGCGCCATATTGTGGGAGAGCAGATGCATAGAATAAGTCTTAATTCCAGTAACTCAGTCCAATCCGAGTTGCTCCCCACAGAGACCACAGGCTGTGTGCTGCCTGCCTGCCACGGACCCTCTGTCCCGGGGAGGTCCTGTGGGCACGCAGCCTGTGGCCGCGGGTCTCTGCCTGGCCTGCCAAAAGGGTGCCCCGTTTGGATGCTGTGTGAGTCAGGGCTGATGGGGGAGAGGGGGACAGAGAGAGGAGAGAGAGACAGAGAGAGAGAGAGAAAGAGAGAGAGACGTGTAGGTGTTGGTGTAAGTCAGAGACAGAGGGAGAGGGTGCCTGTATTGCCTGCGAGGCTTGGTGTGGGGTCCCTCCTTTGCGCTCTGGAGGGCTTCCGCGGCTGTGGCGCGTGGCCGCCGCACGGCCAGGTGGCGCAGAGGGCCCGCGGGTTGGGCTGCGCGAGGCACCGGGCCCTGAGTGGTGGGCAACCGCGCCCTGGCGTCGTCTTCGGGCGGTGGTCGTGGTCGTGGTCGTGGTCACAGTCATTGGGCTCCCTGGGAGACAGGAGCCCGGGAGGGGCGGTGGGAGTGCAGGTGCCGGGAGCTGCTGGTGCGGCGGGCTGCGGGGTTGGGGCGGCCGGCAGGGGAGCGCCCTGGCGGGCGGTGAGTCGCTGGTTTGGGGTTGGAGGGGGCGCGCTGGATGGCGCGGGGCGTGGCCTGTGTCCCGGGGTGGGCCCCGGGGTTGGCGGTGGGGCTGCGGCAGCCGGGGACAGCTGGCCGGCCCGCCCGTGCCCGTGCCCGTGCCCGTGCCCGTGCCCGTGCCCAGGCCCAGGCCCAGGCCCAGGCCCGAGGCGCGGGCGGGCTGGGGCTGCCAGGTGGAGGGGTCGGGCTTCTGCCCCCTGCTGGAGCTGCGTTGGGGGTCGCAGGGGTCCCGGCGTGCGGGCTGGCGGATGGGGGCGTGGCTAGGCAGCCAGCCAAAGGCGAGCAAAAGGGGAGGGTGCCGCGGGGCAAAAGCCTACAGCCCCCGGTATTCCCAGGCGGTCTCCCATCCAAGTACTAACCAGGCCCGACCCTGCTTAGCTTCCGAGATCAGACGAGATCGGGCGCGTTCAGGGTGGTATGGCCGTAGACGCCAGAGGCCGCCTCCAGGCCCCTCTTGAGTGCGCGCCCGCACAGCCGCCGCCGCCGCCGCCGCCGCCGCCGCCTCCTCTTCCTGCCCGCTCCCCGCTCTCACTCCCATTCCCATTCCCATTCCCACTCCCGCTCCCGCTCCCGCTGCCGCTTCTCCTCCGCCTCCTCCCTCTTTTCTCTTCTCTTCTCTTCTCCTCCTCCCCCCCCCTCCTCCTCAGCCGCCCTCCGCCTAGCCCTGCACCAGTGCCCGAACTCCAGCCCTCCGCCTGCCCAGCCCAGGACCTGCAGCACCGGGCGCCCAGTCGGCACGCTGCCGCCAAGCCAAGGGGAGCCAACCTCCTCCGGCTGCCGCTGGCCACAGGGAACTCCTACTCTCTCTTTCTAGGCCGGATCCCCTGCCTGCCGCCATCGCCCAGCCACACGCCAGCCGTGCCCGGCAGCCTCCACGCCTGCCCAGGGCTGCGCCCCGCGGCTCGCGGGTCCCGGCACCAGGGGGTTCGGCGCCCCACACCACCGCGGCCCGGGCCTTCCCTCCTACCCGGCCGCCAGCAGCCCCCCCACCGCTGACGCACAGGTCGCCCGCCCTCCCCCGGCACGGCCGCCGCGCCTCCACACACTCCCACGCCGCGAGGACAGCTGAGGGCCTGGGGACCCTTGTCCCCGCTCGGTCACGGGGGCCCAAGTGGGGCAGCAGGTCGGGAAGGAGGGCGGCAGCGCACGGAATCACCCCCGCCGCACGCTCGCGTGGGCACTCACACACACACACACACACACACACACGCCTACACAAGGGGCACACAGTCGCACACCCCGACACCCTTCGTGGCACAGAGGGATTTCCGTCCTCAGCGCCCGTTCCCTCACGGGAGGGTGGGGCGCTTCAGCGCGACCCGCACCCTCCAGCCCGGCAGCCAGTTCGAGACTGTCGCTCCCCCTCTTCATGGAGGAACGACACAGGACCCTGCGCTGTTCTTTCGTCTGCTCGGCCCTCCCCGGGTTTGCTGCTGGTTCTTCCCGGGTTGGCTACCGTCCCTTCCACCTCCGTGGAAGGGCGGTTCCCCCTGCCACATTCCCCACTTCCGCGGGGGAGCGGCACACCGCCGGCCGGCCGGCCGGCTCTCTCGGGGGCTGCACAGGTGTTCCCCTTAGATGTTCCTGGTGCATGTTGTCTCTCTCCTCCTTTATAGTCCTCTTCCGCCAATCCCAACTCGGCTGCCCACACGCCAAGTACGCTGCTCTCCTCCAATCAGGAGCAGGATCAGCTCCTGGAGGTCATCACTCAAGTTGGCAAGAGGCAGCTGCATAGAAGCTGTTTTCTCCTCTCCCAGCGCCATATTGTGGGAGAGCAGATGCATAGAATAAGTCTTAATTCCAGTAACTCAGTCCAATCCGAGTTGCTCCCCACAGAGACCACAGGCTGTGTGCTGCCTGCCTGCCACGGACCCTCTGTCCCGGGGAGGTCCTGTGGGCACGCAGCCTGTGGCCGCGGGTCTCTGCCTGGCCTGCCAAAAGGGTGCCCCGTTTGGATGCTGTGTGAGTCAGGGCTGATGGGGGAGAGGGGGACAGAGAGAGGAGAGAGAGACAGAGAGAGAGAGAGAAAGAGAGAGAGACGTGTAGGTGTTGGTGTAAGTCAGAGACAGAGGGAGAGGGTGCCTGTATTGCCTGCGAGGCTTGGTGTGGGGTCCCTCCTTTGCGCTCTGGAGGGCTTCCGCGGCTGTGGCGCGTGGCCGCCGCACGGCCAGGTGGCGCAGAGGGCCCGCGGGTTGGGCTGCGCGAGGCACCGGGCCCTGAGTGGTGGGCAACCGCGCCCTGGCGTCGTCTTCGGGCGGTGGTCGTGGTCGTGGTCGTGGTCACAGTCATTGGGCTCCCTGGGAGACAGGAGCCCGGGAGGGGCGGTGGGAGTGCAGGTGCCGGGAGCTGCTGGTGCGGCGGGCTGCGGGGTTGGGGCGGCCGGCAGGGGAGCGCCCTGGCGGGCGGTGAGTCGCTGGTTTGGGGTTGGAGGGGGCGCGCTGGATGGCGCGGGGCGTGGCCTGTGTCCCGGGGTGGGCCCCGGGGTTGGCGGTGGGGCTGCGGCAGCCGGGGACAGCTGGCCGGCCCGCCCGTGCCCGTGCCCGTGCCCGTGCCCGTGCCCGTGCCCGTGCCCAGGCCCAGGCCCAGGCCCAGGCCCGAGGCGCGGGCGGGCTGGGGCTGCCAGGTGGAGGGGTCGGGCTTCTGCCCCCTGCTGGAGCTGCGTTGGGGGTCGCAGGGGTCCCGGCGTGCGGGCTGGCGGATGGGGGCGTGGCTAGGCAGCCAGCCAAAGGCGAGCAAAAGGGGAGGGTGCCGCGGGGCAAAAGCCTACAGCCCCCGGTATTCCCAGGCGGTCTCCCATCCAAGTACTAACCAGGCCCGACCCTGCTTAGCTTCCGAGATCAGACGAGATCGGGCGCGTTCAGGGTGGTATGGCCGTAGACGCCAGAGGCCGCCTCCAGGCCCCTCTTGAGTGCGCGCCCGCACAGCCGCCGCCGCCGCCGCCGCCGCCGCCGCCTCCTCTTCCTGCCCGCTCCCCGCTCTCACTCCCATTCCCATTCCCATTCCCACTCCCGCTCCCGCTCCCACTGCCGCTTCTCCTCCGCCTCCTCCCTCTTTTCTCTTCTCTTCTCTTCTCCTCCTCCCCCCCCCTCCTCCTCAGCCGCCCTCCGCCTAGCCCTGCACCAGTGCCCGAACTCCAGCCCTCCGCCTGCCCAGCCCAGGACCTGCAGCACCGGGCGCCCAGTCGGCACGCTGCCGCCAAGCCAAGGGGAGCCAACCTCCTCCGGCTGCCGCTGGCCACAGGGAACTCCTACTCTCTCTTTCTAGGCCGGATCCCCTGCCTGCCGCCATCGCCCAGCCACACGCCAGCCGTGCCCGGCAGCCTCCACGCCTGCCCAGGGCTGCGCCCCGCGGCTCGCGGGTCCCGGCACCAGGGGGTTCGGCGCCCCACACCACCGCGGCCCGGGCCTTCCCTCCTACCCGGCCGCCAGCAGCCCCCCCACCGCTGACGCACAGGTCGCCCGCCCTCCCCCGGCACGGCCGCCGCGCCTCCACACACTCCCACGCCGCGAGGACAGCTGAGGGCCTGGGGACCCTTGTCCCCGCTCGGTCACGGGGGCCCAAGTGGGGCAGCAGGTCGGGAAGGAGGGCGGCAGCGCACGGAATCACCCCCGCCGCACGCTCGCGTGGGCACTCACACACACACACACACACACACACACACGCCTACACAAGGGGCACACAGTCGCACACCCCGACACCCTTCGTGGCACAGAGGGATTTCCGTCCTCAGCGCCCGTTCCCTCACGGGAGGGTGGGGCGCTTCAGCGCGACCCGCACCCTCCAGCCCGGCAGCCAGTTCGAGACTGTCGCTCCCCCTCTTCATGGAGGAACGACACAGGACCCTGCGCTGTTCTTTCGTCTGCTCGGCCCTCCCCGGGTTTGCTGCTGGTTCTTCCCGGGTTGGCTACCGTCCCTTCCACCTCCGTGGAAGGGCGGTTCCCCCTGCCACATTCCCCACTTCCGCGGGGGAGCGGCACACCGCCGGCCGGCCGGCCGGCTCTCTCGGGGGCTGCACAGGTGTTCCCCTTAGATGTTCCTGGTGCATGTTGTCTCTCTCCTCCTTTATAGTCCTCTTCCGCCAATCCCAACTCGGCTGCCCACACGCCAAGTACGCTGCTCTCCTCCAATCAGGAGCAGGATCAGCTCCTGGAGGTCATCACTCAAGTTGGCAAGAGGCAGCTGCATAGAAGCTGTTTTCTCCTCTCCCAGCGCCATATTGTGGGAGAGCAGATGCATAGAATAAGTCTTAATTCCAGTAACTCAGTCCAATCCGAGTTGCTCCCCACAGAGACCACAGGCTGTGTGCTGCCTGCCTGCCACGGACCCTCTGTCCCGGGGAGGTCCTGTGGGCACGCAGCCTGTGGCCGCGGGTCTCTGCCTGGCCTGCCAAAAGGGTGCCCCGTTTGGATGCTGTGTGAGTCAGGGCTGATGGGGGAGAGGGGGACAGAGAGAGGAGAGAGAGACAGAGAGAGAGAGAGAAAGAGAGAGAGACGTGTAGGTGTTGGTGTAAGTCAGAGACAGAGGGAGAGGGTGCCTGTATTGCCTGCGAGGCTTGGTGTGGGGTCCCTCCTTTGCGCTCTGGAGGGCTTCCGCGGCTGTGGCGCGTGGCCGCCGCACGGCCAGGTGGCGCAGAGGGCCCGCGGGTTGGGCTGCGCGAGGCACCGGGCCCTGAGTGGTGGGCAACCGCGCCCTGGCGTCGTCTTCGGGCGGTGGTCGTGGTCGTGGTCGTGGTCACAGTCATTGGGCTCCCTGGGAGACAGGAGCCCGGGAGGGGCGGTGGGAGTGCAGGTGCCGGGAGCTGCTGGTGCGGCGGGCTGCGGGGTTGGGGCGGCCGGCAGGGGAGCGCCCTGGCGGGCGGTGAGTCGCTGGTTTGGGGTTGGAGGGGGCGCGCTGGATGGCGCGGGGCGTGGCCTGTGTCCCGGGGTGGGCCCCGGGGTTGGCGGTGGGGCTGCGGCAGCCGGGGACAGCTGGCCGGCCCGCCCGTGCCCGTGCCCGTGCCCGTGCCCGTGCCCGTGCCCAGGCCCAGGCCCAGGCCCAGGCCCGAGGCGCGGGCGGGCTGGGGCTGCCAGGTGGAGGGGTCGGGCTTCTGCCCCCTGCTGGAGCTGCGTTGGGGGTCGCAGGGGTCCCGGCGTGCGGGCTGGCGGATGGGGGCGTGGCTAGGCAGCCAGCCAAAGGCGAGCAAAAGGGGAGGGTGCCGCGGGGCAAAAGCCTACAGCCCCCGGTATTCCCAGGCGGTCTCCCATCCAAGTACTAACCAGGCCCGACCCTGCTTAGCTTCCGAGATCAGACGAGATCGGGCGCGTTCAGGGTGGTATGGCCGTAGACGCCAGAGGCTGCCTCCAGGCCCCTCTTGAGTGCGCGCCCGCACAGCCGCCGCTTCCGCCGCCGCCGCCGCCTCCTCCTCCTCCTCCTGCCCGCTCCCCGCTCTCACTCCCATTCCCATTCCCATTCCCATTCCCGCTCCCGCTCCCGCTCCCGCTGCCGCTTCTCCTCCGCCTCCTCCCTCTTTTCTCTTCTCTTCTCTTCTCCTCCTCCTCCCCCCCCCCTCAGCCGCACTCCGCCTAGCCCTGCACCAGTGCCCGAACTCCAGCCCTCCGCCTGCCCAGCCCAGGACCTGCAGTGCAGCACCGGGCGCCCAGTCGGCACGCTGCCGCCAAGCCAAGGGGAGCCAACCTCCTCCGGCTGCCGCTGGCCACAGGGAACTCCTACTCTCTCTTTCTAGGCCGGATCCCCTGCCTGCCGCCATCGCCCAGCCACACGCCAGCCGTGCCCGGCAGCCTCCACGCCTGCCCAGGGCTGCGCCCCGCGGCTCGCGGGTCCCGGCACCAGGGGGTTCGGCGCCCCACACCACCGCGGCCCGGGCCTTCCCTCCTACCCGGCCGCCAGCAGCCCCCCCACCGCTGACGCACAGGTCGCCCGCCCTCCCCCGGCACGGCCGCCGCGCCTCCACACACTCCCACGCCGCGAGGACAGCTGAGGGCCTGGGGACCCTTGTCCCCGCTCGGTCACGGGGGCCCAAGTGGGGCAGCAGGTCGGGAAGGAGGGCGGCAGCGCACGGAATCACCCCCGCCGCACGCTCGCGTGGGCACTCACACACACACACACACACACACACACACACGCCTACACAAGGGGCACACAGTCGCACACCCCGACACCCTTCGTGGCACAGAGGGATTTCCGTCCTCAGCGCCCGTTCCCTCACGGGAGGGTGGGGCGCTTCAGCGCGACCCGCACCCTCCAGCCCGGCAGCCAGTTCGAGACTGTCGCTCCCCCTCTTCATGGAGGAACGACACAGGACCCTGCGCTGTTCTTTCGTCTGCTCGGCCCTCCCCGGGTTTGCTGCTGGTTCTTCCCGGGTTGGCTACCGTCCCTTCCACCTCCGTGGAAGGGCGGTTCCCCCTGCCACATTCCCCACTTCCGCGGGGGAGCGGCACACCGCCGGCCGGCCGGCTCTCTCGGGGGCTGCACAGGTGTTCCCCTTAGATGTTCCTGGTGCATGTTGTCTCTCTCCTCCTTTATAGTCCTCTTCCGCCAATCCCAACTCGGCTGCCCACACGCCAAGTACGCTGCTCTCCTCCAATCAGGAGCAGGATCAGCTCCTGGAGGTCATCACTCAAGTTGGCAAGAGGCAGCTGCATAGAAGCTGTTTTCTCCTCTCCCAGCGCCATATTGTGGGAGAGCAGATGCATAGAATAAGTCTTAATTCCAGTAACTCAGTCCAATCCGAGTTGCTCCCCACAGAGACCACAGGCTGTGTGCTGCCTGCCTGCCACGGACCCTCTGTCCCGGGGAGGTCCTGTGGGCACGCAGCCTGTGGCCGCGGGTCTCTGCCTGGCCTGCCAAAAGGGTGCCCCGTTTGGATGCTGTGTGAGTCAGGGCTGATGGGGGAGAGGGGGACAGAGAGAGGAGAGAGAGACAGAGAGAGAGAAAGAGAGAGAGACGTGTAGGTGTTGGTGTAAGTCAGAGACAGAGGGAGAGGGTGCCTGTATTGCCTGCGAGGCTTGGTGTGGGGTCCCTCCTTTGCGCTCTGGAGGGCTTCCGCGGCTGTGGCGCGTGGCCGCCGCACGGCCAGGTGGCGCAGAGGGCCCGCGGGTTGGGCTGCGCGAGGCACCGGGCCCTGAGTGGTGGGCAACCGCGCCCTGGCGTCGTCTTCGGGCGGTGGTCGTGGTCGTGGTCGTGGTCACAGTCATTGGGCTCCCTGGGAGACAGGAGCCCGGGAGGGGCGGTGGGAGTGCAGGTGCCGGGAGCTGCTGGTGCGGCGGGCTGCGGGGTTGGGGCGGCCGGCAGGGGAGCGCCCTGGCGGGCGGTGAGTCGCTGGTTTGGGGTTGGAGGGGGCGCGCTGGATGGCGCGGGGCGTGGCCTGTGTCCCGGGGTGGGCCCCGGGGTTGGCGGTGGGGCTGCGGCAGCCGGGGACAGCTGGCCGGCCCGCCCGTGCCCGTGCCCGTGCCCGTGCCCGTGCCCGTGCCCAGGCCCAGGCCCAGGCCCAGGCCCGAGGCGCGGGCGGGCTGGGGCTGCCAGGTGGAGGGGTCGGGCTTCTGCCCCCTGCTGGAGCTGCGTTGGGGGTCGCAGGGGTCCCGGCGTGCGGGCTGGCGGATGGGGGCGTGGCTAGGCAGCCAGCCAAAGGCGAGCAAAAGGGGAGGGTGCCGCGGGGCAAAAGCCTACAGCACCCGGTATTCCCAGGCGGTCTCCCATCCAAGTACTAACCAGGCCCGACCCTGCTTAGCTTCCGAGATCAGACGAGATCGGGCGCGTTCAGGGTGGTATGGCCGTAGACGCCAGAGGCCGCCTCCAGGCCCCTCTTGAGTGCGCGCCCGCACAGCCGCCGCCGCCGCCGCCGCCGCCGCCTCCTCCTCCTGCCCGCTCCCCGCTCTCACTCCCATTCCCATTCCCATTCCCACTCCCGCTCCCGCTCCCGCTGCCGCTTCTCCTCCGCCTCCTCCCTCTTTTCTCTTCTCTTCTCTTCTCCTCCTCCCCCCCCTCCTCAGCCGCCCTCCGCCTAGCCCTGCACCAGTGCCCGAACTCCAGCCCTCCGCCTGCCCAGCCCAGGACCTGCAGCACCGGGCGCCCAGTCGGCACGCTGCCGCCAAGCCAAGGGGAGCCAACCTCCTCCGGCTGCCGCTGGCCACAGGGAACTCCTACTCTCTCTTTCTAGGCCGGATCCCCTGCCTGCCGCCATCGCCCAGCCACACGCCAGCCGTGCCCGGCAGCCTCCACGCCTGCCCAGGGCTGCGCCCCGCGGCTCGCGGGTCCCGGCACCAGGGGGTTCGGCGCCCCACACCACCGCGGCCCGGGCCTTCCCTCCTACCCGGCCGCCAGCAGCCCCCCCACCGCTGACGCACAGGTCGCCCGCCCTCCCCCGGCACGGCCGCCGCGCCTCCACACACTCCCACGCCGCGAGGACAGCTGAGGGCCTGGGGACCCTTGTCCCCGCTCGGTCACGGGGGCCCAAGTGGGGCAGCAGGTCGGGAAGGAGGGCGGCAGCGCACGGAATCACCCCCGCCGCACGCTCGCGTGGGCACTCACACACACACACACACACACACACACACACACGCCTACACAAGGGGCACACAGTCGCACACCCCGACACCCTTCGTGGCACAGAGGGATTTCCGTCCTCAGCGCCCGTTCCCTCACGGGAGGGTGGGGCGCTTCAGCGCGACCCGCACCCTCCAGCCCGGCAGCCAGTTCGAGACTGTCGCTCCCCCTCTTCATGGAGGAACGACACAGGACCCTGCGCTGTTCTTTCGTCTGCTCGGCCCTCCCCGGGTTTGCTGCTGGTTCTTCCCGGGTTGGCTACCGTCCCTTCCACCTCCGTGGAAGGGCGGTTCCCCCTGCCACATTCCCCACTTCCGCGGGGGAGCGGCACACCGCCGGCCGGCCGGCCGGCTCTCTCGGGGGCTGCACAGGTGTTCCCCTTAGATGTTCCTGGTGCATGTTGTCTCTCTCCTCCTTTATAGTCCTCTTCCGCCAATCCCAACTCGGCTGCCCACACGCCAAGTACGCTGCTCTCCTCCAATCAGGAGCAGGATCAGCTCCTGGAGGTCATCACTCAAGTTGGCAAGAGGCAGCTGCATAGAAGCTGTTTTCTCCTCTCCCAGCGCCATATTGTGGGAGAGCAGATGCATAGAATAAGTCTTAATTCCAGTAACTCAGTCCAATCCGAGTTGCTCCCCACAGAGACCACAGGCTGTGTGCTGCCTGCCTGCCACGGACCCTCTGTCCCGGGGAGGTCCTGTGGGCACGCAGCCTGTGGCCGCGGGTCTCTGCCTGGCCTGCCAAAAGGGTGCCCCGTTTGGATGCTGTGTGAGTCAGGGCTGATGGGGGAGAGGGGGACAGAGAGAGGAGAGAGAGACAGAGAGAGAGAGAGAAAGAGAGAGAGACGTGTAGGTGTTGGTGTAAGTCAGAGACAGAGGGAGAGGGTGCCTGTATTGCCTGCGAGGCTTGGTGTGGGGTCCCTCCTTTGCGCTCTGGAGGGCTTCCGCGGCTGTGGCGCGTGGCCGCCGCACGGCCAGGTGGCGCAGAGGGCCCGCGGGTTGGGCTGCGCGAGGCACCGGGCCCTGAGTGGTGGGCAACTGCGCCCTGGCGTCGTCTTCGGGCGGTGGTCGTGGTCGTGGTCACAGTCATTGGGCTCCCTGGGAGACAGGAGCCCGGGAGGGGCGGTGGGAGTGCAGGTGCCGGGAGCTGCTGGTGCGGCGGGCTGCGGGGTTGGGGCGGCCGGCAGGGGAGCGCCCTGGCGGGCGGTGAGTCGCTGGTTTGGGGTTGGAGGGGGCGCGCTGGGATGGCGCGGGGCGTGGCCTGTGTCCCGGGGTGGGCCCCGGGGTTGGCAGTGGGGCTGCGGCAGCCGGGGACAGCTGGCCGGCCCGCCCGTGCCCGTGCCCGTGCCCAGGCCCAGGCCCAGGCCCAGGCCCAGGCCCAGGCCCAGGCCCAGGCCCGAGGCGCGGGCGGGCTGGGGCTGCCAGGTGGAGGGGTCGGGCTTCTGCCCCCTGCTGGAGCTGCGTTGGGGGTCGCAGGGGTCCCGGCGTGCGGGCTGGCGGATGGGGGCGTGGCTAGGCAGCCAGCCAAAGGCGAGCAAAAGGGGAGGGTGCCGCGGGGCAAAAGCCTACAGCCCCCGGTATTCCCAGGCGGTCTCCCATCCAAGTACTAACCAGGCCCGACCCTGCTTAGCTTCCGAGATCAGACGAGATCGGGCGCGTTCAGGGTGGTATGGCCGTAGACGCCAGAGGCCGCCTCCAGGCCCCTCTTGAGTGCGCGCCCGCACAGCCGCCGCCGCCGCCGCCGCCGCCTCCTCCTCCTCCTGCCCGCTCCCCGCTCTCACTCCCATTCCCATTCCCATTCCCACTCCCGCTCCCGCTCCCGCTGCCGCTTCTCCTCCGCCTCCTCCCTCTTTTCTCTTCTCTTCTCTTCTCCTCCTCCCCCCCCTCCTCAGCCGCCCTCCGCCTAGCCCTGCACCAGTGCCCGAACTCCAGCCCTCCGCCTGCCCAGCCCAGGACCTGCAGCACCGGGCGCCCAGTCGGCACGCTGCCGCCAAGCCAAGGGGAGCCAACCTCCTCCGGCTGCCGCTGGCCACAGGGAACTCCTACTCTCTCTTTCTAGGCCGGATCCCCTGCCTGCCGCCATCGCCCAGCCACACGCCAGCCGTGCCCGGCAGCCTCCACGCCTGCCCAGGGCTGCGCCCCGCGGCTCGCGGGTCCCGGCACCAGGGGGTTCGGCGCCCCACACCACCGCGGCCCGGGCCTTCCCTCCTACCCGGCCGCCAGCAGCCCCCCCACCGCTGACGCACAGGTCGCCCGCCCTCCCCCGGCACGGCCGCCGCGCCTCCACACACTCCCACGCCGCGAGGACAGCTGAGGGCCTGGGGACCCTTGTCCCCGCTCGGTCACGGGGGCCCAAGTGGGGCAGCAGGTCGGGAAGGAGGGCGGCAGCGCACGGAATCACCCCCGCCGCACGCTCGCGTGGGCACTCACACACACACACACACACACACACACACACACGCCTACACAAGGGGCACACAGTCGCACACCCCGACACCCTTCGTGGCACAGAGGGATTTCCGTCCTCAGCGCCCGTTCCCTCACGGGAGGGTGGGGCGCTTCAGCGCGACCCGCACCCTCCAGCCCGGCAGCCAGTTCGAGACTGTCGCTCCCCCTCTTCATGGAGGAACGACACAGGACCCTGCGCTGTTCTTTCGTCTGCTCGGCCCTCCCCGGGTTTGCTGCTGGTTCTTCCCGGGTTGGCTACCGTCCCTTCCACCTCCGTGGAAGGGCGGTTCCCCCTGCCACATTCCCCACTTCCGCGGGGGAGCGGCACACCGCCGGCCGGCCGGCCGGCTCTCTCGGGGGCTGCACAGGTGTTCCCCTTAGATGTTCCTGGTGCATGTTGTCTCTCTCCTCCTTTATAGTCCTCTTCCGCCAATCCCAACTCGGCTGCCCACACGCCAAGTACGCTGCTCTCCTCCAATCAGGAGCAGGATCAGCTCCTGGAGGTCATCACTCAAGTTGGCAAGAGGCAGCTGCATAGAAGCTGTTTGCTCCTCTCCCAGCGCCATATTGTGGGAGAGCAGATGCATAGAATAAGTCTTAATTCCAGTAACTCAGTCCAATCCGAGTTGCTCCCCACAGAGACCACAGGCTGTGTGCTGCCTGCCTGCCACGGACCCTCTGTCCCGGGGAGGTCCTGTGGGCACGCAGCCTGTGGCCGCGGGTCTCTGCCTGGCCTGCCAAAAGGGTGCCCCGTTTGGATGCTGTGTGAGTCAGGGCTGATGGGGGAGAGGGGGACAGAGAGAGGAGAGAGAGACAGAGAGAGAGAGAGAAAGAGAGAGAGACGTGTAGGTGTTGGTGTAAGTCAGAGACAGAGGGAGAGGGTGCCTGTATTGCCTGCGAGGCTTGGTGTGGGGTCCCTCCTTTGCGCTCTGGAGGGCTTCCGCGGCTGTGGCGCGTGGCCGCCGCACGGCCAGGTGGCGCAGAGGGCCCGCGGGTTGGGCTGCGCGAGGCACCGGGCCCTGAGTGGTGGGCAACCGCGCCCTGGCGTCGTCTTCGGGCGGTGGTCGTGGTCGTGGTCGTGGTCACAGTCATTGGGCTCCCTGGGAGACAGGAGCCCGGGAGGGGCGGTGGGAGTGCAGGTGCCGGGAGCTGCTGGTGCGGCGGGCTGCGGGGTTGGGGCGGCCGGCAGGGGAGCGCCCTGGCGGGCGGTGAGTCGCTGGTTTGGGGTTGGAGGGGGCGCGCTGGATGGCGCGGGGCGTGGCCTGTGTCCCGGGGTGGGCCCCGGGGTTGGCGGTGGGGCTGCGGCAGCCGGGGACAGCTGGCCGGCCCGCCCGTGCCCGTGCCCGTGCCCGTGCCCGTGCCCAGGCCCAGGCCCAGGCCCAGGCCCGAGGCGCGGGCGGGCTGGGGCTGCCAGGTGGAGGGGTCGGGCTTCTGCCCCCTGCTGGAGCTGCGTTGGGGGTCGCAGGGGTCCCGGCGTGCGGGCTGGCGGATGGGGGCGTGGCTAGGCAGCCAGCCAAAGGCGAGCAAAAGGGGAGGGTGCCGCGGGGCAAAAGCCTACAGCCCCCGGTATTCCCAGGCGGTCTCCCATCCAAGTACTAACCAGGCCCGACCCTGCTTAGCTTCCGAGATCAGACGAGATCGGGCGCGTTCAGGGTGGTATGGCCGTAGACGCCAGAGGCTGCCTCCAGGCCCCTCTTGAGTGCGCGCCCGCACAGCCGCCGCCGCCGCCGCCGCCGCCGCCTCCTCCTCCTGCCCGCTCCCCGCTCTCACTCCCATTCCCATTCCCATTCCCACTCCCGCTCCCGCTCCCGCTGCCGCTTCTCCTCCGCCTCCTCCCTCTTTTCTCTTCTCTTCTCTTCTCCTCCTCCCCCCCCTCCTCAGCCGCCCTCCGCCTAGCCCTGCACCAGTGCCCGAACTCCAGCCCTCCGCCTGCCCAGCCCAGGACCTGCAGTGCAGCACCGGGCGCCCAGTCGGCACGCTGCCGCCAAGCCAAGGGGAGCCAACCTCCTCCGGCTGCCGCTGGCCACAGGGAACTCCTACTCTCTCTTTCTAGGCCGGATCCCCTGCCTGCCGCCATCGCCCAGCCACACGCCAGCCGTGCCCGGCAGCCTCCACGCCTGCCCAGGGCTGCGCCCCGCGGCTCGCGGGTCCCGGCACCAGGGGGTTCGGCGCCCCACACCACCGCGGCCCGGGCCTTCCCTCCTACCCGGCCGCCAGCAGCCCCCCCACCGCTGACGCACAGGTCGCCCGCCCTCCCCCGGCACGGCCGCCGCGCCTCCACACACTCCCACGCCGCGAGGACAGCTGAGGGCCTGGGGACCCTTGTCCCCGCTCGGTCACGGGGGCCCAAGTGGGGCAGCAGGTCGGGAAGGAGGGCGGCAGCGTACGGAATCACCCCCGCCGCACGCTCGCGTGGGCACTCACACACACACACACACACACACACACGCCTACACAAGGGGCACACAGTCGCACACCCCGACACCCTTCGTGGCACAGAGGGATTTCCGTCCTCAGCGCCCGTTCCCTCACGGGAGGGTGGGGCGCTTCAGCGCGACCCGCACCCTCCAGCCCGGCAGCCAGTTCGAGACCACAGGCTGTGTGCTGCCTGCCTGCCACGGACCCTCTGTCCCGGGGAGGTCCTGTGGGCACGCAGCCTGTGGCCGCGGGTCTCTGCCTGGCCTGCCAAAAGGGTGCCCCGTTTGGATGCTGTGTGAGTCAGGGCTGATGGGGGAGAGGGGGACAGAGAGAGGAGAGAGAGACAGAGAGAGAGAGAGAAAGAGAGAGAGACGTGTAGGTGTTGGTGTAAGTCAGAGACAGAGGGAGAGGGTGCCTGTATTGCCTGCGAGGCTTGGTGTGGGGTCCCTCCTTTGCGCTCTGGAGGGCTTCCGCGGCTGTGGCGCGTGGCCGCCGCACGGCCAGGTGGCGCAGAGGGCCCGCGGGTTGGGCTGCGCGAGGCACCGGGCCCTGAGTGGTGGGCAACCGCGCCCTGGCGTCGTCTTCGGGCGGTGGTCGTGGTCGTGGTCGTGGTCACAGTCATTGGGCTCCCTGGGAGACAGGAGCCCGGGAGGGGCGGTGGGAGTGCAGGTGCCGGGAGCTGCTGGTGCGGCGGGCTGCGGGGTTGGGGCGGCCGGCAGGGGAGCGCCCTGGCGGGCGGTGAGTCGCTGGTTTGGGGTTGGAGGGGGCGCGCTGGATGGCGCGGGGCGTGGCCTGTGTCCCGGGGTGGGCCCCGGGGTTGGCGGTGGGGCTGCGGCAGCCGGGGACAGCTGGCCGGCCCGCCCGTGCCCGTGCCCGTGCCCGTGCCCGTGCCCAGGCCCAGGCCCAGGCCCAGGCCCAGGCCCGAGGCGCGGGCGGGCTGGGGCTGCCAGGTGGAGGGGTCGGGCTTCTGCCCCCTGCTGGAGCTGCGTTGGGGGTCGCAGGGGTCCCGGCTGGCGGATGGGGGCGTGGCTAGGCAGCCAGCCAAAGGCGAGCAAAAGGGGAGGGTGCCGCGGGGCAAAAGCCTACAGCACCCGGTATTCCCAGGCGGTCTCCCATCCAAGTACTAACCAGGCCCGACCCTGCTTAGCTTCCGAGATCAGACGAGATCGGGCGCGTTCAGGGTGGTATGGCCATAGACGCCAGAGGCCGCCTCCAGGCCCCTCTTGAGTGCGCGCCCGCACAGCCGCCGCCGCCGCCTCCGCCGCCGCCGCCGCCTCCTCCTCCTCCTCCTCCTGCCCGCTCCCCGCTCTCACTCCCATTCCCATTCCCATTCCCATTCCCATTCCCATTCCCATTCCCACTCCCGCTCCCGCTCCCGCTGCCGCTTCTCCTCCGCCTCCTCCCTCTTTTCTCTTCTCTTCTCTTCTCCTCCTCCCCCCCCCTCCTCCTCAGCCGCCCTCCGCCTAGCCCTGCACCAGTGCCCGAACTCCAGCCCTCCGCCTGCCCAGCCCAGGACCTGCAGTGCAGCACCGGGCGCCCAGTCGGCACGCTGCCGCCAAGCCAAGGGGAGCCAACCTCCTCCGGCTGCCGCTGGCCACAGGGAACTCCTACTCTCTCTTTCTAGGCCGGATCCCCTGCCTGCCGCCATCGCCCAGCCACACGCCAGCCGTGCCCGGCAGCCTCCACGCCTGCCCAGGGCTGCGCCCCGCGGCTCGCGGGTCCCGGCACCAGGGGGTTCGGCGCCCCACACCACCGCGGCCCGGGCCTTCCCTCCTACCCGGCCGCCAGCAGCCCCCCCACCGCTGACGCACAGGTCGCCCGCCCTCCCCCGGCACGGCCGCCGCGCCTCCACACACTCCCACGCCGCGAGGACAGCTGAGGGCCTGGGGACCCTTGTCCCCGCTCGGTCACGGGGGCCCAAGTGGGGCAGCAGGTCGGGAAGGAGGGCGGCAGCGTACGGAATCACCCCCGCCGCACGCTCGCGTGGGCACTCACACACACACACACACACACACACGCCTACACAAGGGGCACACAGTCGCACACCCCGACACCCTTCGTGGCACAGAGGGATTTCCGTCCTCAGCGCCCGTTCCCTCACGGGAGGGTGGGGCGCTTCAGCGCGACCCGCACCCTCCAGCCCGGCAGCCAGTTCGAGACCACAGGCTGTGTGCTGCCTGCCTGCCACGGACCCTCTGTCCCGGGGAGGTCCTGTGGGCACGCAGCCTGTGGCCGCGGGTCTCTGCCTGGCCTGCCAAAAGGGTGCCCCGTTTGGATGCTGTGTGAGTCAGGGCTGATGGGGGAGAGGGGGACAGAGAGAGGAGAGAGAGACAGAGAGAGAGAGAGAAAGAGAGAGAGACGTGTAGGTGTTGGTGTAAGTCAGAGACAGAGGGAGAGGGTGCCTGTATTGCCTGCGAGGCTTGGTGTGGGGTCCCTCCTTTGCGCTCTGGAGGGCTTCCGCGGCTGTGGCGCGTGGCCGCCGCACGGCCAGGTGGCGCAGAGGGCCCGCGGGTTGGGCTGCGCGAGGCACCGGGCCCTGAGTGGTGGGCAACCGCGCCCTGGCGTCGTCTTCGGGCGGTGGTCGTGGTCGTGGTCGTGGTCACAGTCATTGGGCTCCCTGGGAGACAGGAGCCCGGGAGGGGCGGTGGGAGTGCAGGTGCCGGGAGCTGCTGGTGCGGCGGGCTGCGGGGTTGGGGCGGCCGGCAGGGGAGCGCCCTGGCGGGCGGTGAGTCGCTGGTTTGGGGTTGGAGGGGGCGCGCTGGATGGCGCGGGGCGTGGCCTGTGTCCCGGGGTGGGCCCCGGGGTTGGCGGTGGGGCTGCGGCAGCCGGGGACAGCTGGCCGGCCCGCCCGTGCCCGTGCCCGTGCCCGTGCCCGTGCCCAGGCCCAGGCCCAGGCCCAGGCCCGAGGCGCGGGCGGGCTGGGGCTGCCAGGTGGAGGGGTCGGGCTTCTGCCCCCTGCTGGAGCTGCGTTGGGGGTCGCAGGGGTCCCGGCGTGCGGGCTGGCGGATGGGGGCGTGGCTAGGCAGCCAGCCAAAGGCGAGCAAAAGGGGAGGGTGCCGCGGGGCAAAAGCCTACAGCACCCGGTATTCCCAGGCGGTCTCCCATCCAAGTACTAACCAGGCCCGACCCTGCTTAGCTTCCGAGATCAGACGAGATCGGGCGCGTTCAGGGTGGTATGGCCGTAGACGCCAGAGGCCGCCTCCAGGCCCCTCTTGAGTGCGCGCCCGCACAGCCGCCGCCGCCGCCGCCGCCGCCGCCGCCGCCGCCGCCGCCGCCGCCTCTTCCTGCCCGCTCCCCGCTCTCACTCCCATTCCCATTCCCATTCCCACTCCCGCTCCCGCTCCCGCTGCCGCTTCTCCTCCGCCTCCTCCCTCTTTTCTCTTCTCTTCTCTTCTCCTCCTCCCCCCCCTCCTCCTCAGCCGCCCTCCGCCTAGCCCTGCACCAGTGCCCGAACTCCAGCCCTCCGCCTGCCCAGCCCAGGACCTGCAGCACCGGGCGCCCAGTCGGCACGCTGCCGCCAAGCCAAGGGGAGCCAACCTCCTCCGGCTGCCGCTGGCCACAGGGAACTCCTACTCTCTCTTTCTAGGCCGGATCCCCTGCCTGCCGCCATCGCCCAGCCACACGCCAGCCGTGCCCGGCAGCCTCCACGCCTGCCCAGGGCTGCGCCCCGCGGCTCGCGGGTCCCGGCACCAGGGGGTTCGGCGCCCCACACCACCGCGGCCCGGGCCTTCCCTCCTACCCGGCCGCCAGCAGCCCCCCCACCGCTGACGCACAGGTCGCCCGCCCTCCCCCGGCACGGCCGCCGCGCCTCCACACACTCCCACGCCGCGAGGACAGCTGAGGGCCTGGGGACCCTTGTCCCCGCTCGGTCACGGGGGCCCAAGTGGGGCAGCAGGTCGGGAAGGAGGGCGGCAGCGCACGGAATCACCCCCGCCGCACGCTCGCGTGGGCACTCACACACACACACACACACACACACACGCCTACACAAGGGGCACACAGTCGCACACCCCGACACCCTTCGTGGCACAGAGGGATTTCCGTCCTCAGCGCCCGTTCCCTCACGGGAGGGTGGGGCGCTTCAGCGCGACCCGCACCCTCCAGCCCGGCAGCCAGTTCGAGACTGTCGCTCCCCCTCTTCATGGAGGAACGACACAGGACCCTGCGCTGTTCTTTCGTCTGCTCGGCCCTCCCCGGGTTTGCTGCTGGTTCTTCCCGGGTTGGCTACCGTCCCTTCCACCTCCGTGGAAGGGCGGTTCCCCCTGCCACATTCCCCACTTCCGCGGGGGAGCGGCACACCGCCGGCCGGCCGGCCGGCTCTCTCGGGGGCTGCACAGGTGTTCCCCTTAGATGTTCCTGGTGCATGTTGTCTCTCTCCTCCTTTATAGTCCTCTTCCGCCAATCCCAACTCGGCTGCCCACACGCCAAGTACGCTACTCTCCTCCAATCAGGAGCAGGATCAGCTCCTGGAGGTCATCACTCAAGTTGGCAAGAGGCAGCTGCATAGAAGCTGTTTTCTCCTCTCCCAGCGCCATATTGTGGGAGAGCAGATGCATAGAATAAGTCTTAATTCCAGTAACTCAGTCCAATCCGAGTTGCTCCCCACAGAGACCACAGGCTGTGTGCTGCCTGCCTGCCACGGACCCTCTGTCCCGGGGAGGTCCTGTGGGCACGCAGCCTGTGGCCGCGGGTCTCTGCCTGGCCTGCCAAAAGGGTGCCCCGTTTGGATGCTGTGTGAGTCAGGGCTGATGGGGGAGAGGGGGACAGAGAGAGGAGAGAGAGACAGAGAGAGAGAGAGAAAGAGAGAGAGACGTGTAGGTGTTGGTGTAAGTCAGAGACAGAGGGAGAGGGTGCCTGTATTGCCTGCGAGGCTTGGTGTGGGGTCCCTCCTTTGCGCTCTGGAGGGCTTCCGCGGCTGTGGCGCGTGGCCGCCGCACGGCCAGGTGGCGCAGAGGGCCCGCGGGTTGGGCTGCGCGAGGCACCGGGCCCTGAGTGGTGGGCAACCGCGCCCTGGCGTCGTCTTCGGGCGGTGGTCGTGGTCGTGGTCGTGGTCACAGTCATTGGGCTCCCTGGGAGACAGGAGCCCGGGAGGGGCGGTGGGAGTGCAGGTGCCGGGAGCTGCTGGTGCGGCGGGCTGCGGGGTTGGGGCGGCCGGCAGGGGAGCGCCCTGGCGGGCGGTGAGTCGCTGGTTTGGGGTTGGAGGGGGCGCGCTGGATGGCGCGGGGCGTGGCCTGTGTCCCGGGGTGGGCCCCGGGGTTGGCGGTGGGGCTGCGGCAGCCGGGGACAGCTGGCCGGCCCGCCCGTGCCCGTGCCCGTGCCCGTGCCCGTGCCCGTGCCCGTGCCCAGGCCCAGGCCCAGGCCCAGGCCCGAGGCGCGGGCGGGCTGGGGCTGCCAGGTGGAGGGGTCGGGCTTCTGCCCCCTGCTGGAGCTGCGTTGGGGGTCGCAGGGGTCCCGGCGTGCGGGCTGGCGGATGGGGGCGTGGCTAGGCAGCCAGCCAAAGGCGAGCAAAAGGGGAGGGTGCCGCGGGGCAAAAGCCTACAGCACCCGGTATTCCCAGGCGGTCTCCCATCCAAGTACTAACCAGGCCCGACCCTGCTTAGCTTCCGAGATCAGACGAGATCGGGCGCGTTCAGGGTGGTATGGCCGTAGACGCCAGAGGCCGCCTCCAGGCCCCTCTTGAGTGCGCGCCCGCACAGCCGCCGCCGCCGCCGCCGCCGCCGCCGCCGCCGCCGCCTCCTCCTCTTCCTGCCCGCTCCCCGCTCTCACTCCCATTCCCATTCCCATTCCCACTCCCGCTCCCGCTCCCGCTGCCGCTTCTCCTCCGCCTCCTCCCTCTTTTCTCTTCTCTTCTCTTCTCCTCCTCCCCCCCCTCCTCCTCAGCCGCCCTCCGCCTAGCCCTGCACCAGTGCCCGAACTCCAGCCCTCCGCCTGCCCAGCCCAGGACCTGCAGCACCGGGCGCCCAGTCGGCACGCTGCCGCCAAGCCAAGGGGAGCCAACCTCCTCCGGCTGCCGCTGGCCACAGGGAACTCCTACTCTCTCTTTCTAGGCCGGATCCCCTGCCTGCCGCCATCGCCCAGCCACACGCCAGCCGTGCCCGGCAGCCTCCACGCCTGCCCAGGGCTGCGCCCCGCGGCTCGCGGGTCCCGGCACCAGGGGGTTCGGCGCCCCACACCACCGCGGCCCGGGCCTTCCCTCCTACCCGGCCGCCAGCAGCCCCCCCACCGCTGACGCACAGGTCGCCCGCCCTCCCCCGGCACGGCCGCCGCGCCTCCACACACTCCCACGCCGCGAGGACAGCTGAGGGCCTGGGGACCCTTGTCCCCGCTCGGTCACGGGGGCCCAAGTGGGGCAGCAGGTCGGGAAGGAGGGCGGCAGCGCACGGAATCACCCCCGCCGCACGCTCGCGTGGGCACTCACACACACACACACACACACACACACACACGCCTACACAAGGGGCACACAGTCGCACACCCCGACACCCTTCGTGGCACAGAGGGATTTCCGTCCTCAGCGCCCGTTCCCTCACGGGAGGGTGGGGCGCTTCAGCGCGACCCGCACCCTCCAGCCCGGCAGCCAGTTCGAGACTGTCGCTCCCCCTCTTCATGGAGGAACGACACAGGACCCTGCGCTGTTCTTTCGTCTGCTCGGCCCTCCCCGGGTTTGCTGCTGGTTCTTCCCGGGTTGGCTACCGTCCCTTCCACCTCCGTGGAAGGGCGGTTCCCCCTGCCACATTCCCCACTTCCGCGGGGGAGCGGCACACCGCCGGCCGGCCGGCCGGCTCTCTCGGGGGCTGCACAGGTGTTCCCCTTAGATGTTCCTGGTGCATGTTGTCTCTCTCCTCCTTTATAGTCCTCTTCCGCCAATCCCAACTCGGCTGCCCACACGCCAAGTACGCTGCTCTCCTCCAATCAGGAGCAGGATCAGCTCCTGGAGGTCATCACTCAAGTTGGCAAGAGGCAGCTGCATAGAAGCTGTTTTCTCCTCTCCCAGCGCCATATTGTGGGAGAGCAGATGCATAGAATAAGTCTTAATTCCAGTAACTCAGTCCAATCCGAGTTGCTCCCCACAGAGACCACAGGCTGTGTGCTGCCTGCCTGCCACGGACCCTCTGTCCCGGGGAGGTCCTGTGGGCACGCAGCCTGTGGCCGCGGGTCTCTGCCTGGCCTGCCAAAAGGGTGCCCCGTTTGGATGCTGTGTGAGTCAGGGCTGATGGGGGAGAGGGGGACAGAGAGAGGAGAGAGAGACAGAGAGAGAGAGAGAAAGAGAGAGAGACGTGTAGGTGTTGGTGTAAGTCAGAGACAGAGGGAGAGGGTGCCTGTATTGCCTGCGAGGCTTGGTGTGGGGTCCCTCCTTTGCGCTCTGGAGGGCTTCCGCGGCTGTGGCGCGTGGCCGCCGCACGGCCAGGTGGCGCAGAGGGCCCGCGGGTTGGGCTGCGCGAGGCACCGGGCCCTGAGTGGTGGGCAACCGCGCCCTGGCGTCGTCTTCGGGCGGTGGTCGTGGTCGTGGTCGTGGTCACAGTCATTGGGCTCCCTGGGAGACAGGAGCCCGGGAGGGGCGGTGGGAGTGCAGGTGCCGGGAGCTGCTGGTGCGGCGGGCTGCGGGGTTGGGGCGGCCGGCAGGGGAGCGCCCTGGCGGGCGGTGAGTCGCTGGTTTGGGGTTGGAGGGGGCGCGCTGGATGGCGCGGGGCGTGGCCTGTGTCCCGGGGTGGGCCCCGGGGTTGGCGGTGGGGCTGCGGCAGCCGGGGACAGCTGGCCGGCCCGCCCGTGCCCGTGCCCGTGCCCGTGCCCGTGCCCGTGCCCGTGCCCAGGCCCAGGCCCAGGCCCAGGCCCGAGGCGCGGGCGGGCTGGGGCTGCCAGGTGGAGGGGTCGGGCTTCTGCCCCCTGCTGGAGCTGCGTTGGGGGTCGCAGGGGTCCCGGCGTGCGGGCTGGCGGATGGGGGCGTGGCTAGGCAGCCAGCCAAAGGCGAGCAAAAGGGGAGGGTGCCGCGGGGCAAAAGCCTACAGCACCCGGTATTCCCAGGCGGTCTCCCATCCAAGTACTAACCAGGCCCGACCCTGCTTAGCTTCCGAGATCAGACGAGATCGGGCGCGTTCAGGGTGGTATGGCCGTAGACGCCAGAGGCCGCCTCCAGGCCCCTCTTGAGTGCGCGCCCGCACAGCCGCCGCCGCCGCCGCCGCCGCCGCCGCCTCCTCTTCCTGCCCGCTCCCCGCTCTCACTCCCATTCCCATTCCCATTCCCACTCCCGCTCCCGCTCCCGCTGCCGCTTCTCCTCCGCCTCCTCCCTCTTTTCTCTTCTCTTCTCCTCCTCCCCCCCCCTCCTCCTCAGCCGCCCTCCGCCTAGCCCTGCACCAGTGCCCGAACTCCAGCCCTCCGCCTGCCCAGCCCAGGACCTGCAGCACCGGGCGCCCAGTCGGCACGCTGCCGCCAAGCCAAGGGGAGCCAACCTCCTCCGGCTGCCGCTGGCCACAGGGAACTCCTACTCTCTCTTTCTAGGCCGGATCCCCTGCCTGCCGCCATCGCCCAGCCACACGCCAGCCGTGCCCGGCAGCCTCCACGCCTGCCCAGGGCTGCGCCCCGCGGCTCGCGGGTCCCGGCACCAGGGGGTTCGGCGCCCCACACCACCGCGGCCCGGGCCTTCCCTCCTACCCGGCCGCCAGCAGCCCCCCCACCGCTGACGCACAGGTCGCCCGCCCTCCCCCGGCACGGCCGCCGCGCCTCCACACACTCCCACGCCGCGAGGACAGCTGAGGGCCTGGGGACCCTTGTCCCCGCTCGGTCACGGGGGCCCAAGTGGGGCAGCAGGTCGGGAAGGAGGGCGGCAGCGCACGGAATCACCCCCGCCGCACGCTCGCGTGGGCACTCACACACACACACACACACACACACGCCTACACAAGGGGCACACAGTCGCACACCCCGACACCCTTCGTGGCACAGAGGGATTTCCGTCCTCAGCGCCCGTTCCCTCACGGGAGGGTGGGGCGCTTCAGCGCGACCCGCACCCTCCAGCCCGGCAGCCAGTTCGAGACTGTCGCTCCCCCTCTTCATGGAGGAACGACACAGGACCCTGCGCTGTTCTTTCGTCTGCTCGGCCCTCCCCGGGTTTGCTGCTGGTTCTTCCCGGGTTGGCTACCGTCCCTTCCACCTCCGTGGAAGGGCGGTTCCCCCTGCCACATTCCCCACTTCCGCGGGGGAGCGGCACACCGCCGGCCGGCCGGCCGGCTCTCTCGGGGGCTGCACAGGTGTTCCCCTTAGATGTTCCTGGTGCATGTTGTCTCTCTCCTCCTTTATAGTCCTCTTCCGCCAATCCCAACTCGGCTGCCCACACGCCAAGTACGCTGCTCTCCTCCAATCAGGAGCAGGATCAGCTCCTGGAGGTCATCACTCAAGTTGGCAAGAGGCAGCTGCATAGAAGCTGTTTTCTCCTCTCCCAGCGCCATATTGTGGGAGAGCAGATGCATAGAATAAGTCTTAATTCCAGTAACTCAGTCCAATCCGAGTTGCTCCCCACAGAGACCACAGGCTGTGTGCTGCCTGCCTGCCACGGACCCTCTGTCCCGGGGAGGTCCTGTGGGCACGCAGCCTGTGGCCGCGGGTCTCTGCCTGGCCTGCCAAAAGGGTGCCCCGTTTGGATGCTGTGTGAGTCAGGGCTGATGGGGGAGAGGGGGACAGAGAGAGGAGAGAGAGACAGAGAGAGAGAGAGAAAGAGAGAGAGACGTGTAGGTGTTGGTGTAAGTCAGAGACAGAGGGAGAGGGTGCCTGTATTGCCTGCGAGGCTTGGTGTGGGGTCCCTCCTTTGCGCTCTGGAGGGCTTCCGCGGCTGTGGCGCGTGGCCGCCGCACGGCCAGGTGGCGCAGAGGGCCCGCGGGTTGGGCTGCGCGAGGCACCGGGCCCTGAGTGGTGGGCAACCGCGCCCTGGCGTCGTCTTCGGGCGGTGGTCGTGGTCGTGGTCGTGGTCACAGTCATTGGGCTCCCTGGGAGACAGGAGCCCGGGAGGGGCGGTGGGAGTGCAGGTGCCGGGAGCTGCTGGTGCGGCGGGCTGCGGGGTTGGGGCGGCCGGCAGGGGAGCGCCCTGGCGGGCGGTGAGTCGCTGGTTTGGGGTTGGAGGGGGCGCGCTGGATGGCGCGGGGCGTGGCCTGTGTCCCGGGGTGGGCCCCGGGGTTGGCGGTGGGGCTGCGGCAGCCGGGGACAGCTGGCCGGCCCGCCCGTGCCCGTGCCCGTGCCCGTGCCCGTGCCCGTGCCCGTGCCCAGGCCCAGGCCCAGGCCCAGGCCCGAGGCGCGGGCGGGCTGGGGCTGCCAGGTGGAGGGGTCGGGCTTCTGCCCCCTGCTGGAGCTGCGTTGGGGGTCGCAGGGGTCCCGGCGTGCGGGCTGGCGGATGGGGGCGTGGCTAGGCAGCCAGCCAAAGGCGAGCAAAAGGGGAGGGTGCCGCGGGGCAAAAGCCTACAGCCCCCGGTATTCCCAGGCGGTCTCCCATCCAAGTACTAACCAGGCCCGACCCTGCTTAGCTTCCGAGATCAGACGAGATCGGGCGCGTTCAGGGTGGTATGGCCGTAGACGCCAGAGGCCGCCTCCAGGCCCCTCTTGAGTGCGCGCCCGCACAGCCGCCGCCGCCGCCGCCGCCGCCGCCGCCTCCTCTTCCTGCCCGCTCCCCGCTCTCACTCCCATTCCCATTCCCATTCCCACTCCCGCTCCCGCTCCCACTGCCGCTTCTCCTCCGCCTCCTCCCTCTTTTCTCTTCTCTTCTCTTCTCCTCCTCCCCCCCCCTCCTCCTCAGCCGCCCTCCGCCTAGCCCTGCACCAGTGCCCGAACTCCAGCCCTCCGCCTGCCCAGCCCAGGACCTGCAGCACCGGGCGCCCAGTCGGCACGCTGCCGCCAAGCCAAGGGGAGCCAACCTCCTCCGGCTGCCGCTGGCCACAGGGAACTCCTACTCTCTCTTTCTAGGCCGGATCCCCTGCCTGCCGCCATCGCCCAGCCACACGCCAGCCGTGCCCGGCAGCCTCCACGCCTGCCCAGGGCTGCGCCCCGCGGCTCGCGGGTCCCGGCACCAGGGGGTTCGGCGCCCCACACCACCGCGGCCCGGGCCTTCCCTCCTACCCGGCCGCCAGCAGCCCCCCCACCGCTGACGCACAGGTCGCCCGCCCTCCCCCGGCACGGCCGCCGCGCCTCCACACACTCCCACGCCGCGAGGACAGCTGAGGGCCTGGGGACCCTTGTCCCCGCTCGGTCACGGGGGCCCAAGTGGGGCAGCAGGTCGGGAAGGAGGGCGGCAGCGCACGGAATCACCCCCGCCGCACGCTCGCGTGGGCACTCACACACACACACACACACACACACACACGCCTACACAAGGGGCACACAGTCGCACACCCCGACACCCTTCGTGGCACAGAGGGATTTCCGTCCTCAGCGCCCGTTCCCTCACGGGAGGGTGGGGCGCTTCAGCGCGACCCGCACCCTCCAGCCCGGCAGCCAGTTCGAGACTGTCGCTCCCCCTCTTCATGGAGGAACGACACAGGACCCTGCGCTGTTCTTTCGTCTGCTCGGCCCTCCCCGGGTTTGCTGCTGGTTCTTCCCGGGTTGGCTACCGTCCCTTCCACCTCCGTGGAAGGGCGGTTCCCCCTGCCACATTCCCCACTTCCGCGGGGGAGCGGCACACCGCCGGCCGGCCGGCCGGCTCTCTCGGGGGCTGCACAGGTGTTCCCCTTAGATGTTCCTGGTGCATGTTGTCTCTCTCCTCCTTTATAGTCCTCTTCCGCCAATCCCAACTCGGCTGCCCACACGCCAAGTACGCTGCTCTCCTCCAATCAGGAGCAGGATCAGCTCCTGGAGGTCATCACTCAAGTTGGCAAGAGGCAGCTGCATAGAAGCTGTTTTCTCCTCTCCCAGCGCCATATTGTGGGAGAGCAGATGCATAGAATAAGTCTTAATTCCAGTAACTCAGTCCAATCCGAGTTGCTCCCCACAGAGACCACAGGCTGTGTGCTGCCTGCCTGCCACGGACCCTCTGTCCCGGGGAGGTCCTGTGGGCACGCAGCCTGTGGCCGCGGGTCTCTGCCTGGCCTGCCAAAAGGGTGCCCCGTTTGGATGCTGTGTGAGTCAGGGCTGATGGGGGAGAGGGGGACAGAGAGAGGAGAGAGAGACAGAGAGAGAGAGAGAAAGAGAGAGAGACGTGTAGGTGTTGGTGTAAGTCAGAGACAGAGGGAGAGGGTGCCTGTATTGCCTGCGAGGCTTGGTGTGGGGTCCCTCCTTTGCGCTCTGGAGGGCTTCCGCGGCTGTGGCGCGTGGCCGCCGCACGGCCAGGTGGCGCAGAGGGCCCGCGGGTTGGGCTGCGCGAGGCACCGGGCCCTGAGTGGTGGGCAACCGCGCCCTGGCGTCGTCTTCGGGCGGTGGTCGTGGTCGTGGTCGTGGTCACAGTCATTGGGCTCCCTGGGAGACAGGAGCCCGGGAGGGGCGGTGGGAGTGCAGGTGCCGGGAGCTGCTGGTGCGGCGGGCTGCGGGGTTGGGGCGGCCGGCAGGGGAGCGCCCTGGCGGGCGGTGAGTCGCTGGTTTGGGGTTGGAGGGGGCGCGCTGGATGGCGCGGGGCGTGGCCTGTGTCCCGGGGTGGGCCCCGGGGTTGGCGGTGGGGCTGCGGCAGCCGGGGACAGCTGGCCGGCCCGCCCGTGCCCGTGCCCGTGCCCGTGCCCGTGCCCGTGCCCAGGCCCAGGCCCAGGCCCAGGCCCGAGGCGCGGGCGGGCTGGGGCTGCCAGGTGGAGGGGTCGGGCTTCTGCCCCCTGCTGGAGCTGCGTTGGGGGTCGCAGGGGTCCCGGCGTGCGGGCTGGCGGATGGGGGCGTGGCTAGGCAGCCAGCCAAAGGCGAGCAAAAGGGGAGGGTGCCGCGGGGCAAAAGCCTACAGCCCCCGGTATTCCCAGGCGGTCTCCCATCCAAGTACTAACCAGGCCCGACCCTGCTTAGCTTCCGAGATCAGACGAGATCGGGCGCGTTCAGGGTGGTATGGCCGTAGACGCCAGAGGCTGCCTCCAGGCCCCTCTTGAGTGCGCGCCCGCACAGCCGCCGCCGCCGCCGCCGCCGCCGCCGCCTCCTCCTCCTCCTCCTGCCCGCTCCCCGCTCTCACTCCCATTCCCATTCCCATTCCCATTCCCATTCCCGCTCCCGCTCCCGCTCCCCCTGCCGCTTCTCCTCCGCCTCCTCCCTCTTTTCTCTTCTCTTCTCTTCTCCTCCTCCTCCCCCCCCCCTCAGCCGCACTCCGCCTAGCCCTGCACCAGTGCCCGAACTCCAGCCCTCCGCCTGCCCAGCCCAGGACCTGCAGTGCAGCACCGGGCGCCCAGTCGGCACGCTGCCGCCAAGCCAAGGGGAGCCAACCTCCTCCGGCTGCCGCTGGCCACAGGGAACTCCTACTCTCTCTTTCTAGGCCGGATCCCCTGCCTGCCGCCATCGCCCAGCCACACGCCAGCCGTGCCCGGCAGCCTCCACGCCTGCCCAGGGCTGCGCCCCGCGGCTCGCGGGTCCCGGCACCAGGGGGTTCGGCGCCCCACACCACCGCGGCCCGGGCCTTCCCTCCTACCCGGCCGCCAGCAGCCCCCCCACCGCTGACGCACAGGTCGCCCGCCCTCCCCCGGCACGGCCGCCGCGCCTCCACACACTCCCACGCCGCGAGGACAGCTGAGGGCCTGGGGACCCTTGTCCCCGCTCGGTCACGGGGGCCCAAGTGGGGCAGCAGGTCGGGAAGGAGGGCGGCAGCGCACGGAATCACCCCCGCCGCACGCTCGCGTGGGCACTCACACACACACACACACACACACACACACACACGCCTACACAAGGGGCACACAGTCGCACACCCCGACACCCTTCGTGGCACAGAGGGATTTCCGTCCTCAGCGCCCGTTCCCTCACGGGAGGGTGGGGCGCTTCAGCGCGACCCGCACCCTCCAGCCCGGCAGCCAGTTCGAGACTGTCGCTCCCCCTCTTCATGGAGGAACGACACAGGACCCTGCGCTGTTCTTTCGTCTGCTCGGCCCTCCCCGGGTTTGCTGCTGGTTCTTCCCGGGTTGGCTACCGTCCCTTCCACCTCCGTGGAAGGGCGGTTCCCCCTGCCACATTCCCCACTTCCGCGGGGGAGCGGCACACCGCCGGCCGGCCGGCTCTCTCGGGGGCTGCACAGGTGTTCCCCTTAGATGTTCCTGGTGCATGTTGTCTCTCTCCTCCTTTATAGTCCTCTTCCGCCAATCCCAACTCGGCTGCCCACACGCCAAGTACGCTGCTCTCCTCCAATCAGGAGCAGGATCAGCTCCTGGAGGTCATCACTCAAGTTGGCAAGAGGCAGCTGCATAGAAGCTGTTTTCTCCTCTCCCAGCGCCATATTGTGGGAGAGCAGATGCATAGAATAAGTCTTAATTCCAGTAACTCAGTCCAATCCGAGTTGCTCCCCACAGAGACCACAGGCTGTGTGCTGCCTGCCTGCCACGGACCCTCTGTCCCGGGGAGGTCCTGTGGGCACGCAGCCTGTGGCCGCGGGTCTCTGCCTGGCCTGCCAAAAGGGTGCCCCGTTTGGATGCTGTGTGAGTCAGGGCTGATGGGGGAGAGGGGGACAGAGAGAGGAGAGAGAGACAGAGAGAGAGAGAGAAAGAGAGAGAGACGTGTAGGTGTTGGTGTAAGTCAGAGACAGAGGGAGAGGGTGCCTGTATTGCCTGCGAGGCTTGGTGTGGGGTCCCTCCTTTGCGCTCTGGAGGGCTTCCGCGGCTGTGGCGCGTGGCCGCCGCACGGCCAGGTGGCGCAGAGGGCCCGCGGGTTGGGCTGCGCGAGGCACCGGGCCCTGAGTGGTGGGCAACCGCGCCCTGGCGTCGTCTTCGGGCGGTGGTCGTGGTCGTGGTCGTGGTCACAGTCATTGGGCTCCCTGGGAGACAGGAGCCCGGGAGGGGCGGTGGGAGTGCAGGTGCCGGGAGCTGCTGGTGCGGCGGGCTGCGGGGTTGGGGCGGCCGGCAGGGGAGCGCCCTGGCGGGCGGTGAGTCGCTGGTTTGGGGTTGGAGGGGGCGCGCTGGATGGCGCGGGGCGTGGCCTGTGTCCCGGGGTGGGCCCCGGGGTTGGCGGTGGGGCTGCGGCAGCCGGGGACAGCTGGCCGGCCCGCCCGTGCCCGTGCCCGTGCCCGTGCCCGTGCCCAGGCCCAGGCCCAGGCCCAGGCCCGAGGCGCGGGCGGGCTGGGGCTGCCAGGTGGAGGGGTCGGGCTTCTGCCCCCTGCTGGAGCTGCGTTGGGGGTCGCAGGGGTCCCGGCGTGCGGGCTGGCGGATGGGGGCGTGGCTAGGCAGCCAGCCAAAGGCGAGCAAAAGGGGAGGGTGCCGCGGGGCAAAAGCCTACAGCCCCCGGTATTCCCAGGCGGTCTCCCATCCAAGTACTAACCAGGCCCGACCCTGCTTAGCTTCCGAGATCAGACGAGATCGGGCGCGTTCAGGGTGGTATGGCCGTAGACGCCAGAGGCCGCCTCCAGGCCCCTCTTGAGTGCGCGCCCGCACAGCCGCCGCCGCCGCCGCCGCCGCCGCCTCCTCCTCCTGCCCGCTCCCCGCTCTCACTCCCATTCCCATTCCCATTCCCACTCCCGCTCCCGCTCCCGCTGCCGCTTCTCCTCCGCCTCCTCCCTCTTTTCTCTTCTCTTCTCTTCTCCTCCTCCCCCCCCTCCTCAGCCGCCCTCCGCCTAGCCCTGCACCAGTGCCCGAACTCCAGCCCTCCGCCTGCCCAGCCCAGGACCTGCAGCACCGGGCGCCCAGTCGGCACGCTGCCGCCAAGCCAAGGGGAGCCAACCTCCTCCGGCTGCCGCTGGCCACAGGGAACTCCTACTCTCTCTTTCTAGGCCGGATCCCCTGCCTGCCGCCATCGCCCAGCCACACGCCAGCCGTGCCCGGCAGCCTCCACGCCTGCCCAGGGCTGCGCCCCGCGGCTCGCGGGTCCCGGCACCAGGGGGTTCGGCGCCCCACACCACCGCGGCCCGGGCCTTCCCTCCTACCCGGCCGCCAGCAGCCCCCCCACCGCTGACGCACAGGTCGCCCGCCCTCCCCCGGCACGGCCGCCGCGCCTCCACACACTCCCACGCCGCGAGGACAGCTGAGGGCCTGGGGACCCTTGTCCCCGCTCGGTCACGGGGGCCCAAGTGGGGCAGCAGGTCGGGAAGGAGGGCGGCAGCGCACGGAATCACCCCCGCCGCACGCTCGCGTGGGCACTCACACACACACACACACACACACACACACACGCCTACACAAGGGGCACACAGTCGCACACCCCGACACCCTTCGTGGCACAGAGGGATTTCCGTCCTCAGCGCCCGTTCCCTCACGGGAGGGTGGGGCGCTTCAGCGCGACCCGCACCCTCCAGCCCGGCAGCCAGTTCGAGACTGTCGCTCCCCCTCTTCATGGAGGAACGACACAGGACCCTGCGCTGTTCTTTCGTCTGCTCGGCCCTCCCCGGGTTTGCTGCTGGTTCTTCCCGGGTTGGCTACCGTCCCTTCCACCTCCGTGGAAGGGCGGTTCCCCCTGCCACATTCCCCACTTCCGCGGGGGAGCGGCACACCGCCGGCCGGCCGGCCGGCTCTCTCGGGGGCTGCACAGGTGTTCCCCTTAGATGTTCCTGGTGCATGTTGTCTCTCTCCTCCTTTATAGTCCTCTTCCGCCAATCCCAACTCGGCTGCCCACACGCCAAGTACGCTGCTCTCCTCCAATCAGGAGCAGGATCAGCTCCTGGAGGTCATCACTCAAGTTGGCAAGAGGCAGCTGCATAGAAGCTGTTTTCTCCTCTCCCAGCGCCATATTGTGGGAGAGCAGATGCATAGAATAAGTCTTAATTCCAGTAACTCAGTCCAATCCGAGTTGCTCCCCACAGAGACCACAGGCTGTGTGCTGCCTGCCTGCCACGGACCCTCTGTCCCGGGGAGGTCCTGTGGGCACGCAGCCTGTGGCCGCGGGTCTCTGCCTGGCCTGCCAAAAGGGTGCCCCGTTTGGATGCTGTGTGAGTCAGGGCTGATGGGGGAGAGGGGGACAGAGAGAGGAGAGAGAGACAGAGAGAGAGAGAGAAAGAGAGAGAGACGTGTAGGTGTTGGTGTAAGTCAGAGACAGAGGGAGAGGGTGCCTGTATTGCCTGCGAGGCTTGGTGTGGGGTCCCTCCTTTGCGCTCTGGAGGGCTTCCGCGGCTGTGGCGCGTGGCCGCCGCACGGCCAGGTGGCGCAGAGGGCCCGCGGGTTGGGCTGCGCGAGGCACCGGGCCCTGAGTGGTGGGCAACTGCGCCCTGGCGTCGTCTTCGGGCGGTGGTCGTGGTCGTGGTCACAGTCATTGGGCTCCCTGGGAGACAGGAGCCCGGGAGGGGCGGTGGGAGTGCAGGTGCCGGGAGCTGCTGGTGCGGCGGGCTGCGGGGTTGGGGCGGCCGGCAGGGGAGCGCCCTGGCGGGCGGTGAGTCGCTGGTTTGGGGTTGGAGGGGGCGCGCTGGGATGGCGCGGGGCGTGGCCTGTGTCCCGGGGTGGGCCCCGGGGTTGGCAGTGGGGCTGCGGCAGCCGGGGACAGCTGGCCGGCCCGCCCGTGCCCGTGCCCGTGCCCAGGCCCAGGCCCAGGCCCAGGCCCAGGCCCAGGCCCAGGCCCGAGGCGCGGGCGGGCTGGGGCTGCCAGGTGGAGGGGTCGGGCTTCTGCCCCCTGCTGGAGCTGCGTTGGGGGTCGCAGGGGTCCCGGCGTGCGGGCTGGCGGATGGGGGCGTGGCTAGGCAGCCAGCCAAAGGCGAGCAAAAGGGGAGGGTGCCGCGGGGCAAAAGCCTACAGCCCCCGGTATTCCCAGGCGGTCTCCCATCCAAGTACTAACCAGGCCCGACCCTGCTTAGCTTCCGAGATCAGACGAGATCGGGCGCGTTCAGGGTGGTATGGCCGTAGACGCCAGAGGCCGCCTCCAGGCCCCTCTTGAGTGCGCGCCCGCACAGCCGCCGCCGCCGCCGCCGCCGCCGCCTCCTCCTCCTCCTGCCCGCTCCCCGCTCTCACTCCCATTCCCATTCCCATTCCCACTCCCGCTCCCGCTCCCGCTGCCGCTTCTCCTCCGCCTCCTCCCTCTTTTCTCTTCTCTTCTCTTCTCCTCCTCCCCCCCCTCCTCAGCCGCCCTCCGCCTAGCCCTGCACCAGTGCCCGAACTCCAGCCCTCCGCCTGCCCAGCCCAGGACCTGCAGCACCGGGCGCCCAGTCGGCACGCTGCCGCCAAGCCAAGGGGAGCCAACCTCCTCCGGCTGCCGCTGGCCACAGGGAACTCCTACTCTCTCTTTCTAGGCCGGATCCCCTGCCTGCCGCCATCGCCCAGCCACACGCCAGCCGTGCCCGGCAGCCTCCACGCCTGCCCAGGGCTGCGCCCCGCGGCTCGCGGGTCCCGGCACCAGGGGGTTCGGCGCCCCACACCACCGCGGCCCGGGCCTTCCCTCCTACCCGGCCGCCAGCAGCCCCCCCACCGCTGACGCACAGGTCGCCCGCCCTCCCCCGGCACGGCCGCCGCGCCTCCACACACTCCCACGCCGCGAGGACAGCTGAGGGCCTGGGGACCCTTGTCCCCGCTCGGTCACGGGGGCCCAAGTGGGGCAGCAGGTCGGGAAGGAGGGCGGCAGCGCACGGAATCACCCCCGCCGCACGCTCGCGTGGGCACTCACACACACACACACACACACACACACACACACGCCTACACAAGGGGCACACAGTCGCACACCCCGACACCCTTCGTGGCACAGAGGGATTTCCGTCCTCAGCGCCCGTTCCCTCACGGGAGGGTGGGGCGCTTCAGCGCGACCCGCACCCTCCAGCCCGGCAGCCAGTTCGAGACTGTCGCTCCCCCTCTTCATGGAGGAACGACACAGGACCCTGCGCTGTTCTTTCGTCTGCTCGGCCCTCCCCGGGTTTGCTGCTGGTTCTTCCCGGGTTGGCTACCGTCCCTTCCACCTCCGTGGAAGGGCGGTTCCCCCTGCCACATTCCCCACTTCCGCGGGGGAGCGGCACACCGCCGGCCGGCCGGCCGGCTCTCTCGGGGGCTGCACAGGTGTTCCCCTTAGATGTTCCTGGTGCATGTTGTCTCTCTCCTCCTTTATAGTCCTCTTCCGCCAATCCCAACTCGGCTGCCCACACGCCAAGTACGCTGCTCTCCTCCAATCAGGAGCAGGATCAGCTCCTGGAGGTCATCACTCAAGTTGGCAAGAGGCAGCTGCATAGAAGCTGTTTTCTCCTCTCCCAGCGCCATATTGTGGGAGAGCAGATGCATAGAATAAGTCTTAATTCCAGTAACTCAGTCCAATCCGAGTTGCTCCCCACAGAGACCACAGGCTGTGTGCTGCCTGCCTGCCACGGACCCTCTGTCCCGGGGAGGTCCTGTGGGCACGCAGCCTGTGGCCGCGGGTCTCTGCCTGGCCTGCCAAAAGGGTGCCCCGTTTGGATGCTGTGTGAGTCAGGGCTGATGGGGGAGAGGGGGACAGAGAGAGGAGAGAGAGACAGAGAGAGAGAGAGAAAGAGAGAGAGACGTGTAGGTGTTGGTGTAAGTCAGAGACAGAGGGAGAGGGTGCCTGTATTGCCTGCGAGGCTTGGTGTGGGGTCCCTCCTTTGCGCTCTGGAGGGCTTCCGCGGCTGTGGCGCGTGGCCGCCGCACGGCCAGGTGGCGCAGAGGGCCCGCGGGTTGGGCTGCGCGAGGCACCGGGCCCTGAGTGGTGGGCAACCGCGCCCTGGCGTCGTCTTCGGGCGGTGGTCGTGGTCGTGGTCGTGGTCACAGTCATTGGGCTCCCTGGGAGACAGGAGCCCGGGAGGGGCGGTGGGAGTGCAGGTGCCGGGAGCTGCTGGTGCGGCGGGCTGCGGGGTTGGGGCGGCCGGCAGGGGAGCGCCCTGGCGGGCGGTGAGTCGCTGGTTTGGGGTTGGAGGGGGCGCGCTGGATGGCGCGGGGCGTGGCCTGTGTCCCGGGGTGGGCCCCGGGGTTGGCGGTGGGGCTGCGGCAGCCGGGGACAGCTGGCCGGCCCGCCCGTGCCCGTGCCCGTGCCCGTGCCCGTGCCCGTGCCCAGGCCCAGGCCCAGGCCCAGGCCCGAGGCGCGGGCGGGCTGGGGCTGCCAGGTGGAGGGGTCGGGCTTCTGCCCCCTGCTGGAGCTGCGTTGGGGGTCGCAGGGGTCCCGGCGTGCGGGCTGGCGGATGGGGGCGTGGCTAGGCAGCCAGCCAAAGGCGAGCAAAAGGGGAGGGTGCCGCGGGGCAAAAGCCTACAGCCCCCGGTATTCCCAGGCGGTCTCCCATCCAAGTACTAACCAGGCCCGACCCTGCTTAGCTTCCGAGATCAGACGAGATCGGGCGCGTTCAGGGTGGTATGGCCGTAGACGCCAGAGGCCGCCTCCAGGCCCCTCTTGAGTGCGCGCCCGCACAGCCGCCGCCGCCGCCGCCGCCGCCTCCTCCTCCTCCTGCCCGCTCCCCGCTCTCACTCCCATTCCCATTCCCATTCCCACTCCCGCTCCCGCTCCCGCTGCCGCTTCTCCTCCGCCTCCTCCCTCTTTTCTCTTCTCTTCTCTTCTCCTCCCCCCCCTCCTCAGCCGCCCTCCGCCTAGCCCTGCACCAGTGCCCGAACTCCAGCCCTCCGCCTGCCCAGCCCAGGACCTGCAGCACCGGGCGCCCAGTCGGCACGCTGCCGCCAAGCCAAGGGGAGCCAACCTCCTCCGGCTGCCGCTGGCCACAGGGAACTCCTACTCTCTCTTTCTAGGCCGGATCCCCTGCCTGCCGCCATCGCCCAGCCACACGCCAGCCGTGCCCGGCAGCCTCCACGCCTGCCCAGGGCTGCGCCCCGCGGCTCGCGGGTCCCGGCACCAGGGGGTTCGGCGCCCCACACCACCGCGGCCCGGGCCTTCCCTCCTACCCGGCCGCCAGCAGCCCCCCCACCGCTGACGCACAGGTCGCCCGCCCTCCCCCGGCACGGCCGCCGCGCCTCCACACACTCCCACGCCGCGAGGACAGCTGAGGGCCTGGGGACCCTTGTCCCCGCTCGGTCACGGGGGCCCAAGTGGGGCAGCAGGTCGGGAAGGAGGGCGGCAGCGCACGGAATCACCCCCGCCGCACGCTCGCGTGGGCACTCACACACACACACACACACACACACACACACGCCTACACAAGGGGCACACAGTCGCACACCCCGACACCCTTCGTGGCACAGAGGGATTTCCGTCCTCAGCGCCCGTTCCCTCACGGGAGGGTGGGGCGCTTCAGCGCGACCCGCACCCTCCAGCCCGGCAGCCAGTTCGAGACTGTCGCTCCCCCTCTTCATGGAGGAACGACACAGGACCCTGCGCTGTTCTTTCGTCTGCTCGGCCCTCCCCGGGTTTGCTGCTGGTTCTTCCCGGGTTGGCTACCGTCCCTTCCACCTCCGTGGAAGGGCGGTTCCCCCTGCCACATTCCCCACTTCCGCGGGGGAGCGGCACACCGCCGGCCGGCCGGCCGGCTCTCTCGGGGGCTGCACAGGTGTTCCCCTTAGATGTTCCTGGTGCATGTTGTCTCTCTCCTCCTTTATAGTCCTCTTCCGCCAATCCCAACTCGGCTGCCCACACGCCAAGTACGCTGCTCTCCTCCAATCAGGAGCAGGATCAGCTCCTGGAGGTCATCACTCAAGTTGGCAAGAGGCAGCTGCATAGAAGCTGTTTTCTCCTCTCCCAGCGCCATATTGTGGGAGAGCAGATGCATAGAATAAGTCTTAATTCCAGTAACTCAGTCCAATCCGAGTTGCTCCCCACAGAGACCACAGGCTGTGTGCTGCCTGCCTGCCACGGACCCTCTGTCCCGGGGAGGTCCTGTGGGCACGCAGCCTGTGGCCGCGGGTCTCTGCCTGGCCTGCCAAAAGGGTGCCCCGTTTGGATGCTGTGTGAGTCAGGGCTGATGGGGGAGAGGGGGACAGAGAGAGGAGAGAGAGACAGAGAGAGAGAGAGAAAGAGAGAGAGACGTGTAGGTGTTGGTGTAAGTCAGAGACAGAGGGAGAGGGTGCCTGTATTGCCTGCGAGGCTTGGTGTGGGGTCCCTCCTTTGCGCTCTGGAGGGCTTCCGCGGCTGTGGCGCGTGGCCGCCGCACGGCCAGGTGGCGCAGAGGGCCCGCGGGTTGGGCTGCGCGAGGCACCGGGCCCTGAGTGGTGGGCAACTGCGCCCTGGCGTCGTCTTCGGGCGGTGGTCGTGGTCGTGGTCACAGTCATTGGGCTCCCTGGGAGACAGGAGCCCGGGAGGGGCGGTGGGAGTGCAGGTGCCGGGAGCTGCTGGTGCGGCGGGCTGCGGGGTTGGGGCGGCCGGCAGGGGAGCGCCCTGGCGGGCGGTGAGTCGCTGGTTTGGGGTTGGAGGGGGCGCGCTGGGATGGCGCGGGGCGTGGCCTGTGTCCCGGGGTGGGCCCCGGGGTTGGCAGTGGGGCTGCGGCAGCCGGGGACAGCTGGCCGGCCCGCCCGTGCCCGTGCCCGTGCCCAGGCCCAGGCCCAGGCCCAGGCCCAGGCCCGAGGCGCGGGCGGGCTGGGGCTGCCAGGTGGAGGGGTCGGGCTTCTGCCCCCTGCTGGAGCTGCGTTGGGGGTCGCAGGGGTCCCGGCGTGCGGGCTGGCGGATGGGGGCGTGGCTAGGCAGCCAGCCAAAGGCGAGCAAAAGGGGAGGGTGCCGCGGGGCAAAAGCCTACAGCCCCCGGTATTCCCAGGCGGTCTCCCATCCAAGTACTAACCAGGCCCGACCCTGCTTAGCTTCCGAGATCAGACGAGATCGGGCGCGTTCAGGGTGGTATGGCCGTAGACGCCAGAGGCCGCCTCCAGGCCCCTCTTGAGTGCGCGCCCGCACAGCCGCCGCCGCCGCCGCCGCCGCCGCCTCCTCCTCCTGCCCGCTCCCCGCTCTCACTCCCATTCCCATTCCCATTCCCACTCCCGCTCCCGCTCCCGCTGCCGCTTCTCCTCCGCCTCCTCCCTCTTTTCTCTTCTCTTCTCTTCTCCTCCTCCCCCCCCTCCTCAGCCGCCCTCCGCCTAGCCCTGCACCAGTGCCCGAACTCCAGCCCTCCGCCTGCCCAGCCCAGGACCTGCAGTGCAGCACCGGGCGCCCAGTCGGCACGCTGCCGCCAAGCCAAGGGGAGCCAACCTCCTCCGGCTGCCGCTGGCCACAGGGAACTCCTACTCTCTCTTTCTAGGCCGGATCCCCTGCCTGCCGCCATCGCCCAGCCACACGCCAGCCGTGCCCGGCAGCCTCCACGCCTGCCCAGGGCTGCGCCCCGCGGCTCGCGGGTCCCGGCACCAGGGGGTTCGGCGCCCCACACCACCGCGGCCCGGGCCTTCCCTCCTACCCGGCCGCCAGCAGCCCCCCCACCGCTGACGCACAGGTCGCCCGCCCTCCCCCGGCACGGCCGCCGCGCCTCCACACACTCCCACGCCGCGAGGACAGCTGAGGGCCTGGGGACCCTTGTCCCCGCTCGGTCACGGGGGCCCAAGTGGGGCAGCAGGTCGGGAAGGAGGGCGGCAGCGCACGGAATCACCCCCGCCGCACGCTCGCGTGGGCACTCACACACACACACACACACACACACACACACACGCCTACACAAGGGGCACACAGTCGCACACCCCGACACCCTTCGTGGCACAGAGGGATTTCCGTCCTCAGCGCCCGTTCCCTCACGGGAGGGTGGGGCGCTTCAGCGCGACCCGCACCCTCCAGCCCGGCAGCCAGTTCGAGACTGTCGCTCCCCCTCTTCATGGAGGAACGACACAGGACCCTGCGCTGTTCTTTCGTCTGCTCGGCCCTCCCCGGGTTTGCTGCTGGTTCTTCCCGGGTTGGCTACCGTCCCTTCCACCTCCGTGGAAGGGCGGTTCCCCCTGCCACATTCCCCACTTCCGCGGGGGAGCGGCACACCGCCGGCCGGCCGGCCGGCTCTCTCGGGGGCTGCACAGGTGTTCCCCTTAGATGTTCCTGGTGCATGTTGTCTCTCTCCTCCTTTATAGTCCTCTTCCGCCAATCCCAACTCGGCTGCCCACACGCCAAGTACGCTGCTCTCCTCCAATCAGGAGCAGGATCAGCTCCTGGAGGTCATCACTCAAGTTGGCAAGAGGCAGCTGCATAGAAGCTGTTTTCTCCTCTCCCAGCGCCATATTGTGGGAGAGCAGATGCATAGAATAAGTCTTAATTCCAGTAACTCAGTCCAATCCGAGTTGCTCCCCACAGAGACCACAGGCTGTGTGCTGCCTGCCTGCCACGGACCCTCTGTCCCGGGGAGGTCCTGTGGGCACGCAGCCTGTGGCCGCGGGTCTCTGCCTGGCCTGCCAAAAGGGTGCCCCGTTTGGATGCTGTGTGAGTCAGGGCTGATGGGGGAGAGGGGGACAGAGAGAGGAGAGAGAGACAGAGAGAGAGAGAGAAAGAGAGAGAGACGTGTAGGTGTTGGTGTAAGTCAGAGACAGAGGGAGAGGGTGCCTGTATTGCCTGCGAGGCTTGGTGTGGGGTCCCTCCTTTGCGCTCTGGAGGGCTTCCGCGGCTGTGGCGCGTGGCCGCCGCACGGCCAGGTGGCGCAGAGGGCCCGCGGGTTGGGCTGCGCGAGGCACCGGGCCCTGAGTGGTGGGCAACCGCGCCCTGGCGTCGTCTTCGGGCGGTGGTCGTGGTCGTGGTCGTGGTCACAGTCATTGGGCTCCCTGGGAGACAGGAGCCCGGGAGGGGCGGTGGGAGTGCAGGTGCCGGGAGCTGCTGGTGCGGCGGGCTGCGGGGTTGGGGCGGCCGGCAGGGGAGCGCCCTGGCGGGCGGTGAGTCGCTGGTTTGGGGTTGGAGGGGGCGCGCTGGATGGCGCGGGGCGTGGCCTGTGTCCCGGGGTGGGCCCCGGGGTTGGCGGTGGGGCTGCGGCAGCCGGGGACAGCTGGCCGGCCCGCCCGTGCCCGTGCCCGTGCCCGTGCCCGTGCCCAGGCCCAGGCCCAGGCCCGAGGCGCGGGCGGGCTGGGGCTGCCAGGTGGAGGGGTCGGGCTTCTGCCCCCTGCTGGAGCTGCGTTGGGGGTCGCAGGGGTCCCGGCGTGCGGGCTGGCGGATGGGGGCGTGGCTAGGCAGCCAGCCAAAGGCGAGCAAAAGGGGAGGGTGCCGCGGGGCAAAAGCCTACAGCACCCGGTATTCCCAGGCGGTCTCCCATCCAAGTACTAACCAGGCCCGACCCTGCTTAGCTTCCGAGATCAGACGAGATCGGGCGCGTTCAGGGTGGTATGGCCGTAGACGCCAGAGGCTGCCTCCAGGCCCCTCTTGAGTGCGCGCCCGCACAGCCGCCGCCGCCGCCGCCGCCGCCGCCGCCGCCTCCTCCTCCTCCTCCTGCCCGCTCCCCGCTCTCACTCCCATTCCCATTCCCATTCCCATTCCCATTCCCATTCCCGCTCCCGCTCCCGCTCCCGCTGCCGCTTCTCCTCCGCCTCCTCCCTCTTTTCTCTTCTCTTCTCTTCTCCTCCTCCTCCCCCCCCCCCTCAGCCGCACTCCGCCTAGCCCTGCACCAGTGCCCGAACTCCAGCCCTCCGCCTGCCCAGCCCAGGACCTGCAGTGCAGCACCGGGCGCCCAGTCGGCACGCTGCCGCCAAGCCAAGGGGAGCCAACCTCCTCCGGCTGCCGCTGGCCACAGGGAACTCCTACTCTCTCTTTCTAGGCCGGATCCCCTGCCTGCCGCCATCGCCCAGCCACACGCCAGCCGTGCCCGGCAGCCTCCACGCCTGCCCAGGGCTGCGCCCCGCGGCTCGCGGGTCCCGGCACCAGGGGGTTCGGCGCCCCACACCACCGCGGCCCGGGCCTTCCCTCCTACCCGGCCGCCAGCAGCCCCCCCACCGCTGACGCACAGGTCGCCCGCCCTCCCCCGGCACGGCCGCCGCGCCTCCACACACTCCCACGCCGCGAGGACAGCTGAGGGCCTGGGGACCCTTGTCCCCGCTCGGTCACGGGGGCCCAAGTGGGGCAGCAGGTCGGGAAGGAGGGCGGCAGCACACGGAATCACCCCCGCCGCTCGCTCGCGTGGGCACTCACACACACACACACACACACACACACGCCTACACAAGGGGCACACAGTCGCACACCCCGACACCCTTCGTGGCACAGAGGGATTTCCGTCCTCAGCGCCCGTTCCCTCACGGGAGGGTGGGGCGCTTCAGCGCGACCCGCACCCTCCAGCCCGGCAGCCAGTTCGAGACTGTCGCTCCCCCTCTTCATGGAGGAACGACACAGGACCCTGCGCTGTTCTTTCGTCTGCTCGGCCCTCCCCGGGTTTGCTGCTGGTTCTTCCCGGGTTGGCTACCGTCCCTTCCACCTCCGTGGAAGGGCGGTTCCCCCTGCCACATTCCCCACTTCCGCGGGGGAGCGGCACACCGCCGGCCGGCCGGCCGGCTCTCTCGGGGGCTGCACAGGTGTTCCCCTTAGATGTTCCTGGTGCATGTTGTCTCTCTCCTCCTTTATAGTCCTCTTCCGCCAATCCCAACTCGGCTGCCCACACGCCAAGTACGCTGCTCTCCTCCAATCAGGAGCAGGATCAGCTCCTGGAGGTCATCACTCAAGTTGGCAAGAGGCAGCTGCATAGAAGCTGTTTGCTCCTCTCCCAGCGCCATATTGTGGGAGAGCAGATGCATAGAATAAGTCTTAATTCCAGTAACTCAGTCCAATCCGAGTTGCTCCCCACAGAGACCACAGGCTGTGTGCTGCCTGCCTGCCACGGACCCTCTGTCCCGGGGAGGTCCTGTGGGCACGCAGCCTGTGGCCGCGGGTCTCTGCCTGGCCTGCCAAAAGGGTGCCCCGTTTGGATGCTGTGTGAGTCAGGGCTGATGGGGGAGAGGGGGACAGAGAGAGGAGAGAGAGACAGAGAGAGAGAGAGAAAGAGAGAGAGACGTGTAGGTGTTGGTGTAAGTCAGAGACAGAGGGAGAGGGTGCCTGTATTGCCTGCGAGGCTTGGTGTGGGGTCCCTCCTTTGCGCTCTGGAGGGCTTCCGCGGCTGTGGCGCGTGGCCGCCGCACGGCCAGGTGGCGCAGAGGGCCCGCGGGTTGGGCTGCGCGAGGCACCGGGCCCTGAGTGGTGGGCAACCGCGCCCTGGCGTCGTCTTCGGGCGGTGGTCGTGGTCGTGGTCGTGGTCACAGTCATTGGGCTCCCTGGGAGACAGGAGCCCGGGAGGGGCGGTGGGAGTGCAGGTGCCGGGAGCTGCTGGTGCGGCGGGCTGCGGGGTTGGGGCGGCCGGCAGGGGAGCGCCCTGGCGGGCGGTGAGTCGCTGGTTTGGGGTTGGAGGGGGCGCGCTGGATGGCGCGGGGCGTGGCCTGTGTCCCGGGGTGGGCCCCGGGGTTGGCGGTGGGGCTGCGGCAGCCGGGGACAGCTGGCCGGCCCGCCCGTGCCCGTGCCCGTGCCCGTGCCCGTGCCCAGGCCCAGGCCCAGGCCCAGGCCCGAGGCGCGGGCGGGCTGGGGCTGCCAGGTGGAGGGGTCGGGCTTCTGCCCCCTGCTGGAGCTGCGTTGGGGGTCGCAGGGGTCCCGGCGTGCGGGCTGGCGGATGGGGGCGTGGCTAGGCAGCCAGCCAAAGGCGAGCAAAAGGGGAGGGTGCCGCGGGGCAAAAGCCTACAGCCCCCGGTATTCCCAGGCGGTCTCCCATCCAAGTACTAACCAGGCCCGACCCTGCTTAGCTTCCGAGATCAGACGAGATCGGGCGCGTTCAGGGTGGTATGGCCGTAGACGCCAGAGGCCGCCTCCAGGCCCCTCTTGAGTGCGCGCCCGCACAGCCGCCGCCGCCGCCGCCGCCGCCGCCGCCGCCGCCGCCGCCGCCTCCTCTTCCTGCCCGCTCCCCGCTCTCACTCCCATTCCCACTCCCATTCCCACTCCCGCTCCCGCTCCCGCTGCCGCTTCTCCTCCGCCTCCTCCCTCTTTTCTCTTCTCTTCTCTTCTCCTCCTCCCCCCCCCTCCTCCTCAGCCGCCCTCCGCCTAGCCCTGCACCAGTGCCCGAACTCCAGCCCTCCGCCTGCCCAGCCCAGGACCTGCAGTGCAGCACCGGGCGCCCAGTCGGCACGCTGCCGCCAAGCCAAGGGGAGCCAACCTCCTCCGGCTGCCGCTGGCCACAGGGAACTCCTACTCTCTCTTTCTAGGCCGGATCCCCTGCCTGCCGCCATCGCCCAGCCACACGCCAGCCGTGCCCGGCAGCCTCCACGCCTGCCCAGGGCTGCGCCCCGCGGCTCGCGGGTCCCGGCACCAGGGGGTTCGGCGCCCCACACCACCGCGGCCCGGGCCTTCCCTCCTACCCGGCCGCCAGCAGCCCCCCCACCGCTGACGCACAGGTCGCCCGCCCTCCCCCGGCACGGCCGCCGCGCCTCCACACACTCCCACGCCGCGAGGACAGCTGAGGGCCTGGGGACCCTTGTCCCCGCTCGGTCACGGGGGCCCAAGTGGGGCAGCAGGTCGGGAAGGAGGGCGGCAGCGTACGGAATAACCCCCGCCGCACGCTCGCGTGGGCACTCACACACACACACACACACACACACGCCTACACAAGGGGCACACAGTCGCACACCCCGACACCCTTCGTGGCACAGAGGGATTTCCGTCCTCAGCGCCCGTTCCCTCACGGGAGGGTGGGGCGCTTCAGCGCGACCCGCACCCTCCAGCCCGGCAGCCAGTTCGAGACCACAGGCTGTGTGCTGCCTGCCTGCCACGGACCCTCTGTCCCGGGGAGGTCCTGTGGGCACGCAGCCTGTGGCCGCGGGTCTCTGCCAGGCCTGCCAAAAGGGTGCCCCGTTTGGATGCTGTGTGAGTCAGGGCTGATGGGGGAGAGGGGGACAGAGAGAGGAGAGAGAGACAGAGAGAGAGAGAGAAAGAGAGAGAGACGTGTAGGTGTTGGTGTAAGTCAGAGACAGAGGGAGAGGGTGCCTGTATTGCCTGCGAGGCTTGGTGTGGGGTCCCTCCTTTGCGCTCTGGAGGGCTTCCGCGGCTGTGGCGCGTGGCCGCCGCACGGCCAGGTGGCGCAGAGGGCCCGCGGGTTGGGCTGCGCGAGGCACCGGGCCCTGAGTGGTGGGCAACCGCGCCCTGGCGTCGTCTTCGGGCGGTGGTCGTGGTCGTGGTCGTGGTCACAGTCATTGGGCTCCCTGGGAGACAGGAGCCCGGGAGGGGCGGTGGGAGTGCAGGTGCCGGGAGCTGCTGGTGCGGCGGGCTGCGGGGTTGGGGCGGCCGGCAGGGGAGCGCCCTGGCGGGCGGTGAGTCGCTGGTTTGGGGTTGGAGGGGGCGCGCTGGATGGCGCGGGGCGTGGCCTGTGTCCCGGGGTGGGCCCCGGGGTTGGCGGTGGGGCTGCGGCAGCCGGGGACAGCTGGCCGGCCCGCCCGTGCCCGTGCCCGTGCCCGTGCCCGTGCCCAGGCCCAGGCCCAGGCCCAGGCCCGAGGCGCGGGCGGGCTGGGGCTGCCAGGTGGAGGGGTCGGGCTTCTGCCCCCTGCTGGAGCTGCGTTGGGGGTCGCAGGGGTCCCGGCGTGCGGGCTGGCGGATGGGGGCGTGGCTAGGCAGCCAGCCAAAGGCGAGCAAAAGGGGAGGGTGCCGCGGGGCAAAAGCCTACAGCACCCAGTATTCCCAGGCGGTCTCCCATCCAAGTACTAACCAGGCCCGACCCTGCTTAGCTTCCGAGATCAGACGAGATCGGGCGCGTTCAGGGTGGTATGGCCGTAGACGCCAGAGGCCGCCTCCAGGCCCCTCTTGAGTGCGCGCCCGCACAGCCGCCGCCGCCGCCGCCGCCTCCTCCTCCTCCTCCTGCCCGCTCCCCGCTCTCACTCCCATTCCCATTCCCACTCCCGCTCCCGCTCCCGCTGCCGCTTCTCCTCCGCCTCCTCCCTCTTTTCTCTTCTCTTCTCTTCTCCTCCTCCCCCCCCCTCCTCAGCCGCCCTCCGCCTAGCCCTGCACCAGTGCCCGAACTCCAGCCCTCCGCCTGCCCAGCCCAGGACCTGCAGTGCAGCACCGGGCGCCCAGTCGGCACGCTGCCGCCAAGCCAAGGGGAGCCAACCTCCTCCGGCTGCCGCTGGCCACAGGGAACTCCTACTCTCTCTTTCTAGGCCGGATCCCCTGCCTGCCGCCATCGCCCAGCCACACGCCAGCCGTGCCCGGCAGCCTCCACGCCTGCCCAGGGCTGCGCCCCGCGGCTCGCGGGTCCCGGCACCAGGGGGTTCGGCGCCCCACACCACCGCGGCCCGGGCCTTCCCTCCTACCCGGCCGCCAGCAGCCCCCCCACCGCTGACGCACAGGTCGCCCGCCCTCCCCCGGCACGGCCGCCGCGCCTCCACACACTCCCACGCCGCGAGGACAGCTGAGGGCCTGGGGACCCTTGTCCCCGCTCGGTCACGGGGGCCCAAGTGGGGCAGCAGGTCGGGAAGGAGGGCGGCAGCGCACGGAATCACCCCCGCCGCACGCTCGCGTGGGCACTCACACACACACACACACACACACACACACGCCTACACAAGGGGCACACAGTCGCACACCCCGACACCCTTCGTGGCACAGAGGGATTTCCGTCCTCAGCGCCCGTTCCCTCACGGGAGGGTGGGGCGCTTCAGCGCGACCCGCACCCTCCAGCCCGGCAGCCAGTTCGAGACTGTCGCTCCCCCTCTTCATGGAGGAACGACACAGGACCCTGCGCTGTTCTTTCGTCTGCTCGGCCCTCCCCGGGTTTGCTGCTGGTTCTTCCCGGGTTGGCTACCATCCCTTCCACCTCCGTGGAAGGGCGGTTCCCCCTGCCACATTCCCCACTTCCGCGGGGGAGCGGCACACCGCCGGCCGGCCGGCTCTCTCGGGGGCTGCACAGGTGTTCCCCTTAGATGTTCCTGGTGCATGTTGTCTCTCTCCTCCTTTATAGTCCTCTTCCGCCAATCCCAACTCGGCTGCCCACACGCCAAGTACGCTACTCTCCTCCAATCAGGAGCAGGATCAGCTCCTGGAGGTCATCACTCAAGTTGGCAAGAGGCAGCTGCATAGAAGCTGTTTTCTCCTCTCCCAGCGCCATATTGTGGGAGAGCAGATGCATAGAATAAGTCTTAATTCCAGTAACTCAGTCCAATCCGAGTTGCTCCCCACAGAGACCACAGGCTGTGTGCTGCCTGCCTGCCACGGACCCTCTGTCCCGGGGAGGTCCTGTGGGCACGCAGCCTGTGGCCGCGGGTCTCTGCCTGGCCTGCCAAAAGGGTGCCCCGTTTGGATGCTGTGTGAGTCAGGGCTGATGGGGGAGAGGGGGACAGAGAGAGGAGAGAGAGACAGAGAGAGAGAGAGAAAGAGAGAGAGACGTGTAGGTGTTGGTGTAAGTCAGAGACAGAGGGAGAGGGTGCCTGTATTGCCTGCGAGGCTTGGTGTGGGGTCCCTCCTTTGCGCTCTGGAGGGCTTCCGCGGCTGTGGCGCGTGGCCGCCGCACGGCCAGGTGGCGCAGAGGGCCCGCGGGTTGGGCTGCGCGAGGCACCGGGCCCTGAGTGGTGGGCAACCGCGCCCTGGCGTCGTCTTCGGGCGGTGGTCGTGGTCGTGGTCACAGTCATTGGGCTCCCTGGGAGACAGGAGCCCGGGAGGGGCGGTGGGAGTGCAGGTGCCGGGAGCTGCTGGTGCGGCGGGCTGCGGGGTTGGGGCGGCCGGCAGGGGAGCGCCCTGGCGGGCGGTGAGTCGCTGGTTTGGGGTTGGAGGGGGCGCGCTGGGATGGCGCGGGGCGTGGCCTGTGTCCCGGGGTGGGCCCCGGGGTTGGCGGTGGGGCTGCGGCAGCCGGGGACAGCTGGCCGGCCCGCCCGTGCCCGTGCCCGTGCCCGTGCCCAGGCCCAGGCCCAGGCCCAGGCCCAGGCCCAGGCCCAGGCCCGAGGCGCGGGCGGGCTGGGGCTGCCAGGTGGAGGGGTCGGGCTTCTGCCCCCTGCTGGAGCTGCGTTGGGGGTCGCAGGGGTCCCGGCGTGCGGGCTGGCGGATGGGGGCGTGGCTAGGCAGCCAGCCAAAGGCGAGCAAAAGGGGAGGGTGCCGCGGGGCAAAAGCCTACAGCCCCCGGTATTCCCAGGCGGTCTCCCATCCAAGTACTAACCAGGCCCGACCCTGCTTAGCTTCCGAGATCAGACGAGATCGGGCGCGTTCAGGGTGGTATGGCCGTAGACGCCAGAGGCCGCCTCCAGGCCCCTCTTGAGTGCGCGCCCGCACAGCCGCCGCCGCCGCCGCCGCCGCCGCCGCCTCCTCTTCCTGCCCGCTCCCCGCTCTCACTCCCATTCCCATTCCCATTCCCACTCCCGCTCCCGCTCCCACTGCCGCTTCTCCTCCGCCTCCTCCCTCTTTTCTCTTCTCTTCTCTTCTCCTCCTCCCCCCCCCTCCTCCTCAGCCGCCCTCCGCCTAGCCCTGCACCAGTGCCCGAACTCCAGCCCTCCGCCTGCCCAGCCCAGGACCTGCAGCACCGGGCGCCCAGTCGGCACGCTGCCGCCAAGCCAAGGGGAGCCAACCTCCTCCGGCTGCCGCTGGCCACAGGGAACTCCTACTCTCTCTTTCTAGGCCGGATCCCCTGCCTGCCGCCATCGCCCAGCCACACGCCAGCCGTGCCCGGCAGCCTCCACGCCTGCCCAGGGCTGCGCCCCGCGGCTCGCGGGTCCCGGCACCAGGGGGTTCGGCGCCCCACACCACCGCGGCCCGGGCCTTCCCTCCTACCCGGCCGCCAGCAGCCCCCCCACCGCTGACGCACAGGTCGCCCGCCCTCCCCCGGCACGGCCGCCGCGCCTCCACACACTCCCACGCCGCGAGGACAGCTGAGGGCCTGGGGACCCTTGTCCCCGCTCGGTCACGGGGGCCCAAGTGGGGCAGCAGGTCGGGAAGGAGGGCGGCAGCGCACGGAATCACCCCCGCCGCACGCTCGCGTGGGCACTCACACACACACACACACACACACACACACGCCTACACAAGGGGCACACAGTCGCACACCCCGACACCCTTCGTGGCACAGAGGGATTTCCGTCCTCAGCGCCCGTTCCCTCACGGGAGGGTGGGGCGCTTCAGCGCGACCCGCACCCTCCAGCCCGGCAGCCAGTTCGAGACTGTCGCTCCCCCTCTTCATGGAGGAACGACACAGGACCCTGCGCTGTTCTTTCGTCTGCTCGGCCCTCCCCGGGTTTGCTGCTGGTTCTTCCCGGGTTGGCTACCGTCCCTTCCACCTCCGTGGAAGGGCGGTTCCCCCTGCCACATTCCCCACTTCCGCGGGGGAGCGGCACACCGCCGGCCGGCCGGCCGGCTCTCTCGGGGGCTGCACAGGTGTTCCCCTTAGATGTTCCTGGTGCATGTTGTCTCTCTCCTCCTTTATAGTCCTCTTCCGCCAATCCCAACTCGGCTGCCCACACGCCAAGTACGCTGCTCTCCTCCAATCAGGAGCAGGATCAGCTCCTGGAGGTCATCACTCAAGTTGGCAAGAGGCAGCTGCATAGAAGCTGTTTTCTCCTCTCCCAGCGCCATATTGTGGGAGAGCAGATGCATAGAATAAGTCTTAATTCCAGTAACTCAGTCCAATCCGAGTTGCTCCCCACAGAGACCACAGGCTGTGTGCTGCCTGCCTGCCACGGACCCTCTGTCCCGGGGAGGTCCTGTGGGCACGCAGCCTGTGGCCGCGGGTCTCTGCCTGGCCTGCCAAAAGGGTGCCCCGTTTGGATGCTGTGTGAGTCAGGGCTGATGGGGGAGAGGGGGACAGAGAGAGGAGAGAGAGACAGAGAGAGAGAGAGAAAGAGAGAGAGACGTGTAGGTGTTGGTGTAAGTCAGAGACAGAGGGAGAGGGTGCCTGTATTGCCTGCGAGGCTTGGTGTGGGGTCCCTCCTTTGCGCTCTGGAGGGCTTCCGCGGCTGTGGCGCGTGGCCGCCGCACGGCCAGGTGGCGCAGAGGGCCCGCGGGTTGGGCTGCGCGAGGCACCGGGCCCTGAGTGGTGGGCAACTGCGCCCTGGCGTCGTCTTCGGGCGGTGGTCGTGGTCGTGGTCACAGTCATTGGGCTCCCTGGGAGACAGGAGCCCGGGAGGGGCGGTGGGAGTGCAGGTGCCGGGAGCTGCTGGTGCGGCGGGCTGCGGGGTTGGGGCGGCCGGCAGGGGAGCGCCCTGGCGGGCGGTGAGTCGCTGGTTTGGGGTTGGAGGGGGCGCGCTGGGATGGCGCGGGGCGTGGCCTGTGTCCCGGGGTGGGCCCCGGGGTTGGCAGTGGGGCTGCGGCAGCCGGGGACAGCTGGCCGGCCCGCCCGTGCCCGTGCCCGTGCCCAGGCCCAGGCCCAGGCCCAGGCCCAGGCCCAGGCCCAGGCCCGAGGCGCGGGCGGGCTGGGGCTGCCAGGTGGAGGGGTCGGGCTTCTGCCCCCTGCTGGAGCTGCGTTGGGGGTCGCAGGGGTCCCGGCTGGCGGATGGGGGCGTGGCTAGGCAGCCAGCCAAAGGCGAGCAAAAGGGGAGGGTGCCGCGGGGCAAAAGCCTACAGCACCCGGTATTCCCAGGCGGTCTCCCATCCAAGTACTAACCAGGCCCGACCCTGCTTAGCTTCCGAGATCAGACGAGATCGGGCGCGTTCAGGGTGGTATGGCCATAGACGCCAGAGGCCGCCTCCAGGCCCCTCTTGAGTGCGCGCCCGCACAGCCGCCGCCGCCGCCTCCGCCGCCGCCGCCGCCTCCTCCTCCTCCTCCTCCTGCCCGCTCCCCGCTCTCACTCCCATTCCCATTCCCATTCCCATTCCCATTCCCATTCCCATTCCCACTCCCGCTCCCGCTCCCGCTGCCGCTTCTCCTCCGCCTCCTCCCTCTTTTCTCTTCTCTTCTCTTCTCCTCCTCCCCCCCCCTCCTCCTCAGCCGCCCTCCGCCTAGCCCTGCACCAGTGCCCGAACTCCAGCCCTCCGCCTGCCCAGCCCAGGACCTGCAGTGCAGCACCGGGCGCCCAGTCGGCACGCTGCCGCCAAGCCAAGGGGAGCCAACCTCCTCCGGCTGCCGCTGGCCACAGGGAACTCCTACTCTCTCTTTCTAGGCCGGATCCCCTGCCTGCCGCCATCGCCCAGCCACACGCCAGCCGTGCCCGGCAGCCTCCACGCCTGCCCAGGGCTGCGCCCCGCGGCTCGCGGGTCCCGGCACCAGGGGGTTCGGCGCCCCACACCACCGCGGCCCGGGCCTTCCCTCCTACCCGGCCGCCAGCAGCCCCCCCACCGCTGACGCACAGGTCGCCCGCCCTCCCCCGGCACGGCCGCCGCGCCTCCACACACTCCCACGCCGCGAGGACAGCTGAGGGCCTGGGGACCCTTGTCCCCGCTCGGTCACGGGGGCCCAAGTGGGGCAGCAGGTCGGGAAGGAGGGCGGCAGCGTACGGAATCACCCCCGCCGCACGCTCGCGTGGGCACTCACACACACACACACACACACACACGCCTACACAAGGGGCACACAGTCGCACACCCCGACACCCTTCGTGGCACAGAGGGATTTCCGTCCTCAGCGCCCGTTCCCTCACGGGAGGGTGGGGCGCTTCAGCGCGACCCGCACCCTCCAGCCCGGCAGCCAGTTCGAGACCACAGGCTGTGTGCTGCCTGCCTGCCACGGACCCTCTGTCCCGGGGAGGTCCTGTGGGCACGCAGCCTGTGGCCGCGGGTCTCTGCCTGGCCTGCCAAAAGGGTGCCCCGTTTGGATGCTGTGTGAGTCAGGGCTGATGGGGGAGAGGGGGACAGAGAGAGGAGAGAGAGACAGAGAGAGAGAGAGAAAGAGAGAGAGACGTGTAGGTGTTGGTGTAAGTCAGAGACAGAGGGAGAGGGTGCCTGTATTGCCTGCGAGGCTTGGTGTGGGGTCCCTCCTTTGCGCTCTGGAGGGCTTCCGCGGCTGTGGCGCGTGGCCGCCGCACGGCCAGGTGGCGCAGAGGGCCCGCGGGTTGGGCTGCGCGAGGCACCGGGCCCTGAGTGGTGGGCAACCGCGCCCTGGCGTCGTCTTCGGGCGGTGGTCGTGGTCGTGGTCGTGGTCACAGTCATTGGGCTCCCTGGGAGACAGGAGCCCGGGAGGGGCGGTGGGAGTGCAGGTGCCGGGAGCTGCTGGTGCGGCGGGCTGCGGGGTTGGGGCGGCCGGCAGGGGAGCGCCCTGGCGGGCGGTGAGTCGCTGGTTTGGGGTTGGAGGGGGCGCGCTGGATGGCGCGGGGCATGGCCTGTGTCCCGGGGTGGGCCCCGGGGTTGGCGGTGGGGCTGCGGCAGCCGGGGACAGCTGGCCGGCCCGCCCGTGCCCGTGCCCGTGCCCGTGCCCGTGCCCAGGCCCAGGCCCAGGCCCAGGCCCGAGGCGCGGGCGGGCTGGGGCTGCCAGGTGGAGGGGTCGGGCTTCTGCCCCCTGCTGGAGCTGCGTTGGGGGTCGCAGGGGTCCCGGCGTGCGGGCTGGCGGATGGGGGCGTGGCTAGGCAGCCAGCCAAAGGCGAGCAAAAGGGGAGGGTGCCGCGGGGCAAAAGCCTACAGCACCCGGTATTCCCAGGCGGTCTCCCATCCAAGTACTAACCAGGCCCGACCCTGCTTAGCTTCCGAGATCAGACGAGATCGGGCGCGTTCAGGGTGGTATGGCCGTAGACGCCAGAGGCCGCCTCCAGGCCCCTCTTGAGTGCGCGCCCGCACAGCCGCCGCCGCCGCCGCCGCCGCCGCCGCCGCCGCCGCCGCCGCCGCCGCCTCTTCCTGCCCGCTCCCCGCTCTCACTCCCATTCCCATTCCCATTCCCACTCCCGCTCCCGCTCCCGCTGCCGCTTCTCCTCCGCCTCCTCCCTCTTTTCTCTTCTCTTCTCTTCTCCTCCTCCCCCCCCCTCCTCCTCAGCCGCCCTCCGCCTAGCCCTGCACCAGTGCCCGAACTCCAGCCCTCCGCCTGCCCAGCCCAGGACCTGCAGCACCGGGCGCCCAGTCGGCACGCTGCCGCCAAGCCAAGGGGAGCCAACCTCCTCCGGCTGCCGCTGGCCACAGGGAACTCCTACTCTCTCTTTCTAGGCCGGATCCCCTGCCTGCCGCCATCGCCCAGCCACACGCCAGCCGTGCCCGGCAGCCTCCACGCCTGCCCAGGGCTGCGCCCCGCGGCTCGCGGGTCCCGGCACCAGGGGGTTCGGCGCCCCACACCACCGCGGCCCGGGCCTTCCCTCCTACCCGGCCGCCAGCAGCCCCCCCACCGCTGACGCACAGGTCGCCCGCCCTCCCCCGGCACGGCCGCCGCGCCTCCACACACTCCCACGCCGCGAGGACAGCTGAGGGCCTGGGGACCCTTGTCCCCGCTCGGTCACGGGGGCCCAAGTGGGGCAGCAGGTCGGGAAGGAGGGCGGCAGCGCACGGAATCACCCCCGCCGCACGCTCGCGTGGGCACTCACACACACACACACACACACACACACGCCTACACAAGGGGCACACAGTCGCACACCCCGACACCCTTCGTGGCACAGAGGGATTTCCGTCCTCAGCGCCCGTTCCCTCACGGGAGGGTGGGGCGCTTCAGCGCGACCCGCACCCTCCAGCCCGGCAGCCAGTTCGAGACTGTCGCTCCCCCTCTTCATGGAGGAACGACACAGGACCCTGCGCTGTTCTTTCGTCTGCTCGGCCCTCCCCGGGTTTGCTGCTGGTTCTTCCCGGGTTGGCTACCGTCCCTTCCACCTCCGTGGAAGGGCGGTTCCCCCTGCCACATTCCCCACTTCCGCGGGGGAGCGGCACACCGCCGGCCGGCCGGCCGGCTCTCTCGGGGGCTGCACAGGTGTTCCCCTTAGATGTTCCTGGTGCATGTTGTCTCTCTCCTCCTTTATAGTCCTCTTCCGCCAATCCCAACTCGGCTGCCCACACGCCAAGTACGCTACTCTCCTCCAATCAGGAGCAGGATCAGCTCCTGGAGGTCATCACTCAAGTTGGCAAGAGGCAGCTGCATAGAAGCTGTTTTCTCCTCTCCCAGCGCCATATTGTGGGAGAGCAGATGCATAGAATAAGTCTTAATTCCAGTAACTCAGTCCAATCCGAGTTGCTCCCCACAGAGACCACAGGCTGTGTGCTGCCTGCCTGCCACGGACCCTCTGTCCCGGGGAGGTCCTGTGGGCACGCAGCCTGTGGCCGCGGGTCTCTGCCTGGCCTGCCAAAAGGGTGCCCCGTTTGGATGCTGTGTGAGTCAGGGCTGATGGGGGAGAGGGGGACAGAGAGAGGAGAGAGAGACAGAGAGAGAGAGAGAAAGAGAGAGAGACGTGTAGGTGTTGGTGTAAGTCAGAGACAGAGGGAGAGGGTGCCTGTATTGCCTGCGAGGCTTGGTGTGGGGTCCCTCCTTTGCGCTCTGGAGGGCTTCCGCGGCTGTGGCGCGTGGCCGCCGCACGGCCAGGTGGCGCAGAGGGCCCGCGGGTTGGGCTGCGCGAGGCACCGGGCCCTGAGTGGTGGGCAACCGCGCCCTGGCGTCGTCTTCGGGCGGTGGTCGTGGTCGTGGTCGTGGTCACAGTCATTGGGCTCCCTGGGAGACAGGAGCCCGGGAGGGGCGGTGGGAGTGCAGGTGCCGGGAGCTGCTGGTGCGGCGGGCTGCGGGGTTGGGGCGGCCGGCAGGGGAGCGCCCTGGCGGGCGGTGAGTCGCTGGTTTGGGGTTGGAGGGGGCGCGCTGGATGGCGCGGGGCGTGGCCTGTGTCCCGGGGTGGGCCCCGGGGTTGGCGGTGGGGCTGCGGCAGCCGGGGACAGCTGGCCGGCCCGCCCGTGCCCGTGCCCGTGCCCGTGCCCGTGCCCGTGCCCGTGCCCAGGCCCAGGCCCAGGCCCAGGCCCGAGGCGCGGGCGGGCTGGGGCTGCCAGGTGGAGGGGTCGGGCTTCTGCCCCCTGCTGGAGCTGCGTTGGGGGTCGCAGGGGTCCCGGCGTGCGGGCTGGCGGATGGGGGCGTGGCTAGGCAGCCAGCCAAAGGCGAGCAAAAGGGGAGGGTGCCGCGGGGCAAAAGCCTACAGCACCCGGTATTCCCAGGCGGTCTCCCATCCAAGTACTAACCAGGCCCGACCCTGCTTAGCTTCCGAGATCAGACGAGATCGGGCGCGTTCAGGGTGGTATGGCCGTAGACGCCAGAGGCCGCCTCCAGGCCCCTCTTGAGTGCGCGCCCGCACAGCCGCCGCCGCCGCCGCCGCCGCCGCCGCCGCCGCCGCCTCCTCCTCTTCCTGCCCGCTCCCCGCTCTCACTCCCATTCCCATTCCCATTCCCACTCCCGCTCCCGCTCCCGCTGCCGCTTCTCCTCCGCCTCCTCCCTCTTTTCTCTTCTCTTCTCTTCTCCTCCTCCCCCCCCTCCTCCTCAGCCGCCCTCCGCCTAGCCCTGCACCAGTGCCCGAACTCCAGCCCTCCGCCTGCCCAGCCCAGGACCTGCAGCACCGGGCGCCCAGTCGGCACGCTGCCGCCAAGCCAAGGGGAGCCAACCTCCTCCGGCTGCCGCTGGCCACAGGGAACTCCTACTCTCTCTTTCTAGGCCGGATCCCCTGCCTGCCGCCATCGCCCAGCCACACGCCAGCCGTGCCCGGCAGCCTCCACGCCTGCCCAGGGCTGCGCCCCGCGGCTCGCGGGTCCCGGCACCAGGGGGTTCGGCGCCCCACACCACCGCGGCCCGGGCCTTCCCTCCTACCCGGCCGCCAGCAGCCCCCCCACCGCTGACGCACAGGTCGCCCGCCCTCCCCCGGCACGGCCGCCGCGCCTCCACACACTCCCACGCCGCGAGGACAGCTGAGGGCCTGGGGACCCTTGTCCCCGCTCGGTCACGGGGGCCCAAGTGGGGCAGCAGGTCGGGAAGGAGGGCGGCAGCGCACGGAATCACCCCCGCCGCACGCTCGCGTGGGCACTCACACACACACACACACACACACACACACACGCCTACACAAGGGGCACACAGTCGCACACCCCGACACCCTTCGTGGCACAGAGGGATTTCCGTCCTCAGCGCCCGTTCCCTCACGGGAGGGTGGGGCGCTTCAGCGCGACCCGCACCCTCCAGCCCGGCAGCCAGTTCGAGACTGTCGCTCCCCCTCTTCATGGAGGAACGACACAGGACCCTGCGCTGTTCTTTCGTCTGCTCGGCCCTCCCCGGGTTTGCTGCTGGTTCTTCCCGGGTTGGCTACCGTCCCTTCCACCTCCGTGGAAGGGCGGTTCCCCCTGCCACATTCCCCACTTCCGCGGGGGAGCGGCACACCGCCGGCCGGCCGGCCGGCTCTCTCGGGGGCTGCACAGGTGTTCCCCTTAGATGTTCCTGGTGCATGTTGTCTCTCTCCTCCTTTATAGTCCTCTTCCGCCAATCCCAACTCGGCTGCCCACACGCCAAGTACGCTGCTCTCCTCCAATCAGGAGCAGGATCAGCTCCTGGAGGTCATCACTCAAGTTGGCAAGAGGCAGCTGCATAGAAGCTGTTTTCTCCTCTCCCAGCGCCATATTGTGGGAGAGCAGATGCATAGAATAAGTCTTAATTCCAGTAACTCAGTCCAATCCGAGTTGCTCCCCACAGAGACCACAGGCTGTGTGCTGCCTGCCTGCCACGGACCCTCTGTCCCGGGGAGGTCCTGTGGGCACGCAGCCTGTGGCCGCGGGTCTCTGCCTGGCCTGCCAAAAGGGTGCCCCGTTTGGATGCTGTGTGAGTCAGGGCTGATGGGGGAGAGGGGGACAGAGAGAGGAGAGAGAGACAGAGAGAGAGAGAGAAAGAGAGAGAGACGTGTAGGTGTTGGTGTAAGTCAGAGACAGAGGGAGAGGGTGCCTGTATTGCCTGCGAGGCTTGGTGTGGGGTCCCTCCTTTGCGCTCTGGAGGGCTTCCGCGGCTGTGGCGCGTGGCCGCCGCACGGCCAGGTGGCGCAGAGGGCCCGCGGGTTGGGCTGCGCGAGGCACCGGGCCCTGAGTGGTGGGCAACCGCGCCCTGGCGTCGTCTTCGGGCGGTGGTCGTGGTCGTGGTCGTGGTCACAGTCATTGGGCTCCCTGGGAGACAGGAGCCCGGGAGGGGCGGTGGGAGTGCAGGTGCCGGGAGATGCTGGTGCGGCGGGCTGCGGGGTTGGGGCGGCCGGCAGGGGAGCGCCCTGGCGGGCGGTGAGTCGCTGGTTTGGGGTTGGAGGGGGCGCGCTGGATGGCGCGGGGCGTGGCCTGTGTCCCGGGGTGGGCCCCGGGGTTGGCGGTGGGGCTGCGGCAGCCGGGGACAGCTGGCCGGCCCGCCCGTGCCCGTGCCCGTGCCCGTGCCCGTGCCCGTGCCCGTGCCCAGGCCCAGGCCCAGGCCCAGGCCCGAGGCGCGGGCGGGCTGGGGCTGCCAGGTGGAGGGGTCGGGCTTCTGCCCCCTGCTGGAGCTGCGTTGGGGGTCGCAGGGGTCCCGGCGTGCGGGCTGGCGGATGGGGGCGTGGCTAGGCAGCCAGCCAAAGGCGAGCAAAAGGGGAGGGTGCCGCGGGGCAAAAGCCTACAGCACCCGGTATTCCCAGGCGGTCTCCCATCCAAGTACTAACCAGGCCCGACCCTGCTTAGCTTCCGAGATCAGACGAGATCGGGCGCGTTCAGGGTGGTATGGCCGTAGACGCCAGAGGCCGCCTCCAGGCCCCTCTTGAGTGCGCGCCCGCACAGCCGCCGCCGCCGCCGCCGCCGCCGCCGCCTCCTCTTCCTGCCCGCTCCCCGCTCTCACTCCCATTCCCATTCCCATTCCCACTCCCGCTCCCGCTCCCGCTGCCGCTTCTCCTCCGCCTCCTCCCTCTTTTCTCTTCTCTTCTCCTCCTCCCCCCCCTCCTCCTCAGCCGCCCTCCGCCTAGCCCTGCACCAGTGCCCGAACTCCAGCCCTCCGCCTGCCCAGCCCAGGACCTGCAGCACCGGGCGCCCAGTCGGCACGCTGCCGCCAAGCCAAGGGGAGCCAACCTCCTCCGGCTGCCGCTGGCCACAGGGAACTCCTACTCTCTCTTTCTAGGCCGGATCCCCTGCCTGCCGCCATCGCCCAGCCACACGCCAGCCGTGCCCGGCAGCCTCCACGCCTGCCCAGGGCTGCGCCCCGCGGCTCGCGGGTCCCGGCACCAGGGGGTTCGGCGCCCCACACCACCGCGGCCCGGGCCTTCCCTCCTACCCGGCCGCCAGCAGCCCCCCCACCGCTGACGCACAGGTCGCCCGCCCTCCCCCGGCACGGCCGCCGCGCCTCCACACACTCCCACGCCGCGAGGACAGCTGAGGGCCTGGGGACCCTTGTCCCCGCTCGGTCACGGGGGCCCAAGTGGGGCAGCAGGTCGGGAAGGAGGGCGGCAGCGCACGGAATCACCCCCGCCGCACGCTCGCGTGGGCACTCACACACACACACACACACACACACGCCTACACAAGGGGCACACAGTCGCACACCCCGACACCCTTCGTGGCACAGAGGGATTTCCGTCCTCAGCGCCCGTTCCCTCACGGGAGGGTGGGGCGCTTCAGCGCGACCCGCACCCTCCAGCCCGGCAGCCAGTTCGAGACTGTCGCTCCCCCTCTTCATGGAGGAACGACACAGGACCCTGCGCTGTTCTTTCGTCTGCTCGGCCCTCCCCGGGTTTGCTGCTGGTTCTTCCCGGGTTGGCTACCGTCCCTTCCACCTCCGTGGAAGGGCGGTTCCCCCTGCCACATTCCCCACTTCCGCGGGGGAGCGGCACACCGCCGGCCGGCCGGCCGGCTCTCTCGGGGGCTGCACAGGTGTTCCCCTTAGATGTTCCTGGTGCATGTTGTCTCTCTCCTCCTTTATAGTCCTCTTCCGCCAATCCCAACTCGGCTGCCCACACGCCAAGTACGCTGCTCTCCTCCAATCAGGAGCAGGATCAGCTCCTGGAGGTCATCACTCAAGTTGGCAAGAGGCAGCTGCATAGAAGCTGTTTTCTCCTCTCCCAGCGCCATATTGTGGGAGAGCAGATGCATAGAATAAGTCTTAATTCCAGTAACTCAGTCCAATCCGAGTTGCTCCCCACAGAGACCACAGGCTGTGTGCTGCCTGCCTGCCACGGACCCTCTGTCCCGGGGAGGTCCTGTGGGCACGCAGCCTGTGGCCGCGGGTCTCTGCCTGGCCTGCCAAAAGGGTGCCCCGTTTGGATGCTGTGTGAGTCAGGGCTGATGGGGGAGAGGGGGACAGAGAGAGGAGAGAGAGACAGAGAGAGAGAGAGAAAGAGAGAGAGACGTGTAGGTGTTGGTGTAAGTCAGAGACAGAGGGAGAGGGTGCCTGTATTGCCTGCGAGGCTTGGTGTGGGGTCCCTCCTTTGCGCTCTGGAGGGCTTCCGCGGCTGTGGCGCGTGGCCGCCGCACGGCCAGGTGGCGCAGAGGGCCCGCGGGTTGGGCTGCGCGAGGCACCGGGCCCTGAGTGGTGGGCAACCGCGCCCTGGCGTCGTCTTCGGGCGGTGGTCGTGGTCGTGGTCGTGGTCACAGTCATTGGGCTCCCTGGGAGACAGGAGCCCGGGAGGGGCGGTGGGAGTGCAGGTGCCGGGAGCTGCTGGTGCGGCGGGCTGCGGGGTTGGGGCGGCCGGCAGGGGAGCGCCCTGGCGGGCGGTGAGTCGCTGGTTTGGGGTTGGAGGGGGCGCGCTGGATGGCGCGGGGCGTGGCCTGTGTCCCGGGGTGGGCCCCGGGGTTGGCGGTGGGGCTGCGGCAGCCGGGGACAGCTGGCCGGCCCGCCCGTGCCCGTGCCCGTGCCCGTGCCCGTGCCCGTGCCCGTGCCCAGGCCCAGGCCCAGGCCCAGGCCCGAGGCGCGGGCGGGCTGGGGCTGCCAGGTGGAGGGGTCGGGCTTCTGCCCCCTGCTGGAGCTGCGTTGGGGGTCGCAGGGGTCCCGGCGTGCGGGCTGGCGGATGGGGGCGTGGCTAGGCAGCCAGCCAAAGGCGAGCAAAAGGGGAGGGTGCCGCGGGGCAAAAGCCTACAGCCCCCGGTATTCCCAGGCGGTCTCCCATCCAAGTACTAACCAGGCCCGACCCTGCTTAGCTTCCGAGATCAGACGAGATCGGGCGCGTTCAGGGTGGTATGGCCGTAGACGCCAGAGGCCGCCTCCAGGCCCCTCTTGAGTGCGCGCCCGCACAGCCGCCGCCGCCGCCGCCGCCGCCGCCGCCTCCTCTTCCTGCCCGCTCCCCGCTCTCACTCCCATTCCCATTCCCATTCCCACTCCCGCTCCCGCTCCCACTGCCGCTTCTCCTCCGCCTCCTCCCTCTTTTCTCTTCTCTTCTCTTCTCCTCCTCCCCCCCCCTCCTCCTCAGCCGCCCTCCGCCTAGCCCTGCACCAGTGCCCGAACTCCAGCCCTCCGCCTGCCCAGCCCAGGACCTGCAGCACCGGGCGCCCAGTCGGCACGCTGCCGCCAAGCCAAGGGGAGCCAACCTCCTCCGGCTGCCGCTGGCCACAGGGAACTCCTACTCTCTCTTTCTAGGCCGGATCCCCTGCCTGCCGCCATCGCCCAGCCACACGCCAGCCGTGCCCGGCAGCCTCCACGCCTGCCCAGGGCTGCGCCCCGCGGCTCGCGGGTCCCGGCACCAGGGGGTTCGGCGCCCCACACCACCGCGGCCCGGGCCTTCCCTCCTACCCGGCCGCCAGCAGCCCCCCCACCGCTGACGCACAGGTCGCCCGCCCTCCCCCGGCACGGCCGCCGCGCCTCCACACACTCCCACGCCGCGAGGACAGCTGAGGGCCTGGGGACCCTTGTCCCCGCTCGGTCACGGGGGCCCAAGTGGGGCAGCAGGTCGGGAAGGAGGGCGGCAGCGCACGGAATCACCCCCGCCGCACGCTCGCGTGGGCACTCACACACACACACACACACACACACACACGCCTACACAAGGGGCACACAGTCGCACACCCCGACACCCTTCGTGGCACAGAGGGATTTCCGTCCTCAGCGCCCGTTCCCTCACGGGAGGGTGGGGCGCTTCAGCGCGACCCGCACCCTCCAGCCCGGCAGCCAGTTCGAGACTGTCGCTCCCCCTCTTCATGGAGGAACGACACAGGACCCTGCGCTGTTCTTTCGTCTGCTCGGCCCTCCCCGGGTTTGCTGCTGGTTCTTCCCGGGTTGGCTACCGTCCCTTCCACCTCCGTGGAAGGGCGGTTCCCCCTGCCACATTCCCCACTTCCGCGGGGGAGCGGCACACCGCCGGCCGGCCGGCCGGCTCTCTCGGGGGCTGCACAGGTGTTCCCCTTAGATGTTCCTGGTGCATGTTGTCTCTCTCCTCCTTTATAGTCCTCTTCCGCCAATCCCAACTCGGCTGCCCACACGCCAAGTACGCTGCTCTCCTCCAATCAGGAGCAGGATCAGCTCCTGGAGGTCATCACTCAAGTTGGCAAGAGGCAGCTGCATAGAAGCTGTTTTCTCCTCTCCCAGCGCCATATTGTGGGAGAGCAGATGCATAGAATAAGTCTTAATTCCAGTAACTCAGTCCAATCCGAGTTGCTCCCCACAGAGACCACAGGCTGTGTGCTGCCTGCCTGCCACGGACCCTCTGTCCCGGGGAGGTCCTGTGGGCACGCAGCCTGTGGCCGCGGGTCTCTGCCTGGCCTGCCAAAAGGGTGCCCCGTTTGGATGCTGTGTGAGTCAGGGCTGATGGGGGAGAGGGGGACAGAGAGAGGAGAGAGAGACAGAGAGAGAGAGAGAAAGAGAGAGAGACGTGTAGGTGTTGGTGTAAGTCAGAGACAGAGGGAGAGGGTGCCTGTATTGCCTGCGAGGCTTGGTGTGGGGTCCCTCCTTTGCGCTCTGGAGGGCTTCCGCGGCTGTGGCGCGTGGCCGCCGCACGGCCAGGTGGCGCAGAGGGCCCGCGGGTTGGGCTGCGCGAGGCACCGGGCCCTGAGTGGTGGGCAACCGCGCCCTGGCGTCGTCTTCGGGCGGTGGTCGTGGTCGTGGTCGTGGTCACAGTCATTGGGCTCCCTGGGAGACAGGAGCCCGGGAGGGGCGGTGGGAGTGCAGGTGCCGGGAGCTGCTGGTGCGGCGGGCTGCGGGGTTGGGGCGGCCGGCAGGGGAGCGCCCTGGCGGGCGGTGAGTCGCTGGTTTGGGGTTGGAGGGGGCGCGCTGGATGGCGCGGGGCGTGGCCTGTGTCCCGGGGTGGGCCCCGGGGTTGGCGGTGGGGCTGCGGCAGCCGGGGACAGCTGGCCGGCCCGCCCGTGCCCGTGCCCGTGCCCGTGCCCGTGCCCGTGCCCAGGCCCAGGCCCAGGCCCAGGCCCGAGGCGCGGGCGGGCTGGGGCTGCCAGGTGGAGGGGTCGGGCTTCTGCCCCCTGCTGGAGCTGCGTTGGGGGTCGCAGGGGTCCCGGCGTGCGGGCTGGCGGATGGGGGCGTGGCTAGGCAGCCAGCCAAAGGCGAGCAAAAGGGGAGGGTGCCGCGGGGCAAAAGCCTACAGCACCCGGTATTCCCAGGCGGTCTCCCATCCAAGTACTAACCAGGCCCGACCCTGCTTAGCTTCCGAGATCAGACGAGATCGGGCGCGTTCAGGGTGGTATGGCCGTAGACGCCAGAGGCTGCCTCCAGGCCCCTCTTGAGTGCGCGCCCGCACAGCCGCCGCCGCCGCCGCCGCCGCCGCCGCCTCCTCCTCCTCCTCCTGCCCGCTCCCCGCTCTCACTCCCATTCCCATTCCCATTCCCATTCCCATTCCCGCTCCCGCTCCCGCTCCCCCTGCCGCTTCTCCTCCGCCTCCTCCCTCTTTTCTCTTCTCTTCTCTTCTCCTCCTCCTCCCCCCCCCCTCAGCCGCACTCCGCCTAGCCCTGCACCAGTGCCCGAACTCCAGCCCTCCGCCTGCCCAGCCCAGGACCTGCAGTGCAGCACCGGGCGCCCAGTCGGCACGCTGCCGCCAAGCCAAGGGGAGCCAACCTCCTCCGGCTGCCGCTGGCCACAGGGAACTCCTACTCTCTCTTTCTAGGCCGGATCCCCTGCCTGCCGCCATCGCCCAGCCACACGCCAGCCGTGCCCGGCAGCCTCCACGCCTGCCCAGGGCTGCGCCCCGCGGCTCGCGGGTCCCGGCACCAGGGGGTTCGGCGCCCCACACCACCGCGGCCCGGGCCTTCCCTCCTACCCGGCCGCCAGCAGCCCCCCCACCGCTGACGCACAGGTCGCCCGCCCTCCCCCGGCACGGCCGCCGCGCCTCCACACACTCCCACGCCGCGAGGACAGCTGAGGGCCTGGGGACCCTTGTCCCCGCTCGGTCACGGGGGCCCAAGTGGGGCAGCAGGTCGGGAAGGAGGGCGGCAGCGCACGGAATCACCCCCGCCGCACGCTCGCGTGGGCACTCACACACACACACACACACACACACACACACACGCCTACACAAGGGGCACACAGTCGCACACCCCGACACCCTTCGTGGCACAGAGGGATTTCCGTCCTCAGCGCCCGTTCCCTCACGGGAGGGTGGGGCGCTTCAGCGCGACCCGCACCCTCCAGCCCGGCAGCCAGTTCGAGACTGTCGCTCCCCCTCTTCATGGAGGAACGACACAGGACCCTGCGCTGTTCTTTCGTCTGCTCGGCCCTCCCCGGGTTTGCTGCTGGTTCTTCCCGGGTTGGCTACCGTCCCTTCCACCTCCGTGGAAGGGCGGTTCCCCCTGCCACATTCCCCACTTCCGCGGGGGAGCGGCACACCGCCGGCCGGCCGGCTCTCTCGGGGGCTGCACAGGTGTTCCCCTTAGATGTTCCTGGTGCATGTTGTCTCTCTCCTCCTTTATAGTCCTCTTCCGCCAATCCCAACTCGGCTGCCCACACGCCAAGTACGCTGCTCTCCTCCAATCAGGAGCAGGATCAGCTCCTGGAGGTCATCACTCAAGTTGGCAAGAGGCAGCTGCATAGAAGCTGTTTTCTCCTCTCCCAGCGCCATATTGTGGGAGAGCAGATGCATAGAATAAGTCTTAATTCCAGTAACTCAGTCCAATCCGAGTTGCTCCCCACAGAGACCACAGGCTGTGTGCTGCCTGCCTGCCACGGACCCTCTGTCCCGGGGAGGTCCTGTGGGCACGCAGCCTGTGGCCGCGGGTCTCTGCCTGGCCTGCCAAAAGGGTGCCCCGTTTGGATGCTGTGTGAGTCAGGGCTGATGGGGGAGAGGGGGACAGAGAGAGGAGAGAGAGACAGAGAGAGAGAGAGAAAGAGAGAGAGACGTGTAGGTGTTGGTGTAAGTCAGAGACAGAGGGAGAGGGTGCCTGTATTGCCTGCGAGGCTTGGTGTGGGGTCCCTCCTTTGCGCTCTGGAGGGCTTCCGCGGCTGTGGCGCGTGGCCGCCGCACGGCCAGGTGGCGCAGAGGGCCCGCGGGTTGGGCTGCGCGAGGCACCGGGCCCTGAGTGGTGGGCAACCGCGCCCTGGCATCGTCTTCGGGCGGTGGTCGTGGTCGTGGTCGTGGTCACAGTCATTGGGCTCCCTGGGAGACAGGAGCCCGGGAGGGGCGGTGGGAGTGCAGGTGCCGGGAGCTGCTGGTGCGGCGGGCTGCGGGGTTGGGGCGGCCGGCAGGGGAGCGCCCTGGCGGGCGGTGAGTCGCTGGTTTGGGGTTGGAGGGGGCGCGCTGGATGGCGCGGGGCGTGGCCTGTGTCCCGGGGTGGGCCCCGGGGTTGGCGGTGGGGCTGCGGCAGCCGGGGACAGCTGGCCGGCCCGCCCGTGCCCGTGCCCGTGCCCGTGCCCGTGCCCAGGCCCAGGCCCAGGCCCAGGCCCGAGGCGCGGGCGGGCTGGGGCTGCCAGGTGGAGGGGTCGGGCTTCTGCCCCCTGCTGGAGCTGCGTTGGGGGTCGCAGGGGTCCCGGCGTGCGGGCTGGCGGATGGGGGCGTGGCTAGGCAGCCAGCCAAAGGCGAGCAAAAGGGGAGGGTGCCGCGGGGCAAAAGCCTACAGCCCCCGGTATTCCCAGGCGGTCTCCCATCCAAGTACTAACCAGGCCCGACCCTGCTTAGCTTCCGAGATCAGACGAGATCGGGCGCGTTCAGGGTGGTATGGCCGTAGACGCCAGAGGCCGCCTCCAGGCCCCTCTTGAGTGCGCGCCCGCACAGCCGCCGCCGCCGCCGCCGCCGCCGCCTCCTCCTCCTGCCCGCTCCCCGCTCTCACTCCCATTCCCATTCCCATTCCCACTCCCGCTCCCGCTCCCGCTGCCGCTTCTCCTCCGCCTCCTCCCTCTTTTCTCTTCTCTTCTCTTCTCCTCCTCCCCCCCCTCCTCAGCCGCCCTCCGCCTAGCCCTGCACCAGTGCCCGAACTCCAGCCCTCCGCCTGCCCAGCCCAGGACCTGCAGCACCGGGCGCCCAGTCGGCACGCTGCCGCCAAGCCAAGGGGAGCCAACCTCCTCCGGCTGCCGCTGGCCACAGGGAACTCCTACTCTCTCTTTCTAGGCCGGATCCCCTGCCTGCCGCCATCGCCCAGCCACACGCCAGCCGTGCCCGGCAGCCTCCACGCCTGCCCAGGGCTGCGCCCCGCGGCTCGCGGGTCCCGGCACCAGGGGGTTCGGCGCCCCACACCACCGCGGCCCGGGCCTTCCCTCCTACCCGGCCGCCAGCAGCCCCCCCACCGCTGACGCACAGGTCGCCCGCCCTCCCCCGGCACGGCCGCCGCGCCTCCACACACTCCCACGCCGCGAGGACAGCTGAGGGCCTGGGGACCCTTGTCCCCGCTCGGTCACGGGGGCCCAAGTGGGGCAGCAGGTCGGGAAGGAGGGCGGCAGCGCACGGAATCACCCCCGCCGCACGCTCGCGTGGGCACTCACACACACACACACACACACACACACACGCCTACACAAGGGGCACACAGTCGCACACCCCGACACCCTTCGTGGCACAGAGGGATTTCCGTCCTCAGCGCCCGTTCCCTCACGGGAGGGTGGGGCGCTTCAGCGCGACCCGCACCCTCCAGCCCGGCAGCCAGTTCGAGACTGTCGCTCCCCCTCTTCATGGAGGAACGACACAGGACCCTGCGCTGTTCTTTCGTCTGCTCGGCCCTCCCCGGGTTTGCTGCTGGTTCTTCCCGGGTTGGCTACCGTCCCTTCCACCTCCGTGGAAGGGCGGTTCCCCCTGCCACATTCCCCACTTCCGCGGGGGAGCGGCACACCGCCGGCCGGCCGGCCGGCTCTCTCGGGGGCTGCACAGGTGTTCCCCTTAGATGTTCCTGGTGCATGTTGTCTCTCTCCTCCTTTATAGTCCTCTTCCGCCAATCCCAACTCGGCTGCCCACACGCCAAGTACGCTGCTCTCCTCCAATCAGGAGCAGGATCAGCTCCTGGAGGTCATCACTCAAGTTGGCAAGAGGCAGCTGCATAGAAGCTGTTTTCTCCTCTCCCAGCGCCATATTGTGGGAGAGCAGATGCATAGAATAAGTCTTAATTCCAGTAACTCAGTCCAATCCGAGTTGCTCCCCACAGAGACCACAGGCTGTGTGCTGCCTGCCTGCCACGGACCCTCTGTCCCGGGGAGGTCCTGTGGGCACGCAGCCTGTGGCCGCGGGTCTCTGCCTGGCCTGCCAAAAGGGTGCCCCGTTTGGATGCTGTGTGAGTCAGGGCTGATGGGGGAGAGGGGGACAGAGAGAGGAGAGAGAGACAGAGAGAGAGAGAGAAAGAGAGAGAGACGTGTAGGTGTTGGTGTAAGTCAGAGACAGAGGGAGAGGGTGCCTGTATTGCCTGCGAGGCTTGGTGTGGGGTCCCTCCTTTGCGCTCTGGAGGGCTTCCGCGGCTGTGGCGCGTGGCCGCCGCACGGCCAGGTGGCGCAGAGGGCCCGCGGGTTGGGCTGCGCGAGGCACCGGGCCCTGAGTGGTGGGCAACTGCGCCCTGGCGTCGTCTTCGGGCGGTGGTCGTGGTCGTGGTCACAGTCATTGGGCTCCCTGGGAGACAGGAGCCCGGGAGGGGCGGTGGGAGTGCAGGTGCCGGGAGCTGCTGGTGCGGCGGGCTGCGGGGTTGGGGCGGCCGGCAGGGGAGCGCCCTGGCGGGCGGTGAGTCGCTGGTTTGGGGTTGGAGGGGGCGCGCTGGGATGGCGCGGGGCGTGGCCTGTGTCCCGGGGTGGGCCCCGGGGTTGGCAGTGGGGCTGCGGCAGCCGGGGACAGCTGGCCGGCCCGCCCGTGCCCGTGCCCGTGCCCAGGCCCAGGCCCAGGCCCAGGCCCAGGCCCAGGCCCAGGCCCGAGGCGCGGGCGGGCTGGGGCTGCCAGGTGGAGGGGTCGGGCTTCTGCCCCCTGCTGGAGCTGCGTTGGGGGTCGCAGGGGTCCCGGCGTGCGGGCTGGCGGATGGGGGCGTGGCTAGGCAGCCAGCCAAAGGCGAGCAAAAGGGGAGGGTGCCGCGGGGCAAAAGCCTACAGCCCCCGGTATTCCCAGGCGGTCTCCCATCCAAGTACTAACCAGGCCCGACCCTGCTTAGCTTCCGAGATCAGACGAGATCGGGCGCGTTCAGGGTGGTATGGCCGTAGACGCCAGAGGCCGCCTCCAGGCCCCTCTTGAGTGCGCGCCCGCACAGCCGCCGCCGCCGCCGCCGCCGCCGCCTCCTCCTCCTCCTGCCCGCTCCCCGCTCTCACTCCCATTCCCATTCCCATTCCCACTCCCGCTCCCGCTCCCGCTGCCGCTTCTCCTCCGCCTCCTCCCTCTTTTCTCTTCTCTTCTCTTCTCCTCCTCCCCCCCCTCCTCAGCCGCCCTCCGCCTAGCCCTGCACCAGTGCCCGAACTCCAGCCCTCCGCCTGCCCAGCCCAGGACCTGCAGCACCGGGCGCCCAGTCGGCACGCTGCCGCCAAGCCAAGGGGAGCCAACCTCCTCCGGCTGCCGCTGGCCACAGGGAACTCCTACTCTCTCTTTCTAGGCCGGATCCCCTGCCTGCCGCCATCGCCCAGCCACACGCCAGCCGTGCCCGGCAGCCTCCACGCCTGCCCAGGGCTGCGCCCCGCGGCTCGCGGGTCCCGGCACCAGGGGGTTCGGCGCCCCACACCACCGCGGCCCGGGCCTTCCCTCCTACCCGGCCGCCAGCAGCCCCCCCACCGCTGACGCACAGGTCGCCCGCCCTCCCCCGGCACGGCCGCCGCGCCTCCACACACTCCCACGCCGCGAGGACAGCTGAGGGCCTGGGGACCCTTGTCCCCGCTCGGTCACGGGGGCCCAAGTGGGGCAGCAGGTCGGGAAGGAGGGCGGCAGCGCACGGAATCACCCCCGCCGCACGCTCGCGTGGGCACTCACACACACACACACACACACACACACACACACGCCTACACAAGGGGCACACAGTCGCACACCCCGACACCCTTCGTGGCACAGAGGGATTTCCGTCCTCAGCGCCCGTTCCCTCACGGGAGGGTGGGGCGCTTCAGCGCGACCCGCACCCTCCAGCCCGGCAGCCAGTTCGAGACTGTCGCTCCCCCTCTTCATGGAGGAACGACACAGGACCCTGCGCTGTTCTTTCGTCTGCTCGGCCCTCCCCGGGTTTGCTGCTGGTTCTTCCCGGGTTGGCTACCGTCCCTTCCACCTCCGTGGAAGGGCGGTTCCCCCTGCCACATTCCCCACTTCCGCGGGGGAGCGGCACACCGCCGGCCGGCCGGCCGGCTCTCTCGGGGGCTGCACAGGTGTTCCCCTTAGATGTTCCTGGTGCATGTTGTCTCTCTCCTCCTTTATAGTCCTCTTCCGCCAATCCCAACTCGGCTGCCCACACGCCAAGTACGCTGCTCTCCTCCAATCAGGAGCAGGATCAGCTCCTGGAGGTCATCACTCAAGTTGGCAAGAGGCAGCTGCATAGAAGCTGTTTTCTCCTCTCCCAGCGCCATATTGTGGGAGAGCAGATGCATAGAATAAGTCTTAATTCCAGTAACTCAGTCCAATCCGAGTTGCTCCCCACAGAGACCACAGGCTGTGTGCTGCCTGCCTGCCACGGACCCTCTGTCCCGGGGAGGTCCTGTGGGCACGCAGCCTGTGGCCGCGGGTCTCTGCCTGGCCTGCCAAAAGGGTGCCCCGTTTGGATGCTGTGTGAGTCAGGGCTGATGGGGGAGAGGGGGACAGAGAGAGGAGAGAGAGACAGAGAGAGAGAGAGAAAGAGAGAGAGACGTGTAGGTGTTGGTGTAAGTCAGAGACAGAGGGAGAGGGTGCCTGTATTGCCTGCGAGGCTTGGTGTGGGGTCCCTCCTTTGCGCTCTGGAGGGCTTCCGCGGCTGTGGCGCGTGGCCGCCGCACGGCCAGGTGGCGCAGAGGGCCCGCGGGTTGGGCTGCGCGAGGCACCGGGCCCTGAGTGGTGGGCAACCGCGCCCTGGCGTCGTCTTCGGGCGGTGGTCGTGGTCGTGGTCGTGGTCACAGTCATTGGGCTCCCTGGGAGACAGGAGCCCGGGAGGGGCGGTGGGAGTGCAGGTGCCGGGAGCTGCTGGTGCGGCGGGCTGCGGGGTTGGGGCGGCCGGCAGGGGAGCGCCCTGGCGGGCGGTGAGTCGCTGGTTTGGGGTTGGAGGGGGCGCGCTGGATGGCGCGGGGCGTGGCCTGTGTCCCGGGGTGGGCCCCGGGGTTGGCGGTGGGGCTGCGGCAGCCGGGGACAGCTGGCCGGCCCGCCCGTGCCCGTGCCCGTGCCCGTGCCCGTGCCCGTGCCCAGGCCCAGGCCCAGGCCCAGGCCCGAGGCGCGGGCGGGCTGGGGCTGCCAGGTGGAGGGGTCGGGCTTCTGCCCCCTGCTGGAGCTGCGTTGGGGGTCGCAGGGGTCCCGGCGTGCGGGCTGGCGGATGGGGGCGTGGCTAGGCAGCCAGCCAAAGGCGAGCAAAAGGGGAGGGTGCCGCGGGGCAAAAGCCTACAGCCCCCGGTATTCCCAGGCGGTCTCCCATCCAAGTACTAACCAGGCCCGACCCTGCTTAGCTTCCGAGATCAGACGAGATCGGGCGCGTTCAGGGTGGTATGGCCGTAGACGCCAGAGGCCGCCTCCAGGCCCCTCTTGAGTGCGCGCCCGCACAGCCGCCGCCGCCGCCGCCGCCGCCTCCTCCTCCTCCTGCCCGCTCCCCGCTCTCACTCCCATTCCCATTCCCATTCCCACTCCCGCTCCCGCTCCCGCTGCCGCTTCTCCTCCGCCTCCTCCCTCTTTTCTCTTCTCTTCTCTTCTCCTCCTCCCCCCCCTCCTCAGCCGCCCTCCGCCTAGCCCTGCACCAGTGCCCGAACTCCAGCCCTCCGCCTGCCCAGCCCAGGACCTGCAGCACCGGGCGCCCAGTCGGCACGCTGCCGCCAAGCCAAGGGGAGCCAACCTCCTCCGGCTGCCGCTGGCCACAGGGAACTCCTACTCTCTCTTTCTAGGCCGGATCCCCTGCCTGCCGCCATCGCCCAGCCACACGCCAGCCGTGCCCGGCAGCCTCCACGCCTGCCCAGGGCTGCGCCCCGCGGCTCGCGGGTCCCGGCACCAGGGGGTTCGGCGCCCCACACCACCGCGGCCCGGGCCTTCCCTCCTACCCGGCCGCCAGCAGCCCCCCCACCGCTGACGCACAGGTCGCCCGCCCTCCCCCGGCACGGCCGCCGCGCCTCCACACACTCCCACGCCGCGAGGACAGCTGAGGGCCTGGGGACCCTTGTCCCCGCTCGGTCACGGGGGCCCAAGTGGGGCAGCAGGTCGGGAAGGAGGGCGGCAGCGCACGGAATCACCCCCGCCGCACGCTCGCGTGGGCACTCACACACACACACACACACACACACACACACGCCTACACAAGGGGCACACAGTCGCACACCCCGACACCCTTCGTGGCACAGAGGGATTTCCGTCCTCAGCGCCCGTTCCCTCACGGGAGGGTGGGGCGCTTCAGCGCGACCCGCACCCTCCAGCCCGGCAGCCAGTTCGAGACTGTCGCTCCCCCTCTTCATGGAGGAACGACACAGGACCCTGCGCTGTTCTTTCGTCTGCTCGGCCCTCCCCGGGTTTGCTGCTGGTTCTTCCCGGGTTGGCTACCGTCCCTTCCACCTCCGTGGAAGGGCGGTTCCCCCTGCCACATTCCCCACTTCCGCGGGGGAGCGGCACACCGCCGGCCGGCCGGCCGGCTCTCTCGGGGGCTGCACAGGTGTTCCCCTTAGATGTTCCTGGTGCATGTTGTCTCTCTCCTCCTTTATAGTCCTCTTCCGCCAATCCCAACTCGGCTGCCCACACGCCAAGTACGCTGCTCTCCTCCAATCAGGAGCAGGATCAGCTCCTGGAGGTCATCACTCAAGTTGGCAAGAGGCAGCTGCATAGAAGCTGTTTTCTCCTCTCCCAGCGCCATATTGTGGGAGAGCAGATGCATAGAATAAGTCTTAATTCCAGTAACTCAGTCCAATCCGAGTTGCTCCCCACAGAGACCACAGGCTGTGTGCTGCCTGCCTGCCACGGACCCTCTGTCCCGGGGAGGTCCTGTGGGCACGCAGCCTGTGGCCGCGGGTCTCTGCCTGGCCTGCCAAAAGGGTGCCCCGTTTGGATGCTGTGTGAGTCAGGGCTGATGGGGGAGAGGGGGACAGAGAGAGGAGAGAGAGACAGAGAGAGAGAGAGAAAGAGAGAGAGACGTGTAGGTGTTGGTGTAAGTCAGAGACAGAGGGAGAGGGTGCCTGTATTGCCTGCGAGGCTTGGTGTGGGGTCCCTCCTTTGCGCTCTGGAGGGCTTCCGCGGCTGTGGCGCGTGGCCGCCGCACGGCCAGGTGGCGCAGAGGGCCCGCGGGTTGGGCTGCGCGAGGCACCGGGCCCTGAGTGGTGGGCAACTGCGCCCTGGCGTCGTCTTCGGGCGGTGGTCGTGGTCGTGGTCACAGTCATTGGGCTCCCTGGGAGACAGGAGCCCGGGAGGGGCGGTGGGAGTGCAGGTGCCGGGAGCTGCTGGTGCGGCGGGCTGCGGGGTTGGGGCGGCCGGCAGGGGAGCGCCCTGGCGGGCGGTGAGTCGCTGGTTTGGGGTTGGAGGGGGCGCGCTGGGATGGCGCGGGGCGTGGCCTGTGTCCCGGGGTGGGCCCCGGGGTTGGCAGTGGGGCTGCGGCAGCCGGGGACAGCTGGCCGGCCCGCCCGTGCCCGTGCCCGTGCCCAGGCCCAGGCCCAGGCCCAGGCCCAGGCCCGAGGCGCGGGCGGGCTGGGGCTGCCAGGTGGAGGGGTCGGGCTTCTGCCCCCTGCTGGAGCTGCGTTGGGGGTCGCAGGGGTCCCGGCGTGCGGGCTGGCGGATGGGGGCGTGGCTAGGCAGCCAGCCAAAGGCGAGCAAAAGGGGAGGGTGCCGCGGGGCAAAAGCCTACAGCCCCCGGTATTCCCAGGCGGTCTCCCATCCAAGTACTAACCAGGCCCGACCCTGCTTAGCTTCCGAGATCAGACGAGATCGGGCGCGTTCAGGGTGGTATGGCCGTAGACGCCAGAGGCCGCCTCCAGGCCCCTCTTGAGTGCGCGCCCGCACAGCCGCCGCCGCCGCCGCCGCCGCCTCCTCCTCCTCCTGCCCGCTCCCCGCTCTCACTCCCATTCCCATTCCCATTCCCACTCCCGCTCCCGCTCCCGCTGCCGCTTCTCCTCCGCCTCCTCCCTCTTTTCTCTTCTCTTCTCTTCTCCTCCTCCCCCCCCTCCTCAGCCGCCCTCCGCCTAGCCCTGCACCAGTGCCCGAACTCCAGCCCTCCGCCTGCCCAGCCCAGGACCTGCAGCACCGGGCGCCCAGTCGGCACGCTGCCGCCAAGCCAAGGGGAGCCAACCTCCTCCGGCTGCCGCTGGCCACAGGGAACTCCTACTCTCTCTTTCTAGGCCGGATCCCCTGCCTGCCGCCATCGCCCAGCCACACGCCAGCCGTGCCCGGCAGCCTCCACGCCTGCCCAGGGCTGCGCCCCGCGGCTCGCGGGTCCCGGCACCAGGGGGTTCGGCGCCCCACACCACCGCGGCCCGGGCCTTCCCTCCTACCCGGCCGCCAGCAGCCCCCCCACCGCTGACGCACAGGTCGCCCGCCCTCCCCCGGCACGGCCGCCGCGCCTCCACACACTCCCACGCCGCGAGGACAGCTGAGGGCCTGGGGACCCTTGTCCCCGCTCGGTCACGGGGGCCCAAGTGGGGCAGCAGGTCGGGAAGGAGGGCGGCAGCGCACGGAATCACCCCCGCCGCACGCTCGCGTGGGCACTCACACACACACACACACACACACACACACACACGCCTACACAAGGGGCACACAGTCGCACACCCCGACACCCTTCGTGGCACAGAGGGATTTCCGTCCTCAGCGCCCGTTCCCTCACGGGAGGGTGGGGCGCTTCAGCGCGACCCGCACCCTCCAGCCCGGCAGCCAGTTCGAGACTGTCGCTCCCCCTCTTCATGGAGGAACGACACAGGACCCTGCGCTGTTCTTTCGTCTGCTCGGCCCTCCCCGGGTTTGCTGCTGGTTCTTCCCGGGTTGGCTACCGTCCCTTCCACCTCCGTGGAAGGGCGGTTCCCCCTGCCACATTCCCCACTTCCGCGGGGGAGCGGCACACCGCCGGCCGGCCGGCCGGCTCTCTCGGGGGCTGCACAGGTGTTCCCCTTAGATGTTCCTGGTGCATGTTGTCTCTCTCCTCCTTTATAGTCCTCTTCCGCCAATCCCAACTCGGCTGCCCACACGCCAAGTACGCTACTCTCCTCCAATCAGGAGCAGGATCAGCTCCTGGAGGTCATCACTCAAGTTGGCAAGAGGCAGCTGCATAGAAGCTGTTTTCTCCTCTCCCAGCGCCATATTGTGGGAGAGCAGATGCATAGAATAAGTCTTAATTCCAGTAACTCAGTCCAATCCGAGTTGCTCCCCACAGAGACCACAGGCTGTGTGCTGCCTGCCTGCCACGGACCCTCTGTCCCGGGGAGGTCCTGTGGGCACGCAGCCTGTGGCCGCGGGTCTCTGCCTGGCCTGCCAAAAGGGTGCCCCGTTTGGATGCTGTGTGAGTCAGGGCTGATGGGGGAGAGGGGGACAGAGAGAGGAGAGAGAGACAGAGAGAGAGAGAGAAAGAGAGAGAGACGTGTAGGTGTTGGTGTAAGTCAGAGACAGAGGGAGAGGGTGCCTGTATTGCCTGCGAGGCTTGGTGTGGGGTCCCTCCTTTGCGCTCTGGAGGGCTTCCGCGGCTGTGGCGCGTGGCCGCCGCACGGCCAGGTGGCGCAGAGGGCCCGCGGGTTGGGCTGCGCGAGGCACCGGGCCCTGAGTGGTGGGCAACCGCGCCCTGGCGTCGTCTTCGGGCGGTGGTCGTGGTCGTGGTCGTGGTCACAGTCATTGGGCTCCCTGGGAGACAGGAGCCCGGGAGGGGTGGTGGGAGTGCAGGTGCCGGGAGCTGCTGGTGCGGCGGGCTGCGGGGTTGGGGCGGCCGGCAGGGGAGCGCCCTGGCGGGCGGTGAGTCGCTGGTTTGGGGTTGGAGGGGGCGCGCTGGATGGCGCGGGGCGTGGCCTGTGTCCCGGGGTGGGCCCCGGGGTTGGCGGTGGGGCTGCGGCAGCCGGGGACAGCTGGCCGGCCCGCCCGTGCCCGTGCCCGTGCCCGTGCCCGTGCCCGTGCCCGTGCCCAGGCCCAGGCCCAGGCCCAGGCCCGAGGCGCGGGCGGGCTGGGGCTGCCAGGTGGAGGGGTCGGGCTTCTGCCCCCTGCTGGAGCTGCGTTGGGGGTCGCAGGGGTCCCGGCGTGCGGGCTGGCGGATGGGGGCGTGGCTAGGCAGCCAGCCAAAGGCGAGCAAAAGGGGAGGGTGCCGCGGGGCAAAAGCCTACAGCACCCGGTATTCCCAGGCGGTCTCCCATCCAAGTACTAACCAGGCCCGACCCTGCTTAGCTTCCGAGATCAGACGAGATCGGGCGCGTTCAGGGTGGTATGGCCGTAGACGCCAGAGGCCGCCTCCAGGCCCCTCTTGAGTGCGCGCCCGCACAGCCGCCGCCGCCGCCGCCGCCGCCGCCGCCGCCGCCGCCTCCTCCTCTTCCTGCCCGCTCCCCGCTCTCACTCCCATTCCCATTCCCATTCCCACTCCCGCTCCCGCTCCCGCTGCCGCTTCTCCTCCGCCTCCTCCCTCTTTTCTCTTCTCTTCTCTTCTCCTCCTCCCCCCCCTCCTCCTCAGCCGCCCTCCGCCTAGCCCTGCACCAGTGCCCGAACTCCAGCCCTCCGCCTGCCCAGCCCAGGACCTGCAGCACCGGGCGCCCAGTCGGCACGCTGCCGCCAAGCCAAGGGGAGCCAACCTCCTCCGGCTGCCGCTGGCCACAGGGAACTCCTACTCTCTCTTTCTAGGCCGGATCCCCTGCCTGCCGCCATCGCCCAGCCACACGCCAGCCGTGCCCGGCAGCCTCCACGCCTGCCCAGGGCTGCGCCCCGCGGCTCGCGGGTCCCGGCACCAGGGGGTTCGGCGCCCCACACCACCGCGGCCCGGGCCTTCCCTCCTACCCGGCCGCCAGCAGCCCCCCCACCGCTGACGCACAGGTCGCCCGCCCTCCCCCGGCACGGCCGCCGCGCCTCCACACACTCCCACGCCGCGAGGACAGCTGAGGGCCTGGGGACCCTTGTCCCCGCTCGGTCACGGGGGCCCAAGTGGGGCAGCAGGTCGGGAAGGAGGGCGGCAGCGCACGGAATCACCCCCGCCGCACGCTCGCGTGGGCACTCACACACACACACACACACACACACACACACGCCTACACAAGGGGCACACAGTCGCACACCCCGACACCCTTCGTGGCACAGAGGGATTTCCGTCCTCAGCGCCCGTTCCCTCACGGGAGGGTGGGGCGCTTCAGCGCGACCCGCACCCTCCAGCCCGGCAGCCAGTTCGAGACTGTCGCTCCCCCTCTTCATGGAGGAACGACACAGGACCCTGCGCTGTTCTTTCGTCTGCTCGGCCCTCCCCGGGTTTGCTGCTGGTTCTTCCCGGGTTGGCTACCGTCCCTTCCACCTCCGTGGAAGGGCGGTTCCCCCTGCCACATTCCCCACTTCCGCGGGGGAGCGGCACACCGCCGGCCGGCCGGCCGGCTCTCTCGGGGGCTGCACAGGTGTTCCCCTTAGATGTTCCTGGTGCATGTTGTCTCTCTCCTCCTTTATAGTCCTCTTCCGCCAATCCCAACTCGGCTGCCCACACGCCAAGTACGCTGCTCTCCTCCAATCAGGAGCAGGATCAGCTCCTGGAGGTCATCACTCAAGTTGGCAAGAGGCAGCTGCATAGAAGCTGTTTTCTCCTCTCCCAGCGCCATATTGTGGGAGAGCAGATGCATAGAATAAGTCTTAATTCCAGTAACTCAGTCCAATCCGAGTTGCTCCCCACAGAGACCACAGGCTGTGTGCTGCCTGCCTGCCACGGACCCTCTGTCCCGGGGAGGTCCTGTGGGCACGCAGCCTGTGGCCGCGGGTCTCTGCCTGGCCTGCCAAAAGGGTGCCCCGTTTGGATGCTGTGTGAGTCAGGGCTGATGGGGGAGAGGGGGACAGAGAGAGGAGAGAGAGACAGAGAGAGAGAGAGAAAGAGAGAGAGACGTGTAGGTGTTGGTGTAAGTCAGAGACAGAGGGAGAGGGTGCCTGTATTGCCTGCGAGGCTTGGTGTGGGGTCCCTCCTTTGCGCTCTGGAGGGCTTCCGCGGCTGTGGCGCGTGGCCGCCGCACGGCCAGGTGGCGCAGAGGGCCCGCGGGTTGGGCTGCGCGAGGCACCGGGCCCTGAGTGGTGGGCAACCGCGCCCTGGCGTCGTCTTCGGGCGGTGGTCGTGGTCGTGGTCGTGGTCACAGTCATTGGGCTCCCTGGGAGACAGGAGCCCGGGAGGGGCGGTGGGAGTGCAGGTGCCGGGAGCTGCTGGTGCGGCGGGCTGCGGGGTTGGGGCGGCCGGCAGGGGAGCGCCCTGGCGGGCGGTGAGTCGCTGGTTTGGGGTTGGAGGGGGCGCGCTGGATGGCGCGGGGCGTGGCCTGTGTCCCGGGGTGGGCCCCGGGGTTGGCGGTGGGGCTGCGGCAGCCGGGGACAGCTGGCCGGCCCGCCCGTGCCCGTGCCCGTGCCCGTGCCCGTGCCCGTGCCCGTGCCCAGGCCCAGGCCCAGGCCCAGGCCCGAGGCGCGGGCGGGCTGGGGCTGCCAGGTGGAGGGGTCGGGCTTCTGCCCCCTGCTGGAGCTGCGTTGGGGGTCGCAGGGGTCCCGGCGTGCGGGCTGGCGGATGGGGGCGTGGCTAGGCAGCCAGCCAAAGGCGAGCAAAAGGGGAGGGTGCCGCGGGGCAAAAGCCTACAGCACCCGGTATTCCCAGGCGGTCTCCCATCCAAGTACTAACCAGGCCCGACCCTGCTTAGCTTCCGAGATCAGACGAGATCGGGCGCGTTCAGGGTGGTATGGCCGTAGACGCCAGAGGCCGCCTCCAGGCCCCTCTTGAGTGCGCGCCCGCACAGCCGCCGCCGCCGCCGCCGCCGCCGCCGCCTCCTCTTCCTGCCCGCTCCCCGCTCTCACTCCCATTCCCATTCCCATTCCCACTCCCGCTCCCGCTCCCGCTGCCGCTTCTCCTCCGCCTCCTCCCTCTTTTCTCTTCTCTTCTCCTCCTCCCCCCCCTCCTCCTCAGCCGCCCTCCGCCTAGCCCTGCACCAGTGCCCGAACTCCAGCCCTCCGCCTGCCCAGCCCAGGACCTGCAGCACCGGGCGCCCAGTCGGCACGCTGCCGCCAAGCCAAGGGGAGCCAACCTCCTCCGGCTGCCGCTGGCCACAGGGAACTCCTACTCTCTCTTTCTAGGCCGGATCCCCTGCCTGCCGCCATCGCCCAGCCACACGCCAGCCGTGCCCGGCAGCCTCCACGCCTGCCCAGGGCTGCGCCCCGCGGCTCGCGGGTCCCGGCACCAGGGGGTTCGGCGCCCCACACCACCGCGGCCCGGGCCTTCCCTCCTACCCGGCCGCCAGCAGCCCCCCCACCGCTGACGCACAGGTCGCCCGCCCTCCCCCGGCACGGCCGCCGCGCCTCCACACACTCCCACGCCGCGAGGACAGCTGAGGGCCTGGGGACCCTTGTCCCCGCTCGGTCACGGGGGCCCAAGTGGGGCAGCAGGTCGGGAAGGAGGGCGGCAGCGCACGGAATCACCCCCGCCGCACGCTCGCGTGGGCACTCACACACACACACACACACACACACGCCTACACAAGGGGCACACAGTCGCACACCCCGACACCCTTCGTGGCACAGAGGGATTTCCGTCCTCAGCGCCCGTTCCCTCACGGGAGGGTGGGGCGCTTCAGCGCGACCCGCACCCTCCAGCCCGGCAGCCAGTTCGAGACTGTCGCTCCCCCTCTTCATGGAGGAACGACACAGGACCCTGCGCTGTTCTTTCGTCTGCTCGGCCCTCCCCGGGTTTGCTGCTGGTTCTTCCCGGGTTGGCTACCGTCCCTTCCACCTCCGTGGAAGGGCGGTTCCCCCTGCCACATTCCCCACTTCCGCGGGGGAGCGGCACACCGCCGGCCGGCCGGCCGGCTCTCTCGGGGGCTGCACAGGTGTTCCCCTTAGATGTTCCTGGTGCATGTTGTCTCTCTCCTCCTTTATAGTCCTCTTCCGCCAATCCCAACTCGGCTGCCCACACGCCAAGTACGCTGCTCTCCTCCAATCAGGAGCAGGATCAGCTCCTGGAGGTCATCACTCAAGTTGGCAAGAGGCAGCTGCATAGAAGCTGTTTTCTCCTCTCCCAGCGCCATATTGTGGGAGAGCAGATGCATAGAATAAGTCTTAATTCCAGTAACTCAGTCCAATCCGAGTTGCTCCCCACAGAGACCACAGGCTGTGTGCTGCCTGCCTGCCACGGACCCTCTGTCCCGGGGAGGTCCTGTGGGCACGCAGCCTGTGGCCGCGGGTCTCTGCCTGGCCTGCCAAAAGGGTGCCCCGTTTGGATGCTGTGTGAGTCAGGGCTGATGGGGGAGAGGGGGACAGAGAGAGGAGAGAGAGACAGAGAGAGAGAGAGAAAGAGAGAGAGACGTGTAGGTGTTGGTGTAAGTCAGAGACAGAGGGAGAGGGTGCCTGTATTGCCTGCGAGGCTTGGTGTGGGGTCCCTCCTTTGCGCTCTGGAGGGCTTCCGCGGCTGTGGCGCGTGGCCGCCGCACGGCCAGGTGGCGCAGAGGGCCCGCGGGTTGGGCTGCGCGAGGCACCGGGCCCTGAGTGGTGGGCAACCGCGCCCTGGCGTCGTCTTCGGGCGGTGGTCGTGGTCGTGGTCGTGGTCACAGTCATTGGGCTCCCTGGGAGACAGGAGCCCGGGAGGGGCGGTGGGAGTGCAGGTGCCGGGAGCTGCTGGTGCGGCGGGCTGCGGGGTTGGGGCGGCCGGCAGGGGAGCGCCCTGGCGGGCGGTGAGTCGCTGGTTTGGGGTTGGAGGGGGCGCGCTGGATGGCGCGGGGCGTGGCCTGTGTCCCGGGGTGGGCCCCGGGGTTGGCGGTGGGGCTGCGGCAGCCGGGGACAGCTGGCCGGCCCGCCCGTGCCCGTGCCCGTGCCCGTGCCCGTGCCCGTGCCCGTGCCCAGGCCCAGGCCCAGGCCCAGGCCCGAGGCGCGGGCGGGCTGGGGCTGCCAGGTGGAGGGGTCGGGCTTCTGCCCCCTGCTGGAGCTGCGTTGGGGGTCGCAGGGGTCCCGGCGTGCGGGCTGGCGGATGGGGGCGTGGCTAGGCAGCCAGCCAAAGGCGAGCAAAAGGGGAGGGTGCCGCGGGGCAAAAGCCTACAGCCCCCGGTATTCCCAGGCGGTCTCCCATCCAAGTACTAACCAGGCCCGACCCTGCTTAGCTTCCGAGATCAGACGAGATCGGGCGCGTTCAGGGTGGTATGGCCGTAGACGCCAGAGGCCGCCTCCAGGCCCCTCTTGAGTGCGCGCCCGCACAGCCGCCGCCGCCGCCGCCGCCGCCGCCGCCTCCTCTTCCTGCCCGCTCCCCGCTCTCACTCCCATTCCCATTCCCATTCCCACTCCCGCTCCCGCTCCCACTGCCGCTTCTCCTCCGCCTCCTCCCTCTTTTCTCTTCTCTTCTCTTCTCCTCCTCCCCCCCCCTCCTCCTCAGCCGCCCTCCGCCTAGCCCTGCACCAGTGCCCGAACTCCAGCCCTCCGCCTGCCCAGCCCAGGACCTGCAGCACCGGGCGCCCAGTCGGCACGCTGCCGCCAAGCCAAGGGGAGCCAACCTCCTCCGGCTGCCGCTGGCCACAGGGAACTCCTACTCTCTCTTTCTAGGCCGGATCCCCTGCCTGCCGCCATCGCCCAGCCACACGCCAGCCGTGCCCGGCAGCCTCCACGCCTGCCCAGGGCTGCGCCCCGCGGCTCGCGGGTCCCGGCACCAGGGGGTTCGGCGCCCCACACCACCGCGGCCCGGGCCTTCCCTCCTACCCGGCCGCCAGCAGCCCCCCCACCGCTGACGCACAGGTCGCCCGCCCTCCCCCGGCACGGCCGCCGCGCCTCCACACACTCCCACGCCGCGAGGACAGCTGAGGGCCTGGGGACCCTTGTCCCCGCTCGGTCACGGGGGCCCAAGTGGGGCAGCAGGTCGGGAAGGAGGGCGGCAGCGCACGGAATCACCCCCGCCGCACGCTCGCGTGGGCACTCACACACACACACACACACACACACACACGCCTACACAAGGGGCACACAGTCGCACACCCCGACACCCTTCGTGGCACAGAGGGATTTCCGTCCTCAGCGCCCGTTCCCTCACGGGAGGGTGGGGCGCTTCAGCGCGACCCGCACCCTCCAGCCCGGCAGCCAGTTCGAGACTGTCGCTCCCCCTCTTCATGGAGGAACGACACAGGACCCTGCGCTGTTCTTTCGTCTGCTCGGCCCTCCCCGGGTTTGCTGCTGGTTCTTCCCGGGTTGGCTACCGTCCCTTCCACCTCCGTGGAAGGGCGGTTCCCCCTGCCACATTCCCCACTTCCGCGGGGGAGCGGCACACCGCCGGCCGGCCGGCCGGCTCTCTCGGGGGCTGCACAGGTGTTCCCCTTAGATGTTCCTGGTGCATGTTGTCTCTCTCCTCCTTTATAGTCCTCTTCCGCCAATCCCAACTCGGCTGCCCACACGCCAAGTACGCTGCTCTCCTCCAATCAGGAGCAGGATCAGCTCCTGGAGGTCATCACTCAAGTTGGCAAGAGGCAGCTGCATAGAAGCTGTTTTCTCCTCTCCCAGCGCCATATTGTGGGAGAGCAGATGCATAGAATAAGTCTTAATTCCAGTAACTCAGTCCAATCCGAGTTGCTCCCCACAGAGACCACAGGCTGTGTGCTGCCTGCCTGCCACGGACCCTCTGTCCCGGGGAGGTCCTGTGGGCACGCAGCCTGTGGCCGCGGGTCTCTGCCTGGCCTGCCAAAAGGGTGCCCCGTTTGGATGCTGTGTGAGTCAGGGCTGATGGGGGAGAGGGGGACAGAGAGAGGAGAGAGAGACAGAGAGAGAGAGAGAAAGAGAGAGAGACGTGTAGGTGTTGGTGTAAGTCAGAGACAGAGGGAGAGGGTGCCTGTATTGCCTGCGAGGCTTGGTGTGGGGTCCCTCCTTTGCGCTCTGGAGGGCTTCCGCGGCTGTGGCGCGTGGCCGCCGCACGGCCAGGTGGCGCAGAGGGCCCGCGGGTTGGGCTGCGCGAGGCACCGGGCCCTGAGTGGTGGGCAACCGCGCCCTGGCGTCGTCTTCGGGCGGTGGTCGTGGTCGTGGTCGTGGTCACAGTCATTGGGCTCCCTGGGAGACAGGAGCCCGGGAGGGGCGGTGGGAGTGCAGGTGCCGGGAGCTGCTGGTGCGGCGGGCTGCGGGGTTGGGGCGGCCGGCAGGGGAGCGCCCTGGCGGGCGGTGAGTCGCTGGTTTGGGGTTGGAGGGGGCGCGCTGGATGGCGCGGGGCGTGGCCTGTGTCCCGGGGTGGGCCCCGGGGTTGGCGGTGGGGCTGCGGCAGCCGGGGACAGCTGGCCGGCCCGCCCGTGCCCGTGCCCGTGCCCGTGCCCGTGCCCGTGCCCAGGCCCAGGCCCAGGCCCAGGCCCGAGGCGCGGGCGGGCTGGGGCTGCCAGGTGGAGGGGTCGGGCTTCTGCCCCCTGCTGGAGCTGCGTTGGGGGTCGCAGGGGTCCCGGCGTGCGGGCTGGCGGATGGGGGCGTGGCTAGGCAGCCAGCCAAAGGCGAGCAAAAGGGGAGGGTGCCGCGGGGCAAAAGCCTACAGCCCCCGGTATTCCCAGGCGGTCTCCCATCCAAGTACTAACCAGGCCCGACCCTGCTTAGCTTCCGAGATCAGACGAGATCGGGCGCGTTCAGGGTGGTATGGCCGTAGACGCCAGAGGCTGCCTCCAGGCCCCTCTTGAGTGCGCGCCCGCACAGCCGCCGCCGCCGCCGCCGCCGCCGCCGCCTCCTCCTCCTCCTCCTGCCCGCTCCCCGCTCTCACTCCCATTCCCATTCCCATTCCCATTCCCATTCCCGCTCCCGCTCCCGCTCCCCCTGCCGCTTCTCCTCCGCCTCCTCCCTCTTTTCTCTTCTCTTCTCTTCTCCTCCTCCTCCCCCCCCCCTCAGCCGCACTCCGCCTAGCCCTGCACCAGTGCCCGAACTCCAGCCCTCCGCCTGCCCAGCCCAGGACCTGCAGTGCAGCACCGGGCGCCCAGTCGGCACGCTGCCGCCAAGCCAAGGGGAGCCAACCTCCTCCGGCTGCCGCTGGCCACAGGGAACTCCTACTCTCTCTTTCTAGGCCGGATCCCCTGCCTGCCGCCATCGCCCAGCCACACGCCAGCCGTGCCCGGCAGCCTCCACGCCTGCCCAGGGCTGCGCCCCGCGGCTCGCGGGTCCCGGCACCAGGGGGTTCGGCGCCCCACACCACCGCGGCCCGGGCCTTCCCTCCTACCCGGCCGCCAGCAGCCCCCCCACCGCTGACGCACAGGTCGCCCGCCCTCCCCCGGCACGGCCGCCGCGCCTCCACACACTCCCACGCCGCGAGGACAGCTGAGGGCCTGGGGACCCTTGTCCCCGCTCGGTCACGGGGGCCCAAGTGGGGCAGCAGGTCGGGAAGGAGGGCGGCAGCGCACGGAATCACCCCCGCCGCACGCTCGCGTGGGCACTCACACACACACACACACACACACACACACACACGCCTACACAAGGGGCACACAGTCGCACACCCCGACACCCTTCGTGGCACAGAGGGATTTCCGTCCTCAGCGCCCGTTCCCTCACGGGAGGGTGGGGCGCTTCAGCGCGACCCGCACCCTCCAGCCCGGCAGCCAGTTCGAGACTGTCGCTCCCCCTCTTCATGGAGGAACGACACAGGACCCTGCGCTGTTCTTTCGTCTGCTCGGCCCTCCCCGGGTTTGCTGCTGGTTCTTCCCGGGTTGGCTACCGTCCCTTCCACCTCCGTGGAAGGGCGGTTCCCCCTGCCACATTCCCCACTTCCGCGGGGGAGCGGCACACCGCCGGCCGGCCGGCTCTCTCGGGGGCTGCACAGGTGTTCCCCTTAGATGTTCCTGGTGCATGTTGTCTCTCTCCTCCTTTATAGTCCTCTTCCGCCAATCCCAACTCGGCTGCCCACACGCCAAGTACGCTGCTCTCCTCCAATCAGGAGCAGGATCAGCTCCTGGAGGTCATCACTCAAGTTGGCAAGAGGCAGCTGCATAGAAGCTGTTTTCTCCTCTCCCAGCGCCATATTGTGGGAGAGCAGATGCATAGAATAAGTCTTAATTCCAGTAACTCAGTCCAATCCGAGTTGCTCCCCACAGAGACCACAGGCTGTGTGCTGCCTGCCTGCCACGGACCCTCTGTCCCGGGGAGGTCCTGTGGGCACGCAGCCTGTGGCCGCGGGTCTCTGCCTGGCCTGCCAAAAGGGTGCCCCGTTTGGATGCTGTGTGAGTCAGGGCTGATGGGGGAGAGGGGGACAGAGAGAGGAGAGAGAGACAGAGAGAGAGAGAGAAAGAGAGAGAGACGTGTAGGTGTTGGTGTAAGTCAGAGACAGAGGGAGAGGGTGCCTGTATTGCCTGCGAGGCTTGGTGTGGGGTCCCTCCTTTGCGCTCTGGAGGGCTTCCGCGGCTGTGGCGCGTGGCCGCCGCACGGCCAGGTGGCGCAGAGGGCCCGCGGGTTGGGCTGCGCGAGGCACCGGGCCCTGAGTGGTGGGCAACCGCGCCCTGGCGTCGTCTTCGGGCGGTGGTCGTGGTCGTGGTCGTGGTCACAGTCATTGGGCTCCCTGGGAGACAGGAGCCCGGGAGGGGCGGTGGGAGTGCAGGTGCCGGGAGCTGCTGGTGCGGCGGGCTGCGGGGTTGGGGCGGCCGGCAGGGGAGCGCCCTGGCGGGCGGTGAGTCGCTGGTTTGGGGTTGGAGGGGGCGCGCTGGATGGCGCGGGGCGTGGCCTGTGTCCCGGGGTGGGCCCCGGGGTTGGCGGTGGGGCTGCGGCAGCCGGGGACAGCTGGCCGGCCCGCCCGTGCCCGTGCCCGTGCCCGTGCCCGTGCCCAGGCCCAGGCCCAGGCCCAGGCCCGAGGCGCGGGCGGGCTGGGGCTGCCAGGTGGAGGGGTCGGGCTTCTGCCCCCTGCTGGAGCTGCGTTGGGGGTCGCAGGGGTCCCGGCGTGCGGGCTGGCGGATGGGGGCGTGGCTAGGCAGCCAGCCAAAGGCGAGCAAAAGGGGAGGGTGCCGCGGGGCAAAAGCCTACAGCCCCCGGTATTCCCAGGCGGTCTCCCATCCAAGTACTAACCAGGCCCGACCCTGCTTAGCTTCCGAGATCAGACGAGATCGGGCGCGTTCAGGGTGGTATGGCCGTAGACGCCAGAGGCCGCCTCCAGGCCCCTCTTGAGTGCGCGCCCGCACAGCCGCCGCCGCCGCCGCCGCCGCCGCCTCCTCCTCCTGCCCGCTCCCCGCTCTCACTCCCATTCCCATTCCCATTCCCACTCCCGCTCCCGCTCCCGCTGCCGCTTCTCCTCCGCCTCCTCCCTCTTTTCTCTTCTCTTCTCTTCTCCTCCTCCCCCCCCTCCTCAGCCGCCCTCCGCCTAGCCCTGCACCAGTGCCCGAACTCCAGCCCTCCGCCTGCCCAGCCCAGGACCTGCAGCACCGGGCGCCCAGTCGGCACGCTGCCGCCAAGCCAAGGGGAGCCAACCTCCTCCGGCTGCCGCTGGCCACAGGGAACTCCTACTCTCTCTTTCTAGGCCGGATCCCCTGCCTGCCGCCATCGCCCAGCCACACGCCAGCCGTGCCCGGCAGCCTCCACGCCTGCCCAGGGCTGCGCCCCGCGGCTCGCGGGTCCCGGCACCAGGGGGTTCGGCGCCCCACACCACCGCGGCCCGGGCCTTCCCTCCTACCCGGCCGCCAGCAGCCCCCCCACCGCTGACGCACAGGTCGCCCGCCCTCCCCCGGCACGGCCGCCGCGCCTCCACACACTCCCACGCCGCGAGGACAGCTGAGGGCCTGGGGACCCTTGTCCCCGCTCGGTCACGGGGGCCCAAGTGGGGCAGCAGGTCGGGAAGGAGGGCGGCAGCGCACGGAATCACCCCCGCCGCACGCTCGCGTGGGCACTCACACACACACACACACACACACACACACACGCCTACACAAGGGGCACACAGTCGCACACCCCGACACCCTTCGTGGCACAGAGGGATTTCCGTCCTCAGCGCCCGTTCCCTCACGGGAGGGTGGGGCGCTTCAGCGCGACCCGCACCCTCCAGCCCGGCAGCCAGTTCGAGACTGTCGCTCCCCCTCTTCATGGAGGAACGACACAGGACCCTGCGCTGTTCTTTCGTCTGCTCGGCCCTCCCCGGGTTTGCTGCTGGTTCTTCCCGGGTTGGCTACCGTCCCTTCCACCTCCGTGGAAGGGCGGTTCCCCCTGCCACATTCCCCACTTCCGCGGGGGAGCGGCACACCGCCGGCCGGCCGGCCGGCTCTCTCGGGGGCTGCACAGGTGTTCCCCTTAGATGTTCCTGGTGCATGTTGTCTCTCTCCTCCTTTATAGTCCTCTTCCGCCAATCCCAACTCGGCTGCCCACACGCCAAGTACGCTGCTCTCCTCCAATCAGGAGCAGGATCAGCTCCTGGAGGTCATCACTCAAGTTGGCAAGAGGCAGCTGCATAGAAGCTGTTTTCTCCTCTCCCAGCGCCATATTGTGGGAGAGCAGATGCATAGAATAAGTCTTAATTCCAGTAACTCAGTCCAATCCGAGTTGCTCCCCACAGAGACCACAGGCTGTGTGCTGCCTGCCTGCCACGGACCCTCTGTCCCGGGGAGGTCCTGTGGGCACGCAGCCTGTGGCCGCGGGTCTCTGCCTGGCCTGCCAAAAGGGTGCCCCGTTTGGATGCTGTGTGAGTCAGGGCTGATGGGGGAGAGGGGGACAGAGAGAGGAGAGAGAGACAGAGAGAGAGAGAGAAAGAGAGAGAGACGTGTAGGTGTTGGTGTAAGTCAGAGACAGAGGGAGAGGGTGCCTGTATTGCCTGCGAGGCTTGGTGTGGGGTCCCTCCTTTGCGCTCTGGAGGGCTTCCGCGGCTGTGGCGCGTGGCCGCCGCACGGCCAGGTGGCGCAGAGGGCCCGCGGGTTGGGCTGCGCGAGGCACCGGGCCCTGAGTGGTGGGCAACTGCGCCCTGGCGTCGTCTTCGGGCGGTGGTCGTGGTCGTGGTCACAGTCATTGGGCTCCCTGGGAGACAGGAGCCCGGGAGGGGCGGTGGGAGTGCAGGTGCCGGGAGCTGCTGGTGCGGCGGGCTGCGGGGTTGGGGCGGCCGGCAGGGGAGCGCCCTGGCGGGCGGTGAGTCGCTGGTTTGGGGTTGGAGGGGGCGCGCTGGGATGGCGCGGGGCGTGGCCTGTGTCCCGGGGTGGGCCCCGGGGTTGGCAGTGGGGCTGCGGCAGCCGGGGACAGCTGGCCGGCCCGCCCGTGCCCGTGCCCGTGCCCAGGCCCAGGCCCAGGCCCAGGCCCAGGCCCAGGCCCAGGCCCGAGGCGCGGGCGGGCTGGGGCTGCCAGGTGGAGGGGTCGGGCTTCTGCCCCCTGCTGGAGCTGCGTTGGGGGTCGCAGGGGTCCCGGCGTGCGGGCTGGCGGATGGGGGCGTGGCTAGGCAGCCAGCCAAAGGCGAGCAAAAGGGGAGGGTGCCGCGGGGCAAAAGCCTACAGCCCCCGGTATTCCCAGGCGGTCTCCCATCCAAGTACTAACCAGGCCCGACCCTGCTTAGCTTCCGAGATCAGACGAGATCGGGCGCGTTCAGGGTGGTATGGCCGTAGACGCCAGAGGCCGCCTCCAGGCCCCTCTTGAGTGCGCGCCCGCACAGCCGCCGCCGCCGCCGCCGCCGCCGCCTCCTCCTCCTCCTGCCCGCTCCCCGCTCTCACTCCCATTCCCATTCCCATTCCCACTCCCGCTCCCGCTCCCGCTGCCGCTTCTCCTCCGCCTCCTCCCTCTTTTCTCTTCTCTTCTCTTCTCCTCCTCCCCCCCCTCCTCAGCCGCCCTCCGCCTAGCCCTGCACCAGTGCCCGAACTCCAGCCCTCCGCCTGCCCAGCCCAGGACCTGCAGCACCGGGCGCCCAGTCGGCACGCTGCCGCCAAGCCAAGGGGAGCCAACCTCCTCCGGCTGCCGCTGGCCACAGGGAACTCCTACTCTCTCTTTCTAGGCCGGATCCCCTGCCTGCCGCCATCGCCCAGCCACACGCCAGCCGTGCCCGGCAGCCTCCACGCCTGCCCAGGGCTGCGCCCCGCGGCTCGCGGGTCCCGGCACCAGGGGGTTCGGCGCCCCACACCACCGCGGCCCGGGCCTTCCCTCCTACCCGGCCGCCAGCAGCCCCCCCACCGCTGACGCACAGGTCGCCCGCCCTCCCCCGGCACGGCCGCCGCGCCTCCACACACTCCCACGCCGCGAGGACAGCTGAGGGCCTGGGGACCCTTGTCCCCGCTCGGTCACGGGGGCCCAAGTGGGGCAGCAGGTCGGGAAGGAGGGCGGCAGCGCACGGAATCACCCCCGCCGCACGCTCGCGTGGGCACTCACACACACACACACACACACACACACACACACGCCTACACAAGGGGCACACAGTCGCACACCCCGACACCCTTCGTGGCACAGAGGGATTTCCGTCCTCAGCGCCCGTTCCCTCACGGGAGGGTGGGGCGCTTCAGCGCGACCCGCACCCTCCAGCCCGGCAGCCAGTTCGAGACTGTCGCTCCCCCTCTTCATGGAGGAACGACACAGGACCCTGCGCTGTTCTTTCGTCTGCTCGGCCCTCCCCGGGTTTGCTGCTGGTTCTTCCCGGGTTGGCTACCGTCCCTTCCACCTCCGTGGAAGGGCGGTTCCCCCTGCCACATTCCCCACTTCCGCGGGGGAGCGGCACACCGCCGGCCGGCCGGCCGGCTCTCTCGGGGGCTGCACAGGTGTTCCCCTTAGATGTTCCTGGTGCATGTTGTCTCTCTCCTCCTTTATAGTCCTCTTCCGCCAATCCCAACTCGGCTGCCCACACGCCAAGTACGCTGCTCTCCTCCAATCAGGAGCAGGATCAGCTCCTGGAGGTCATCACTCAAGTTGGCAAGAGGCAGCTGCATAGAAGCTGTTTTCTCCTCTCCCAGCGCCATATTGTGGGAGAGCAGATGCATAGAATAAGTCTTAATTCCAGTAACTCAGTCCAATCCGAGTTGCTCCCCACAGAGACCACAGGCTGTGTGCTGCCTGCCTGCCACGGACCCTCTGTCCCGGGGAGGTCCTGTGGGCACGCAGCCTGTGGCCGCGGGTCTCTGCCTGGCCTGCCAAAAGGGTGCCCCGTTTGGATGCTGTGTGAGTCAGGGCTGATGGGGGAGAGGGGGACAGAGAGAGGAGAGAGAGACAGAGAGAGAGAGAGAAAGAGAGAGAGACGTGTAGGTGTTGGTGTAAGTCAGAGACAGAGGGAGAGGGTGCCTGTATTGCCTGCGAGGCTTGGTGTGGGGTCCCTCCTTTGCGCTCTGGAGGGCTTCCGCGGCTGTGGCGCGTGGCCGCCGCACGGCCAGGTGGCGCAGAGGGCCCGCGGGTTGGGCTGCGCGAGGCACCGGGCCCTGAGTGGTGGGCAACCGCGCCCTGGCGTCGTCTTCGGGCGGTGGTCGTGGTCGTGGTCGTGGTCACAGTCATTGGGCTCCCTGGGAGACAGGAGCCCGGGAGGGGCGGTGGGAGTGCAGGTGCCGGGAGCTGCTGGTGCGGCGGGCTGCGGGGTTGGGGCGGCCGGCAGGGGAGCGCCCTGGCGGGCGGTGAGTCGCTGGTTTGGGGTTGGAGGGGGCGCGCTGGATGGCGCGGGGCGTGGCCTGTGTCCCGGGGTGGGCCCCGGGGTTGGCGGTGGGGCTGCGGCAGCCGGGGACAGCTGGCCGGCCCGCCCGTGCCCGTGCCCGTGCCCGTGCCCGTGCCCGTGCCCAGGCCCAGGCCCAGGCCCAGGCCCGAGGCGCGGGCGGGCTGGGGCTGCCAGGTGGAGGGGTCGGGCTTCTGCCCCCTGCTGGAGCTGCGTTGGGGGTCGCAGGGGTCCCGGCGTGCGGGCTGGCGGATGGGGGCGTGGCTAGGCAGCCAGCCAAAGGCGAGCAAAAGGGGAGGGTGCCGCGGGGCAAAAGCCTACAGCCCCCGGTATTCCCAGGCGGTCTCCCATCCAAGTACTAACCAGGCCCGACCCTGCTTAGCTTCCGAGATCAGACGAGATCGGGCGCGTTCAGGGTGGTATGGCCGTAGACGCCAGAGGCCGCCTCCAGGCCCCTCTTGAGTGCGCGCCCGCACAGCCGCCGCCGCCGCCGCCGCCGCCTCCTCCTCCTCCTGCCCGCTCCCCGCTCTCACTCCCATTCCCATTCCCATTCCCACTCCCGCTCCCGCTCCCGCTGCCGCTTCTCCTCCGCCTCCTCCCTCTTTTCTCTTCTCTTCTCTTCTCCTCCTCCCCCCCCTCCTCAGCCGCCCTCCGCCTAGCCCTGCACCAGTGCCCGAACTCCAGCCCTCCGCCTGCCCAGCCCAGGACCTGCAGCACCGGGCGCCCAGTCGGCACGCTGCCGCCAAGCCAAGGGGAGCCAACCTCCTCCGGCTGCCGCTGGCCACAGGGAACTCCTACTCTCTCTTTCTAGGCCGGATCCCCTGCCTGCCGCCATCGCCCAGCCACACGCCAGCCGTGCCCGGCAGCCTCCACGCCTGCCCAGGGCTGCGCCCCGCGGCTCGCGGGTCCCGGCACCAGGGGGTTCGGCGCCCCACACCACCGCGGCCCGGGCCTTCCCTCCTACCCGGCCGCCAGCAGCCCCCCCACCGCTGACGCACAGGTCGCCCGCCCTCCCCCGGCACGGCCGCCGCGCCTCCACACACTCCCACGCCGCGAGGACAGCTGAGGGCCTGGGGACCCTTGTCCCCGCTCGGTCACGGGGGCCCAAGTGGGGCAGCAGGTCGGGAAGGAGGGCGGCAGCGCACGGAATCACCCCCGCCGCACGCTCGCGTGGGCACTCACACACACACACACACACACACACACACACGCCTACACAAGGGGCACACAGTCGCACACCCCGACACCCTTCGTGGCACAGAGGGATTTCCGTCCTCAGCGCCCGTTCCCTCACGGGAGGGTGGGGCGCTTCAGCGCGACCCGCACCCTCCAGCCCGGCAGCCAGTTCGAGACTGTCGCTCCCCCTCTTCATGGAGGAACGACACAGGACCCTGCGCTGTTCTTTCGTCTGCTCGGCCCTCCCCGGGTTTGCTGCTGGTTCTTCCCGGGTTGGCTACCGTCCCTTCCACCTCCGTGGAAGGGCGGTTCCCCCTGCCACATTCCCCACTTCCGCGGGGGAGCGGCACACCGCCGGCCGGCCGGCCGGCTCTCTCGGGGGCTGCACAGGTGTTCCCCTTAGATGTTCCTGGTGCATGTTGTCTCTCTCCTCCTTTATAGTCCTCTTCCGCCAATCCCAACTCGGCTGCCCACACGCCAAGTACGCTGCTCTCCTCCAATCAGGAGCAGGATCAGCTCCTGGAGGTCATCACTCAAGTTGGCAAGAGGCAGCTGCATAGAAGCTGTTTTCTCCTCTCCCAGCGCCATATTGTGGGAGAGCAGATGCATAGAATAAGTCTTAATTCCAGTAACTCAGTCCAATCCGAGTTGCTCCCCACAGAGACCACAGGCTGTGTGCTGCCTGCCTGCCACGGACCCTCTGTCCCGGGGAGGTCCTGTGGGCACGCAGCCTGTGGCCGCGGGTCTCTGCCTGGCCTGCCAAAAGGGTGCCCCGTTTGGATGCTGTGTGAGTCAGGGCTGATGGGGGAGAGGGGGACAGAGAGAGGAGAGAGAGACAGAGAGAGAGAGAGAAAGAGAGAGAGACGTGTAGGTGTTGGTGTAAGTCAGAGACAGAGGGAGAGGGTGCCTGTATTGCCTGCGAGGCTTGGTGTGGGGTCCCTCCTTTGCGCTCTGGAGGGCTTCCGCGGCTGTGGCGCGTGGCCGCCGCACGGCCAGGTGGCGCAGAGGGCCCGCGGGTTGGGCTGCGCGAGGCACCGGGCCCTGAGTGGTGGGCAACTGCGCCCTGGCGTCGTCTTCGGGCGGTGGTCGTGGTCGTGGTCACAGTCATTGGGCTCCCTGGGAGACAGGAGCCCGGGAGGGGCGGTGGGAGTGCAGGTGCCGGGAGCTGCTGGTGCGGCGGGCTGCGGGGTTGGGGCGGCCGGCAGGGGAGCGCCCTGGCGGGCGGTGAGTCGCTGGTTTGGGGTTGGAGGGGGCGCGCTGGGATGGCGCGGGGCGTGGCCTGTGTCCCGGGGTGGGCCCCGGGGTTGGCAGTGGGGCTGCGGCAGCCGGGGACAGCTGGCCGGCCCGCCCGTGCCCGTGCCCGTGCCCAGGCCCAGGCCCAGGCCCAGGCCCAGGCCCGAGGCGCGGGCGGGCTGGGGCTGCCAGGTGGAGGGGTCGGGCTTCTGCCCCCTGCTGGAGCTGCGTTGGGGGTCGCAGGGGTCCCGGCGTGCGGGCTGGCGGATGGGGGCGTGGCTAGGCAGCCAGCCAAAGGCGAGCAAAAGGGGAGGGTGCCGCGGGGCAAAAGCCTACAGCCCCCGGTATTCCCAGGCGGTCTCCCATCCAAGTACTAACCAGGCCCGACCCTGCTTAGCTTCCGAGATCAGACGAGATCGGGCGCGTTCAGGGTGGTATGGCCGTAGACGCCAGAGGCCGCCTCCAGGCCCCTCTTGAGTGCGCGCCCGCACAGCCGCCGCCGCCGCCGCCGCCGCCTCCTCCTCCTCCTGCCCGCTCCCCGCTCTCACTCCCATTCCCATTCCCATTCCCACTCCCGCTCCCGCTCCCGCTGCCGCTTCTCCTCCGCCTCCTCCCTCTTTTCTCTTCTCTTCTCTTCTCCTCCTCCCCCCCCTCCTCAGCCGCCCTCCGCCTAGCCCTGCACCAGTGCCCGAACTCCAGCCCTCCGCCTGCCCAGCCCAGGACCTGCAGCACCGGGCGCCCAGTCGGCACGCTGCCGCCAAGCCAAGGGGAGCCAACCTCCTCCGGCTGCCGCTGGCCACAGGGAACTCCTACTCTCTCTTTCTAGGCCGGATCCCCTGCCTGCCGCCATCGCCCAGCCACACGCCAGCCGTGCCCGGCAGCCTCCACGCCTGCCCAGGGCTGCGCCCCGCGGCTCGCGGGTCCCGGCACCAGGGGGTTCGGCGCCCCACACCACCGCGGCCCGGGCCTTCCCTCCTACCCGGCCGCCAGCAGCCCCCCCACCGCTGACGCACAGGTCGCCCGCCCTCCCCCGGCACGGCCGCCGCGCCTCCACACACTCCCACGCCGCGAGGACAGCTGAGGGCCTGGGGACCCTTGTCCCCGCTCGGTCACGGGGGCCCAAGTGGGGCAGCAGGTCGGGAAGGAGGGCGGCAGCGCACGGAATCACCCCCGCCGCACGCTCGCGTGGGCACTCACACACACACACACACACACACACACACACACGCCTACACAAGGGGCACACAGTCGCACACCCCGACACCCTTCGTGGCACAGAGGGATTTCCGTCCTCAGCGCCCGTTCCCTCACGGGAGGGTGGGGCGCTTCAGCGCGACCCGCACCCTCCAGCCCGGCAGCCAGTTCGAGACTGTCGCTCCCCCTCTTCATGGAGGAACGACACAGGACCCTGCGCTGTTCTTTCGTCTGCTCGGCCCTCCCCGGGTTTGCTGCTGGTTCTTCCCGGGTTGGCTACCGTCCCTTCCACCTCCGTGGAAGGGCGGTTCCCCCTGCCACATTCCCCACTTCCGCGGGGGAGCGGCACACCGCCGGCCGGCCGGCCGGCTCTCTCGGGGGCTGCACAGGTGTTCCCCTTAGATGTTCCTGGTGCATGTTGTCTCTCTCCTCCTTTATAGTCCTCTTCCGCCAATCCCAACTCGGCTGCCCACACGCCAAGTACGCTGCTCTCCTCCAATCAGGAGCAGGATCAGCTCCTGGAGGTCATCACTCAAGTTGGCAAGAGGCAGCTGCATAGAAGCTGTTTTCTCCTCTCCCAGCGCCATATTGTGGGAGAGCAGATGCATAGAATAAGTCTTAATTCCAGTAACTCAGTCCAATCCGAGTTGCTCCCCACAGAGACCACAGGCTGTGTGCTGCCTGCCTGCCACGGACCCTCTGTCCCGGGGAGGTCCTGTGGGCACGCAGCCTGTGGCCGCGGGTCTCTGCCTGGCCTGCCAAAAGGGTGCCCCGTTTGGATGCTGTGTGAGTCAGGGCTGATGGGGGAGAGGGGGACAGAGAGAGGAGAGAGAGACAGAGAGAGAGAGAGAAAGAGAGAGAGACGTGTAGGTGTTGGTGTAAGTCAGAGACAGAGGGAGAGGGTGCCTGTATTGCCTGCGAGGCTTGGTGTGGGGTCCCTCCTTTGCGCTCTGGAGGGCTTCCGCGGCTGTGGCGCGTGGCCGCCGCACGGCCAGGTGGCGCAGAGGGCCCGCGGGTTGGGCTGCGCGAGGCACCGGGCCCTGAGTGGTGGGCAACCGCGCCCTGGCGTCGTCTTCGGGCGGTGGTCGTGGTCGTGGTCGTGGTCACAGTCATTGGGCTCCCTGGGAGACAGGAGCCCGGGAGGGGCGGTGGGAGTGCAGGTGCCGGGAGCTGCTGGTGCGGCGGGCTGCGGGGTTGGGGCGGCCGGCAGGGGAGCGCCCTGGCGGGCGGTGAGTCGCTGGTTTGGGGTTGGAGGGGGCGCGCTGGATGGCGCGGGGCGTGGCCTGTGTCCCGGGGTGGGCCCCGGGGTTGGCGGTGGGGCTGCGGCAGCCGGGGACAGCTGGCCGGCCCGCCCGTGCCCGTGCCCGTGCCCGTGCCCGTGCCCAGGCCCAGGCCCAGGCCCGAGGCGCGGGCGGGCTGGGGCTGCCAGGTGGAGGGGTCGGGCTTCTGCCCCCTGCTGGAGCTGCGTTGGGGGTCGCAGGGGTCCCGGCGTGCGGGCTGGCGGATGGGGGCGTGGCTAGGCAGCCAGCCAAAGGCGAGCAAAAGGGGAGGGTGCCGCGGGGCAAAAGCCTACAGCACCCGGTATTCCCAGGCGGTCTCCCATCCAAGTACTAACCAGGCCCGACCCTGCTTAGCTTCCGAGATCAGACGAGATCGGGCGCGTTCAGGGTGGTATGGCCGTAGACGCCAGAGGCTGCCTCCAGGCCCCTCTTGAGTGCGCGCCCGCACAGCCGCCGCCGCCGCCGCCGCCGCCGCCGCCGCCTCCTCCTCCTCCTCCTGCCCGCTCCCCGCTCTCACTCCCATTCCCATTCCCATTCCCATTCCCATTCCCATTCCCGCTCCCGCTCCCGCTCCCGCTGCCGCTTCTCCTCCGCCTCCTCCCTCTTTTCTCTTCTCTTCTCTTCTCCTCCTCCTCCCCCCCCCCCTCAGCCGCACTCCGCCTAGCCCTGCACCAGTGCCCGAACTCCAGCCCTCCGCCTGCCCAGCCCAGGACCTGCAGTGCAGCACCGGGCGCCCAGTCGGCACGCTGCCGCCAAGCCAAGGGGAGCCAACCTCCTCCGGCTGCCGCTGGCCACAGGGAACTCCTACTCTCTCTTTCTAGGCCGGATCCCCTGCCTGCCGCCATCGCCCAGCCACACGCCAGCCGTGCCCGGCAGCCTCCACGCCTGCCCAGGGCTGCGCCCCGCGGCTCGCGGGTCCCGGCACCAGGGGGTTCGGCGCCCCACACCACCGCGGCCCGGGCCTTCCCTCCTACCCGGCCGCCAGCAGCCCCCCCACCGCTGACGCACAGGTCGCCCGCCCTCCCCCGGCACGGCCGCCGCGCCTCCACACACTCCCACGCCGCGAGGACAGCTGAGGGCCTGGGGACCCTTGTCCCCGCTCGGTCACGGGGGCCCAAGTGGGGCAGCAGGTCGGGAAGGAGGGCGGCAGCACACGGAATCACCCCCGCCGCTCGCTCGCGTGGGCACTCACACACACACACACACACACACACACGCCTACACAAGGGGCACACAGTCGCACACCCCGACACCCTTCGTGGCACAGAGGGATTTCCGTCCTCAGCGCCCGTTCCCTCACGGGAGGGTGGGGCGCTTCAGCGCGACCCGCACCCTCCAGCCCGGCAGCCAGTTCGAGACTGTCGCTCCCCCTCTTCATGGAGGAACGACACAGGACCCTGCGCTGTTCTTTCGTCTGCTCGGCCCTCCCCGGGTTTGCTGCTGGTTCTTCCCGGGTTGGCTACCGTCCCTTCCACCTCCGTGGAAGGGCGGTTCCCCCTGCCACATTCCCCACTTCCGCGGGGGAGCGGCACACCGCCGGCCGGCCGGCCGGCTCTCTCGGGGGCTGCACAGGTGTTCCCCTTAGATGTTCCTGGTGCATGTTGTCTCTCTCCTCCTTTATAGTCCTCTTCCGCCAATCCCAACTCGGCTGCCCACACGCCAAGTACGCTGCTCTCCTCCAATCAGGAGCAGGATCAGCTCCTGGAGGTCATCACTCAAGTTGGCAAGAGGCAGCTGCATAGAAGCTGTTTGCTCCTCTCCCAGCGCCATATTGTGGGAGAGCAGATGCATAGAATAAGTCTTAATTCCAGTAACTCAGTCCAATCCGAGTTGCTCCCCACAGAGACCACAGGCTGTGTGCTGCCTGCCTGCCACGGACCCTCTGTCCCGGGGAGGTCCTGTGGGCACGCAGCCTGTGGCCGCGGGTCTCTGCCTGGCCTGCCAAAAGGGTGCCCCGTTTGGATGCTGTGTGAGTCAGGGCTGATGGGGGAGAGGGGGACAGAGAGAGGAGAGAGAGACAGAGAGAGAGAGAGAAAGAGAGAGAGACGTGTAGGTGTTGGTGTAAGTCAGAGACAGAGGGAGAGGGTGCCTGTATTGCCTGCGAGGCTTGGTGTGGGGTCCCTCCTTTGCGCTCTGGAGGGCTTCCGCGGCTGTGGCGCGTGGCCGCCGCACGGCCAGGTGGCGCAGAGGGCCCGCGGGTTGGGCTGCGCGAGGCACCGGGCCCTGAGTGGTGGGCAACCGCGCCCTGGCGTCGTCTTCGGGCGGTGGTCGTGGTCGTGGTCGTGGTCACAGTCATTGGGCTCCCTGGGAGACAGGAGCCCGGGAGGGGCGGTGGGAGTGCAGGTGCCGGGAGCTGCTGGTGCGGCGGGCTGCGGGGTTGGGGCGGCCGGCAGGGGAGCGCCCTGGCGGGCGGTGAGTCGCTGGTTTGGGGTTGGAGGGGGCGCGCTGGATGGCGCGGGGCGTGGCCTGTGTCCCGGGGTGGGCCCCGGGGTTGGCGGTGGGGCTGCGGCAGCCGGGGACAGCTGGCCGGCCCGCCCGTGCCCGTGCCCGTGCCCGTGCCCGTGCCCAGGCCCAGGCCCAGGCCCAGGCCCGAGGCGCGGGCGGGCTGGGGCTGCCAGGTGGAGGGGTCGGGCTTCTGCCCCCTGCTGGAGCTGCGTTGGGGGTCGCAGGGGTCCCGGCGTGCGGGCTGGCGGATGGGGGCGTGGCTAGGCAGCCAGCCAAAGGCGAGCAAAAGGGGAGGGTGCCGCGGGGCAAAAGCCTACAGCCCCCGGTATTCCCAGGCGGTCTCCCATCCAAGTACTAACCAGGCCCGACCCTGCTTAGCTTCCGAGATCAGACGAGATCGGGCGCGTTCAGGGTGGTATGGCCGTAGACGCCAGAGGCCGCCTCCAGGCCCCTCTTGAGTGCGCGCCCGCACAGCCGCCGCCGCCGCCGCCGCCGCCGCCGCCGCCGCCGCCGCCGCCGCCGCCTCCTCTTCCTGCCCGCTCCCCGCTCTCACTCCCATTCCCACTCCCATTCCCACTCCCGCTCCCGCTCCCGCTGCCGCTTCTCCTCCGCCTCCTCCCTCTTTTCTCTTCTCTTCTCTTCTCCTCCTCCCCCCCCCTCCTCCTCAGCCGCCCTCCGCCTAGCCCTGCACCAGTGCCCGAACTCCAGCCCTCCGCCTGCCCAGCCCAGGACCTGCAGTGCAGCACCGGGCGCCCAGTCGGCACGCTGCCGCCAAGCCAAGGGGAGCCAACCTCCTCCGGCTGCCGCTGGCCACAGGGAACTCCTACTCTCTCTTTCTAGGCCGGATCCCCTGCCTGCCGCCATCGCCCAGCCACACGCCAGCCGTGCCCGGCAGCCTCCACGCCTGCCCAGGGCTGCGCCCCGCGGCTCGCGGGTCCCGGCACCAGGGGGTTCGGCGCCCCACACCACCGCGGCCCGGGCCTTCCCTCCTACCCGGCCGCCAGCAGCCCCCCCACCGCTGACGCACAGGTCGCCCGCCCTCCCCCGGCACGGCCGCCGCGCCTCCACACACTCCCACGCCGCGAGGACAGCTGAGGGCCTGGGGACCCTTGTCCCCGCTCGGTCACGGGGGCCCAAGTGGGGCAGCAGGTCGGGAAGGAGGGCGGCAGCGTACGGAATAACCCCCGCCGCACGCTCGCGTGGGCACTCACACACACACACACACACACACACGCCTACACAAGGGGCACACAGTCGCACACCCCGACACCCTTCGTGGCACAGAGGGATTTCCGTCCTCAGCGCCCGTTCCCTCACGGGAGGGTGGGGCGCTTCAGCGCGACCCGCACCCTCCAGCCCGGCAGCCAGTTCGAGACCACAGGCTGTGTGCTGCCTGCCTGCCACGGACCCTCTGTCCCGGGGAGGTCCTGTGGGCACGCAGCCTGTGGCCGCGGGTCTCTGCCAGGCCTGCCAAAAGGGTGCCCCGTTTGGATGCTGTGTGAGTCAGGGCTGATGGGGGAGAGGGGGACAGAGAGAGGAGAGAGAGACAGAGAGAGAGAGAGAAAGAGAGAGAGACGTGTAGGTGTTGGTGTAAGTCAGAGACAGAGGGAGAGGGTGCCTGTATTGCCTGCGAGGCTTGGTGTGGGGTCCCTCCTTTGCGCTCTGGAGGGCTTCCGCGGCTGTGGCGCGTGGCCGCCGCACGGCCAGGTGGCGCAGAGGGCCCGCGGGTTGGGCTGCGCGAGGCACCGGGCCCTGAGTGGTGGGCAACCGCGCCCTGGCGTCGTCTTCGGGCGGTGGTCGTGGTCGTGGTCGTGGTCACAGTCATTGGGCTCCCTGGGAGACAGGAGCCCGGGAGGGGCGGTGGGAGTGCAGGTGCCGGGAGCTGCTGGTGCGGCGGGCTGCGGGGTTGGGGCGGCCGGCAGGGGAGCGCCCTGGCGGGCGGTGAGTCGCTGGTTTGGGGTTGGAGGGGGCGCGCTGGATGGCGCGGGGCGTGGCCTGTGTCCCGGGGTGGGCCCCGGGGTTGGCGGTGGGGCTGCGGCAGCCGGGGACAGCTGGCCGGCCCGCCCGTGCCCGTGCCCGTGCCCGTGCCCGTGCCCAGGCCCAGGCCCAGGCCCAGGCCCGAGGCGCGGGCGGGCTGGGGCTGCCAGGTGGAGGGGTCGGGCTTCTGCCCCCTGCTGGAGCTGCGTTGGGGGTCGCAGGGGTCCCGGCGTGCGGGCTGGCGGATGGGGGCGTGGCTAGGCAGCCAGCCAAAGGCGAGCAAAAGGGGAGGGTGCCGCGGGGCAAAAGCCTACAGCCCCCGGTATTCCCAGGCGGTCTCCCATCCAAGTACTAACCAGGCCCGACCCTGCTTAGCTTCCGAGATCAGACGAGATCGGGCGCGTTCAGGGTGGTATGGCCGTAGACGCCAGAGGCCGCCTCCAGGCCCCTCTTGAGTGCGCGCCCGCACAGCCGCCGCCGCCGCCGCCGCCTCCTCCTCCTCCTCCTGCCCGCTCCCCGCTCTCACTCCCATTCCCATTCCCACTCCCGCTCCCGCTCCCGCTGCCGCTTCTCCTCCGCCTCCTCCCTCTTTTCTCTTCTCTTCTCTTCTCCTCCTCCCCCCCCCTCCTCAGCCGCCCTCCGCCTAGCCCTGCACCAGTGCCCGAACTCCAGCCCTCCGCCTGCCCAGCCCAGGACCTGCAGTGCAGCACCGGGCGCCCAGTCGGCACGCTGCCGCCAAGCCAAGGGGAGCCAACCTCCTCCGGCTGCCGCTGGCCACAGGGAACTCCTACTCTCTCTTTCTAGGCCGGATCCCCTGCCTGCCGCCATCGCCCAGCCACACGCCAGCCGTGCCCGGCAGCCTCCACGCCTGCCCAGGGCTGCGCCCCGCGGCTCGCGGGTCCCGGCACCAGGGGGTTCGGCGCCCCACACCACCGCGGCCCGGGCCTTCCCTCCTACCCGGCCGCCAGCAGCCCCCCCACCGCTGACGCACAGGTCGCCCGCCCTCCCCCGGCACGGCCGCCGCGCCTCCACACACTCCCACGCCGCGAGGACAGCTGAGGGCCTGGGGACCCTTGTCCCCGCTCGGTCACGGGGGCCCAAGTGGGGCAGCAGGTCGGGAAGGAGGGCGGCAGCGCACGGAATCACCCCCGCCGCACGCTCGCGTGGGCACTCACACACACACACACACACACACACACACGCCTACACAAGGGGCACACAGTCGCACACCCCGACACCCTTCGTGGCACAGAGGGATTTCCGTCCTCAGCGCCCGTTCCCTCACGGGAGGGTGGGGCGCTTCAGCGCGACCCGCACCCTCCAGCCCGGCAGCCAGTTCGAGACTGTCGCTCCCCCTCTTCATGGAGGAACGACACAGGACCCTGCGCTGTTCTTTCGTCTGCTCGGCCCTCCCCGGGTTTGCTGCTGGTTCTTCCCGGGTTGGCTACCATCCCTTCCACCTCCGTGGAAGGGCGGTTCCCCCTGCCACATTCCCCACTTCCGCGGGGGAGCGGCACACCGCCGGCCGGCCGGCTCTCTCGGGGGCTGCACAGGTGTTCCCCTTAGATGTTCCTGGTGCATGTTGTCTCTCTCCTCCTTTATAGTCCTCTTCCGCCAATCCCAACTCGGCTGCCCACACGCCAAGTACGCTACTCTCCTCCAATCAGGAGCAGGATCAGCTCCTGGAGGTCATCACTCAAGTTGGCAAGAGGCAGCTGCATAGAAGCTGTTTTCTCCTCTCCCAGCGCCATATTGTGGGAGAGCAGATGCATAGAATAAGTCTTAATTCCAGTAACTCAGTCCAATCCGAGTTGCTCCCCACAGAGACCACAGGCTGTGTGCTGCCTGCCTGCCACGGACCCTCTGTCCCGGGGAGGTCCTGTGGGCACGCAGCCTGTGGCCGCGGGTCTCTGCCTGGCCTGCCAAAAGGGTGCCCCGTTTGGATGCTGTGTGAGTCAGGGCTGATGGGGGAGAGGGGGACAGAGAGAGGAGAGAGAGACAGAGAGAGAGAGAGAAAGAGAGAGAGACGTGTAGGTGTTGGTGTAAGTCAGAGACAGAGGGAGAGGGTGCCTGTATTGCCTGCGAGGCTTGGTGTGGGGTCCCTCCTTTGCGCTCTGGAGGGCTTCCGCGGCTGTGGCGCGTGGCCGCCGCACGGCCAGGTGGCGCAGAGGGCCCGCGGGTTGGGCTGCGCGAGGCACCGGGCCCTGAGTGGTGGGCAACCGCGCCCTGGCGTCGTCTTCGGGCGGTGGTCGTGGTCGTGGTCGTGGTCACAGTCATTGGGCTCCCTGGGAGACAGGAGCCCGGGAGGGGCGGTGGGAGTGCAGGTGCCGGGAGCTGCTGGTGCGGCGGGCTGCGGGGTTGGGGCGGCCGGCAGGGGAGCGCCCTGGCGGGCGGTGAGTCGCTGGTTTGGGGTTGGAGGGGGCGCGCTGGGATGGCGCGGGGCGTGGCCTGTGTCCCGGGGTGGGCCCCGGGGTTGGCGGTGGGGCTGCGGCAGCCGGGGACAGCTGGCCGGCCCGCCCGTGCCCGTGCCCGTGCCCGTGCCCAGGCCCAGGCCCAGGCCCAGGCCCAGGCCCAGGCCCAGGCCCGAGGCGCGGGCGGGCTGGGGCTGCCAGGTGGAGGGGTCGGGCTTCTGCCCCCTGCTGGAGCTGCGTTGGGGGTCGCAGGGGTCCCGGCGTGCGGGCTGGCGGATGGGGGCGTGGCTAGGCAGCCAGCCAAAGGCGAGCAAAAGGGGAGGGTGCCGCGGGGCAAAAGCCTACAGCCCCCGGTATTCCCAGGCGGTCTCCCATCCAAGTACTAACCAGGCCCGACCCTGCTTAGCTTCCGAGATCAGACGAGATCGGGCGCGTTCAGGGTGGTATGGCCGTAGACGCCAGAGGCTGCCTCCAGGCCCCTCTTGAGTGCGCGCCCGCACAGCCGCCGCCGCCGCCTCCTCCTCCTCCTCCTGCCCGCTCCCCGCTCTCACTCCCATTCCCATTCCCATTCCCACTCCCGCTCCCGCTCCCGCTGCCGCTTCTCCTCCGCCTCCTCCCTCTTTTCTCTTCTCTTCTCTTCTCCTCCTCCCCCCCCTCCTCAGCCGCCCTCCGCCTAGCCCTGCACCAGTGCCCGAACTCCAGCCCTCCGCCTGCCCAGCCCAGGACCTGCAGCACCGGGCGCCCAGTCGGCACGCTGCCGCCAAGCCAAGGGGAGCCAACCTCCTCCGGCTGCCGCTGGCCACAGGGAACTCCTACTCTCTCTTTCTAGGCCGGATCCCCTGCCTGCCGCCATCGCCCAGCCACACGCCAGCCGTGCCCGGCAGCCTCCACGCCTGCCCAGGGCTGCGCCCCGCGGCTCGCGGGTCCCGGCACCAGGGGGTTCGGCGCCCCACACCACCGCGGCCCGGGCCTTCCCTCCTACCCGGCCGCCAGCAGCCCCCCCACCGCTGACGCACAGGTCGCCCGCCCTCCCCCGGCACGGCCGCCGCGCCTCCACACACTCCCACGCCGCGAGGACAGCTGAGGGCCTGGGGACCCTTGTCCCCGCTCGGTCACGGGGGCCCAAGTGGGGCAGCAGGTCGGGAAGGAGGGCGGCAGCGCACGGAATCACCCCCGCCGCACGCTCGCGTGGGCACTCACACACACACACACACACACACACACGCCTACACAAGGGGCACACAGTCGCACACCCCGACACCCTTCGTGGCACAGAGGGATTTCCGTCCTCAGCGCCCGTTCCCTCACGGGAGGGTGGGGCGCTTCAGCGCGACCCGCACCCTCCAGCCCGGCAGCCAGTTCGAGACTGTCGCTCCCCCTCTTCATGGAGGAACGACACAGGACCCTGCGCTGTTCTTTCGTCTGCTCGGCCCTCCCCGGGTTTGCTGCTGGTTCTTCCCGGGTTGGCTACCGTCCCTTCCACCTCCGTGGAAGGGCGGTTCCCCCTGCCACATTCCCCACTTCCGCGGGGGAGCGGCACACCGCCGGCCGGCCGGCTCTCTCGGGGGCTGCACAGGTGTTCCCCTTAGATGTTCCTGGTGCATGTTGTCTCTCTCCTCCTTTATAGTCCTCTTCCGCCAATCCCAACTCGGCTGCCCACACGCCGAGTACGCTGCTCTCCTTCAATCAGGAGCAGGATCAGCTCCTGGAGGTCATCACTCAAGTTGGCAAGAGGCAGCTGCATAGAAGCTGTTTGCTCCTCTCCCAGCGCCATATTGTGGGAGAGCAGATGCATAGAATAAGTCTTAATTCCAGTAACTCAGTCCAATCCGAGTTGCTCCCCACAGAGACCACAGGCTGTGTGCTGCCTGCCTGCCACGGACCCTCTGTCCCGGGGAGGTCCTGTGGGCACGCAGCCTGTGGCCGCGGGTCTCTGCCTGGCCTGCCAAAAGGGTGCCCCGTTTGGATGCTGTGTGAGTCAGGGCTGATGGGGGAGAGGGGGACAGAGAGAGGAGAGAGAGACAGAGAGAGAGAGAGAAAGAGAGAGAGACGTGTAGGTGTTGGTGTAAGTCAGAGACAGAGGGAGAGGGTGCCTGTATTGCCTGCGAGGCTTGGTGTGGGGTCCCTCCTTTGCGCTCTGGAGGGCTTCCGCGGCTGTGGCGCGTGGCCGCCGCACGGCCAGGTGGCGCAGAGGGCCCGCGGGTTGGGCTGCGCGAGGCACCGGGCCCTGAGTGGTGGGCAACTGCGCCCTGGCGTCGTCTTCGGGCGGTGGTCGTGGTCGTGGTCACAGTCATTGGGCTCCCTGGGAGACAGGAGCCCGGGAGGGGCGGTGGGAGTGCAGGTGCCGGGAGCTGCTGGTGCGGCGGGCTGCGGGGTTGGGGCGGCCGGCAGGGGAGCGCCCTGGCGGGCGGTGAGTCGCTGGTTTGGGGTTGGAGGGGGCGCGCTGGGATGGCGCGGGGCGTGGCCTGTGTCCCGGGGTGGGCCCCGGGGTTGGCAGTGGGGCTGCGGCAGCCGGGGACAGCTGGCCGGCCCGCCCGTGCCCGTGCCCGTGCCCAGGCCCAGGCCCAGGCCCAGGCCCAGGCCCAGGCCCAGGCCCGAGGCGCGGGCGGGCTGGGGCTGCCAGGTGGAGGGGTCGGGCTTCTGCCCCCTGCTGGAGCTGCGTTGGGGGTCGCAGGGGTCCCGGCGTGCGGGCTGGCGGATGGGGGCGTGGCTAGGCAGCCAGCCAAAGGCGAGCAAAAGGGGAGGGTGCCGCGGGGCAAAAGCCTACAGCCCCCGGTATTCCCAGGCGGTCTCCCATCCAAGTACTAACCAGGCCCGACCCTGCTTAGCTTCCGAGATCAGACGAGATCGGGCGCGTTCAGGGTGGTATGGCCGTAGACGCCAGAGGCCGCCTCCAGGCCCCTCTTGAGTGCGCGCCCGCACAGCCGCCGCCGCCGCCGCCGCCGCCGCCTCCTCTTCCTGCCCGCTCCCCGCTCTCACTCCCATTCCCATTCCCATTCCCACTCCCGCTCCCGCTCCCGCTGCCGCTTCTCCTCCGCCTCCTCCCTCTTTTCTCTTCTCTTCTCTTCTCCTCCTCCCCCCCCTCCTCCTCAGCCGCCCTCCGCCTAGCCCTGCACCAGTGCCCGAACTCCAGCCCTCCGCCTGCCCAGCCCAGGACCTGCAGCACCGGGCGCCCAGTCGGCACGCTGCCGCCAAGCCAAGGGGAGCCAACCTCCTCCGGCTGCCGCTGGCCACAGGGAACTCCTACTCTCTCTTTCTAGGCCGGATCCCCTGCCTGCCGCCATCGCCCAGCCACACGCCAGCCGTGCCCGGCAGCCTCCACGCCTGCCCAGGGCTGCGCCCCGCGGCTCGCGGGTCCCGGCACCAGGGGGTTCGGCGCCCCACACCACCGCGGCCCGGGCCTTCCCTCCTACCCGGCCGCCAGCAGCCCCCCCACCGCTGACGCACAGGTCGCCCGCCCTCCCCCGGCACGGCCGCCGCGCCTCCACACACTCCCACGCCGCGAGGACAGCTGAGGGCCTGGGGACCCTTGTCCCCGCTCGGTCACGGGGGCCCAAGTGGGGCAGCAGGTCGGGAAGGAGGGCGGCAGCGCACGGAATCACCCCCGCCGCACGCTCGCGTGGGCACTCACACACACACACACACACACACACGCCTACACAAGGGGCACACAGTCGCACACCCCGACACCCTTCGTGGCACAGAGGGATTTCCGTCCTCAGCGCCCGTTCCCTCACGGGAGGGTGGGGCGCTTCAGCGCGACCCGCACCCTCCAGCCCGGCAGCCAGTTCGAGACTGTCGCTCCCCCTCTTCATGGAGGAACGACACAGGACCCTGCGCTGTTCTTTCGTCTGCTCGGCCCTCCCCGGGTTTGCTGCTGGTTCTTCCCGGGTTGGCTACCGTCCCTTCCACCTCCGTGGAAGGGCGGTTCCCCCTGCCACATTCCCCACTTCCGCGGGGGAGCGGCACACCGCCGGCCGGCCGGCCGGCTCTCTCGGGGGCTGCACAGGTGTTCCCCTTAGATGTTCCTGGTGCATGTTGTCTCTCTCCTCCTTTATAGTCCTCTTCCGCCAATCCCAACTCGGCTGCCCACACGCCAAGTACGCTGCTCTCCTCCAATCAGGAGCAGGATCAGCTCCTGGAGGTCATCACTCAAGTTGGCAAGAGGCAGCTGCATAGAAGCTGTTTTCTCCTCTCCCAGCGCCATATTGTGGGAGAGCAGATGCATAGAATAAGTCTTAATTCCAGTAACTCAGTCCAATCCGAGTTGCTCCCCACAGAGACCACAGGCTGTGTGCTGCCTGCCTGCCACGGACCCTCTGTCCCGGGGAGGTCCTGTGGGCACGCAGCCTGTGGCCGCGGGTCTCTGCCTGGCCTGCCAAAAGGGTGCCCCGTTTGGATGCTGTGTGAGTCAGGGCTGATGGGGGAGAGGGGGACAGAGAGAGGAGAGAGAGACAGAGAGAGAGAGAGAAAGAGAGAGAGACGTGTAGGTGTTGGTGTAAGTCAGAGACAGAGGGAGAGGGTGCCTGTATTGCCTGCGAGGCTTGGTGTGGGGTCCCTCCTTTGCGCTCTGGAGGGCTTCCGCGGCTGTGGCGCGTGGCCGCCGCACGGCCAGGTGGCGCAGAGGGCCCGCGGGTTGGGCTGCGCGAGGCACCGGGCCCTGAGTGGTGGGCAACCGCGCCCTGGCGTCGTCTTCGGGCGGTGGTCGTGGTCGTGGTCGTGGTCACAGTCATTGGGCTCCCTGGGAGACAGGAGCCCGGGAGGGGCGGTGGGAGTGCAGGTGCCGGGAGCTGCTGGTGCGGCGGGCTGCGGGGTTGGGGCGGCCGGCAGGGGAGCGCCCTGGCGGGCGGTGAGTCGCTGGTTTGGGGTTGGAGGGGGCGCGCTGGATGGCGCGGGGCGTGGCCTGTGTCCCGGGGTGGGCCCCGGGGTTGGCGGTGGGGCTGCGGCAGCCGGGGACAGCTGGCCGGCCCGCCCGTGCCCGTGCCCGTGCCCGTGCCCGTGCCCGTGCCCGTGCCCAGGCCCAGGCCCAGGCCCAGGCCCGAGGCGCGGGCGGGCTGGGGCTGCCAGGTGGAGGGGTCGGGCTTCTGCCCCCTGCTGGAGCTGCGTTGGGGGTCGCAGGGGTCCCGGCGTGCGGGCTGGCGGATGGGGGCGTGGCTAGGCAGCCAGCCAAAGGCGAGCAAAAGGGGAGGGTGCCGCGGGGCAAAAGCCTACAGCACCCGGTATTCCCAGGCGGTCTCCCATCCAAGTACTAACCAGGCCCGACCCTGCTTAGCTTCCGAGATCAGACGAGATCGGGCGCGTTCAGGGTGGTATGGCCGTAGACGCCAGAGGCCGCCTCCAGGCCCCTCTTGAGTGCGCGCCCGCACAGCCGCCGCCGCCGCCGCCGCCGCCGCCGCCTCCTCTTCCTGCCCGCTCCCCGCTCTCACTCCCATTCCCATTCCCATTCCCACTCCCGCTCCCGCTCCCGCTGCCGCTTCTCCTCCGCCTCCTCCCTCTTTTCTCTTCTCTTCTCTTCTCCTCCTCCCCCCCCTCCTCCTCAGCCGCCCTCCGCCTAGCCCTGCACCAGTGCCCGAACTCCAGCCCTCCGCCTGCCCAGCCCAGGACCTGCAGCACCGGGCGCCCAGTCGGCACGCTGCCGCCAAGCCAAGGGGAGCCAACCTCCTCCGGCTGCCGCTGGCCACAGGGAACTCCTACTCTCTCTTTCTAGGCCGGATCCCCTGCCTGCCGCCATCGCCCAGCCACACGCCAGCCGTGCCCGGCAGCCTCCACGCCTGCCCAGGGCTGCGCCCCGCGGCTCGCGGGTCCCGGCACCAGGGGGTTCGGCGCCCCACACCACCGCGGCCCGGGCCTTCCCTCCTACCCGGCCGCCAGCAGCCCCCCCACCGCTGACGCACAGGTCGCCCGCCCTCCCCCGGCACGGCCGCCGCGCCTCCACACACTCCCACGCCGCGAGGACAGCTGAGGGCCTGGGGACCCTTGTCCCCGCTCGGTCACGGGGGCCCAAGTGGGGCAGCAGGTCGGGAAGGAGGGCGGCAGCGCACGGAATCACCCCCGCCGCACGCTCGCGTGGGCACTCACACACACACACACACACACACACGCCTACACAAGGGGCACACAGTCGCACACCCCGACACCCTTCGTGGCACAGAGGGATTTCCGTCCTCAGCGCCCGTTCCCTCACGGGAGGGTGGGGCGCTTCAGCGCGACCCGCACCCTCCAGCCCGGCAGCCAGTTCGAGACTGTCGCTCCCCCTCTTCATGGAGGAACGACACAGGACCCTGCGCTGTTCTTTCGTCTGCTCGGCCCTCCCCGGGTTTGCTGCTGGTTCTTCCCGGGTTGGCTACCGTCCCTTCCACCTCCGTGGAAGGGCGGTTCCCCCTGCCACATTCCCCACTTCCGCGGGGGAGCGGCACACCGCCGGCCGGCCGGCCGGCTCTCTCGGGGGCTGCACAGGTGTTCCCCTTAGATGTTCCTGGTGCATGTTGTCTCTCTCCTCCTTTATAGTCCTCTTCCGCCAATCCCAACTCGGCTGCCCACACGCCAAGTACGCTGCTCTCCTCCAATCAGGAGCAGGATCAGCTCCTGGAGGTCATCACTCAAGTTGGCAAGAGGCAGCTGCATAGAAGCTGTTTTCTCCTCTCCCAGCGCCATATTGTGGGAGAGCAGATGCATAGAATAAGTCTTAATTCCAGTAACTCAGTCCAATCCGAGTTGCTCCCCACAGAGACCACAGGCTGTGTGCTGCCTGCCTGCCACGGACCCTCTGTCCCGGGGAGGTCCTGTGGGCACGCAGCCTGTGGCCGCGGGTCTCTGCCTGGCCTGCCAAAAGGGTGCCCCGTTTGGATGCTGTGTGAGTCAGGGCTGATGGGGGAGAGGGGGACAGAGAGAGGAGAGAGAGACAGAGAGAGAGAGAGAAAGAGAGAGAGACGTGTAGGTGTTGGTGTAAGTCAGAGACAGAGGGAGAGGGTGCCTGTATTGCCTGCGAGGCTTGGTGTGGGGTCCCTCCTTTGCGCTCTGGAGGGCTTCCGCGGCTGTGGCGCGTGGCCGCCGCACGGCCAGGTGGCGCAGAGGGCCCGCGGGTTGGGCTGCGCGAGGCACCGGGCCCTGAGTGGTGGGCAACCGCGCCCTGGCGTCGTCTTCGGGCGGTGGTCGTGGTCGTGGTCGTGGTCACAGTCATTGGGCTCCCTGGGAGACAGGAGCCCGGGAGGGGCGGTGGGAGTGCAGGTGCCGGGAGCTGCTGGTGCGGCGGGCTGCGGGGTTGGGGCGGCCGGCAGGGGAGCGCCCTGGCGGGCGGTGAGTCGCTGGTTTGGGGTTGGAGGGGGCGCGCTGGATGGCGCGGGGCGTGGCCTGTGTCCCGGGGTGGGCCCCGGGGTTGGCGGTGGGGCTGCGGCAGCCGGGGACAGCTGGCCGGCCCGCCCGTGCCCGTGCCCGTGCCCGTGCCCGTGCCCGTGCCCGTGCCCAGGCCCAGGCCCAGGCCCAGGCCCGAGGCGCGGGCGGGCTGGGGCTGCCAGGTGGAGGGGTCGGGCTTCTGCCCCCTGCTGGAGCTGCGTTGGGGGTCGCAGGGGTCCCGGCGTGCGGGCTGGCGGATGGGGGCGTGGCTAGGCAGCCAGCCAAAGGCGAGCAAAAGGGGAGGGTGCCGCGGGGCAAAAGCCTACAGCCCCCGGTATTCCCAGGCGGTCTCCCATCCAAGTACTAACCAGGCCCGACCCTGCTTAGCTTCCGAGATCAGACGAGATCGGGCGCGTTCAGGGTGGTATGGCCGTAGACGCCAGAGGCCGCCTCCAGGCCCCTCTTGAGTGCGCGCCCGCACAGCCGCCGCCGCCGCCGCCGCCGCCGCCGCCTCCTCTTCCTGCCCGCTCCCCGCTCTCACTCCCATTCCCATTCCCATTCCCACTCCCGCTCCCGCTCCCACTGCCGCTTCTCCTCCGCCTCCTCCCTCTTTTCTCTTCTCTTCTCTTCTCCTCCTCCCCCCCCCTCCTCCTCAGCCGCCCTCCGCCTAGCCCTGCACCAGTGCCCGAACTCCAGCCCTCCGCCTGCCCAGCCCAGGACCTGCAGCACCGGGCGCCCAGTCGGCACGCTGCCGCCAAGCCAAGGGGAGCCAACCTCCTCCGGCTGCCGCTGGCCACAGGGAACTCCTACTCTCTCTTTCTAGGCCGGATCCCCTGCCTGCCGCCATCGCCCAGCCACACGCCAGCCGTGCCCGGCAGCCTCCACGCCTGCCCAGGGCTGCGCCCCGCGGCTCGCGGGTCCCGGCACCAGGGGGTTCGGCGCCCCACACCACCGCGGCCCGGGCCTTCCCTCCTACCCGGCCGCCAGCAGCCCCCCCACCGCTGACGCACAGGTCGCCCGCCCTCCCCCGGCACGGCCGCCGCGCCTCCACACACTCCCACGCCGCGAGGACAGCTGAGGGCCTGGGGACCCTTGTCCCCGCTCGGTCACGGGGGCCCAAGTGGGGCAGCAGGTCGGGAAGGAGGGCGGCAGCGCACGGAATCACCCCCGCCGCACGCTCGCGTGGGCACTCACACACACACACACACACACACACACACGCCTACACAAGGGGCACACAGTCGCACACCCCGACACCCTTCGTGGCACAGAGGGATTTCCGTCCTCAGCGCCCGTTCCCTCACGGGAGGGTGGGGCGCTTCAGCGCGACCCGCACCCTCCAGCCCGGCAGCCAGTTCGAGACTGTCGCTCCCCCTCTTCATGGAGGAACGACACAGGACCCTGCGCTGTTCTTTCGTCTGCTCGGCCCTCCCCGGGTTTGCTGCTGGTTCTTCCCGGGTTGGCTACCGTCCCTTCCACCTCCGTGGAAGGGCGGTTCCCCCTGCCACATTCCCCACTTCCGCGGGGGAGCGGCACACCGCCGGCCGGCCGGCCGGCTCTCTCGGGGGCTGCACAGGTGTTCCCCTTAGATGTTCCTGGTGCATGTTGTCTCTCTCCTCCTTTATAGTCCTCTTCCGCCAATCCCAACTCGGCTGCCCACACGCCAAGTACGCTGCTCTCCTCCAATCAGGAGCAGGATCAGCTCCTGGAGGTCATCACTCAAGTTGGCAAGAGGCAGCTGCATAGAAGCTGTTTTCTCCTCTCCCAGCGCCATATTGTGGGAGAGCAGATGCATAGAATAAGTCTTAATTCCAGTAACTCAGTCCAATCCGAGTTGCTCCCCACAGAGACCACAGGCTGTGTGCTGCCTGCCTGCCACGGACCCTCTGTCCCGGGGAGGTCCTGTGGGCACGCAGCCTGTGGCCGCGGGTCTCTGCCTGGCCTGCCAAAAGGGTGCCCCGTTTGGATGCTGTGTGAGTCAGGGCTGATGGGGGAGAGGGGGACAGAGAGAGGAGAGAGAGACAGAGAGAGAGAGAGAAAGAGAGAGAGACGTGTAGGTGTTGGTGTAAGTCAGAGACAGAGGGAGAGGGTGCCTGTATTGCCTGCGAGGCTTGGTGTGGGGTCCCTCCTTTGCGCTCTGGAGGGCTTCCGCGGCTGTGGCGCGTGGCCGCCGCACGGCCAGGTGGCGCAGAGGGCCCGCGGGTTGGGCTGCGCGAGGCACCGGGCCCTGAGTGGTGGGCAACCGCGCCCTGGCGTCGTCTTCGGGCGGTGGTCGTGGTCGTGGTCGTGGTCACAGTCATTGGGCTCCCTGGGAGACAGGAGCCCGGGAGGGGCGGTGGGAGTGCAGGTGCCGGGAGCTGCTGGTGCGGCGGGCTGCGGGGTTGGGGCGGCCGGCAGGGGAGCGCCCTGGCGGGCGGTGAGTCGCTGGTTTGGGGTTGGAGGGGGCGCGCTGGATGGCGCGGGGCGTGGCCTGTGTCCCGGGGTGGGCCCCGGGGTTGGCGGTGGGGCTGCGGCAGCCGGGGACAGCTGGCCGGCCCGCCCGTGCCCGTGCCCGTGCCCGTGCCCGTGCCCGTGCCCAGGCCCAGGCCCAGGCCCAGGCCCGAGGCGCGGGCGGGCTGGGGCTGCCAGGTGGAGGGGTCGGGCTTCTGCCCCCTGCTGGAGCTGCGTTGGGGGTCGCAGGGGTCCCGGCGTGCGGGCTGGCGGATGGGGGCGTGGCTAGGCAGCCAGCCAAAGGCGAGCAAAAGGGGAGGGTGCCGCGGGGCAAAAGCCTACAGCCCCCGGTATTCCCAGGCGGTCTCCCATCCAAGTACTAACCAGGCCCGACCCTGCTTAGCTTCCGAGATCAGACGAGATCGGGCGCGTTCAGGGTGGTATGGCCGTAGACGCCAGAGGCTGCCTCCAGGCCCCTCTTGAGTGCGCGCCCGCACAGCCGCCGCCGCCGCCGCCGCCGCCGCCGCCTCCTCCTCCTCCTCCTCCTCCTCCTGCCCGCTCCCCGCTCTCACTCCCATTCCCATTCCCATTCCCATTCCCATTCCCGCTCCCGCTCCCGCTCCCGCTGCCGCTTCTCCTCCGCCTCCTCCCTCTTTTCTCTTCTCTTCTCTTCTCCTCCTCCTCCCCCCCCCCTCAGCCGCACTCCGCCTAGCCCTGCACCAGTGCCCGAACTCCAGCCCTCCGCCTGCCCAGCCCAGGACCTGCAGTGCAGCACCGGGCGCCCAGTCGGCACGCTGCCGCCAAGCCAAGGGGAGCCAACCTCCTCCGGCTGCCGCTGGCCACAGGGAACTCCTACTCTCTCTTTCTAGGCCGGATCCCCTGCCTGCCGCCATCGCCCAGCCACACGCCAGCCGTGCCCGGCAGCCTCCACGCCTGCCCAGGGCTGCGCCCCGCGGCTCGCGGGTCCCGGCACCAGGGGGTTCGGCGCCCCACACCACCGCGGCCCGGGCCTTCCCTCCTACCCGGCCGCCAGCAGCCCCCCCACCGCTGACGCACAGGTCGCCCGCCCTCCCCCGGCACGGCCGCCGCGCCTCCACACACTCCCACGCCGCGAGGACAGCTGAGGGCCTGGGGACCCTTGTCCCCGCTCGGTCACGGGGGCCCAAGTGGGGCAGCAGGTCGGGAAGGAGGGCGGCAGCGCACGGAATCACCCCCGCCGCACGCTCGCGTGGGCACTCACACACACACACACACACACACACACACACGCCTACACAAGGGGCACACAGTCGCACACCCCGACACCCTTCGTGGCACAGAGGGATTTCCGTCCTCAGCGCCCGTTCCCTCACGGGAGGGTGGGGCGCTTCAGCGCGACCCGCACCCTCCAGCCCGGCAGCCAGTTCGAGACTGTCGCTCCCCCTCTTCATGGAGGAACGACACAGGACCCTGCGCTGTTCTTTCGTCTGCTCGGCCCTCCCCGGGTTTGCTGCTGGTTCTTCCCGGGTTGGCTACCGTCCCTTCCACCTCCGTGGAAGGGCGGTTCCCCCTGCCACATTCCCCACTTCCGCGGGGGAGCGGCACACCGCCGGCCGGCCGGCCGGCTCTCTCGGGGGCTGCACAGGTGTTCCCCTTAGATGTTCCTGGTGCATGTTGTCTCTCTCCTCCTTTATAGTCCTCTTCCGCCAATCCCAACTCGGCTGCCCACACGCCAAGTACGCTGCTCTCCTCCAATCAGGAGCAGGATCAGCTCCTGGAGGTCATCACTCAAGTTGGCAAGAGGCAGCTGCATAGAAGCTGTTTTCTCCTCTCCCAGCGCCATATTGTGGGAGAGCAGATGCATAGAATAAGTCTTAATTCCAGTAACTCAGTCCAATCCGAGTTGCTCCCCACAGAGACCACAGGCTGTGTGCTGCCTGCCTGCCACGGACCCTCTGTCCCGGGGAGGTCCTGTGGGCACGCAGCCTGTGGCCGCGGGTCTCTGCCTGGCCTGCCAAAAGGGTGCCCCGTTTGGATGCTGTGTGAGTCAGGGCTGATGGGGGAGAGGGGGACAGAGAGAGGAGAGAGAGACAGAGAGAGAGAGAGAAAGAGAGAGAGACGTGTAGGTGTTGGTGTAAGTCAGAGACAGAGGGAGAGGGTGCCTGTATTGCCTGCGAGGCTTGGTGTGGGGTCCCTCCTTTGCGCTCTGGAGGGCTTCCGCGGCTGTGGCGCGTGGCCGCCGCACGGCCAGGTGGCGCAGAGGGCCCGCGGGTTGGGCTGCGCGAGGCACCGGGCCCTGAGTGGTGGGCAACCGCGCCCTGGCGTCGTCTTCGGGCGGTGGTCGTGGTCGTGGTCGTGGTCACAGTCATTGGGCTCCCTGGGAGACAGGAGCCCGGGAGGGGCGGTGGGAGTGCAGGTGCCGGGAGCTGCTGGTGCGGCGGGCTGCGGGGTTGGGGCGGCCGGCAGGGGAGCGCCCTGGCGGGCGGTGAGTCGCTGGTTTGGGGTTGGAGGGGGCGCGCTGGATGGCGCGGGGCGTGGCCTGTGTCCCGGGGTGGGCCCCGGGGTTGGCGGTGGGGCTGCGGCAGCCGGGGACAGCTGGCCGGCCCGCCCGTGCCCGTGCCCGTGCCCGTGCCCGTGCCCAGGCCCAGGCCCAGGCCCAGGCCCGAGGCGCGGGCGGGCTGGGGCTGCCAGGTGGAGGGGTCGGGCTTCTGCCCCCTGCTGGAGCTGCGTTGGGGGTCGCAGGGGTCCCGGCGTGCGGGCTGGCGGATGGGGGCGTGGCTAGGCAGCCAGCCAAAGGCGAGCAAAAGGGGAGGGTGCCGCGGGGCAAAAGCCTACAGCCCCCGGTATTCCCAGGCGGTCTCCCATCCAAGTACTAACCAGGCCCGACCCTGCTTAGCTTCCGAGATCAGACGAGATCGGGCGCGTTCAGGGTGGTATGGCCGTAGACGCCAGAGGCCGCCTCCAGGCCCCTCTTGAGTGCGCGCCCGCACAGCCGCCGCCGCCGCCGCCGCCGCCGCCTCCTCCTCCTGCCCGCTCCCCGCTCTCACTCCCATTCCCATTCCCATTCCCACTCCCGCTCCCGCTCCCGCTGCCGCTTCTCCTCCGCCTCCTCCCTCTTTTCTCTTCTCTTCTCTTCTCCTCCTCCCCCCCCTCCTCAGCCGCCCTCCGCCTAGCCCTGCACCAGTGCCCGAACTCCAGCCCTCCGCCTGCCCAGCCCAGGACCTGCAGCACCGGGCGCCCAGTCGGCACGCTGCCGCCAAGCCAAGGGGAGCCAACCTCCTCCGGCTGCCGCTGGCCACAGGGAACTCCTACTCTCTCTTTCTAGGCCGGATCCCCTGCCTGCCGCCATCGCCCAGCCACACGCCAGCCGTGCCCGGCAGCCTCCACGCCTGCCCAGGGCTGCGCCCCGCGGCTCGCGGGTCCCGGCACCAGGGGGTTCGGCGCCCCACACCACCGCGGCCCGGGCCTTCCCTCCTACCCGGCCGCCAGCAGCCCCCCCACCGCTGACGCACAGGTCGCCCGCCCTCCCCCGGCACGGCCGCCGCGCCTCCACACACTCCCACGCCGCGAGGACAGCTGAGGGCCTGGGGACCCTTGTCCCCGCTCGGTCACGGGGGCCCAAGTGGGGCAGCAGGTCGGGAAGGAGGGCGGCAGCGCACGGAATCACCCCCGCCGCACGCTCGCGTGGGCACTCACACACACACACACACACACACACACACACACGCCTACACAAGGGGCACACAGTCGCACACCCCGACACCCTTCGTGGCACAGAGGGATTTCCGTCCTCAGCGCCCGTTCCCTCACGGGAGGGTGGGGCGCTTCAGCGCGACCCGCACCCTCCAGCCCGGCAGCCAGTTCGAGACTGTCGCTCCCCCTCTTCATGGAGGAACGACACAGGACCCTGCGCTGTTCTTTCGTCTGCTCGGCCCTCCCCGGGTTTGCTGCTGGTTCTTCCCGGGTTGGCTACCGTCCCTTCCACCTCCGTGGAAGGGCGGTTCCCCCTGCCACATTCCCCACTTCCGCGGGGGAGCGGCACACCGCCGGCCGGCCGGCCGGCTCTCTCGGGGGCTGCACAGGTGTTCCCCTTAGATGTTCCTGGTGCATGTTGTCTCTCTCCTCCTTTATAGTCCTCTTCCGCCAATCCCAACTCGGCTGCCCACACGCCAAGTACGCTGCTCTCCTCCAATCAGGAGCAGGATCAGCTCCTGGAGGTCATCACTCAAGTTGGCAAGAGGCAGCTGCATAGAAGCTGTTTTCTCCTCTCCCAGCGCCATATTGTGGGAGAGCAGATGCATAGAATAAGTCTTAATTCCAGTAACTCAGTCCAATCCGAGTTGCTCCCCACAGAGACCACAGGCTGTGTGCTGCCTGCCTGCCACGGACCCTCTGTCCCGGGGAGGTCCTGTGGGCACGCAGCCTGTGGCCGCGGGTCTCTGCCTGGCCTGCCAAAAGGGTGCCCCGTTTGGATGCTGTGTGAGTCAGGGCTGATGGGGGAGAGGGGGACAGAGAGAGGAGAGAGAGACAGAGAGAGAGAGAGAAAGAGAGAGAGACGTGTAGGTGTTGGTGTAAGTCAGAGACAGAGGGAGAGGGTGCCTGTATTGCCTGCGAGGCTTGGTGTGGGGTCCCTCCTTTGCGCTCTGGAGGGCTTCCGCGGCTGTGGCGCGTGGCCGCCGCACGGCCAGGTGGCGCAGAGGGCCCGCGGGTTGGGCTGCGCGAGGCACCGGGCCCTGAGTGGTGGGCAACTGCGCCCTGGCGTCGTCTTCGGGCGGTGGTCGTGGTCGTGGTCACAGTCATTGGGCTCCCTGGGAGACAGGAGCCCGGGAGGGGCGGTGGGAGTGCAGGTGCCGGGAGCTGCTGGTGCGGCGGGCTGCGGGGTTGGGGCGGCCGGCAGGGGAGCGCCCTGGCGGGCGGTGAGTCGCTGGTTTGGGGTTGGAGGGGGCGCGCTGGGATGGCGCGGGGCGTGGCCTGTGTCCCGGGGTGGGCCCCGGGGTTGGCAGTGGGGCTGCGGCAGCCGGGGACAGCTGGCCGGCCCGCCCGTGCCCGTGCCCGTGCCCAGGCCCAGGCCCAGGCCCAGGCCCAGGCCCAGGCCCAGGCCCGAGGCGCGGGCGGGCTGGGGCTGCCAGGTGGAGGGGTCGGGCTTCTGCCCCCTGCTGGAGCTGCGTTGGGGGTCGCAGGGGTCCCGGCGTGCGGGCTGGCGGATGGGGGCGTGGCTAGGCAGCCAGCCAAAGGCGAGCAAAAGGGGAGGGTGCCGCGGGGCAAAAGCCTACAGCCCCCGGTATTCCCAGGCGGTCTCCCATCCAAGTACTAACCAGGCCCGACCCTGCTTAGCTTCCGAGATCAGACGAGATCGGGCGCGTTCAGGGTGGTATGGCCGTAGACGCCAGAGGCCGCCTCCAGGCCCCTCTTGAGTGCGCGCCCGCACAGCCGCCGCCGCCGCCGCCGCCGCCTCCTCCTCCTCCTGCCCGCTCCCCGCTCTCACTCCCATTCCCATTCCCATTCCCACTCCCGCTCCCGCTCCCGCTGCCGCTTCTCCTCCGCCTCCTCCCTCTTTTCTCTTCTCTTCTCTTCTCCTCCTCCCCCCCCTCCTCAGCCGCCCTCCGCCTAGCCCTGCACCAGTGCCCGAACTCCAGCCCTCCGCCTGCCCAGCCCAGGACCTGCAGCACCGGGCGCCCAGTCGGCACGCTGCCGCCAAGCCAAGGGGAGCCAACCTCCTCCGGCTGCCGCTGGCCACAGGGAACTCCTACTCTCTCTTTCTAGGCCGGATCCCCTGCCTGCCGCCATCGCCCAGCCACACGCCAGCCGTGCCCGGCAGCCTCCACGCCTGCCCAGGGCTGCGCCCCGCGGCTCGCGGGTCCCGGCACCAGGGGGTTCGGCGCCCCACACCACCGCGGCCCGGGCCTTCCCTCCTACCCGGCCGCCAGCAGCCCCCCCACCGCTGACGCACAGGTCGCCCGCCCTCCCCCGGCACGGCCGCCGCGCCTCCACACACTCCCACGCCGCGAGGACAGCTGAGGGCCTGGGGACCCTTGTCCCCGCTCGGTCACGGGGGCCCAAGTGGGGCAGCAGGTCGGGAAGGAGGGCGGCAGCGCACGGAATCACCCCCGCCGCACGCTCGCGTGGGCACTCACACACACACACACACACACACACACACACACGCCTACACAAGGGGCACACAGTCGCACACCCCGACACCCTTCGTGGCACAGAGGGATTTCCGTCCTCAGCGCCCGTTCCCTCACGGGAGGGTGGGGCGCTTCAGCGCGACCCGCACCCTCCAGCCCGGCAGCCAGTTCGAGACTGTCGCTCCCCCTCTTCATGGAGGAACGACACAGGACCCTGCGCTGTTCTTTCGTCTGCTCGGCCCTCCCCGGGTTTGCTGCTGGTTCTTCCCGGGTTGGCTACCGTCCCTTCCACCTCCGTGGAAGGGCGGTTCCCCCTGCCACATTCCCCACTTCCGCGGGGGAGCGGCACACCGCCGGCCGGCCGGCCGGCTCTCTCGGGGGCTGCACAGGTGTTCCCCTTAGATGTTCCTGGTGCATGTTGTCTCTCTCCTCCTTTATAGTCCTCTTCCGCCAATCCCAACTCGGCTGCCCACACGCCAAGTACGCTGCTCTCCTCCAATCAGGAGCAGGATCAGCTCCTGGAGGTCATCACTCAAGTTGGCAAGAGGCAGCTGCATAGAAGCTGTTTTCTCCTCTCCCAGCGCCATATTGTGGGAGAGCAGATGCATAGAATAAGTCTTAATTCCAGTAACTCAGTCCAATCCGAGTTGCTCCCCACAGAGACCACAGGCTGTGTGCTGCCTGCCTGCCACGGACCCTCTGTCCCGGGGAGGTCCTGTGGGCACGCAGCCTGTGGCCGCGGGTCTCTGCCTGGCCTGCCAAAAGGGTGCCCCGTTTGGATGCTGTGTGAGTCAGGGCTGATGGGGGAGAGGGGGACAGAGAGAGGAGAGAGAGACAGAGAGAGAGAGAGAAAGAGAGAGAGACGTGTAGGTGTTGGTGTAAGTCAGAGACAGAGGGAGAGGGTGCCTGTATTGCCTGCGAGGCTTGGTGTGGGGTCCCTCCTTTGCGCTCTGGAGGGCTTCCGCGGCTGTGGCGCGTGGCCGCCGCACGGCCAGGTGGCGCAGAGGGCCCGCGGGTTGGGCTGCGCGAGGCACCGGGCCCTGAGTGGTGGGCAACCGCGCCCTGGCGTCGTCTTCGGGCGGTGGTCGTGGTCGTGGTCACAGTCATTGGGCTCCCTGGGAGACAGGAGCCCGGGAGGGGCGGTGGGAGTGCAGGTGCCGGGAGCTGCTGGTGCGGCGGGCTGCGGGGTTGGGGCGGCCGGCAGGGGAGCGCCCTGGCGGGCGGTGAGTCGCTGGTTTGGGGTTGGAGGGGGCGCGCTGGATGGCGCGGGGCGTGGCCTGTGTCCCGGGGTGGGCCCCGGGGTTGGCGGTGGGGCTGCGGCAGCCGGGGACAGCTGGCCGGCCCGCCCGTGCCCGTGCCCGTGCCCGTGCCCGTGCCCGTGCCCAGGCCCAGGCCCAGGCCCAGGCCCGAGGCGCGGGCGGGCTGGGGCTGCCAGGTGGAGGGGTCGGGCTTCTGCCCCCTGCTGGAGCTGCGTTGGGGGTCGCAGGGGTCCCGGCGTGCGGGCTGGCGGATGGGGGCGTGGCTAGGCAGCCAGCCAAAGGCGAGCAAAAGGGGAGGGTGCCGCGGGGCAAAAGCCTACAGCCCCCGGTATTCCCAGGCGGTCTCCCATCCAAGTACTAACCAGGCCCGACCCTGCTTAGCTTCCGAGATCAGACGAGATCGGGCGCGTTCAGGGTGGTATGGCCGTAGACGCCAGAGGCCGCCTCCAGGCCCCTCTTGAGTGCGCGCCCGCACAGCCGCCGCCGCCGCCGCCGCCGCCTCCTCCTCCTCCTGCCCGCTCCCCGCTCTCACTCCCATTCCCATTCCCATTCCCACTCCCGCTCCCGCTCCCGCTGCCGCTTCTCCTCCGCCTCCTCCCTCTTTTCTCTTCTCTTCTCTTCTCCTCCTCCCCCCCCTCCTCAGCCGCCCTCCGCCTAGCCCTGCACCAGTGCCCGAACTCCAGCCCTCCGCCTGCCCAGCCCAGGACCTGCAGCACCGGGCGCCCAGTCGGCACGCTGCCGCCAAGCCAAGGGGAGCCAACCTCCTCCGGCTGCCGCTGGCCACAGGGAACTCCTACTCTCTCTTTCTAGGCCGGATCCCCTGCCTGCCGCCATCGCCCAGCCACACGCCAGCCGTGCCCGGCAGCCTCCACGCCTGCCCAGGGCTGCGCCCCGCGGCTCGCGGGTCCCGGCACCAGGGGGTTCGGCGCCCCACACCACCGCGGCCCGGGCCTTCCCTCCTACCCGGCCGCCAGCAGCCCCCCCACCGCTGACGCACAGGTCGCCCGCCCTCCCCCGGCACGGCCGCCGCGCCTCCACACACTCCCACGCCGCGAGGACAGCTGAGGGCCTGGGGACCCTTGTCCCCGCTCGGTCACGGGGGCCCAAGTGGGGCAGCAGGTCGGGAAGGAGGGCGGCAGCGCACGGAATCACCCCCGCCGCACGCTCGCGTGGGCACTCACACACACACACACACACACACACACACACACGCCTACACAAGGGGCACACAGTCGCACACCCCGACACCCTTCGTGGCACAGAGGGATTTCCGTCCTCAGCGCCCGTTCCCTCACGGGAGGGTGGGGCGCTTCAGCGCGACCCGCACCCTCCAGCCCGGCAGCCAGTTCGAGACTGTCGCTCCCCCTCTTCATGGAGGAACGACACAGGACCCTGCGCTGTTCTTTCGTCTGCTCGGCCCTCCCCGGGTTTGCTGCTGGTTCTTCCCGGGTTGGCTACCGTCCCTTCCACCTCCGTGGAAGGGCGGTTCCCCCTGCCACATTCCCCACTTCCGCGGGGGAGCGGCACACCGCCGGCCGGCCGGCCGGCTCTCTCGGGGGCTGCACAGGTGTTCCCCTTAGATGTTCCTGGTGCATGTTGTCTCTCTCCTCCTTTATAGTCCTCTTCCGCCAATCCCAACTCGGCTGCCCACACGCCAAGTACGCTGCTCTCCTCCAATCAGGAGCAGGATCAGCTCCTGGAGGTCATCACTCAAGTTGGCAAGAGGCAGCTGCATAGAAGCTGTTTTCTCCTCTCCCAGCGCCATATTGTGGGAGAGCAGATGCATAGAATAAGTCTTAATTCCAGTAACTCAGTCCAATCCGAGTTGCTCCCCACAGAGACCACAGGCTGTGTGCTGCCTGCCTGCCACGGACCCTCTGTCCCGGGGAGGTCCTGTGGGCACGCAGCCTGTGGCCGCGGGTCTCTGCCTGGCCTGCCAAAAGGGTGCCCCGTTTGGATGCTGTGTGAGTCAGGGCTGATGGGGGAGAGGGGGACAGAGAGAGGAGAGAGAGACAGAGAGAGAGAGAGAAAGAGAGAGAGACGTGTAGGTGTTGGTGTAAGTCAGAGACAGAGGGAGAGGGTGCCTGTATTGCCTGCGAGGCTTGGTGTGGGGTCCCTCCTTTGCGCTCTGGAGGGCTTCCGCGGCTGTGGCGCGTGGCCGCCGCACGGCCAGGTGGCGCAGAGGGCCCGCGGGTTGGGCTGCGCGAGGCACCGGGCCCTGAGTGGTGGGCAACTGCGCCCTGGCGTCGTCTTCGGGCGGTGGTCGTGGTCGTGGTCACAGTCATTGGGCTCCCTGGGAGACAGGAGCCCGGGAGGGGCGGTGGGAGTGCAGGTGCCGGGAGCTGCTGGTGCGGCGGGCTGCGGGGTTGGGGCGGCCGGCAGGGGAGCGCCCTGGCGGGCGGTGAGTCGCTGGTTTGGGGTTGGAGGGGGCGCGCTGGGATGGCGCGGGGCGTGGCCTGTGTCCCGGGGTGGGCCCCGGGGTTGGCAGTGGGGCTGCGGCAGCCGGGGACAGCTGGCCGGCCCGCCCGTGCCCGTGCCCGTGCCCAGGCCCAGGCCCAGGCCCAGGCCCAGGCCCAGGCCCAGGCCCAGGCCCAGGCCCGAGGCGCGGGCGGGCTGGGGCTGCCAGGTGGAGGGGTCGGGCTTCTGCCCCCTGCTGGAGCTGCGTTGGGGGTCGCAGGGGTCCCGGCGTGCGGGCTGGCGGATGGGGGCGTGGCTAGGCAGCCAGCCAAAGGCGAGCAAAAGGGGAGGGTGCCGCGGGGCAAAAGCCTACAGCCCCCGGTATTCCCAGGCGGTCTCCCATCCAAGTACTAACCAGGCCCGACCCTGCTTAGCTTCCGAGATCAGACGAGATCGGGCGCGTTCAGGGTGGTATGGCCGTAGACGCCAGAGGCCGCCTCCAGGCCCCTCTTGAGTGCGCGCCCGCACAGCCGCCGCCGCCGCCGCCGCCGCCGCCTCCTCCTCCTGCCCGCTCCCCGCTCTCACTCCCATTCCCATTCCCATTCCCACTCCCGCTCCCGCTCCCGCTGCCGCTTCTCCTCCGCCTCCTCCCTCTTTTCTCTTCTCTTCTCTTCTCCTCCTCCCCCCCCTCCTCAGCCGCCCTCCGCCTAGCCCTGCACCAGTGCCCGAACTCCAGCCCTCCGCCTGCCCAGCCCAGGACCTGCAGCACCGGGCGCCCAGTCGGCACGCTGCCGCCAAGCCAAGGGGAGCCAACCTCCTCCGGCTGCCGCTGGCCACAGGGAACTCCTACTCTCTCTTTCTAGGCCGGATCCCCTGCCTGCCGCCATCGCCCAGCCACACGCCAGCCGTGCCCGGCAGCCTCCACGCCTGCCCAGGGCTGCGCCCCGCGGCTCGCGGGTCCCGGCACCAGGGGGTTCGGCGCCCCACACCACCGCGGCCCGGGCCTTCCCTCCTACCCGGCCGCCAGCAGCCCCCCCACCGCTGACGCACAGGTCGCCCGCCCTCCCCCGGCACGGCCGCCGCGCCTCCACACACTCCCACGCCGCGAGGACAGCTGAGGGCCTGGGGACCCTTGTCCCCGCTCGGTCACGGGGGCCCAAGTGGGGCAGCAGGTCGGGAAGGAGGGCGGCAGCGCACGGAATCACCCCCGCCGCACGCTCGCGTGGGCACTCACACACACACACACACACACACACACACACACGCCTACACAAGGGGCACACAGTCGCACACCCCGACACCCTTCGTGGCACAGAGGGATTTCCGTCCTCAGCGCCCGTTCCCTCACGGGAGGGTGGGGCGCTTCAGCGCGACCCGCACCCTCCAGCCCGGCAGCCAGTTCGAGACTGTCGCTCCCCCTCTTCATGGAGGAACGACACAGGACCCTGCGCTGTTCTTTCGTCTGCTCGGCCCTCCCCGGGTTTGCTGCTGGTTCTTCCCGGGTTGGCTACCGTCCCTTCCACCTCCGTGGAAGGGCGGTTCCCCCTGCCACATTCCCCACTTCCGCGGGGGAGCGGCACACCGCCGGCCGGCCGGCCGGCTCTCTCGGGGGCTGCACAGGTGTTCCCCTTAGATGTTCCTGGTGCATGTTGTCTCTCTCCTCCTTTATAGTCCTCTTCCGCCAATCCCAACTCGGCTGCCCACACGCCAAGTACGCTGCTCTCCTCCAATCAGGAGCAGGATCAGCTCCTGGAGGTCATCACTCAAGTTGGCAAGAGGCAGCTGCATAGAAGCTGTTTGCTCCTCTCCCAGCGCCATATTGTGGGAGAGCAGATGCATAGAATAAGTCTTAATTCCAGTAACTCAGTCCAATCCGAGTTGCTCCCCACAGAGACCACAGGCTGTGTGCTGCCTGCCTGCCACGGACCCTCTGTCCCGGGGAGGTCCTGTGGGCACGCAGCCTGTGGCCGCGGGTCTCTGCCTGGCCTGCCAAAAGGGTGCCCCGTTTGGATGCTGTGTGAGTCAGGGCTGATGGGGGAGAGGGGGACAGAGAGAGGAGAGAGAGACAGAGAGAGAGAGAGAAAGAGAGAGAGACGTGTAGGTGTTGGTGTAAGTCAGAGACAGAGGGAGAGGGTGCCTGTATTGCCTGCGAGGCTTGGTGTGGGGTCCCTCCTTTGCGCTCTGGAGGGCTTCCGCGGCTGTGGCGCGTGGCCGCCGCACGGCCAGGTGGCGCAGAGGGCCCGCGGGTTGGGCTGCGCGAGGCACCGGGCCCTGAGTGGTGGGCAACCGCGCCCTGGCGTCGTCTTCGGGCGGTGGTCGTGGTCGTGGTCGTGGTCACAGTCATTGGGCTCCCTGGGAGACAGGAGCCCGGGAGGGGCGGTGGGAGTGCAGGTGCCGGGAGCTGCTGGTGCGGCGGGCTGCGGGGTTGGGGCGGCCGGCAGGGGAGCGCCCTGGCGGGCGGTGAGTCGCTGGTTTGGGGTTGGAGGGGGCGCGCTGGATGGCGCGGGGCGTGGCCTGTGTCCCGGGGTGGGCCCCGGGGTTGGCGGTGGGGCTGCGGCAGCCGGGGACAGCTGGCCGGCCCGCCCGTGCCCGTGCCCGTGCCCGTGCCCGTGCCCAGGCCCAGGCCCAGGCCCGAGGCGCGGGCGGGCTGGGGCTGCCAGGTGGAGGGGTCGGGCTTCTGCCCCCTGCTGGAGCTGCGTTGGGGGTCGCAGGGGTCCCGGCGTGCGGGCTGGCGGATGGGGGCGTGGCTAGGCAGCCAGCCAAAGGCGAGCAAAAGGGGAGGGTGCCGCGGGGCAAAAGCCTACAGCACCCGGTATTCCCAGGCGGTCTCCCATCCAAGTACTAACCAGGCCCGACCCTGCTTAGCTTCCGAGATCAGACGAGATCGGGCGCGTTCAGGGTGGTATGGCCGTAGACGCCAGAGGCTGCCTCCAGGCCCCTCTTGAGTGCGCGCCCGCACAGCCGCCGCCGCCGCCGCCGCCGCCGCCGCCGCCTCCTCCTCCTCCTCCTGCCCGCTCCCCGCTCTCACTCCCATTCCCATTCCCATTCCCATTCCCATTCCCATTCCCGCTCCCGCTCCCGCTCCCGCTGCCGCTTCTCCTCCGCCTCCTCCCTCTTTTCTCTTCTCTTCTCTTCTCCTCCTCCTCCCCCCCCCCCTCAGCCGCACTCCGCCTAGCCCTGCACCAGTGCCCGAACTCCAGCCCTCCGCCTGCCCAGCCCAGGACCTGCAGTGCAGCACCGGGCGCCCAGTCGGCACGCTGCCGCCAAGCCAAGGGGAGCCAACCTCCTCCGGCTGCCGCTGGCCACAGGGAACTCCTACTCTCTCTTTCTAGGCCGGATCCCCTGCCTGCCGCCATCGCCCAGCCACACGCCAGCCGTGCCCGGCAGCCTCCACGCCTGCCCAGGGCTGCGCCCCGCGGCTCGCGGGTCCCGGCACCAGGGGGTTCGGCGCCCCACACCACCGCGGCCCGGGCCTTCCCTCCTACCCGGCCGCCAGCAGCCCCCCCACCGCTGACGCACAGGTCGCCCGCCCTCCCCCGGCACGGCCGCCGCGCCTCCACACACTCCCACGCCGCGAGGACAGCTGAGGGCCTGGGGACCCTTGTCCCCGCTCGGTCACGGGGGCCCAAGTGGGGCAGCAGGTCGGGAAGGAGGGCGGCAGCACACGGAATCACCCCCGCCGCTCGCTCGCGTGGGCACTCACACACACACACACACACACACACACGCCTACACAAGGGGCACACAGTCGCACACCCCGACACCCTTCGTGGCACAGAGGGATTTCCGTCCTCAGCGCCCGTTCCCTCACGGGAGGGTGGGGCGCTTCAGCGCGACCCGCACCCTCCAGCCCGGCAGCCAGTTCGAGACTGTCGCTCCCCCTCTTCATGGAGGAACGACACAGGACCCTGCGCTGTTCTTTCGTCTGCTCGGCCCTCCCCGGGTTTGCTGCTGGTTCTTCCCGGGTTGGCTACCGTCCCTTCCACCTCCGTGGAAGGGCGGTTCCCCCTGCCACATTCCCCACTTCCGCGGGGGAGCGGCACACCGCCGGCCGGCCGGCCGGCTCTCTCGGGGGCTGCACAGGTGTTCCCCTTAGATGTTCCTGGTGCATGTTGTCTCTCTCCTCCTTTATAGTCCTCTTCCGCCAATCCCAACTCGGCTGCCCACACGCCAAGTACGCTGCTCTCCTCCAATCAGGAGCAGGATCAGCTCCTGGAGGTCATCACTCAAGTTGGCAAGAGGCAGCTGCATAGAAGCTGTTTGCTCCTCTCCCAGCGCCATATTGTGGGAGAGCAGATGCATAGAATAAGTCTTAATTCCAGTAACTCAGTCCAATCCGAGTTGCTCCCCACAGAGACCACAGGCTGTGTGCTGCCTGCCTGCCACGGACCCTCTGTCCCGGGGAGGTCCTGTGGGCACGCAGCCTGTGGCCGCGGGTCTCTGCCTGGCCTGCCAAAAGGGTGCCCCGTTTGGATGCTGTGTGAGTCAGGGCTGATGGGGGAGAGGGGGACAGAGAGAGGAGAGAGAGACAGAGAGAGAGAGAGAAAGAGAGAGAGACGTGTAGGTGTTGGTGTAAGTCAGAGACAGAGGGAGAGGGTGCCTGTATTGCCTGCGAGGCTTGGTGTGGGGTCCCTCCTTTGCGCTCTGGAGGGCTTCCGCGGCTGTGGCGCGTGGCCGCCGCACGGCCAGGTGGCGCAGAGGGCCCGCGGGTTGGGCTGCGCGAGGCACCGGGCCCTGAGTGGTGGGCAACTGCGCCCTGGCGTCGTCTTCGGGCGGTGGTCGTGGTCGTGGTCACAGTCATTGGGCTCCCTGGGAGACAGGAGCCCGGGAGGGGCGGTGGGAGTGCAGGTGCCGGGAGCTGCTGGTGCGGCGGGCTGCGGGGTTGGGGCGGCCGGCAGGGGAGCGCCCTGGCGGGCGGTGAGTCGCTGGTTTGGGGTTGGAGGGGGCGCGCTGGGATGGCGCGGGGCGTGGCCTGTGTCCCGGGGTGGGCCCCGGGGTTGGCGGTGGGGCTGCGGCAGCCGGGGACAGCTGGCCGGCCCGCCCGTGCCCGTGCCCGTGCCCAGGCCCAGGCCCAGGCCCAGGCCCAGGCCCAGGCCCAGGCCCGAGGCGCGGGCGGGCTGGGGCTGCCAGGTGGAGGGGTCGGGCTTCTGCCCCCTGCTGGAGCTGCGTTGGGGGTCGCAGGGGTCCCGGCGTGCGGGCTGGCGGATGGGGGCGTGGCTAGGCAGCCAGCCAAAGGCGAGCAAAAGGGGAGGGTGCCGCGGGGCAAAAGCCTACAGCCCCCGGTATTCCCAGGCGGTCTCCCATCCAAGTACTAACCAGGCCCGACCCTGCTTAGCTTCCGAGATCAGACGAGATCGGGCGCGTTCAGGGTGGTATGGCCGTAGACGCCAGAGGCCGCCTCCAGGCCCCTCTTGAGTGCGCGCCCGCACAGCCGCCGCCGCCGCCGCCGCCGCCGCCTCCTCTTCCTGCCCGCTCCCCGCTCTCACTCCCATTCCCATTCCCATTCCCACTCCCGCTCCCGCTCCCGCTGCCGCTTCTCCTCCGCCTCCTCCCTCTTTTCTCTTCTCTTCTCTTCTCCTCCTCCCCCCCCTCCTCCTCAGCCGCCCTCCGCCTAGCCCTGCACCAGTGCCCGAACTCCAGCCCTCCGCCTGCCCAGCCCAGGACCTGCAGCACCGGGCGCCCAGTCGGCACGCTGCCGCCAAGCCAAGGGGAGCCAACCTCCTCCGGCTGCCGCTGGCCACAGGGAACTCCTACTCTCTCTTTCTAGGCCGGATCCCCTGCCTGCCGCCATCGCCCAGCCACACGCCAGCCGTGCCCGGCAGCCTCCACGCCTGCCCAGGGCTGCGCCCCGCGGCTCGCGGGTCCCGGCACCAGGGGGTTCGGCGCCCCACACCACCGCGGCCCGGGCCTTCCCTCCTACCCGGCCGCCAGCAGCCCCCCCACCGCTGACGCACAGGTCGCCCGCCCTCCCCCGGCACGGCCGCCGCGCCTCCACACACTCCCACGCCGCGAGGACAGCTGAGGGCCTGGGGACCCTTGTCCCCGCTCGGTCACGGGGGCCCAAGTGGGGCAGCAGGTCGGGAAGGAGGGCGGCAGCGCACGGAATCACCCCCGCCGCACGCTCGCGTGGGCACTCACACACACACACACACACACACACACACACGCCTACACAAGGGGCACACAGTCGCACACCCCGACACCCTTCGTGGCACAGAGGGATTTCCGTCCTCAGCGCCCGTTCCCTCACGGGAGGGTGGGGCGCTTCAGCGCGACCCGCACCCTCCAGCCCGGCAGCCAGTTCGAGACTGTCGCTCCCCCTCTTCATGGAGGAACGACACAGGACCCTGCGCTGTTCTTTCGTCTGCTCGGCCCTCCCCGGGTTTGCTGCTGGTTCTTCCCGGGTTGGCTACCGTCCCTTCCACCTCCGTGGAAGGGCGGTTCCCCCTGCCACATTCCCCACTTCCGCGGGGGAGCGGCACACCGCCGGCCGGCCGGCCGGCTCTCTCGGGGGCTGCACAGGTGTTCCCCTTAGATGTTCCTGGTGCATGTTGTCTCTCTCCTCCTTTATAGTCCTCTTCCGCCAATCCCAACTCGGCTGCCCACACGCCAAGTACGCTGCTCTCCTCCAATCAGGAGCAGGATCAGCTCCTGGAGGTCATCACTCAAGTTGGCAAGAGGCAGCTGCATAGAAGCTGTTTGCTCCTCTCCCAGCGCCATATTGTGGGAGAGCAGATGCATAGAATAAGTCTTAATTCCAGTAACTCAGTCCAATCCGAGTTGCTCCCCACAGAGACCACAGGCTGTGTGCTGCCTGCCTGCCACGGACCCTCTGTCCCGGGGAGGTCCTGTGGGCACGCAGCCTGTGGCCGCGGGTCTCTGCCTGGCCTGCCAAAAGGGTGCCCCGTTTGGATGCTGTGTGAGTCAGGGCTGATGGGGGAGAGGGGGACAGAGAGAGGAGAGAGAGACAGAGAGAGAGAGAGAAAGAGAGAGAGACGTGTAGGTGTTGGTGTAAGTCAGAGACAGAGGGAGAGGGTGCCTGTATTGCCTGCGAGGCTTGGTGTGGGGTCCCTCCTTTGCGCTCTGGAGGGCTTCCGCGGCTGTGGCGCGTGGCCGCCGCACGGCCAGGTGGCGCAGAGGGCCCGCGGGTTGGGCTGCGCGAGGCACCGGGCCCTGAGTGGTGGGCAACCGCGCCCTGGCGTCGTCTTCGGGCGGTGGTCGTGGTCGTGGTCACAGTCATTGGGCTCCCTGGGAGACAGGAGCCCGGGAGGGGCGGTGGGAGTGCAGGTGCCGGGAGCTGCTGGTGCGGCGGGCTGCGGGGTTGGGGCGGCCGGCAGGGGAGCGCCCTGGCGGGCGGTGAGTCGCTGGTTTGGGGTTGGAGGGGGCGCGCTGGATGGCGCGGGGCGTGGCCTGTGTCCCGGGGTGGGCCCCGGGGTTGGCGGTGGGGCTGCGGCAGCCGGGGACAGCTGGCCGGCCCGCCCGTGCCCGTGCCCGTGCCCGTGCCCGTGCCCGTGCCCAGGCCCAGGCCCAGGCCCAGGCCCGAGGCGCGGGCGGGCTGGGGCTGCCAGGTGGAGGGGTCGGGCTTCTGCCCCCTGCTGGAGCTGCGTTGGGGGTCGCAGGGGTCCCGGCGTGCGGGCTGGCGGATGGGGGCGTGGCTAGGCAGCCAGCCAAAGGCGAGCAAAAGGGGAGGGTGCCGCGGGGCAAAAGCCTACAGCCCCCGGTATTCCCAGGCGGTCTCCCATCCAAGTACTAACCAGGCCCGACCCTGCTTAGCTTCCGAGATCAGACGAGATCGGGCGCGTTCAGGGTGGTATGGCCGTAGACGCCAGAGGCCGCCTCCAGGCCCCTCTTGAGTGCGCGCCCGCACAGCCGCCGCCGCCGCCGCCGCCGCCTCCTCCTCCTCCTGCCCGCTCCCCGCTCTCACTCCCATTCCCATTCCCATTCCCACTCCCGCTCCCGCTCCCGCTGCCGCTTCTCCTCCGCCTCCTCCCTCTTTTCTCTTCTCTTCTCTTCTCCTCCTCCCCCCCCTCCTCAGCCGCCCTCCGCCTAGCCCTGCACCAGTGCCCGAACTCCAGCCCTCCGCCTGCCCAGCCCAGGACCTGCAGCACCGGGCGCCCAGTCGGCACGCTGCCGCCAAGCCAAGGGGAGCCAACCTCCTCCGGCTGCCGCTGGCCACAGGGAACTCCTACTCTCTCTTTCTAGGCCGGATCCCCTGCCTGCCGCCATCGCCCAGCCACACGCCAGCCGTGCCCGGCAGCCTCCACGCCTGCCCAGGGCTGCGCCCCGCGGCTCGCGGGTCCCGGCACCAGGGGGTTCGGCGCCCCACACCACCGCGGCCCGGGCCTTCCCTCCTACCCGGCCGCCAGCAGCCCCCCCACCGCTGACGCACAGGTCGCCCGCCCTCCCCCGGCACGGCCGCCGCGCCTCCACACACTCCCACGCCGCGAGGACAGCTGAGGGCCTGGGGACCCTTGTCCCCGCTCGGTCACGGGGGCCCAAGTGGGGCAGCAGGTCGGGAAGGAGGGCGGCAGCGTACGGAATAACCCCCGCCGCACGCTCGCGTGGGCACTCACACACACACACACACACACACACGCCTACACAAGGGGCACACAGTCGCACACCCCGACACCCTTCGTGGCACAGAGGGATTTCCGTCCTCAGCGCCCGTTCCCTCACGGGAGGGTGGGGCGCTTCAGCGCGACCCGCACCCTCCAGCCCGGCAGCCAGTTCGAGACCACAGGCTGTGTGCTGCCTGCCTGCCACGGACCCTCTGTCCCGGGGAGGTCCTGTGGGCACGCAGCCTGTGGCCGCGGGTCTCTGCCAGGCCTGCCAAAAGGGTGCCCCGTTTGGATGCTGTGTGAGTCAGGGCTGATGGGGGAGAGGGGGACAGAGAGAGGAGAGAGAGACAGAGAGAGAGAGAGAAAGAGAGAGAGACGTGTAGGTGTTGGTGTAAGTCAGAGACAGAGGGAGAGGGTGCCTGTATTGCCTGCGAGGCTTGGTGTGGGGTCCCTCCTTTGCGCTCTGGAGGGCTTCCGCGGCTGTGGCGCGTGGCCGCCGCACGGCCAGGTGGCGCAGAGGGCCCGCGGGTTGGGCTGCGCGAGGCACCGGGCCCTGAGTGGTGGGCAACCGCGCCCTGGCGTCGTCTTCGGGCGGTGGTCGTGGTCGTGGTCGTGGTCACAGTCATTGGGCTCCCTGGGAGACAGGAGCCCGGGAGGGGCGGTGGGAGTGCAGGTGCCGGGAGCTGCTGGTGCGGCGGGCTGCGGGGTTGGGGCGGCCGGCAGGGGAGCGCCCTGGCGGGCGGTGAGTCGCTGGTTTGGGGTTGGAGGGGGCGCGCTGGATGGCGCGGGGCGTGGCCTGTGTCCCGGGGTGGGCCCCGGGGTTGGCGGTGGGGCTGCGGCAGCCGGGGACAGCTGGCCGGCCCGCCCGTGCCCGTGCCCGTGCCCGTGCCCGTGCCCAGGCCCAGGCCCAGGCCCAGGCCCGAGGCGCGGGCGGGCTGGGGCTGCCAGGTGGAGGGGTCGGGCTTCTGCCCCCTGCTGGAGCTGCGTTGGGGGTCGCAGGGGTCCCGGCGTGCGGGCTGGCGGATGGGGGCGTGGCTAGGCAGCCAGCCAAAGGCGAGCAAAAGGGGAGGGTGCCGCGGGGCAAAAGCCTACAGCACCCAGTATTCCCAGGCGGTCTCCCATCCAAGTACTAACCAGGCCCGACCCTGCTTAGCTTCCGAGATCAGACGAGATCGGGCGCGTTCAGGGTGGTATGGCCGTAGACGCCAGAGGCCGCCTCCAGGCCCCTCTTGAGTGCGCGCCCGCACAGCCGCCGCCGCCGCCGCCGCCTCCTCCTCCTCCTCCTGCCCGCTCCCCGCTCTCACTCCCATTCCCATTCCCACTCCCGCTCCCGCTCCCGCTGCCGCTTCTCCTCCGCCTCCTCCCTCTTTTCTCTTCTCTTCTCTTCTCCTCCTCCCCCCCCCTCCTCAGCCGCCCTCCGCCTAGCCCTGCACCAGTGCCCGAACTCCAGCCCTCCGCCTGCCCAGCCCAGGACCTGCAGTGCAGCACCGGGCGCCCAGTCGGCACGCTGCCGCCAAGCCAAGGGGAGCCAACCTCCTCCGGCTGCCGCTGGCCACAGGGAACTCCTACTCTCTCTTTCTAGGCCGGATCCCCTGCCTGCCGCCATCGCCCAGCCACACGCCAGCCGTGCCCGGCAGCCTCCACGCCTGCCCAGGGCTGCGCCCCGCGGCTCGCGGGTCCCGGCACCAGGGGGTTCGGCGCCCCACACCACCGCGGCCCGGGCCTTCCCTCCTACCCGGCCGCCAGCAGCCCCCCCACCGCTGACGCACAGGTCGCCCGCCCTCCCCCGGCACGGCCGCCGCGCCTCCACACACTCCCACGCCGCGAGGACAGCTGAGGGCCTGGGGACCCTTGTCCCCGCTCGGTCACGGGGGCCCAAGTGGGGCAGCAGGTCGGGAAGGAGGGCGGCAGCGCACGGAATCACCCCCGCCGCACGCTCGCGTGGGCACTCACACACACACACACACACACACACACACGCCTACACAAGGGGCACACAGTCGCACACCCCGACACCCTTCGTGGCACAGAGGGATTTCCGTCCTCAGCGCCCGTTCCCTCACGGGAGGGTGGGGCGCTTCAGCGCGACCCGCACCCTCCAGCCCGGCAGCCAGTTCGAGACTGTCGCTCCCCCTCTTCATGGAGGAACGACACAGGACCCTGCGCTGTTCTTTCGTCTGCTCGGCCCTCCCCGGGTTTGCTGCTGGTTCTTCCCGGGTTGGCTACCATCCCTTCCACCTCCGTGGAAGGGCGGTTCCCCCTGCCACATTCCCCACTTCCGCGGGGGAGCGGCACACCGCCGGCCGGCCGGCTCTCTCGGGGGCTGCACAGGTGTTCCCCTTAGATGTTCCTGGTGCATGTTGTCTCTCTCCTCCTTTATAGTCCTCTTCCGCCAATCCCAACTCGGCTGCCCACACGCCAAGTACGCTACTCTCCTCCAATCAGGAGCAGGATCAGCTCCTGGAGGTCATCACTCAAGTTGGCAAGAGGCAGCTGCATAGAAGCTGTTTTCTCCTCTCCCAGCGCCATATTGTGGGAGAGCAGATGCATAGAATAAGTCTTAATTCCAGTAACTCAGTCCAATCCGAGTTGCTCCCCACAGAGACCACAGGCTGTGTGCTGCCTGCCTGCCACGGACCCTCTGTCCCGGGGAGGTCCTGTGGGCACGCAGCCTGTGGCCGCGGGTCTCTGCCTGGCCTGCCAAAAGGGTGCCCCGTTTGGATGCTGTGTGAGTCAGGGCTGATGGGGGAGAGGGGGACAGAGAGAGGAGAGAGAGACAGAGAGAGAGAGAGAAAGAGAGAGAGACGTGTAGGTGTTGGTGTAAGTCAGAGACAGAGGGAGAGGGTGCCTGTATTGCCTGCGAGGCTTGGTGTGGGGTCCCTCCTTTGCGCTCTGGAGGGCTTCCGCGGCTGTGGCGCGTGGCCGCCGCACGGCCAGGTGGCGCAGAGGGCCCGCGGGTTGGGCTGCGCGAGGCACCGGGCCCTGAGTGGTGGGCAACCGCGCCCTGGCGTCGTCTTCGGGCGGTGGTCGTGGTCGTGGTCACAGTCATTGGGCTCCCTGGGAGACAGGAGCCCGGGAGGGGCGGTGGGAGTGCAGGTGCCGGGAGCTGCTGGTGCGGCGGGCTGCGGGGTTGGGGCGGCCGGCAGGGGAGCGCCCTGGCGGGCGGTGAGTCGCTGGTTTGGGGTTGGAGGGGGCGCGCTGGGATGGCGCGGGGCGTGGCCTGTGTCCCGGGGTGGGCCCCGGGGTTGGCGGTGGGGCTGCGGCAGCCGGGGACAGCTGGCCGGCCCGCCCGTGCCCGTGCCCGTGCCCGTGCCCAGGCCCAGGCCCAGGCCCAGGCCCAGGCCCAGGCCCAGGCCCGAGGCGCGGGCGGGCTGGGGCTGCCAGGTGGAGGGGTCGGGCTTCTGCCCCCTGCTGGAGCTGCGTTGGGGGTCGCAGGGGTCCCGGCGTGCGGGCTGGCGGATGGGGGCGTGGCTAGGCAGCCAGCCAAAGGCGAGCAAAAGGGGAGGGTGCCGCGGGGCAAAAGCCTACAGCCCCCGGTATTCCCAGGCGGTCTCCCATCCAAGTACTAACCAGGCCCGACCCTGCTTAGCTTCCGAGATCAGACGAGATCGGGCGCGTTCAGGGTGGTATGGCCGTAGACGCCAGAGGCCGCCTCCAGGCCCCTCTTGAGTGCGCGCCCGCACAGCCGCCGCCGCCGCCGCCGCCGCCGCCTCCTCCTCCTGCCCGCTCCCCGCTCTCACTCCCATTCCCATTCCCATTCCCACTCCCGCTCCCGCTCCCGCTGCCGCTTCTCCTCCGCCTCCTCCCTCTTTTCTCTTCTCTTCTCTTCTCCTCCTCCCCCCCCTCCTCAGCCGCCCTCCGCCTAGCCCTGCACCAGTGCCCGAACTCCAGCCCTCCGCCTGCCCAGCCCAGGACCTGCAGCACCGGGCGCCCAGTCGGCACGCTGCCGCCAAGCCAAGGGGAGCCAACCTCCTCCGGCTGCCGCTGGCCACAGGGAACTCCTACTCTCTCTTTCTAGGCCGGATCCCCTGCCTGCCGCCATCGCCCAGCCACACGCCAGCCGTGCCCGGCAGCCTCCACGCCTGCCCAGGGCTGCGCCCCGCGGCTCGCGGGTCCCGGCACCAGGGGGTTCGGCGCCCCACACCACCGCGGCCCGGGCCTTCCCTCCTACCCGGCCGCCAGCAGCCCCCCCACCGCTGACGCACAGGTCGCCCGCCCTCCCCCGGCACGGCCGCCGCGCCTCCACACACTCCCACGCCGCGAGGACAGCTGAGGGCCTGGGGACCCTTGTCCCCGCTCGGTCACGGGGGCCCAAGTGGGGCAGCAGGTCGGGAAGGAGGGCGGCAGCGCACGGAATCACCCCCGCCGCACGCTCGCGTGGGCACTCACACACACACACACACACACACACGCCTACACAAGGGGCACACAGTCGCACACCCCGACACCCTTCGTGGCACAGAGGGATTTCCGTCCTCAGCGCCCGTTCCCTCACGGGAGGGTGGGGCGCTTCAGCGCGACCCGCACCCTCCAGCCCGGCAGCCAGTTCGAGACCACAGGCTGTGTGCTGCCTGCCTGCCACGGACCCTCTGTCCCGGGGAGGTCCTGTGGGCACGCAGCCTGTGGCCGCGGGTCTCTGCCAGGCCTGCCAAAAGGGTGCCCCGTTTGGATGCTGTGTGAGTCAGGGCTGATGGGGGAGAGGGGGACAGAGAGAGGAGAGAGAGACAGAGAGAGAGAGAGAAAGAGAGAGAGACGTGTAGGTGTTGGTGTAAGTCAGAGACAGAGGGAGAGGGTGCCTGTATTGCCTGCGAGGCTTGGTGTGGGGTCCCTCCTTTGCGCTCTGGAGGGCTTCCGCGGCTGTGGCGCGTGGCCGCCGCACGGCCAGGTGGCGCAGAGGGCCCGCGGGTTGGGCTGCGCGAGGCACCGGGCCCTGAGTGGTGGGCAACCGCGCCCTGGCGTCGTCTTCGGGCGGTGGTCGTGGTCGTGGTCGTGGTCACAGTCATTGGGCTCCCTGGGAGACAGGAGCCCGGGAGGGGCGGTGGGAGTGCAGGTGCCGGGAGCTGCTGGTGCGGCGGGCTGCGGGGTTGGGGCGGCCGGCAGGGGAGCGCCCTGGCGGGCGGTGAGTCGCTGGTTTGGGGTTGGAGGGGGCGCGCTGGATGGCGCGGGGCGTGGCCTGTGTCCCGGGGTGGGCCCCGGGGTTGGCGGTGGGGCTGCGGCAGCCGGGGACAGCTGGCCGGCCCGCCCGTGCCCGTGCCCGTGCCCGTGCCCGTGCCCAGGCCCAGGCCCAGGCCCAGGCCCGAGGCGCGGGCGGGCTGGGGCTGCCAGGTGGAGGGGTCGGGCTTCTGCCCCCTGCTGGAGCTGCGTTGGGGGTCGCAGGGGTCCCGGCGTGCGGGCTGGCGGATGGGGGCGTGGCTAGGCAGCCAGCCAAAGGCGAGCAAAAGGGGAGGGTGCCGCGGGGCAAAAGCCTACAGCACCCAGTATTCCCAGGCGGTCTCCCATCCAAGTACTAACCAGGCCCGACCCTGCTTAGCTTCCGAGATCAGACGAGATCGGGCGCGTTCAGGGTGGTATGGCCGTAGACGCCAGAGGCCGCCTCCAGGCCCCTCTTGAGTGCGCGCCCGCACAGCCGCCGCCGCCGCCGCCGCCTCCTCCTCCTCCTCCTGCCCGCTCCCCGCTCTCACTCCCATTCCCATTCCCACTCCCGCTCCCGCTCCCGCTGCCGCTTCTCCTCCGCCTCCTCCCTCTTTTCTCTTCTCTTCTCTTCTCCTCCTCCCCCCCCCTCCTCAGCCGCCCTCCGCCTAGCCCTGCACCAGTGCCCGAACTCCAGCCCTCCGCCTGCCCAGCCCAGGACCTGCAGTGCAGCACCGGGCGCCCAGTCGGCACGCTGCCGCCAAGCCAAGGGGAGCCAACCTCCTCCGGCTGCCGCTGGCCACAGGGAACTCCTACTCTCTCTTTCTAGGCCGGATCCCCTGCCTGCCGCCATCGCCCAGCCACACGCCAGCCGTGCCCGGCAGCCTCCACGCCTGCCCAGGGCTGCGCCCCGCGGCTCGCGGGTCCCGGCACCAGGGGGTTCGGCGCCCCACACCACCGCGGCCCGGGCCTTCCCTCCTACCCGGCCGCCAGCAGCCCCCCCACCGCTGACGCACAGGTCGCCCGCCCTCCCCCGGCACGGCCGCCGCGCCTCCACACACTCCCACGCCGCGAGGACAGCTGAGGGCCTGGGGACCCTTGTCCCCGCTCGGTCACGGGGGCCCAAGTGGGGCAGCAGGTCGGGAAGGAGGGCGGCAGCGCACGGAATCACCCCCGCCGCACGCTCGCGTGGGCACTCACACACACACACACACACACACACACACGCCTACACAAGGGGCACACAGTCGCACACCCCGACACCCTTCGTGGCACAGAGGGATTTCCGTCCTCAGCGCCCGTTCCCTCACGGGAGGGTGGGGCGCTTCAGCGCGACCCGCACCCTCCAGCCCGGCAGCCAGTTCGAGACTGTCGCTCCCCCTCTTCATGGAGGAACGACACAGGACCCTGCGCTGTTCTTTCGTCTGCTCGGCCCTCCCCGGGTTTGCTGCTGGTTCTTCCCGGGTTGGCTACCATCCCTTCCACCTCCGTGGAAGGGCGGTTCCCCCTGCCACATTCCCCACTTCCGCGGGGGAGCGGCACACCGCCGGCCGGCCGGCTCTCTCGGGGGCTGCACAGGTGTTCCCCTTAGATGTTCCTGGTGCATGTTGTCTCTCTCCTCCTTTATAGTCCTCTTCCGCCAATCCCAACTCGGCTGCCCACACGCCAAGTACGCTACTCTCCTCCAATCAGGAGCAGGATCAGCTCCTGGAGGTCATCACTCAAGTTGGCAAGAGGCAGCTGCATAGAAGCTGTTTGCTCCTCTCCCAGCGCCATATTGTGGGAGAGCAGATGCATAGAATAAGTCTTAATTCCAGTAACTCAGTCCAATCCGAGTTGCTCCCCACAGAGACCACAGGCTGTGTGCTGCCTGCCTGCCACGGACCCTCTGTCCCGGGGAGGTCCTGTGGGCACGCAGCCTGTGGCCGCGGGTCTCTGCCTGGCCTGCCAAAAGGGTGCCCCGTTTGGATGCTGTGTGAGTCAGGGCTGATGGGGGAGAGGGGGACAGAGAGAGGAGAGAGAGACAGAGAGAGAGAGAGAAAGAGAGAGAGACGTGTAGGTGTTGGTGTAAGTCAGAGACAGAGGGAGAGGGTGCCTGTATTGCCTGCGAGGCTTGGTGTGGGGTCCCTCCTTTGCGCTCTGGAGGGCTTCCGCGGCTGTGGCGCGTGGCCGCCGCACGGCCAGGTGGCGCAGAGGGCCCGCGGGTTGGGCTGCGCGAGGCACCGGGCCCTGAGTGGTGGGCAACCGCGCCCTGGCGTCGTCTTCGGGCGGTGGTCGTGGTCGTGGTCACAGTCATTGGGCTCCCTGGGAGACAGGAGCCCGGGAGGGGCGGTGGGAGTGCAGGTGCCGGGAGCTGCTGGTGCGGCGGGCTGCGGGGTTGGGGCGGCCGGCAGGGGAGCGCCCTGGCGGGCGGTGAGTCGCTGGTTTGGGGTTGGAGGGGGCGCGCTGGGATGGCGCGGGGCGTGGCCTGTGTCCCGGGGTGGGCCCCGGGGTTGGCGGTGGGGCTGCGGCAGCCGGGGACAGCTGGCCGGCCCGCCCGTGCCCGTGCCCGTGCCCGTGCCCAGGCCCAGGCCCAGGCCCAGGCCCAGGCCCAGGCCCAGGCCCGAGGCGCGGGCGGGCTGGGGCTGCCAGGTGGAGGGGTCGGGCTTCTGCCCCCTGCTGGAGCTGCGTTGGGGGTCGCAGGGGTCCCGGCGTGCGGGCTGGCGGATGGGGGCGTGGCTAGGCAGCCAGCCAAAGGCGAGCAAAAGGGGAGGGTGCCGCGGGGCAAAAGCCTACAGCCCCCGGTATTCCCAGGCGGTCTCCCATCCAAGTACTAACCAGGCCCGACCCTGCTTAGCTTCCGAGATCAGACGAGATCGGGCGCGTTCAGGGTGGTATGGCCGTAGACGCCAGAGGCCGCCTCCAGGCCCCTCTTGAGTGCGCGCCCGCACAGCCGCCGCCGCCGCCTCCTCCTCCTCCTCCTGCCCGCTCCCCGCTCTCACTCCCATTCCCATTCCCATTCCCACTCCCGCTCCCGCTCCCGCTGCCGCTTCTCCTCCGCCTCCTCCCTCTTTTCTCTTCTCTTCTCTTCTCCTCCTCCCCCCCCTCCTCAGCCGCCCTCCGCCTAGCCCTGCACCAGTGCCCGAACTCCAGCCCTCCGCCTGCCCAGCCCAGGACCTGCAGCACCGGGCGCCCAGTCGGCACGCTGCCGCCAAGCCAAGGGGAGCCAACCTCCTCCGGCTGCCGCTGGCCACAGGGAACTCCTACTCTCTCTTTCTAGGCCGGATCCCCTGCCTGCCGCCATCGCCCAGCCACACGCCAGCCGTGCCCGGCAGCCTCCACGCCTGCCCAGGGCTGCGCCCCGCGGCTCGCGGGTCCCGGCACCAGGGGGTTCGGCGCCCCACACCACCGCGGCCCGGGCCTTCCCTCCTACCCGGCCGCCAGCAGCCCCCCCACCGCTGACGCACAGGTCGCCCGCCCTCCCCCGGCACGGCCGCCGCGCCTCCACACACTCCCACGCCGCGAGGACAGCTGAGGGCCTGGGGACCCTTGTCCCCGCTCGGTCACGGGGGCCCAAGTGGGGCAGCAGGTCGGGAAGGAGGGCGGCAGCGCACGGAATCACCCCCGCCGCACGCTCGCGTGGGCACTCACACACACACACACACACACACACACACGCCTACACAAGGGGCACACAGTCGCACACCCCGACACCCTTCGTGGCACAGAGGGATTTCCGTCCTCAGCGCCCGTTCCCTCACGGGAGGGTGGGGCGCTTCAGCGCGACCCGCACCCTCCAGCCCGGCAGCCAGTTCGAGACTGTCGCTCCCCCTCTTCATGGAGGAACGACACAGGACCCTGCGCTGTTCTTTCGTCTGCTCGGCCCTCCCCGGGTTTGCTGCTGGTTCTTCCCGGGTTGGCTACCGTCCCTTCCACCTCCGTGGAAGGGCGGTTCCCCCTGCCACATTCCCCACTTCCGCGGGGGAGCGGCACACCGCCGGCCGGCCGGCTCTCTCGGGGGCTGCACAGGTGTTCCCCTTAGATGTTCCTGGTGCATGTTGTCTCTCTCCTCCTTTATAGTCCTCTTCCGCCAATCCCAACTCGGCTGCCCACACGCCGAGTACGCTGCTCTCCTTCAATCAGGAGCAGGATCAGCTCCTGGAGGTCATCACTCAAGTTGGCAAGAGGCAGCTGCATAGAAGCTGTTTGCTCCTCTCCCAGCGCCATATTGTGGGAGAGCAGATGCATAGAATAAGTCTTAATTCCAGTAACTCAGTCCAATCCGAGTTGCTCCCCACAGAGACCACAGGCTGTGTGCTGCCTGCCTGCCACGGACCCTCTGTCCCGGGGAGGTCCTGTGGGCACGCAGCCTGTGGCCGCGGGTCTCTGCCTGGCCTGCCAAAAGGGTGCCCCGTTTGGATGCTGTGTGAGTCAGGGCTGATGGGGGAGAGGGGGACAGAGAGAGGAGAGAGAGACAGAGAGAGAGAGAGAAAGAGAGAGAGACGTGTAGGTGTTGGTGTAAGTCAGAGACAGAGGGAGAGGGTGCCTGTATTGCCTGCGAGGCTTGGTGTGGGGTCCCTCCTTTGCGCTCTGGAGGGCTTCCGCGGCTGTGGCGCGTGGCCGCCGCACGGCCAGGTGGCGCAGAGGGCCCGCGGGTTGGGCTGCGCGAGGCACCGGGCCCTGAGTGGTGGGCAACTGCGCCCTGGCGTCGTCTTCGGGCGGTGGTCGTGGTCGTGGTCACAGTCATTGGGCTCCCTGGGAGACAGGAGCCCGGGAGGGGCGGTGGGAGTGCAGGTGCCGGGAGCTGCTGGTGCGGCGGGCTGCGGGGTTGGGGCGGCCGGCAGGGGAGCGCCCTGGCGGGCGGTGAGTCGCTGGTTTGGGGTTGGAGGGGGCGCGCTGGGATGGCGCGGGGCGTGGCCTGTGTCCCGGGGTGGGCCCCGGGGTTGGCGGTGGGGCTGCGGCAGCCGGGGACAGCTGGCCGGCCCGCCCGTGCCCGTGCCCGTGCCCGTGCCCAGGCCCAGGCCCAGGCCCAGGCCCAGGCCCAGGCCCGAGGCGCGGGCGGGCTGGGGCTGCCAGGTGGAGGGGTCGGGCTTCTGCCCCCTGCTGGAGCTGCGTTGGGGGTCGCAGGGGTCCCGGCGTGCGGGCTGGCGGATGGGGGCGTGGCTAGGCAGCCAGCCAAAGGCGAGCAAAAGGGGAGGGTGCCGCGGGGCAAAAGCCTACAGCCCCCGGTATTCCCAGGCGGTCTCCCATCCAAGTACTAACCAGGCCCGACCCTGCTTAGCTTCCGAGATCAGACGAGATCGGGCGCGTTCAGGGTGGTATGGCCATAGACGCCAGAGGCCGCCTCCAGGCCCCTCTTGAGTGCGCGCCCGCACAGCCGCCGCCGCCGCCTCCTCCTCCTCCTCCTGCCCGCTCCCCGCTCTCACTCCCATTCCCATTCCCATTCCCACTCCCGCTCCCGCTCCCGCTCCCGCTTCTCCTCCGCCTCCTCCCTCTTTTCTCTTCTCTTCTCTTCTCCTCCTCCCCCCCCTCCTCAGCCGCCCTCCGCCTAGCCCTGCACCAGTGCCCGAACTCCAGCCCTCCGCCTGCCCAGCCCAGGACCTGCAGCACCGGGCGCCCAGTCGGCACGCTGCCGCCAAGCCAAGGGGAGCCAACCTCCTCCGGCTGCCGCTGGCCACAGGGAACTCCTACTCTCTCTTTCTAGGCTGGATCCCCTGCCTGCCGCCATCGCCCAGCCACACGCCAGCCGTGCCCGGCAGCCTCCACGCCTGCCCAGGGCTGCGCCCCGCGGCTCGCGGGTCCCGGCACCAGGGGGTTCGGCGCCCCACACCACCGCGGCCCGGGCCTTCCCTCCTACCCGGCCGCCAGCAGCCCCCCCACCGCTGACGCACAGGTCGCCCGCCCTCCCCCGGCACGGCCGCCGCGCCTCCACACACTCCCACGCCGCGAGGACAGCTGAGGGCCTGGGGACCCTTGTCCCCGCTCGGTCACGGGGGCCCAAGTGGGGCAGCAGGTCGGGAAGGAGGGCGGCAGCGCACGGAATCACCCCCGCCGCACGCTCGCGTGGGCACTCACACACACACACACACACACACACACGCCTACACAAGGGGCACACAGTCGCACACCCCGACACCCTTCGTGGCACAGAGGGATTTCCGTCCTCAGCGCCCGTTCCCTCACGGGAGGGTGGGGCGCTTCAGCGCGACCCGCACCCTCCAGCCCGGCAGCCAGTTCGAGACTGTCGCTCCCCCTCTTCATGGAGGAACGACACAGGACCCTGCGCTGTTCTTTCGTCTGCTCGGCCCTCCCCGGGTTTGCTGCTGGTTCTTCCCGGGTTGGCTACCGTCCCTTCCACCTCCGTGGAAGGGCGGTTCCCCCTGCCACATTCCCCACTTCCGCGGGGGAGCGGCACACCGCCGGCCGGCCGGCTCTCTCGGGGGCTGCACAGGTGTTCCCCTTAGATGTTCCTGGTGCATGTTGTCTCTCTCCTCCTTTATAGTCCTCTTCCGCCAATCCCAACTCGGCTGCCCACACGCCGAGTACGCTGCTCTCCTTCAATCAGGAGCAGGATCAGCTCCTGGAGGTCATCACTCAAGTTGGCAAGAGGCAGCTGCATAGAAGCTGTTTGCTCCTCTCCCAGCGCCATATTGTGGGAGAGCAGATGCATAGAATAAGTCTTAATTCCAGTAACTCAGTCCAATCCGAGTTGCTCCCCACAGAGACCACAGGCTGTGTGCTGCCTGCCTGCCACGGACCCTCTGTCCCGGGGAGGTCCTGTGGGCACGCAGCCTGTGGCCGCGGGTCTCTGCCTGGCCTGCCAAAAGGGTGCCCCGTTTGGATGCTGTGTGAGTCAGGGCTGATGGGGGAGAGGGGGACAGAGAGAGGAGAGAGAGACAGAGAGAGAGAGAGAAAGAGAGAGAGACGTGTAGGTGTTGGTGTAAGTCAGAGACAGAGGGAGAGGGTGCCTGTATTGCCTGCGAGGCTTGGTGTGGGGTCCCTCCTTTGCGCTCTGGAGGGCTTCCGCGGCTGTGGCGCGTGGCCGCCGCACGGCCAGGTGGCGCAGAGGGCCCGCGGGTTGGGCTGCGCGAGGCACCGGGCCCTGAGTGGTGGGCAACTGCGCCCTGGCGTCGTCTTCGGGCGGTGGTCGTGGTCGTGGTCACAGTCATTGGGCTCCCTGGGAGACAGGAGCCCGGGAGGGGCGGTGGGAGTGCAGGTGCCGGGAGCTGCTGGTGCGGCGGGCTGCGGGGTTGGGGCGGCCGGCAGGGGAGCGCCCTGGCGGGCGGTGAGTCGCTGGTTTGGGGTTGGAGGGGGCGCGCTGGGATGGCGCGGGGCGTGGCCTGTGTCCCGGGGTGGGCCCCGGGGTTGGCGGTGGGGCTGCGGCAGCCGGGGACAGCTGGCCGGCCCGCCCGTGCCCGTGCCCGTGCCCAGGCCCAGGCCCAGGCCCAGGCCCAGGCCCAGGCCCGAGGCGCGGGCGGGCTGGGGCTGCCAGGTGGAGGGGTCGGGCTTCTGCCCCCTGCTGGAGCTGCGTTGGGGGTCGCAGGGGTCCCGGCGTGCGGGCTGGCGGATGGGGGCGTGGCTAGGCAGCCAGCCAAAGGCGAGCAAAAGGGGAGGGTGCCGCGGGGCAAAAGCCTACAGCCCCCGGTATTCCCAGGCGGTCTCCCATCCAAGTACTAACCAGGCCCGACCCTGCTTAGCTTCCGAGATCAGACGAGATCGGGTGCGTTCAGGGTGGTATGGCCGTAGACGCCAGAGGCCGCCTCCAGGCCCCTCTTGAGTGCGCGCCCGCACAGCCGCCGCCGCCGCCTCCTCCTCCTCCTCCTGCCCGCTCCCCGCTCTCACTCCCATTCCCATTCCCATTCCCACTCCCGCTCCCGCTCCCGCTCCCGCTTCTCCTCCGCCTCCTCCCTCTTTTCTCTTCTCTTCTCTTCTCCTCCTCCCCCCCCTCCTCAGCCGCCCTCCGCCTAGCCCTGCACCAGTGCCCGAACTCCAGCCCTCCGCCTGCCCAGCCCAGGACCTGCAGCACCGGGCGCCCAGTCGGCACGCTGCCGCCAAGCCAAGGGGAGCCAACCTCCTCCGGCTGCCGCTGGCCACAGGGAACTCCTACTCTCTCTTTCTAGGCTGGATCCCCTGCCTGCCGCCATCGCCCAGCCACACGCCAGCCGTGCCCGGCAGCCTCCACGCCTGCCCAGGGCTGCGCCCCGCGGCTCGCGGGTCCCGGCACCAGGGGGTTCGGCGCCCCACACCACCGCGGCCCGGGCCTTCCCTCCTACCCGGCCGCCAGCAGCCCCCCCACCGCTGACGCACAGGTCGCCCGCCCTCCCCCGGCACGGCCGCCGCGCCTCCACACACTCCCACGCCGCGAGGACAGCTGAGGGCCTGGGGACCCTTGTCCCCGCTCGGTCACGGGGGCCCAAGTGGGGCAGCAGGTCGGGAAGGAGGGCGGCAGCGCACGGAATCACCCCCGCCGCACGCTCGCGTGGGCACTCACACACACACACACACACACACACACGCCTACACAAGGGGCACACAGTCGCACACCCCGACACCCTTCGTGGCACAGAGGGATTTCCGTCCTCAGCGCCCGTTCCCTCACGGGAGGGTGGGGCGCTTCAGCGCGACCCGCACCCTCCAGCCCGGCAGCCAGTTCGAGACTGTCGCTCCCCCTCTTCATGGAGGAACGACACAGGACCCTGCGCTGTTCTTTCGTCTGCTCGGCCCTCCCCGGGTTTGCTGCTGGTTCTTCCCGGGTTGGCTACCGTCCCTTCCACCTCCGTGGAAGGGCGGTTCCCCCTGCCACATTCCCCACTTCCGCGGGGGAGCGGCACACCGCCGGCCGGCCGGCCGGCTCTCTCGGGGGCTGCACAGGTGTTCCCCTTAGATGTTCCTGGTGCATGTTGTCTCTCTCCTCCTTTATAGTCCTCTTCCGCCAATCCCAACTCGGCTGCCCACACGCCGAGTACGCTGCTCTCCTTCAATCAGGAGCAGGATCAGCTCCTGGAGGTCATCACTCAAGTTGGCAAGAGGCAGCTGCATAGAAGCTGTTTGCTCCTCTCCCAGCGCCATATTGTGGGAGAGCAGATGCATAGAATAAGTCTTAATTCCAGTAACTCAGTCCAATCCGAGTTGCTCCCCACAGAGACCACAGGCTGTGTGCTGCCTGCCTGCCACGGACCCTCTGTCCCGGGGAGGTCCTGTGGGCACGCAGCCTGTGGCCGCGGGTCTCTGCCTGGCCTGCCAAAAGGGTGCCCCGTTTGGATGCTGTGTGAGTCAGGGCTGATGGGGGAGAGGGGGACAGAGAGAGGAGAGAGAGACAGAGAGAGAGAGAGAAAGAGAGAGAGACGTGTAGGTGTTGGTGTAAGTCAGAGACAGAGGGAGAGGGTGCCTGTATTGCCTGCGAGGCTTGGTGTGGGGTCCCTCCTTTGCGCTCTGGAGGGCTTCCGCGGCTGTGGCGCGTGGCCGCCGCACGGCCAGGTGGCGCAGAGGGCCCGCGGGTTGGGCTGCGCGAGGCACCGGGCCCTGAGTGGTGGGCAACCGCGCCCTGGCGTCGTCTTCGGGCGGTGGTCGTGGTCGTGGTCACAGTCATTGGGCTCCCTGGGAGACAGGAGCCCGGGAGGGGCGGTGGGAGTGCAGGTGCCGGGAGCTGCTGGTGCGGCGGGCTGCGGGGTTGGGGCGGCCGGCAGGGGAGCGCCCTGGCGGGCGGTGAGTCGCTGGTTTGGGGTTGGAGGGGGCGCGCTGGATGGCGCGGGGCGTGGCCTGTGTCCCGGGGTGGGCCCCGGGGTTGGCGGTGGGGCTGCGGCAGCCGGGGACAGCTGGCCGGCCCGCCCGTGCCCGTGCCCGTGCCCGTGCCCGTGCCCGTGCCCAGGCCCAGGCCCAGGCCCAGGCCCGAGGCGCGGGCGGGCTGGGGCTGCCAGGTGGAGGGGTCGGGCTTCTGCCCCCTGCTGGAGCTGCGTTGGGGGTCGCAGGGGTCCCGGCGTGCGGGCTGGCGGATGGGGGCGTGGCTAGGCAGCCAGCCAAAGGCGAGCAAAAGGGGAGGGTGCCGCGGGGCAAAAGCCTACAGCCCCCGGTATTCCCAGGCGGTCTCCCATCCAAGTACTAACCAGGCCCGACCCTGCTTAGCTTCCGAGATCAGACGAGATCGGGCGCGTTCAGGGTGGTATGGCCGTAGACGCCAGAGGCCGCCTCCAGGCCCCTCTTGAGTGCGCGCCCGCACAGCCGCCGCCGCCGCCGCCGCCTCCTCCTCCTCCTCCTGCCCGCTCCCCGCTCTCACTCCCATTCCCATTCCCATTCCCACTCCCGCTCCCGCTCCCGCTGCCGCTTCTCCTCCGCCTCCTCCCTCTTTTCTCTTCTCTTCTCTTCTCCTCCTCCCCCCCCTCCTCAGCCGCCCTCCGCCTAGCCCTGCACCAGTGCCCGAACTCCAGCCCTCCGCCTGCCCAGCCCAGGACCTGCAGCACCGGGCGCCCAGTCGGCACGCTGCCGCCAAGCCAAGGGGAGCCAACCTCCTCCGGCTGCCGCTGGCCACAGGGAACTCCTACTCTCTCTTTCTAGGCCGGATCCCCTGCCTGCCGCCATCGCCCAGCCACACGCCAGCCGTGCCCGGCAGCCTCCACGCCTGCCCAGGGCTGCGCCCCGCGGCTCGCGGGTCCCGGCACCAGGGGGTTCGGCGCCCCACACCACCGCGGCCCGGGCCTTCCCTCCTACCCGGCCGCCAGCAGCCCCCCCACCGCTGACGCACAGGTCGCCCGCCCTCCCCCGGCACGGCCGCCGCGCCTCCACACACTCCCACGCCGCGAGGACAGCTGAGGGCCTGGGGACCCTTGTCCCCGCTCGGTCACGGGGGCCCAAGTGGGGCAGCAGGTCGGGAAGGAGGGCGGCAGCGCACGGAATCACCCCCGCCGCACGCTCGCGTGGGCACTCACACACACACACACACACACACACACACGCCTACACAAGGGGCACACAGTCGCACACCCCGACACCCTTCGTGGCACAGAGGGATTTCCGTCCTCAGCGCCCGTTCCCTCACGGGAGGGTGGGGCGCTTCAGCGCGACCCGCACCCTCCAGCCCGGCAGCCAGTTCGAGACTGTCGCTCCCCCTCTTCATGGAGGAACGACACAGGACCCTGCGCTGTTCTTTCGTCTGCTCGGCCCTCCCCGGGTTTGCTGCTGGTTCTTCCCGGGTTGGCTACCGTCCCTTCCACCTCCGTGGAAGGGCGGTTCCCCCTGCCACATTCCCCACTTCCGCGGGGGAGCGGCACACCGCCGGCCGGCCGGCCGGCTCTCTCGGGGGCTGCACAGGTGTTCCCCTTAGATGTTCCTGGTGCATGTTGTCTCTCTCCTCCTTTATAGTCCTCTTCCGCCAATCCCAACTCGGCTGCCCACACGCCAAGTACGCTGCTCTCCTCCAATCAGGAGCAGGATCAGCTCCTGGAGGTCATCACTCAAGTTGGCAAGAGGCAGCTGCATAGAAGCTGTTTTCTCCTCTCCCAGCGCCATATTGTGGGAGAGCAGATGCATAGAATAAGTCTTAATTCCAGTAACTCAGTCCAATCCGAGTTGCTCCCCACAGAGACCACAGGCTGTGTGCTGCCTGCCTGCCACGGACCCTCTGTCCCGGGGAGGTCCTGTGGGCACGCAGCCTGTGGCCGCGGGTCTCTGCCTGGCCTGCCAAAAGGGTGCCCCGTTTGGATGCTGTGTGAGTCAGGGCTGATGGGGGAGAGGGGGACAGAGAGAGGAGAGAGAGACAGAGAGAGAGAGAGAAAGAGAGAGAGACGTGTAGGTGTTGGTGTAAGTCAGAGACAGAGGGAGAGGGTGCCTGTATTGCCTGCGAGGCTTGGTGTGGGGTCCCTCCTTTGCGCTCTGGAGGGCTTCCGCGGCTGTGGCGCGTGGCCGCCGCACGGCCAGGTGGCGCAGAGGGCCCGCGGGTTGGGCTGCGCGAGGCACCGGGCCCTGAGTGGTGGGCAACCGCGCCCTGGCGTCGTCTTCGGGCGGTGGTCGTGGTCGTGGTCGTGGTCACAGTCATTGGGCTCCCTGGGAGACAGGAGCCCGGGAGGGGCGGTGGGAGTGCAGGTGCCGGGAGCTGCTGGTGCGGCGGGCTGCGGGGTTGGGGCGGCCGGCAGGGGAGCGCCCTGGCGGGCGGTGAGTCGCTGGTTTGGGGTTGGAGGGGGCGCGCTGGATGGCGCGGGGCGTGGCCTGTGTCCCGGGGTGGGCCCCGGGGTTGGCGGTGGGGCTGCGGCAGCCGGGGACAGCTGGCCGGCCCGCCCGTGCCCGTGCCCGTGCCCGTGCCCAGGCCCAGGCCCAGGCCCGAGGCGCGGGCGGGCTGGGGCTGCCAGGTGGAGGGGTCGGGCTTCTGCCCCCTGCTGGAGCTGCGTTGGGGGTCGCAGGGGTCCCGGCGTGCGGGCTGGCGGATGGGGGCGTGGCTAGGCAGCCAGCCAAAGGCGAGCAAAAGGGGAGGGTGCCGCGGGGCAAAAGCCTACAGCACCCGGTATTCCCAGGCGGTCTCCCATCCAAGTACTAACCAGGCCCGACCCTGCTTAGCTTCCGAGATCAGACGAGATCGGGCGCGTTCAGGGTGGTATGGCCGTAGACGCCAGAGGCTGCCTCCAGGCCCCTCTTGAGTGCGCGCCCGCACAGCCGCCGCCGCCGCCGCCGCCGCCGCCGCCGCCTCCTCCTCCTCCTCCTGCCCGCTCCCCGCTCTCACTCCCATTCCCATTCCCATTCCCATTCCCATTCCCATTCCCGCTCCCGCTGCCGCTTCTCCTCCGCCTCCTCCCTCTTTTCTCTTCTCTTCTCTTCTCCTCCTCCTCCCCCCCCCCTCAGCCGCACTCCGCCTAGCCCTGCACCAGTGCCCGAACTCCAGCCCTCCGCCTGCCCAGCCCAGGACCTGCAGTGCAGCACCGGGCGCCCAGTCGGCACGCTGCCGCCAAGCCAAGGGGAGCCAACCTCCTCCGGCTGCCGCTGGCCACAGGGAACTCCTACTCTCTCTTTCTAGGCCGGATCCCCTGCCTGCCGCCATCGCCCAGCCACACGCCAGCCGTGCCCGGCAGCCTCCACGCCTGCCCAGGGCTGCGCCCCGCGGCTCGCGGGTCCCGGCACCAGGGGGTTCGGCGCCCCACACCACCGCGGCCCGGGCCTTCCCTCCTACCCGGCCGCCAGCAGCCCCCCCACCGCTGACGCACAGGTCGCCCGCCCTCCCCCGGCACGGCCGCCGCGCCTCCACACACTCCCACGCCGCGAGGACAGCTGAGGGCCTGGGGACCCTTGTCCCCGCTCGGTCACGGGGGCCCAAGTGGGGCAGCAGGTCGGGAAGGAGGGCGGCAGCGCACGGAATCACCCCCGCCGCACGCTCGCGTGGGCACTCACACACACACACACACACACACACACACGCCTACACAAGGGGCACACAGTCGCACACCCCGACACCCTTCGTGGCACAGAGGGATTTCCGTCCTCAGCGCCCGTTCCCTCACGGGAGGGTGGGGCGCTTCAGCGCGACCCGCACCCTCCAGCCCGGCAGCCAGTTCGAGACTGTCGCTCCCCCTCTTCATGGAGGAACGACACAGGACCCTGCGCTGTTCTTTCGTCTGCTCGGCCCTCCCCGGGTTTGCTGCTGGTTCTTCCCGGGTTGGCTACCGTCCCTTCCACCTCCGTGGAAGGGCGGTTCCCCCTGCCACATTCCCCACTTCCGCGGGGGAGCGGCACACCGCCGGCCGGCCGGCCGGCTCTCTCGGGGGCTGCACAGGTGTTCCCCTTAGATGTTCCTGGTGCATGTTGTCTCTCTCCTCCTTTATAGTCCTCTTCCGCCAATCCCAACTCGGCTGCCCACACGCCAAGTACGCTGCTCTCCTCCAATCAGGAGCAGGATCAGCTCCTGGAGGTCATCACTCAAGTTGGCAAGAGGCAGCTGCATAGAAGCTGTTTTCTCCTCTCCCAGCGCCATATTGTGGGAGAGCAGATGCATAGAATAAGTCTTAATTCCAGTAACTCAGTCCAATCCGAGTTGCTCCCCACAGAGACCACAGGCTGTGTGCTGCCTGCCTGCCACGGACCCTCTGTCCCGGGGAGGTCCTGTGGGCACGCAGCCTGTGGCCGCGGGTCTCTGCCTGGCCTGCCAAAAGGGTGCCCCGTTTGGATGCTGTGTGAGTCAGGGCTGATGGGGGAGAGGGGGACAGAGAGAGGAGAGAGAGACAGAGAGAGAGAGAGAAAGAGAGAGAGACGTGTAGGTGTTGGTGTAAGTCAGAGACAGAGGGAGAGGGTGCCTGTATTGCCTGCGAGGCTTGGTGTGGGGTCCCTCCTTTGCGCTCTGGAGGGCTTCCGCGGCTGTGGCGCGTGGCCGCCGCACGGCCAGGTGGCGCAGAGGGCCCGCGGGTTGGGCTGCGCGAGGCACCGGGCCCTGAGTGGTGGGCAACCGCGCCCTGGCGTCGTCTTCGGGCGGTGGTCGTGGTCGTGGTCGTGGTCACAGTCATTGGGCTCCCTGGGAGACAGGAGCCCGGGAGGGGCGGTGGGAGTGCAGGTGCCGGGAGCTGCTGGTGCGGCGGGCTGCGGGGTTGGGGCGGCCGGCAGGGGAGCGCCCTGGCGGGCGGTGAGTCGCTGGTTTGGGGTTGGAGGGGGCGCGCTGGATGGCGCGGGGCGTGGCCTGTGTCCCGGGGTGGGCCCCGGGGTTGGCGGTGGGGCTGCGGCAGCCGGGGACAGCTGGCCGGCCCGCCCGTGCCCGTGCCCGTGCCCGTGCCCGTGCCCAGGCCCAGGCCCAGGCCCAGGCCCGAGGCGCGGGCGGGCTGGGGCTGCCAGGTGGAGGGGTCGGGCTTCTGCCCCCTGCTGGAGCTGCGTTGGGGGTCGCAGGGGTCCCGGCGTGCGGGCTGGCGGATGGGGGCGTGGCTAGGCAGCCAGCCAAAGGCGAGCAAAAGGGGAGGGTGCCGCGGGGCAAAAGCCTACAGCACCCGGTATTCCCAGGCGGTCTCCCATCCAAGTACTAACCAGGCCCGACCCTGCTTAGCTTCCGAGATCAGACGAGATCGGGCGCGTTCAGGGTGGTATGGCCGTAGACCCCAGAGGCCGCCTCCAGGCCCCTCTTGAGTGCGCGCCCGCACAGCCGCCGCCGCCGCCTCCGCCGCCGCCGCCTCCTCCTCCTCCTCCTCCTGCCCGCTCCCCGCTCTCACTCCCATTCCCATTCCCATTCCCATTCCCATTCCCATTCCCATTCCCACTCCCGCTCCCGCTCCCGCTGCCGCTTCTCCTCCGCCTCCTCCCTCTTTTCTCTTCTCTTCTCTTCTCCTCCTCCCCCCCCCTCCTCCTCAGCCGCCCTCCGCCTAGCCCTGCACCAGTGCCCGAACTCCAGCCCTCCGCCTGCCCAGCCCAGGACCTGCAGTGCAGCACCGGGCGCCCAGTCGGCACGCTGCCGCCAAGCCAAGGGGAGCCAACCTCCTCCGGCTGCCGCTGGCCACAGGGAACTCCTACTCTCTCTTTCTAGGCCGGATCCCCTGCCTGCCGCCATCGCCCAGCCACACGCCAGCCGTGCCCGGCAGCCTCCACGCCTGCCCAGGGCTGCGCCCCGCGGCTCGCGGGTCCCGGCACCAGGGGGTTCGGCGCCCCACACCACCGCGGCCCGGGCCTTCCCTCCTACCCGGCCGCCAGCAGCCCCCCCACCGCTGACGCACAGGTCGCCCGCCCTCCCCCGGCACGGCCGCCGCGCCTCCACACACTCCCACGCCGCGAGGACAGCTGAGGGCCTGGGGACCCTTGTCCCCGCTCGGTCACGGGGGCCCAAGTGGGGCAGCAGGTCGGGAAGGAGGGCGGCAGCGTACGGAATCACCCCCGCCGCACGCTCGCGTGGGCACTCACACACACACACACACACACACACGCCTACACAAGGGGCACACAGTCGCACACCCCGACACCCTTCGTGGCACAGAGGGATTTCCGTCCTCAGCGCCCGTTCCCTCACGGGAGGGTGGGGCGCTTCAGCGCGACCCGCACCCTCCAGCCCGGCAGCCAGTTCGAGACCACAGGCTGTGTGCTGCCTGCCTGCCACGGACCCTCTGTCCCGGGGAGGTCCTGTGGGCACGCAGCCTGTGGCCGCGGGTCTCTGCCAGGCCTGCCAAAAGGGTGCCCCGTTTGGATGCTGTGTGAGTCAGGGCTGATGGGGGAGAGGGGGACAGAGAGAGGAGAGAGAGACAGAGAGAGAGAGAGAAAGAGAGAGAGACGTGTAGGTGTTGGTGTAAGTCAGAGACAGAGGGAGAGGGTGCCTGTATTGCCTGCGAGGCTTGGTGTGGGGTCCCTCCTTTGCGCTCTGGAGGGCTTCCGCGGCTGTGGCGCGTGGCCGCCGCACGGCCAGGTGGCGCAGAGGGCCCGCGGGTTGGGCTGCGCGAGGCACCGGGCCCTGAGTGGTGGGCAACCGCGCCCTGGCGTCGTCTTCGGGCGGTGGTCGTGGTCGTGGTCGTGGTCACAGTCATTGGGCTCCCTGGGAGACAGGAGCCCGGGAGGGGCGGTGGGAGTGCAGGTGCCGGGAGCTGCTGGTGCGGCGGGCTGCGGGGTTGGGGCGGCCGGCAGGGGAGCGCCCTGGCGGGCGGTGAGTCGCTGGTTTGGGGTTGGAGGGGGCGCGCTGGATGGCGCGGGGCGTGGCCTGTGTCCCGGGGTGGGCCCCGGGGTTGGCGGTGGGGCTGCGGCAGCCGGGGACAGCTGGCCGGCCCGCCCGTGCCCGTGCACGTGCCCGTGCCCGTGCCCAGGCCCAGGCCCAGGCCCAGGCCCGAGGCGCGGGCGGGCTGGGGCTGCCAGGTGGAGGGGTCGGGCTTCTGCCCCCTGCTGGAGCTGCGTTGGGGGTCGCAGGGGTCCCGGCGTGCGGGCTGGCGGATGGGGGCGTGGCTAGGCAGCCAGCCAAAGGCGAGCAAAAGGGGAGGGTGCCGCGGGGCAAAAGCCTACAGCACCCAGTATTCCCAGGCGGTCTCCCATCCAAGTACTAACCAGGCCCGACCCTGCTTAGCTTCCGAGATCAGACGAGATCGGGCGCGTTCAGGGTGGTATGGCCGTAGACGCCAGAGGCCGCCTCCAGGCCCCTCTTGAGTGCGCGCCCGCACAGCCGCCGCCGCCGCCGCCGCCTCCTCCTCCTCCTCCTGCCCGCTCCCCGCTCTCACTCCCATTCCCATTCCCACTCCCGCTCCCGCTCCCGCTGCCGCTTCTCCTCCGCCTCCTCCCTCTTTTCTCTTCTCTTCTCTTCTCCTCCTCCCCCCCCCTCCTCAGCCGCCCTCCGCCTAGCCCTGCACCAGTGCCCGAACTCCAGCCCTCCGCCTGCCCAGCCCAGGACCTGCAGTGCAGCACCGGGCGCCCAGTCGGCACGCTGCCGCCAAGCCAAGGGGAGCCAACCTCCTCCGGCTGCCGCTGGCCACAGGGAACTCCTACTCTCTCTTTCTAGGCCGGATCCCCTGCCTGCCGCCATCGCCCAGCCACACGCCAGCCGTGCCCGGCAGCCTCCACGCCTGCCCAGGGCTGCGCCCCGCGGCTCGCGGGTCCCGGCACCAGGGGGTTCGGCGCCCCACACCACCGCGGCCCGGGCCTTCCCTCCTACCCGGCCGCCAGCAGCCCCCCCACCGCTGACGCACAGGTCGCCCGCCCTCCCCCGGCACGGCCGCCGCGCCTCCACACACTCCCACGCCGCGAGGACAGCTGAGGGCCTGGGGACCCTTGTCCCCGCTCGGTCACGGGGGCCCAAGTGGGGCAGCAGGTCGGGAAGGAGGGCGGCAGCGCACGGAATCACCCCCGCCGCACGCTCGCGTGGGCACTCACACACACACACACACACACACACACACGCCTACACAAGGGGCACACAGTCGCACACCCCGACACCCTTCGTGGCACAGAGGGATTTCCGTCCTCAGCGCCCGTTCCCTCACGGGAGGGTGGGGCGCTTCAGCGCGACCCGCACCCTCCAGCCCGGCAGCCAGTTCGAGACTGTCGCTCCCCCTCTTCATGGAGGAACGACACAGGACCCTGCGCTGTTCTTTCGTCTGCTCGGCCCTCCCCGGGTTTGCTGCTGGTTCTTCCCGGGTTGGCTACCGTCCCTTCCACCTCCGTGGAAGGGCGGTTCCCCCTGCCACATTCCCCACTTCCGCGGGGGAGCGGCACACCGCCGGCCGGCCGGCTCTCTCGGGGGCTGCACAGGTGTTCCCCTTAGATGTTCCTGGTGCATGTTGTCTCTCTCCTCCTTTATAGTCCTCTTCCGCCAATCCCAACTCGGCTGCCCACACGCCAAGTACGCTACTCTCCTCCAATCAGGAGCAGGATCAGCTCCTGGAGGTCATCACTCAAGTTGGCAAGAGGCAGCTGCATAGAAGCTGTTTTCTCCTCTCCCAGCGCCATATTGTGGGAGAGCAGATGCATAGAATAAGTCTTAATTCCAGTAACTCAGTCCAATCCGAGTTGCTCCCCACAGAGACCACAGGCTGTGTGCTGCCTGCCTGCCACGGACCCTCTGTCCCGGGGAGGTCCTGTGGGCACGCAGCCTGTGGCCGCGGGTCTCTGCCTGGCCTGCCAAAAGGGTGCCCCGTTTGGATGCTGTGTGAGTCAGGGCTGATGGGGGAGAGGGGGACAGAGAGAGGAGAGAGAGACAGAGAGAGAGAGAGAAAGAGAGAGAGACGTGTAGGTGTTGGTGTAAGTCAGAGACAGAGGGAGAGGGTGCCTGTATTGCCTGCGAGGCTTGGTGTGGGGTCCCTCCTTTGCGCTCTGGAGGGCTTCCGCGGCTGTGGCGCGTGGCCGCCGCACGGCCAGGTGGCGCAGAGGGCCCGCGGGTTGGGCTGCGCGAGGCACCGGGCCCTGAGTGGTGGGCAACCGCGCCCTGGCGTCGTCTTCGGGCGGTGGTCGTGGTCGTGGTCACAGTCATTGGGCTCCCTGGGAGACAGGAGCCCGGGAGGGGCGGTGGGAGTGCAGGTGCCGGGAGCTGCTGGTGCGGCGGGCTGCGGGGTTGGGGCGGCCGGCAGGGGAGCGCCCTGGCGGGCGGTGAGTCGCTGGTTTGGGGTTGGAGGGGGCGCGCTGGGATGGCGCGGGGCGTGGCCTGTGTCCCGGGGTGGGCCCCGGGGTTGGCGGTGGGGCTGCGGCAGCCGGGGACAGCTGGCCGGCCCGCCCGTGCCCGTGCCCGTGCCCGTGCCCAGGCCCAGGCCCAGGCCCAGGCCCAGGCCCAGGCCCAGGCCCGAGGCGCGGGCGGGCTGGGGCTGCCAGGTGGAGGGGTCGGGCTTCTGCCCCCTGCTGGAGCTGCGTTGGGGGTCGCAGGGGTCCCGGCGTGCGGGCTGGCGGATGGGGGCGTGGCTAGGCAGCCAGCCAAAGGCGAGCAAAAGGGGAGGGTGCCGCGGGGCAAAAGCCTACAGCCCCCGGTATTCCCAGGCGGTCTCCCATCCAAGTACTAACCAGGCCCGACCCTGCTTAGCTTCCGAGATCAGACGAGATCGGGCGCGTTCAGGGTGGTATGGCCGTAGACGCCAGAGGCCGCCTCCAGGCCCCTCTTGAGTGCGCGCCCGCACAGCCGCCGCCGCCGCCGCCGCCTCCTCCTCCTCCTCCTGCCCGCTCCCCGCTCTCACTCCCATTCCCATTCCCATTCCCACTCCCGCTCCCGCTCCCGCTGCCGCTTCTCCTCCGCCTCCTCCCTCTTTTCTCTTCTCTTCTCTTCTCCTCCTCCCCCCCCTCCTCAGCCGCCCTCCGCCTAGCCCTGCACCAGTGCCCGAACTCCAGCCCTCCGCCTGCCCAGCCCAGGACCTGCAGCACCGGGCGCCCAGTCGGCACGCTGCCGCCAAGCCAAGGGGAGCCAACCTCCTCCGGCTGCCGCTGGCCACAGGGAACTCCTACTCTCTCTTTCTAGGCCGGATCCCCTGCCTGCCGCCATCGCCCAGCCACACGCCAGCCGTGCCCGGCAGCCTCCACGCCTGCCCAGGGCTGCGCCCCGCGGCTCGCGGGTCCCGGCACCAGGGGGTTCGGCGCCCCACACCACCGCGGCCCGGGCCTTCCCTCCTACCCGGCCGCCAGCAGCCCCCCCACCGCTGACGCACAGGTCGCCCGCCCTCCCCCGGCACGGCCGCCGCGCCTCCACACACTCCCACGCCGCGAGGACAGCTGAGGGCCTGGGGACCCTTGTCCCCGCTCGGTCACGGGGGCCCAAGTGGGGCAGCAGGTCGGGAAGGAGGGCGGCAGCGCACGGAATCACCCCCGCCGCACGCTCGCGTGGGCACTCACACACACACACACACACACACACACGCCTACACAAGGGGCACACAGTCGCACACCCCGACACCCTTCGTGGCACAGAGGGATTTCCGTCCTCAGCGCCCGTTCCCTCACGGGAGGGTGGGGCGCTTCAGCGCGACCCGCACCCTCCAGCCCGGCAGCCAGTTCGAGACTGTCGCTCCCCCTCTTCATGGAGGAACGACACAGGACCCTGCGCTGTTCTTTCGTCTGCTCGGCCCTCCCCGGGTTTGCTGCTGGTTCTTCCCGGGTTGGCTACCGTCCCTTCCACCTCCGTGGAAGGGCGGTTCCCCCTGCCACATTCCCCACTTCCGCGGGGGAGCGGCACACCGCCGGCCGGCCGGCCGGCTCTCTCGGGGGCTGCACAGGTGTTCCCCTTAGATGTTCCTGGTGCATGTTGTCTCTCTCCTCCTTTATAGTCCTCTTCCGCCAATCCCAACTCGGCTGCCCACACGCCGAGTACGCTGCTCTCCTTCAATCAGGAGCAGGATCAGCTCCTGGAGGTCATCACTCAAGTTGGCAAGAGGCAGCTGCATAGAAGCTGTTTGCTCCTCTCCCAGCGCCATATTGTGGGAGAGCAGATGCATAGAATAAGTCTTAATTCCAGTAACTCAGTCCAATCCGAGTTGCTCCCCACAGAGACCACAGGCTGTGTGCTGCCTGCCTGCCACGGACCCTCTGTCCCGGGGAGGTCCTGTGGGCACGCAGCCTGTGGCCGCGGGTCTCTGCCTGGCCTGCCAAAAGGGTGCCCCGTTTGGATGCTGTGTGAGTCAGGGCTGATGGGGGAGAGGGGGACAGAGAGAGGAGAGAGAGACAGAGAGAGAGAGAGAAAGAGAGACGTGTAGGTGTTGGTGTAAGTCAGAGACAGAGGGAGAGGGTGCCTGTATTGCCTGCGAGGCTTGGTGTGGGGTCCCTCCTTTGCGCTCTGGAGGGCTTCCGCGGCTGTGGCGCGTGGCCGCCGCACGGCCAGGTGGCGCAGAGGGCCCGCGGGTTGGGCTGCGCGAGGCACCGGGCCCTGAGTGGTGGGCAACTGCGCCCTGGCGTCGTCTTCGGGCGGTGGTCGTGGTCGTGGTCACAGTCATTGGGCTCCCTGGGAGACAGGAGCCCGGGAGGGGCGGTGGGAGTGCAGGTGCCGGGAGCTGCTGGTGCGGCGGGCTGCGGGGTTGGGGCGGCCGGCAGGGGAGCGCCCTGGCGGGCGGTGAGTCGCTGGTTTGGGGTTGGAGGGGGCGCGCTGGGATGGCGCGGGGCGTGGCCTGTGTCCCGGGGTGGGCCCCGGGGTTGGCGGTGGGGCTGCGGCAGCCGGGGACAGCTGGCCGGCCCGCCCGTGCCCGTGCCCGTGCCCAGGCCCAGGCCCAGGCCCAGGCCCAGGCCCGAGGCGCGGGCGGGCTGGGGCTGCCAGGTGGAGGGGTCGGGCTTCTGCCCCCTGCTGGAGCTGCGTTGGGGGTCGCAGGGGTCCCGGCGTGCGGGCTGGCGGATGGGGGCGTGGCTAGGCAGCCAGCCAAAGGCGAGCAAAAGGGGAGGGTGCCGCGGGGCAAAAGCCTACAGCCCCCGGTATTCCCAGGCGGTCTCCCATCCAAGTACTAACCAGGCCCGACCCTGCTTAGCTTCCGAGATCAGACGAGATCGGGCGCGTTCAGGGTGGTATGGCCGTAGACGCCAGAGGCCGCCTCCAGGCCCCTCTTGAGTGCGCGCCCGCACAGCCGCCGCCGCCGCCTCCTCCTCCTCCTCCTGCCCGCTCCCCGCTCTCACTCCCATTCCCATTCCCATTCCCACTCCCGCTCCCGCTCCCGCTCCCGCTTCTCCTCCGCCTCCTCCCTCTTTTCTCTTCTCTTCTCCTCCTCCCCCCCCTCCTCAGCCGCCCTCCGCCTAGCCCTGCACCAGTGCCCGAACTCCAGCCCTCCGCCTGCCCAGCCCAGGACCTGCAGCACCGGGCGCCCAGTCGGCACGCTGCCGCCAAGCCAAGGGGAGCCAACCTCCTCCGGCTGCCGCTGGCCACAGGGAACTCCTACTCTCTCTTTCTAGGCTGGATCCCCTGCCTGCCGCCATCGCCCAGCCACACGCCAGCCGTGCCCGGCAGCCTCCACGCCTGCCCAGGGCTGCGCCCCGCGGCTCGCGGGTCCCGGCACCAGGGGGTTCGGCGCCCCACACCACCGCGGCCCGGGCCTTCCCTCCTACCCGGCCGCCAGCAGCCCCCCCACCGCTGACGCACAGGTCGCCCGCCCTCCCCCGGCACGGCCGCCGCGCCTCCACACACTCCCACGCCGCGAGGACAGCTGAGGGCCTGGGGACCCTTGTCCCCGCTCGGTCACGGGGGCCCAAGTGGGGCAGCAGGTCGGGAAGGAGGGCGGCAGCGCACGGAATCACCCCCGCCGCACGCTCGCGTGGGCACTCACACACACACACACACACACACACACGCCTACACAAGGGGCACACAGTCGCACACCCCGACACCCTTCGTGGCACAGAGGGATTTCCGTCCTCAGCGCCCGTTCCCTCACGGGAGGGTGGGGCGCTTCAGCGCGACCCGCACCCTCCAGCCCGGCAGCCAGTTCGAGACTGTCGCTCCCCCTCTTCATGGAGGAACGACACAGGACCCTGCGCTGTTCTTTCGTCTGCTCGGCCCTCCCCGGGTTTGCTGCTGGTTCTTCCCGGGTTGGCTACCGTCCCTTCCACCTCCGTGGAAGGGCGGTTCCCCCTGCCACATTCCCCACTTCCGCGGGGGAGCGGCACACCGCCGGCCGGCCGGCTCTCTCGGGGGCTGCACAGGTGTTCCCCTTAGATGTTCCTGGTGCATGTTGTCTCTCTCCTCCTTTATAGTCCTCTTCTGCCAATCCCAACTCGGCTGCCCACACGCCGAGTACGCTGCTCTCCTTCAATCAGGAGCAGGATCAGCTCCTGGAGGTCATCACTCAAGTTGGCAAGAGGCAGCTGCATAGAAGCTGTTTTCTCCTCTCCCAGCGCCATATTGTGGGAGAGCAGATGCATAGAATAAGTCTTAATTCCAGTAACTCAGTCCAATCCGAGTTGCTCCCCACAGAGACCACAGGCTGTGTGCTGCCTGCCTGCCACGGACCCTCTGTCCCGGGGAGGTCCTGTGGGCACGCAGCCTGTGGCCGCGGGTCTCTGCCTGGCCTGCCAAAAGGGTGCCCCGTTTGGATGCTGTGTGAGTCAGGGCTGATGGGGGAGAGGGGGACAGAGAGAGGAGAGAGAGACAGAGAGAGAGAGAGAAAGAGAGAGAGACGTGTAGGTGTTGGTGTAAGTCAGAGACAGAGGGAGAGGGTGCCTGTATTGCCTGCGAGGCTTGGTGTGGGGTCCCTCCTTTGCGCTCTGGAGGGCTTCCGCGGCTGTGGCGCGTGGCCGCCGCACGGCCAGGTGGCGCAGAGGGCCCGCGGGTTGGGCTGCGCGAGGCACCGGGCCCTGAGTGGTGGGCAACTGCGCCCTGGCGTCGTCTTCGGGCGGTGGTCGTGGTCGTGGTCGTGGTCACAGTCATTGGGCTCCCTGGGAGACAGGAGCCCGGGAGGGGCGGTGGGAGTGCAGGTGCCGGGAGCTGCTGGTGCGGCGGGCTGCGGGGTTGGGGCGGCCGGCAGGGGAGCGCCCTGGCGGGCGGTGAGTCGCTGGTTTGGGGTTGGAGGGGGCGCGCTGGGATGGCGCGGGGCGTGGCCTGTGTCCCGGGGTGGGCCCCGGGGTTGGCGGTGGGGCTGCGGCAGCCGGGGACAGCTGGCCGGCCCGCCCGTGCCCGTGCCCGTGCCCAGGCCCAGGCCCAGGCCCAGGCCCAGGCCCAGGCCCGAGGCGCGGGCGGGCTGGGGCTGCCAGGTGGAGGGGTCGGGCTTCTGCCCCCTGCTGGAGCTGCGTTGGGGGTCGCAGGGGTCCCGGCGTGCGGGCTGGCGGATGGGGGCGTGGCTAGGCAGCCAGCCAAAGGCGAGCAAAAGGGGAGGGTGCCGCGGGGCAAAAGCCTACAGCCCCCGGTATTCCCAGGCGGTCTCCCATCCAAGTACTAACCAGGCCCGACCCTGCTTAGCTTCCGAGATCAGACGAGATCGGGCGCGTTCAGGGTGGTATGGCCGTAGACGCCAGAGGCCGCCTCCAGGCCCCTCTTGAGTGCGCGCCCGCACAGCCGCCGCCGCCGCCTCCTCCTCCTCCTCCTGCCCGCTCCCCGCTCTCACTCCCATTCCCATTCCCATTCCCACTCCCGCTCCCGCTCCCGCTGCCGCTTCTCCTCCGCCTCCTCCCTCTTTTCTCTTCTCTTCTCTTCTCCTCCTCCCCCCCCTCCTCAGCCGCCCTCCGCCTAGCCCTGCACCAGTGCCCGAACTCCAGCCCTCCGCCTGCCCAGCCCAGGACCTGCAGCACCGGGCGCCCAGTCGGCACGCTGCCGCCAAGCCAAGGGGAGCCAACCTCCTCCGGCTGCCGCTGGCCACAGGGAACTCCTACTCTCTCTTTCTAGGCCGGATCCCCTGCCTGCCGCCATCGCCCAGCCACACGCCAGCCGTGCCCGGCAGCCTCCACGCCTGCCCAGGGCTGCGCCCCGCGGCTCGCGGGTCCCGGCACCAGGGGGTTCGGCGCCCCACACCACCGCGGCCCGGGCCTTCCCTCCTACCCGGCCGCCAGCAGCCCCCCCACCGCTGACGCACAGGTCGCCCGCCCTCCCCCGGCACGGCCGCCGCGCCTCCACACACTCCCACGCCGCGAGGACAGCTGAGGGCCTGGGGACCCTTGTCCCCGCTCGGTCACGGGGGCCCAAGTGGGGCAGCAGGTCGGGAAGGAGGGCGGCAGCGCACGGAATCACCCCCGCCGCACGCTCGCGTGGGCACTCACACACACACACACACACACACACACACGCCTACACAAGGGGCACACAGTCGCACACCCCGACACCCTTCGTGGCACAGAGGGATTTCCGTCCTCAGCGCCCGTTCCCTCACGGGAGGGTGGGGCGCTTCAGCGCGACCCGCACCCTCCAGCCCGGCAGCCAGTTCGAGACTGTCGCTCCCCCTCTTCATGGAGGAACGACACAGGACCCTGCGCTGTTCTTTCGTCTGCTCGGCCCTCCCCGGGTTTGCTGCTGGTTCTTCCCGGGTTGGCTACCGTCCCTTCCACCTCCGTGGAAGGGCGGTTCCCCCTGCCACATTCCCCACTTCCGCGGGGGAGCGGCACACCGCCGGCCGGCCGGCTCTCTCGGGGGCTGCACAGGTGTTCCCCTTAGATGTTCCTGGTGCATGTTGTCTCTCTCCTCCTTTATAGTCCTCTTCCGCCAATCCCAACTCGGCTGCCCACACGCCGAGTACGCTGCTCTCCTTCAATCAGGAGCAGGATCAGCTCCTGGAGGTCATCACTCAAGTTGGCAAGAGGCAGCTGCATAGAAGCTGTTTGCTCCTCTCCCAGCGCCATATTGTGGGAGAGCAGATGCATAGAATAAGTCTTAATTCCAGTAACTCAGTCCAATCCGAGTTGCTCCCCACAGAGACCACAGGCTGTGTGCTGCCTGCCTGCCACGGACCCTCTGTCCCGGGGAGGTCCTGTGGGCACGCAGCCTGTGGCCGCGGGTCTCTGCCTGGCCTGCCAAAAGGGTGCCCCGTTTGGATGCTGTGTGAGTCAGGGCTGATGGGGGAGAGGGGGACAGAGAGAGGAGAGAGAGACAGAGAGAGAGAGAGAAAGAGAGAGAGACGTGTAGGTGTTGGTGTAAGTCAGAGACAGAGGGAGAGGGTGCCTGTATTGCCTGCGAGGCTTGGTGTGGGGTCCCTCCTTTGCGCTCTGGAGGGCTTCCGCGGCTGTGGCGCGTGGCCGCCGCACGGCCAGGTGGCGCAGAGGGCCCGCGGGTTGGGCTGCGCGAGGCACCGGGCCCTGAGTGGTGGGCAACCGCGCCCTGGCGTCGTCTTCGGGCGGTGGTCGTGGTCGTGGTTGTGGTCACAGTCATTGGGCTCCCTGGGAGACAGGAGCCCGGGAGGGGCGGTGGGAGTGCAGGTGCCGGGAGCTGCTGGTGCGGCGGGCTGCGGGGTTGGGGCGGCCGGCAGGGGAGCGCCCTGGCGGGCGGTGAGTCGCTGGTTTGGGGTTGGAGGGGGCGCGCTGGATGGCGCGGGGCGTGGCCTGTGTCCCGGGGTGGGCCCCGGGGTTGGCGGTGGGGCTGCGGCAGCCGGGGACAGCTGGCCGGCCCGCCCGTGCCCGTGCCCGTGCCCGTGCCCGTGCCCAGGCCCAGGCCCAGGCCCAGGCCCGAGGCGCGGGCGGGCTGGGGCTGCCAGGTGGAGGGGTCGGGCTTCTGCCCCCTGCTGGAGCTGCGTTGGGGGTCGCAGGGGTCCCGGCGTGCGGGCTGGCGGATGGGGGCGTGGCTAGGCAGCCAGCCAAAGGCGAGCAAAAGGGGAGGGTGCCGCGGGGCAAAAGCCTACAGCACCCGGTATTCCCAGGCGGTCTCCCATCCAAGTACTAACCAGGCCCGACCCTGCTTAGCTTCCGAGATCAGACGAGATCGGGCGCGTTCAGGGTGGTATGGCCGTAGACCCCAGAGGCCGCCTCCAGGCCCCTCTTGAGTGCGCGCCCGCACAGCCGCCGCCGCCGCCTCCGCCGCCGCCGCCTCCTCCTCCTCCTCCTCCTGCCCGCTCCCCGCTCTCACTCCCATTCCCATTCCCATTCCCATTCCCATTCCCATTCCCATTCCCACTCCCGCTCCCGCTCCCGCTGCCGCTTCTCCTCCGCCTCCTCCCTCTTTTCTCTTCTCTTCTCTTCTCCTCCTCCCCCCCCCTCCTCCTCAGCCGCCCTCCGCCTAGCCCTGCACCAGTGCCCGAACTCCAGCCCTCCGCCTGCCCAGCCCAGGACCTGCAGTGCAGCACCGGGCGCCCAGTCGGCACGCTGCCGCCAAGCCAAGGGGAGCCAACCTCCTCCGGCTGCCGCTGGCCACAGGGAACTCCTACTCTCTCTTTCTAGGCCGGATCCCCTGCCTGCCGCCATCGCCCAGCCACACGCCAGCCGTGCCCGGCAGCCTCCACGCCTGCCCAGGGCTGCGCCCCGCGGCTCGCGGGTCCCGGCACCAGGGGGTTCGGCGCCCCACACCACCGCGGCCCGGGCCTTCCCTCCTACCCGGCCGCCAGCAGCCCCCCCACCGCTGACGCACAGGTCGCCCGCCCTCCCCCGGCACGGCCGCCGCGCCTCCACACACTCCCACGCCGCGAGGACAGCTGAGGGCCTGGGGACCCTTGTCCCCGCTCGGTCACGGGGGCCCAAGTGGGGCAGCAGGTCGGGAAGGAGGGCGGCAGCGTACGGAATCACCCCCGCCGCACGCTCGCGTGGGCACTCACACACACACACACACACACACACGCCTACACAAGGGGCACACAGTCGCACACCCCGACACCCTTCGTGGCACAGAGGGATTTCCGTCCTCAGCGCCCGTTCCCTCACGGGAGGGTGGGGCGCTTCAGCGCGACCCGCACCCTCCAGCCCGGCAGCCAGTTCGAGACCACAGGCTGTGTGCTGCCTGCCTGCCACGGACCCTCTGTCCCGGGGAGGTCCTGTGGGCACGCAGCCTGTGGCCGCGGGTCTCTGCCAGGCCTGCCAAAAGGGTGCCCCGTTTGGATGCTGTGTGAGTCAGGGCTGATGGGGGAGAGGGGGACAGAGAGAGGAGAGAGAGACAGAGAGAGAGAGAGAAAGAGAGAGAGACGTGTAGGTGTTGGTGTAAGTCAGAGACAGAGGGAGAGGGTGCCTGTATTGCCTGCGAGGCTTGGTGTGGGGTCCCTCCTTTGCGCTCTGGAGGGCTTCCGCGGCTGTGGCGCGTGGCCGCCGCACGGCCAGGTGGCGCAGAGGGCCCGCGGGTTGGGCTGCGCGAGGCACCGGGCCCTGAGTGGTGGGCAACCGCGCCCTGGCGTCGTCTTCGGGCGGTGGTCGTGGTCGTGGTCGTGGTCACAGTCATTGGGCTCCCTGGGAGACAGGAGCCCGGGAGGGGCGGTGGGAGTGCAGGTGCCGGGAGCTGCTGGTGCGGCGGGCTGCGGGGTTGGGGCGGCCGGCAGGGGAGCGCCCTGGCGGGCGGTGAGTCGCTGGTTTGGGGTTGGAGGGGGCGCGCTGGATGGCGCGGGGCGTGGCCTGTGTCCCGGGGTGGGCCCCGGGGTTGGCGGTGGGGCTGCGGCAGCCGGGGACAGCTGGCCGGCCCGCCCGTGCCCGTGCACGTGCCCGTGCCCGTGCCCAGGCCCAGGCCCAGGCCCAGGCCCGAGGCGCGGGCGGGCTGGGGCTGCCAGGTGGAGGGGTCGGGCTTCTGCCCCCTGCTGGAGCTGCGTTGGGGGTCGCAGGGGTCCCGGCGTGCGGGCTGGCGGATGGGGGCGTGGCTAGGCAGCCAGCCAAAGGCGAGCAAAAGGGGAGGGTGCCGCGGGGCAAAAGCCTACAGCACCCAGTATTCCCAGGCGGTCTCCCATCCAAGTACTAACCAGGCCCGACCCTGCTTAGCTTCCGAGATCAGACGAGATCGGGCGCGTTCAGGGTGGTATGGCCGTAGACGCCAGAGGCCGCCTCCAGGCCCCTCTTGAGTGCGCGCCCGCACAGCCGCCGCCGCCGCCGCCGCCTCCTCCTCCTCCTCCTGCCCGCTCCCCGCTCTCACTCCCATTCCCATTCCCACTCCCGCTCCCGCTCCCGCTGCCGCTTCTCCTCCGCCTCCTCCCTCTTTTCTCTTCTCTTCTCTTCTCCTCCTCCCCCCCCCTCCTCAGCCGCCCTCCGCCTAGCCCTGCACCAGTGCCCGAACTCCAGCCCTCCGCCTGCCCAGCCCAGGACCTGCAGTGCAGCACCGGGCGCCCAGTCGGCACGCTGCCGCCAAGCCAAGGGGAGCCAACCTCCTCCGGCTGCCGCTGGCCACAGGGAACTCCTACTCTCTCTTTCTAGGCCGGATCCCCTGCCTGCCGCCATCGCCCAGCCACACGCCAGCCGTGCCCGGCAGCCTCCACGCCTGCCCAGGGCTGCGCCCCGCGGCTCGCGGGTCCCGGCACCAGGGGGTTCGGCGCCCCACACCACCGCGGCCCGGGCCTTCCCTCCTACCCGGCCGCCAGCAGCCCCCCCACCGCTGACGCACAGGTCGCCCGCCCTCCCCCGGCACGGCCGCCGCGCCTCCACACACTCCCACGCCGCGAGGACAGCTGAGGGCCTGGGGACCCTTGTCCCCGCTCGGTCACGGGGGCCCAAGTGGGGCAGCAGGTCGGGAAGGAGGGCGGCAGCGCACGGAATCACCCCCGCCGCACGCTCGCGTGGGCACTCACACACACACACACACACACACACACACGCCTACACAAGGGGCACACAGTCGCACACCCCGACACCCTTCGTGGCACAGAGGGATTTCCGTCCTCAGCGCCCGTTCCCTCACGGGAGGGTGGGGCGCTTCAGCGCGACCCGCACCCTCCAGCCCGGCAGCCAGTTCGAGACTGTCGCTCCCCCTCTTCATGGAGGAACGACACAGGACCCTGCGCTGTTCTTTCATCTGCTCGGCCCTCCCCGGGTTTGCTGCTGGTTCTTCCCGGGTTGGCTACCATCCCTTCCACCTCCGTGGAAGGGCGGTTCCCCCTGCCACATTCCCCACTTCCGCGGGGGAGCGGCACACCGCCGGCCGGCCGGCTCTCTCGGGGGCTGCACAGGTGTTCCCCTTAGATGTTCCTGGTGCATGTTGTCTCTCTCCTCCTTTATAGTCCTCTTCCGCCAATCCCAACTCGGCTGCCCACACGCCAAGTACGCTACTCTCCTCCAATCAGGAGCAGGATCAGCTCCTGGAGGTCATCACTCAAGTTGGCAAGAGGCAGCTGCATAGAAGCTGTTTTCTCCTCTCCCAGCGCCATATTGTGGGAGAGCAGATGCATAGAATAAGTCTTAATTCCAGTAACTCAGTCCAATCCGAGTTGCTCCCCACAGAGACCACAGGCTGTGTGCTGCCTGCCTGCCACGGACCCTCTGTCCCGGGGAGGTCCTGTGGGCACGCAGCCTGTGGCCGCGGGTCTCTGCCTGGCCTGCCAAAAGGGTGCCCCGTTTGGATGCTGTGTGAGTCAGGGCTGATGGGGGAGAGGGGGACAGAGAGAGGAGAGAGAGACAGAGAGAGAGAGAGAAAGAGAGACGTGTAGGTGTTGGTGTAAGTCAGAGACAGAGGGAGAGGGTGCCTGTATTGCCTGCGAGGCTTGGTGTGGGGTCCCTCCTTTGCGCTCTGGAGGGCTTCCGCGGCTGTGGCGCGTGGCCGCCGCACGGCCAGGTGGCGCAGAGGGCCCGCGGGTTGGGCTGCGCGAGGCACCGGGCCCTGAGTGGTGGGCAACCGCGCCCTGGCGTCGTCTTCGGGCGGTGGTCGTGGTCGTGGTCACAGTCATTGGGCTCCCTGGGAGACAGGAGCCCGGGAGGGGCGGTGGGAGTGCAGGTGCCGGGAGCTGCTGGTGCGGCGGGCTGCGGGGTTGGGGCGGCCGGCAGGGGAGCGCCCTGGCGGGCGGTGAGTCGCTGGTTTGGGGTTGGAGGGGGCGCGCTGGGATGGCGCGGGGCGTGGCCTGTGTCCCGGGGTGGGCCCCGGGGTTGGCGGTGGGGCTGCGGCAGCCGGGGACAGCTGGCCGGCCCGCCCGTGCCCGTGCCCGTGCCCGTGCCCAGGCCCAGGCCCAGGCCCAGGCCCAGGCCCAGGCCCAGGCCCGAGGCGCGGGCGGGCTGGGGCTGCCAGGTGGAGGGGTCGGGCTTCTGCCCCCTGCTGGAGCTGCGTTGGGGGTCGCAGGGGTCCCGGCGTGCGGGCTGGCGGATGGGGGCGTGGCTAGGCAGCCAGCCAAAGGCGAGCAAAAGGGGAGGGTGCCGCGGGGCAAAAGCCTACAGCCCCCGGTATTCCCAGGCGGTCTCCCATCCAAGTACTAACCAGGCCCGACCCTGCTTAGCTTCCGAGATCAGACGAGATCGGGCGCGTTCAGGGTGGTATGGCCGTAGACGCCAGAGGCCGCCTCCAGGCCCCTCTTGAGTGCGCGCCCGCACAGCCGCCGCCGCCGCCTCCTCCTCCTCCTCCTGCCCGCTCCCCGCTCTCACTCCCATTCCCATTCCCATTCCCACTCCCGCTCCCGCTCCCGCTGCCGCTTCTCCTCCGCCTCCTCCCTCTTTTCTCTTCTCTTCTCTTCTCCTCCTCCCCCCCCTCCTCAGCCGCCCTCCGCCTAGCCCTGCACCAGTGCCCGAACTCCAGCCCTCCGCCTGCCCAGCCCAGGACCTGCAGCACCGGGCGCCCAGTCGGCACGCTGCCGCCAAGCCAAGGGGAGCCAACCTCCTCCGGCTGCCGCTGGCCACAGGGAACTCCTACTCTCTCTTTCTAGGCCGGATCCCCTGCCTGCCGCCATCGCCCAGCCACACGCCAGCCGTGCCCGGCAGCCTCCACGCCTGCCCAGGGCTGCGCCCCGCGGCTCGCGGGTCCCGGCACCAGGGGGTTCGGCGCCCCACACCACCGCGGCCCGGGCCTTCCCTCCTACCCGGCCGCCAGCAGCCCCCCCACCGCTGACGCACAGGTCGCCCGCCCTCCCCCGGCACGGCCGCCGCGCCTCCACACACTCCCACGCCGCGAGGACAGCTGAGGGCCTGGGGACCCTTGTCCCCGCTCGGTCACGGGGGCCCAAGTGGGGCAGCAGGTCGGGAAGGAGGGCGGCAGCGCACGGAATCACCCCCGCCGCACGCTCGCGTGGGCACTCACACACACACACACACACACACACACGCCTACACAAGGGGCACACAGTCGCACACCCCGACACCCTTCGTGGCACAGAGGGATTTCCGTCCTCAGCGCCCGTTCCCTCACGGGAGGGTGGGGCGCTTCAGCGCGACCCGCACCCTCCAGCCCGGCAGCCAGTTCGAGACTGTCGCTCCCCCTCTTCATGGAGGAACGACACAGGACCCTGCGCTGTTCTTTCGTCTGCTCGGCCCTCCCCGGGTTTGCTGCTGGTTCTTCCCGGGTTGGCTACCGTCCCTTCCACCTCCGTGGAAGGGCGGTTCCCCCTGCCACATTCCCCACTTCCGCGGGGGAGCGGCACACCGCCGGCCGGCCGGCCGGCTCTCTCGGGGGCTGCACAGGTGTTCCCCTTAGATGTTCCTGGTGCATGTTGTCTCTCTCCTCCTTTATAGTCCTCTTCCGCCAATCCCAACTCGGCTGCCCACACGCCGAGTACGCTGCTCTCCTTCAATCAGGAGCAGGATCAGCTCCTGGAGGTCATCACTCAAGTTGGCAAGAGGCAGCTGCATAGAAGCTGTTTGCTCCTCTCCCAGCGCCATATTGTGGGAGAGCAGATGCATAGAATAAGTCTTAATTCCAGTAACTCAGTCCAATCCGAGTTGCTCCCCACAGAGACCACAGGCTGTGTGCTGCCTGCCTGCCACGGACCCTCTGTCCCGGGGAGGTCCTGTGGGCACGCAGCCTGTGGCCGCGGGTCTCTGCCTGGCCTGCCAAAAGGGTGCCCCGTTTGGATGCTGTGTGAGTCAGGGCTGATGGGGGAGAGGGGGACAGAGAGAGGAGAGAGAGACAGAGAGAGAGAGAGAAAGAGAGACGTGTAGGTGTTGGTGTAAGTCAGAGACAGAGGGAGAGGGTGCCTGTATTGCCTGCGAGGCTTGGTGTGGGGTCCCTCCTTTGCGCTCTGGAGGGCTTCCGCGGCTGTGGCGCGTGGCCGCCGCACGGCCAGGTGGCGCAGAGGGCCCGCGGGTTGGGCTGCGCGAGGCACCGGGCCCTGAGTGGTGGGCAACTGCGCCCTGGCGTCGTCTTCGGGCGGTGGTCGTGGTCGTGGTCACAGTCATTGGGCTCCCTGGGAGACAGGAGCCCGGGAGGGGCGGTGGGAGTGCAGGTGCCGGGAGCTGCTGGTGCGGCGGGCTGCGGGGTTGGGGCGGCCGGCAGGGGAGCGCCCTGGCGGGCGGTGAGTCGCTGGTTTGGGGTTGGAGGGGGCGCGCTGGGATGGCGCGGGGCGTGGCCTGTGTCCCGGGGTGGGCCCCGGGGTTGGCGGTGGGGCTGCGGCAGCCGGGGACAGCTGGCCGGCCCGCCCGTGCCCGTGCCCGTGCCCAGGCCCAGGCCCAGGCCCAGGCCCAGGCCCGAGGCGCGGGCGGGCTGGGGCTGCCAGGTGGAGGGGTCGGGCTTCTGCCCCCTGCTGGAGCTGCGTTGGGGGTCGCAGGGGTCCCGGCGTGCGGGCTGGCGGATGGGGGCGTGGCTAGGCAGCCAGCCAAAGGCGAGCAAAAGGGGAGGGTGCCGCGGGGCAAAAGCCTACAGCCCCCGGTATTCCCAGGCGGTCTCCCATCCAAGTACTAACCAGGCCCGACCCTGCTTAGCTTCCGAGATCAGACGAGATCGGGCGCGTTCAGGGTGGTATGGCCGTAGACGCCAGAGGCCGCCTCCAGGCCCCTCTTGAGTGCGCGCCCGCACAGCCGCCGCCGCCGCCTCCTCCTCCTCCTCCTGCCCGCTCCCCGCTCTCACTCCCATTCCCATTCCCATTCCCACTCCCGCTCCCGCTCCCGCTCCCGCTTCTCCTCCGCCTCCTCCCTCTTTTCTCTTCTCTTCTCCTCCTCCCCCCCCTCCTCAGCCGCCCTCCGCCTAGCCCTGCACCAGTGCCCGAACTCCAGCCCTCCGCCTGCCCAGCCCAGGACCTGCAGCACCGGGCGCCCAGTCGGCACGCTGCCGCCAAGCCAAGGGGAGCCAACCTCCTCCGGCTGCCGCTGGCCACAGGGAACTCCTACTCTCTCTTTCTAGGCTGGATCCCCTGCCTGCCGCCATCGCCCAGCCACACGCCAGCCGTGCCCGGCAGCCTCCACGCCTGCCCAGGGCTGCGCCCCGCGGCTCGCGGGTCCCGGCACCAGGGGGTTCGGCGCCCCACACCACCGCGGCCCGGGCCTTCCCTCCTACCCGGCCGCCAGCAGCCCCCCCACCGCTGACGCACAGGTCGCCCGCCCTCCCCCGGCACGGCCGCCGCGCCTCCACACACTCCCACGCCGCGAGGACAGCTGAGGGCCTGGGGACCCTTGTCCCCGCTCGGTCACGGGGGCCCAAGTGGGGCAGCAGGTCGGGAAGGAGGGCGGCAGCGCACGGAATCACCCCCGCCGCACGCTCGCGTGGGCACTCACACACACACACACACACACACACACGCCTACACAAGGGGCACACAGTCGCACACCCCGACACCCTTCGTGGCACAGAGGGATTTCCGTCCTCAGCGCCCGTTCCCTCACGGGAGGGTGGGGCGCTTCAGCGCGACCCGCACCCTCCAGCCCGGCAGCCAGTTCGAGACTGTCGCTCCCCCTCTTCATGGAGGAACGACACAGGACCCTGCGCTGTTCTTTCGTCTGCTCGGCCCTCCCCGGGTTTGCTGCTGGTTCTTCCCGGGTTGGCTACCGTCCCTTCCACCTCCGTGGAAGGGCGGTTCCCCCTGCCACATTCCCCACTTCCGCGGGGGAGCGGCACACCGCCGGCCGGCCGGCTCTCTCGGGGGCTGCACAGGTGTTCCCCTTAGATGTTCCTGGTGCATGTTGTCTCTCTCCTCCTTTATAGTCCTCTTCTGCCAATCCCAACTCGGCTGCCCACACGCCGAGTACGCTGCTCTCCTTCAATCAGGAGCAGGATCAGCTCCTGGAGGTCATCACTCAAGTTGGCAAGAGGCAGCTGCATAGAAGCTGTTTTCTCCTCTCCCAGCGCCATATTGTGGGAGAGCAGATGCATAGAATAAGTCTTAATTCCAGTAACTCAGTCCAATCCGAGTTGCTCCCCACAGAGACCACAGGCTGTGTGCTGCCTGCCTGCCACGGACCCTCTGTCCCGGGGAGGTCCTGTGGGCACGCAGCCTGTGGCCGCGGGTCTCTGCCTGGCCTGCCAAAAGGGTGCCCCGTTTGGATGCTGTGTGAGTCAGGGCTGATGGGGGAGAGGGGGACAGAGAGAGGAGAGAGAGACAGAGAGAGAGAGAGAAAGAGAGAGAGACGTGTAGGTGTTGGTGTAAGTCAGAGACAGAGGGAGAGGGTGCCTGTATTGCCTGCGAGGCTTGGTGTGGGGTCCCTCCTTTGCGCTCTGGAGGGCTTCCGCGGCTGTGGCGCGTGGCCGCCGCACGGCCAGGTGGCGCAGAGGGCCCGCGGGTTGGGCTGCGCGAGGCACCGGGCCCTGAGTGGTGGGCAACTGCGCCCTGGCGTCGTCTTCGGGCGGTGGTCGTGGTCGTGGTCGTGGTCACAGTCATTGGGCTCCCTGGGAGACAGGAGCCCGGGAGGGGCGGTGGGAGTGCAGGTGCCGGGAGCTGCTGGTGCGGCGGGCTGCGGGGTTGGGGCGGCCGGCAGGGGAGCGCCCTGGCGGGCGGTGAGTCGCTGGTTTGGGGTTGGAGGGGGCGCGCTGGGATGGCGCGGGGCGTGGCCTGTGTCCCGGGGTGGGCCCCGGGGTTGGCGGTGGGGCTGCGGCAGCCGGGGACAGCTGGCCGGCCCGCCCGTGCCCGTGCCCGTGCCCAGGCCCAGGCCCAGGCCCAGGCCCAGGCCCAGGCCCGAGGCGCGGGCGGGCTGGGGCTGCCAGGTGGAGGGGTCGGGCTTCTGCCCCCTGCTGGAGCTGCGTTGGGGGTCGCAGGGGTCCCGGCGTGCGGGCTGGCGGATGGGGGCGTGGCTAGGCAGCCAGCCAAAGGCGAGCAAAAGGGGAGGGTGCCGCGGGGCAAAAGCCTACAGCCCCCGGTATTCCCAGGCGGTCTCCCATCCAAGTACTAACCAGGCCCGACCCTGCTTAGCTTCCGAGATCAGACGAGATCGGGCGCGTTCAGGGTGGTATGGCCGTAGACGCCAGAGGCCGCCTCCAGGCCCCTCTTGAGTGCGCGCCCGCACAGCCGCCGCCGCCGCCTCCTCCTCCTCCTCCTGCCCGCTCCCCGCTCTCACTCCCATTCCCATTCCCATTCCCACTCCCGCTCCCGCTCCCGCTGCCGCTTCTCCTCCGCCTCCTCCCTCTTTTCTCTTCTCTTCTCTTCTCCTCCTCCCCCCCCTCCTCAGCCGCCCTCCGCCTAGCCCTGCACCAGTGCCCGAACTCCAGCCCTCCGCCTGCCCAGCCCAGGACCTGCAGCACCGGGCGCCCAGTCGGCACGCTGCCGCCAAGCCAAGGGGAGCCAACCTCCTCCGGCTGCCGCTGGCCACAGGGAACTCCTACTCTCTCTTTCTAGGCCGGATCCCCTGCCTGCCGCCATCGCCCAGCCACACGCCAGCCGTGCCCGGCAGCCTCCACGCCTGCCCAGGGCTGCGCCCCGCGGCTCGCGGGTCCCGGCACCAGGGGGTTCGGCGCCCCACACCACCGCGGCCCGGGCCTTCCCTCCTACCCGGCCGCCAGCAGCCCCCCCACCGCTGACGCACAGGTCGCCCGCCCTCCCCCGGCACGGCCGCCGCGCCTCCACACACTCCCACGCCGCGAGGACAGCTGAGGGCCTGGGGACCCTTGTCCCCGCTCGGTCACGGGGGCCCAAGTGGGGCAGCAGGTCGGGAAGGAGGGCGGCAGCGCACGGAATCACCCCCGCCGCACGCTCGCGTGGGCACTCACACACACACACACACACACACACACACGCCTACACAAGGGGCACACAGTCGCACACCCCGACACCCTTCGTGGCACAGAGGGATTTCCGTCCTCAGCGCCCGTTCCCTCACGGGAGGGTGGGGCGCTTCAGCGCGACCCGCACCCTCCAGCCCGGCAGCCAGTTCGAGACTGTCGCTCCCCCTCTTCATGGAGGAACGACACAGGACCCTGCGCTGTTCTTTCGTCTGCTCGGCCCTCCCCGGGTTTGCTGCTGGTTCTTCCCGGGTTGGCTACCGTCCCTTCCACCTCCGTGGAAGGGCGGTTCCCCCTGCCACATTCCCCACTTCCGCGGGGGAGCGGCACACCGCCGGCCGGCCGGCCGGCTCTCTCGGGGGCTGCACAGGTGTTCCCCTTAGATGTTCCTGGTGCATGTTGTCTCTCTCCTCCTTTATAGTCCTCTTCCGCCAATCCCAACTCGGCTGCCCACACGCCGAGTACGCTGCTCTCCTTCAATCAGGAGCAGGATCAGCTCCTGGAGGTCATCACTCAAGTTGGCAAGAGGCAGCTGCATAGAAGCTGTTTGCTCCTCTCCCAGCGCCATATTGTGGGAGAGCAGATGCATAGAATAAGTCTTAATTCCAGTAACTCAGTCCAATCCGAGTTGCTCCCCACAGAGACCACAGGCTGTGTGCTGCCTGCCTGCCACGGACCCTCTGTCCCGGGGAGGTCCTGTGGGCACGCAGCCTGTGGCCGCGGGTCTCTGCCTGGCCTGCCAAAAGGGTGCCCCGTTTGGATGCTGTGTGAGTCAGGGCTGATGGGGGAGAGGGGGACAGAGAGAGGAGAGAGAGACAGAGAGAGAGAGAGAAAGAGAGAGAGACGTGTAGGTGTTGGTGTAAGTCAGAGACAGAGGGAGAGGGTGCCTGTATTGCCTGCGAGGCTTGGTGTGGGGTCCCTCCTTTGCGCTCTGGAGGGCTTCCGCGGCTGTGGCGCGTGGCCGCCGCACGGCCAGGTGGCGCAGAGGGCCCGCGGGTTGGGCTGCGCGAGGCACCGGGCCCTGAGTGGTGGGCAACTGCGCCCTGGCGTCGTCTTCGGGCGGTGGTCGTGGTCGTGGTCGTGGTCACAGTCATTGGGCTCCCTGGGAGACAGGAGCCCGGGAGGGGCGGTGGGAGTGCAGGTGCCGGGAGCTGCTGGTGCGGCGGGCTGCGGGGTTGGGGCGGCCGGCAGGGGAGCGCCCTGGCGGGCGGTGAGTCGCTGGTTTGGGGTTGGAGGGGGCGCGCTGGGATGGCGCGGGGCGTGGCCTGTGTCCCGGGGTGGGCCCCGGGGTTGGCGGTGGGGCTGCGGCAGCCGGGGACAGCTGGCCGGCCCGCCCGTGCCCGTGCCCGTGCCCAGGCCCAGGCCCAGGCCCAGGCCCAGGCCCAGGCCCGAGGCGCGGGCGGGCTGGGGCTGCCAGGTGGAGGGGTCGGGCTTCTGCCCCCTGCTGGAGCTGCGTTGGGGGTCGCAGGGGTCCCGGCGTGCGGGCTGGCGGATGGGGGCGTGGCTAGGCAGCCAGCCAAAGGCGAGCAAAAGGGGAGGGTGCCGCGGGGCAAAAGCCTACAGCCCCCGGTATTCCCAGGCGGTCTCCCATCCAAGTACTAACCAGGCCCGACCCTGCTTAGCTTCCGAGATCAGACGAGATCGGGCGCGTTCAGGGTGGTATGGCCGTAGACGCCAGAGGCCGCCTCCAGGCCCCTCTTGAGTGCGCGCCCGCACAGCCGCCGCCGCCGCCTCCTCCTCCTCCTCCTGCCCGCTCCCCGCTCTCACTCCCATTCCCATTCCCATTCCCACTCCCGCTCCCGCTCCCGCTGCCGCTTCTCCTCCGCCTCCTCCCTCTTTTCTCTTCTCTTCTCTTCTCCTCCTCCCCCCCCTCCTCAGCCGCCCTCCGCCTAGCCCTGCACCAGTGCCCGAACTCCAGCCCTCCGCCTGCCCAGCCCAGGACCTGCAGCACCGGGCGCCCAGTCGGCACGCTGCCGCCAAGCCAAGGGGAGCCAACCTCCTCCGGCTGCCGCTGGCCACAGGGAACTCCTACTCTCTCTTTCTAGGCCGGATCCCCTGCCTGCCGCCATCGCCCAGCCACACGCCAGCCGTGCCCGGCAGCCTCCACGCCTGCCCAGGGCTGCGCCCCGCGGCTCGCGGGTCCCGGCACCAGGGGGTTCGGCGCCCCACACCACCGCGGCCCGGGCCTTCCCTCCTACCCGGCCGCCAGCAGCCCCCCCACCGCTGACGCACAGGTCGCCCGCCCTCCCCCGGCACGGCCGCCGCGCCTCCACACACTCCCACGCCGCGAGGACAGCTGAGGGCCTGGGGACCCTTGTCCCCGCTCGGTCACGGGGGCCCAAGTGGGGCAGCAGGTCGGGAAGGAGGGCGGCAGCGCACGGAATCACCCCCGCCGCACGCTCGCGTGGGCACTCACACACACACACACACACACACACACACGCCTACACAAGGGGCACACAGTCGCACACCCCGACACCCTTCGTGGCACAGAGGGATTTCCGTCCTCAGCGCCCGTTCCCTCACGGGAGGGTGGGGCGCTTCAGCGCGACCCGCACCCTCCAGCCCGGCAGCCAGTTCGAGACTGTCGCTCCCCCTCTTCATGGAGGAACGACACAGGACCCTGCGCTGTTCTTTCGTCTGCTCGGCCCTCCCCGGGTTTGCTGCTGGTTCTTCCCGGGTTGGCTACCGTCCCTTCCACCTCCGTGGAAGGGCGGTTCCCCCTGCCACATTCCCCACTTCCGCGGGGGAGCGGCACACCGCCGGCCGGCCGGCCGGCTCTCTCGGGGGCTGCACAGGTGTTCCCCTTAGATGTTCCTGGTGCATGTTGTCTCTCTCCTCCTTTATAGTCCTCTTCCGCCAATCCCAACTCGGCTGCCCACACGCCGAGTACGCTGCTCTCCTTCAATCAGGAGCAGGATCAGCTCCTGGAGGTCATCACTCAAGTTGGCAAGAGGCAGCTGCATAGAAGCTGTTTGCTCCTCTCCCAGCGCCATATTGTGGGAGAGCAGATGCATAGAATAAGTCTTAATTCCAGTAACTCAGTCCAATCCGAGTTGCTCCCCACAGAGACCACAGGCTGTGTGCTGCCTGCCTGCCACGGACCCTCTGTCCCGGGGAGGTCCTGTGGGCACGCAGCCTGTGGCCGCGGGTCTCTGCCTGGCCTGCCAAAAGGGTGCCCCGTTTGGATGCTGTGTGAGTCAGGGCTGATGGGGGAGAGGGGGACAGAGAGAGGAGAGAGAGACAGAGAGAGAGAGAGAAAGAGAGAGAGACGTGTAGGTGTTGGTGTAAGTCAGAGACAGAGGGAGAGGGTGCCTGTATTGCCTGCGAGGCTTGGTGTGGGGTCCCTCCTTTGCGCTCTGGAGGGCTTCCGCGGCTGTGGCGCGTGGCCGCCGCACGGCCAGGTGGCGCAGAGGGCCCGCGGGTTGGGCTGCGCGAGGCACCGGGCCCTGAGTGGTGGGCAACCGCGCCCTGGCGTCGTCTTCGGGCGGTGGTCGTGGTCGTGGTCACAGTCATTGGGCTCCCTGGGAGACAGGAGCCCGGGAGGGGCGGTGGGAGTGCAGGTGCCGGGAGCTGCTGGTGCGGCGGGCTGCGGGGTTGGGGCGGCCGGCAGGGGAGCGCCCTGGCGGGCGGTGAGTCGCTGGTTTGGGGTTGGAGGGGGCGCGCTGGGATGGCGCGGGGCGTGGCCTGTGTCCCGGGGTGGGCCCCGGGGTTGGCGGTGGGGCTGCGGCAGCCAGGGACAGCTGGCCGGCCCGCCCGTGCCCGTGCCCAGGCCCAGGCCCAGGCCCAGGCCCAGGCCCAGGCCCAGGCCCGAGGCGCGGGCGGGCTGGGGCTGCCAGGTGGAGGGGTCGGGCTTCTGCCCCCTGCTGGAGCTGCGTTGGGGGTCGCAGGGGTCCCGGCGTGCGGGCTGGCGGATGGGGGCGTGGCTAGGCAGCCAGCCAAAGGCGAGCAAAAGGGGAGGGTGCCGCGGGGCAAAAGCCTACAGCCCCCGGTATTCCCAGGCGGTCTCCCATCCAAGTACTAACCAGGCCCGACCCTGCTTAGCTTCCGAGATCAGACGAGATCGGGCGCGTTCAGGGTGGTATGGCCGTAGACGCCAGAGGCCGCCTCCAGGCCCCTCTTGAGTGCGCGCCCGCACAGCCGCCGCCGCCGCCGCCGCCGCCGCCGCCGCCGCCGCCGCCGCCGCCTCCTCCTCCTCCTCCTGCCCGCTCCCCGCTCTCACTCCCATTCCCATTCCCATTCCCACTCCCGCTCCCGCTCCCGCTGCCGCTTCTCCTCCGCCTCCTCCCTCTTTTCTCTTCTCTTCTCTTCTCCTCCTCCCCCCCCCTCCTCCTCAGCCGCCCTCCGCCTAGCCCTGCACCAGTGCCCGAACTCCAGCCCTCCGCCTGCCCAGCCCAGGACCTGCAGCACCGGGCGCCCAGTCGGCACGCTGCCGCCAAGCCAAGGGGAGCCAACCTCCTCCGGCTGCCGCTGGCCACAGGGAACTCCTACTCTCTCTTTCTAGGCCGGATCCCCTGCCTGCCGCCATCGCCCAGCCACACGCCAGCCGTGCCCGGCAGCCTCCACGCCTGCCCAGGGCTGCGCCCCGCGGCTCGCGGGTCCCGGCACCAGGGGGTTCGGCGCCCCACACCACCGCGGCCCGGGCCTTCCCTCCTACCCGGCCGCCAGCAGCCCCCCCACCGCTGACGCACAGGTCGCCCGCCCTCCCCCGGCACGGCCGCCGCGCCTCCACACACTCCCACGCCGCGAGGACAGCTGAGGGCCTGGGGACCCTTGTCCCCGCTCGGTCACGGGGGCCCAAGTGGGGCAGCAGGTCGGGAAGGAGGGCGGCAGCGCACGGAATCACCCCCGCCGCACGCTCGCGTGGGCACTCACACACACACACACACACACACACACACGCCTACACAAGGGGCACACAGTCGCACACCCCGACACCCTTCGTGGCACAGAGGGATTTCCGTCCTCAGCGCCCGTTCCCTCACGGGAGGGTGGGGCGCTTCAGCGCGACCCGCACCCTCCAGCCCGGCAGCCAGTTCGAGACTGTCGCTCCCCCTCTTCATGGAGGAACGACACAGGACCCTGCGCTGTTCTTTCGTCTGCTCGGCCCTCCCCGGGTTTGCTGCTGGTTCTTCCCGGGTTGGCTACCGTCCCTTCCACCTCCGTGGAAGGGCGGTTCCCCCTGCCACATTCCCCACTTCCGCGGGGGAGCGGCACACCGCCGGCCGGCCGGCCGGCTCTCTCGGGGGCTGCACAGGTGTTCCCCTTAGATGTTCCTGGTGCATGTTGTCTCTCTCCTCCTTTATAGTCCTCTTCCGCCAATCCCAACTCGGCTGCCCACACGCCGAGTACGCTGCTCTCCTTCAATCAGGAGCAGGATCAGCTCCTGGAGGTCATCACTCAAGTTGGCAAGAGGCAGCTGCATAGAAGCTGTTTGCTCCTCTCCCAGCGCCATATTGTGGGAGAGCAGATGCATAGAATAAGTCTTAATTCCAGTAACTCAGTCCAATCCGAGTTGCTCCCCACAGAGACCACAGGCTGTGTGCTGCCTGCCTGCCACGGACCCTCTGTCCCGGGGAGGTCCTGTGGGCACGCAGCCTGTGGCCGCGGGTCTCTGCCTGGCCTGCCAAAAGGGTGCCCCGTTTGGATGCTGTGTGAGTCAGGGCTGATGGGGGAGAGGGGGACAGAGAGAGGAGAGAGAGACAGAGAGAGAGAGAGAAAGAGAGAGAGACGTGTAGGTGTTGGTGTAAGTCAGAGACAGAGGGAGAGGGTGCCTGTATTGCCTGCGAGGCTTGGTGTGGGGTCCCTCCTTTGCGCTCTGGAGGGCTTCCGCGGCTGTGGCGCGTGGCCGCCGCACGGCCAGGTGGCGCAGAGGGCCCGCGGGTTGGGCTGCGCGAGGCACCGGGCCCTGAGTGGTGGGCAACTGCGCCCTGGCGTCGTCTTCGGGCGGTGGTCGTGGTCGTGGTCGTGGTCACAGTCATTGGGCTCCCTGGGAGACAGGAGCCCGGGAGGGGCGGTGGGAGTGCAGGTGCCGGGAGCTGCTGGTGCGGCGGGCTGCGGGGTTGGGGCGGCCGGCAGGGGAGCGCCCTGGCGGGCGGTGAGTCGCTGGTTTGGGGTTGGAGGGGGCGCGCTGGGATGGCGCGGGGCGTGGCCTGTGTCCCGGGGTGGGCCCCGGGGTTGGCGGTGGGGCTGCGGCAGCCGGGGACAGCTGGCCGGCCCGCCCGTGCCCGTGCCCGTGCCCAGGCCCAGGCCCAGGCCCAGGCCCAGGCCCAGGCCCGAGGCGCGGGCGGGCTGGGGCTGCCAGGTGGAGGGGTCGGGCTTCTGCCCCCTGCTGGAGCTGCGTTGGGGGTCGCAGGGGTCCCGGCGTGCGGGCTGGCGGATGGGGGCGTGGCTAGGCAGCCAGCCAAAGGCGAGCAAAAGGGGAGGGTGCCGCGGGGCAAAAGCCTACAGCCCCCGGTATTCCCAGGCGGTCTCCCATCCAAGTACTAACCAGGCCCGACCCTGCTTAGCTTCCGAGATCAGACGAGATCGGGCGCGTTCAGGGTGGTATGGCCGTAGACGCCAGAGGCCGCCTCCAGGCCCCTCTTGAGTGCGCGCCCGCACAGCCGCCGCCGCCGCCTCCTCCTCCTCCTCCTGCCCGCTCCCCGCTCTCACTCCCATTCCCATTCCCATTCCCACTCCCGCTCCCGCTCCCGCTGCCGCTTCTCCTCCGCCTCCTCCCTCTTTTCTCTTCTCTTCTCTTCTCCTCCTCCCCCCCCTCCTCAGCCGCCCTCCGCCTAGCCCTGCACCAGTGCCCGAACTCCAGCCCTCCGCCTGCCCAGCCCAGGACCTGCAGCACCGGGCGCCCAGTCGGCACGCTGCCGCCAAGCCAAGGGGAGCCAACCTCCTCCGGCTGCCGCTGGCCACAGGGAACTCCTACTCTCTCTTTCTAGGCCGGATCCCCTGCCTGCCGCCATCGCCCAGCCACACGCCAGCCGTGCCCGGCAGCCTCCACGCCTGCCCAGGGCTGCGCCCCGCGGCTCGCGGGTCCCGGCACCAGGGGGTTCGGCGCCCCACACCACCGCGGCCCGGGCCTTCCCTCCTACCCGGCCGCCAGCAGCCCCCCCACCGCTGACGCACAGGTCGCCCGCCCTCCCCCGGCACGGCCGCCGCGCCTCCACACACTCCCACGCCGCGAGGACAGCTGAGGGCCTGGGGACCCTTGTCCCCGCTCGGTCACGGGGGCCCAAGTGGGGCAGCAGGTCGGGAAGGAGGGCGGCAGCGCACGGAATCACCCCCGCCGCACGCTCGCGTGGGCACTCACACACACACACACACACACACACACACGCCTACACAAGGGGCACACAGTCGCACACCCCGACACCCTTCGTGGCACAGAGGGATTTCCGTCCTCAGCGCCCGTTCCCTCACGGGAGGGTGGGGCGCTTCAGCGCGACCCGCACCCTCCAGCCCGGCAGCCAGTTCGAGACTGTCGCTCCCCCTCTTCATGGAGGAACGACACAGGACCCTGCGCTGTTCTTTCGTCTGCTCGGCCCTCCCCGGGTTTGCTGCTGGTTCTTCCCGGGTTGGCTACCGTCCCTTCCACCTCCGTGGAAGGGCGGTTCCCCCTGCCACATTCCCCACTTCCGCGGGGGAGCGGCACACCGCCGGCCGGCCGGCCGGCTCTCTCGGGGGCTGCACAGGTGTTCCCCTTAGATGTTCCTGGTGCATGTTGTCTCTCTCCTCCTTTATAGTCCTCTTCCGCCAATCCCAACTCGGCTGCCCACACGCCGAGTACGCTGCTCTCCTTCAATCAGGAGCAGGATCAGCTCCTGGAGGTCATCACTCAAGTTGGCAAGAGGCAGCTGCATAGAAGCTGTTTGCTCCTCTCCCAGCGCCATATTGTGGGAGAGCAGATGCATAGAATAAGTCTTAATTCCAGTAACTCAGTCCAATCCGAGTTGCTCCCCACAGAGACCACAGGCTGTGTGCTGCCTGCCTGCCACGGACCCTCTGTCCCGGGGAGGTCCTGTGGGCACGCAGCCTGTGGCCGCGGGTCTCTGCCTGGCCTGCCAAAAGGGTGCCCCGTTTGGATGCTGTGTGAGTCAGGGCTGATGGGGGAGAGGGGGACAGAGAGAGGAGAGAGAGACAGAGAGAGAGAGAGAAAGAGAGAGAGACGTGTAGGTGTTGGTGTAAGTCAGAGACAGAGGGAGAGGGTGCCTGTATTGCCTGCGAGGCTTGGTGTGGGGTCCCTCCTTTGCGCTCTGGAGGGCTTCCGCGGCTGTGGCGCGTGGCCGCCGCACGGCCAGGTGGCGCAGAGGGCCCGCGGGTTGGGCTGCGCGAGGCACCGGGCCCTGAGTGGTGGGCAACTGCGCCCTGGCGTCGTCTTCGGGCGGTGGTCGTGGTCGTGGTCGTGGTCACAGTCATTGGGCTCCCTGGGAGACAGGAGCCCGGGAGGGGCGGTGGGAGTGCAGGTGCCGGGAGCTGCTGGTGCGGCGGGCTGCGGGGTTGGGGCGGCCGGCAGGGGAGCGCCCTGGCGGGCGGTGAGTCGCTGGTTTGGGGTTGGAGGGGGCGCGCTGGGATGGCGCGGGGCGTGGCCTGTGTCCCGGGGTGGGCCCCGGGGTTGGCGGTGGGGCTGCGGCAGCCGGGGACAGCTGGCCGGCCCGCCCGTGCCCGTGCCCGTGCCCGTGCCCAGGCCCAGGCCCAGGCCCAGGCCCAGGCCCAGGCCCAGGCCCGAGGCGCGGGCGGGCTGGGGCTGCCAGGTGGAGGGGTCGGGCTTCTGCCCCCTGCTGGAGCTGCGTTGGGGGTCGCAGGGGTCCCGGCGTGCGGGCTGGCGGATGGGGGCGTGGCTAGGCAGCCAGCCAAAGGCGAGCAAAAGGGGAGGGTGCCGCGGGGCAAAAGCCTACAGCCCCCGGTATTCCCAGGCGGTCTCCCATCCAAGTACTAACCAGGCCCGACCCTGCTTAGCTTCCGAGATCAGACGAGATCGGGCGCGTTCAGGGTGGTATGGCCGTAGACGCCAGAGGCCGCCTCCAGGCCCCTCTTGAGTGCGCGCCCGCACAGCCGCCGCCGCCGCCGCCGCCTCCTCCTCCTCCTCCTGCCCGCTCCCCGCTCTCACTCCCATTCCCATTCCCATTCCCACTCCCGCTCCCGCTCCCGCTGCCGCTTCTCCTCCGCCTCCTCCCTCTTTTCTCTTCTCTTCTCTTCTCCTCCTCCCCCCCCTCCTCAGCCGCCCTCCGCCTAGCCCTGCACCAGTGCCCGAACTCCAGCCCTCCGCCTGCCCAGCCCAGGACCTGCAGCACCGGGCGCCCAGTCGGCACGCTGCCGCCAAGCCAAGGGGAGCCAACCTCCTCCGGCTGCCGCTGGCCACAGGGAACTCCTACTCTCTCTTTCTAGGCCGGATCCCCTGCCTGCCGCCATCGCCCAGCCACACGCCAGCCGTGCCCGGCAGCCTCCACGCCTGCCCAGGGCTGCGCCCCGCGGCTCGCGGGTCCCGGCACCAGGGGGTTCGGCGCCCCACACCACCGCGGCCCGGGCCTTCCCTCCTACCCGGCCGCCAGCAGCCCCCCCACCGCTGACGCACAGGTCGCCCGCCCTCCCCCGGCACGGCCGCCGCGCCTCCACACACTCCCACGCCGCGAGGACAGCTGAGGGCCTGGGGACCCTTGTCCCCGCTCGGTCACGGGGGCCCAAGTGGGGCAGCAGGTCGGGAAGGAGGGCGGCAGCGCACGGAATCACCCCCGCCGCACGCTCGCGTGGGCACTCACACACACACACACACACACACACACGCCTACACAAGGGGCACACAGTCGCACACCCCGACACCCTTCGTGGCACAGAGGGATTTCCGTCCTCAGCGCCCGTTCCCTCACGGGAGGGTGGGGCGCTTCAGCGCGACCCGCACCCTCCAGCCCGGCAGCCAGTTCGAGACTGTCGCTCCCCCTCTTCATGGAGGAACGACACAGGACCCTGCGCTGTTCTTTCGTCTGCTCGGCCCTCCCCGGGTTTGCTGCTGGTTCTTCCCGGGTTGGCTACCGTCCCTTCCACCTCCGTGGAAGGGCGGTTCCCCCTGCCACATTCCCCACTTCCGCGGGGGAGCGGCACACCGCCGGCCGGCCGGCCGGCTCTCTCGGGGGCTGCACAGGTGTTCCCCTTAGATGTTCCTGGTGCATGTTGTCTCTCTCCTCCTTTATAGTCCTCTTCCGCCAATCCCAACTCGGCTGCCCACACGCCGAGTACGCTGCTCTCCTTCAATCAGGAGCAGGATCAGCTCCTGGAGGTCATCACTCAAGTTGGCAAGAGGCAGCTGCATAGAAGCTGTTTGCTCCTCTCCCAGCGCCATATTGTGGGAGAGCAGATGCATAGAATAAGTCTTAATTCCAGTAACTCAGTCCAATCCGAGTTGCTCCCCACAGAGACCACAGGCTGTGTGCTGCCTGCCTGCCACGGACCCTCTGTCCCGGGGAGGTCCTGTGGGCACGCAGCCTGTGGCCGCGGGTCTCTGCCTGGCCTGCCAAAAGGGTGCCCCGTTTGGATGCTGTGTGAGTCAGGGCTGATGGGGGAGAGGGGGACAGAGAGAGGAGAGAGAGACAGAGAGAGAGAGAGAAAGAGAGACGTGTAGGTGTTGGTGTAAGTCAGAGACAGAGGGAGAGGGTGCCTGTATTGCCTGCGAGGCTTGGTGTGGGGTCCCTCCTTTGCGCTCTGGAGGGCTTCCGCGGCTGTGGCGCGTGGCCGCCGCACGGCCAGGTGGCGCAGAGGGCCCGCGGGTTGGGCTGCGCGAGGCACCGGGCCCTGAGTGGTGGGCAACTGCGCCCTGGCGTCGTCTTCGGGCGGTGGTCGTGGTCGTGGTCACAGTCATTGGGCTCCCTGGGAGACAGGAGCCCGGGAGGGGCGGTGGGAGTGCAGGTGCCGGGAGCTGCTGGTGCGGCGGGCTGCGGGGTTGGGGCGGCCGGCAGGGGAGCGCCCTGGCGGGCGGTGAGTCGCTGGTTTGGGGTTGGAGGGGGCGCGCTGGGATGGCGCGGGGCGTGGCCTGTGTCCCGGGGTGGGCCCCGGGGTTGGCGGTGGGGCTGCGGCAGCCGGGGACAGCTGGCCGGCCCGCCCGTGCCCGTGCCCGTGCCCAGGCCCAGGCCCAGGCCCAGGCCCAGGCCCGAGGCGCGGGCGGGCTGGGGCTGCCAGGTGGAGGGGTCGGGCTTCTGCCCCCTGCTGGAGCTGCGTTGGGGGTCGCAGGGGTCCCGGCGTGCGGGCTGGCGGATGGGGGCGTGGCTAGGCAGCCAGCCAAAGGCGAGCAAAAGGGGAGGGTGCCGCGGGGCAAAAGCCTACAGCCCCCGGTATTCCCAGGCGGTCTCCCATCCAAGTACTAACCAGGCCCGACCCTGCTTAGCTTCCGAGATCAGACGAGATCGGGCGCGTTCAGGGTGGTATGGCCGTAGACGCCAGAGGCCGCCTCCAGGCCCCTCTTGAGTGCGCGCCCGCACAGCCGCCGCCGCCGCCTCCTCCTCCTCCTCCTGCCCGCTCCCCGCTCTCACTCCCATTCCCATTCCCATTCCCACTCCCGCTCCCGCTCCCGCTCCCGCTTCTCCTCCGCCTCCTCCCTCTTTTCTCTTCTCTTCTCCTCCTCCCCCCCCTCCTCAGCCGCCCTCCGCCTAGCCCTGCACCAGTGCCCGAACTCCAGCCCTCCGCCTGCCCAGCCCAGGACCTGCAGCACCGGGCGCCCAGTCGGCACGCTGCCGCCAAGCCAAGGGGAGCCAACCTCCTCCGGCTGCCGCTGGCCACAGGGAACTCCTACTCTCTCTTTCTAGGCTGGATCCCCTGCCTGCCGCCATCGCCCAGCCACACGCCAGCCGTGCCCGGCAGCCTCCACGCCTGCCCAGGGCTGCGCCCCGCGGCTCGCGGGTCCCGGCACCAGGGGGTTCGGCGCCCCACACCACCGCGGCCCGGGCCTTCCCTCCTACCCGGCCGCCAGCAGCCCCCCCACCGCTGACGCACAGGTCGCCCGCCCTCCCCCGGCACGGCCGCCGCGCCTCCACACACTCCCACGCCGCGAGGACAGCTGAGGGCCTGGGGACCCTTGTCCCCGCTCGGTCACGGGGGCCCAAGTGGGGCAGCAGGTCGGGAAGGAGGGCGGCAGCGCACGGAATCACCCCCGCCGCACGCTCGCGTGGGCACTCACACACACACACACACACACACACACGCCTACACAAGGGGCACACAGTCGCACACCCCGACACCCTTCGTGGCACAGAGGGATTTCCGTCCTCAGCGCCCGTTCCCTCACGGGAGGGTGGGGCGCTTCAGCGCGACCCGCACCCTCCAGCCCGGCAGCCAGTTCGAGACTGTCGCTCCCCCTCTTCATGGAGGAACGACACAGGACCCTGCGCTGTTCTTTCGTCTGCTCGGCCCTCCCCGGGTTTGCTGCTGGTTCTTCCCGGGTTGGCTACCGTCCCTTCCACCTCCGTGGAAGGGCGGTTCCCCCTGCCACATTCCCCACTTCCGCGGGGGAGCGGCACACCGCCGGCCGGCCGGCTCTCTCGGGGGCTGCACAGGTGTTCCCCTTAGATGTTCCTGGTGCATGTTGTCTCTCTCCTCCTTTATAGTCCTCTTCTGCCAATCCCAACTCGGCTGCCCACACGCCGAGTACGCTGCTCTCCTTCAATCAGGAGCAGGATCAGCTCCTGGAGGTCATCACTCAAGTTGGCAAGAGGCAGCTGCATAGAAGCTGTTTTCTCCTCTCCCAGCGCCATATTGTGGGAGAGCAGATGCATAGAATAAGTCTTAATTCCAGTAACTCAGTCCAATCCGAGTTGCTCCCCACAGAGACCACAGGCTGTGTGCTGCCTGCCTGCCACGGACCCTCTGTCCCGGGGAGGTCCTGTGGGCACGCAGCCTGTGGCCGCGGGTCTCTGCCTGGCCTGCCAAAAGGGTGCCCCGTTTGGATGCTGTGTGAGTCAGGGCTGATGGGGGAGAGGGGGACAGAGAGAGGAGAGAGAGACAGAGAGAGAGAGAGAAAGAGAGAGAGACGTGTAGGTGTTGGTGTAAGTCAGAGACAGAGGGAGAGGGTGCCTGTATTGCCTGCGAGGCTTGGTGTGGGGTCCCTCCTTTGCGCTCTGGAGGGCTTCCGCGGCTGTGGCGCGTGGCCGCCGCACGGCCAGGTGGCGCAGAGGGCCCGCGGGTTGGGCTGCGCGAGGCACCGGGCCCTGAGTGGTGGGCAACTGCGCCCTGGCGTCGTCTTCGGGCGGTGGTCGTGGTCGTGGTCGTGGTCACAGTCATTGGGCTCCCTGGGAGACAGGAGCCCGGGAGGGGCGGTGGGAGTGCAGGTGCCGGGAGCTGCTGGTGCGGCGGGCTGCGGGGTTGGGGCGGCCGGCAGGGGAGCGCCCTGGCGGGCGGTGAGTCGCTGGTTTGGGGTTGGAGGGGGCGCGCTGGGATGGCGCGGGGCGTGGCCTGTGTCCCGGGGTGGGCCCCGGGGTTGGCGGTGGGGCTGCGGCAGCCGGGGACAGCTGGCCGGCCCGCCCGTGCCCGTGCCCGTGCCCAGGCCCAGGCCCAGGCCCAGGCCCAGGCCCAGGCCCGAGGCGCGGGCGGGCTGGGGCTGCCAGGTGGAGGGGTCGGGCTTCTGCCCCCTGCTGGAGCTGCGTTGGGGGTCGCAGGGGTCCCGGCGTGCGGGCTGGCGGATGGGGGCGTGGCTAGGCAGCCAGCCAAAGGCGAGCAAAAGGGGAGGGTGCCGCGGGGCAAAAGCCTACAGCCCCCGGTATTCCCAGGCGGTCTCCCATCCAAGTACTAACCAGGCCCGACCCTGCTTAGCTTCCGAGATCAGACGAGATCGGGCGCGTTCAGGGTGGTATGGCCGTAGACGCCAGAGGCCGCCTCCAGGCCCCTCTTGAGTGCGCGCCCGCACAGCCGCCGCCGCCGCCTCCTCCTCCTCCTCCTGCCCGCTCCCCGCTCTCACTCCCATTCCCATTCCCATTCCCACTCCCGCTCCCGCTCCCGCTGCCGCTTCTCCTCCGCCTCCTCCCTCTTTTCTCTTCTCTTCTCTTCTCCTCCTCCCCCCCCTCCTCAGCCGCCCTCCGCCTAGCCCTGCACCAGTGCCCGAACTCCAGCCCTCCGCCTGCCCAGCCCAGGACCTGCAGCACCGGGCGCCCAGTCGGCACGCTGCCGCCAAGCCAAGGGGAGCCAACCTCCTCCGGCTGCCGCTGGCCACAGGGAACTCCTACTCTCTCTTTCTAGGCCGGATCCCCTGCCTGCCGCCATCGCCCAGCCACACGCCAGCCGTGCCCGGCAGCCTCCACGCCTGCCCAGGGCTGCGCCCCGCGGCTCGCGGGTCCCGGCACCAGGGGGTTCGGCGCCCCACACCACCGCGGCCCGGGCCTTCCCTCCTACCCGGCCGCCAGCAGCCCCCCCACCGCTGACGCACAGGTCGCCCGCCCTCCCCCGGCACGGCCGCCGCGCCTCCACACACTCCCACGCCGCGAGGACAGCTGAGGGCCTGGGGACCCTTGTCCCCGCTCGGTCACGGGGGCCCAAGTGGGGCAGCAGGTCGGGAAGGAGGGCGGCAGCGCACGGAATCACCCCCGCCGCACGCTCGCGTGGGCACTCACACACACACACACACACACACACACACGCCTACACAAGGGGCACACAGTCGCACACCCCGACACCCTTCGTGGCACAGAGGGATTTCCGTCCTCAGCGCCCGTTCCCTCACGGGAGGGTGGGGCGCTTCAGCGCGACCCGCACCCTCCAGCCCGGCAGCCAGTTCGAGACTGTCGCTCCCCCTCTTCATGGAGGAACGACACAGGACCCTGCGCTGTTCTTTCGTCTGCTCGGCCCTCCCCGGGTTTGCTGCTGGTTCTTCCCGGGTTGGCTACCGTCCCTTCCACCTCCGTGGAAGGGCGGTTCCCCCTGCCACATTCCCCACTTCCGCGGGGGAGCGGCACACCGCCGGCCGGCCGGCTCTCTCGGGGGCTGCACAGGTGTTCCCCTTAGATGTTCCTGGTGCATGTTGTCTCTCTCCTCCTTTATAGTCCTCTTCCGCCAATCCCAACTCGGCTGCCCACACGCCGAGTACGCTGCTCTCCTTCAATCAGGAGCAGGATCAGCTCCTGGAGGTCATCACTCAAGTTGGCAAGAGGCAGCTGCATAGAAGCTGTTTGCTCCTCTCCCAGCGCCATATTGTGGGAGAGCAGATGCATAGAATAAGTCTTAATTCCAGTAACTCAGTCCAATCCGAGTTGCTCCCCACAGAGACCACAGGCTGTGTGCTGCCTGCCTGCCACGGACCCTCTGTCCCGGGGAGGTCCTGTGGGCACGCAGCCTGTGGCCGCGGGTCTCTGCCTGGCCTGCCAAAAGGGTGCCCCGTTTGGATGCTGTGTGAGTCAGGGCTGATGGGGGAGAGGGGGACAGAGAGAGGAGAGAGAGACAGAGAGAGAGAGAGAAAGAGAGAGAGACGTGTAGGTGTTGGTGTAAGTCAGAGACAGAGGGAGAGGGTGCCTGTATTGCCTGCGAGGCTTGGTGTGGGGTCCCTCCTTTGCGCTCTGGAGGGCTTCCGCGGCTGTGGCGCGTGGCCGCCGCACGGCCAGGTGGCGCAGAGGGCCCGCGGGTTGGGCTGCGCGAGGCACCGGGCCCTGAGTGGTGGGCAACCGCGCCCTGGCGTCGTCTTCGGGCGGTGGTCGTGGTCGTGGTTGTGGTCACAGTCATTGGGCTCCCTGGGAGACAGGAGCCCGGGAGGGGCGGTGGGAGTGCAGGTGCCGGGAGCTGCTGGTGCGGCGGGCTGCGGGGTTGGGGCGGCCGGCAGGGGAGCGCCCTGGCGGGCGGTGAGTCGCTGGTTTGGGGTTGGAGGGGGCGCGCTGGATGGCGCGGGGCGTGGCCTGTGTCCCGGGGTGGGCCCCGGGGTTGGCGGTGGGGCTGCGGCAGCCGGGGACAGCTGGCCGGCCCGCCCGTGCCCGTGCCCGTGCCCGTGCCCGTGCCCAGGCCCAGGCCCAGGCCCAGGCCCGAGGCGCGGGCGGGCTGGGGCTGCCAGGTGGAGGGGTCGGGCTTCTGCCCCCTGCTGGAGCTGCGTTGGGGGTCGCAGGGGTCCCGGCGTGCGGGCTGGCGGATGGGGGCGTGGCTAGGCAGCCAGCCAAAGGCGAGCAAAAGGGGAGGGTGCCGCGGGGCAAAAGCCTACAGCACCCGGTATTCCCAGGCGGTCTCCCATCCAAGTACTAACCAGGCCCGACCCTGCTTAGCTTCCGAGATCAGACGAGATCGGGCGCGTTCAGGGTGGTATGGCCGTAGACCCCAGAGGCCGCCTCCAGGCCCCTCTTGAGTGCGCGCCCGCACAGCCGCCGCCGCCGCCTCCGCCGCCGCCGCCTCCTCCTCCTCCTCCTCCTGCCCGCTCCCCGCTCTCACTCCCATTCCCATTCCCATTCCCATTCCCATTCCCATTCCCATTCCCACTCCCGCTCCCGCTCCCGCTGCCGCTTCTCCTCCGCCTCCTCCCTCTTTTCTCTTCTCTTCTCTTCTCCTCCTCCCCCCCCCTCCTCCTCAGCCGCCCTCCGCCTAGCCCTGCACCAGTGCCCGAACTCCAGCCCTCCGCCTGCCCAGCCCAGGACCTGCAGTGCAGCACCGGGCGCCCAGTCGGCACGCTGCCGCCAAGCCAAGGGGAGCCAACCTCCTCCGGCTGCCGCTGGCCACAGGGAACTCCTACTCTCTCTTTCTAGGCCGGATCCCCTGCCTGCCGCCATCGCCCAGCCACACGCCAGCCGTGCCCGGCAGCCTCCACGCCTGCCCAGGGCTGCGCCCCGCGGCTCGCGGGTCCCGGCACCAGGGGGTTCGGCGCCCCACACCACCGCGGCCCGGGCCTTCCCTCCTACCCGGCCGCCAGCAGCCCCCCCACCGCTGACGCACAGGTCGCCCGCCCTCCCCCGGCACGGCCGCCGCGCCTCCACACACTCCCACGCCGCGAGGACAGCTGAGGGCCTGGGGACCCTTGTCCCCGCTCGGTCACGGGGGCCCAAGTGGGGCAGCAGGTCGGGAAGGAGGGCGGCAGCGTACGGAATCACCCCCGCCGCACGCTCGCGTGGGCACTCACACACACACACACACACACACACGCCTACACAAGGGGCACACAGTCGCACACCCCGACACCCTTCGTGGCACAGAGGGATTTCCGTCCTCAGCGCCCGTTCCCTCACGGGAGGGTGGGGCGCTTCAGCGCGACCCGCACCCTCCAGCCCGGCAGCCAGTTCGAGACCACAGGCTGTGTGCTGCCTGCCTGCCACGGACCCTCTGTCCCGGGGAGGTCCTGTGGGCACGCAGCCTGTGGCCGCGGGTCTCTGCCAGGCCTGCCAAAAGGGTGCCCCGTTTGGATGCTGTGTGAGTCAGGGCTGATGGGGGAGAGGGGGACAGAGAGAGGAGAGAGAGACAGAGAGAGAGAGAGAAAGAGAGAGAGACGTGTAGGTGTTGGTGTAAGTCAGAGACAGAGGGAGAGGGTGCCTGTATTGCCTGCGAGGCTTGGTGTGGGGTCCCTCCTTTGCGCTCTGGAGGGCTTCCGCGGCTGTGGCGCGTGGCCGCCGCACGGCCAGGTGGCGCAGAGGGCCCGCGGGTTGGGCTGCGCGAGGCACCGGGCCCTGAGTGGTGGGCAACCGCGCCCTGGCGTCGTCTTCGGGCGGTGGTCGTGGTCGTGGTCGTGGTCACAGTCATTGGGCTCCCTGGGAGACAGGAGCCCGGGAGGGGCGGTGGGAGTGCAGGTGCCGGGAGCTGCTGGTGCGGCGGGCTGCGGGGTTGGGGCGGCCGGCAGGGGAGCGCCCTGGCGGGCGGTGAGTCGCTGGTTTGGGGTTGGAGGGGGCGCGCTGGATGGCGCGGGGCGTGGCCTGTGTCCCGGGGTGGGCCCCGGGGTTGGCGGTGGGGCTGCGGCAGCCGGGGACAGCTGGCCGGCCCGCCCGTGCCCGTGCACGTGCCCGTGCCCGTGCCCAGGCCCAGGCCCAGGCCCAGGCCCGAGGCGCGGGCGGGCTGGGGCTGCCAGGTGGAGGGGTCGGGCTTCTGCCCCCTGCTGGAGCTGCGTTGGGGGTCGCAGGGGTCCCGGCGTGCGGGCTGGCGGATGGGGGCGTGGCTAGGCAGCCAGCCAAAGGCGAGCAAAAGGGGAGGGTGCCGCGGGGCAAAAGCCTACAGCACCCAGTATTCCCAGGCGGTCTCCCATCCAAGTACTAACCAGGCCCGACCCTGCTTAGCTTCCGAGATCAGACGAGATCGGGCGCGTTCAGGGTGGTATGGCCGTAGACGCCAGAGGCCGCCTCCAGGCCCCTCTTGAGTGCGCGCCCGCACAGCCGCCGCCGCCGCCGCCGCCTCCTCCTCCTCCTCCTGCCCGCTCCCCGCTCTCACTCCCATTCCCATTCCCACTCCCGCTCCCGCTCCCGCTGCCGCTTCTCCTCCGCCTCCTCCCTCTTTTCTCTTCTCTTCTCTTCTCCTCCTCCCCCCCCCTCCTCAGCCGCCCTCCGCCTAGCCCTGCACCAGTGCCCGAACTCCAGCCCTCCGCCTGCCCAGCCCAGGACCTGCAGTGCAGCACCGGGCGCCCAGTCGGCACGCTGCCGCCAAGCCAAGGGGAGCCAACCTCCTCCGGCTGCCGCTGGCCACAGGGAACTCCTACTCTCTCTTTCTAGGCCGGATCCCCTGCCTGCCGCCATCGCCCAGCCACACGCCAGCCGTGCCCGGCAGCCTCCACGCCTGCCCAGGGCTGCGCCCCGCGGCTCGCGGGTCCCGGCACCAGGGGGTTCGGCGCCCCACACCACCGCGGCCCGGGCCTTCCCTCCTACCCGGCCGCCAGCAGCCCCCCCACCGCTGACGCACAGGTCGCCCGCCCTCCCCCGGCACGGCCGCCGCGCCTCCACACACTCCCACGCCGCGAGGACAGCTGAGGGCCTGGGGACCCTTGTCCCCGCTCGGTCACGGGGGCCCAAGTGGGGCAGCAGGTCGGGAAGGAGGGCGGCAGCGCACGGAATCACCCCCGCCGCACGCTCGCGTGGGCACTCACACACACACACACACACACACACACACGCCTACACAAGGGGCACACAGTCGCACACCCCGACACCCTTCGTGGCACAGAGGGATTTCCGTCCTCAGCGCCCGTTCCCTCACGGGAGGGTGGGGCGCTTCAGCGCGACCCGCACCCTCCAGCCCGGCAGCCAGTTCGAGACTGTCGCTCCCCCTCTTCATGGAGGAACGACACAGGACCCTGCGCTGTTCTTTCATCTGCTCGGCCCTCCCCGGGTTTGCTGCTGGTTCTTCCCGGGTTGGCTACCATCCCTTCCACCTCCGTGGAAGGGCGGTTCCCCCTGCCACATTCCCCACTTCCGCGGGGGAGCGGCACACCGCCGGCCGGCCGGCTCTCTCGGGGGCTGCACAGGTGTTCCCCTTAGATGTTCCTGGTGCATGTTGTCTCTCTCCTCCTTTATAGTCCTCTTCCGCCAATCCCAACTCGGCTGCCCACACGCCAAGTACGCTACTCTCCTCCAATCAGGAGCAGGATCAGCTCCTGGAGGTCATCACTCAAGTTGGCAAGAGGCAGCTGCATAGAAGCTGTTTTCTCCTCTCCCAGCGCCATATTGTGGGAGAGCAGATGCATAGAATAAGTCTTAATTCCAGTAACTCAGTCCAATCCGAGTTGCTCCCCACAGAGACCACAGGCTGTGTGCTGCCTGCCTGCCACGGACCCTCTGTCCCGGGGAGGTCCTGTGGGCACGCAGCCTGTGGCCGCGGGTCTCTGCCTGGCCTGCCAAAAGGGTGCCCCGTTTGGATGCTGTGTGAGTCAGGGCTGATGGGGGAGAGGGGGACAGAGAGAGGAGAGAGAGACAGAGAGAGAGAGAGAAAGAGAGACGTGTAGGTGTTGGTGTAAGTCAGAGACAGAGGGAGAGGGTGCCTGTATTGCCTGCGAGGCTTGGTGTGGGGTCCCTCCTTTGCGCTCTGGAGGGCTTCCGCGGCTGTGGCGCGTGGCCGCCGCACGGCCAGGTGGCGCAGAGGGCCCGCGGGTTGGGCTGCGCGAGGCACCGGGCCCTGAGTGGTGGGCAACCGCGCCCTGGCGTCGTCTTCGGGCGGTGGTCGTGGTCGTGGTCACAGTCATTGGGCTCCCTGGGAGACAGGAGCCCGGGAGGGGCGGTGGGAGTGCAGGTGCCGGGAGCTGCTGGTGCGGCGGGCTGCGGGGTTGGGGCGGCCGGCAGGGGAGCGCCCTGGCGGGCGGTGAGTCGCTGGTTTGGGGTTGGAGGGGGCGCGCTGGGATGGCGCGGGGCGTGGCCTGTGTCCCGGGGTGGGCCCCGGGGTTGGCGGTGGGGCTGCGGCAGCCGGGGACAGCTGGCCGGCCCGCCCGTGCCCGTGCCCGTGCCCGTGCCCGTGCCCAGGCCCAGGCCCAGGCCCAGGCCCAGGCCCAGGCCCGAGGCGCGGGCGGGCTGGGGCTGCCAGGTGGAGGGGTCGGGCTTCTGCCCCCTGCTGGAGCTGCGTTGGGGGTCGCAGGGGTCCCGGCGTGCGGGCTGGCGGATGGGGGCGTGGCTAGGCAGCCAGCCAAAGGCGAGCAAAAGGGGAGGGTGCCGCGGGGCAAAAGCCTACAGCCCCCGGTATTCCCAGGCGGTCTCCCATCCAAGTACTAACCAGGCCCGACCCTGCTTAGCTTCCGAGATCAGACGAGATCGGGCGCGTTCAGGGTGGTATGGCCGTAGACGCCAGAGGCCGCCTCCAGGCCCCTCTTGAGTGCGCGCCCGCACAGCCGCCGCCGCCGCCTCCTCCTCCTCCTCCTGCCCGCTCCCCGCTCTCACTCCCATTCCCATTCCCATTCCCACTCCCGCTCCCGCTCCCGCTGCCGCTTCTCCTCCGCCTCCTCCCTCTTTTCTCTTCTCTTCTCTTCTCCTCCTCCCCCCCCTCCTCAGCCGCCCTCCGCCTAGCCCTGCACCAGTGCCCGAACTCCAGCCCTCCGCCTGCCCAGCCCAGGACCTGCAGCACCGGGCGCCCAGTCGGCACGCTGCCGCCAAGCCAAGGGGAGCCAACCTCCTCCGGCTGCCGCTGGCCACAGGGAACTCCTACTCTCTCTTTCTAGGCCGGATCCCCTGCCTGCCGCCATCGCCCAGCCACACGCCAGCCGTGCCCGGCAGCCTCCACGCCTGCCCAGGGCTGCGCCCCGCGGCTCGCGGGTCCCGGCACCAGGGGGTTCGGCGCCCCACACCACCGCGGCCCGGGCCTTCCCTCCTACCCGGCCGCCAGCAGCCCCCCCACCGCTGACGCACAGGTCGCCCGCCCTCCCCCGGCACGGCCGCCGCGCCTCCACACACTCCCACGCCGCGAGGACAGCTGAGGGCCTGGGGACCCTTGTCCCCGCTCGGTCACGGGGGCCCAAGTGGGGCAGCAGGTCGGGAAGGAGGGCGGCAGCGCACGGAATCACCCCCGCCGCACGCTCGCGTGGGCACTCACACACACACACACACACACACACACGCCTACACAAGGGGCACACAGTCGCACACCCCGACACCCTTCGTGGCACAGAGGGATTTCCGTCCTCAGCGCCCGTTCCCTCACGGGAGGGTGGGGCGCTTCAGCGCGACCCGCACCCTCCAGCCCGGCAGCCAGTTCGAGACTGTCGCTCCCCCTCTTCATGGAGGAACGACACAGGACCCTGCGCTGTTCTTTCGTCTGCTCGGCCCTCCCCGGGTTTGCTGCTGGTTCTTCCCGGGTTGGCTACCGTCCCTTCCACCTCCGTGGAAGGGCGGTTCCCCCTGCCACATTCCCCACTTCCGCGGGGGAGCGGCACACCGCCGGCCGGCCGGCCGGCTCTCTCGGGGGCTGCACAGGTGTTCCCCTTAGATGTTCCTGGTGCATGTTGTCTCTCTCCTCCTTTATAGTCCTCTTCCGCCAATCCCAACTCGGCTGCCCACACGCCGAGTACGCTGCTCTCCTTCAATCAGGAGCAGGATCAGCTCCTGGAGGTCATCACTCAAGTTGGCAAGAGGCAGCTGCATAGAAGCTGTTTGCTCCTCTCCCAGCGCCATATTGTGGGAGAGCAGATGCATAGAATAAGTCTTAATTCCAGTAACTCAGTCCAATCCGAGTTGCTCCCCACAGAGACCACAGGCTGTGTGCTGCCTGCCTGCCACGGACCCTCTGTCCCGGGGAGGTCCTGTGGGCACGCAGCCTGTGGCCGCGGGTCTCTGCCTGGCCTGCCAAAAGGGTGCCCCGTTTGGATGCTGTGTGAGTCAGGGCTGATGGGGGAGAGGGGGACAGAGAGAGGAGAGAGAGACAGAGAGAGAGAGAGAAAGAGAGACGTGTAGGTGTTGGTGTAAGTCAGAGACAGAGGGAGAGGGTGCCTGTATTGCCTGCGAGGCTTGGTGTGGGGTCCCTCCTTTGCGCTCTGGAGGGCTTCCGCGGCTGTGGCGCGTGGCCGCCGCACGGCCAGGTGGCGCAGAGGGCCCGCGGGTTGGGCTGCGCGAGGCACCGGGCCCTGAGTGGTGGGCAACCGCGCCCTGGCGTCGTCTTCGGGCGGTGGTCGTGGTCGTGGTCACAGTCATTGGGCTCCCTGGGAGACAGGAGCCCGGGAGGGGCGGTGGGAGTGCAGGTGCCGGGAGCTGCTGGTGCGGCGGGCTGCGGGGTTGGGGCGGCCGGCAGGGGAGCGCCCTGGCGGGCGGTGAGTCGCTGGTTTGGGGTTGGAGGGGGCGCGCTGGGATGGCGCGGGGCGTGGCCTGTGTCCCGGGGTGGGCCCCGGGGTTGGCGGTGGGGCTGCGGCAGCCGGGGACAGCTGGCCGGCCCGCCCGTGCCCGTGCCCGTGCCCAGGCCCAGGCCCAGGCCCAGGCCCAGGCCCGAGGCGCGGGCGGGCTGGGGCTGCCAGGTGGAGGGGTCGGGCTTCTGCCCCCTGCTGGAGCTGCGTTGGGGGTCGCAGGGGTCCCGGCGTGCGGGCTGGCGGATGGGGGCGTGGCTAGGCAGCCAGCCAAAGGCGAGCAAAAGGGGAGGGTGCCGCGGGGCAAAAGCCTACAGCCCCCGGTATTCCCAGGCGGTCTCCCATCCAAGTACTAACCAGGCCCGACCCTGCTTAGCTTCCGAGATCAGACGAGATCGGGCGCGTTCAGGGTGGTATGGCCGTAGACGCCAGAGGCCGCCTCCAGGCCCCTCTTGAGTGCGCGCCCGCACAGCCGCCGCCGCCGCCTCCTCCTCCTCCTCCTGCCCGCTCCCCGCTCTCACTCCCATTCCCATTCCCATTCCCACTCCCGCTCCCGCTCCCGCTCCCGCTTCTCCTCCGCCTCCTCCCTCTTTTCTCTTCTCTTCTCCTCCTCCCCCCCCTCCTCAGCCGCCCTCCGCCTAGCCCTGCACCAGTGCCCGAACTCCAGCCCTCCGCCTGCCCAGCCCAGGACCTGCAGCACCGGGCGCCCAGTCGGCACGCTGCCGCCAAGCCAAGGGGAGCCAACCTCCTCCGGCTGCCGCTGGCCACAGGGAACTCCTACTCTCTCTTTCTAGGCTGGATCCCCTGCCTGCCGCCATCGCCCAGCCACACGCCAGCCGTGCCCGGCAGCCTCCACGCCTGCCCAGGGCTGCGCCCCGCGGCTCGCGGGTCCCGGCACCAGGGGGTTCGGCGCCCCACACCACCGCGGCCCGGGCCTTCCCTCCTACCCGGCCGCCAGCAGCCCCCCCACCGCTGACGCACAGGTCGCCCGCCCTCCCCCGGCACGGCCGCCGCGCCTCCACACACTCCCACGCCGCGAGGACAGCTGAGGGCCTGGGGACCCTTGTCCCCGCTCGGTCACGGGGGCCCAAGTGGGGCAGCAGGTCGGGAAGGAGGGCGGCAGCGCACGGAATCACCCCCGCCGCACGCTCGCGTGGGCACTCACACACACACACACACACACACACACGCCTACACAAGGGGCACACAGTCGCACACCCCGACACCCTTCGTGGCACAGAGGGATTTCCGTCCTCAGCGCCCGTTCCCTCACGGGAGGGTGGGGCGCTTCAGCGCGACCCGCACCCTCCAGCCCGGCAGCCAGTTCGAGACTGTCGCTCCCCCTCTTCATGGAGGAACGACACAGGACCCTGCGCTGTTCTTTCGTCTGCTCGGCCCTCCCCGGGTTTGCTGCTGGTTCTTCCCGGGTTGGCTACCGTCCCTTCCACCTCCGTGGAAGGGCGGTTCCCCCTGCCACATTCCCCACTTCCGCGGGGGAGCGGCACACCGCCGGCCGGCCGGCTCTCTCGGGGGCTGCACAGGTGTTCCCCTTAGATGTTCCTGGTGCATGTTGTCTCTCTCCTCCTTTATAGTCCTCTTCTGCCAATCCCAACTCGGCTGCCCACACGCCGAGTACGCTGCTCTCCTTCAATCAGGAGCAGGATCAGCTCCTGGAGGTCATCACTCAAGTTGGCAAGAGGCAGCTGCATAGAAGCTGTTTTCTCCTCTCCCAGCGCCATATTGTGGGAGAGCAGATGCATAGAATAAGTCTTAATTCCAGTAACTCAGTCCAATCCGAGTTGCTCCCCACAGAGACCACAGGCTGTGTGCTGCCTGCCTGCCACGGACCCTCTGTCCCGGGGAGGTCCTGTGGGCACGCAGCCTGTGGCCGCGGGTCTCTGCCTGGCCTGCCAAAAGGGTGCCCCGTTTGGATGCTGTGTGAGTCAGGGCTGATGGGGGAGAGGGGGACAGAGAGAGGAGAGAGAGACAGAGAGAGAGAGAGAAAGAGAGAGAGACGTGTAGGTGTTGGTGTAAGTCAGAGACAGAGGGAGAGGGTGCCTGTATTGCCTGCGAGGCTTGGTGTGGGGTCCCTCCTTTGCGCTCTGGAGGGCTTCCGCGGCTGTGGCGCGTGGCCGCCGCACGGCCAGGTGGCGCAGAGGGCCCGCGGGTTGGGCTGCGCGAGGCACCGGGCCCTGAGTGGTGGGCAACTGCGCCCTGGCGTCGTCTTCGGGCGGTGGTCGTGGTCGTGGTCGTGGTCACAGTCATTGGGCTCCCTGGGAGACAGGAGCCCGGGAGGGGCGGTGGGAGTGCAGGTGCCGGGAGCTGCTGGTGCGGCGGGCTGCGGGGTTGGGGCGGCCGGCAGGGGAGCGCCCTGGCGGGCGGTGAGTCGCTGGTTTGGGGTTGGAGGGGGCGCGCTGGGATGGCGCGGGGCGTGGCCTGTGTCCCGGGGTGGGCCCCGGGGTTGGCGGTGGGGCTGCGGCAGCCGGGGACAGCTGGCCGGCCCGCCCGTGCCCGTGCCCGTGCCCAGGCCCAGGCCCAGGCCCAGGCCCAGGCCCAGGCCCGAGGCGCGGGCGGGCTGGGGCTGCCAGGTGGAGGGGTCGGGCTTCTGCCCCCTGCTGGAGCTGCGTTGGGGGTCGCAGGGGTCCCGGCGTGCGGGCTGGCGGATGGGGGCGTGGCTAGGCAGCCAGCCAAAGGCGAGCAAAAGGGGAGGGTGCCGCGGGGCAAAAGCCTACAGCCCCCGGTATTCCCAGGCGGTCTCCCATCCAAGTACTAACCAGGCCCGACCCTGCTTAGCTTCCGAGATCAGACGAGATCGGGCGCGTTCAGGGTGGTATGGCCGTAGACGCCAGAGGCCGCCTCCAGGCCCCTCTTGAGTGCGCGCCCGCACAGCCGCCGCCGCCGCCTCCTCCTCCTCCTCCTGCCCGCTCCCCGCTCTCACTCCCATTCCCATTCCCATTCCCACTCCCGCTCCCGCTCCCGCTGCCGCTTCTCCTCCGCCTCCTCCCTCTTTTCTCTTCTCTTCTCTTCTCCTCCTCCCCCCCCTCCTCAGCCGCCCTCCGCCTAGCCCTGCACCAGTGCCCGAACTCCAGCCCTCCGCCTGCCCAGCCCAGGACCTGCAGCACCGGGCGCCCAGTCGGCACGCTGCCGCCAAGCCAAGGGGAGCCAACCTCCTCCGGCTGCCGCTGGCCACAGGGAACTCCTACTCTCTCTTTCTAGGCCGGATCCCCTGCCTGCCGCCATCGCCCAGCCACACGCCAGCCGTGCCCGGCAGCCTCCACGCCTGCCCAGGGCTGCGCCCCGCGGCTCGCGGGTCCCGGCACCAGGGGGTTCGGCGCCCCACACCACCGCGGCCCGGGCCTTCCCTCCTACCCGGCCGCCAGCAGCCCCCCCACCGCTGACGCACAGGTCGCCCGCCCTCCCCCGGCACGGCCGCCGCGCCTCCACACACTCCCACGCCGCGAGGACAGCTGAGGGCCTGGGGACCCTTGTCCCCGCTCGGTCACGGGGGCCCAAGTGGGGCAGCAGGTCGGGAAGGAGGGCGGCAGCGCACGGAATCACCCCCGCCGCACGCTCGCGTGGGCACTCACACACACACACACACACACACACACACGCCTACACAAGGGGCACACAGTCGCACACCCCGACACCCTTCGTGGCACAGAGGGATTTCCGTCCTCAGCGCCCGTTCCCTCACGGGAGGGTGGGGCGCTTCAGCGCGACCCGCACCCTCCAGCCCGGCAGCCAGTTCGAGACTGTCGCTCCCCCTCTTCATGGAGGAACGACACAGGACCCTGCGCTGTTCTTTCGTCTGCTCGGCCCTCCCCGGGTTTGCTGCTGGTTCTTCCCGGGTTGGCTACCGTCCCTTCCACCTCCGTGGAAGGGCGGTTCCCCCTGCCACATTCCCCACTTCCGCGGGGGAGCGGCACACCGCCGGCCGGCCGGCCGGCTCTCTCGGGGGCTGCACAGGTGTTCCCCTTAGATGTTCCTGGTGCATGTTGTCTCTCTCCTCCTTTATAGTCCTCTTCCGCCAATCCCAACTCGGCTGCCCACACGCCGAGTACGCTGCTCTCCTTCAATCAGGAGCAGGATCAGCTCCTGGAGGTCATCACTCAAGTTGGCAAGAGGCAGCTGCATAGAAGCTGTTTGCTCCTCTCCCAGCGCCATATTGTGGGAGAGCAGATGCATAGAATAAGTCTTAATTCCAGTAACTCAGTCCAATCCGAGTTGCTCCCCACAGAGACCACAGGCTGTGTGCTGCCTGCCTGCCACGGACCCTCTGTCCCGGGGAGGTCCTGTGGGCACGCAGCCTGTGGCCGCGGGTCTCTGCCTGGCCTGCCAAAAGGGTGCCCCGTTTGGATGCTGTGTGAGTCAGGGCTGATGGGGGAGAGGGGGACAGAGAGAGGAGAGAGAGACAGAGAGAGAGAGAGAAAGAGAGAGAGACGTGTAGGTGTTGGTGTAAGTCAGAGACAGAGGGAGAGGGTGCCTGTATTGCCTGCGAGGCTTGGTGTGGGGTCCCTCCTTTGCGCTCTGGAGGGCTTCCGCGGCTGTGGCGCGTGGCCGCCGCACGGCCAGGTGGCGCAGAGGGCCCGCGGGTTGGGCTGCGCGAGGCACCGGGCCCTGAGTGGTGGGCAACTGCGCCCTGGCGTCGTCTTCGGGCGGTGGTCGTGGTCGTGGTCGTGGTCACAGTCATTGGGCTCCCTGGGAGACAGGAGCCCGGGAGGGGCGGTGGGAGTGCAGGTGCCGGGAGCTGCTGGTGCGGCGGGCTGCGGGGTTGGGGCGGCCGGCAGGGGAGCGCCCTGGCGGGCGGTGAGTCGCTGGTTTGGGGTTGGAGGGGGCGCGCTGGGATGGCGCGGGGCGTGGCCTGTGTCCCGGGGTGGGCCCCGGGGTTGGCGGTGGGGCTGCGGCAGCCGGGGACAGCTGGCCGGCCCGCCCGTGCCCGTGCCCGTGCCCAGGCCCAGGCCCAGGCCCAGGCCCAGGCCCAGGCCCGAGGCGCGGGCGGGCTGGGGCTGCCAGGTGGAGGGGTCGGGCTTCTGCCCCCTGCTGGAGCTGCGTTGGGGGTCGCAGGGGTCCCGGCGTGCGGGCTGGCGGATGGGGGCGTGGCTAGGCAGCCAGCCAAAGGCGAGCAAAAGGGGAGGGTGCCGCGGGGCAAAAGCCTACAGCCCCCGGTATTCCCAGGCGGTCTCCCATCCAAGTACTAACCAGGCCCGACCCTGCTTAGCTTCCGAGATCAGACGAGATCGGGCGCGTTCAGGGTGGTATGGCCGTAGACGCCAGAGGCCGCCTCCAGGCCCCTCTTGAGTGCGCGCCCGCACAGCCGCCGCCGCCGCCTCCTCCTCCTCCTCCTGCCCGCTCCCCGCTCTCACTCCCATTCCCATTCCCATTCCCACTCCCGCTCCCGCTCCCGCTGCCGCTTCTCCTCCGCCTCCTCCCTCTTTTCTCTTCTCTTCTCTTCTCCTCCTCCCCCCCCTCCTCAGCCGCCCTCCGCCTAGCCCTGCACCAGTGCCCGAACTCCAGCCCTCCGCCTGCCCAGCCCAGGACCTGCAGCACCGGGCGCCCAGTCGGCACGCTGCCGCCAAGCCAAGGGGAGCCAACCTCCTCCGGCTGCCGCTGGCCACAGGGAACTCCTACTCTCTCTTTCTAGGCCGGATCCCCTGCCTGCCGCCATCGCCCAGCCACACGCCAGCCGTGCCCGGCAGCCTCCACGCCTGCCCAGGGCTGCGCCCCGCGGCTCGCGGGTCCCGGCACCAGGGGGTTCGGCGCCCCACACCACCGCGGCCCGGGCCTTCCCTCCTACCCGGCCGCCAGCAGCCCCCCCACCGCTGACGCACAGGTCGCCCGCCCTCCCCCGGCACGGCCGCCGCGCCTCCACACACTCCCACGCCGCGAGGACAGCTGAGGGCCTGGGGACCCTTGTCCCCGCTCGGTCACGGGGGCCCAAGTGGGGCAGCAGGTCGGGAAGGAGGGCGGCAGCGCACGGAATCACCCCCGCCGCACGCTCGCGTGGGCACTCACACACACACACACACACACACACACACGCCTACACAAGGGGCACACAGTCGCACACCCCGACACCCTTCGTGGCACAGAGGGATTTCCGTCCTCAGCGCCCGTTCCCTCACGGGAGGGTGGGGCGCTTCAGCGCGACCCGCACCCTCCAGCCCGGCAGCCAGTTCGAGACTGTCGCTCCCCCTCTTCATGGAGGAACGACACAGGACCCTGCGCTGTTCTTTCGTCTGCTCGGCCCTCCCCGGGTTTGCTGCTGGTTCTTCCCGGGTTGGCTACCGTCCCTTCCACCTCCGTGGAAGGGCGGTTCCCCCTGCCACATTCCCCACTTCCGCGGGGGAGCGGCACACCGCCGGCCGGCCGGCCGGCTCTCTCGGGGGCTGCACAGGTGTTCCCCTTAGATGTTCCTGGTGCATGTTGTCTCTCTCCTCCTTTATAGTCCTCTTCCGCCAATCCCAACTCGGCTGCCCACACGCCGAGTACGCTGCTCTCCTTCAATCAGGAGCAGGATCAGCTCCTGGAGGTCATCACTCAAGTTGGCAAGAGGCAGCTGCATAGAAGCTGTTTGCTCCTCTCCCAGCGCCATATTGTGGGAGAGCAGATGCATAGAATAAGTCTTAATTCCAGTAACTCAGTCCAATCCGAGTTGCTCCCCACAGAGACCACAGGCTGTGTGCTGCCTGCCTGCCACGGACCCTCTGTCCCGGGGAGGTCCTGTGGGCACGCAGCCTGTGGCCGCGGGTCTCTGCCTGGCCTGCCAAAAGGGTGCCCCGTTTGGATGCTGTGTGAGTCAGGGCTGATGGGGGAGAGGGGGACAGAGAGAGGAGAGAGAGACAGAGAGAGAGAGAGAAAGAGAGAGAGACGTGTAGGTGTTGGTGTAAGTCAGAGACAGAGGGAGAGGGTGCCTGTATTGCCTGCGAGGCTTGGTGTGGGGTCCCTCCTTTGCGCTCTGGAGGGCTTCCGCGGCTGTGGCGCGTGGCCGCCGCACGGCCAGGTGGCGCAGAGGGCCCGCGGGTTGGGCTGCGCGAGGCACCGGGCCCTGAGTGGTGGGCAACCGCGCCCTGGCGTCGTCTTCGGGCGGTGGTCGTGGTCGTGGTCACAGTCATTGGGCTCCCTGGGAGACAGGAGCCCGGGAGGGGCGGTGGGAGTGCAGGTGCCGGGAGCTGCTGGTGCGGCGGGCTGCGGGGTTGGGGCGGCCGGCAGGGGAGCGCCCTGGCGGGCGGTGAGTCGCTGGTTTGGGGTTGGAGGGGGCGCGCTGGGATGGCGCGGGGCGTGGCCTGTGTCCCGGGGTGGGCCCCGGGGTTGGCGGTGGGGCTGCGGCAGCCAGGGACAGCTGGCCGGCCCGCCCGTGCCCGTGCCCAGGCCCAGGCCCAGGCCCAGGCCCAGGCCCAGGCCCAGGCCCGAGGCGCGGGCGGGCTGGGGCTGCCAGGTGGAGGGGTCGGGCTTCTGCCCCCTGCTGGAGCTGCGTTGGGGGTCGCAGGGGTCCCGGCGTGCGGGCTGGCGGATGGGGGCGTGGCTAGGCAGCCAGCCAAAGGCGAGCAAAAGGGGAGGGTGCCGCGGGGCAAAAGCCTACAGCCCCCGGTATTCCCAGGCGGTCTCCCATCCAAGTACTAACCAGGCCCGACCCTGCTTAGCTTCCGAGATCAGACGAGATCGGGCGCGTTCAGGGTGGTATGGCCGTAGACGCCAGAGGCCGCCTCCAGGCCCCTCTTGAGTGCGCGCCCGCACAGCCGCCGCCGCCGCCGCCGCCGCCGCCGCCGCCGCCGCCGCCGCCTCCTCCTCCTCCTCCTGCCCGCTCCCCGCTCTCACTCCCATTCCCATTCCCATTCCCACTCCCGCTCCCGCTCCCGCTGCCGCTTCTCCTCCGCCTCCTCCCTCTTTTCTCTTCTCTTCTCTTCTCCTCCTCCCCCCCCCTCCTCCTCAGCCGCCCTCCGCCTAGCCCTGCACCAGTGCCCGAACTCCAGCCCTCCGCCTGCCCAGCCCAGGACCTGCAGCACCGGGCGCCCAGTCGGCACGCTGCCGCCAAGCCAAGGGGAGCCAACCTCCTCCGGCTGCCGCTGGCCACAGGGAACTCCTACTCTCTCTTTCTAGGCCGGATCCCCTGCCTGCCGCCATCGCCCAGCCACACGCCAGCCGTGCCCGGCAGCCTCCACGCCTGCCCAGGGCTGCGCCCCGCGGCTCGCGGGTCCCGGCACCAGGGGGTTCGGCGCCCCACACCACCGCGGCCCGGGCCTTCCCTCCTACCCGGCCGCCAGCAGCCCCCCCACCGCTGACGCACAGGTCGCCCGCCCTCCCCCGGCACGGCCGCCGCGCCTCCACACACTCCCACGCCGCGAGGACAGCTGAGGGCCTGGGGACCCTTGTCCCCGCTCGGTCACGGGGGCCCAAGTGGGGCAGCAGGTCGGGAAGGAGGGCGGCAGCGCACGGAATCACCCCCGCCGCACGCTCGCGTGGGCACTCACACACACACACACACACACACACACACGCCTACACAAGGGGCACACAGTCGCACACCCCGACACCCTTCGTGGCACAGAGGGATTTCCGTCCTCAGCGCCCGTTCCCTCACGGGAGGGTGGGGCGCTTCAGCGCGACCCGCACCCTCCAGCCCGGCAGCCAGTTCGAGACTGTCGCTCCCCCTCTTCATGGAGGAACGACACAGGACCCTGCGCTGTTCTTTCGTCTGCTCGGCCCTCCCCGGGTTTGCTGCTGGTTCTTCCCGGGTTGGCTACCGTCCCTTCCACCTCCGTGGAAGGGCGGTTCCCCCTGCCACATTCCCCACTTCCGCGGGGGAGCGGCACACCGCCGGCCGGCCGGCCGGCTCTCTCGGGGGCTGCACAGGTGTTCCCCTTAGATGTTCCTGGTGCATGTTGTCTCTCTCCTCCTTTATAGTCCTCTTCCGCCAATCCCAACTCGGCTGCCCACACGCCGAGTACGCTGCTCTCCTTCAATCAGGAGCAGGATCAGCTCCTGGAGGTCATCACTCAAGTTGGCAAGAGGCAGCTGCATAGAAGCTGTTTGCTCCTCTCCCAGCGCCATATTGTGGGAGAGCAGATGCATAGAATAAGTCTTAATTCCAGTAACTCAGTCCAATCCGAGTTGCTCCCCACAGAGACCACAGGCTGTGTGCTGCCTGCCTGCCACGGACCCTCTGTCCCGGGGAGGTCCTGTGGGCACGCAGCCTGTGGCCGCGGGTCTCTGCCTGGCCTGCCAAAAGGGTGCCCCGTTTGGATGCTGTGTGAGTCAGGGCTGATGGGGGAGAGGGGGACAGAGAGAGGAGAGAGAGACAGAGAGAGAGAGAGAAAGAGAGAGAGACGTGTAGGTGTTGGTGTAAGTCAGAGACAGAGGGAGAGGGTGCCTGTATTGCCTGCGAGGCTTGGTGTGGGGTCCCTCCTTTGCGCTCTGGAGGGCTTCCGCGGCTGTGGCGCGTGGCCGCCGCACGGCCAGGTGGCGCAGAGGGCCCGCGGGTTGGGCTGCGCGAGGCACCGGGCCCTGAGTGGTGGGCAACTGCGCCCTGGCGTCGTCTTCGGGCGGTGGTCGTGGTCGTGGTCACAGTCATTGGGCTCCCTGGGAGACAGGAGCCCGGGAGGGGCGGTGGGAGTGCAGGTGCCGGGAGCTGCTGGTGCGGCGGGCTGCGGGGTTGGGGCGGCCGGCAGGGGAGCGCCCTGGCGGGCGGTGAGTCGCTGGTTTGGGGTTGGAGGGGGCGCGCTGGGATGGCGCGGGGCGTGGCCTGTGTCCCGGGGTGGGCCCCGGGGTTGGCGGTGGGGCTGCGGCAGCCGGGGACAGCTGGCCGGCCCGCCTGTGCCCGTGCCCGTGCCCAGGCCCAGGCCCAGGCCCAGGCCCAGGCCCGAGGCGCGGGCGGGCTGGGGCTGCCAGGTGGAGGGGTCGGGCTTCTGCCCCCTGCTGGAGCTGCGTTGGGGGTCGCAGGGGTCCCGGCGTGCGGGCTGGCGGATGGGGGCGTGGCTAGGCAGCCAGCCAAAGGCGAGCAAAAGGGGAGGGTGCCGCGGGGCAAAAGCCTACAGCACCCGGTATTCCCAGGCGGTCTCCCATCCAAGTACTAACCAGGCCCGACCCTGCTTAGCTTCCGAGATCAGACGAGATCGGGCGCGTTCAGGGTGGTATGGCCGTAGACGCCAGAGGCCGCCTCCAGGCCCCTCTTGAGTGCGCGCCCGCACAGCCGCCGCCGCCGCCGCCGCCTCCTCCTCCTCCTCCTGCCCGCTCCCCGCTCTCACTCCCATTCCCATTCCCACTCCCGCTCCCGCTCCCGCTGCCGCTTCTCCTCCGCCTCCTCCCTCTTTTCTCTTCTCTTCTCTTCTCCTCCTCCCCCCCCCTCCTCAGCCGCCCTCCGCCTAGCCCTGCACCAGTGCCCGAACTCCAGCCCTCCGCCTGCCCAGCCCAGGACCTGCAGCACCGGGCGCCCAGTCGGCACGCTGCCGCCAAGCCAAGGGGAGCCAACCTCCTCCGGCTGCCGCTGGCCACAGGGAACTCCTACTCTCTCTTTCTAGGCCGGATCCCCTGCCTGCCGCCATCGCCCAGCCACACGCCAGCCGTGCCCGGCAGCCTCCACGCCTGCCCAGGGCTGCGCCCCGCGGCTCGCGGGTCCCGGCACCAGGGGGTTCGGCGCCCCACACCACCGCGGCCCGGGCCTTCCCTCCTACCCGGCCGCCAGCAGCCCCCCCACCGCTGACGCACAGGTCGCCCGCCCTCCCCCGGCACGGCCGCCGCGCCTCCACACACTCCCACGCCGCGAGGACAGCTGAGGGCCTGGGGACCCTTGTCCCCGCTCGGTCACGGGGGCCCAAGTGGGGCAGCAGGTCGGGAAGGAGGGCGGCAGCGCACGGAATCACCCCCGCCGCACGCTCGCGTGGGCACTCACACACACACACACACACACACACACACGCCTACACAAGGGGCACACAGTCGCACACCCCGACACCCTTCGTGGCACAGAGGGATTTCCGTCCTCAGCGCCCGTTCCCTCACGGGAGGGTGGGGCGCTTCAGCGCGACCCGCACCCTCCAGCCCGGCAGCCAGTTCGAGACTGTCGCTCCCCCTCTTCATGGAGGAACGACACAGGACCCTGCGCTGTTCTTTCGTCTGCTCGGCCCTCCCCGGGTTTGCTGCTGGTTCTTCCCGGGTTGGCTACCGTCCCTTCCACCTCCGTGGAAGGGCGGTTCCCCCTGCCACATTCCCCACTTCCGCGGGGGAGCGGCACACCGCCGGCCGGCTCTCTCGGGGGCTGCACAGGTGTTCCCCTTAGATGTTCCTGGTGCATGTTGTCTCTCTCCTCCTTTATAGTCCTCTTCTGCCAATCCCAACTCGGCTGCCCACACGCCGAGTACGCTGCTCTCCTTCAATCAGGAGCAGGATCAGCTCCTGGAGGTCATCACTCAAGTTGGCAAGAGGCAGCTGCATAGAAGCTGTTTTCTCCTCTCCCAGCGCCATATTGTGGGAGAGCAGATGCATAGAATAAGTCTTAATTCCAGTAACTCAGTCCAATCCGAGTTGCTCCCCACAGAGACCACAGGCTGTGTGCTGCCTGCCTGCCACGGACCCTCTGTCCCGGGGAGGTCCTGTGGGCACACAGCCTGTGGCCGCGGGTCTCTGCCTGGCCTGCCAAAAGGGTGCCCCGTTTGGATGCTGTGTGAGTCAGGGCTGATGGGGGAGAGGGGGACAGAGAGAGGAGAGAGAGACAGAGAGAGAGAGAGAAAGAGAGAGAGACGTGTAGGTGTTGGTGTAAGTCAGAGACAGAGGGAGAGGGTGCCTGTATTGCCTGCGAGGCTTGGTGTGGGGTCCCTCCTTTGCGCTCTGGAGGGCTTCCGCGGCTGTGGCGCGTGGCCGCCGCACGGCCAGGTGGCGCAGAGGGCCCGCGGGTTGGGCTGCGCGAGGCACCGGGCCCTGAGTGGTGGGCAACCGCGCCCTGGCGTCGTCTTCGGGCGGTGGTCGTGGTCGTGGTCGTGGTCACAGTCATTGGGCTCCCTGGGAGACAGGAGCCCGGGAGGGGCGGTGGGAGTGCAGGTGCCGGGAGCTGCTGGTGCGGCGGGCTGCGGGGTTGGGGCGGCCGGCAGGGGAGCGCCCTGGCGGGCGGTGAGTCGCTGGTTTGGGGTTGGAGGGGGCGCGCTGGGATGGCGCGGGGCGTGGCCTGTGTCCCGGGGTGGGCCCCGGGGTTGGCGGTGGGGCTGCGGCAGCCGGGGACAGCTGGCCGGCCCGCCCGTGCCCGTGCCCGTGCCCGTGCCCGTGCCCAGGCCCAGGCCCAGGCCCGAGGCGCGGGCGGGCTGGGGCTGCCAGGTGGAGGGGTCGGGCTTCTGCCCCCTGCTGGAGCTGCGTTGGGGGCCCGGCGTGCGGGCTGGCGGATGGGGGCGTGGCTAGGCAGCCAGCCAAAGGCGAGCAAAAGGGGAGGGTGCCGCGGGGCAAAAGCCTACAGCCCCCGGTATTCCCAGGCGGTCTCCCATCCAAGTACTAACCAGGCCCGACCCTGCTTAGCTTCCGAGATCAGACGAGATCGGGCGCGTTCAGGGTGGTATGGCCGTAGACGCCAGAGGCCGCCTCCAGGCCCCTCTTGAGTGCGCGCCCGCACAGCCGCCGCCGCCGCCGCCGCTGCCTCCTCCTCCTCCTCCTCCTGCCCGCTCCCCGCTCTCACTCCCATTCCCATTCCCATTCCCACTCCCACTCCCGCTCCCGCTGCCGCTTCTCCTCCGCCTCCTCCCTCTTTTCTCTTCTCTTCTCCTCCTCCCCCCCCTCCTCAGCCGCCCTCCGCCTAGCCCTGCACCAGTGCCCGAACTCCAGCCCTCCGCCTGCCCAGCCCAGGACCTGCAGCACCGGGCGCCCAGTCGGCACGCTGCCGCCAAGCCAAGGGGAGCCAACCTCCTCCGGCTGCCGCTGGCCACAGGGAACTCCTACTCTCTCTTTCTAGGCCGGATCCCCTGCCTGCCGCCATCGCCCAGCCACACGCCAGCCGTGCCCGGCAGCCTCCACGCCTGCCCAGGGCTGCGCCCCGCGGCTCGCGGGTCCCGGCACCAGGGGGTTCGGCGCCCCACACCACCGCGGCCCGGGCCTTCCCTCCTACCCGGCCGCCAGCAGCCCCCCCACCGCTGACGCACAGGTCGCCCGCCCTCCCCCGGCACGGCCGCCGCGCCTCCACACACTCCCACGCCGCGAGGACAGCTGAGGGCCTGGGGACCCTTGTCCCCGCTCGGTCACGGGGGCCCAAGTGGGGCAGCAGGTCGGGAAGGAGGGCGGCAGCGCACGGAATCACCCCCGCCGCACGCTCGCGTGGGCACTCACACACACACACACACACACACACACACGCCTACACAAGGGGCACACAGTCGCACACCCCGACACCCTTCGTGGCACAGAGGGATTTCCGTCCTCAGCGCCCGTTCCCTCACGGGAGGGTGGGGCGCTTCAGCGCGACCCGCACCCTCCAGCCCGGCAGCCAGTTCGAGACTGTCGCTCCCCCTCTTCATGGAGGAACGACACAGGACCCTGCGCTGTTCTTTCGTCTGCTCGGCCCTCCCCGGGTTTGCTGCTGGTTCTTCCCGGGTTGGCTACCGTCCCTTCCACCTCCGTGGAAGGGCGGTTCCCCCTGCCACATTCCCCACTTCCGCGGGGGAGCGGCACACCGCCGGCCGGCTCTCTCGGGGGCTGCACAGGTGTTCCCCTTAGATGTTCCTGGTGCATGTTGTCTCTCTCCTCCTTTATAGTCCTCTTCTGCCAATCCCAACTCGGCTGCCCACACGCCGAGTACGCTGCTCTCCTTCAATCAGGAGCAGGATCAGCTCCTGGAGGTCATCACTCAAGTTGGCAAGAGGCAGCTGCATAGAAGCTGTTTTCTCCTCTCCCAGCGCCATATTGTGGGAGAGCAGATGCATAGAATAAGTCTTAATTCCAGTAACTCAGTCCAATCCGAGTTGCTCCCCACAGAGACCACAGGCTGTGTGCTGCCTGCCTGCCACGGACCCTCTGTCCCGGGGAGGTCCTGTGGGCACACAGCCTGTGGCCGCGGGTCTCTGCCTGGCCTGCCAAAAGGGTGCCCCGTTTGGATGCTGTGTGAGTCAGGGCTGATGGGGGAGAGGGGGACAGAGAGAGGAGAGAGAGACAGAGAGAGAGAGAGAAAGAGAGAGAGACGTGTAGGTGTTGGTGTAAGTCAGAGACAGAGGGAGAGGGTGCCTGTATTGCCTGCGAGGCTTGGTGTGGGGTCCCTCCTTTGCGCTCTGGAGGGCTTCCGCGGCTGTGGCGCGTGGCCGCCGCACGGCCAGGTGGCGCAGAGGGCCCGCGGGTTGGGCTGCGCGAGGCACCGGGCCCTGAGTGGTGGGCAACCGCGCCCTGGCGTCGTCTTCGGGCGGTGGTCGTGGTCGTGGTCGTGGTCACAGTCATTGGGCTCCCTGGGAGACAGGAGCCCGGGAGGGGCGGTGGGAGTGCAGGTGCCGGGAGCTGCTGGTGCGGCGGGCTGCGGGGTTGGGGCGGCCGGCAGGGGAGCGCCCTGGCGGGCGGTGAGTCGCTGGTTTGGGGTTGGAGGGGGCGCGCTGGGATGGCGCGGGGCGTGGCCTGTGTCCCGGGGTGGGCCCCGGGGTTGGCGGTGGGGCTGCGGCAGCCGGGGACAGCTGGCCGGCCCGCCCGTGCCCGTGCCCGTGCCCGTGCCCGTGCCCAGGCCCAGGCCCAGGCCCGAGGCGCGGGCGGGCTGGGGCTGCCAGGTGGAGGGGTCGGGCTTCTGCCCCCTGCTGGAGCTGCGTTGGGGGTCGCAGGGGTCCCGGCGTGCGGGCTGGCGGATGGGGGCGTGGCTAGGCAGCCAGCCAAAGGCGAGCAAAAGGGGAGGGTGCCGCGGGGCAAAAGCCTACAGCCCCCGGTATTCCCAGGCGGTCTCCCATCCAAGTACTAACCAGGCCCGACCCTGCTTAGCTTCCGAGATCAGACGAGATCGGGCGCGTTCAGGGTGGTATGGCCGTAGACGCCAGAGGCCGCCTCCAGGCCCCTCTTGAGTGCGCGCCCGCACAGCCGCCGCCGCCGCCGCCGCTGCCTCCTCCTCCTCCTCCTCCTGCCCGCTCCCCGCTCTCACTCCCATTCCCATTCCCATTCCCACTCCCACTCCCGCTCCCGCTGCCGCTTCTCCTCCGCCTCCTCCCTCTTTTCTCTTCTCTTCTCCTCCTCCCCCCCCTCCTCAGCCGCCCTCCGCCTAGCCCTGCACCAGTGCCCGAACTCCAGCCCTCCGCCTGCCCAGCCCAGGACCTGCAGCACCGGGCGCCCAGTCGGCACGCTGCCGCCAAGCCAAGGGGAGCCAACCTCCTCCGGCTGCCGCTGGCCACAGGGAACTCCTACTCTCTCTTTCTAGGCCGGATCCCCTGCCTGCCGCCATCGCCCAGCCACACGCCAGCCGTGCCCGGCAGCCTCCACGCCTGCCCAGGGCTGCGCCCCGCGGCTCGCGGGTCCCGGCACCAGGGGGTTCGGCGCCCCACACCACCGCGGCCCGGGCCTTCCCTCCTACCCGGCCGCCAGCAGCCCCCCCACCGCTGACGCACAGGTCGCCCGCCCTCCCCCGGCACGGCCGCCGCGCCTCCACACACTCCCACGCCGCGAGGACAGCTGAGGGCCTGGGGACCCTTGTCCCCGCTCGGTCACGGGGGCCCAAGTGGGGCAGCAGGTCGGGAAGGAGGGCGGCAGCGCACGGAATCACCCCCGCCGCACGCTCGCGTGGGCACTCACACACACACACACACACACACACACACACGCCTACACAAGGGGCACACAGTCGCACACCCCGACACCCTTCGTGGCACAGAGGGATTTCCGTCCTCAGCGCCCGTTCCCTCACGGGAGGGTGGGGCGCTTCAGCGCGACCCGCACCCTCCAGCCCGGCAGCCAGTTCGAGACTGTCGCTCCCCCTCTTCATGGAGGAACGACACAGGACCCTGCGCTGTTCTTTCGTCTGCTCGGCCCTCCCCGGGTTTGCTGCTGGTTCTTCCCGGGTTGGCTACCGTCCCTTCCACCTCCGTGGAAGGGCGGTTCCCCCTGCCACATTCCCCACTTCCGCGGGGGAGCGGCACACCGCCGGCCGGCCGGCCGGCTCTCTCGGGGGCTGCACAGGTGTTCCCCTTAGATGTTCCTGGTGCATGTTGTCTCTCTCCTCCTTTATAGTCCTCTTCCGCCAATCCCAACTCGGCTGCCCACACGCCGAGTACGCTGCTCTCCTTCAATCAGGAGCAGGATCAGCTCCTGGAGGTCATCACTCAAGTTGGCAAGAGGCAGCTGCATAGAAGCTGTTTGCTCCTCTCCCAGCGCCATATTGTGGGAGAGCAGATGCATAGAATAAGTCTTAATTCCAGTAACTCAGTCCAATCCGAGTTGCTCCCCACAGAGACCACAGGCTGTGTGCTGCCTGCCTGCCACGGACCCTCTGTCCCGGGGAGGTCCTGTGGGCACGCAGCCTGTGGCCGCGGGTCTCTGCCTGGCCTGCCAAAAGGGTGCCCCGTTTGGATGCTGTGTGAGTCAGGGCTGATGGGGGAGAGGGGGACAGAGAGAGGAGAGAGAGACAGAGAGAGAGAGAGAAAGAGAGAGAGACGTGTAGGTGTTGGTGTAAGTCAGAGACAGAGGGAGAGGGTGCCTGTATTGCCTGCGAGGCTTGGTGTGGGGTCCCTCCTTTGCGCTCTGGAGGGCTTCCGCGGCTGTGGCGCGTGGCCGCCGCACGGCCAGGTGGCGCAGAGGGCCCGCGGGTTGGGCTGCGCGAGGCACCGGGCCCTGAGTGGTGGGCAACTGCGCCCTGGCGTCGTCTTCGGGCGGTGGTCGTGGTCGTGGTCACAGTCATTGGGCTCCCTGGGAGACAGGAGCCCGGGAGGGGCGGTGGGAGTGCAGGTGCCGGGAGCTGCTGGTGCGGCGGGCTGCGGGGTTGGGGCGGCCGGCAGGGGAGCGCCCTGGCGGGCGGTGAGTCGCTGGTTTGGGGTTGGAGGGGGCGCGCTGGATGGCGCGGGGCGTGGCCTGTGTCCCGGGGTGGGCCCCGGGGTTGGCGGTGGGGCTGCGGCAGCCGGGGACAGCTGGCCGGCCCGCCTGTGCCCGTGCCCGTGCCCAGGCCCAGGCCCAGGCCCAGGCCCAGGCCCAGGCCCGAGGCGCGGGCGGGCTGGGGCTGCCAGGTGGAGGGGTCGGGCTTCTGCCCCCTGCTGGAGCTGCGTTGGGGGTCGCAGGGGTCCCGGCGTGCGGGCTGGCGGATGGGGGCGTGGCTAGGCAGCCAGCCAAAGGCGAGCAAAAGGGGAGGGTGCCGCGGGGCAAAAGCCTACAGCCCCCGGTATTCCCAGGCGGTCTCCCATCCAAGTACTAACCAGGCCCGACCCTGCTTAGCTTCCGAGATCAGACGAGATCGGGCGCGTTCAGGGTGGTATGGCCGTAGACGCCAGAGGCCGCCTCCAGGCCCCTCTTGAGTGCGCGCCCGCACAGCCGCCGCCGCCGCCGCCGCCGCCTCCTCCTCCTCCTCCTGCCCGCTCCCCGCTCTCACTCCCATTCCCATTCCCATTCCCGCTCCCGCTCCCGCTGCCGCTTCTCCTCCGCCTCCTCCCTCTTTTCTCTTCTCTTCTCTTCTCCTCCTCCCCCCCCCTCCTCAGCCGCCCTCCGCCTAGCCCTGCACCAGTGCCCGAACTCCAGCCCTCCGCCTGCCCAGCCCAGGACCTGCAGCACCGGGCGCCCAGTCGGCACGCTGCCGCCAAGCCAAGGGGAGCCAACCTCCTCCGGCTGCCGCTGGCCACAGGGAACTCCTACTCTCTCTTTCTAGGCCGGATCCCCTGCCTGCCGCCATCGCCCAGCCACACGCCAGCCGTGCCCGGCAGCCTCCACGCCTGCCCAGGGCTGCGCCCCGCGGCTCGCGGGTCCCGGCACCAGGGGGTTCGGCGCCCCACACCACCGCGGCCCGGGCCTTCCCTCCTACCCGGCCGCCAGCAGCCCCCCCACCGCTGACGCACAGGTCGCCCGCCCTCCCCCGGCACGGCCGCCGCGCCTCCACACACTCCCACGCCGCGAGGACAGCTGAGGGCCTGGGGACCCTTGTCCCCGCTCGGTCACGGGGGCCCAAGTGGGGCAGCAGGTCGGGAAGGAGGGCGGCAGCGCACGGAATCACCCCCGCCGCACGCTCGCGTGGGCACACACACACACACACACACACGCCTACACAAGGGGCACACAGTCGCACACCCCGACACCCTTCGTGGCACAGAGGGATTTCCGTCCTCAGCGCCCGTTCCCTCACGGGAGGGTGGGGCGCTTCAGCGCGACCCGCACCCTCCAGCCCGGCAGCCAGTTGAAGACCACAGGCTGTGTGCTGCCTGCCTGCCATGGACCCTCTGTCCCGGGGAGGTCCTGTGGGCACGCAGCCTGTGGCCGCGGGTCTCTGCCTGGCCTGCCAAAAGGGTGCCCCGTTTGGATGCTGTGTGAGTCAGGGCTGATGGGGGAGAGGGGGACAGAGAGAGGAGAGAGAGACAGAGAGAGAGAGAGAAAGAGAGAGAGACGTGTAGGTGTTGGTGTAAGTCAGAGACAGAGGGAGAGGGTGCCTGTATTGCCTGCGAGGCTTGGTGTGGGGTCCCTCCTTTGCGCTCTGGAGGGCTTCCGCGGCTGTGGCGCGTGGCCGCCTCAGGGCTCACATCAGAAAATTCGTTACAAACCATGATAAATAAGAGGGGTGGATGAATCCGGAAACAGCCGGTTTCCTTGGGACTAAATCAAGCCCAATAGCACAAAGGACTCTTGCTTTTTTTGGCTTTTTTCACATTTGTCTTATTTATCATGGTTTGTAATTAATTTTCTGATGTGAGCTTTGACTTTGAGGCTGGAATATGGAGTTCAAGACACGCAAGGAATGGTCCTTTTCCATCAGGGCACAGCTGTTGGCTTGCTCCAATTCTGGCTTTCTGTCATTCTTTCGGGTGCTTCAGCGGACTTTTGGTTTCTTGAGCAGCAATTTCCTAAATGGTTTCTGGGTCTGAGTTGGTTTTGCCTTCTTCCCTCCCAAATTTTGTATTCTGATGCAATACAAACAAGAGTTGAGACAGAGGATCCATTAGGAAATAAAAAACACAACCAATTGGCGTGTCATGCTTAGAAATCTCCAGGCAGCATGACCAAGATGAGCTTTTGTGTTTTGGAAAAAGAAATGGAACCCTTTTGCAGAGGGGACCAATAATGAATTCCCCTGCAATCAAGTTTGACAGAGATTTTCAGGTGAATTCAATGAGTTTCCAAAGCCAGTCAGCTGGGAGGGCTGGATGAATCTGGAAACAGCCGGTTTCCTTGTGACTAAATCAAGCCCAATATCACAAAGGAATCTTGCATTTCTTTTGTTTTTTTCACATTTGTCTTATTTATCATGGTTTGTAATGAATTTTCTGATGTGAGCTTTGATTTTGAGGCTGGAATATGGAGTTCAAGACACGGAAGGAATGGGTTTCTTCAATCAGGGCACAGCTGTTGGCTTGCTGCAATTCTGGCTTTCTGTCATTGTTTTGGGATCCTGAGCCGACTTTTGTTTTCTTGAGTGGTAATTTCCTAAATGGTTTCTGGGTCTGAGTTGGTTTTGCCTTCTTCCCTCCCACATTTTGTATTCTGATGCAATACAAACAAGTGTTTAGACAGAGGATCCATTATGAAATAGAAAACAAAACCAACTGGTGTGTCATGCTTAGAAATCTACAGGCAGCACGACCAGAAACCATTTGGCAAATTGCCTCTAAAGAAACCAAAAGTCGGATTTTTCCGGATTCATCCACCCCTCGCAGCTGACTGGCTTTGGAAACTCATTGAATTCACCTGAAAATCGCCGTCAACCTTGATTTGGGGGGTATCAATTATCGGTCTCCTCTGCAAAAGGGTTCCATTTCTTTTTCCAAAACACAAAAGCTCATCTTGGTCGTGCTGCCTGGAGATTTCTAAGCATGACACGCCAATTGGTTGTGTTTTTTATTTCCTAATGGATCCTCTGTCTCAACTCTTGTTTGTATTGCATCAGAATACAAAATTTGGGAGGGAAGAAGGCAAAACCAACTCAGACCCAGAAACCATTTAGGAAATTGCTGCTCAAGAAACCAAAAGTCGGCTGAAGCACCCGAAAGAATGACAGAAAGCCAGAATTGGAGCAAGCCAACAGCTGTGCCCTGATGGAAAAGGACCATTCCTTGCGTGTCTTGAACTCCATATTCCAGCCTCAAAGTCAAAGCTCACATCAGAAAATTAATTACAAACCATGATAAATAAGACAAATGTGAAAAAAGCCAAAAAAAGCAAGAGTCCTTTGTGCTATTGGGCTTGATTTAGTCACAAGGAAACCGCTGCTCCCGGATTCATCCACCCCTCCCAGCTGACTGGCTTTGGAAAACTAATTGAATTCACCTGAAAATTGCTGTCAAGCTTGATTTTGGGGAATTAATTATCGGTCCCCTCTGCAAAAGGGTTCCATTTCTTTTTCCAAAACACAAAAACTCATCTTGGTCGTGCTGCCTGTAGATTCCTAAGCATGACATGCCAATTGATTGTGTTTTGTATTTCCTAATGGATCCTCTGTCTAAACTCTTGTTTGTATTGCATCAGAACACAAAATTTGGGAAGGAAGAAGGCAAAACCAACTCAGACCCAGAAACCATTTAGGAAATTGCTGCTCAAGATACCAACAGTCAGCTGAGGCACCCAAAAGAATGACAGAAAGCCAGAATTGGAGCAAGCCAACAGCTGTGCCCTGATTGAAAAGGACCATTCCTTCCATGTCTTGAACTCCATATTCCAGCCTCAAAGTCAAAGCTCACATCAGAAAATTCTTTACAAACCATGATAAATAAGACAAATGTGAACTGTCCAGTTAAAAGACACCGATTGGCAGATTGGGTTAAGGAACAAAACCCATCTATTTGCTGCTTACAAGAAACACATCTTTCCAAGAAAGATCCATACAGACTGAAGTGAAAGGCTGGAAAAAGATATACCATGCCAACAGAAATGAAAAAAGAGCAGGCGTAGCCATCTTAATATCGGACAACATAAACTTTACCACAAAAACTGTTAAGAAAGACAAAGAGGGGCACTATATAATGATTAAGGGATCAATACAACAAGAAGATATAACAATTATCAATGTATATGCACCTAACTACAGGGCACCAGTTTATCTAAAAGATTTGTTAACGGACTTAAAGGGAGACTTAGACCCCAATACAATAGTACTGGGTGACTTCAATACTCCACTCTCAGAAATAGACAGATCAATAGGACAGAAGGTCAACAAGGATACAGTAGATTTAAATGACACTATAGCCCAAATGGATATAACAGATATCTACAGAACTTTCAATCCTACAGCTAAAGATTTTACATTCTTCTCGGCAGTACATGGAACCTTCTCTAGGATTGACCACATACTAGGCCATAAAGCAAGTCTCAGGAAATTCAAAAGAATTAGAATCATACCATGCAGCTTCTCAGACCATAAAGGAATGAAGTTGGAAATTAGCAACTCAGGAATCCCTAGAGCATACACAAACACATGGAGATTGAACAACATGCTCCTGAATGAACAGTGGGTCATAGAAGAAATCAAAAGAGAAATCAAAAACTTTCTGGAAGTAAATGAGGATAACAGCACAACATACCAAAACTTATGGGATGCAGCAAAAGCAGTGTTAAGAGGAAAGTTTATATCAATAGGTGCCTACATCAAGAAATTGGAAAGGCACCAAATAGATGAGCTTTCAATTCACCTCAAGGATCTAGAAAACCTAGAGCAAACCAGACCCAAATCTAGTATGAGAAGAGAAATAATTAAAACCAGAGAAGAAATCAACAGGATTGAATCAAGAAAAACATTACAAAAAATCAGCCGAACGAGGAGCTGGTTTTTTGAAAAAATATACAAAATTGACACCCCATTGGCCCAACTAACTAAAACAAGAAGAGAAAAGACCCAAATCAATAAAATCAGAGATGAAAAAGGAAATGTAACAACAGACACCACAGAAATAAAAAGAATCATCAGAAATTACTACAAGGACTTGTATGCCAGCACACAGGGAAACCTATCAGAAATGGATAGATTCCTGGACACATGCAACCTACCTAAATTGAACCAGGAAGACATTGAAAACCTAAACAGACCCATAACTGAGACAGAAATTGAAACAGTAATAAAGGCCCTCCCAACAAAGAAAAGCCCAGGACCAGATGGATTCACTGCTGAATTCTACCAGACATTTAAAGAAGAACTAACTCCAATTCTTCTCAAACTATTCAGAACAATCGAAGAAGAGGGAATCCTCCCAAATTCTTTCTATGAGGCCAGCATCACCTTAATTCTTAAGCCGGAAAAAGATGCAGCATTGAAAGAGAATTACAGACCAATATCCCTGATGAACATAGATGCAAAAATCCTCAATAAAATTCTCGCCAATAGAATGCAACAACACATCAGAAAGATCATCCACCCAGACCAAGTGGGATTTATCCCTGGTATGCAGGGATGGTTTAATGTGCACAAAACAATCAATGTGATACACCACATTAACAGACTGCAGAAGAAAAACCATATGATTATCTCAGTAGATGCCAAGAAAGCTTTTGATAAAATACAACACCCATTCATGATGAAAACTCTGAGCAAACTGGGTATAGAAGGAACATTCCTCAATACAATCAAAGCAATCTATGAAAAACCCACAGCCAGCATCCTATTGAATGGGGAAAAGTTGGAAGCATTTCCACTGAGATCTGGTACCAGACAGGGATGCCCACTCTCATCACTGCTATTCAATATAGTTCTGGAGGTTCTAGCCAGAGCTATTAGGCAAGAAAAAGAAATTAAAGGGATACAAATTGGGAAGGAAGAACTCAAACTATCCCTCTTTGCAGATGACATGATTCTTTATTTAGGGGACCCAAAGAACTCTACTAAGAGATTATTGGAACTCATAGAAGAGTTTGGCAAAGTAGCAGGGTATAAAATCAATGCACAAAAATCAACAGCCTTTGTATACACAGACAATGCCATGGCTGAGGAAGAACTTCTAAGATCAATCCCATTCACAATAGCTACAAAAACAATCAAATACCTTGGAATAAACTTAACCAAGGACGTTCAAGACCTCTACGACGAAAATTACAAAACCTTAAAGAAAGAAATAGAAGAGGATACCAAGAAATGGAAAAATCTTCCATGCTCATGGATTGGAAGAATCAATATCATCAAAATGTCCATTCTCCCTAAAGCAATTTATAGATTCAATGCAATACCAATCAAGATACCGAAGACCTTCTTCTCAGATCTGGAAAAAATGGTGCTGAAATTTATATGGAGGCACAAGAGACCTCGAATAGCTAAAGCAATCTTGTACAACAAAAACAAAGCCAGCGGCATCACAATACCAGATTTCAGGACATACTACAGGGCAGTTGTAATCAAAACAGCATGGTACTGGTACAGAAACAGATGGATGGACCAATGGAACAGAATTGAAACACCAGAAATCAATCCAAACATCTACAGCCAACTTATATTTGATCAAGGATCTAAAACTAATTCCTGGAGCAAGGACAGTCTATTCAATAAATGGTGCTGGGAAAATTGGATTTCCACATGCAGAATCATGAAGCAAGACCCCTACCTTACACCTTACACAAAAATCCACTCAACATGGATTAAAGACCTAAATCTACGACCTGACACCATCAAGTTATTAGAGAACATTGGAGAAACCCTTCAAGATATTGGCACAGGCAAAGAATTTCTGGAAAAGACCCGGGAGGCACAGGCAGTCAAAGCCAAAATCAACTATTGGGATTGCATCAAATTGAGAAGTTTCTGTACTGAAAAGAAACAGCCAGGAGAGTGAAGAGACAACCGACAGAATGGGAAAAAATATTTGCAAACTATGCAACAGATAAAGGGTTAATAACCAGAATCTACAAAGAGATCAAGAAACTCCACAAAAACAAAACCAACAACCCACTTAAGAGATGGGCCAAGGACCTCAATAGACATTTTTCAAAAGAGGAAATCCAAATGGCCAACAGGCACATGAAAAAATGTTCAAGGTCATTAGCAATCAGGGAAATGCAAATCAAAACCACAATGAGGTTTCACCTCACCCCGGTTAGAATGGCTCACATGCAGAAATCTACCAACAACAGATGCTGGCGAGGATGTGGGGAAAAAGGGACACTAACCCACTGTTGGTGGGAATGCAAACTGGTCAAGCCACTATGGAAGTCAGTCTGGAGATTCCTCAGAAACCTGAAGATAACCCTACCGTTCGACCCAGCCATCCCACTCCTTGGAATTTACCCAAAGGAAATTAAATTGGCAAACAAAAAAGCGGTCTGCACCCTAATGTTTATTGCAGCTCAATTCACAATAGCTAAGACCTGGAACCAACCTAAATGTCCATCAACGATAGACTGGATAAAGAAATTATGGGATATGTACTCTTTAGAATACTATACCGCAGTAAGAAACAACGAAATCCAGTCATTTGCAACAAAATGGAGGAATCTGGAACACATCATGCTGAGTGAAATAAGCCAGTCCCAAAGGGACAAATACCATATGTTCTCCCTGATCGGTGACAACTGACTGAACACCAAAAAGGAAACCTGTTGAAGTGAAATTGACACTATGAGAAACGGTGACTTGATCAGCATAGCCCTGACTGTTAATGAACAACTTAATACATTATCCCTCTTAGTAGTTTTTTTGTCTGTTCTACTGAATATGACTGGTTTAATTCTGTAATTAATACACAGTTATTCTTAAGTGTTGAAAATTAACTGAAATGTGATCCCTGTTAAACATAAGAGTGGGAATAAGAGAGGGAAGAGATGTATAATTTGGGACATGCTCAAGCTGACTTGCCCCAAATGGTAGAGTTAGAAACATACCAGGGGATTCCAATTCAATCCCATCAAGGTGGCATGTACCAATGCCATCTCACTATTCCAAGTGATCAATTTCAGTTCACAATTTATCATAATGAAAGGACGAAGAGTCAAAGGGAGCACATAAACAAGTCTAGTACCTGCTAACACTAACCGATAGAATAAATAAAGGGGAGAGTGATCCAACATGGGAAGTGAGATACTCAGCAGACTCATAGAATGGCAGATGTCCTAAATAGCACTCTGGCCTCAGAATCAGCCCTAAAGGCATTCAGATCTGGCTGAAAAGCCCATGAGAGTATTTCAGGCATGGAAAGCCAAGACACTCTGGCAAAAGATCTCTGTGAGTGAGATCCCAGTGGAAAGAACAGGTCTTCAAAGAAGGAGGTACCTTTCTCTGAAGGGAGGAGAGAACCTCCACTTTGACTATGACCTTGTCTAAACAAGATAAGAGTCGGAGAACTCAGAGGGCTTCCAAAGCCTTGGAAACTCATGACTGGAGCATAGGGAGATTACTGATGCCATAGACAGGAGTGTCAATTGGTAAAGTCAACAACAGGAGTCACTGTGCACTTACTCCTCATGTAGGATCTCTGTCCTTAATGTGCTGTGCATTGAGATTTAATGCTATAATGAGTACTCAAACAATATATTTCACTTTGTGTTTCTATGGGGGTGCAAACTGTTGAAATCTTTACTTAATGCATACTAAACTGATCCTCTGTAAAAAAAAAAAAAAAGAAATTATCAACTCCCAACTTGACTCTCACTGGGATTAAACATGACAATAGGTCTGATCTGATTTCATCATCATTTTAAAAAAATCATCTATTATTTTTCACTTTATGTTTCTGTGTGGGAGCAAACTGTTGAAATCCTTACTTAATGTATACTAAGCTGATCTTCTGTATATTAAGATAATCGAAAATGAATCTTGATGTGAATGGAAGGCGAGAAGGAGTGGGAAAGGGGAGGGTTGTGGGTGGGAGGGACGGTATGGGAGGGAAGCCATTGTAATCCATAAGTCGTACTTTGGAAATTTATATTCATTAAATAAAAGTTAAAAAAATAAAAAAAATAAAAAAATAAAAAAAATTCCCATATGTTGCATTTACCTACTCCCAAGCTACAGAACTCCTGTAAACTCTTTCTGCTGCAATAAGGTAATACAAATTCGACATATTGCATTTGCCTGCTCCCAAGCTATAGAACTCTGGTAAGCTGCGTCTACTATGCTAGGATTACACACTCCCATTTATTACATTTACATACTACCAAGCTACAGAACTCCCATAAGCTGTGTCTGCTACACTAGCATTACAGAATTCCCATATTTTGAATTTACATACTCCCAAGCTACAGAACTCCCGTAAGTTGTGTCTGCTACACTAGGGTTCAGAGAGGGAAGAGATGTACAATTTGGGACATGCTCAAGCTGACTTGCCCCAAATGGTAGAGTTAGAAACATACCAGGGGACTCAAATTTAATCCCATCAAGGTGACATGTACCAATGCCATCTCACCAGACTCCAATTTACTGCATTTACCTACTCCCAAGCTAAAGAACTCCTATATGCTGTGTCTGCTAAACTAGTGTTACAGAACTCACATATGCTGCATTTACATGCTCCCAAGCTACAGAACTCCTGTAAGCTGTGTCTGCTACAATACAGTTACAGAATTCCCATATGCTGCATTTGCCTACACCCAGGCAGAAGAACTCCCATAAGCTGTGTCAGCTACACTAGGATAACAGAACTCTCATATGCTGCATTTACCTACTTCCAAGCTACAACACTCCTGTAAGCTGTGTCATCTACACGTGGGTTATAGAACTTCATTATGCTGTGTCTAATACACTAGAGTTACAGAATTCCCATTTATTGCATTTAGCTTCTCCCAAACTACAGAAATCCGGAAGGCTGTGCCTGCTAAACTAGCGTTACAGAACTCCTATATGCTGCCTTACCTGTATCCAAGGTACAAACTCCCATAAGGTGTGTTTGCGGCACTATGGTTACAGAACTCCCATTCACTACATTTACCTACTCACAAGCTACAAAACTCCTGTAAGCTGATTTCTGCTACACTATTGTTACAGAGCTGCCACATGCTACATTTACCTACTCCCAAGCTAAGGAACTTCCGTAAGCTGTGTCTGCTACACTAGGGTGACAGAACTTCATATACTGAATTTACCTTCTCCCAAGGTACAGAACTCCTGTAAGTTGTGTCTGCAACACTAGGATTGCAGATCTACCATATGCTGCACTTACCTACTCTCAAGCTACAGAACTGCCATAAACTGTATCTAAGACACCACAGTTACAGAAGTCTGATATCCTGCATTTACCTACTCCCATGCTTCAAAACTCCCCTAAGCTGTGTCTGCTACACTACGGTTACAGAATTCCCAAATGCTGCGTTTACCTACACCCAGGCGGCAGAACTCCCATAAGCTGTGTCTGCTACACCAGGGTTACAAAACTGCCATATGCTGCATTTACATATTGCCAAGCTATAGAACTCCCGTAACCTGTGTCTGCTACACTAGAGTTTCAGACTCCCATTTACTACCTTTAGCTACTCCCAAGATACAGAACTCCAGTGTAGCAAACACACTTTACAGCAGTTCTCTAGCTTGGGAGTAGGTAATTGCAAGATATGAGAGTTCCGTAACTTTAGTGTAGTAGAAACACCATTGCAGTTCTGTGGCTTAGGAGTAGGTAAATGCAGCTTATGGCAGTTTGTTCCCCTAGTGTAGCAGACGCAGCTTACTGGAATTCTGTAGCTTGGGTGTAGGTAAATGTACTAAATGGGAGTCTGTAACTGTATTGCAGCAGAAACAGCTTACAGGAGTTCATTAGCTTGGGAGTAGGTAAATGCAGCATATGGCAGTTCTGCATATGCAAGCGCAGCATAACTCTAGTGTATTAGACTCAGCTTACTTGAGTTATAGCTTGGGAGAAGGAAAATGCAGCATATGTGAGTTCTGTAACACTAGTTTAGCAGACACAGCATATAGGAGTTCTGTAGCTTCAGAGTAGGTAAATGTAGTAAATGGGAGTTCTGTAACCGCATTGCAGCAGACAGAGCTTACGGGAGTACTGTACCTTGGAAGCAGGTAAATGCAGTATATAGCAGTTGTGTAACCCTAGTGTTGCAGACACAACTTACAGGAGTTCTGTACCTTGGGAGTAGGTTAATGCAGTATATGGGAGATCTGTTACAGCAGTGTAGCAAACAACGCTTACAGGAGTTCTGTAGCTTGTGAATTGTTAAATGCAGCATATGGGAGTTCTGTAACTCTAGTTTTGCAGACATATGTCATGGTATTTCTGTAGTTAGTATGTAAATACAGCATAAGTAGGTTCTGTAACTGTAGTGTGCAAGACACAGCTTACGAAATGTCTGTAGCTTGGCATTAGGTAAATACAGCCTTTGGGAAATCTGTAACCCTATTGTAGCAGACAAGCTTATGGGAGTTCTATAGCTTCGGAGTAGGTAAATGTAGTAAATGGGAGTCTGTAGTCCTAGATAGCAGACACACTTACAGGAGTTCTGTAGCATAGGAGTAGGTAAATGCAGCATATGGTAGTTCTATAAACCTAGGGTAGCTGAAACAGCTTACAGAGTTCTGTACCTTGGGAGCAGCTTAATGTATCATGAAAAATTTGTATAAATGTATTGCAGTACACACAGCTAGTGTGTTAGACACAACATATGGAAGGTCTGTAACCCAAGTGTAGATGACACAACTTATGTGAATACTGTAGCTTAGAAGTAGGTAAATGCAGCATATGGGAGTACTGTTATCCTAGTGTAGCAGACACAGCTTACGGAAGTTCTATAGCTTGGGAGTAGGTAAATGTAGCATATGGCAGCTCTGTAACACTCTTGTAGCAGAAATCAGCTTACAGGAGTTTTGTACCTTGTGAGTAGGTAAATGTAGTAAATGTGAGTCTGAAACCTAGTGTAGCAGACACAACCTACGGAAGTTCTGTAGCTTGGGAGTAGGTAATGCAGCATATGGAAGTTCTATAACCCAAGTGTAGACGACACAGCTTACGGGAGTCCTGTAGCTTGGAAGTAGGTAAATGCAGTATATGGGAGTTCTGTTATCCTAGTGTAACAGACACAGCTTATGGGAGTTCTGCCGCCTGGGTGTAGACAAAAGCAGCATATGGGAATTCTATAACTGTAGTGTAGCAGACAGAGTTGACGAGAGGTCTGTAGCTAGGGAGAAGAAAATGCAGCATATGTGAGTTCTGTAACACTAGTTTAGCAGACACAGCGTATAGGAGTTCTCTAACTTCGGAGTAGGTAAATGTAGTAAATGGGAGCTCTGCAACCGTGTTGCAGCAGACAGATCTTACAGCAGTACTGCACCTAGAAGCAGGTAAATGCAGTATATAGCAGTTCTGCAACCCTAGTATTGCAGACACAACATACAGGATTTCTATACCTTGGGAGTAGGTAAATTCAGTATATGAAGTTCTGTAACCCTAGTGTAGCAGACACAGCTTACGGGAGTTCTGTAGCTTGGGAGTGGGTAAATGCAGCATACAACAGCTCTGTAACACCATTGTAGCAGAAATCAGCTTAGAGGAATTTTGTAGCTTGTGAGTAGGTAAATGTAGTAAATGGGAGTTCTGTAACCGTATTGCAGCAGACAGAGCTTAGGGGAATGCTATACCTTGGAAGAAGGTAAATGCAGTATATACGTGTTCGATAAAGCTAGTTTAGCAGATACAGCTTGGGAGTTGGAAAATTCAGTATATGAAATTCTGTAACCCTAGTGTAGCAGACACAGCTTACGGAAGTTCTTTTACTTGGGAGTGGGTAAATGTAGCATACGGCAGCTCTGTAACACCATTGTACCAGATATCAGCTTACAGGAGTTTTGTAGCTTGTGAGTAGGTAAATGTAGTAAATGGGAGTTCTGTAACCGTATTGCAGCAGACAGAGCTTACGGGAGTGCTGTACCTTGGAAGCATGTAAATGCAGTATATAGGTGTTCGGTAATGCTAGTTTAGCAGATGGAGCTTACGGATTTCTGTAGCTTGGGAGTAGGTAAGTACATATGGTAGATCTGTAACCCTAGTGTAGCAGACACAGCTTACAGGAGTTCTGTAGCTTGGGAGTAGGTAAGTGCAGCATATGGCAGTTCTGTAACAAGTGTAGCAAAAAACAGCTTACAGGAATTTTGTAGCTTGTGAGTAGGTAAATGTAGTGAATGGGAGTTCTGTAACCGTAGTTTCGCAGACACAGCTGTCGGGATTTCTGTAGCTTGGGAGTAGGTAAGTGAAGCATATGGTAGATCTGTAACCCTATTGTTGCAGGCACAGCTTACAGGAGTTCTGTGGCTTCGGAGTAGGTAAATGCAGCATGTAAAATTTTTGTAACCCTATTAGAGAAGGTACAGATTATGAGAGTTTTGAAGCATGGGAGTTGGTAAATTCACTAAAACGGAGTTCTCTAAGTCCAGTGCAGCAGACACAGCTTACAGGCATCCGTAGCTTGAGAGTAGGTAAATGCAGCATATGGAAGTTCTATATCCCAAGTGTAAATGACACAGCTTACAGGAGTCCTGTAGCTTGGAAGTAGGTAAATGCAGCATATGGGAGTTCTGTTATCCTAGTGTAGCAGACACAGCTTATGGGAGTTCTGCAGCCTGGGTGTAGGCAAATGCAGTATATGGCAATTCTGTAACCGTAGCAGACACAGTTTACGAGAGTTCTGTAGCTTAGGATTAGGTAAATGCACGATATGTGACTTCTGCAAAACTAGTGTATTAGACTCAATTTACTTGAGTTCTATAGCTTGGGAGAAGGAAAATGCAGCATATGGGAGTTCCACAACAATAGTTTAGCAGACACAGCATATAGGAGTTCTCTAGCTTCGGAGTAGGTAAATGTAGCCAATGGGAGCTCTGCAACCGTGTTGTAGCAGACAGATCTTACAGCAGCACTGCACCCTGGAAGCAGGTAAATGCAGTATATAGCAGTTGTGTAACCCTAGTGTTGCAGACACAACTTACAAGAGTTCTGCACCTTGGGAGTAGGTAAATTCAGTATATGAAGTTCTGTAACCCTAGTGTAGCAGACACAGCTTACGGAAGTTCTGTAGCTTGGGAGTAGGAAAATGCAGCATATGGCAGTTCTGTAACACCATGTACCAGAAATCAGCTTACAGGAGTTTTGTAGCTTGTGAGCAGGTAAATGTAGTAAATGGGAGTTCTGTAACCGTATTGCAGCAGACAGAACTTACAGGAGTGCTGCACCTTGGAAGCAGGTAAATGCAGTATGTAGATGTGTGGAATTCTAGTTTAGCAGATACAGCTCACTGGATTTCTGAGGCTTGGGTGTAGGTAAGTGCAGCATAAGGTAGATCAGTAACCCTAGTGTAGCAGACACAGCTTACAGGAGTTCTGTAGCTTGGGAGAAGGAAAATGCAGCATATGTGAGTTCTATATCACTAGTATAGCAGACACAGCGTATAGGAGTTCTGTAGCTTCGGATTAGGTAAATGTAGTAAATGGGAGTTCTGCAACCGTATTGCAGCAGACAGAGCTTATGGGAGTACTGTACCTTGGAAGCAGGTAAATGCAGTATGTAGCAGTTGTGTAACCCTAGTGTTGCAGACACAACGTACAGGAGTTCTGCACCTTGGGAGTAGGTAAATTCAGTATATGAAGTTCTGTAACCCTAGTGTAGTAGACACAGTTACAGAAGGGCTGTAGCTTGGGAGTAGCTAAATGTAGCATAAGGCATCTCTGTAACACTAGTATAGCAGAAATCAGCTTACAGGAGTTTTGTAGCTTGTGAGTAGGTAAATGTAGTAAATGGGAGTTCTGCAACCGTATTGCTGCAGACAGAGCTTATGGGACTGCTGCACCTTGGAAGCAGGTAAATGCAGTATAAAGCTGTATATTTCTGTAGCTTTGGAGTTGGTAAGTGCATATGGTAGATCTGTAACCCTAGTGTAGCAGACACAGCTTACAGGAGTTCTGTAGCTTGGGAGTAGGTAAATGCAGCATATGGCAGCTAACACTATTGTAGCAGAAATCAGCTTAGAGGAATTTTGTAGCTTGTGAGTAGGTAAATGTAGTAAATGGGAGTTCTGTAACCGTATTGCAGCAGACAGAGCTTATGGCAGTACTGCACCTTGGAAGCAGGTAAATGCGGTATATAGCAGTTGTGTAACCCTAGTGTTGCAGACACAAGTTGCAGTACTTCTGCACCTTGGGAGTAGGTAAATTCAGTATTTGAAGTTCTGTAACCCTAGTGTAGCAGACACAGCTTACGGAAGTTCTGTAGCTTGGGAGTGGGTAAAAGTAGCATATGGCAGCTAACACTATTGTAGCAGAAATCAGCTTAGAGGAATTTTGTAGCTTGTGAGTAGGTAAATGTAGTAAATGGGAGTTCTGTAACCGTATTGCAGCAGACAGAGCTTAGGGGAGTGCTATACCTTGGAAGCATGTAAATGCAGTATATAGGTGTTCGGTAATGCTAGTTTAGCAGATAGAGCTTACGGGATTTCTGAAGCTTGGGAGTAGGTAAGTGCAGCAGATGGTAGATCTGTAACCCAATGAAGCAGACACAGCTTACGGGAGTTCTGTAGCTTAGGAGTATGTGAATTCAGCATGTAAAATTTCTGTAACCCTATTATAGAAGGTACAGATTATGAGAGTTTGTAGCGTGGCAGTTGGTAAATTCACTCAAACGGAGTTCTGTAACACCAGTGCAGCAGACACAGCTTACAGGCATCCGTAGCTTGAGAGTAGGTAAATGCAGCATATGGAAGGTCTATAACCCAAGTGTAGACGAAACAGCCTACGGGAGTCCTGCACCTTGGAAGTAGGCAAATGCAGCATATGGGACTTCTGTTATCCTAGCGTAGCAGACACAGCTCATGGGAGTTCTGCCGCCTGGGTGTAGGCAAATGCAGCATTTCGGAATTCTGTAACCATACTGTAGCAGACACAGCTTTCGGGAGTTCTGTAGCTTGGGAGAAGGTCAATGCACGATATGAGACTTCTGTAACTCTAGTGTATTAGACAGCTTCCGGGAGGTCTAAAGCTTGGGAGAAGGTAAATGCAATAAATAGGAGTTCTGTAACTCTAGTGTATTAGACACAGCATATGGGAGTTCTGTTATCCTAGTGTAGCAGACACAGCTTATGGGAGTTCTGTTATCCTAGTGTAGCAGACACAGCTTATGGGAGTTCTGCCGCTTGGGTGTAGGCTAATGCAGCATATGGGAATTCTGTAACCGTAGTGTAGCAGACAGAGTTGACGAGAGGTCTGTAGCTTGGGAGAAGGAAAATGCAGCATGTGTGAGTTCTGTAAGACTAGTTTAGCAGACACAGCGTATAGGAGTTCTGTAGCTTCGGAGTAGGTAAATGTAGTAAATGGGAGTTCTGCAACTGTATTGCAGCAGACACAGCTTACGGGAGTACTATACCTTGGAAGCAGGTAAATGCAGTATATAGCAGTTGTGTAACCCTAGTGTTGCAGACACAACGTACAGGAGTTCTGCACCTTGGGAGTAGGTAAATTCAGTATATGAAGTTCTGTAACCCTAGTGTAGCAGACACAGTTACAGAAGGGCTGTAGCTTGGGAGTTGGTAAATGTAGCATAAGGCATCTCTGTAACACTAGTATAGCAGAAATCAGCTTACAGGAGTTTTGTAGCTTGGGAGTAGGTAAATGTAGTAAATGGGAGTTCTGCAACCGTATTGCTGCAGACAGAGCTTATGGGACTGCTGCACCTTGGAAGCAGGTAAATGCAGTGTAAAGCTGTATATTTCTGTAGCTTGGGAGTTGGTAAGTGCATATGGTAGATCTGTAACCCTAGTGTAGCAGACACAGCTTACAGGAGTTCTGTAGCTTGGGAGTAGGTAAATGTAACGCTAATGTAGCAGAAAACAGCTTACAGGAATTTTGTAGCTTGTGAGTAGGTAAATGTAGTAAATGGGAGTTCTGTAACCGTAGTGTCGCAGACACAGCTTATGGGAGTTCTGTACCTTGGATACAGGTAAAGCAGCATATAGGAGTTCTGTAACGCTAGTTTAGCAGACACAGCTTTCAGGATTTCTGTAGCTTGGGAGTTGGTAAGTGCAGCATATGGTAGATCTGTAACCCTAGTGTTGCAGACACAGCACACAGGAGTTCTGTGGATTCAGGGTAGGTAAATGCAGCATGTAAAATTTCTGTAACCTATTAGAGAAGGTACAGATTATGAGAGTTTTGTAGCGTGGCAGTTGGTAAATTCACTCAAACGGAGTTCTGAAACACCAGTGCAGCAGACACAGCTTACGGGCATCTGTAGCTTGGGAGTAGGTAAATGCAGTATATGGAAGTTCTATAACCCAAGTGTAGACGACACAGCCTACGGGAGTCCTGTAGCTTGGAAGTAGGTAAATGCAGCGTATGGGAGTTCTGTTATCCTAGTGTAGCAGACACAGCTTATGGGAGTTCTGCCGCCTGGGTGTAGGCAAAAGCAGCATATGGGAATTCCATAACTGCAGTGTAGCAGACAGAGTTGACGAGAGGTCCGTAGCTAGGGAGAAGGAAAATGCAGCATATGTGAGTTCTGTAACACTAGTTTAGCAGACACAGCGTATAGGAGTTCTGTAGCTTCGGAGTAGGTAAATGTAGTAAAGGGAGTTCTGCAACCGTATTGCAGCAGACAGAGCTTACGGCAGTACTGCACCTTGGAAGCAGGTAAATGCGGTATATAGCAGTTGTGTAACCCTAGTGTTGCAGACACAACTTACAGGAGTTCTGCACCTTGGGAGTAGGTAAATTCAGTATATGAAGTTCTGTAACCCTAGTGTAGCAGACACAGCTTACGGGAGTTCTGTAGCTTGGGAGTGGGTAAAAGTAGCATATGGCAGCTAACACTATTGTAGCAGAAATCAGCTTAGAGGAATTTTGTAGCTTGTGAGTAGGTAAATGTAGAAAATGGGAGTTCTGTAACCGTATTGCAGCAGACAGAGCTTAGGGGAGTGCTATACCTTGGAAGCATGTAAATGCAGTATATAGGTGTTCGGTAATGCTAGTTTAGCAGATAGAGCTTACGGGATTTCTGAAGCTTGGGAGTAGGTAAGTGCAGCAGATGGTAGATCTGTAACCCAATGAAGCAGACACAGCTTACAGCAGTTCTGTAGCTTAGGAGTATGTGAATTCAGCATGTAAAATTTCTGTAACCCTATTAGAGAAGGTACAGATTATGAGAGTTTTGTAGCGTGGCAGTTGGTAAATTCACTCAAACGGAGTTCTGTAACACCAGTGCAGCAGACACAGCTTACGGGCATCCGTAGCTTGAGAGTAGGTAAATGCAGCATATGGAAGGTCTATAACCCAAGTGTAGACGACACAGCCTATGGGAGTCCTGTAGCTTGGAAGTAGGTAAATGCAGCCTATGGGACTTCTGTTATCCTAGCGTAGCAGACACAGCTCATGGGAGTTCTGCCGCCTGGGTGTAGGCAAATGCAGCATTTCGGAATTCTGTAACCCTACTGTAGCAGACACAGCTTTCGGGAGTTCTGTAGCTTGGGAGAAGGTCAATGCACGATATGAGACTTCTGTAACTCTAGTGTATTAGACAGCTTCTGGGAGGTCTAAAGCTTGGGAGAAGGTAAATGCAATAAATAGGAGTTCTGTAACTCTAGTGTATTAGACACAGCATATGGGAGTTCTGTTATCCTAGTGTAGCAGACACAGTTTATGGGAGTTCTGCCGCCTGGGTGTAGGCAAATGCAGCATATGGGAATTCTGTAACCGTAGTGTAGCAGACAGAGTTGACGAGAGGTCTGTAGCTTGGGAGAAGGAAAATGCAGCATGTGTGAGTTCTGTAAGACTAGTTTAGCAGACACAGCGTATAGGAGTTCTGTAGCTTCGGAGTAGGTAAATGTAGTAAATGGGAGTTCTGCAACCGTATTGCAGCAGACACAGCTTACGGGAGTACTATACCTTGGAAGCAGGTAAATGCAGTATATAGCAGTTGTGTAACCCTAGTGTTGCAGACACAACGTACAGGAGTTCTGCACCTTGGGAGTATGTAAATTCAGTATATGAAGTTCTGTAACCCTAGTGTAGCAGACACAGTTACAGAAGGGCTGTAGCTTGGGAGTTGGTAAATGTAGCATAAGGCATCTCTGTAACACTAGTATAGCAGAAATCAGCTTACAGGAGTTTTGTAGCTTGGGAGTAGGTAAATGTAGTAAATGGGAGTTCTGCAACCGTATTGCTGCAGACAGAGCTTATGGGACTGCTGCACCTTGGAAGCAGGTAAATGCAGTGTAAAGCTGTATATTTCTGTAGCTTGGGAGTTGGTAAGTGCATATGGTAGATCTGTAACCCTAGTGTAGCAGACACAGCTTACAGGAGTTCTGTAGCTTGGGAGTAGGTAAATGTAACGCTAATGTAGCAGAAAACAGCTTACAGGAATTTTGTAGCTTGTGAGTAGGTAAATGTAGTAAATGGGAGTTCTGTAACCGTAGTGTCGCAGACACAGCTTATGGGAGTTCTGTACCTTGGATACAGGTAAAGCAGCATATAGGAGTTCTGTAACGCTAGTTTAGCAGACACAGCTTTCAGGATTTCTGTAGCTTGGGAGTTGGTAAGTGCAGCATATGGTAGATCTGTAACCCTAGTGTTGCAGACACAGCACACAGGAATTCTGTGGATTCAGGGTAGGTAAATGCAGCATGTAAAATTTCTGTAACCTATTAGAGAAGGTACAGATTATGAGAGTTTTGTAGCGTGGCAGTTGGTAAATTCACTCAAACGGAGTTCTGAAACACCAGTGCAGCAGACACAGCTTACGGGCATCTGTAGCTTGGGAGTAGGTAAATGCAGTATATGGAAGTTCTATAACCCAAGTGTAGACGACACAGCCTACGGGAGTCCTGTAGCTTGGAAGTAGGTAAATGCAGCCTATGGGAGTTCTGTTATCCTAGTGTAGCAGACACAGCTTATGGGAGTTCTGCCGCCTGGGTGTAGGCAAAAGCAGCATATGGGAATTCCATAACTGCAGTGTAGCAGACAGAGTTGACGAGAGGTCCGTAGCTAGGGAGAAGGAAAATGCAGCATATGTGAGTTCTGTAACACTAGTTTAGCAGACACAGCGTATAGGAGTTCTGTAGCTTCGGAGTAGGTAAATGTAGTAAAGGGAGTTCTGCAACCGTATTGCAGCAGACAGAGCTTACGGCAGTACTGCACCTTGGAAGCAGGTAAATGCGGTATATAGCAGTTGTGTAACCCTAGTGTTGCAGACACAACTTACAGGAGTTCTGCACCTTGGGAGTAGGTAAATTCAGTATATGAAGTTCTGTAACCCTAGTGTAGCAGACACAGCTTACGGGAGTTCTGTAGCTTGGGAGTGGGTAAAAGTAGCATATGGCAGCTAACACTATTGTAGCAGAAATCAGCTTAGAGGAATTTTGTAGCTTGTGAGTAGGTAAATGTAGAAAATGAGAGTTCTGTATCCGTATTGCAGCAGACAGAGCTTATGGCTGTACTGCACCTTGGAAGCAGGTAAATGCGGTATATAGCAGTTGTGTAACCCTAGTGTTGCAGACACAAGTTGCAGTAGTTCTGCACCTTGGGAGTAGGTAAATTCAGTATTTGAAGTTCTGTAACTCTAGTGTAGCAGACACAGCTTACGGAAGTTCTGTAGCTTGGGAGTGGGTAAAAGTAGCATATGGCAGCTAACACTATTGTAGCAGAAATCAGCTTAGAGGAATTTTGTAGCTTGTGAGTAGGTACATGTAGTAAATGGGAGTTCTGTAACCGTATTGCAGCAGACAGAGCTTAGGGGAGTGCTATACCTTGGAAGCATGTAAATGCAGTACATAGGTGTTCGGTAATGCTAGTTTTGCAGATAGAGCTTACGGGATTTCTGTAGCTTGGGAGTAGGTAAGTGCAGCATATGGTAGATCTGTAACCCAACGTAGCAGACACAGCTTACGGGAGTTCTGTAGCTTAGGAGTATGTGAATTCAGCATGTAAAATTTCTGTAACCCTATTAGAGAAGGTACAGATTATGAGAGTTTTGTAGCGTGGCAGTTGGTAAATTCACTCAAACGGAGTTCTGTAACACCAGTGCAGCAGACACAGCTTACGGGCATCCGTAGCTTGAGAGTAGGTAAATGCAGCATATGGAAGGTCTATAACCCAAGTGTAGACGACACAGCCTATGGGAGTCCTGTAGCTTGGAAGTAGGCAAATGCAGCCTATGGGACTTCTGTTATCCTAGCGTAGCAGACACAGCTCATGGGAGTTCTGCCGCCTGGGTGTAGGCAAATGCAGCATTTCGGAATTCTGTAACCCTACTGTAGCAGACACAGCTTTCGGGAGTTCTGTAGCTTGGGAGAAGGTCAATGCACGATATGAGACTTCTGTAACTCTAGTGTATTAGACAGCTTCCGGGAGGTCTAAAGCTTGGGAGAAGGTAAATGCAATAAATAGGAGTTCTGTAACTCTAGTGTATTAGACACAGCATATGGGAGTTCTGTTATCCTAGTGTAGCAGACACAGTTTATGGGAGTTCTGCCGCCTGGGTGTAGGCAAATGCAGCATATGGGAATTCTGTAACCGTAGTGTAGCAGACAGAGTTGACGAGAGGTCTGTAGCTTGGGAGAAGGAAAATGCAGCATGTGTGAGTTCTGTAAGACTAGTTTAGCAGACACAGCGTATAGGAGTTCTGTAGCTTCGGAGTAGGTAAATGTAGTAAATGGGAGTTCTGCAACCGTATTGCAGCAGACACAGCTTACGGGAGTACTATACCTTGGAAGCAGGTAAATGCAGTATATAGCAGTTGTGTAACCCTAGTGTTGCAGACACAACGTACAGGAGTTCTGCACCTTGGGAGTATGTAAATTCAGTATATGAAGTTCTGTAACCCTAGTGTAGCAGACACAGTTACAGAAGGGCTGTAGCTTGGGAGTTGGTAAATGTAGCATAAGGCATCTCTGTAACACTAGTATAGCAGAAATCAGCTTACAGGAGTTTTGTAGCTTGGGAGTAGGTAAATGTAGTAAATGGGAGTTCTGCAACCGTATTGCTGCAGACAGAGCTTATGGGACTGCTGCACCTTGGAAGCAGGTAAATGCAGTGTAAAGCTGTATATTTCTGTAGCTTGGGAGTTGGTAAGTGCATATGGTAGATCTGTAACCCTAGTGTAGCAGACACAGCTTACAGGAGTTCTGTAGCTTGGGAGTAGGTAAATGTAACGCTAATGTAGCAGAAAACAGCTTACAGGAATTTTGTAGCTTGTGAGTAGGTAAATGTAGTAAATGGGAGTTCTGTAACCGTAGTGTCGCAGACACAGCTTATGGGAGTTCTGTACCTTGGATACAGGTAAAGCAGCATATAGGAGTTCTGTAACGCTAGTTTAGCAGACACAGCTTTCAGGATTTCTGTAGCTTGGGAGTTGGTAAGTGCAGCATATGGTAGATCTGTAACCCAATGAAGCAGACACAGCTTACAGGAGTTCTGTAGCTTAGGAGTATGTGAATTCAGCATGTAAAATTTCTGTAACCCTATTAGAGAAGGTACAGATTATGAGAGTTTTGTAGCGTGGCAGTTGGTAAATTCACTCAAACGGAGTTCTGTAACACCAGTGCAGCAGACACAGCTTACGGGCATCCGTAGCTTGAGAGTAGGTAAATGCAGCATATGGAAGGTCTATAACCCAAGTGTAGACGACACAGCCTATGGGAGTCCTGTAGCTTGGAAGTAGGTAAATGCAGCCTATGGGACTTCTGTTATCCTAGCGTAGCAGACACAGCTCATGGGAGTTCTGCCGCCTGGGTGTAGGCAAATGCAGCATTTCGGAATTCTGTAACCCTACTGTAGCAGACACAGCTTTCGGGAGTTCTGTAGCTTGGGAGAAGGTCAATGCACGATATGAGACTTCTGTAACTCTAGTGTATTAGACAGCTTCTGGGAGGTCTAAAGCTTGGGAGAAGGTAAATGCAATAAATAGGAGTTCTGTAACTCTAGTGTATTAGACACAGCATATGGGAGTTCTGTTATCCTAGTGTAGCAGACACAGTTTATGGGAGTTCTGCCGCCTGGGTGTAGGCAAATGCAGCATATGGGAATTCTGTAACCGTAGTGTAGCAGACAGAGTTGACGAGAGGTCTGTAGCTTGGGAGAAGGAAAATGCAGCATGTGTGAGTTCTGTAAGACTAGTTTAGCAGACACAGCGTATAGGAGTTCTGTAGCTTCGGAGTAGGTAAATGTAGTAAATGGGAGTTCTGCAACCGTATTGCAGCAGACACAGCTTACGGGAGTACTATACCTTGGAAGCAGGTAAATGCAGTATATAGCAGTTGTGTAACCCTAGTGTTGCAGACACAACGTACAGGAGTTCTGCACCTTGGGAGTATGTAAATTCAGTATATGAAGTTCTGTAACCCTAGTGTAGCAGACACAGTTACAGAAGGGCTGTAGCTTGGGAGTTGGTAAATGTAGCATAAGGCATCTCTGTAACACTAGTATAGCAGAAATCAGCTTACAGGAGTTTTGTAGCTTGGGAGTAGGTAAATGTAGTAAATGGGAGTTCTGCAACCGTATTGCTGCAGACAGAGCTTATGGGACTGCTGCACCTTGGAAGCAGGTAAATGCAGTGTAAAGCTGTATATTTCTGTAGCTTGGGAGTTGGTAAGTGCATATGGTAGATCTGTAACCCTAGTGTAGCAGACACAGCTTACAGGAGTTCTGTAGCTTGGGAGTAGGTAAATGTAACGCTAATGTAGCAGAAAACAGCTTACAGGAATTTTGTAGCTTGTGAGTAGGTAAATGTAGTAAATGGGAGTTCTGTAACCGTAGTGTCGCAGACACAGCTTATGGGAGTTCTGTACCTTGGATACAGGTAAAGCAGCATATAGGAGTTCTGTAACGCTAGTTTAGCAGACACAGCTTTCAGGATTTCTGTAGCTTGGGAGTTGGTAAGTGCAGCATATGGTAGATCTGTAACCCTAGTGTTGCAGACACAGCACACAGGAGTTCTGTGGATTCAGGGTAGGTAAATGCAGCATGTAAAATTTCTGTAACCTATTAGAGAAGGTACAGATTATGAGAGTTTTGTAGCGTGGCAGTTGGTAAATTCACTCAAACGGAGTTCTGAAACACCAGTGCAGCAGACACAGCTTACGGGCATCTGTAGCTTGGGAGTAGGTAAATGCAGTATATGGAAGTTCTATAACCCAAGTGTAGACGACACAGCCTACGGGAGTCCTGTAGCTTGGAAGTAGGTAAATGCAGCCTATGGGAGTTCTGTTATCCTAGTGTAGCAGACACAGCTTATGGGAGTTCTGCCGCCTGGGTGTAGGCAAAAGCAGCATATGGGAATTCCATAACTGCAGTGTAGCAGACAGAGTTGACGAGAGGTCCGTAGCTAGGGAGAAGGAAAATGCAGCATATGTGAGTTCTGTAACACTAGTTTAGCAGACACAGCGTATAGGAGTTCTGTAGCTTCGGAGTAGGTAAATGTAGTAAAGGGAGTTCTGCAACCGTATTGCAGCAGACAGAGCTTACGGCAGTACTGCACCTTGGAAGCAGGTAAATGCGGTATATAGCAGTTGTGTAACCCTAGTGTTGCAGACACAACTTACAGGAGTTCTGCACCTTGGGAGTAGGTAAATTCAGTATATGAAGTTCTGTAACCCTAGTGTAGCAGACACAGCTTACGGGAGTTCTGTAGCTTGGGAGTGGGTAAAAGTAGCATATGGCAGCTAACACTATTGTAGCAGAAATCAGCTTAGAGGAATTTTGTAGCTTGTGAGTAGGTAAATGTAGAAAATGAGAGTTCTGTATCCGTATTGCAGCAGACAGAGCTTATGGCTGTACTGCACCTTGGAAGCAGGTAAATGCGGTATATAGCAGTTGTGTAACCCTAGTGTTGCAGACACAAGTTGCAGTAGTTCTGCACCTTGGGAGTAGGTAAATTCAGTATTTGAAGTTCTGTAACTCTAGTGTAGCAGACACAGCTTACGGAAGTTCTGTAGCTTGGGAGTGGGTAAAAGTAGCATATGGCAGCTAACACTATTGTAGCAGAAATCAGCTTAGAGGAATTTTGTAGCTTGTGAGTAGGTACATGTAGTAAATGGGAGTTCTGTAACCGTATTGCAGCAGACAGAGCTTAGGGGAGTGCTATACCTTGGAAGCATGTAAATGCAGTACATAGGTGTTCGGTAATGCTAGTTTAGCAGATAGAGCTTACGGGATTTCTGTAGCTTGGGAGTAGGTAAGTGCAGCATATGGTAGATCTGTAACCCAACGTAGCAGACACAGCTTACGGGAGTTCTGTAGCTTAGGAGTATGTGAATTCAGCATGTAAAATTTCTGTAACCCTATTATAGAAGGTACAGATTATGAGAGTTTTGTAGCGTGGCAGTTGGTAAATTCACTCAAACGGAGTTCTGTAACACCAGTGCAGCAGACACAGCTTACGGGCATCCGTAGCTTGAGAGTAGGTAAATGCAGCATATGGAAGGTCTATAACCCAAGTGTAGACGACACAGCCTATGGGAGTCCTGTAGCTTGGAAGTAGGCAAATGCAGCCTATGGGACTTCTGTTATCCTAGCGTAGCAGACACAGCTCATGGGAGTTCTGCCGCCTGGGTGTAGGCAAATGCAGCATTTCGGAATTCTGTAACCCTACTGTAGCAGACACAGCTTTCGGGAGTTCTGTAGCTTGGGAGAAGGTCAATGCACGATATGAGACTTCTGTAACTCTAGTGTATTAGACAGCTTCCGGGAGGTCTAAAGCTTGGGAGAAGGTAAATGCAATAAATAGGAGTTCTGTAACTCTAGTGTATTAGACACAGCATATGGGAGTTCTGTTATCCTAGTGTAGCAGACACAGTTTATGGGAGTTCTGCCGCCTGGGTGTAGGCAAATGCAGCATATGGGAATTCTGTAACCGTAGTGTAGCAGACAGAGTTGACGAGAGGTCTGTAGCTTGGGAGAAGGAAAATGCAGCATGTGTGAGTTCTGTAAGACTAGTTTAGCAGACACAGCGTATAGGAGTTCTGTAGCTTCGGAGTAGGTAAATGTAGTAAATGGGAGTTCTGCAACCGTATTGCAGCAGACACAGCTTACGGGAGTACTATACCTTGGAAGCAGGTAAATGCAGTATATAGCAGTTGTGTAACCCTAGTGTTGCAGACACAACGTACAGGAGTTCTGCACCTTGGGAGTATGTAAATTCAGTATATGAAGTTCTGTAACCCTAGTGTAGCAGACACAGTTACAGAAGGGCTGTAGCTTGGGAGTTGGTAAATGTAGCATAAGGCATCTCTGTAACACTAGTATAGCAGAAATCAGCTTACAGGAGTTTTGTAGCTTGGGAGTAGGTAAATGTAGTAAATGGGAGTTCTGCAACCGTATTGCTGCAGACAGAGCTTATGGGACTGCTGCACCTTGGAAGCAGGTAAATGCAGTGTAAAGCTGTATATTTCTGTAGCTTGGGAGTTGGTAAGTGCATATGGTAGATCTGTAACCCTAGTGTAGCAGACACAGCTTACAGGAGTTCTGTAGCTTGGGAGTAGGTAAATGTAACGCTAATGTAGCAGCAAACAGCTTACAGGAATTTTGTAGCTTGTGAGTAGGTAAATGTAGTAAATGGGAGTTCTGTAACCGTAGTGTCGCAGACACAGCTTATGGGAGTTCTGTACCTTGGATACAGGTAAAGCAGCATATAGGAGTTCTGTAACGCTAGTTTAGCAGACACAGCTTTCAGGATTTCTGTAGCTTGGGAGTTGGTAAGTGCAGCATATGGTAGATCTGTAACCCTAGTGTTGCAGACACAGCACACAGGAGTTCTGTGGATTCAGGGTAGGTAAATGCAGCATGTAAAATTTCTGTAACCTATTAGAGAAGGTACAGATTATGAGAGTTTTGTAGCGTGGCAGTTGGTAAATTCACTCAAACGGAGTTCTGAAACACCAGTGCAGCAGACACAGCTTACGGGCATCTGTAGCTTGGGAGTAGGTAAATGCAGTATATGGAAGTTCTATAACCCAAGTGTAGACGACACAGCCTACGGGAGTCCTGTAGCTTGGAAGTAGGTAAATGCAGCGTATGGGAGTTCTGTTATCCTAGTGTAGCAGACACAGCTTATGGGAGTTCTGCCGCCTGGGTGTAGGCAAAAGCAGCATATGGGAATTCCATAACTGCAGTGTAGCAGACAGAGTTGACGAGAGGTCCGTAGCTAGGGAGAAGGAAAATGCAGCATATGTGAGTTCTGTAACACTAGTTTAGCAGACACAGCGTATAGGAGTTCTGTAGCTTCGGAGTAGGTAAATGTAGTAAAGGGAGTTCTGCAACCGTATTGCAGCAGACAGAGCTTACGGCAGTACTGCACCTTGGAAGCAGGTAAATGCGGTATATAGCAGTTGTGTAACCCTAGTGTTGCAGACACAACTTACAGGAGTTCTGCACCTTGGGAGTAGGTAAATTCAGTATATGAAGTTCTGTAACCCTAGTGTAGCAGACACAGCTTACGGGAGTTCTGTAGCTTGGGAGTGGGTAAAAGTAGCATATGGCAGCTAACACTATTGTAGCAGAAATCAGCTTAGAGGAATTTTGTAGCTTGTGAGTAGGTAAATGTAGAAAATGAGAGTTCTGTATCCGTATTGCAGCAGACAGAGCTTATGGCTGTACTGCACCTTGGAAGCAGGTAAATGCGGTATATAGCAGTTGTGTAACCCTAGTGTTGCAGACACAAGTTGCAGTAGTTCTGCACCTTGGGAGTAGGTAAATTCAGTATTTGAAGTTCTGTAACTCTAGTGTAGCAGACACAGCTTACGGAAGTTCTGTAGCTTGGGAGTGGGTAAAAGTAGCATATGGCAGCTAACACTATTGTAGCAGAAATCAGCTTAGAGGAATTTTGTAGCTTGTGAGTAGGTACATGTAGTAAATGGGAGTTCTGTAACCGTATTGCAGCAGACAGAGCTTAGGGGAGTGCTATACCTTGGAAGCATGTAAATGCAGTACATAGGTGTTCGGTAATGCTAGTTTAGCAGATAGAGCTTACGGGATTTCTGTAGCTTGGGAGTAGGTAAGTGCAGCATATGGTAGATCTGTAACCCAACGTAGCAGACACAGCTTACGGGAGTTCTGTAGCTTAGGAGTATGTGAATTCAGCATGTAAAATTTCTGTAACCCTATTATAGAAGGTACAGATTATGAGAGTTTTGTAGCGTGGCAGTTGGTAAATTCACTCAAACGGAGTTCTGTAACACCAGTGCAGCAGACACAGCTTACGGGCATCCGTAGCTTGAGAGTAGGTAAATGCAGCATATGGAAGGTCTATAACCCAAGTGTAGACGACACAGCCTATGGGAGTCCTGTAGCTTGGAAGTAGGCAAATGCAGCCTATGGGACTTCTGTTATCCTAGCGTAGCAGACACAGCTCATGGGAGTTCTGCCGCCTGGGTGTAGGCAAATGCAGCATTTCGGAATTCTGTAACCCTACTGTAGCAGACACAGCTTTCGGGAGTTCTGTAGCTTGGGAGAAGGTCAATGCACGATATGAGACTTCTGTAACTCTAGTGTATTAGACAGCTTCCGGGAGGTCTAAAGCTTGGGAGAAGGTAAATGCAATAAATAGGAGTTCTGTAACTCTAGTGTATTAGACACAGCATATGGGAGTTCTGTTATCCTAGTGTAGCAGACACAGTTTATGGGAGTTCTGCCGCCTGGGTGTAGGCAAATGCAGCATATGGGAATTCTGTAACCGTAGTGTAGCAGACAGAGTTGACGAGAGGTCTGTAGCTTGGGAGAAGGAAAATGCAGCATGTGTGAGTTCTGTAAGACTAGTTTAGCAGACACAGCGTATAGGAGTTCTGTAGCTTCGGAGTAGGTAAATGTAGTAAATGGGAGTTCTGCAACCGTATTGCAGCAGACACAGCTTACGGGAGTACTATACCTTGGAAGCAGGTAAATGCAGTATATAGCAGTTGTGTAACCCTAGTGTTGCAGACACAACGTACAGGAGTTCTGCACCTTGGGAGTATGTAAATTCAGTATATGAAGTTCTGTAACCCTAGTGTAGCAGACACAGTTACAGAAGGGCTGTAGCTTGGGAGTTGGTAAATGTAGCATAAGGCATCTCTGTAACACTAGTATAGCAGAAATCAGCTTACAGGAGTTTTGTAGCTTGGGAGTAGGTAAATGTAGTAAATGGGAGTTCTGCAACCGTATTGCTGCAGACAGAGCTTATGGGACTGCTGCACCTTGGAAGCAGGTAAATGCAGTGTAAAGCTGTATATTTCTGTAGCTTGGGAGTTGGTAAGTGCATATGGTAGATCTGTAACCCTAGTGTAGCAGACACAGCTTACAGGAGTTCTGTAGCTTGGGAGTAGGTAAATGTAACGCTAATGTAGCAGCAAACAGCTTACAGGAATTTTGTAGCTTGTGAGTAGGTAAATGTAGTAAATGGGAGTTCTGTAACCGTAGTGTCGCAGACACAGCTTATGGGAGTTCTGTACCTTGGATACAGGTAAAGCAGCATATAGGAGTTCTGTAACGCTAGTTTAGCAGACACAGCTTTCAGGATTTCTGTAGCTTGGGAGTTGGTAAGTGCAGCATATGGTAGATCTGTAACCCTAGTGTTGCAGACACAGCACACAGGAGTTCTGTGGATTCAGGGTAGGTAAATGCAGCATGTAAAATTTCTGTAACCTATTAGAGAAGGTACAGATTATGAGAGTTTTGTAGCGTGGCAGTTGGTAAATTCACTCAAACGGAGTTCTGAAACACCAGTGCAGCAGACACAGCTTACGGGCATCTGTAGCTTGGGAGTAGGTAAATGCAGTATATGGAAGTTCTATAACCCAAGTGTAGACGACACAGCCTACGGGAGTCCTGTAGCTTGGAAGTAGGTAAATGCAGCGTATGGGAGTTCTGTTATCCTAGTGTAGCAGACACAGCTTATGGGAGTTCTGCCGCCTGGGTGTAGGCAAAAGCAGCATATGGGAATTCCATAACTGCAGTGTAGCAGACAGAGTTGACGAGAGGTCCGTAGCTAGGGAGAAGGAAAATGCAGCATATGTGAGTTCTGTAAGACTAGTTTAGCAGACACAGCGTATAGGAGTTCTGTAGCTTCGGAGTAGGTAAATGTAGTAAAGGGAGTTCTGCAACCGTATTGCAGCAGACAGAGCTTATGGCTGTACTGCACCTTGGAAGCAGGTAAATGCGGTATATAGCAGTTGTGTAACCCTAGTGTTGCAGACACAAGTTGCAGTAGTTCTGCACCTTGGGAGTAGGTAAATTCAGTATTTGAAGTTCTGTAACTCTAGTGTAGCAGACACAGCTTACGGAAGTTCTGTAGCTTGGGAGTGGGTAAAAGTAGCATATGGCAGCTAACACTATTGTAGCAGAAATCAGCTTAGAGGAATTTTGTAGCTTGTGAGTAGGTACATGTAGTAAATGGGAGTTCTGTAACCGTATTGCAGCAGACAGAGCTTAGGGGAGTGCTATACCTTGGAAGCATGTAAATGCAGTACATAGGTGTTCGGTAATGCTAGTTTAGCAGATAGAGCTTACGGGATTTCTGTAGCTTGGGAGTAGGTAAGTGCAGCATATGGTAGATCTGTAACCCAACGTAGCAGACACAGCTTACGGGAGTTCTGTAGCTTAGGAGTATGTGAATTCAGCATGTAAAATTTCTGTAACCCTATTATAGAAGGTACAGATTATGAGAGTTTTGTAGCGTGGCAGTTGGTAAATTCACTCAAACGGAGTTCTGTAACACCAGTGCAGCAGACACAGCTTACGGGCATCCGTAGCTTGAGAGTAGGTAAATGCAGCATATGGAAGGTCTATAACCCAAGTGTAGACGACACAGCCTATGGGAGTCCTGTAGCTTGGAAGTAGGCAAATGCAGCCTATGGGACTTCTGTTATCCTAGCGTAGCAGACACAGCTCATGGGAGTTCTGCCGCCTGGGTGTAGGCAAATGCAGCATTTCGGAATTCTGTAACCCTACTGTAGCAGACACAGCTTTCGGGAGTTCTGTAGCTTGGGAGAAGGTCAATGCACGATATGAGACTTCTGTAACTCTAGTGTATTAGACAGCTTCCGGGAGGTCTAAAGCTTGGGAGAAGGTAAATGCAATAAATAGGAGTTCTGTAACTCTAGTGTATTAGACACAGCATATGGGAGTTCTGTTATCCTAGTGTAGCAGACACAGCTTATGGGAGTTCTGCCGCCTGGGTGTAGGCAAATGCAGCATATGGGAATTCTGTAACCGTAGTGTAGCAGACAGAGTTGACGAGAGGTCTGTAGCTTGGGAGAAGGAAAATGCAGCATGTGTGAGTTCTGTAAGACTAGTTTAGCAGACACAGCGTATAGGAGTTCTGTAGCTTCGGAGTAGGTAAATGTAGTAAATGGGAGTTCTGCAACCGTATTGCAGCAGACACAGCTTACGGGAGTACTATACCTTGGAAGCAGGTAAATGCAGTATATAGCAGTTGTGTAACCCTAGTGTTGCAGACACAACGTACAGGAGTTCTGCACCTTGGGAGTATGTAAATTCAGTATATGAAGTTCTGTAACCCTAGTGTAGCAGACACAGTTACAGAAGGGCTGTAGCTTGGGAGTTGGTAAATGTAGCATAAGGCATCTCTGTAACACTAGTATAGCAGAAATCAGCTTACAGGAGTTTTGTAGCTTGGGAGTAGGTAAATGTAGTAAATGGGAGTTCTGCAACCGTATTGCTGCAGACAGAGCTTATGGGACTGCTGCACCTTGGAAGCAGGTAAATGCAGTGTAAAGCTGTATATTTCTGTAGCTTGGGAGTTGGTAAGTGCATATGGTAGATCTGTAACCCTAGTGTAGCAGACACAGCTTACAGGAGTTCTGTAGCTTGGGAGTAGGTAAATGTAACGCTAATGTAGCAGAAAACAGCTTACAGGAATTTTGTAGCTTGTGAGTAGGTAAATGTAGTAAATGGGAGTTCTGTAACCGTAGTGTCGCAGACACAGCTTATGGGAGTTCTGTACCTTGGATACAGGTAAAGCAGCATATAGGAGTTCTGTAACGCTAGTTTAGCAGACACAGCTTTCAGGATTTCTGTAGCTTGGGAGTTGGTAAGTGCAGCATATGGTAGATCTGTAACCCTAGTGTTGCAGACACAGCACACAGGAGTTCTGTGGATTCAGGGTAGGTAAATGCAGCATGTAAAATTTCTGTAACCTATTAGAGAAGGTACAGATTATGAGAGTTTTGTAGCGTGGCAGTTGGTAAATTCACTCAAACGGAGTTCTGAAACACCAGTGCAGCAGACACAGCTTACGGGCATCTGTAGCTTGGGAGTAGGTAAATGCAGTATATGGAAGTTCTATAACCCAAGTGTAGACGACACAGCCTACGGGAGTCCTGTAGCTTGGAAGTAGGTAAATGCAGCGTATGGGAGTTCTGTTATCCTAGTGTAGCAGACACAGCTTATGGGAGTTCTGCCGCCTGGGTGTAGGCAAAAGCAGCATATGGGAATTCCATAACTGCAGTGTAGCAGACAGAGTTGACGAGAGGTCCGTAGCTAGGGAGAAGGAAAATGCAGCATATGTGAGTTCTGTAACACTAGTTTAGCAGACACAGCGTATAGGAGTTCTGTAGCTTCGGAGTAGGTAAATGTAGTAAAGGGAGTTCTGCAACCGTATTGCAGCAGACAGAGCTTACGGCAGTACTGCACCTTGGAAGCAGGTAAATGCGGTATATAGCAGTTGTGTAACCCTAGTGTTGCAGACACAACTTACAGGAGTTCTGCACCTTGGGAGTAGGTAAATTCAGTATATGAAGTTCTGTAACCCTAGTGTAGCAGACACAGCTTACGGGAGTTCTGTAGCTTGGGAGTGGGTAAAAGTAGCATATGGCAGCTAACACTATTGTAGCAGAAATCAGCTTAGAGGAATTTTGTAGCTTGTGAGTAGGTAAATGTAGAAAATGAGAGTTCTGTATCCGTATTGCAGCAGACAGAGCTTATGGCTGTACTGCACCTTGGAAGCAGGTAAATGCGGTATATAGCAGTTGTGTAACCCTAGTGTTGCAGACACAAGTTGCAGTAGTTCTGCACCTTGGGAGTAGGTAAATTCAGTATTTGAAGTTCTGTAACTCTAGTGTAGCAGACACAGCTTACGGAAGTTCTGTAGCTTGGGAGTGGGTAAAAGTAGCATATGGCAGCTAACACTATTGTAGCAGAAATCAGCTTAGAGGAATTTTGTAGCTTGTGAGTAGGTACATGTAGTAAATGGGAGTTCTGTAACCGTATTGCAGCAGACAGAGCTTAGGGGAGTGCTATACCTTGGAAGCATGTAAATGCAGTACATAGGTGTTCGGTAATGCTAGTTTAGCAGATAGAGCTTACGGGATTTCTGTAGCTTGGGAGTAGGTAAGTGCAGCATATGGTAGATCTGTAACCCAACGTAGCAGACACAGCTTACGGGAGTTCTGTAGCTTAGGAGTATGTGAATTCAGCATGTAAAATTTCTGTAACCCTATTATAGAAGGTACAGATTATGAGAGTTTTGTAGCGTGGCAGTTGGTAAATTCACTCAAACGGAGTTCTGTAACACCAGTGCAGCAGACACAGCTTACGGGCATCCGTAGCTTGAGAGTAGGTAAATGCAGCATATGGAAGGTCTATAACCCAAGTGTAGACGACACAGCCTATGGGAGTCCTGTAGCTTGGAAGTAGGCAAATGCAGCCTATGGGACTTCTGTTATCCTAGCGTAGCAGACACAGCTCATGGGAGTTCTGCCGCCTGGGTGTAGGCAAATGCAGCATTTCGGAATTCTGTAACCCTACTGTAGCAGACACAGCTTTCGGGAGTTCTGTAGCTTGGGAGAAGGTCAATGCACGATATGAGACTTCTGTAACTCTAGTGTATTAGACAGCTTCCGGGAGGTCTAAAGCTTGGGAGAAGGTAAATGCAATAAATAGGAGTTCTGTAACTCTAGTGTATTAGACACAGCATATGGGAGTTCTGTTATCCTAGTGTAGCAGACACAGCTTATGGGAGTTCTGCCGCCTGGGTGTAGGCAAATGCAGCATATGGGAATTCTGTAACCGTAGTGTAGCAGACCGAGTTGACGAGAGGTCTGTAGCTTGGGAGAAGGAAAATGCAGCATGTGTGAGTTCTGTAAGACTAGTTTAGCAGACACAGCGTATAGGAGTTCTGTAGCTTCGGAGTAGGTAAATGTAGTAAATGGGAGTTCTGCAACCGTATTGCAGCAGACACAGCTTACGGGAGTACTATACCTTGGAAGCAGGTAAATGCAGTATATAGCAGTTGTGTAACCCTAGTGTTGCAGACACAACGTACAGGAGTTCTGCACCTTGGGAGTATGTAAATTCAGTATATGAAGTTCTGTAACCCTAGTGTAGCAGACACAGTTACAGAAGGGCTGTAGCTTGGGAGTTGGTAAATGTAGCATAAGGCATCTCTGTAACACTAGTATAGCAGAAATCAGCTTACAGGAGTTTTGTAGCTTGGGAGTAGGTAAATGTAGTAAATGGGAGTTCTGCAACCGTATTGCTGCAGACAGAGCTTATGGGACTGCTGCACCTTGGAAGCAGGTAAATGCAGTGTAAAGCTGTATATTTCTGTAGCTTGGGAGTTGGTAAGTGCATATGGTAGATCTGTAACCCTAGTGTAGCAGACACAGCTTACAGGAGTTCTGTAGCTTGGGAGTAGGTAAATGTAACGCTAATGTAGCAGAAAACAGCTTACAGGAATTTTGTAGCTTGTGAGTAGGTAAATGTAGTAAATGGGAGTTCTGTAACCGTAGTGTCGCAGACACAGCTTATGGGAGTTCTGTACCTTGGATACAGGTAAAGCAGCATATAGGAGTTCTGTAACGCTAGTTTAGCAGACACAGCTTTCAGGATTTCTGTAGCTTGGGAGTTGGTAAGTGCAGCATATGGTAGATCTGTAACCCTAGTGTTGCAGACACAGCACACAGGAGTTCTGTGGATTCAGGGTAGGTAAATGCAGCATGTAAAATTTCTGTAACCTATTAGAGAAGGTACAGATTATGAGAGTTTTGTAGCGTGGCAGTTGGTAAATTCACTCAAACGGAGTTCTGAAACACCAGTGCAGCAGACACAGCTTACGGGCATCTGTAGCTTGGGAGTAGGTAAATGCAGTATATGGAAGTTCTATAACCCAAGTGTAGACGACACAGCCTACGGGAGTCCTGTAGCTTGGAAGTAGGTAAATGCAGCCTATGGGAGTTCTGTTATCCTAGTGTAGCAGACACAGCTTATGGGAGTTCTGCCGCCTGGGTGTAGGCAAAAGCAGCATATGGGAATTCCATAACTGCAGTGTAGCAGACAGAGTTGACGAGAGGTCCGTAGCTAGGGAGAAGGAAAATGCAGCATATGTGAGTTCTGTAACACTAGTTTAGCAGACACAGCGTATAGGAGTTCTGTAGCTTCGGAGTAGGTAAATGTAGTAAAGGGAGTTCTGCAACCGTATTGCAGCAGACAGAGCTTACGGCAGTACTGCACCTTGGAAGCAGGTAAATGCGGTATATAGCAGTTGTGTAACCCTAGTGTTGCAGACACAACTTACAGGAGTTCTGCACCTTGGGAGTAGGTAAATTCAGTATATGAAGTTCTGTAACCCTAGTGTAGCAGACACAGCTTACGGGAGTTCTGTAGCTTGGGAGTGGGTAAAAGTAGCATATGGCAGCTAACACTATTGTAGCAGAAATCAGCTTAGAGGAATTTTGTAGCTTGTGAGTAGGTAAATGTAGAAAATGAGAGTTCTGTATCCGTATTGCAGCAGACAGAGCTTATGGCTGTACTGCACCTTGGAAGCAGGTAAATGCGGTATATAGCAGTTGTGTAACCCTAGTGTTGCAGACACAAGTTGCAGTAGTTCTGCACCTTGGGAGTAGGTAAATTCAGTATTTGAAGTTCTGTAACTCTAGTGTAGCAGACACAGCTTACGGAAGTTCTGTAGCTTGGGAGTGGGTAAAAGTAGCATATGGCAGCTAACACTATTGTAGCAGAAATCAGCTTAGAGGAATTTTGTAGCTTGTGAGTAGGTACATGTAGTAAATGGGAGTTCTGTAACCGTATTGCAGCAGACAGAGCTTAGGGGAGTGCTATACCTTGGAAGCATGTAAATGCAGTACATAGGTGTTCGGTAATGCTAGTTTAGCAGATAGAGCTTACGGGATTTCTGTAGCTTGGGAGTAGGTAAGTGCAGCATATGGTAGATCTGTAACCCAACGTAGCAGACACAGCTTACGGGAGTTCTGTAGCTTAGGAGTATGTGAATTCAGCATGTAAAATTTCTGTAACCCTATTATAGAAGGTACAGATTATGAGAGTTTTGTAGCGTGGCAGTTGGTAAATTCACTCAAACGGAGTTCTGTAACACCAGTGCAGCAGACACAGCTTACGGGCATCCGTAGCTTGAGAGTAGGTAAATGCAGCATATGGAAGGTCTATAACCCAAGTGTAGACGACACAGCCTATGGGAGTCCTGTAGCTTGGAAGTAGGCAAATGCAGCCTATGGGACTTCTGTTATCCTAGCGTAGCAGACACAGCTCATGGGAGTTCTGCCGCCTGGGTGTAGGCAAATGCAGCATTTCGGAATTCTGTAACCCTACTGTAGCAGACACAGCTTTCGGGAGTTCTGTAGCTTGGGAGAAGGTCAATGCACGATATGAGACTTCTGTAACTCTAGTGTATTAGACAGCTTCCGGGAGGTCTAAAGCTTGGGAGAAGGTAAATGCAATAAATAGGAGTTCTGTAACTCTAGTGTATTAGACACAGCATATGGGAGTTCTGTTATCCTAGTGTAGCAGACACAGTTTATGGGAGTTCTGCCGCCTGGGTGTAGGCAAATGCAGCATATGGGAATTCTGTAACCGTAGTGTAGCAGACAGAGTTGACGAGAGGTCTGTAAGCTTGGGAGAAGGAAAATGCAGCATGTGTGAGTTCTGTAAGACTAGTTTAGCAGACACAGCGTATAGGAGTTCTGTAGCTTCGGAGTAGGTAAATGTAGTAAATAGGAGTTCTGCAACCGTATTGCAGCAGACACAGCTTACGGGAGTACTATACCTTGGAAGCAGGTAAATGCAGTATATAGCAGTTGTGTAACCCTAGTGTTGCAGACAACAACGTACAGGAGTTCTGCACCTTGGGAGTAGGTAAATTCAGTATATGAAGTTCTGTAACCCAAGTGTAGCAGACACAGTTACAGAAGGGCTGTAGCTTGGGAGTTGGTAAATGTAGCATAAGGCATCTCTGTAACACTAGTATAGCAGAAATCAGCTTACAGGAGTTTTGTAGCTTGGGAGTAGGTAAATGTAGTAAATGGGAGTTCTGCAACCGTATTGCTGCAGACAGAGCTTATGGGACTGCTGCACCTTGGAAGCAGGTAAATGCAGTGTAAAGCTGTATATTTCTGTAGCTTGGGAGTTGGTAAGTGCATATGGTAGATCTGTAACCCTAGTGTAGCAGACACAGCTTACAGGAGTTCTGTAGCTTGGGAGTAGGTAAATGTAACGCTAATGTAGCAGCAAACAGCTTACAGGAATTTTGTAGCTTGTGAGTAGGTAAATGTAGTAAATGGGAGTTCTGTAACCGTAGTGTCGCAGACACAGCTTATGGGAGTTCTGTACCTTGGATACAGGTAAAGCAGCATATAGGAGTTCTGTAACGCTAGTTTAGCAGACACAGCTTTCAGGATTTCTGTAGCTTGGGAGTTGGTAAGTGCAGCATATGGTAGATCTGTAACCCTAGTGTTGCAGACACAGCACACAGGAGTTCTGTGGATTCAGGGTAGGTAAATGCAGCATGTAAAATTTCTGTAACCTATTAGAGAAGGTACAGATTATGAGAGTTTTGTAGCGTGGCAGTTGGTAAATTCACTCAAACGGAGTTCTGAAACACCAGTGCAGCAGACACAGCTTACGGGCATCTGTAGCTTGGGAGTAGGTAAATGCAGTATATGGAAGTTCTATAACCCAAGTGTAGACGACACAGCCTACGGGAGTCCTGTAGCTTGGAAGTAGGTAAATGCAGCGTATGGGAGTTCTGTTATCCTAGTGTAGCAGACACAGCTTATGGGAGTTCTGCCGCCTGGGTGTAGGCAAAAGCAGCATATGGGAATTCCATAACTGCAGTGTAGCAGACAGAGTTGACGAGAGGTCCGTAGCTAGGGAGAAGGAAAATGCAGCATATGTGAGTTCTGTAAGACTAGTTTAGCAGACACAGCGTATAGGAGTTCTGTAGCTTCGGAGTAGGTAAATGTAGTAAAGGGAGTTCTGCAACCGTATTGCAGCAGACAGAGCTTACGGCAGTACTGCACCTTGGAAGCAGGTAAACGCGGTATATAGCAGTTGTGTAACCCTAGTGTTGCAGACACAAGTTGCAGAAGTTCTGCACCTTGGGAGTAGGTAAATTCAGTATATGAAGTTCTGTAACCCTAGTGTAGCAGACACAGCTTACGGGAGTTCTGTAGCTTGGGAGTGGGTAAAAGTAGCATATGGCAGCTAACACTATTGTAGCAGAAATCAGCTTAGAGGAATTTTGTAGCTTGTGAGTAGGTAAATGTAGAAAATGGGAGTTCTGTAACCGTATTGCAGCAGACAGAGCTTAGGTTAGTGCTATACCTTGGAAGCATGTAAATGCAGTATATAGGTGTTCGGTAATGCTAGTTTAGCAGATAGAGCTTACGGGATTTCTGAAGCTTGGGGGTAGGTAAGTGCAGCAGATGGTAGATCTGTAACCCAATGAAGCAGACACAGCTTACGGGAGTTCTGTAGCTTAGGAGTATGTGAATTCAGCATGTAAAATTTCTGTAACCCTATTAGAGAAGGTACAGATTATGAGAGTTTTGTAGCGTGGCAGTTGGTAAATTCACTCAAACGGAGTTCTGTAACACCAGTGCAGCAGACACAGCTTACGGGCATCCGTAGCTTGAGAGTAGGTAAATGCAGCATATGGAAGGTCTATAACCCAAGTGTAGACGACACAGCCTATGGGAGTCCTGCACCTTGGAAGTAGGCAAATGCAGCCTATGGGACTTCTGTTATCCTAGTGTAGCAGACACAGCTCATGGGAGTTCTGCCGCCTGGGTGTAGGCAAATGCAGCATTTCGGAATTCTGTAACCCTACTGTAGCAGACACAGCTTTCGGGAGTTCTGTAGCTTGGGAGAAGGTCAATGCACGATATGAGACTTCTGTAACTCTAGTGTATTAGACAGCTTCCAGGAGGTCTAAAGCTTGGGAGAAGGCAAATGCAATAAATAGGAGTTCTGTAACTCTAGTGTATTAGACACAGCATATGGGAGTTCTGTTATCCTAGTGTAGCAGACACAGCTTATGGGAGTTCTGTTATCCTAGCGTAGCAGACACAGCTTATGGGAGTTCTGCCGCCTGGGTGTAGGCAAATGCAGCATATGGGAATTCTGTAACCGTAGTGTAGCAGACAGAGTTGACGAGAGGTCTGTAGCTTGGGAGAAGGAAAATGCAGCATGTGTGAGTTCTGTAAGACTAGTTTAGCAGACACAGCGTATAGGAGTTCTGTAGCTTCGGAGTAGGTAAATGTAGTAAATGGGAGTTCTGCAACCGTATTGCAGCAGACACAGCTTACGGGAGTACTATACCTTGGAAGCAGGTAAATGCAGTATATAGCAGTTGTGTAACCCTAGTGTTGCAGACAACAACGTACAGGAGTTCTGCACCTTGGGAGTAGGTAAATTCAGTATATGAAGTTCTGTAACCCTAGTGTAGCAGACACAGTTACAGAAGGGCTGTAGCTTGGGAGTTGGTAAATGTAGCATAAGGCATCTCTGTAACACTAGTATAGCAGAAATCAGCTTACAGGAGTTTTGTAGCTTGGGAGTAGGTAAATGTAGTAAATGGGAGTTCTGCAACCGTATTGCTGCAGACAGAGCTTATGGGACTGCTGCACCTTGGAAGCAGGTAAATGCAGTGTAAAGCTGTATATTTCTGTAGCTTGGGAGTTGGTAAGTGCAGCATATGGTAGATCTGTAACCCTAGTGTAGCAGACACAGCTTACAGGAGTTCTGTAGCTTGGGAGTAGGTAAATGTAACGCTAATGTAGCAGAAAACAGCTTACAGGCATTTTGTAGCTTGTGAGTAGGTAAATGTAGTAAATGGGAGTTCTGTAACCGTAGTGTCGCAGACACAGCTTATGGGAGTTCTGTACCTTGGATACAGGTAAAGCAGCATATAGGAGTTCTGTAACGCTAGTTTAGCAGACACAGCTTTCAGGATTTCTGTAGCTTGGGAGTTGGTAAGTGCAGCATATGGTAGATCTGTAACCCTAGTGTTGCAGACACAGCACACAGGAGTTCTGTGGATTCAGGGTAGGTAAATGCAGCATGTAAAATTTCTGTAACCTATTAGAGAAGGTACAGATTATGAGAGTTTTGTAGCGTGGCAGTTGGTAAATTCACTCAAACGGAGTTCTGAAACACCAGTGCAGCAGACACAGCTTACGGGCATCTGTAGCTTGGGAGTAGGTAAATGCAGTATATGGAAGTTCTATAACCCAAGTGTAGACGACACAGCCTACGGGAGTCCTGTAGCTTGGAAGTAGGTAAATGCAGCGTATGGGAGTTCTGTTATCCTAGTGTAGCAGACACAGCTTATGGGAGTTCTGCCGCCTGGGTGTAGGCAAAAGCAGCATATGGGAATTCCATAACTGCAGTGTAGCAGACAGAGTTGACGAGAGGTCCGTAGCTAGGGAGAAGGAAAATGCAGCATATGTGAGTTCTGTAAGACTAGTTTAGCAGACGCAGCGTATAGGAGTTCTCTAGCTTCGGAGTAGGTAAATGTAGTAAAGGGAGTTCTGCAACCGTATTGCAGCAGACAGAGCTTACGGCAGTACTGCACCTTGGAAGCAGGTAAACGCGGTATATAGCAGTTGTGTAACCCTAGTGTTGCAGACACAAGTTGCAGAAGTTCTGCACCTTGGGAGTAGGTAAATTCAGTATATGAAGTTCTGTAACCCTAGTGTAGCAGACACAGCTTACGGGAGTTCTGTAGCTTGGGAGTGGGTAAAAGTAGCATATGGCAGCTAACACTATTGTAGCAGAAATCAGCTTAGAGGAATTTTGTAGCTTGTGAGTAGGTAAATGTAGAAAATGGGAGTTCTGTAACCGTATTGCAGCAGACAGAGCTTAGGTTAGTGCTATACCTTGGAAGCATGTAAATGCAGTATATAGGTGTTCGGTAATGCTAGTTTAGCAGATAGAGCTTACGGGATTTCTGAAGCTTGGGAGTAGGTAAGTGCAGCAGATGGTAGATCTGTAACCCAATGAAGCAGACACAGCTTACGGGAGTTCTGTAGCTTAAGAGTATGTGAATTCAGCATGTAAAATTTCTGTAACCCTATTAGAGAAGGTACAGATTATGAGAGTTTTGTAGCGTGGCAGTTGGTAAATTCACTCAAACGGAGTTCTGTAACACCAGTGCAGCAGACACAGCTTACGGGCATCCGTAGCGTGAGAGTAGGTAAATGCAGCATATGGAAGGTCTATAACCCAAGTGTAGACGACACAGCCTATGGGAGTCCTGTAGCTTGGAAGTAGGCAAATGCAGCCTATGGGACTTCTGTTATCCTAGTGTAGCAGACACAGCTCATGGGAGTTCTGCCGCCTGGGTGTAGGCAAATGCAGCATTTCGGAATTCTGTAACCCTACTGTAGCAGACACAGCTTTCGGGAGTTCTGTAGCTTGGGAGAAGGTCAATGCACGATATGAGACTTCTGTAACTCTAGTGTATTAGACAGCTTCCAGGAGGTCTAAAGCTTGGGAGAAGGCAAATGCAATAAATAGGAGTTCTGTAACTCTAGTGTATTAGACACAGCATATGGGAGTTCTGTTATCCTAGTGTAGCAGACACAGCTTATGGGAGTTCTGTTATCCTAGCGTAGCAGACACAGCTTATGGGAGTTCTGCCGCCTGGGTGTAGGCAAATGCAGCATATGGGAATTCTGTAACCGTAGTGTAGCAGACAGAGTTGACGAGAGGTCTGTAGCTTGGGAGAAGGAAAATGCAGCATGTGTGAGTTCTGTAAGACTAGTTTAGCAGACACAGCGTATAGGAGTTCTGTAGCTTCGGAGTAGGTAAATGTAGTAAATGGGAGTTCTGCAACCGTATTGCAGCAGACACAGCTTACGGGAGTACTATACCTTGGAAGCAGGTAAATGCAGTATATAGCAGTTGTGTAACCCTAGTGTTGCAGACAACAACGTACAGGAGTTCTGCACCTTGGGAGTAGGTAAATTCAGTATATGAAGTTCTGTAACCCTAGTGTAGCAGACACAGTTACAGAAGGGCTGTAGCTTGGGAGTTGGTAAATGTAGCATAAGGCATCTCTGTAACACTAGTATAGCAGAAATCAGCTTACAGGAGTTTTGTAGCTTGGGAGTAGGTAAATGTAGTAAATGGGAGTTCTGCAACCGTATTGCTGCAGACAGAGCTTATGGGACTGCTGCACCTTGGAAGCAGGTAAATGCAGTGTAAAGCTGTATATTTCTGTAGCTTCGGAGTTGGTAAGTGCAGCATATGGTAGATCTGTAACCCTAGTGTAGCAGACACAGCTTACAGGAGTTCTGTAGCTTGGGAGTAGGTAAATGTAACGCTAATGTAGCAGAAAACAGCTTACAGGCATTTTGTAGCTTGTGAGTAGGTAAATGTAGTAAATGGGAGTTCTGTAACCGTAGTGTCGCAGACACAGCTTATGGGAGTTCTGTACCTTGGATACAGGTAAAGCAGCATATAGGAGTTCTGTAACGCTAGTTTAGCAGACACAGCTTTCAGGATTTCTGTAGCTTGGGAGTTGGTAAGTGCAGCATATGGTAGATCTGTAACCCTAGTGTTGCAGACACAGCACACAGGAGTTCTGTGGATTCAGGGTAGGTAAATGCAGCATGTAAAATTTCTGTAACCTATTAGAGAAGGTACAGATTATGAGAGTTTTGTAGCGTGGCAGTTGGTAAATTCACTCAAACGGAGTTCTGAAACACCAGTGCAGCAGACACAGCTTACGGGCATCTGTAGCTTGGGAGTAGGTAAATGCAGTATATGGAAGTTCTATAACCCAAGTGTAGACGACACAGCCTACGGGAGTCCTGTAGCTTGGAAGTAGGTAAATGCAGCGTATGGGAGTTCTGTTATCCTAGTGTAGCAGACACAGCTTATGGGAGTTCTGCCGCCTGGGTGTAGGCAAAAGCAGCATATGGGAATTCCATAACTGCAGTGTAGCAGACAGAGTTGACGAGAGGTCCGTAGCTAGGGAGAAGGAAAATGCAGCATATGTGAGTTCTGTAAGACTAGTTTAGCAGACACAGCGTATAGGAGTTCTCTAGCTTCGGAGTAGGTAAATGTAGTAAAGGGAGTTCTGCAACCGTATTGCAGCAGACAGAGCTTACGGCAGTACTGCACCTTGGAAGCAGGTAAACGCGGTATATAGCAGTTGTGTAACCCTAGTGTTGCAGACACAAGTTGCAGAAGTTCTGCACCTTGGGAGTAGGTAAATTCAGTATATGAAGTTCTGTAACCCTAGTGTAGCAGACACAGCTTACGGGAGTTCTGTAGCTTGGGAGTGGGTAAAAGTAGCATATGGCAGCTAACACTATTGTAGCAGAAATCAGCTTAGAGGAATTTTGTAGCTTGTGAGTAGGTAAATGTAGAAAATGGGAGTTCTGTAACCGTATTGCAGCAGACAGAGCTTAGGTTAGTGCTATACCTTGGAAGCATGTAAATGCAGTATATAGGTGTTCGGTAATGCTAGTTTAGCAGATAGAGCTTACGGGATTTCTGAAGCTTGGGAGTAGGTAAGTGCAGCAGATGGTAGATCTGTAACCCAATGAAGCAGACACAGCTTACGGGAGTTCTGTAGCTTAGGAGTATGTGAATTCAGCATGTAAAATTTCTGTAACCCTATTAGAGAAGGTACAGATTATGAGAGTTTTGTAGCGTGGCAGTTGGTAAATTCACTCAAACGGAGTTCTGTAACACCAGTGCAGCAGACACAGCTTACGGGCATCCGTAGCTTGAGAGTAGGTAAATGCAGCATATGGAAGGTCTATAACCCAAGTGTAGACGACACAGCCTATGGGAGTCCTGTAGCTTGGAAGTAGGCAAATGCAGCCTATGGGACTTCTGTTATCCTAGTGTAGCAGACACAGCTCATGGGAGTTCTGCCGCCTGGGTGTAGGCAAATGCAGCATTTCGGAATTCTGTAACCCTACTGTAGCAGACACAGCTTTCGGGAGTTCTGTAGCTTGGGAGAAGGTCAATGCACGATATGAGACTTCTGTAACTCTAGTGTATTAGACACAGCATATGGGAGTTCTGTTATCCTAGTGTAGCAGACACAGCTTATGGGAGTTCTGTTATCCTAGCGTAGCAGACACAGCTTATGGGAGTTCTGCCGCCTGGGTGTAGGCAAATGCAGCATATGGGAATTCTGTAACCGTAGTGTAGCAGACAGAGTTGACGAGAGGTCTGTAGCTTGGGAGAAGGAAAATGCAGCATGTGTGAGTTCTGTAAGACTAGTTTAGCAGACACAGCGTATAGGAGTTCTGTAGCTTCGGAGTAGGTAAATGTAGTAAATGGGAGTTCTGCAACCGTATTGCAGCAGACACAGCTTACGGGAGTACTATACCTTGGAAGCAGGTAAATGCAGTATATAGCAGTTGTGTAACCCTAGTGTTGCAGACAACAACGTACAGGAGTTCTGCACCTTGGGAGTAGGTAAATTCAGTATATGAAGTTCTGTAACCCTAGTGTAGCAGACACAGTTACAGAAGGGCTGTAGCTTGGGAGTTGGTAAATGTAGCATAAGGCATCTCTGTAACACTAGTATAGCAGAAATCAGCTTACAGGAGTTTTGTAGCTTGGGAGTAGGTAAATGTAGTAAATGGGAGTTCTGCAACCGTATTGCTGCAGACAGAGCTTATGGGACTGCTGCACCTTGGAAGCAGGTAAATGCAGTGTAAAGCTGTATATTTCTGTAGCTTGGGAGTTGGTAAGTGCAGCATATGGTAGATCTGTAACCCTAGTGTAGCAGACACAGCTTACAGGAGTTCTGTAGCTTGGGAGTAGGTAAATGTAACGCTAATGTAGCAGAAAACAGCTTACAGGCATTTTGTAGCTTGTGAGTAGGTAAATGTAGTAAATGGGAGTTCTGTAACCGTAGTGTCGCAGACACAGCTTATGGGAGTTCTGTACCTTGGATACAGGTAAAGCAGCATATAGGAGTTCTGTAACGCTAGTTTAGCAGACACAGCTTTCAGGATTTCTGTAGCTTGGGAGTTGGTAAGTGCAGCATATGGTAGATCTGTAACCCTAGTGTTGCAGACACAGCACACAGGAGTTCTGTGGATTCAGGGTAGGTAAATGCAGCATGTAAAATTTCTGTAACCTATTAGAGAAGGTACAGATTATGAGAGTTTTGTAGCGTGGCAGTTGGTAAATTCACTCAAACGGAGTTCTGAAACACCAGTGCAGCAGACACAGCTTACGGGCATCTGTAGCTTGGGAGTAGGTAAATGCAGTATATGGAAGTTCTATAACCCAAGTGTAGACGACACAGCCTACGGGAGTCCTGTAGCTTGGAAGTAGGTAAATGCAGCGTATGGGAGTTCTGTTATCCTAGTGTAGCAGACACAGCTTATGGGAGTTCTGCCGCCTGGGTGTAGGCAAAAGCAGCATATGGGAATTCCATAACTGCAGTGTAGCAGACAGAGTTGACGAGAGGTCCGTAGCTAGGGAGAAGGAAAATGCAGCATATGTGAGTTCTGTAAGACTAGTTTAGCAGACGCAGCGTATAGGAGTTCTCTAGCTTCGGAGTAGGTAAATGTAGTAAAGGGAGTTCTGCAACCGTATTGCAGCAGACAGAGCTTACGGCAGTACTGCACCTTGGAAGCAGGTAAACGCGGTATATAGCAGTTGTGTAACCCTAGTGTTGCAGACACAAGTTGCAGAAGTTCTGCACCTTGGGAGTAGGTAAATTCAGTATATGAAGTTCTGTAACCCTAGTGTAGCAGACACAGCTTACGGGAGTTCTGTAGCTTGGGAGTGGGTAAAAGTAGCATATGGCAGCTAACACTATTGTAGCAGAAATCAGCTTAGAGGAATTTTGTAGCTTGTGAGTAGGTAAATGTAGAAAATGGGAGTTCTGTAACCGTATTGCAGCAGACAGAGCTTAGGTTAGTGCTATACCTTGGAAGCATGTAAATGCAGTATATAGGTGTTCGGTAATGCTAGTTTAGCAGATAGAGCTTACGGGATTTCTGAAGCTTGGGAGTAGGTAAGTGCAGCAGATGGTAGATCTGTAACCCAATGAAGCAGACACAGCTTACGGGAGTTCTGTAGCTTAAGAGTATGTGAATTCAGCATGTAAAATTTCTGTAACCCTATTAGAGAAGGTACAGATTATGAGAGTTTTGTAGCGTGGCAGTTGGTAAATTCACTCAAACGGAGTTCTGTAACACCAGTGCAGCAGACACAGCTTACGGGCATCCGTAGCTTGAGAGTAGGTAAATGCAGCATATGGAAGGTCTATAACCCAAGTGTAGACGACACAGCCTATGGGAGTCCTGTAGCTTGGAAGTAGGCAAATGCAGCCTATGGGACTTCTGTTATCCTAGTGTAGCAGACACAGCTCATGGGAGTTCTGCCGCCTGGGTGTAGGCAAATGCAGCATTTCGGAATTCTGTAACCCTACTGTAGCAGACACAGCTTTCGGGAGTTCTGTAGCTTGGGAGAAGGTCAATGCACGATATGAGACTTCTGTAACTCTAGTGTATTAGACAGCTTCCAGGAGGTCTAAAGCTTGGGAGAAGGCAAATGCAATAAATAGGAGTTCTGTAACTCTAGTGTATTAGACACAGCATATGGGAGTTCTGTTATCCTAGTGTAGCAGACACAGCTTATGGGAGTTCTGTTATCCTAGCGTAGCAGACACAGCTTATGGGAGTTCTGCCGCCTGGGTGTAGGCAAATGCAGCATATGGGAATTCTGTAACCGTAGTGTAGCAGACAGAGTTGACGAGAGGTCTGTAGCTTGGGAGAAGGAAAATGCAGCATGTGTGAGTTCTGTAAGACTAGTTTAGCAGACACAGCGTATAGGAGTTCTGTAGCTTCGGAGTAGGTAAATGTAGTAAATGGGAGTTCTGCAACCGTATTGCAGCAGACACAGCTTACGGGAGTACTATACCTTGGAAGCAGGTAAATGCAGTATATAGCAGTTGTGTAACCCTAGTGTTGCAGACAACAACGTACAGGAGTTCTGCACCTTGGGAGTAGGTAAATTCAGTATATGAAGTTCTGTAACCCTAGTGTAGCAGACACAGTTACAGAAGGGCTGTAGCTTGGGAGTTGGTAAATGTAGCATAAGGCATCTCTGTAACACTAGTATAGCAGAAATCAGCTTACAGGAGTTTTGTAGCTTGGGAGTAGGTAAATGTAGTAAATGGGAGTTCTGCAACCGTATTGCTGCAGACAGAGCTTATGGGACTGCTGCACCTTGGAAGCAGGTAAATGCAGTGTAAAGCTGTATATTTCTGTAGCTTCGGAGTTGGTAAGTGCAGCATATGGTAGATCTGTAACCCTAGTGTAGCAGACACAGCTTACAGGAGTTCTGTAGCTTGGGAGTAGGTAAATGTAACGCTAATGTAGCAGAAAACAGCTTACAGGCATTTTGTAGCTTGTGAGTAGGTAAATGTAGTAAATGGGAGTTCTGTAACCGTAGTGTCGCAGACACAGCTTATGGGAGTTCTGTACCTTGGATACAGGTAAAGCAGCATATAGGAGTTCTGTAACGCTAGTTTAGCAGACACAGCTTTCAGGATTTCTGTAGCTTGGGAGTTGGTAAGTGCAGCATATGGTAGATCTGTAACCCTAGTGTTGCAGACACAGCACACAGGAGTTCTGTGGATTCAGGGTAGGTAAATGCAGCATGTAAAATTTCTGTAACCTATTAGAGAAGGTACAGATTATGAGAGTTTTGTAGCGTGGCAGTTGGTAAATTCACTCAAACGGAGTTCTGAAACACCAGTGCAGCAGACACAGCTTACGGGCATCTGTAGCTTGGGAGTAGGTAAATGCAGTATATGGAAGTTCTATAACCCAAGTGTAGACGACACAGCCTACGGGAGTCCTGTAGCTTGGAAGTAGGTAAATGCAGCGTATGGGAGTTCTGTTATCCTAGTGTAGCAGACACAGCTTATGGGAGTTCTGCCGCCTGGGTGTAGGCAAAAGCAGCATATGGGAATTCCATAACTGCAGTGTAGCAGACAGAGTTGACGAGAGGTCCGTAGCTAGGGAGAAGGAAAATGCAGCATATGTGAGTTCTGTAAGACTAGTTTAGCAGACACAGCGTATAGGAGTTCTCTAGCTTCGGAGTAGGTAAATGTAGTAAAGGGAGTTCTGCAACCGTATTGCAGCAGACAGAGCTTACGGCAGTACTGCACCTTGGAAGCAGGTAAACGCGGTATATAGCAGTTGTGTAACCCTAGTGTTGCAGACACAAGTTGCAGAAGTTCTGCACCTTGGGAGTAGGTAAATTCAGTATATGAAGTTCTGTAACCCTAGTGTAGCAGACACAGCTTACGGGAGTTCTGTAGCTTGGGAGTGGGTAAAAGTAGCATATGGCAGCTAACACTATTGTAGCAGAAATCAGCTTAGAGGAATTTTGTAGCTTGTGAGTAGGTAAATGTAGAAAATGGGAGTTCTGTAACCGTATTGCAGCAGACAGAGCTTAGGTTAGTGCTATACCTTGGAAGCATGTAAATGCAGTATATAGGTGTTCGGTAATGCTAGTTTAGCAGATAGAGCTTACGGGATTTCTGAAGCTTGGGAGTAGGTAAGTGCAGCAGATGGTAGATCTGTAACCCAATGAAGCAGACACAGCTTACGGGAGTTCTGTAGCTTAGGAGTATGTGAATTCAGCATGTAAAATTTCTGTAACCCTATTAGAGAAGGTACAGATTATGAGAGTTTTGTAGCGTGGCAGTTGGTAAATTCACTCAAACGGAGTTCTGTAACACCAGTGCAGCAGACACAGCTTACGGGCATCCGTAGCGTGAGAGTAGGTAAATGCAGCATATGGAAGGTCTATAACCCAAGTGTAGACGACACAGCCTATGGGAGTCCTGTAGCTTGGAAGTAGGCAAATGCAGCCTATGGGACTTCTGTTATCCTAGTGTAGCAGACACAGCTCATGGGAGTTCTGCCGCCTGGGTGTAGGCAAATGCAGCATTTCGGAATTCTGTAACCCTACTGTAGCAGACACAGCTTTCGGGAGTTCTGTAGCTTGGGAGAAGGTCAATGCACGATATGAGACTTCTGTAACTCTAGTGTATTAGACAGCTTCCAGGAGGTCTAAAGCTTGGGAGAAGGCAAATGCAATAAATAGGAGTTCTGTAACTCTAGTGTATTAGACACAGCATATGGGAGTTCTGTTATCCTAGTGTAGCAGACACAGCTTATGGGAGTTCTGTTATCCTAGCGTAGCAGACACAGCTTATGGGAGTTCTGCCGCCTGGGTGTAGGCAAATGCAGCATATGGGAATTCTGTAACCGTAGTGTAGCAGACAGAGTTGACGAGAGGTCTGTAGCTTGGGAGAAGGAAAATGCAGCATGTGTGAGTTCTGTAAGACTAGTTTAGCAGACACAGCGTATAGGAGTTCTGTAGCTTCGGAGTAGGTAAATGTAGTAAATGGGAGTTCTGCAACCGTATTGCAGCAGACACAGCTTACGGGAGTACTATACCTTGGAAGCAGGTAAATGCAGTATATAGCAGTTGTGTAACCCTAGTGTTGCAGACAACAACGTACAGGAGTTCTGCACCTTGGGAGTAGGTAAATTCAGTATATGAAGTTCTGTAACCCTAGTGTAGCAGACACAGTTACAGAAGGGCTGTAGCTTGGGAGTTGGTAAATGTAGCATAAGGCATCTCTGTAACACTAGTATAGCAGAAATCAGCTTACAGGAGTTTTGTAGCTTGGGAGTAGGTAAATGTAGTAAATGGGAGTTCTGCAACCGTATTGCTGCAGACAGAGCTTATGGGACTGCTGCACCTTGGAAGCAGGTAAATGCAGTGTAAAGCTGTATATTTCTGTAGCTTCGGAGTTGGTAAGTGCAGCATATGGTAGATCTGTAACCCTAGTGTAGCAGACACAGCTTACAGGAGTTCTGTAGCTTGGGAGTAGGTAAATGTAACGCTAATGTAGCAGAAAACAGCTTACAGGCATTTTGTAGCTTGTGAGTAGGTAAATGTAGTAAATGGGAGTTCTGTAACCGTAGTGTCGCAGACACAGCTTATGGGAGTTCTGTACCTTGGATACAGGTAAAGCAGCATATAGGAGTTCTGTAACGCTAGTTTAGCAGACACAGCTTTCAGGATTTCTGTAGCTTGGGAGTTGGTAAGTGCAGCATATGGTAGATCTGTAACCCTAGTGTTGCAGACACAGCACACAGGAGTTCTGTGGATTCAGGGTAGGTAAATGCAGCATGTAAAATTTCTGTAACCTATTAGAGAAGGTACAGATTATGAGAGTTTTGTAGCGTGGCAGTTGGTAAATTCACTCAAACGGAGTTCTGAAACACCAGTGCAGCAGACACAGCTTACGGGCATCTGTAGCTTGGGAGTAGGTAAATGCAGTATATGGAAGTTCTATAACCCAAGTGTAGACGACACAGCCTACGGGAGTCCTGTAGCTTGGAAGTAGGTAAATGCAGCGTATGGGAGTTCTGTTATCCTAGTGTAGCAGACACAGCTTATGGGAGTTCTGCCGCCTGGGTGTAGGCAAAAGCAGCATATGGGAATTCCATAACTGCAGTGTAGCAGACAGAGTTGACGAGAGGTCCGTAGCTAGGGAGAAGGAAAATGCAGCATATGTGAGTTCTGTAAGACTAGTTTAGCAGACACAGCGTATAGGAGTTCTCTAGCTTCGGAGTAGGTAAATGTAGTAAAGGGAGTTCTGCAACCGTATTGCAGCAGACAGAGCTTACGGCAGTACTGCACCTTGGAAGCAGGTAAACGCGGTATATAGCAGTTGTGTAACCCTAGTGTTGCAGACACAAGTTGCAGAAGTTCTGCACCTTGGGAGTAGGTAAATTCAGTATATGAAGTTCTGTAACCCTAGTGTAGCAGACACAGCTTACGGGAGTTCTGTAGCTTGGGAGTGGGTAAAAGTAGCATATGGCAGCTAACACTATTGTAGCAGAAATCAGCTTAGAGGAATTTTGTAGCTTGTGAGTAGGTAAATGTAGAAAATGGGAGTTCTGTAACCGTATTGCAGCAGACAGAGCTTAGGTTAGTGCTATACCTTGGAAGCATGTAAATGCAGTATATAGGTGTTCGGTAATGCTAGTTTAGCAGATAGAGCTTACGGGATTTCTGAAGCTTGGGAGTAGGTAAGTGCAGCAGATGGTAGATCTGTAACCCAATGAAGCAGACACAGCTTACGGGAGTTCTGTAGCTTAGGAGTATGTGAATTCAGCATGTAAAATTTCTGTAACCCTATTAGAGAAGGTACAGATTATGAGAGTTTTGTAGCGTGGCAGTTGGTAAATTCACTCAAACGGAGTTCTGTAACACCAGTGCAGCAGACACAGCTTACGGGCATCCGTAGCTTGAGAGTAGGTAAATGCAGCATATGGAAGGTCTATAACCCAAGTGTAGACGACACAGCCTATGGGAGTCCTGTAGCTTGGAAGTAGGCAAATGCAGCCTATGGGACTTCTGTTATCCTAGTGTAGCAGACACAGCTCATGGGAGTTCTGCCGCCTGGGTGTAGGCAAATGCAGCATTTCGGAATTCTGTAACCCTACTGTAGCAGACACAGCTTTCGGGAGTTCTGTAGCTTGGGAGAAGGTCAATGCACGATATGAGACTTCTGTAACTCTAGTGTATTAGACAGCTTCCAGGAGGTCTAAAGCTTGGGAGAAGGCAAATGCAATAAATAGGAGTTCTGTAACTCTAGTGTATTAGACACAGCATATGGGAGTTCTGTTATCCTAGTGTAGCAGACACAGCTTATGGGAGTTCTGTTATCCTAGCGTAGCAGACACAGCTTATGGGAGTTCTGCCGCCTGGGTGTAGGCAAATGCAGCATATGGGAATTCTGTAACCGTAGTGTAGCAGACAGAGTTGACGAGAGGTCTGTAGCTTGGGAGAAGGAAAATGCAGCATGTGTGAGTTCTGTAAGACTAGTTTAGCAGACACAGCGTATAGGAGTTCTGTAGCTTCGGAGTAGGTAAATGTAGTAAATGGGAGTTCTGCAACCGTATTGCAGCAGACACAGCTTACGGGAGTACTATACCTTGGAAGCAGGTAAATGCAGTATATAGCAGTTGTGTAACCCTAGTGTTGCAGACAACAACGTACAGGAGTTCTGCACCTTGGGAGTAGGTAAATTCAGTATATGAAGTTCTGTAACCCTAGTGTAGCAGACACAGTTACAGAAGGGCTGTAGCTTGGGAGTTGGTAAATGCAGTATATGGAAGTTCTATAACCCAAGTGTAGACGACACAGCCTACGGGAGTCCTGTAGCTTGGAAGTAGGCAAATGCAGCCTATGGGACTTCTGTTATCCTAGTGTAGCAGACACAGCTCATGGGAGTTCTGCCGCCTGGGTGTAGGCAAATGCAGCATTTCGGAATTCTGTAACCCTACTGTAGCAGACACAGCTTTCGGGAGTTCTGTAGCTTGGGAGAAGGTCAATGCACGATATGAGACTTCTGTAACTCTAGTGTATTAGACAGCTTCCAGGAGGTCTAAAGCTTGGGAGAAGGCAAATGCAATAAATAGGAGTTCTGTAACTCTAGTGTATTAGACACAGCATATGGGAGTTCTGTTATCCTAGTGTAGCAGACACAGCTTATGGGAGTTCTGTTATCCTAGCGTAGCAGACACAGCTTATGGGAGTTCTGCCGCCTGGGTGTAGGCAAATGCAGCATATGGGAATTCTGTAACCGTAGTGTAGCAGACAGAGTTGACGAGAGGTCTGTAGCTTGGGAGAAGGAAAATGCAGCATGTGTGAGTTCTGTAAGACTAGTTTAGCAGACACAGCGTATAGGAGTTCTGTAGCTTCGGAGTAGGTAAATGTAGTAAATGGGAGTTCTGCAACCGTATTGCAGCAGACACAGCTTACGGGAGTACTATACCTTGGAAGCAGGTAAATGCAGTATATAGCAGTTGTGTAACCCTAGTGTTGCAGACAACAACGTACAGGAGTTCTGCACCTTGGGAGTAGGTAAATTCAGTATATGAAGTTCTGTAACCCTAGTGTAGCAGACACAGTTACAGAAGGGCTGTAGCTTGGGAGTTGGTAAATGTAGCATAAGGCATCTCTGTAACACTAGTATAGCAGAAATCAGCTTACAGGAGTTTTGTAGCTTGGGAGTAGGTAAATGTAGTAAATGGGAGTTCTGCAACCGTATTGCTGCAGACAGAGCTTATGGGACTGCTGCACCTTGGAAGCAGGTAAATGCAGTGTAAAGCTGTATATTTCTGTAGCTTCGGAGTTGGTAAGTGCAGCATATGGTAGATCTGTAACCCTAGTGTAGCAGACACAGCTTACAGGAGTTCTGTAGCTTGGGAGTAGGTAAATGTAACGCTAATGTAGCAGAAAACAGCTTACAGGCATTTTGTAGCTTGTGAGTAGGTAAATGTAGTAAATGGGAGTTCTGTAACCGTAGTGTCGCAGACACAGCTTATGGGAGTTCTGTACCTTGGATACAGGTAAAGCAGCATATAGGAGTTCTGTAACGCTAGTTTAGCAGACACAGCTTTCAGGATTTCTGTAGCTTGGGAGTTGGTAAGTGCAGCATATGGTAGATCTGTAACCCTAGTGTTGCAGACACAGCACACAGGAGTTCTGTGGATTCAGGGTAGGTAAATGCAGCATGTAAAATTTCTGTAACCTATTAGAGAAGGTACAGATTATGAGAGTTTTGTAGCGTGGCAGTTGGTAAATTCACTCAAACGGAGTTCTGAAACACCAGTGCAGCAGACACAGCTTACGGGCATCTGTAGCTTGGGAGTAGGTAAATGCAGTATATGGAAGTTCTATAACCCAAGTGTAGACGACACAGCCTACGGGAGTCCTGTAGCTTGGAAGTAGGTAAATGCAGCGTATGGGAGTTCTGTTATCCTAGTGTAGCAGACACAGCTTATGGGAGTTCTGCCGCCTGGGTGTAGGCAAAAGCAGCATATGGGAATTCCATAACTGCAGTGTAGCAGACAGAGTTGACGAGAGGTCCGTAGCTAGGGAGAAGGAAAATGCAGCATATGTGAGTTCTGTAAGACTAGTTTAGCAGACGCAGCGTATAGGAGTTCTCTAGCTTCGGAGTAGGTAAATGTAGTAAAGGGAGTTCTGCAACCGTATTGCAGCAGACAGAGCTTACGGCAGTACTGCACCTTGGAAGCAGGTAAACGCGGTATATAGCAGTTGTGTAACCCTAGTGTTGCAGACACAAGTTGCAGAAGTTCTGCACCTTGGGAGTAGGTAAATTCAGTATATGAAGTTCTGTAACCCTAGTGTAGCAGACACAGCTTACGGGAGTTCTGTAGCTTGGGAGTGGGTAAAAGTAGCATATGGCAGCTAACACTATTGTAGCAGAAATCAGCTTAGAGGAATTTTGTAGCTTGTGAGTAGGTACATGTAGTAAATGGGAGTTCTGTAACCGTATTGCAGCAGACAGAGCTTAGGGGAGTGCTATACCTTGGAAGCATGTAAATGCAGTACATAGGTGTTCGGTAATGCTAGTTTAGCAGATAGAGCTTACGGGATTTCTGTAGCTTGGGAGTAGGTAAGTGCAGCATATGGTAGATCTGTAACCCAACGTAGCAGACACAGCTTACGGGAGTTCTGTAGCTTAGGAGTATGTGAATTCAGCATGTAAAATTTCTGTAACCCTATTATAGAAGGTACAGATTATGAGAGTTTTGTAGCGTGGCAGTTGGTAAATTCACTCAAACGGAGTTCTGTAACACCAGTGCAGCAGACACAGCTTACGGGCATCCGTAGCTTGAGAGTAGGTAAATGCAGCATATGGAAGGTCTATAACCCAAGTGTAGACGACACAGCCTATGGGAGTCCTGTAGCTTGGAAGTAGGCAAATGCAGCCTATGGGACTTCTGTTATCCTAGCGTAGCAGACACAGCTCATGGGAGTTCTGCCGCCTGGGTGTAGGCAAATGCAGCATTTCGGAATTCTGTAACCCTACTGTAGCAGACACAGCTTTCGGGAGTTCTGTAGCTTGGGAGAAGGTCAATGCACGATATGAGACTTCTGTAACTCTAGTGTATTAGACAGCTTCCAGGAGGTCTAAAGCTTGGGAGAAGGTAAATGCAATAAATAGGAGTTCTGTAACTCTAGTGTATTAGACACAGCATATGGGAGTTCTGTTATCCTAGTGTAGCAGACACAGCTTATGGGAGTTCTGTTATCCTAGCGTAGCAGACACAGCTTATGGGAGTTCTGCCGCCTGGGTGTAGGCAAATGCAGCATATGGGAATTCTGTAACCGTAGTGTAGCAGACAGAGTTGACGAGAGGTCTGTAAGCTTGGGAGAAGGAAAATGCAGCATGTGTGAGTTCTGTAAGACTAGTTTAGCAGACACAGCGTATAGGAGTTCTGTAGCTTCGGAGTAGGTAAATGTAGTAAATGGGAGTTCTGCAACCGTATTGCAGCAGACACAGCTTACGGGAGTACTATACCTTGGAAGCAGGTAAATGCAGTATATAGCAGTTGTGTAACCCTAGTGTTGCAGACAACAACGTACAGGAGTTCTGCACCTTGGGAGTAGGTAAATTCAGTATATGAAGTTCTGTAACCCTAGTGTAGCAGACACAGTTACAGAAGGGCTGTAGCTTGGGAGTTGGTAAATGTAGCATAAGGCATCTCTGTAACACTAGTATAGCAGAAATCAGCTTACAGGAGTTTTGTAGCTTGGGAGTAGGTAAATGTAGTAAATGGGAGTTCTGCAACCGTATTGCTGCAGACAGAGCTTATGGGACTGCTGCACCTTGGAAGCAGGTAAATGCAGTGTAAAGCTGTATATTTCTGTAGCTTGGGAGTTGGTAAGTGCATATGGTAGATCTGTAACCCTAGTGTAGCAGACACAGCTTACAGGAGTTCTGTAGCTTGGGAGTAGGTAAATGTAACGCTAATGTAGCAGAAAACAGCTTACAGGAATTTTGTAGCTTGTGAGTACGTAAATGTAGTAAATGGGAGTTCTGTAACCGTAGTGTCGCAGACACAGCTTATGGGAGTTCTGTACCTTGGATACAGGTAAAGCAGCATATAGGAGTTCTGTAACGCTAGTTTAGCAGACACAGCTTTCAGGATTTCTGTAGCTTGGGAGTTGGTAAGTGCAGCATATGGTAGATCTGTAACCCTAGTGTTGCAGACACAGCACACAGGAGTTCTGTGGATTCAGGGTAGGTAAATGCAGCATGTAAAATTTCTGTAACCTATTAGAGAAGGTACAGATTATGAGAGTTTTGTAGCGTGGCAGTTGGTAAATTCACTCAAACGGAGTTCTGAAACACCAGTGCAGCAGACACAGCTTACGGGCATCTGTAGCTTGGGAGTAGGTAAATGCAGTATATGGAAGTTCTATAACCCAAGTGTAGACGACACAGCCTACGGGAGTCCTGTAGCTTGGAAGTAGGTAAATGCAGCGTATGGGAGTTCTGTTATCCTAGTGTAGCAGACACAGCTTATGGGAGTTCTGCCGCCTGGGTGTAGGCAAAAGCAGCATATGGGAATTCCATAACTGCAGTGTAGCAGACAGAGTTGACGAGAGGTCCGTAGCTAGGGAGAAGGAAAATGCAGCATATGTGAGTTCTGTAACACTAGTTTAGCAGACACAGCGTATAGGAGTTCTGTAGCTTCGGAGTAGGTAAATGTAGTAAAGGGAGTTCTGCAACCGTATTGCAGCAGACAGAGCTTACGGCAGTACTGCACCTTGGAAGCAGGTAAATGCGGTATATAGCAGTTGTGTAACCCTAGTGTTGCAGACACAACTTACAGGAGTTCTGCACCTTGGGAGTAGGTAAATTCAGTATATGAAGTTCTGTAACCCTAGTGTAGCAGACACAGCTTACGGGAGTTCTGTAGCTTGGGAGTGGGTAAAAGTAGCATATGGCAGCTAACACTATTGTAGCAGAAATCAGCTTAGAGGAATTTTGTAGCTTGTGAGTAGGTAAATGTAGAAAATGGGAGTTCTGTAACCGTATTGCAGCAGACAGAGCTTAGGGGAGTGCTATACCTTGGAAGCATGTAAATGCAGTATATAGGTGTTCGGTAATGCTAGTTTAGCAGATAGAGCTTACGGGATTTCTGAAGCTTGGGAGTAGGTAAGTGCAGCAGATGGTAGATCTGTAACCCAATGAAGCAGACACAGCTTACGGGAGTTCTGTAGCTTAGGAGTATGTGAATTCAGCATGTAAAATTTCTGTAACCCTATTAGAGAAGGTACAGATTATGAGAGTTTTGTAGCGTGGCAGTTGGTAAATTCACTCAAACGGAGTTCTGTAACACCAGTGCAGCAGACACAGCTTACGGGCATCCGTAGCTTGAGAGTAGGTAAATGCAGCATATGGAAGGTCTATAACCCAAGTGTAGACGACACAGCCTATGGGAGTCCTGTAGCTTGGAAGTAGGCAAATGCAGCCTATGGGACTTCTGTTATCCTAGTGTAGCAGACACAGCTCATGGGAGTTCTGCCGCCTGGGTGTAGGCAAATGCAGCATTTCGGAATTCTGTAACCCTACTGTAGCAGACACAGCTTTCGGGAGTTCTGTAGCTTGGGAGAAGGTCAATGCACGATATGAGACTTCTGTAACTCTAGTGTATTAGACAGCTTCCAGGAGGTCTAAAGCTTGGGAGAAGGCAAATGCAATAAATAGGAGTTCTGTAACTCTAGTGTATTAGACACAGCATATGGGAGTTCTGTTATCCTAGTGTAGCAGACACAGCTTATGGGAGTTCTGTTATCCTAGTGTAGCAGACACAGCTTATGGGAGTTCTGTTATCCTAGCGTAGCAGACACAGCTTATGGGAGTTCTGCCGCCTGGGTGTAGGCAAATGCAGCATATGGGAATTCTGTAACCGTAGTGTAGCAGACAGAGTTGACGAGAGGTCTGTAGCTTGGGAGAAGGAAAATGCAGCATGTGTGAGTTCTGTAAGACTAGTTTAGCAGACACAGCGTATAGGAGTTCTGTAGCTTCGGAGTAGGTAAATGCAGTAAATGGGAGTTCTGCAACCGTATTGCAGCAGACACAGCTTACGGGAGTACTATACCTTGGAAGCAGGTAAATGCAGTATATAGCAGTTGTGTAACCCTAGTGTTGCAGACAACAACGTACAGGAGTTCTGCACCTTGGGAGTAGGTAAATTCAGTATATGAAGTTCTGTAACCCTAGTGTAGCAGACACAGTTACAGAAGGGCTGTAGCTTGGGAGTTGGTAAATGTAGCATAAGGCATCTCTGTAACACTAGTATAGCAGAAATCAGCTTACAGGAGTTTTGTAGCTTGGGAGTAGGTAAATGTAGTAAATGGGAGTTCTGCAACCGTATTGCTGCAGACAGAGCTTATGGGACTGCTGCACCTTGGAAGCAGGTAAATGCAGTGTAAAGCTGTATATTTCTGTAGCTTGGGAGTTGGTAAGTGCATATGGTAGATCTGTAACCCTAGTGTAGCAGACACAGCTTACAGGAGTTCTGTAGCTTGGGAGTAGGTAAATGTAACGCTAATGTAGCAGAAAACAGCTTACAGGCATTTTGTAGCTTGTGAGTAGGTAAATGTAGTAAATGGGAGTTCTGTAACCGTAGTGTCGCAGACACAGCTTATGGGAGTTCTGTACCTTGGATACAGGTAAAGCAGCATATAGGAGTTCTGTAACGCTAGTTTAGCAGACACAGCTTTCAGGATTTCTGTAGCTTGGGAGTTGGTAAGTGCAGCATATGGTAGATCTGTAACCCTAGTGTTGCAGACACAGCACACAGGAGTTCTGTGGATTCAGGGTAGGTAAATGCAGCATGTAAAATTTCTGTAACCTATTAGAGAAGGTACAGATTATGAGAGTTTTGTAGCGTGGCAGTTGGTAAATTCACTCAAACGGAGTTCTGAAACACCAGTGCAGCAGACACAGCTTACGGGCATCTGTAGCTTGGGAGTAGGTAAATGCAGTATATGGAAGTTCTATAACCCAAGTGTAGACGACACAGCCTACGGGAGTCCTGTAGCTTGGAAGTAGGTAAATGCAGCGTATGGGAGTTCTGTTATCCTAGTGTAGCAGACACAGCTTATGGGAGTTCTGCCGCCTGGGTGTAGGCAAAAGCAGCATATGGGAATTCCATAACTGCAGTGTAGCAGACAGAGTTGACGAGAGGTCCGTAGCTAGGGAGAAGGAAAATGCAGCATATGTGAGTTCTGTAACACTAGTTTAGCAGACACAGCGTATAGGAGTTCTGTAGCTTCGGAGTAGGTAAATGTAGTAAAGGGAGTTCTGCAACCGTATTGCAGCAGACAGAGCTTACGGCAGTACTGCACCTTGGAAGCAGGTAAATGCGGTATATAGCAGTTGTGTAACCCTAGTGTTGCAGACACAACTTACAGGAGTTCTGCACCTTGGGAGTAGGTAAATTCAGTATATGAAGTTCTGTAACCCTAGTGTAGCAGACACAGCTTACGGGAGTTCTGTAGCTTGGGAGTGGGTAAAAGTAGCATATGGCAGCTAACACTATTGTAGCAGAAATCAGCTTAGAGGAATTTTGTAGCTTGTGAGTAGGTAAATGTAGAAAATGGGAGTTCTGTAACCGTATTGCAGCAGACAGAGCTTAGGGGAGTGCTATACCTTGGAAGCATGTAAATGCAGTATATAGGTGTTCGGTAATGCTAGTTTAGCAGATAGAGCTTACGGGATTTCTGAAGCTTGGGAGTAGGTAAGTGCAGCAGATGGTAGATCTGTAACCCAATGAAGCAGACACAGCTTACGGGAGTTCTGTAGCTTAGGAGTATGTGAATTCAGCATGTAAAATTTCTGTAACCCTATTAGAGAAGGTACAGATTATGAGAGTTTTGTAGCGTGGCAGTTGGTAAATTCACTCAAACGGAGTTCTGTAACACCAGTGCAGCAGACACAGCTTACGGGCATCCGTAGCTTGAGAGTAGGTAAATGCAGCATATGGAAGGTCTATAACCCAAGTGTAGACGACACAGCCTATGGGAGTCCTGTAGCTTGGAAGTAGGCAAATGCAGCCTATGGGACTTCTGTTATCCTAGTGTAGCAGACACAGCTCATGGGAGTTCTGCCGCCTGGGTGTAGGCAAATGCAGCATTTCGGAATTCTGTAACCCTACTGTAGCAGACACAGCTTTCGGGAGTTCTGTAGCTTGGGAGAAGGTCAATGCACGATATGAGACTTCTGTAACTCTAGTGTATTAGACAGCTTCCAGGAGGTCTAAAGCTTGGGAGAAGGCAAATGCAATAAATAGGAGTTCTGTAACTCTAGTGTATTAGACACAGCATATGGGAGTTCTGTTATCCTAGTGTAGCAGACACAGCTTATGGGAGTTCTGTTATCCTAGTGTAGCAGACACAGCTTATGGGAGTTCTGTTATCCTAGCGTAGCAGACACAGCTTATGGGAGTTCTGCCGCCTGGGTGTAGGCAAATGCAGCATATGGGAATTCTGTAACCGTAGTGTAGCAGACAGAGTTGACGAGAGGTCTGTAGCTTGGGAGAAGGAAAATGCAGCATGTGTGAGTTCTGTAAGACTAGTTTAGCAGACACAGCGTATAGGAGTTCTGTAGCTTCGGAGTAGGTAAATGCAGTAAATGGGAGTTCTGCAACCGTATTGCAGCAGACACAGCTTACGGGAGTACTATACCTTGGAAGCAGGTAAATGCAGTATATAGCAGTTGTGTAACCCTAGTGTTGCAGACAACAACGTACAGGAGTTCTGCACCTTGGGAGTAGGTAAATTCAGTATATGAAGTTCTGTAACCCTAGTGTAGCAGACACAGTTACAGAAGGGCTGTAGCTTGGGAGTTGGTAAATGTAGCATAAGGCATCTCTGTAACACTAGTATAGCAGAAATCAGCTTACAGGAGTTTTGTAGCTTGGGAGTAGGTAAATGTAGTAAATGGGAGTTCTGCAACCGTATTGCTGCAGACAGAGCTTATGGGACTGCTGCACCTTGGAAGCAGGTAAATGCAGTGTAAAGCTGTATATTTCTGTAGCTTGGGAGTTGGTAAGTGCATATGGTAGATCTGTAACCCTAGTGTAGCAGACACAGCTTACAGGAGTTCTGTAGCTTGGGAGTAGGTAAATGTAACGCTAATGTAGCAGAAAACAGCTTACAGGCATTTTGTAGCTTGTGAGTAGGTAAATGTAGTAAATGGGAGTTCTGTAACCGTAGTGTCGCAGACACAGCTTATGGGAGTTCTGTACCTTGGATACAGGTAAAGCAGCATATAGGAGTTCTGTAACGCTAGTTTAGCAGACACAGCTTTCAGGATTTCTGTAGCTTGGGAGTTGGTAAGTGCAGCATATGGTAGATCTGTAACCCTAGTGTTGCAGACACAGCACACAGGAGTTCTGTGGATTCAGGGTAGGTAAATGCAGCATGTAAAATTTCTGTAACCTATTAGAGAAGGTACAGATTATGAGAGTTTTGTAGCGTGGCAGTTGGTAAATTCACTCAAACGGAGTTCTGAAACACCAGTGCAGCAGACACAGCTTACGGGCATCTGTAGCTTGGGAGTAGGTAAATGCAGTATATGGAAGTTCTATAACCCAAGTGTAGACGACACAGCCTACGGGAGTCCTGTAGCTTGGAAGTAGGTAAATGCAGCGTATGGGAGTTCTGTTATCCTAGTGTAGCAGACACAGCTTATGGGAGTTCTGCCGCCTGGGTGTAGGCAAAAGCAGCATATGGGAATTCCATAACTGCAGTGTAGCAGACAGAGTTGACGAGAGGTCCGTAGCTAGGGAGAAGGAAAATGCAGCATATGTGAGTTCTGTAACACTAGTTTAGCAGACACAGCGTATAGGAGTTCTGTAGCTTCGGAGTAGGTAAATGTAGTAAAGGGAGTTCTGCAACCGTATTGCAGCAGACAGAGCTTACGGCAGTACTGCACCTTGGAAGCAGGTAAATGCGGTATATAGCAGTTGTGTAACCCTAGTGTTGCAGACACAACTTACAGGAGTTCTGCACCTTGGGAGTAGGTAAATTCAGTATATGAAGTTCTGTAACCCTAGTGTAGCAGACACAGCTTACGGGAGTTCTGTAGCTTGGGAGTGGGTAAAAGTAGCATATGGCAGCTAACACTATTGTAGCAGAAATCAGCTTAGAGGAATTTTGTAGCTTGTGAGTAGGTAAATGTAGAAAATGGGAGTTCTGTAACCGTATTGCAGCAGACAGAGCTTAGGGGAGTGCTATACCTTGGAAGCATGTAAATGCAGTATATAGGTGTTCGGTAATGCTAGTTTAGCAGATAGAGCTTACGGGATTTCTGAAGCTTGGGAGTAGGTAAGTGCAGCAGATGGTAGATCTGTAACCCAATGAAGCAGACACAGCTTACGGGAGTTCTGTAGCTTAGGAGTATGTGAATTCAGCATGTAAAATTTCTGTAACCCTATTAGAGAAGGTACAGATTATGAGAGTTTTGTAGCGTGGCAGTTGGTAAATTCACTCAAACGGAGTTCTGTAACACCAGTGCAGCAGACACAGCTTACGGGCATCCGTAGCTTGAGAGTAGGTAAATGCAGCATATGGAAGGTCTATAACCCAAGTGTAGACGACACAGCCTATGGGAGTCCTGTAGCTTGGAAGTAGGCAAATGCAGCCTATGGGACTTCTGTTATCCTAGTGTAGCAGACACAGCTCATGGGAGTTCTGCCGCCTGGGTGTAGGCAAATGCAGCATTTCGGAATTCTGTAACCCTACTGTAGCAGACACAGCTTTCGGGAGTTCTGTAGCTTGGGAGAAGGTCAATGCACGATATGAGACTTCTGTAACTCTAGTGTATTAGACAGCTTCCAGGAGGTCTAAAGCTTGGGAGAAGGCAAATGCAATAAATAGGAGTTCTGTAACTCTAGTGTATTAGACACAGCATATGGGAGTTCTGTTATCCTAGTGTAGCAGACACAGCTTATGGGAGTTCTGTTATCCTAGTGTAGCAGACACAGCTTATGGGAGTTCTGTTATCCTAGCGTAGCAGACACAGCTTATGGGAGTTCTGCCGCCTGGGTGTAGGCAAATGCAGCATATGGGAATTCTGTAACCGTAGTGTAGCAGACAGAGTTGACGAGAGGTCTGTAGCTTGGGAGAAGGAAAATGCAGCATGTGTGAGTTCTGTAAGACTAGTTTAGCAGACACAGCGTATAGGAGTTCTGTAGCTTCGGAGTAGGTAAATGTAGTAAATGGGAGTTCTGCAACCGTATTGCAGCAGACACAGCTTACGGGAGTACTATACCTTGGAAGCAGGTAAATGCAGTATATAGCAGTTGTGTAACCCTAGTGTTGCAGACAACAACGTACAGGAGTTCTGCACCTTGGGAGTAGGTAAATTCAGTATATGAAGTTCTGTAACCCTAGTGTAGCAGACACAGTTACAGAAGGGCTGTAGCTTGGGAGTTGGTAAATGTAGCATAAGGCATCTCTGTAACACTAGTATAGCAGAAATCAGCTTACAGGAGTTTTGTAGCTTGGGAGTAGGTAAATGTAGTAAATGGGAGTTCTGCAACCGTATTGCTGCAGACAGAGCTTATGGGACTGCTGCACCTTGGAAGCAGGTAAATGCAGTGTAAAGCTGTATATTTCTGTAGCTTCGGAGTTGGTAAGTGCAGCATATGGTAGATCTGTAACCCTAGTGTAGCAGACACAGCTTACAGGAGTTCTGTAGCTTGGGAGTAGGTAAATGTAACGCTAATGTAGCAGAAAACAGCTTACAGGCATTTTGTAGCTTGTGAGTAGGTAAATGTAGTAAATGGGAGTTCTGTAACCGTAGTGTCGCAGACACAGCTTATGGGAGTTCTGTACCTTGGATACAGGTAAAGCAGCATATAGGAGTTCTGTAACGCTAGTTTAGCAGACACAGCTTTCAGGATTTCTGTAGCTTGGGAGTTGGTAAGTGCAGCATATGGTAGATCTGTAACCCTAGTGTTGCAGACACAGCACACAGGAGTTCTGTGGATTCAGGGTAGGTAAATGCAGCATGTAAAATTTCTGTAACCTATTAGAGAAGGTACAGATTATGAGAGTTTTGTAGCGTGGCAGTTGGTAAATTCACTCAAACGGAGTTCTGAAACACCAGTGCAGCAGACACAGCTTACGGGCATCTGTAGCTTGGGAGTAGGTAAATGCAGTATATGGAAGTTCTATAACCCAAGTGTAGACGACACAGCCTACGGGAGTCCTGTAGCTTGGAAGTAGGTAAATGCAGCGTATGGGAGTTCTGTTATCCTAGTGTAGCAGACACAGCTTATGGGAGTTCTGCCGCCTGGGTGTAGGCAAAAGCAGCATATGGGAATTCCATAACTGCAGTGTAGCAGACAGAGTTGACGAGAGGTCCGTAGCTAGGGAGAAGGAAAATGCAGCATATGTGAGTTCTGTAACACTAGTTTAGCAGACACAGCGTATAGGAGTTCTGTAGCTTCGGAGTAGGTAAATGTAGTAAAGGGAGTTCTGCAACCGTATTGCAGCAGACAGAGCTTACGGCAGTACTGCACCTTGGAAGCAGGTAAATGCGGTATATAGCAGTTGTGTAACCCTAGTGTTGCAGACACAACTTACAGGAGTTCTGCACCTTGGGAGTAGGTAAATTCAGTATATGAAGTTCTGTAACCCTAGTGTAGCAGACACAGCTTACGGGAGTTCTGTAGCTTGGGAGTGGGTAAAAGTAGCATATGGCAGCTAACACTATTGTAGCAGAAATCAGCTTAGAGGAATTTTGTAGCTTGTGAGTAGGTAAATGTAGAAAATGGGAGTTCTGTAACCGTATTGCAGCAGACAGAGCTTAGGGGAGTGCTATACCTTGGAAGCATGTAAATGCAGTATATAGGTGTTCGGTAATGCTAGTTTAGCAGATAGAGCTTACGGGATTTCTGAAGCTTGGGAGTAGGTAAGTGCAGCAGATGGTAGATCTGTAACCCAATGAAGCAGACACAGCTTACGGGAGTTCTGTAGCTTAGGAGTATGTGAATTCAGCATGTAAAATTTCTGTAACCCTATTAGAGAAGGTACAGATTATGAGAGTTTTGTAGCGTGGCAGTTGGTAAATTCACTCAAACGGAGTTCTGTAACACCAGTGCAGCAGACACAGCTTACGGGCATCCGTAGCGTGAGAGTAGGTAAATGCAGCATATGGAAGGTCTATAACCCAAGTGTAGACGACACAGCCTATGGGAGTCCTGTAGCTTGGAAGTAGGCAAATGCAGCCTATGGGACTTCTGTTATCCTAGTGTAGCAGACACAGCTCATGGGAGTTCTGCCGCCTGGGTGTAGGCAAATGCAGCATTTCGGAATTCTGTAACCCTACTGTAGCAGACACAGCTTTCGGGAGTTCTGTAGCTTGGGAGAAGGTCAATGCACGATATGAGACTTCTGTAACTCTAGTGTATTAGACAGCTTCCAGGAGGTCTAAAGCTTGGGAGAAGGCAAATGCAATAAATAGGAGTTCTGTAACTCTAGTGTATTAGACACAGCATATGGGAGTTCTGTTATCCTAGTGTAGCAGACACAGCTTATGGGAGTTCTGTTATCCTAGTGTAGCAGACACAGCTTATGGGAGTTCTGTTATCCTAGCGTAGCAGACACAGCTTATGGGAGTTCTGCCGCCTGGGTGTAGGCAAATGCAGCATATGGGAATTCTGTAACCGTAGTGTAGCAGACAGAGTTGACGAGAGGTCTGTAGCTTGGGAGAAGGAAAATGCAGCATGTGTGAGTTCTGTAAGACTAGTTTAGCAGACACAGCGTATAGGAGTTCTGTAGCTTCGGAGTAGGTAAATGTAGTAAATGGGAGTTCTGCAACCGTATTGCAGCAGACACAGCTTACGGGAGTACTATACCTTGGAAGCAGGTAAATGCAGTATATAGCAGTTGTGTAACCCTAGTGTTGCAGACAACAACGTACAGGAGTTCTGCACCTTGGGAGTAGGTAAATTCAGTATATGAAGTTCTGTAACCCTAGTGTAGCAGACACAGTTACAGAAGGGCTGTAGCTTGGGAGTTGGTAAATGTAGCATAAGGCATCTCTGTAACACTAGTATAGCAGAAATCAGCTTACAGGAGTTTTGTAGCTTGGGAGTAGGTAAATGTAGTAAATGGGAGTTCTGCAACCGTATTGCTGCAGACAGAGCTTATGGGACTGCTGCACCTTGGAAGCAGGTAAATGCAGTGTAAAGCTGTATATTTCTGTAGCTTCGGAGTTGGTAAGTGCAGCATATGGTAGATCTGTAACCCTAGTGTAGCAGACACAGCTTACAGGAGTTCTGTAGCTTGGGAGTAGGTAAATGTAACGCTAATGTAGCAGAAAACAGCTTACAGGCATTTTGTAGCTTGTGAGTAGGTAAATGTAGTAAATGGGAGTTCTGTAACCGTAGTGTCGCAGACACAGCTTATGGGAGTTCTGTACCTTGGATACAGGTAAAGCAGCATATAGGAGTTCTGTAACGCTAGTTTAGCAGACACAGCTTTCAGGATTTCTGTAGCTTGGGAGTTGGTAAGTGCAGCATATGGTAGATCTGTAACCCTAGTGTTGCAGACACAGCACACAGGAGTTCTGTGGATTCAGGGTAGGTAAATGCAGCATGTAAAATTTCTGTAACCTATTAGAGAAGGTACAGATTATGAGAGTTTTGTAGCGTGGCAGTTGGTAAATTCACTCAAACGGAGTTCTGAAACACCAGTGCAGCAGACACAGCTTACGGGCATCTGTAGCTTGGGAGTAGGTAAATGCAGTATATGGAAGTTCTATAACCCAAGTGTAGACGACACAGCCTACGGGAGTCCTGTAGCTTGGAAGTAGGTAAATGCAGCGTATGGGAGTTCTGTTATCCTAGTGTAGCAGACACAGCTTATGGGAGTTCTGCCGCCTGGGTGTAGGCAAAAGCAGCATATGGGAATTCCATAACTGCAGTGTAGCAGACAGAGTTGACGAGAGGTCCGTAGCTAGGGAGAAGGAAAATGCAGCATATGTGAGTTCTGTAACACTAGTTTAGCAGACGCAGCGTATAGGAGTTCTCTAGCTTCGGAGTAGGTAAATGTAGTAAAGGGAGTTCTGCAACCGTATTGCAGCAGACAGAGCTTACGGCAGTACTGCACCTTGGAAGCAGGTAAACGCGGTATATAGCAGTTGTGTAACCCTAGTGTTGCAGACACAAGTTGCAGAAGTTCTGCACCTTGGGAGTAGGTAAATTCAGTATATGAAGTTCTGTAACCCTAGTGTAGCAGACACAGCTTACGGGAGTTCTGTAGCTTGGGAGTGGGTAAAAGTAGCATATGGCAGCTAACACTATTGTAGCAGAAATCAGCTTAGAGGAATTTTGTAGCTTGTGAGTAGGTAAATGTAGAAAATGGGAGTTCTGTAACCGTATTGCAGCAGACAGAGCTTAGGTTAGTGCTATACCTTGGAAGCATGTAAATGCAGTATATAGGTGTTCGGTAATGCTAGTTTAGCAGATAGAGCTTACGGGATTTCTGAAGCTTGGGAGTAGGTAAGTGCAGCAGATGGTAGATCTGTAACCCAATGAAGCAGACACAGCTTACGGGAGTTCTGTAGCTTAGGAGTATGTGAATTCAGCATGTAAAATTTCTGTAACCCTATTAGAGAAGGTACAGATTATGAGAGTTTTGTAGCGTGGCAGTTGGTAAATTCACTCAAACGGAGTTCTGTAACACCAGTGCAGCAGACACAGCTTACGGGCATCCGTAGCGTGAGAGTAGGTAAATGCAGCATATGGAAGGTCTATAACCCAAGTGTAGACGACACAGCCTATGGGAGTCCTGTAGCTTGGAAGTAGGCAAATGCAGCCTATGGGACTTCTGTTATCCTAGTGTAGCAGACACAGCTCATGGGAGTTCTGCCGCCTGGGTGTAGGCAAATGCAGCATTTCGGAATTCTGTAACCCTACTGTAGCAGACACAGCTTTCGGGAGTTCTGTAGCTTGGGAGAAGGTCAATGCAAGATATGAGACTTCTGTAACTCTAGTGTATTAGACAGCTTCCAGGAGGTCTAAAGCTTGGGAGAAGGCAAATGCAATAAATAGGAGTTCTGTAACTCTAGTGTATTAGACACAGCATATGGGAGTTCTGTTATCCTAGTGTAGCAGACACAGCATATGGGAGTTCTGTTATCCTAGTGTAGCAGACACAGCTTATGGGAGTTCTGTTATCCTAGCGTAGCAGACACAGCTTATGGGAGTTCTGCCGCCTGGGTGTAGGCAAATGCAGCATATGGGAATTCTGTAACCGTAGTGTAGCAGACAGAGTTGACGAGAGGTCTGTAGCTTGGGAGAAGGAAAATGCAGCATGTGTGAGTTCTGTAAGACTAGTTTAGCAGACACAGCGTATAGGAGTTCTGTAGCTTCGGAGTAGGTAAATGTAGTAAATGGGAGTTCTGCAACCGTATTGCAGCAGACACAGCTTACGGGAGTACTATACCTTGGAAGCAGGTAAATGCAGTATATAGCAGTTGTGTAACCCTAGTGTTGCAGACAACAACGTACAGGAGTTCTGCACCTTGGGAGTAGGTAAATTCAGTATATGAAGTTCTGTAACCCTAGTGTAGCAGACACAGTTACAGAAGGGCTGTAGCTTGGGAGTTGGTAAATGTAGCATAAGGCATCTCTGTAACACTAGTATAGCAGAAATCAGCTTACAGGAGTTTTGTAGCTTGGGAGTAGGTAAATGTAGTAAATGGGAGTTCTGCAACCGTATTGCTGCAGACAGAGCTTATGGGACTGCTGCACCTTGGAAGCAGGTAAATGCAGTGTAAAGCTGTATATTTCTGTAGCTTCGGAGTTGGTAAGTGCATATGGTAGATCTGTAACCCTAGTGTAGCAGACACAGCTTACAGGAGTTCTGTAGCTTGGGAGTAGGTAAATGTAACGCTAATGTAGCAGAAAACAGCTTACAGGCATTTTGTAGCTTGTGAGTAGGTAAATGTAGTAAATGGGAGTTCTGTAACCGTAGTGTCGCAGACACAGCTTATGGGAGTTCTGTACCTTGGATACAGGTAAAGCAGCATATAGGAGTTCTGTAACGCTAGTTTAGCAGACACAGCTTTCAGGATTTCTGTAGCTTGGGAGTTGGTAAGTGCAGCATATGGTAGATCTGTAACCCTAGTGTTGCAGACACAGCACACAGGAGTTCTGTGGATTCAGGGTAGGTAAATGCAGCATGTAAAATTTCTGTAACCTATTAGAGAAGGTACAGATTATGAGAGTTTTGTAGCGTGGCAGTTGGTAAATTCACTCAAACGGAGTTCTGAAACACCAGTGCAGCAGACACAGCTTACGGGCATCTGTAGCTTGGGAGTAGGTAAATGCAGTATATGGAAGTTCTATAACCCAAGTGTAGACGACACAGCCTACGGGAGTCCTGTAGCTTGGAAGTAGGTAAATGCAGCGTATGGGAGTTCTGTTATCCTAGTGTAGCAGACACAGCTTATGGGAGTTCTGCCGCCTGGGTGTAGGCAAAAGCAGCATATGGGAATTCCATAACTGCAGTGTAGCAGACAGAGTTGACGAGAGGTCCGTAGCTAGGGAGAAGGAAAATGCAGCATATGTGAGTTCTGTAACACTAGTTTAGCAGACACAGCGTATAGGAGTTCTCTAGCTTCGGAGTAGGTAAATGTAGTAAAGGGAGTTCTGCAACCGTATTGCAGCAGACAGAGCTTACGGCAGTACTGCACCTTGGAAGCAGGTAAACGCGGTATATAGCAGTTGTGTAACCCTAGTGTTGCAGACACAAGTTGCAGAAGTTCTGCACCTTGGGAGTAGGTAAATTCAGTATATGAAGTTCTGTAACCCTAGTGTAGCAGACACAGCTTACGGGAGTTCTGTAGCTTGGGAGTGGGTAAAAGTAGCATATGGCAGCTAACACTATTGTAGCAGAAATCAGCTTAGAGGAATTTTGTAGCTTGTGAGTAGGTAAATGTAGAAAATGGGAGTTCTGTAACCGTATTGCAGCAGACAGAGCTTAGGGGAGTGCTATACCTTGGAAGCATGTAAATGCAGTATATAGGTGTTCGGTAATGCTAGTTTAGCAGATAGAGCTTACGGGATTTCTGAAGCTTGGGAGTAGGTAAGTGCAGCAGATGGTAGATCTGTAACCCAATGAAGCAGACACAGCTTACGGGAGTTCTGTAGCTTAGGAGTATGTGAATTCAGCATGTAAAATTTCTGTAACCCTATTAGAGAAGGTACAGATTATGAGAGTTTTGTAGCGTGGCAGTTGGTAAATTCACTCAAACGGAGTTCTGTAACACCAGTGCAGCAGACACAGCTTACGGGCATCCGTAGCTTGAGAGTAGGTAAATGCAGCATATGGAAGGTCTATAACCCAAGTGTAGACGACACAGCTTATGGGAGTCCTGTAGCTTGGAAGTAGGCAAATGCAGCCTATGGGACTTCTGTTATCCTAGTGTAGCAGACACAGCTCATGGGAGTTCTGCCGCCTGGGTGTAGGCAAATGCAGCATTTCGGAATTCTGTAACCCTACTGTAGCAGACACAGCTTTCGGGAGTTCTGTAGCTTGGGAGAAGGTCAATGCACGATATGAGACTTCTGTAACTCTAGTGTATTAGACAGCTTCCAGGAGGTCTAAAGCTTGGGAGAAGGCAAATGCAATAAATAGGAGTTCTGTAACTCTAGTGTATTAGACACAGCATATGGGAGTTCTGTTATCCTAGTGTAGCAGACACAGCTTATGGGAGTTCTGTTATCCTAGCGTAGCAGACACAGCTTATGGGAGTTCTGCCGCCTGGGTGTAGGCAAATGCAGCATATGGGAATTCTGTAACCGTAGTGTAGCAGACAGAGTTGACGAGAGGTCTGTAGCTTGGGAGAAGGAAAATGCAGCATGTGTGAGTTCTGTAAGACTAGTTTAGCAGACACAGCATATAGGAGTTCTGTAGCTTCGGAGTAGGTAAATGTAGTAAATGGGAGTTCTGCAACCGTATTGCAGCAGACACAGCTTACGGGAGTACTATACCTTGGAAGCAGGTAAATGCAGTATATAGCAGTTGTGTAACCCTAGTGTTGCAGACAACAACGTACAGGAGTTCTGCACCTTGGGAGTAGGTAAATTCAGTATATGAAGTTCTGTAACCCTAGTGTAGCAGACACAGTTACAGAAGGGCTGTAGCTTGGGAGTTGGTAAATGTAGCATAAGGCATCTCTGTAACACTAGTATAGCAGAAATCAGCTTACAGGAGTTTTGTAGCTTGGGAGTAGGTAAATGTAGTAAATGGGAGTTCTGCAACCGTATTGCTGCAGACAGAGCTTATGGGACTGCTGCACCTTGGAAGCAGGTAAATGCAGTGTAAAGCTGTATATTTCTGTAGCTTCGGAGTTGGTAAGTGCAGCATATGGTAGATCTGTAACCCTAGTGTAGCAGACACAGCTTACAGGAGTTCTGTAGCTTGGGAGTAGGTAAATGTAACGCTAATGTAGCAGAAAACAGCTTACAGGCATTTTGTAGCTTGTGAGTAGGTAAATGTAGTAAATGGGAGTTCTGTAACCGTAGTGTCGCAGACACAGCTTATGGGAGTTCTGTACCTTGGATACAGGTAAAGCAGCATATAGGAGTTCTGTAACGCTAGTTTAGCAGACACAGCTTTCAGGATTTCTGTAGCTTGGGAGTTGGTAAGTGCAGCATATGGTAGATCTGTAACCCTAGTGTTGCAGACACAGCACACAGGAGTTCTGTGGATTCAGGGTAGGTAAATGCAGCATGTAAAATTTCTGTAACCTATTAGAGAAGGTACAGATTATGAGAGTTTTGTAGCGTGGCAGTTGGTAAATTCACTCAAACGGAGTTCTGAAACACCAGTGCAGCAGACACAGCTTACGGGCATCTGTAGCTTGGGAGTAGGTAAATGCAGTATATGGAAGTTCTATAACCCAAGTGTAGACGACACAGCCTACGGGAGTCCTGTAGCTTGGAAGTAGGTAAATGCAGCGTATGGGAGTTCTGTTATCCTAGTGTAGCAGACACAGCTTATGGGAGTTCTGCCGCCTGGGTGTAGGCAAAAGCAGCATATGGGAATTCCATAACTGCAGTGTAGCAGACAGAGTTGACGAGAGGTCCGTAGCTAGGGAGAAGGAAAATGCAGCATATGTGAGTTCTGTAAGACTAGTTTAGCAGACGCAGCGTATAGGAGTTCTCTAGCTTCGGAGTAGGTAAATGTAGTAAAGGGAGTTCTGCAACCGTATTGCAGCAGACAGAGCTTACGGCAGTACTGCACCTTGGAAGCAGGTAAACGCGGTATATAGCAGTTGTGTAACCCTAGTGTTGCAGACACAAGTTGCAGAAGTTCTGCACCTTGGGAGTAGGTAAATTCAGTATATGAAGTTCTGTAACCCTAGTGTAGCAGACACAGCTTACGGGAGTTCTGTAGCTTGGGAGTGGGTAAAAGTAGCATATGGCAGCTAACACTATTGTAGCAGAAATCAGCTTAGAGGAATTTTGTAGCTTGTGAGTAGGTAAATGTAGAAAATGGGAGTTCTGTAACCGTATTGCAGCAGACAGAGCTTAGGGGAGTGCTATACCTTGGAAGCATGTAAATGCAGTATATAGGTGTTCGGTAATGCTAGTTTAGCAGATAGAGCTTACGGGATTTCTGAAGCTTGGGAGTAGGTAAGTGCAGCAGATGGTAGATCTGTAACCCAATGAAGCAGACACAGCTTACGGGAGTTCTGTAGCTTAGGAGTATGTGAATTCAGCATGTAAAATTTCTGTAACCCTATTAGAGAAGGTACAGATTATGAGAGTTTTGTAGCGTGGCAGTTGGTAAATTCACTCAAACGGAGTTCTGTAACACCAGTGCAGCAGACACAGCTTACGGGCATCCGTAGCTTGAGAGTAGGTAAATGCAGCATATGGAAGGTCTATAACCCAAGTGTAGACGACACAGCCTATGGGAGTCCTGCACCTTGGAAGTAGGCAAATGCAGCCTATGGGACTTCTGTTATCCTAGTGTAGCAGACACAGCTCATGGGAGTTCTGCCGCCTGGGTGTAGGCAAATGCAGCATTTCGGAATTCTGTAACCCTACTGTAGCAGACACAGCTTTCGGGAGTTCTGTAGCTTGGGAGAAGGTCAATGCACGATATGAGACTTCTGTAACTCTAGTGTATTAGACAGCTTCCAGGAGGTCTAAAGCTTGGGAGAAGGCAAATGCAATAAATAGGAGTTCTGTAACTCTAGTGTATTAGACACAGCATATGGGAGTTCTGTTATCCTAGTGTAGCAGACACAGCTTATGGGAGTTCTGTTATCCTAGCGTAGCAGACACAGCTTATGGGAGTTCTGCCGCCTGGGTGTAGGCAAATGCAGCATATGGGAATTCTGTAACCGTAGTGTAGCAGACAGAGTTGACGAGAGGTCTGTAGCTTGGGAGAAGGAAAATGCAGCATGTGTGAGTTCTGTAAGACTAGTTTAGCAGACACAGCGTATAGGAGTTCTGTAGCTTCGGAGTAGGTAAATGTAGTAAATGGGAGTTCTGCAACCGTATTGCAGCAGACACAGCTTACGGGAGTACTATACCTTGGAAGCAGGTAAATGCAGTATATAGCAGTTGTGTAACCCTAGTGTTGCAGACAACAACGTACAGGAGTTCTGCACCTTGGGAGTAGGTAAATTCAGTATATGAAGTTCTGTAACCCTAGTGTAGCAGACACAGTTACAGAAGGGCTGTAGCTTGGGAGTTGGTAAATGTAGCATAAGGCATCTCTGTAACACTAGTATAGCAGAAATCAGCTTACAGGAGTTTTGTAGCTTGGGAGTAGGTAAATGTAGTAAATGGGAGTTCTGCAACCGTATTGCTGCAGACAGAGCTTATGGGACTGCTGCACCTTGGAAGCAGGTAAATGCAGTGTAAAGCTGTATATTTCTGTAGCTTCGGAGTTGGTAAGTGCAGCATATGGTAGATCTGTAACCCTAGTGTAGCAGACACAGCTTACAGGAGTTCTGTAGCTTGGGAGTAGGTAAATGTAACGCTAATGTAGCAGAAAACAGCTTACAGGCATTTTGTAGCTTGTGAGTAGGTAAATGTAGTAAATGGGAGTTCTGTAACCGTAGTGTCGCAGACACAGCTTATGGGAGTTCTGTACCTTGGATACAGGTAAAGCAGCATATAGGAGTTCTGTAACGCTAGTTTAGCAGACACAGCTTTCAGGATTTCTGTAGCTTGGGAGTTGGTAAGTGCAGCATATGGTAGATCTGTAACCCTAGTGTTGCAGACACAGCACACAGGAGTTCTGTGGATTCAGGGTAGGTAAATGCAGCATGTAAAATTTCTGTAACCTATTAGAGAAGGTACAGATTATGAGAGTTTTGTAGCGTGGCAGTTGGTAAATTCACTCAAACGGAGTTCTGAAACACCAGTGCAGCAGACACAGCTTACGGGCATCTGTAGCTTGGGAGTAGGTAAATGCAGTATATGGAAGTTCTATAACCCAAGTGTAGACGACACAGCCTACGGGAGTCCTGTAGCTTGGAAGTAGGTAAATGCAGCGTATGGGAGTTCTGTTATCCTAGTGTAGCAGACACAGCTTATGGGAGTTCTGCCGCCTGGGTGTAGGCAAAAGCAGCATATGGGAATTCCATAACTGCAGTGTAGCAGACAGAGTTGACGAGAGGTCCGTAGCTAGGGAGAAGGAAAATGCAGCATATGTGAGTTCTGTAACACTAGTTTAGCAGACGCAGCGTATAGGAGTTCTCTAGCTTCGGAGTAGGTAAATGTAGTAAAGGGAGTTCTGCAACCGTATTGCAGCAGACAGAGCTTACGGCAGTACTGCACCTTGGAAGCAGGTAAACGCGGTATATAGCAGTTGTGTAACCCTAGTGTTGCAGACACAAGTTGCAGAAGTTCTGCACCTTGGGAGTAGGTAAATTCAGTATATGAAGTTCTGTAACCCTAGTGTAGCAGACACAGCTTACGGGAGTTCTGTAGCTTGGGAGTGGGTAAAAGTAGCATATGGCAGCTAACACTATTGTAGCAGAAATCAGCTTAGAGGAATTTTGTAGCTTGTGAGTAGGTAAATGTAGAAAATGGGAGTTCTGTAACCGTATTGCAGCAGACAGAGCTTAGGTTAGTGCTATACCTTGGAAGCATGTAAATGCAGTATATAGGTGTTCGGTAATGCTAGTTTAGCAGATAGAGCTTACGGGATTTCTGAAGCTTGGGAGTAGGTAAGTGCAGCAGATGGTAGATCTGTAACCCAATGAAGCAGACACAGCTTACGGGAGTTCTGTAGCTTAGGAGTATGTGAATTCAGCATGTAAAATTTCTGTAACCCTATTAGAGAAGGTACAGATTATGAGAGTTTTGTAGCGTGGCAGTTGGTAAATTCACTCAAACGGAGTTCTGTAACACCAGTGCAGCAGACACAGCTTACGGGCATCCGTAGCTTGAGAGTAGGTAAATGCAGCATATGGAAGGTCTATAACCCAAGTGTAGACGACACAGCCTATGGGAGTCCTGTAGCTTGGAAGTAGGCAAATGCAGCCTATGGGACTTCTGTTATCCTAGTGTAGCAGACACAGCTCATGGGAGTTCTGCCGCCTGGGTGTAGGCAAATGCAGCATTTCGGAATTCTGTAACCCTACTGTAGCAGACACAGCTTTCGGGAGTTCTGTAGCTTGGGAGAAGGTCAATGCACGATATGAGACTTCTGTAACTCTAGTGTATTAGACAGCTTCCAGGAGGTCTAAAGCTTGGGAGAAGGCAAATGCAATAAATAGGAGTTCTGTAACTCTAGTGTATTAGACACAGCATATGGGAGTTCTGTTATCCTAGTGTAGCAGACACAGCTTATGGGAGTTCTGTTATCCTAGCGTAGCAGACACAGCTTATGGGAGTTCTGCCGCCTGGGTGTAGGCAAATGCAGCATATGGGAATTCTGTAACCGTAGTGTAGCAGACAGAGTTGACGAGAGGTCTGTAGCTTGGGAGAAGGAAAATGCAGCATGTGTGAGTTCTGTAAGACTAGTTTAGCAGACACAGCGTATAGGAGTTCTGTAGCTTCGGAGTAGGTAAATGTAGTAAATGGGAGTTCTGCAACCGTATTGCAGCAGACACAGCTTACGGGAGTACTATACCTTGGAAGCAGGTAAATGCAGTATATAGCAGTTGTGTAACCCTAGTGTTGCAGACAACAACGTACAGGAGTTCTGCACCTTGGGAGTAGGTAAATTCAGTATATGAAGTTCTGTAACCCTAGTGTAGCAGACACAGTTACAGAAGGGCTGTAGCTTGGGAGTTGGTAAATGTAGCATAAGGCATCTCTGTAACACTAGTATAGCAGAAATCAGCTTACAGGAGTTTTGTAGCTTGGGAGTAGGTAAATGTAGTAAATGGGAGTTCTGCAACCGTATTGCTGCAGACAGAGCTTATGGGACTGCTGCACCTTGGAAGCAGGTAAATGCAGTGTAAAGCTGTATATTTCTGTAGCTTCGGAGTTGGTAAGTGCAGCATATGGTAGATCTGTAACCCTAGTGTAGCAGACACAGCTTACAGGAGTTCTGTAGCTTGGGAGTAGGTAAATGTAACGCTAATGTAGCAGAAAACAGCTTACAGGCATTTTGTAGCTTGTGAGTAGGTAAATGTAGTAAATGGGAGTTCTGTAACCGTAGTGTCGCAGACACAGCTTATGGGAGTTCTGTACCTTGGATACAGGTAAAGCAGCATATAGGAGTTCTGTAACGCTAGTTTAGCAGACACAGCTTTCAGGATTTCTGTAGCTTGGGAGTTGGTAAGTGCAGCATATGGTAGATCTGTAACCCTAGTGTTGCAGACACAGCACACAGGAGTTCTGTGGATTCAGGGTAGGTAAATGCAGCATGTAAAATTTCTGTAACCTATTAGAGAAGGTACAGATTATGAGAGTTTTGTAGCGTGGCAGTTGGTAAATTCACTCAAACGGAGTTCTGAAACACCAGTGCAGCAGACACAGCTTACGGGCATCTGTAGCTTGGGAGTAGGTAAATGCAGTATATGGAAGTTCTATAACCCAAGTGTAGACGACACAGCCTACGGGAGTCCTGTAGCTTGGAAGTAGGTAAATGCAGCGTATGGGAGTTCTGTTATCCTAGTGTAGCAGACACAGCTTATGGGAGTTCTGCCGCCTGGGTGTAGGCAAAAGCAGCATATGGGAATTCCATAACTGCAGTGTAGCAGACAGAGTTGACGAGAGGTCCGTAGCTAGGGAGAAGGAAAATGCAGCATATGTGAGTTCTGTAAGACTAGTTTAGCAGACGCAGCGTATAGGAGTTCTCTAGCTTCGGAGTAGGTAAATGTAGTAAAGGGAGTTCTGCAACCGTATTGCAGCAGACAGAGCTTACGGCAGTACTGCACCTTGGAAGCAGGTAAACGCGGTATATAGCAGTTGTGTAACCCTAGTGTTGCAGACACAAGTTGCAGAAGTTCTGCACCTTGGGAGTAGGTAAATTCAGTATATGAAGTTCTGTAACCCTAGTGTAGCAGACACAGCTTACGGGAGTTCTGTAGCTTGGGAGTGGGTAAAAGTAGCATATGGCAGCTAACACTATTGTAGCAGAAATCAGCTTAGAGGAATTTTGTAGCTTGTGAGTAGGTAAATGTAGAAAATGGGAGTTCTGTAACCGTATTGCAGCAGACAGAGCTTAGGTTAGTGCTATACCTTGGAAGCATGTAAATGCAGTATATAGGTGTTCGGTAATGCTAGTTTAGCAGATAGAGCTTACGGGATTTCTGAAGCTTGGGAGTAGGTAAGTGCAGCAGATGGTAGATCTGTAACCCAATGAAGCAGACACAGCTTACGGGAGTTCTGTAGCTTAGGAGTATGTGAATTCAGCATGTAAAATTTCTGTAACCCTATTAGAGAAGGTACAGATTATGAGAGTTTTGTAGCGTGGCAGTTGGTAAATTCACTCAAACGGAGTTCTGTAACACCAGTGCAGCAGACACAGCTTACGGGCATCCGTAGCTTGAGAGTAGGTAAATGCAGCATATGGAAGGTCTATAACCCAAGTGTAGACGACACAGCCTATGGGAGTCCTGTAGCTTGGAAGTAGGCAAATGCAGCCTATGGGACTTCTGTTATCCTAGTGTAGCAGACACAGCTCATGGGAGTTCTGCCGCCTGGGTGTAGGCAAATGCAGCATTTCGGAATTCTGTAACCCTACTGTAGCAGACACAGCTTTCGGGAGTTCTGTAGCTTGGGAGAAGGTCAATGCACGATATGAGACTTCTGTAACTCTAGTGTATTAGACAGCTTCCAGGAGGTCTAAAGCTTGGGAGAAGGCAAATGCAATAAATAGGAGTTCTGTAACTCTAGTGTATTAGACACAGCATATGGGAGTTCTGTTATCCTAGTGTAGCAGACACAGCTTATGGGAGTTCTGTTATCCTAGCGTAGCAGACACAGCTTATGGGAGTTCTGCCGCCTGGGTGTAGGCAAATGCAGCATATGGGAATTCTGTAACCGTAGTGTAGCAGACAGAGTTGACGAGAGGTCTGTAGCTTGGGAGAAGGAAAATGCAGCATGTGTGAGTTCTGTAAGACTAGTTTAGCAGACACAGCGTATAGGAGTTCTGTAGCTTCGGAGTAGGTAAATGTAGTAAATGGGAGTTCTGCAACCGTATTGCAGCAGACACAGCTTACGGGAGTACTATACCTTGGAAGCAGGTAAATGCAGTATATAGCAGTTGTGTAACCCTAGTGTTGCAGACAACAACGTACAGGAGTTCTGCACCTTGGGAGTAGGTAAATTCAGTATATGAAGTTCTGTAACCCTAGTGTAGCAGACACAGTTACAGAAGGGCTGTAGCTTGGGAGTTGGTAAATGTAGCATAAGGCATCTCTGTAACACTAGTATAGCAGAAATCAGCTTACAGGAGTTTTGTAGCTTGGGAGTAGGTAAATGTAGTAAATGGGAGTTCTGCAACCGTATTGCTGCAGACAGAGCTTATGGGACTGCTGCACCTTGGAAGCAGGTAAATGCAGTGTAAAGCTGTATATTTCTGTAGCTTCGGAGTTGGTAAGTGCAGCATATGGTAGATCTGTAACCCTAGTGTAGCAGACACAGCTTACAGGAGTTCTGTAGCTTGGGAGTAGGTAAATGTAACGCTAATGTAGCAGAAAACAGCTTACAGGCATTTTGTAGCTTGTGAGTAGGTAAATGTAGTAAATGGGAGTTCTGTAACCGTAGTGTCGCAGACACAGCTTATGGGAGTTCTGTACCTTGGATACAGGTAAAGCAGCATATAGGAGTTCTGTAACGCTAGTTTAGCAGACACAGCTTTCAGGATTTCTGTAGCTTGGGAGTTGGTAAGTGCAGCATATGGTAGATCTGTAACCCTAGTGTTGCAGACACAGCACACAGGAGTTCTGTGGATTCAGGGTAGGTAAATGCAGCATGTAAAATTTCTGTAACCTATTAGAGAAGGTACAGATTATGAGAGTTTTGTAGCGTGGCAGTTGGTAAATTCACTCAAACGGAGTTCTGAAACACCAGTGCAGCAGACACAGCTTACGGGCATCTGTAGCTTGGGAGTAGGTAAATGCAGTATATGGAAGTTCTATAACCCAAGTGTAGACGACACAGCCTACGGGAGTCCTGTAGCTTGGAAGTAGGTAAATGCAGCCTATGGGAGTTCTGTTATCCTAGTGTAGCAGACACAGCTTATGGGAGTTCTGCCGCCTGGGTGTAGGCAAAAGCAGCATATGGGAATTCCATAACTGCAGTGTAGCAGACAGAGTTGACGAGAGGTCCGTAGCTAGGGAGAAGGAAAATGCAGCATATGTGAGTTCTGTAAGACTAGTTTAGCAGACGCAGCGTATAGGAGTTCTGTAGCTTCGGAGTAGGTAAATGTAGTAAAGGGAGTTCTGCAACCGTATTGCAGCAGACAGAGCTTACGGCAGTACTGCACCTTGGAAGCAGGTAAACGCGGTATATAGCAGTTGTGTAACCCTAGTGTTGCAGACACAAGTTGCAGAAGTTCTGCACCTTGGGAGTAGGTAAATTCAGTATATGAAGTTCTGTAACCCTAGTGTAGCAGACACAGCTTACGGGAGTTCTGTAGCTTGGGAGTGGGTAAAAGTAGCATATGGCAGCTAACACTATTGTAGCAGAAATCAGCTTAGAGGAATTTTGTAGCTTGTGAGTAGGTAAATGTAGAAAATGGGAGTTCTGTAACCGTATTGCAGCAGACAGAGCTTAGGTTAGTGCTATACCTTGGAAGCATGTAAATGCAGTATATAGGTGTTCGGTAATGCTAGTTTAGCAGATAGAGCTTACGGGATTTCTGAAGCTTGGGAGTAGGTAAGTGCAGCAGATGGTAGATCTGTAACCCAATGAAGCAGACACAGCTTACGGGAGTTCTGTAGCTTAGGAGTATGTGAATTCAGCATGTAAAATTTCTGTAACCCTATTAGAGAAGGTACAGATTATGAGAGTTTTGTAGCGTGGCAGTTGGTAAATTCACTCAAACGGAGTTCTGTAACACCAGTGCAGCAGACACAGCTTACGGGCATCCGTAGCTTGAGAGTAGGTAAATGCAGCATATGGAAGGTCTATAACCCAAGTGTAGACGACACAGCCTATGGGAGTCCTGTAGCTTGGAAGTAGGCAAATGCAGCCTATGGGACTTCTGTTATCCTAGTGTAGCAGACACAGCTCATGGGAGTTCTGCCGCCTGGGTGTAGGCAAATGCAGCATTTCGGAATTCTGTAACCCTACTGTAGCAGACACAGCTTTCGGGAGTTCTGTAGCTTGGGAGAAGGTCAATGCACGATATGAGACTTCTGTAACTCTAGTGTATTAGACAGCTTCCAGGAGGTCTAAAGCTTGGGAGAAGGCAAATGCAATAAATAGGAGTTCTGTAACTCTAGTGTATTAGACACAGCATATGGGAGTTCTGTTATCCTAGTGTAGCAGACACAGCTTATGGGAGTTCTGTTATCCTAGCGTAGCAGACACAGCTTATGGGAGTTCTGCCGCCTGGGTGTAGGCAAATGCAGCATATGGGAATTCTGTAACCGTAGTGTAGCAGACAGAGTTGACGAGAGGTCTGTAGCTTGGGAGAAGGAAAATGCAGCATGTGTGAGTTCTGTAAGACTAGTTTAGCAGACACAGCGTATAGGAGTTCTGTAGCTTCGGAGTAGGTAAATGTAGTAAATGGGAGTTCTGCAACCGTATTGCAGCAGACACAGCTTACGGGAGTACTATACCTTGGAAGCAGGTAAATGCAGTATATAGCAGTTGTGTAACCCTAGTGTTGCAGACAACAACGTACAGGAGTTCTGCACCTTGGGAGTAGGTAAATTCAGTATATGAAGTTCTGTAACCCTAGTGTAGCAGACACAGTTACAGAAGGGCTGTAGCTTGGGAGTTGGTAAATGTAGCATAAGGCATCTCTGTAACACTAGTATAGCAGAAATCAGCTTACAGGAGTTTTGTAGCTTGGGAGTAGGTAAATGTAGTAAATGGGAGTTCTGCAACCGTATTGCTGCAGACAGAGCTTATGGGACTGCTGCACCTTGGAAGCAGGTAAATGCAGTGTAAAGCTGTATATTTCTGTAGCTTCGGAGTTGGTAAGTGCAGCATATGGTAGATCTGTAACCCTAGTGTAGCAGACACAGCTTACAGGAGTTCTGTAGCTTGGGAGTAGGTAAATGTAACGCTAATGTAGCAGAAAACAGCTTACAGGCATTTTGTAGCTTGTGAGTAGGTAAATGTAGTAAATGGGAGTTCTGTAACCGTAGTGTCGCAGACACAGCTTATGGGAGTTCTGTACCTTGGATACAGGTAAAGCAGCATATAGGAGTTCTGTAACGCTAGTTTAGCAGACACAGCTTTCAGGATTTCTGTAGCTTGGGAGTTGGTAAGTGCAGCATATGGTAGATCTGTAACCCTAGTGTTGCAGACACAGCACACAGGAGTTCTGTGGATTCAGGGTAGGTAAATGCAGCATGTAAAATTTCTGTAACCTATTAGAGAAGGTACAGATTATGAGAGTTTTGTAGCGTGGCAGTTGGTAAATTCACTCAAACGGAGTTCTGAAACACCAGTGCAGCAGACACAGCTTACGGGCATCTGTAGCTTGGGAGTAGGTAAATGCAGTATATGGAAGTTCTATAACCCAAGTGTAGACGACACAGCCTACGGGAGTCCTGTAGCTTGGAAGTAGGTAAATGCAGCCTATGGGAGTTCTGTTATCCTAGTGTAGCAGACACAGCTTATGGGAGTTCTGCCGCCTGGGTGTAGGCAAAAGCAGCATATGGGAATTCCATAACTGCAGTGTAGCAGACAGAGTTGACGAGAGGTCCGTAGCTAGGGAGAAGGAAAATGCAGCATATGTGAGTTCTGTAAGACTAGTTTAGCAGACGCAGCGTATAGGAGTTCTGTAGCTTCGGAGTAGGTAAATGTAGTAAAGGGAGTTCTGCAACCGTATTGCAGCAGACAGAGCTTACGGCAGTACTGCACCTTGGAAGCAGGTAAACGCGGTATATAGCAGTTGTGTAACCCTAGTGTTGCAGACACAAGTTGCAGAAGTTCTGCACCTTGGGAGTAGGTAAATTCAGTATATGAAGTTCTGTAACCCTAGTGTAGCAGACACAGCTTACGGGAGTTCTGTAGCTTGGGAGTGGGTAAAAGTAGCATATGGCAGCTAACACTATTGTAGCAGAAATCAGCTTAGAGGAATTTTGTAGCTTGTGAGTAGGTAAATGTAGAAAATGGGAGTTCTGTAACCGTATTGCAGCAGACAGAGCTTAGGGGAGTGCTATACCTTGGAAGCATGTAAATGCAGTATATAGGTGTTCGGTAATGCTAGTTTAGCAGATAGAGCTTACGGGATTTCTGAAGCTTGGGAGTAGGTAAGTGCAGCAGATGGTAGATCTGTAACCCAATGAAGCAGACACAGCTTACGGGAGTTCTGTAGCTTAGGAGTATGTGAATTCAGCATGTAAAATTTCTGTAACCCTATTAGAGAAGGTACAGATTATGAGAGTTTTGTAGCGTGGCAGTTGGTAAATTCACTCAAACGGAGTTCTGTAACACCAGTGCAGCAGACACAGCTTACGGGCATCCGTAGCTTGAGAGTAGGTAAATGCAGCATATGGAAGGTCTATAACCCAAGTGTAGACGACACAGCCTATGGGAGTCCTGTAGCTTGGAAGTAGGCAAATGCAGCCTATGGGACTTCTGTTATCCTAGTGTAGCAGACACAGCTCATGGGAGTTCTGCCGCCTGGGTGTAGGCAAATGCAGCATTTCGGAATTCTGTAACCCTACTGTAGCAGACACAGCTTTCGGGAGTTCTGTAGCTTGGGAGAAGGTCAATGCACGATATGAGACTTCTGTAACTCTAGTGTATTAGACAGCTTCCAGGAGGTCTAAAGCTTGGGAGAAGGCAAATGCAATAAATAGGAGTTCTGTAACTCTAGTGTATTAGACACAGCATATGGGAGTTCTGTTATCCTAGTGTAGCAGACACAGCTTATGGGAGTTCTGTTATCCTAGCGTAGCAGACACAGCTTATGGGAGTTCTGCCGCCTGGGTGTAGGCAAATGCAGCATATGGGAATTCTGTAACCGTAGTGTAGCAGACAGAGTTGACGAGAGGTCTGTAGCTTGGGAGAAGGAAAATGCAGCATGTGTGAGTTCTGTAAGACTAGTTTAGCAGACACAGCGTATAGGAGTTCTGTAGCTTCGGAGTAGGTAAATGTAGTAAATGGGAGTTCTGCAACCGTATTGCAGCAGACACAGCTTACGGGAGTACTATACCTTGGAAGCAGGTAAATGCAGTATATAGCAGTTGTGTAACCCTAGTGTTGCAGACAACAACGTACAGGAGTTCTGCACCTTGGGAGTAGGTAAATTCAGTATATGAAGTTCTGTAACCCTAGTGTAGCAGACACAGTTACAGAAGGGCTGTAGCTTGGGAGTTGGTAAATGTAGCATAAGGCATCTCTGTAACACTAGTATAGCAGAAATCAGCTTACAGGAGTTTTGTAGCTTGGGAGTAGGTAAATGTAGTAAATGGGAGTTCTGCAACCGTATTGCTGCAGACAGAGCTTATGGGACTGCTGCACCTTGGAAGCAGGTAAATGCAGTGTAAAGCTGTATATTTCTGTAGCTTCGGAGTTGGTAAGTGCAGCATATGGTAGATCTGTAACCCTAGTGTAGCAGACACAGCTTACAGGAGTTCTGTAGCTTGGGAGTAGGTAAATGTAACGCTAATGTAGCAGAAAACAGCTTACAGGCATTTTGTAGCTTGTGAGTAGGTAAATGTAGTAAATGGGAGTTCTGTAACCGTAGTGTCGCAGACACAGCTTATGGGAGTTCTGTACCTTGGATACAGGTAAAGCAGCATATAGGAGTTCTGTAACGCTAGTTTAGCAGACACAGCTTTCAGGATTTCTGTAGCTTGGGAGTTGGTAAGTGCAGCATATGGTAGATCTGTAACCCTAGTGTTGCAGACACAGCACACAGGAGTTCTGTGGATTCAGGGTAGGTAAATGCAGCATGTAAAATTTCTGTAACCTATTAGAGAAGGTACAGATTATGAGAGTTTTGTAGCGTGGCAGTTGGTAAATTCACTCAAACGGAGTTCTGAAACACCAGTGCAGCAGACACAGCTTACGGGCATCTGTAGCTTGGGAGTAGGTAAATGCAGTATATGGAAGTTCTATAACCCAAGTGTAGACGACACAGCCTACGGGAGTCCTGTAGCTTGGAAGTAGGTAAATGCAGCGTATGGGAGTTCTGTTATCCTAGTGTAGCAGACACAGCTTATGGGAGTTCTGCCGCCTGGGTGTAGGCAAAAGCAGCATATGGGAATTCCATAACTGCAGTGTAGCAGACAGAGTTGACGAGAGGTCCGTAGCTAGGGAGAAGGAAAATGCAGCATATGTGAGTTCTGTAAGACTAGTTTAGCAGACGCAGCGTATAGGAGTTCTCTAGCTTCGGAGTAGGTAAATGTAGTAAAGGGAGTTCTGCAACCGTATTGCAGCAGACAGAGCTTACGGCAGTACTGCACCTTGGAAGCAGGTAAACGCGGTATATAGCAGTTGTGTAACCCTAGTGTTGCAGACACAAGTTGCAGAAGTTCTGCACCTTGGGAGTAGGTAAATTCAGTATATGAAGTTCTGTAACCCTAGTGTAGCAGACACAGCTTACGGGAGTTCTGTAGCTTGGGAGTGGGTAAAAGTAGCATATGGCAGCTAACACTATTGTAGCAGAAATCAGCTTAGAGGAATTTTGTAGCTTGTGAGTAGGTAAATGTAGAAAATGGGAGTTCTGTAACCGTATTGCAGCAGACAGAGCTTAGGTTAGTGCTATACCTTGGAAGCATGTAAATGCAGTATATAGGTGTTCGGTAATGCTAGTTTAGCAGATAGAGCTTACGGGATTTCTGAAGCTTGGGAGTAGGTAAGTGCAGCAGATGGTAGATCTGTAACCCAATGAAGCAGACACAGCTTACGGGAGTTCTGTAGCTTAGGAGTATGTGAATTCAGCATGTAAAATTTCTGTAACCCTATTAGAGAAGGTACAGATTATGAGAGTTTTGTAGCGTGGCAGTTGGTAAATTCACTCAAACGGAGTTCTGTAACACCAGTGCAGCAGACACAGCTTACGGGCATCCGTAGCTTGAGAGTAGGTAAATGCAGCATATGGAAGGTCTATAACCCAAGTGTAGACGACACAGCCTATGGGAGTCCTGTAGCTTGGAAGTAGGCAAATGCAGCCTATGGGACTTCTGTTATCCTAGTGTAGCAGACACAGCTCATGGGAGTTCTGCCGCCTGGGTGTAGGCAAATGCAGCATTTCGGAATTCTGTAACCCTACTGTAGCAGACACAGCTTTCGGGAGTTCTGTAGCTTGGGAGAAGGTCAATGCACGATATGAGACTTCTGTAACTCTAGTGTATTAGACAGCTTCCAGGAGGTCTAAAGCTTGGGAGAAGGCAAATGCAATAAATAGGAGTTCTGTAACTCTAGTGTATTAGACACAGCATATGGGAGTTCTGTTATCCTAGTGTAGCAGACACAGCTTATGGGAGTTCTGTTATCCTAGCGTAGCAGACACAGCTTATGGGAGTTCTGCCGCCTGGGTGTAGGCAAATGCAGCATATGGGAATTCTGTAACCGTAGTGTAGCAGACAGAGTTGACGAGAGGTCTGTAGCTTGGGAGAAGGAAAATGCAGCATGTGTGAGTTCTGTAAGACTAGTTTAGCAGACACAGCGTATAGGAGTTCTGTAGCTTCGGAGTAGGTAAATGTAGTAAATGGGAGTTCTGCAACCGTATTGCAGCAGACACAGCTTACGGGAGTACTATACCTTGGAAGCAGGTAAATGCAGTATATAGCAGTTGTGTAACCCTAGTGTTGCAGACAACAACGTACAGGAGTTCTGCACCTTGGGAGTAGGTAAATTCAGTATATGAAGTTCTGTAACCCTAGTGTAGCAGACACAGTTACAGAAGGGCTGTAGCTTGGGAGTTGGTAAATGTAGCATAAGGCATCTCTGTAACACTAGTATAGCAGAAATCAGCTTACAGGAGTTTTGTAGCTTGGGAGTAGGTAAATGTAGTAAATGGGAGTTCTGCAACCGTATTGCTGCAGACAGAGCTTATGGGACTGCTGCACCTTGGAAGCAGGTAAATGCAGTGTAAAGCTGTATATTTCTGTAGCTTCGGAGTTGGTAAGTGCAGCATATGGTAGATCTGTAACCCTAGTGTAGCAGACACAGCTTACAGGAGTTCTGTAGCTTGGGAGTAGGTAAATGTAACGCTAATGTAGCAGAAAACAGCTTACAGGCATTTTGTAGCTTGTGAGTAGGTAAATGTAGTAAATGGGAGTTCTGTAACCGTAGTGTCGCAGACACAGCTTATGGGAGTTCTGTACCTTGGATACAGGTAAAGCAGCATATAGGAGTTCTGTAACGCTAGTTTAGCAGACACAGCTTTCAGGATTTCTGTAGCTTGGGAGTTGGTAAGTGCAGCATATGGTAGATCTGTAACCCTAGTGTTGCAGACACAGCACACAGGAGTTCTGTGGATTCAGGGTAGGTAAATGCAGCATGTAAAATTTCTGTAACCTATTAGAGAAGGTACAGATTATGAGAGTTTTGTAGCGTGGCAGTTGGTAAATTCACTCAAACGGAGTTCTGAAACACCAGTGCAGCAGACACAGCTTACGGGCATCTGTAGCTTGGGAGTAGGTAAATGCAGTATATGGAAGTTCTATAACCCAAGTGTAGACGACACAGCCTACGGGAGTCCTGTAGCTTGGAAGTAGGTAAATGCAGCGTATGGGAGTTCTGTTATCCTAGTGTAGCAGACACAGCTCATGGGAGTTCTGCCGCCTGGGTGTAGGCAAAAGCAGCATATGGGAATTCCATAACTGCAGTGTAGCAGACAGAGTTGACGAGAGGTCCGTAGCTAGGGAGAAGGAAAATGCAGCATATGTGAGTTCTGTAAGACTAGTTTAGCAGACGCAGCGTATAGGAGTTCTCTAGCTTCGGAGTAGGTAAATGTAGTAAAGGGAGTTCTGCAACCGTATTGCAGCAGACAGAGCTTACGGCAGTACTGCACCTTGGAAGCAGGTAAACGCGGTATATAGCAGTTGTGTAACCCTAGTGTTGCAGACACAAGTTGCAGAAGTTCTGCACCTTGGGAGTAGGTAAATTCAGTATATGAAGTTCTGTAACCCTAGTGTAGCAGACACAGCTTACGGGAGTTCTGTAGCTTGGGAGTGGGTAAAAGTAGCATATGGCAGCTAACACTATTGTAGCAGAAATCAGCTTAGAGGAATTTTGTAGCTTGTGAGTAGGTAAATGTAGAAAATGGGAGTTCTGTAACCGTATTGCAGCAGACAGAGCTTAGGTTAGTGCTATACCTTGGAAGCATGTAAATGCAGTATATAGGTGTTCGGTAATGCTAGTTTAGCAGATAGAGCTTACGGGATTTCTGAAGCTTGGGAGTAGGTAAGTGCAGCAGATGGTAGATCTGTAACCCAATGAAGCAGACACAGCTTACGGGAGTTCTGTAGCTTAGGAGTATGTGAATTCAGCATGTAAAATTTCTGTAACCCTATTAGAGAAGGTACAGATTATGAGAGTTTTGTAGCGTGGCAGTTGGTAAATTCACTCAAACGGAGTTCTGTAACACCAGTGCAGCAGACACAGCTTACGGGCATCCGTAGCTTGAGAGTAGGTAAATGCAGCATATGGAAGGTCTATAACCCAAGTGTAGACGACACAGCCTATGGGAGTCCTGTAGCTTGGAAGTAGGCAAATGCAGCCTATGGGACTTCTGTTATCCTAGTGTAGCAGACACAGCTCATGGGAGTTCTGCCGCCTGGGTGTAGGCAAATGCAGCATTTCGGAATTCTGTAACCCTACTGTAGCAGACACAGCTTTCGGGAGTTCTGTAGCTTGGGAGAAGGTCAATGCACGATATGAGACTTCTGTAACTCTAGTGTATTAGACAGCTTCCAGGAGGTCTAAAGCTTGGGAGAAGGCAAATGCAATAAATAGGAGTTCTGTAACTCTAGTGTATTAGACACAGCATATGGGAGTTCTGTTATCCTAGTGTAGCAGACACAGCTTATGGGAGTTCTGTTATCCTAGCGTAGCAGACACAGCTTATGGGAGTTCTGCCGCCTGGGTGTAGGCAAATGCAGCATATGGGAATTCTGTAACCGTAGTGTAGCAGACAGAGTTGACGAGAGGTCTGTAGCTTGGGAGAAGGAAAATGCAGCATGTGTGAGTTCTGTAAGACTAGTTTAGCAGACACAGCGTATAGGAGTTCTGTAGCTTCGGAGTAGGTAAATGTAGTAAATGGGAGTTCTGCAACCGTATTGCAGCAGACACAGCTTACGGGAGTACTATACCTTGGAAGCAGGTAAATGCAGTATATAGCAGTTGTGTAACCCTAGTGTTGCAGACAACAACGTACAGGAGTTCTGCACCTTGGGAGTAGGTAAATTCAGTATATGAAGTTCTGTAACCCTAGTGTAGCAGACACAGTTACAGAAGGGCTGTAGCTTGGGAGTTGGTAAATGTAGCATAAGGCATCTCTGTAACACTAGTATAGCAGAAATCAGCTTACAGGAGTTTTGTAGCTTGGGAGTAGGTAAATGTAGTAAATGGGAGTTCTGCAACCGTATTGCTGCAGACAGAGCTTATGGGACTGCTGCACCTTGGAAGCAGGTAAATGCAGTGTAAAGCTGTATATTTCTGTAGCTTCGGAGTTGGTAAGTGCAGCATATGGTAGATCTGTAACCCTAGTGTAGCAGACACAGCTTACAGGAGTTCTGTAGCTTGGGAGTAGGTAAATGTAACGCTAATGTAGCAGAAAACAGCTTACAGGCATTTTGTAGCTTGTGAGTAGGTAAATGTAGTAAATGGGAGTTCTGTAACCGTAGTGTCGCAGACACAGCTTATGGGAGTTCTGTACCTTGGATACAGGTAAAGCAGCATATAGGAGTTCTGTAACGCTAGTTTAGCAGACACAGCTTTCAGGATTTCTGTAGCTTGGGAGTTGGTAAGTGCAGCATATGGTAGATCTGTAACCCTAGTGTTGCAGACACAGCACACAGGAGTTCTGTGGATTCAGGGTAGGTAAATGCAGCATGTAAAATTTCTGTAACCTATTAGAGAAGGTACAGATTATGAGAGTTTTGTAGCGTGGCAGTTGGTAAATTCACTCAAACGGAGTTCTGAAACACCAGTGCAGCAGACACAGCTTACGGGCATCTGTAGCTTGGGAGTAGGTAAATGCAGTATATGGAAGTTCTATAACCCAAGTGTAGACGACACAGCCTACGGGAGTCCTGTAGCTTGGAAGTAGGTAAATGCAGCGTATGGGAGTTCTGTTATCCTAGTGTAGCAGACACAGCTCATGGGAGTTCTGCCGCCTGGGTGTAGGCAAAAGCAGCATATGGGAATTCCATAACTGCAGTGTAGCAGACAGAGTTGACGAGAGGTCCGTAGCTAGGGAGAAGGAAAATGCAGCATATGTGAGTTCTGTAAGACTAGTTTAGCAGACGCAGCGTATAGGAGTTCTGTAGCTTCGGAGTAGGTAAATGTAGTAAAGGGAGTTCTGCAACCGTATTGCAGCAGACAGAGCTTACGGCAGTACTGCACCTTGGAAGCAGGTAAACGCGGTATATAGCAGTTGTGTAACCCTAGTGTTGCAGACACAAGTTGCAGAAGTTCTGCACCTTGGGAGTAGGTAAATTCAGTATATGAAGTTCTGTAACCCTAGTGTAGCAGACACAGCTTACGGGAGTTCTGTAGCTTGGGAGTGGGTAAAAGTAGCATATGGCAGCTAACACTATTGTAGCAGAAATCAGCTTAGAGGAATTTTGTAGCTTGTGAGTAGGTAAATGTAGAAAATGGGAGTTCTGTAACCGTATTGCAGCAGACAGAGCTTAGGTTAGTGCTATACCTTGGAAGCATGTAAATGCAGTATATAGGTGTTCGGTAATGCTAGTTTAGCAGATAGAGCTTACGGGATTTCTGAAGCTTGGGAGTAGGTAAGTGCAGCAGATGGTAGATCTGTAACCCAATGAAGCAGACACAGCTTACGGGAGTTCTGTAGCTTAGGAGTATGTGAATTCAGCATGTAAAATTTCTGTAACCCTATTAGAGAAGGTACAGATTATGAGAGTTTTGTAGCGTGGCAGTTGGTAAATTCACTCAAACGGAGTTCTGTAACACCAGTGCAGCAGACACAGCTTACGGGCATCCGTAGCTTGAGAGTAGGTAAATGCAGCATATGGAAGGTCTATAACCCAAGTGTAGACGACACAGCCTATGGGAGTCCTGTAGCTTGGAAGTAGGCAAATGCAGCCTATGGGACTTCTGTTATCCTAGTGTAGCAGACACAGCTCATGGGAGTTCTGCCGCCTGGGTGTAGGCAAATGCAGCATTTCGGAATTCTGTAACCCTACTGTAGCAGACACAGCTTTCGGGAGTTCTGTAGCTTGGGAGAAGGTCAATGCACGATATGAGACTTCTGTAACTCTAGTGTATTAGACAGCTTCCAGGAGGTCTAAAGCTTGGGAGAAGGCAAATGCAATAAATAGGAGTTCTGTAACTCTAGTGTATTAGACACAGCATATGGGAGTTCTGTTATCCTAGTGTAGCAGACACAGCTTATGGGAGTTCTGTTATCCTAGCGTAGCAGACACAGCTTATGGGAGTTCTGCCGCCTGGGTGTAGGCAAATGCAGCATATGGGAATTCTGTAACCGTAGTGTAGCAGACAGAGTTGACGAGAGGTCTGTAGCTTGGGAGAAGGAAAATGCAGCATGTGTGAGTTCTGTAAGACTAGTTTAGCAGACACAGCGTATAGGAGTTCTGTAGCTTCGGAGTAGGTAAATGTAGTAAATGGGAGTTCTGCAACCGTATTGCAGCAGACACAGCTTACGGGAGTACTATACCTTGGAAGCAGGTAAATGCAGTATATAGCAGTTGTGTAACCCTAGTGTTGCAGACAACAACGTACAGGAGTTCTGCACCTTGGGAGTAGGTAAATTCAGTATATGAAGTTCTGTAACCCTAGTGTAGCAGACACAGTTACAGAAGGGCTGTAGCTTGGGAGTTGGTAAATGTAGCATAAGGCATCTCTGTAACACTAGTATAGCAGAAATCAGCTTACAGGAGTTTTGTAGCTTGGGAGTAGGTAAATGTAGTAAATGGGAGTTCTGCAACCGTATTGCTGCAGACAGAGCTTATGGGACTGCTGCACCTTGGAAGCAGGTAAATGCAGTGTAAAGCTGTATATTTCTGTAGCTTCGGAGTTGGTAAGTGCAGCATATGGTAGATCTGTAACCCTAGTGTAGCAGACACAGCTTACAGGAGTTCTGTAGCTTGGGAGTAGGTAAATGTAACGCTAATGTAGCAGAAAACAGCTTACAGGCATTTTGTAGCTTGTGAGTAGGTAAATGTAGTAAATGGGAGTTCTGTAACCGTAGTGTCGCAGACACAGCTTATGGGAGTTCTGTACCTTGGATACAGGTAAAGCAGCATATAGGAGTTCTGTAACGCTAGTTTAGCAGACACAGCTTTCAGGATTTCTGTAGCTTGGGAGTTGGTAAGTGCAGCATATGGTAGATCTGTAACCCTAGTGTTGCAGACACAGCACACAGGAGTTCTGTGGATTCAGGGTAGGTAAATGCAGCATGTAAAATTTCTGTAACCTATTAGAGAAGGTACAGATTATGAGAGTTTTGTAGCGTGGCAGTTGGTAAATTCACTCAAACGGAGTTCTGAAACACCAGTGCAGCAGACACAGCTTACGGGCATCTGTAGCTTGGGAGTAGGTAAATGCAGTATATGGAAGTTCTATAACCCAAGTGTAGACGACACAGCCTACGGGAGTCCTGTAGCTTGGAAGTAGGTAAATGCAGCGTATGGGAGTTCTGTTATCCTAGTGTAGCAGACACAGCTTATGGGAGTTCTGCCGCCTGGGTGTAGGCAAAAGCAGCATATGGGAATTCCATAACTGCAGTGTAGCAGACAGAGTTGACGAGAGGTCCGTAGCTAGGGAGAAGGAAAATGCAGCATATGTGAGTTCTGTAAGACTAGTTTAGCAGACGCAGCGTATAGGAGTTCTCTAGCTTCGGAGTAGGTAAATGTAGTAAAGGGAGTTCTGCAACCGTATTGCAGCAGACAGAGCTTACGGCAGTACTGCACCTTGGAAGCAGGTAAACGCGGTATATAGCAGTTGTGTAACCCTAGTGTTGCAGACACAAGTTGCAGAAGTTCTGCACCTTGGGAGTAGGTAAATTCAGTATATGAAGTTCTGTAACCCTAGTGTAGCAGACACAGCTTACGGGAGTTCTGTAGCTTGGGAGTGGGTAAAAGTAGCATATGGCAGCTAACACTATTGTAGCAGAAATCAGCTTAGAGGAATTTTGTAGCTTGTGAGTAGGTAAATGTAGAAAATGGGAGTTCTGTAACCGTATTGCAGCAGACAGAGCTTAGGTTAGTGCTATACCTTGGAAGCATGTAAATGCAGTATATAGGTGTTCGGTAATGCTAGTTTAGCAGATAGAGCTTACGGGATTTCTGAAGCTTGGGAGTAGGTAAGTGCAGCAGATGGTAGATCTGTAACCCAATGAAGCAGACACAGCTTACGGGAGTTCTGTAGCTTAGGAGTATGTGAATTCAGCATGTAAAATTTCTGTAACCCTATTAGAGAAGGTACAGATTATGAGAGTTTTGTAGCGTGGCAGTTGGTAAATTCACTCAAACGGAGTTCTGTAACACCAGTGCAGCAGACACAGCTTACGGGCATCCGTAGCTTGAGAGTAGGTAAATGCAGCATATGGAAGGTCTATAACCCAAGTGTAGACGACACAGCCTATGGGAGTCCTGTAGCTTGGAAGTAGGCAAATGCAGCCTATGGGACTTCTGTTATCCTAGTGTAGCAGACACAGCTCATGGGAGTTCTGCCGCCTGGGTGTAGGCAAATGCAGCATTTCGGAATTCTGTAACCCTACTGTAGCAGACACAGCTTTCGGGAGTTCTGTAGCTTGGGAGAAGGTCAATGCACGATATGAGACTTCTGTAACTCTAGTGTATTAGACAGCTTCCAGGAGGTCTAAAGCTTGGGAGAAGGCAAATGCAATAAATAGGAGTTCTGTAACTCTAGTGTATTAGACACAGCATATGGGAGTTCTGTTATCCTAGTGTAGCAGACACAGCTTATGGGAGTTCTGTTATCCTAGCGTAGCAGACACAGCTTATGGGAGTTCTGCCGCCTGGGTGTAGGCAAATGCAGCATATGGGAATTCTGTAACCGTAGTGTAGCAGACAGAGTTGACGAGAGGTCTGTAGCTTGGGAGAAGGAAAATGCAGCATGTGTGAGTTCTGTAAGACTAGTTTAGCAGACACAGCGTATAGGAGTTCTGTAGCTTCGGAGTAGGTAAATGTAGTAAATGGGAGTTCTGCAACCGTATTGCAGCAGACACAGCTTACGGGAGTACTATACCTTGGAAGCAGGTAAATGCAGTATATAGCAGTTGTGTAACCCTAGTGTTGCAGACAACAACGTACAGGAGTTCTGCACCTTGGGAGTAGGTAAATTCAGTATATGAAGTTCTGTAACCCTAGTGTAGCAGACACAGTTACAGAAGGGCTGTAGCTTGGGAGTTGGTAAATGTAGCATAAGGCATCTCTGTAACACTAGTATAGCAGAAATCAGCTTACAGGAGTTTTGTAGCTTGGGAGTAGGTAAATGTAGTAAATGGGAGTTCTGCAACCGTATTGCTGCAGACAGAGCTTATGGGACTGCTGCACCTTGGAAGCAGGTAAATGCAGTGTAAAGCTGTATATTTCTGTAGCTTCGGAGTTGGTAAGTGCAGCATATGGTAGATCTGTAACCCTAGTGTAGCAGACACAGCTTACAGGAGTTCTGTAGCTTGGGAGTAGGTAAATGTAACGCTAATGTAGCAGAAAACAGCTTACAGGCATTTTGTAGCTTGTGAGTAGGTAAATGTAGTAAATGGGAGTTCTGTAACCGTAGTGTCGCAGACACAGCTTATGGGAGTTCTGTACCTTGGATACAGGTAAAGCAGCATATAGGAGTTCTGTAACGCTAGTTTAGCAGACACAGCTTTCAGGATTTCTGTAGCTTGGGAGTTGGTAAGTGCAGCATATGGTAGATCTGTAACCCTAGTGTTGCAGACACAGCACACAGGAGTTCTGTGGATTCAGGGTAGGTAAATGCAGCATGTAAAATTTCTGTAACCTATTAGAGAAGGTACAGATTATGAGAGTTTTGTAGCGTGGCAGTTGGTAAATTCACTCAAACGGAGTTCTGAAACACCAGTGCAGCAGACACAGCTTACGGGCATCTGTAGCTTGGGAGTAGGTAAATGCAGTATATGGAAGTTCTATAACCCAAGTGTAGACGACACAGCCTACGGGAGTCCTGTAGCTTGGAAGTAGGTAAATGCAGCGTATGGGAGTTCTGTTATCCTAGTGTAGCAGACACAGCTTATGGGAGTTCTGCCGCCTGGGTGTAGGCAAAAGCAGCATATGGGAATTCCATAACTGCAGTGTAGCAGACAGAGTTGACGAGAGGTCCGTAGCTAGGGAGAAGGAAAATGCAGCATATGTGAGTTCTGTAAGACTAGTTTAGCAGACGCAGCGTATAGGAGTTCTCTAGCTTCGGAGTAGGTAAATGTAGTAAAGGGAGTTCTGCAACCGTATTGCAGCAGACAGAGCTTACGGCAGTACTGCACCTTGGAAGCAGGTAAACGCGGTATATAGCAGTTGTGTAACCCTAGTGTTGCAGACACAAGTTGCAGAAGTTCTGCACCTTGGGAGTAGGTAAATTCAGTATATGAAGTTCTGTAACCCTAGTGTAGCAGACACAGCTTACGGGAGTTCTGTAGCTTGGGAGTGGGTAAAAGTAGCATATGGCAGCTAACACTATTGTAGCAGAAATCAGCTTAGAGGAATTTTGTAGCTTGTGAGTAGGTAAATGTAGAAAATGGGAGTTCTGTAACCGTATTGCAGCAGACAGAGCTTAGGTTAGTGCTATACCTTGGAAGCATGTAAATGCAGTATATAGGTGTTCGGTAATGCTAGTTTAGCAGATAGAGCTTACGGGATTTCTGAAGCTTGGGAGTAGGTAAGTGCAGCAGATGGTAGATCTGTAACCCAATGAAGCAGACACAGCTTACGGGAGTTCTGTAGCTTAGGAGTATGTGAATTCAGCATGTAAAATTTCTGTAACCCTATTAGAGAAGGTACAGATTATGAGAGTTTTGTAGCGTGGCAGTTGGTAAATTCACTCAAACGGAGTTCTGTAACACCAGTGCAGCAGACACAGCTTACGGGCATCCGTAGCTTGAGAGTAGGTAAATGCAGCATATGGAAGGTCTATAACCCAAGTGTAGACGACACAGCCTATGGGAGTCCTGTAGCTTGGAAGTAGGCAAATGCAGCCTATGGGACTTCTGTTATCCTAGTGTAGCAGACACAGCTCATGGGAGTTCTGCCGCCTGGGTGTAGGCAAATGCAGCATTTCGGAATTCTGTAACCCTACTGTAGCAGACACAGCTTTCGGGAGTTCTGTAGCTTGGGAGAAGGTCAATGCACGATATGAGACTTCTGTAACTCTAGTGTATTAGACAGCTTCCAGGAGGTCTAAAGCTTGGGAGAAGGCAAATGCAATAAATAGGAGTTCTGTAACTCTAGTGTATTAGACACAGCATATGGGAGTTCTGTTATCCTAGTGTAGCAGACACAGCTTATGGGAGTTCTGTTATCCTAGCGTAGCAGACACAGCTTATGGGAGTTCTGCCGCCTGGGTGTAGGCAAATGCAGCATATGGGAATTCTGTAACCGTAGTGTAGCAGACAGAGTTGACGAGAGGTCTGTAGCTTGGGAGAAGGAAAATGCAGCATGTGTGAGTTCTGTAAGACTAGTTTAGCAGACACAGCGTATAGGAGTTCTGTAGCTTCGGAGTAGGTAAATGTAGTAAATGGGAGTTCTGCAACCGTATTGCAGCAGACACAGCTTACGGGAGTACTATACCTTGGAAGCAGGTAAATGCAGTATATAGCAGTTGTGTAACCCTAGTGTTGCAGACAACAACGTACAGGAGTTCTGCACCTTGGGAGTAGGTAAATTCAGTATATGAAGTTCTGTAACCCTAGTGTAGCAGACACAGTTACAGAAGGGCTGTAGCTTGGGAGTTGGTAAATGTAGCATAAGGCATCTCTGTAACACTAGTATAGCAGAAATCAGCTTACAGGAGTTTTGTAGCTTGGGAGTAGGTAAATGTAGTAAATGGGAGTTCTGCAACCGTATTGCTGCAGACAGAGCTTATGGGACTGCTGCACCTTGGAAGCAGGTAAATGCAGTGTAAAGCTGTATATTTCTGTAGCTTCGGAGTTGGTAAGTGCAGCATATGGTAGATCTGTAACCCTAGTGTAGCAGACACAGCTTACAGGAGTTCTGTAGCTTGGGAGTAGGTAAATGTAACGCTAATGTAGCAGAAAACAGCTTACAGGCATTTTGTAGCTTGTGAGTAGGTAAATGTAGTAAATGGGAGTTCTGTAACCGTAGTGTCGCAGACACAGCTTATGGGAGTTCTGTACCTTGGATACAGGTAAAGCAGCATATAGGAGTTCTGTAACGCTAGTTTAGCAGACACAGCTTTCAGGATTTCTGTAGCTTGGGAGTTGGTAAGTGCAGCATATGGTAGATCTGTAACCCTAGTGTTGCAGACACAGCACACAGGAGTTCTGTGGATTCAGGGTAGGTAAATGCAGCATGTAAAATTTCTGTAACCTATTAGAGAAGGTACAGATTATGAGAGTTTTGTAGCGTGGCAGTTGGTAAATTCACTCAAACGGAGTTCTGAAACACCAGTGCAGCAGACACAGCTTACGGGCATCTGTAGCTTGGGAGTAGGTAAATGCAGTATATGGAAGTTCTATAACCCAAGTGTAGACGACACAGCCTACGGGAGTCCTGTAGCTTGGAAGTAGGTAAATGCAGCGTATGGGAGTTCTGTTATCCTAGTGTAGCAGACACAGCTTATGGGAGTTCTGCCGCCTGGGTGTAGGCAAAAGCAGCATATGGGAATTCCATAACTGCAGTGTAGCAGACAGAGTTGACGAGAGGTCCGTAGCTAGGGAGAAGGAAAATGCAGCATATGTGAGTTCTGTAAGACTAGTTTAGCAGACGCAGCGTATAGGAGTTCTCTAGCTTCGGAGTAGGTAAATGTAGTAAAGGGAGTTCTGCAACCGTATTGCAGCAGACAGAGCTTACGGCAGTACTGCACCTTGGAAGCAGGTAAACGCGGTATATAGCAGTTGTGTAACCCTAGTGTTGCAGACACAAGTTGCAGAAGTTCTGCACCTTGGGAGTAGGTAAATTCAGTATATGAAGTTCTGTAACCCTAGTGTAGCAGACACAGCTTACGGGAGTTCTGTAGCTTGGGAGTGGGTAAAAGTAGCATATGGCAGCTAACACTATTGTAGCAGAAATCAGCTTAGAGGAATTTTGTAGCTTGTGAGTAGGTAAATGTAGAAAATGGGAGTTCTGTAACCGTATTGCAGCAGACAGAGCTTAGGTTAGTGCTATACCTTGGAAGCATGTAAATGCAGTATATAGGTGTTCGGTAATGCTAGTTTAGCAGATAGAGCTTACGGGATTTCTGAAGCTTGGGAGTAGGTAAGTGCAGCAGATGGTAGATCTGTAACCCAATGAAGCAGACACAGCTTACGGGAGTTCTGTAGCTTAGGAGTATGTGAATTCAGCATGTAAAATTTCTGTAACCCTATTAGAGAAGGTACAGATTATGAGAGTTTTGTAGCGTGGCAGTTGGTAAATTCACTCAAACGGAGTTCTGTAACACCAGTGCAGCAGACACAGCTTACGGGCATCCGTAGCTTGAGAGTAGGTAAATGCAGCATATGGAAGGTCTATAACCCAAGTGTAGACGACACAGCCTATGGGAGTCCTGTAGCTTGGAAGTAGGCAAATGCAGCCTATGGGACTTCTGTTATCCTAGTGTAGCAGACACAGCTCATGGGAGTTCTGCCGCCTGGGTGTAGGCAAATGCAGCATTTCGGAATTCTGTAACCCTACTGTAGCAGACACAGCTTTCGGGAGTTCTGTAGCTTGGGAGAAGGTCAATGCACGATATGAGACTTCTGTAACTCTAGTGTATTAGACAGCTTCCAGGAGGTCTAAAGCTTGGGAGAAGGCAAATGCAATAAATAGGAGTTCTGTAACTCTAGTGTATTAGACACAGCATATGGGAGTTCTGTTATCCTAGTGTAGCAGACACAGCTTATGGGAGTTCTGTTATCCTAGCGTAGCAGACACAGCTTATGGGAGTTCTGCCGCCTGGGTGTAGGCAAATGCAGCATATGGGAATTCTGTAACCGTAGTGTAGCAGACAGAGTTGACGAGAGGTCTGTAGCTTGGGAGAAGGAAAATGCAGCATGTGTGAGTTCTGTAAGACTAGTTTAGCAGACACAGCGTATAGGAGTTCTGTAGCTTCGGAGTAGGTAAATGTAGTAAATGGGAGTTCTGCAACCGTATTGCAGCAGACACAGCTTACGGGAGTACTATACCTTGGAAGCAGGTAAATGCAGTATATAGCAGTTGTGTAACCCTAGTGTTGCAGACAACAACGTACAGGAGTTCTGCACCTTGGGAGTAGGTAAATTCAGTATATGAAGTTCTGTAACCCTAGTGTAGCAGACACAGTTACAGAAGGGCTGTAGCTTGGGAGTTGGTAAATGTAGCATAAGGCATCTCTGTAACACTAGTATAGCAGAAATCAGCTTACAGGAGTTTTGTAGCTTGGGAGTAGGTAAATGTAGTAAATGGGAGTTCTGCAACCGTATTGCTGCAGACAGAGCTTATGGGACTGCTGCACCTTGGAAGCAGGTAAATGCAGTGTAAAGCTGTATATTTCTGTAGCTTCGGAGTTGGTAAGTGCAGCATATGGTAGATCTGTAACCCTAGTGTAGCAGACACAGCTTACAGGAGTTCTGTAGCTTGGGAGTAGGTAAATGTAACGCTAATGTAGCAGAAAACAGCTTACAGGCATTTTGTAGCTTGTGAGTAGGTAAATGTAGTAAATGGGAGTTCTGTAACCGTAGTGTCGCAGACACAGCTTATGGGAGTTCTGTACCTTGGATACAGGTAAAGCAGCATATAGGAGTTCTGTAACGCTAGTTTAGCAGACACAGCTTTCAGGATTTCTGTAGCTTGGGAGTTGGTAAGTGCAGCATATGGTAGATCTGTAACCCTAGTGTTGCAGACACAGCACACAGGAGTTCTGTGGATTCAGGGTAGGTAAATGCAGCATGTAAAATTTCTGTAACCTATTAGAGAAGGTACAGATTATGAGAGTTTTGTAGCGTGGCAGTTGGTAAATTCACTCAAACGGAGTTCTGAAACACCAGTGCAGCAGACACAGCTTACGGGCATCTGTAGCTTGGGAGTAGGTAAATGCAGTATATGGAAGTTCTATAACCCAAGTGTAGACGACACAGCCTACGGGAGTCCTGTAGCTTGGAAGTAGGTAAATGCAGCGTATGGGAGTTCTGTTATCCTAGTGTAGCAGACACAGCTTATGGGAGTTCTGCCGCCTGGGTGTAGGCAAAAGCAGCATATGGGAATTCCATAACTGCAGTGTAGCAGACAGAGTTGACGAGAGGTCCGTAGCTAGGGAGAAGGAAAATGCAGCATATGTGAGTTCTGTAAGACTAGTTTAGCAGACGCAGCGTATAGGAGTTCTCTAGCTTCGGAGTAGGTAAATGTAGTAAAGGGAGTTCTGCAACCGTATTGCAGCAGACAGAGCTTACGGCAGTACTGCACCTTGGAAGCAGGTAAACGCGGTATATAGCAGTTGTGTAACCCTAGTGTTGCAGACACAAGTTGCAGAAGTTCTGCACCTTGGGAGTAGGTAAATTCAGTATATGAAGTTCTGTAACCCTAGTGTAGCAGACACAGCTTACGGGAGTTCTGTAGCTTGGGAGTGGGTAAAAGTAGCATATGGCAGCTAACACTATTGTAGCAGAAATCAGCTTAGAGGAATTTTGTAGCTTGTGAGTAGGTAAATGTAGAAAATGGGAGTTCTGTAACCGTATTGCAGCAGACAGAGCTTAGGTTAGTGCTATACCTTGGAAGCATGTAAATGCAGTATATAGGTGTTCGGTAATGCTAGTTTAGCAGATAGAGCTTACGGGATTTCTGAAGCTTGGGAGTAGGTAAGTGCAGCAGATGGTAGATCTGTAACCCAATGAAGCAGACACAGCTTACGGGAGTTCTGTAGCTTAGGAGTATGTGAATTCAGCATGTAAAATTTCTGTAACCCTATTAGAGAAGGTACAGATTATGAGAGTTTTGTAGCGTGGCAGTTGGTAAATTCACTCAAACGGAGTTCTGTAACACCAGTGCAGCAGACACAGCTTACGGGCATCCGTAGCTTGAGAGTAGGTAAATGCAGCATATGGAAGGTCTATAACCCAAGTGTAGACGACACAGCCTATGGGAGTCCTGTAGCTTGGAAGTAGGCAAATGCAGCCTATGGGACTTCTGTTATCCTAGTGTAGCAGACACAGCTCATGGGAGTTCTGCCGCCTGGGTGTAGGCAAATGCAGCATTTCGGAATTCTGTAACCCTACTGTAGCAGACACAGCTTTCGGGAGTTCTGTAGCTTGGGAGAAGGTCAATGCACGATATGAGACTTCTGTAACTCTAGTGTATTAGACAGCTTCCAGGAGGTCTAAAGCTTGGGAGAAGGCAAATGCAATAAATAGGAGTTCTGTAACTCTAGTGTATTAGACACAGCATATGGGAGTTCTGTTATCCTAGTGTAGCAGACACAGCTTATGGGAGTTCTGTTATCCTAGCGTAGCAGACACAGCTTATGGGAGTTCTGCCGCCTGGGTGTAGGCAAATGCAGCATATGGGAATTCTGTAACCGTAGTGTAGCAGACAGAGTTGACGAGAGGTCTGTAGCTTGGGAGAAGGAAAATGCAGCATGTGTGAGTTCTGTAAGACTAGTTTAGCAGACACAGCGTATAGGAGTTCTGTAGCTTCGGAGTAGGTAAATGTAGTAAATGGGAGTTCTGCAACCGTATTGCAGCAGACACAGCTTACGGGAGTACTATACCTTGGAAGCAGGTAAATGCAGTATATAGCAGTTGTGTAACCCTAGTGTTGCAGACAACAACGTACAGGAGTTCTGCACCTTGGGAGTAGGTAAATTCAGTATATGAAGTTCTGTAACCCTAGTGTAGCAGACACAGTTACAGAAGGGCTGTAGCTTGGGAGTTGGTAAATGTAGCATAAGGCATCTCTGTAACACTAGTATAGCAGAAATCAGCTTACAGGAGTTTTGTAGCTTGGGAGTAGGTAAATGTAGTAAATGGGAGTTCTGCAACCGTATTGCTGCAGACAGAGCTTATGGGACTGCTGCACCTTGGAAGCAGGTAAATGCAGTGTAAAGCTGTATATTTCTGTAGCTTCGGAGTTGGTAAGTGCAGCATATGGTAGATCTGTAACCCTAGTGTAGCAGACACAGCTTACAGGAGTTCTGTAGCTTGGGAGTAGGTAAATGTAACGCTAATGTAGCAGAAAACAGCTTACAGGCATTTTGTAGCTTGTGAGTAGGTAAATGTAGTAAATGGGAGTTCTGTAACCGTAGTGTCGCAGACACAGCTTATGGGAGTTCTGTACCTTGGATACAGGTAAAGCAGCATATAGGAGTTCTGTAACGCTAGTTTAGCAGACACAGCTTTCAGGATTTCTGTAGCTTGGGAGTTGGTAAGTGCAGCATATGGTAGATCTGTAACCCTAGTGTTGCAGACACAGCACACAGGAGTTCTGTGGATTCAGGGTAGGTAAATGCAGCATGTAAAATTTCTGTAACCTATTAGAGAAGGTACAGATTATGAGAGTTTTGTAGCGTGGCAGTTGGTAAATTCACTCAAACGGAGTTCTGAAACACCAGTGCAGCAGACACAGCTTACGGGCATCTGTAGCTTGGGAGTAGGTAAATGCAGTATATGGAAGTTCTATAACCCAAGTGTAGACGACACAGCCTACGGGAGTCCTGTAGCTTGGAAGTAGGTAAATGCAGCGTATGGGAGTTCTGTTATCCTAGTGTAGCAGACACAGCTTATGGGAGTTCTGCCGCCTGGGTGTAGGCAAAAGCAGCATATGGGAATTCCATAACTGCAGTGTAGCAGACAGAGTTGACGAGAGGTCCGTAGCTAGGGAGAAGGAAAATGCAGCATATGTGAGTTCTGTAAGACTAGTTTAGCAGACGCAGCGTATAGGAGTTCTCTAGCTTCGGAGTAGGTAAATGTAGTAAAGGGAGTTCTGCAACCGTATTGCAGCAGACAGAGCTTACGGCAGTACTGCACCTTGGAAGCAGGTAAACGCGGTATATAGCAGTTGTGTAACCCTAGTGTTGCAGACACAAGTTGCAGAAGTTCTGCACCTTGGGAGTAGGTAAATTCAGTATATGAAGTTCTGTAACCCTAGTGTAGCAGACACAGCTTACGGGAGTTCTGTAGCTTGGGAGTGGGTAAAAGTAGCATATGGCAGCTAACACTATTGTAGCAGAAATCAGCTTAGAGGAATTTTGTAGCTTGTGAGTAGGTAAATGTAGAAAATGGGAGTTCTGTAACCGTATTGCAGCAGACAGAGCTTAGGTTAGTGCTATACCTTGGAAGCATGTAAATGCAGTATATAGGTGTTCGGTAATGCTAGTTTAGCAGATAGAGCTTACGGGATTTCTGAAGCTTGGGAGTAGGTAAGTGCAGCAGATGGTAGATCTGTAACCCAATGAAGCAGACACAGCTTACGGGAGTTCTGTAGCTTAGGAGTATGTGAATTCAGCATGTAAAATTTCTGTAACCCTATTAGAGAAGGTACAGATTATGAGAGTTTTGTAGCGTGGCAGTTGGTAAATTCACTCAAACGGAGTTCTGTAACACCAGTGCAGCAGACACAGCTTACGGGCATCCGTAGCGTGAGAGTAGGTAAATGCAGCATATGGAAGGTCTATAACCCAAGTGTAGACGACACAGCCTATGGGAGTCCTGTAGCTTGGAAGTAGGCAAATGCAGCCTATGGGACTTCTGTTATCCTAGTGTAGCAGACACAGCTCATGGGAGTTCTGCCGCCTGGGTGTAGGCAAATGCAGCATTTCGGAATTCTGTAACCCTACTGTAGCAGACACAGCTTTCGGGAGTTCTGTAGCTTGGGAGAAGGTCAATGCACGATATGAGACTTCTGTAACTCTAGTGTATTAGACAGCTTCCAGGAGGTCTAAAGCTTGGGAGAAGGCAAATGCAATAAATAGGAGTTCTGTAACTCTAGTGTATTAGACACAGCATATGGGAGTTCTGTTATCCTAGTGTAGCAGACACAGCTTATGGGAGTTCTGTTATCCTAGCGTAGCAGACACAGCTTATGGGAGTTCTGCCACCTGGGTGTAGGCAAATGCAGCATATGGGAATTCTGTAACCGTAGTGTAGCAGACAGAGTTGACGAGAGGTCTGTAGCTTGGGAGAAGGAAAATGCAGCATGTGTGAGTTCTGTAAGACTAGTTTAGCAGACACAGCGTATAGGAGTTCTGTAGCTTCGGAGTAGGTAAATGTAGTAAATGGGAGTTCTGCAACCGTATTGCAGCAGACACAGCTTACGGGAGTACTATACCTTGGAAGCAGGTAAATGCAGTATATAGCAGTTGTGTAACCCTAGTGTTGCAGACAACAACGTACAGGAGTTCTGCACCTTGGGAGTAGGTAAATTCAGTATATGAAGTTCTGTAACCCTAGTGTAGCAGACACAGTTACAGAAGGGCTGTAGCTTGGGAGTTGGTAAATGTAGCATAAGGCATCTCTGTAACACTAGTATAGCAGAAATCAGCTTACAGGAGTTTTGTAGCTTGGGAGTAGGTAAATGTAGTAAATGGGAGTTCTGCAACCGTATTGCTGCAGACAGAGCTTATGGGACTGCTGCACCTTGGAAGCAGGTAAATGCAGTGTAAAGCTGTATATTTCTGTAGCTTCGGAGTTGGTAAGTGCAGCATATGGTAGATCTGTAACCCTAGTGTAGCAGACACAGCTTACAGGAGTTCTGTAGCTTGGGAGTAGGTAAATGTAACGCTAATGTAGCAGAAAACAGCTTACAGGCATTTTGTAGCTTGTGAGTAGGTAAATGTAGTAAATGGGAGTTCTGTAACCGTAGTGTCGCAGACACAGCTTATGGGAGTTCTGTACCTTGGATACAGGTAAAGCAGCATATAGGAGTTCTGTAACGCTAGTTTAGCAGACACAGCTTTCAGGATTTCTGTAGCTTGGGAGTTGGTAAGTGCAGCATATGGTAGATCTGTAACCCTAGTGTTGCAGACACAGCACACAGGAGTTCTGTGGATTCAGGGTAGGTAAATGCAGCATGTAAAATTTCTGTAACCTATTAGAGAAGGTACAGATTATGAGAGTTTTGTAGCGTGGCAGTTGGTAAATTCACTCAAACGGAGTTCTGAAACACCAGTGCAGCAGACACAGCTTACGGGCATCTGTAGCTTGGGAGTAGGTAAATGCAGTATATGGAAGTTCTATAACCCAAGTGTAGACGACACAGCCTACGGGAGTCCTGTAGCTTGGAAGTAGGTAAATGCAGCGTATGGGAGTTCTGTTATCCTAGTGTAGCAGACACAGCTTATGGGAGTTCTGCCGCCTGGGTGTAGGCAAAAGCAGCATATGGGAATTCCATAACTGCAGTGTAGCAGACAGAGTTGACGAGAGGTCCGTAGCTAGGGAGAAGGAAAATGCAGCATATGTGAGTTCTGTAAGACTAGTTTAGCAGACGCAGCGTATAGGAGTTCTCTAGCTTCGGAGTAGGTAAATGTAGTAAAGGGAGTTCTGCAACCGTATTGCAGCAGACAGAGCTTACGGCAGTACTGCACCTTGGAAGCAGGTAAACGCGGTATATAGCAGTTGTGTAACCCTAGTGTTGCAGACACAAGTTGCAGAAGTTCTGCACCTTGGGAGTAGGTAAATTCAGTATATGAAGTTCTGTAACCCTAGTGTTGCAGACACAAGTTGCAGAAGTTCTGCACCTTGGGAGTAGGTAAATTCAGTATATGAAGTTCTGTAACCCTAGTGTAGCAGACACAGCTTACGGGAGTTCTGTAGCTTGGGAGTGGGTAAAAGTAGCATATGGCAGCTAACACTATTGTAGCAGAAATCAGCTTAGAGGAATTTTGTAGCTTGTGAGTAGGTAAATGTAGAAAATGGGAGTTCTGTAACCGTATTGCAGCAGACAGAGCTTAGGTTAGTGCTATACCTTGGAAGCATGTAAATGCAGTATATAGGTGTTCGGTAATGCTAGTTTAGCAGATAGAGCTTACGGGATTTCTGAAGCTTGGGAGTAGGTAAGTGCAGCAGATGGTAGATCTGTAACCCAATGAAGCAGACACAGCTTACGGGAGTTCTGTAGCTTAGGAGTATGTGAATTCAGCATGTAAAATTTCTGTAACCCTATTAGAGAAGGTACAGATTATGAGAGTTTTGTAGCGTGGCAGTTGGTAAATTCACTCAAACGGAGTTCTGTAACACCAGTGCAGCAGACACAGCTTACGGGCATCCGTAGCGTGAGAGTAGGTAAATGCAGCATATGGAAGGTCTATAACCCAAGTGTAGACGACACAGCCTATGGGAGTCCTGTAGCTTGGAAGTAGGCAAATGCAGCCTATGGGACTTCTGTTATCCTAGTGTAGCAGACACAGCTCATGGGAGTTCTGCCGCCTGGGTGTAGGCAAATGCAGCATTTCGGAATTCTGTAACCCTACTGTAGCAGACACAGCTTTCGGGAGTTCTGTAGCTTGGGAGAAGGTCAATGCACGATATGAGACTTCTGTAACTCTAGTGTATTAGACAGCTTCCAGGAGGTCTAAAGCTTGGGAGAAGGCAAATGCAATAAATAGGAGTTCTGTAACTCTAGTGTATTAGACACAGCATATGGGAGTTCTGTTATCCTAGTGTAGCAGACACAGCTTATGGGAGTTCTGTTATCCTAGCGTAGCAGACACAGCTTATGGGAGTTCTGCCGCCTGGGTGTAGGCAAATGCAGCATATGGGAATTCTGTAACCGTAGTGTAGCAGACAGAGTTGACGAGAGGTCTGTAGCTTGGGAGAAGGAAAATGCAGCATGTGTGAGTTCTGTAAGACTAGTTTAGCAGACACAGCGTATAGGAGTTCTGTAGCTTCGGAGTAGGTAAATGTAGTAAATGGGAGTTCTGCAACCGTATTGCAGCAGACACAGCTTACGGGAGTACTATACCTTGGAAGCAGGTAAATGCAGTATATAGCAGTTGTGTAACCCTAGTGTTGCAGACAACAACGTACAGGAGTTCTGCACCTTGGGAGTAGGTAAATTCAGTATATGAAGTTCTGTAACCCTAGTGTAGCAGACACAGTTACAGAAGGGCTGTAGCTTGGGAGTTGGTAAATGTAGCATAAGGCATCTCTGTAACACTAGTATAGCAGAAATCAGCTTACAGGAGTTTTGTAGCTTGGGAGTAGGTAAATGTAGTAAATGGGAGTTCTGCAACCGTATTGCTGCAGACAGAGCTTATGGGACTGCTGCACCTTGGAAGCAGGTAAATGCAGTGTAAAGCTGTATATTTCTGTAGCTTCGGAGTTGGTAAGTGCAGCATATGGTAGATCTGTAACCCTAGTGTAGCAGACACAGCTTACAGGAGTTCTGTAGCTTGGGAGTAGGTAAATGTAACGCTAATGTAGCAGAAAACAGCTTACAGGCATTTTGTAGCTTGTGAGTAGGTAAATGTAGTAAATGGGAGTTCTGTAACCGTAGTGTCGCAGACACAGCTTATGGGAGTTCTGTACCTTGGATACAGGTAAAGCAGCATATAGGAGTTCTGTAACGCTAGTTTAGCAGACACAGCTTTCAGGATTTCTGTAGCTTGGGAGTTGGTAAGTGCAGCATATGGTAGATCTGTAACCCTAGTGTTGCAGACACAGCACACAGGAGTTCTGTGGATTCAGGGTAGGTAAATGCAGCATGTAAAATTTCTGTAACCTATTAGAGAAGGTACAGATTATGAGAGTTTTGTAGCGTGGCAGTTGGTAAATTCACTCAAACGGAGTTCTGAAACACCAGTGCAGCAGACACAGCTTACGGGCATCTGTAGCTTGGGAGTAGGTAAATGCAGTATATGGAAGTTCTATAACCCAAGTGTAGACGACACAGCCTACGGGAGTCCTGTAGCTTGGAAGTAGGTAAATGCAGCGTATGGGAGTTCTGTTATCCTAGTGTAGCAGACACAGCTTATGGGAGTTCTGCCGCCTGGGTGTAGGCAAAAGCAGCATATGGGAATTCCATAACTGCAGTGTAGCAGACAGAGTTGACGAGAGGTCCGTAGCTAGGGAGAAGGAAAATGCAGCATATGTGAGTTCTGTAAGACTAGTTTAGCAGACGCAGCGTATAGGAGTTCTCTAGCTTCGGAGTAGGTAAATGTAGTAAAGGGAGTTCTGCAACCGTATTGCAGCAGACAGAGCTTACGGCAGTACTGCACCTTGGAAGCAGGTAAACGCGGTATATAGCAGTTGTGTAACCCTAGTGTTGCAGACACAAGTTGCAGAAGTTCTGCACCTTGGGAGTAGGTAAATTCAGTATATGAAGTTCTGTAACCCTAGTGTAGCAGACACAGCTTACGGGAGTTCTGTAGCTTGGGAGTGGGTAAAAGTAGCATATGGCAGCTAACACTATTGTAGCAGAAATCAGCTTAGAGGAATTTTGTAGCTTGTGAGTAGGTAAATGTAGAAAATGGGAGTTCTGTAACCGTATTGCAGCAGACAGAGCTTAGGTTAGTGCTATACCTTGGAAGCATGTAAATGCAGTATATAGGTGTTCGGTAATGCTAGTTTAGCAGATAGAGCTTACGGGATTTCTGAAGCTTGGGAGTAGGTAAGTGCAGCAGATGGTAGATCTGTAACCCAATGAAGCAGACACAGCTTACGGGAGTTCTGTAGCTTAGGAGTATGTGAATTCAGCATGTAAAATTTCTGTAACCCTATTAGAGAAGGTACAGATTATGAGAGTTTTGTAGCGTGGCAGTTGGTAAATTCACTCAAACGGAGTTCTGTAACACCAGTGCAGCAGACACAGCTTACGGGCATCCGTAGCGTGAGAGTAGGTAAATGCAGCATATGGAAGGTCTATAACCCAAGTGTAGACGACACAGCCTATGGGAGTCCTGTAGCTTGGAAGTAGGCAAATGCAGCCTATGGGACTTCTGTTATCCTAGTGTAGCAGACACAGCTCATGGGAGTTCTGCCGCCTGGGTGTAGGCAAATGCAGCATTTCGGAATTCTGTAACCCTACTGTAGCAGACACAGCTTTCGGGAGTTCTGTAGCTTGGGAGAAGGTCAATGCACGATATGAGACTTCTGTAACTCTAGTGTATTAGACAGCTTCCAGGAGGTCTAAAGCTTGGGAGAAGGCAAATGCAATAAATAGGAGTTCTGTAACTCTAGTGTATTAGACACAGCATATGGGAGTTCTGTTATCCTAGTGTAGCAGACACAGCTTATGGGAGTTCTGTTATCCTAGCGTAGCAGACACAGCTTATGGGAGTTCTGCCGCCTGGGTGTAGGCAAATGCAGCATATGGGAATTCTGTAACCGTAGTGTAGCAGACAGAGTTGACGAGAGGTCTGTAGCTTGGGAGAAGGAAAATGCAGCATGTGTGAGTTCTGTAAGACTAGTTTAGCAGACACAGCGTATAGGAGTTCTGTAGCTTCGGAGTAGGTAAATGTAGTAAATGGGAGTTCTGCAACCGTATTGCAGCAGACACAGCTTACGGGAGTACTATACCTTGGAAGCAGGTAAATGCAGTATATAGCAGTTGTGTAACCCTAGTGTTGCAGACAACAACGTACAGGAGTTCTGCACCTTGGGAGTAGGTAAATTCAGTATATGAAGTTCTGTAACCCTAGTGTAGCAGACACAGTTACAGAAGGGCTGTAGCTTGGGAGTTGGTAAATGTAGCATAAGGCATCTCTGTAACACTAGTATAGCAGAAATCAGCTTACAGGAGTTTTGTAGCTTGGGAGTAGGTAAATGTAGTAAATGGGAGTTCTGCAACCGTATTGCTGCAGACAGAGCTTATGGGACTGCTGCACCTTGGAAGCAGGTAAATGCAGTGTAAAGCTGTATATTTCTGTAGCTTCGGAGTTGGTAAGTGCAGCATATGGTAGATCTGTAACCCTAGTGTAGCAGACACAGCTTACAGGAGTTCTGTAGCTTGGGAGTAGGTAAATGTAACGCTAATGTAGCAGAAAACAGCTTACAGGCATTTTGTAGCTTGTGAGTAGGTAAATGTAGTAAATGGGAGTTCTGTAACCGTAGTGTCGCAGACACAGCTTATGGGAGTTCTGTACCTTGGATACAGGTAAAGCAGCATATAGGAGTTCTGTAACGCTAGTTTAGCAGACACAGCTTTCAGGATTTCTGTAGCTTGGGAGTTGGTAAGTGCAGCATATGGTAGATCTGTAACCCTAGTGTTGCAGACACAGCACACAGGAGTTCTGTGGATTCAGGGTAGGTAAATGCAGCATGTAAAATTTCTGTAACCTATTAGAGAAGGTACAGATTATGAGAGTTTTGTAGCGTGGCAGTTGGTAAATTCACTCAAACGGAGTTCTGAAACACCAGTGCAGCAGACACAGCTTACGGGCATCTGTAGCTTGGGAGTAGGTAAATGCAGTATATGGAAGTTCTATAACCCAAGTGTAGACGACACAGCCTACGGGAGTCCTGTAGCTTGGAAGTAGGTAAATGCAGCGTATGGGAGTTCTGTTATCCTAGTGTAGCAGACACAGCTTATGGGAGTTCTGCCGCCTGGGTGTAGGCAAAAGCAGCATATGGGAATTCCATAACTGCAGTGTAGCAGACAGAGTTGACGAGAGGTCCGTAGCTAGGGAGAAGGAAAATGCAGCATATGTGAGTTCTGTAAGACTAGTTTAGCAGACGCAGCGTATAGGAGTTCTCTAGCTTCGGAGTAGGTAAATGTAGTAAAGGGAGTTCTGCAACCGTATTGCAGCAGACAGAGCTTACGGCAGTACTGCACCTTGGAAGCAGGTAAACGCGGTATATAGCAGTTGTGTAACCCTAGTGTTGCAGACACAAGTTGCAGAAGTTCTGCACCTTGGGAGTAGGTAAATTCAGTATATGAAGTTCTGTAACCCTAGTGTAGCAGACACAGCTTACGGGAGTTCTGTAGCTTGGGAGTGGGTAAAAGTAGCATATGGCAGCTAACACTATTGTAGCAGAAATCAGCTTAGAGGAATTTTGTAGCTTGTGAGTAGGTAAATGTAGAAAATGGGAGTTCTGTAACCGTATTGCAGCAGACAGAGCTTAGGTTAGTGCTATACCTTGGAAGCATGTAAATGCAGTATATAGGTGTTCGGTAATGCTAGTTTAGCAGATAGAGCTTACGGGATTTCTGAAGCTTGGGAGTAGGTAAGTGCAGCAGATGGTAGATCTGTAACCCAATGAAGCAGACACAGCTTACGGGAGTTCTGTAGCTTAGGAGTATGTGAATTCAGCATGTAAAATTTCTGTAACCCTATTAGAGAAGGTACAGATTATGAGAGTTTTGTAGCGTGGCAGTTGGTAAATTCACTCAAACGGAGTTCTGTAACACCAGTGCAGCAGACACAGCTTACGGGCATCCGTAGCGTGAGAGTAGGTAAATGCAGCATATGGAAGGTCTATAACCCAAGTGTAGACGACACAGCCTATGGGAGTCCTGTAGCTTGGAAGTAGGCAAATGCAGCCTATGGGACTTCTGTTATCCTAGTGTAGCAGACACAGCTCATGGGAGTTCTGCCGCCTGGGTGTAGGCAAATGCAGCATTTCGGAATTCTGTAACCCTACTGTAGCAGACACAGCTTTCGGGAGTTCTGTAGCTTGGGAGAAGGTCAATGCACGATATGAGACTTCTGTAACTCTAGTGTATTAGACAGCTTCCAGGAGGTCTAAAGCTTGGGAGAAGGCAAATGCAATAAATAGGAGTTCTGTAACTCTAGTGTATTAGACACAGCATATGGGAGTTCTGTTATCCTAGTGTAGCAGACACAGCTTATGGGAGTTCTGTTATCCTAGCGTAGCAGACACAGCTTATGGGAGTTCTGCCGCCTGGGTGTAGGCAAATGCAGCATATGGGAATTCTGTAACCGTAGTGTAGCAGACAGAGTTGACGAGAGGTCTGTAGCTTGGGAGAAGGAAAATGCAGCATGTGTGAGTTCTGTAAGACTAGTTTAGCAGACACAGCGTATAGGAGTTCTGTAGCTTCGGAGTAGGTAAATGTAGTAAATGGGAGTTCTGCAACCGTATTGCAGCAGACACAGCTTACGGGAGTACTATACCTTGGAAGCAGGTAAATGCAGTATATAGCAGTTGTGTAACCCTAGTGTTGCAGACAACAACGTACAGGAGTTCTGCACCTTGGGAGTAGGTAAATTCAGTATATGAAGTTCTGTAACCCTAGTGTAGCAGACACAGTTACAGAAGGGCTGTAGCTTGGGAGTTGGTAAATGTAGCATAAGGCATCTCTGTAACACTAGTATAGCAGAAATCAGCTTACAGGAGTTTTGTAGCTTGGGAGTAGGTAAATGTAGTAAATGGGAGTTCTGCAACCGTATTGCTGCAGACAGAGCTTATGGGACTGCTGCACCTTGGAAGCAGGTAAATGCAGTGTAAAGCTGTATATTTCTGTAGCTTCGGAGTTGGTAAGTGCAGCATATGGTAGATCTGTAACCCTAGTGTAGCAGACACAGCTTACAGGAGTTCTGTAGCTTGGGAGTAGGTAAATGTAACGCTAATGTAGCAGAAAACAGCTTACAGGCATTTTGTAGCTTGTGAGTAGGTAAATGTAGTAAATGGGAGTTCTGTAACCGTAGTGTCGCAGACACAGCTTATGGGAGTTCTGTACCTTGGATACAGGTAAAGCAGCATATAGGAGTTCTGTAACGCTAGTTTAGCAGACACAGCTTTCAGGATTTCTGTAGCTTGGGAGTTGGTAAGTGCAGCATATGGTAGATCTGTAACCCTAGTGTTGCAGACACAGCACACAGGAGTTCTGTGGATTCAGGGTAGGTAAATGCAGCATGTAAAATTTCTGTAACCTATTAGAGAAGGTACAGATTATGAGAGTTTTGTAGCGTGGCAGTTGGTAAATTCACTCAAACGGAGTTCTGAAACACCAGTGCAGCAGACACAGCTTACGGGCATCTGTAGCTTGGGAGTAGGTAAATGCAGTATATGGAAGTTCTATAACCCAAGTGTAGACGACACAGCCTACGGGAGTCCTGTAGCTTGGAAGTAGGTAAATGCAGCGTATGGGAGTTCTGTTATCCTAGTGTAGCAGACACAGCTTATGGGAGTTCTGCCGCCTGGGTGTAGGCAAAAGCAGCATATGGGAATTCCATAACTGCAGTGTAGCAGACAGAGTTGACGAGAGGTCCGTAGCTAGGGAGAAGGAAAATGCAGCATATGTGAGTTCTGTAAGACTAGTTTAGCAGACGCAGCGTATAGGAGTTCTCTAGCTTCGGAGTAGGTAAATGTAGTAAAGGGAGTTCTGCAACCGTATTGCAGCAGACAGAGCTTACGGCAGTACTGCACCTTGGAAGCAGGTAAACGCGGTATATAGCAGTTGTGTAACCCTAGTGTTGCAGACACAAGTTGCAGAAGTTCTGCACCTTGGGAGTAGGTAAATTCAGTATATGAAGTTCTGTAACCCTAGTGTAGCAGACACAGCTTACGGGAGTTCTGTAGCTTGGGAGTGGGTAAAAGTAGCATATGGCAGCTAACACTATTGTAGCAGAAATCAGCTTAGAGGAATTTTGTAGCTTGTGAGTAGGTAAATGTAGAAAATGGGAGTTCTGTAACCGTATTGCAGCAGACAGAGCTTAGGTTAGTGCTATACCTTGGAAGCATGTAAATGCAGTATATAGGTGTTCGGTAATGCTAGTTTAGCAGATAGAGCTTACGGGATTTCTGAAGCTTGGGAGTAGGTAAGTGCAGCAGATGGTAGATCTGTAACCCAATGAAGCAGACACAGCTTACGGGAGTTCTGTAGCTTAGGAGTATGTGAATTCAGCATGTAAAATTTCTGTAACCCTATTAGAGAAGGTACAGATTATGAGAGTTTTGTAGCGTGGCAGTTGGTAAATTCACTCAAACGGAGTTCTGTAACACCAGTGCAGCAGACACAGCTTACGGGCATCCGTAGCGTGAGAGTAGGTAAATGCAGCATATGGAAGGTCTATAACCCAAGTGTAGACGACACAGCCTATGGGAGTCCTGTAGCTTGGAAGTAGGCAAATGCAGCCTATGGGACTTCTGTTATCCTAGTGTAGCAGACACAGCTCATGGGAGTTCTGCCGCCTGGGTGTAGGCAAATGCAGCATTTCGGAATTCTGTAACCCTACTGTAGCAGACACAGCTTTCGGGAGTTCTGTAGCTTGGGAGAAGGTCAATGCACGATATGAGACTTCTGTAACTCTAGTGTATTAGACAGCTTCCAGGAGGTCTAAAGCTTGGGAGAAGGCAAATGCAATAAATAGGAGTTCTGTAACTCTAGTGTATTAGACACAGCATATGGGAGTTCTGTTATCCTAGTGTAGCAGACACAGCTTATGGGAGTTCTGTTATCCTAGCGTAGCAGACACAGCTTATGGGAGTTCTGCCGCCTGGGTGTAGGCAAATGCAGCATATGGGAATTCTGTAACCGTAGTGTAGCAGACAGAGTTGACGAGAGGTCTGTAGCTTGGGAGAAGGAAAATGCAGCATGTGTGAGTTCTGTAAGACTAGTTTAGCAGACACAGCGTATAGGAGTTCTGTAGCTTCGGAGTAGGTAAATGTAGTAAATGGGAGTTCTGCAACCGTATTGCAGCAGACACAGCTTACGGGAGTACTATACCTTGGAAGCAGGTAAATGCAGTATATAGCAGTTGTGTAACCCTAGTGTTGCAGACAACAACGTACAGGAGTTCTGCACCTTGGGAGTAGGTAAATTCAGTATATGAAGTTCTGTAACCCTAGTGTAGCAGACACAGTTACAGAAGGGCTGTAGCTTGGGAGTTGGTAAATGTAGCATAAGGCATCTCTGTAACACTAGTATAGCAGAAATCAGCTTACAGGAGTTTTGTAGCTTGGGAGTAGGTAAATGTAGTAAATGGGAGTTCTGCAACCGTATTGCTGCAGACAGAGCTTATGGGACTGCTGCACCTTGGAAGCAGGTAAATGCAGTGTAAAGCTGTATATTTCTGTAGCTTCGGAGTTGGTAAGTGCAGCATATGGTAGATCTGTAACCCTAGTGTAGCAGACACAGCTTACAGGAGTTCTGTAGCTTGGGAGTAGGTAAATGTAACGCTAATGTAGCAGAAAACAGCTTACAGGCATTTTGTAGCTTGTGAGTAGGTAAATGTAGTAAATGGGAGTTCTGTAACCGTAGTGTCGCAGACACAGCTTATGGGAGTTCTGTACCTTGGATACAGGTAAAGCAGCATATAGGAGTTCTGTAACGCTAGTTTAGCAGACACAGCTTTCAGGATTTCTGTAGCTTGGGAGTTGGTAAGTGCAGCATATGGTAGATCTGTAACCCTAGTGTTGCAGACACAGCACACAGGAGTTCTGTGGATTCAGGGTAGGTAAATGCAGCATGTAAAATTTCTGTAACCTATTAGAGAAGGTACAGATTATGAGAGTTTTGTAGCGTGGCAGTTGGTAAATTCACTCAAACGGAGTTCTGAAACACCAGTGCAGCAGACACAGCTTACGGGCATCTGTAGCTTGGGAGTAGGTAAATGCAGTATATGGAAGTTCTATAACCCAAGTGTAGACGACACAGCCTACGGGAGTCCTGTAGCTTGGAAGTAGGTAAATGCAGCGTATGGGAGTTCTGTTATCCTAGTGTAGCAGACACAGCTTATGGGAGTTCTGCCGCCTGGGTGTAGGCAAAAGCAGCATATGGGAATTCCATAACTGCAGTGTAGCAGACAGAGTTGACGAGAGGTCCGTAGCTAGGGAGAAGGAAAATGCAGCATATGTGAGTTCTGTAAGACTAGTTTAGCAGACGCAGCGTATAGGAGTTCTCTAGCTTCGGAGTAGGTAAATGTAGTAAAGGGAGTTCTGCAACCGTATTGCAGCAGACAGAGCTTACGGCAGTACTGCACCTTGGAAGCAGGTAAACGCGGTATATAGCAGTTGTGTAACCCTAGTGTTGCAGACACAAGTTGCAGAAGTTCTGCACCTTGGGAGTAGGTAAATTCAGTATATGAAGTTCTGTAACCCTAGTGTAGCAGACACAGCTTACGGGAGTTCTGTAGCTTGGGAGTGGGTAAAAGTAGCATATGGCAGCTAACACTATTGTAGCAGAAATCAGCTTAGAGGAATTTTGTAGCTTGTGAGTAGGTAAATGTAGAAAATGGGAGTTCTGTAACCGTATTGCAGCAGACAGAGCTTAGGTTAGTGCTATACCTTGGAAGCATGTAAATGCAGTATATAGGTGTTCGGTAATGCTAGTTTAGCAGATAGAGCTTACGGGATTTCTGAAGCTTGGGAGTAGGTAAGTGCAGCAGATGGTAGATCTGTAACCCAATGAAGCAGACACAGCTTACGGGAGTTCTGTAGCTTAGGAGTATGTGAATTCAGCATGTAAAATTTCTGTAACCCTATTAGAGAAGGTACAGATTATGAGAGTTTTGTAGCGTGGCAGTTGGTAAATTCACTCAAACGGAGTTCTGTAACACCAGTGCAGCAGACACAGCTTACGGGCATCCGTAGCGTGAGAGTAGGTAAATGCAGCATATGGAAGGTCTATAACCCAAGTGTAGACGACACAGCCTATGGGAGTCCTGTAGCTTGGAAGTAGGCAAATGCAGCCTATGGGACTTCTGTTATCCTAGTGTAGCAGACACAGCTCATGGGAGTTCTGCCGCCTGGGTGTAGGCAAATGCAGCATTTCGGAATTCTGTAACCCTACTGTAGCAGACACAGCTTTCGGGAGTTCTGTAGCTTGGGAGAAGGTCAATGCACGATATGAGACTTCTGTAACTCTAGTGTATTAGACAGCTTCCAGGAGGTCTAAAGCTTGGGAGAAGGCAAATGCAATAAATAGGAGTTCTGTAACTCTAGTGTATTAGACACAGCATATGGGAGTTCTGTTATCCTAGTGTAGCAGACACAGCTTATGGGAGTTCTGTTATCCTAGCGTAGCAGACACAGCTTATGGGAGTTCTGCCGCCTGGGTGTAGGCAAATGCAGCATATGGGAATTCTGTAACCGTAGTGTAGCAGACAGAGTTGACGAGAGGTCTGTAGCTTGGGAGAAGGAAAATGCAGCATGTGTGAGTTCTGTAAGACTAGTTTAGCAGACACAGCGTATAGGAGTTCTGTAGCTTCGGAGTAGGTAAATGTAGTAAATGGGAGTTCTGCAACCGTATTGCAGCAGACACAGCTTACGGGAGTACTATACCTTGGAAGCAGGTAAATGCAGTATATAGCAGTTGTGTAACCCTAGTGTTGCAGACAACAACGTACAGGAGTTCTGCACCTTGGGAGTAGGTAAATTCAGTATATGAAGTTCTGTAACCCTAGTGTAGCAGACACAGTTACAGAAGGGCTGTAGCTTGGGAGTTGGTAAATGTAGCATAAGGCATCTCTGTAACACTAGTATAGCAGAAATCAGCTTACAGGAGTTTTGTAGCTTGGGAGTAGGTAAATGTAGTAAATGGGAGTTCTGCAACCGTATTGCTGCAGACAGAGCTTATGGGACTGCTGCACCTTGGAAGCAGGTAAATGCAGTGTAAAGCTGTATATTTCTGTAGCTTCGGAGTTGGTAAGTGCAGCATATGGTAGATCTGTAACCCTAGTGTAGCAGACACAGCTTACAGGAGTTCTGTAGCTTGGGAGTAGGTAAATGTAACGCTAATGTAGCAGAAAACAGCTTACAGGCATTTTGTAGCTTGTGAGTAGGTAAATGTAGTAAATGGGAGTTCTGTAACCGTAGTGTCGCAGACACAGCTTATGGGAGTTCTGTACCTTGGATACAGGTAAAGCAGCATATAGGAGTTCTGTAACGCTAGTTTAGCAGACACAGCTTTCAGGATTTCTGTAGCTTGGGAGTTGGTAAGTGCAGCATATGGTAGATCTGTAACCCTAGTGTTGCAGACACAGCACACAGGAGTTCTGTGGATTCAGGGTAGGTAAATGCAGCATGTAAAATTTCTGTAACCTATTAGAGAAGGTACAGATTATGAGAGTTTTGTAGCGTGGCAGTTGGTAAATTCACTCAAACGGAGTTCTGAAACACCAGTGCAGCAGACACAGCTTACGGGCATCTGTAGCTTGGGAGTAGGTAAATGCAGTATATGGAAGTTCTATAACCCAAGTGTAGACGACACAGCCTACGGGAGTCCTGTAGCTTGGAAGTAGGTAAATGCAGCGTATGGGAGTTCTGTTATCCTAGTGTAGCAGACACAGCTTATGGGAGTTCTGCCGCCTGGGTGTAGGCAAAAGCAGCATATGGGAATTCCATAACTGCAGTGTAGCAGACAGAGTTGACGAGAGGTCCGTAGCTAGGGAGAAGGAAAATGCAGCATATGTGAGTTCTGTAAGACTAGTTTAGCAGACGCAGCGTATAGGAGTTCTCTAGCTTCGGAGTAGGTAAATGTAGTAAAGGGAGTTCTGCAACCGTATTGCAGCAGACAGAGCTTACGGCAGTACTGCACCTTGGAAGCAGGTAAACGCGGTATATAGCAGTTGTGTAACCCTAGTGTTGCAGACACAAGTTGCAGAAGTTCTGCACCTTGGGAGTAGGTAAATTCAGTATATGAAGTTCTGTAACCCTAGTGTAGCAGACACAGCTTACGGGAGTTCTGTAGCTTGGGAGTGGGTAAAAGTAGCATATGGCAGCTAACACTATTGTAGCAGAAATCAGCTTAGAGGAATTTTGTAGCTTGTGAGTAGGTAAATGTAGAAAATGGGAGTTCTGTAACCGTATTGCAGCAGACAGAGCTTAGGTTAGTGCTATACCTTGGAAGCATGTAAATGCAGTATATAGGTGTTCGGTAATGCTAGTTTAGCAGATAGAGCTTACGGGATTTCTGAAGCTTGGGAGTAGGTAAGTGCAGCAGATGGTAGATCTGTAACCCAATGAAGCAGACACAGCTTACGGGAGTTCTGTAGCTTAGGAGTATGTGAATTCAGCATGTAAAATTTCTGTAACCCTATTAGAGAAGGTACAGATTATGAGAGTTTTGTAGCGTGGCAGTTGGTAAATTCACTCAAACGGAGTTCTGTAACACCAGTGCAGCAGACACAGCTTACGGGCATCCGTAGCGTGAGAGTAGGTAAATGCAGCATATGGAAGGTCTATAACCCAAGTGTAGACGACACAGCCTATGGGAGTCCTGTAGCTTGGAAGTAGGCAAATGCAGCCTATGGGACTTCTGTTATCCTAGTGTAGCAGACACAGCTCATGGGAGTTCTGCCGCCTGGGTGTAGGCAAATGCAGCATTTCGGAATTCTGTAACCCTACTGTAGCAGACACAGCTTTCGGGAGTTCTGTAGCTTGGGAGAAGGTCAATGCACGATATGAGACTTCTGTAACTCTAGTGTATTAGACAGCTTCCAGGAGGTCTAAAGCTTGGGAGAAGGCAAATGCAATAAATAGGAGTTCTGTAACTCTAGTGTATTAGACACAGCATATGGGAGTTCTGTTATCCTAGTGTAGCAGACACAGCTTATGGGAGTTCTGTTATCCTAGCGTAGCAGACACAGCTTATGGGAGTTCTGCCGCCTGGGTGTAGGCAAATGCAGCATATGGGAATTCTGTAACCGTAGTGTAGCAGACAGAGTTGACGAGAGGTCTGTAGCTTGGGAGAAGGAAAATGCAGCATGTGTGAGTTCTGTAAGACTAGTTTAGCAGACACAGCGTATAGGAGTTCTGTAGCTTCGGAGTAGGTAAATGTAGTAAATGGGAGTTCTGCAACCGTATTGCAGCAGACACAGCTTACGGGAGTACTATACCTTGGAAGCAGGTAAATGCAGTATATAGCAGTTGTGTAACCCTAGTGTTGCAGACAACAACGTACAGGAGTTCTGCACCTTGGGAGTAGGTAAATTCAGTATATGAAGTTCTGTAACCCTAGTGTAGCAGACACAGTTACAGAAGGGCTGTAGCTTGGGAGTTGGTAAATGTAGCATAAGGCATCTCTGTAACACTAGTATAGCAGAAATCAGCTTACAGGAGTTTTGTAGCTTGGGAGTAGGTAAATGTAGTAAATGGGAGTTCTGCAACCGTATTGCTGCAGACAGAGCTTATGGGACTGCTGCACCTTGGAAGCAGGTAAATGCAGTGTAAAGCTGTATATTTCTGTAGCTTCGGAGTTGGTAAGTGCAGCATATGGTAGATCTGTAACCCTAGTGTAGCAGACACAGCTTACAGGAGTTCTGTAGCTTGGGAGTAGGTAAATGTAACGCTAATGTAGCAGAAAACAGCTTACAGGCATTTTGTAGCTTGTGAGTAGGTAAATGTAGTAAATGGGAGTTCTGTAACCGTAGTGTCGCAGACACAGCTTATGGGAGTTCTGTACCTTGGATACAGGTAAAGCAGCATATAGGAGTTCTGTAACGCTAGTTTAGCAGACACAGCTTTCAGGATTTCTGTAGCTTGGGAGTTGGTAAGTGCAGCATATGGTAGATCTGTAACCCTAGTGTTGCAGACACAGCACACAGGAGTTCTGTGGATTCAGGGTAGGTAAATGCAGCATGTAAAATTTCTGTAACCTATTAGAGAAGGTACAGATTATGAGAGTTTTGTAGCGTGGCAGTTGGTAAATTCACTCAAACGGAGTTCTGAAACACCAGTGCAGCAGACACAGCTTACGGGCATCTGTAGCTTGGGAGTAGGTAAATGCAGTATATGGAAGTTCTATAACCCAAGTGTAGACGACACAGCCTACGGGAGTCCTGTAGCTTGGAAGTAGGTAAATGCAGCGTATGGGAGTTCTGTTATCCTAGTGTAGCAGACACAGCTTATGGGAGTTCTGCCGCCTGGGTGTAGGCAAATGCAGCATATGGGAATTCCGTAACTGCAGTGTAGCAGACAGAGTTGACGAGAGGTCCGTAGCTAGGGAGAAGGAAAATGCAGCATGTGTGAGTTCTGTAAGACTAGTTTAGCAGACGCAGCGTATAGGAGTTCTCTAGCTTCGGAGTAGGTAAATGTAGTAAAGGGAGTTCTGCAACCGTATTGCAGCAGACAGAGCTTACGGCAGTACTGCACCTTGGAAGCAGGTAAACGCGGTATATAGCAGTTGTGTAACCCTAGTGTTGCAGACACAAGTTGCAGAAGTTCTGCACCTTGGGAGTAGGTAAATTCAGTATATGAAGTTCTGTAACCCTAGTGTAGCAGACACAGCTTACGGGAGTTCTGTAGCTTGGGAGTGGGTAAAAGTAGCATATGGCAGCTAACACTATTGTAGCAGAAATCAGCTTAGAGGAATTTTGTAGCTTGTGAGTAGGTAAATGTAGAAAATGGGAGTTCTGTAACCGTATTGCAGCAGACAGAGCTTAGGTTAGTGCTATACCTTGGAAGCATGTAAATGCAGTATATAGGTGTTCGGTAATGCTAGTTTAGCAGATAGAGCTTACGGGATTTCTGAAGCTTGGGAGTAGGTAAGTGCAGCAGATGGTAGATCTGTAACCCAATGAAGCAGACACAGCTTACGGGAGTTCTGTAGCTTAGGAGTATGTGAATTCAGCATGTAAAATTTCTGTAACCCTATTAGAGAAGGTACAGATTATGAGAGTTTTGTAGCGTGGCAGTTGGTAAATTCACTCAAACGGAGTTCTGTAACACCAGTGCAGCAGACACAGCTTACGGGCATCCGTAGCGTGAGAGTAGGTAAATGCAGCATATGGAAGGTCTATAACCCAAGTGTAGACGACACAGCCTATGGGAGTCCTGTAGCTTGGAAGTAGGCAAATGCAGCCTATGGGACTTCTGTTATCCTAGTGTAGCAGACACAGCTCATGGGAGTTCTGCCGCCTGGGTGTAGGCAAATGCAGCATTTCGGAATTCTGTAACCCTACTGTAGCAGACACAGCTTTCGGGAGTTCTGTAGCTTGGGAGAAGGTCAATGCACGATATGAGACTTCTGTAACTCTAGTGTATTAGACAGCTTCCAGGAGGTCTAAAGCTTGGGAGAAGGCAAATGCAATAAATAGGAGTTCTGTAACTCTAGTGTATTAGACACAGCATATGGGAGTTCTGTTATCCTAGTGTAGCAGACACAGCTTATGGGAGTTCTGTTATCCTAGCGTAGCAGACACAGCTTATGGGAGTTCTGCCGCCTGGGTGTAGGCAAATGCAGCATATGGGAATTCTGTAACCGTAGTGTAGCAGACAGAGTTGACGAGAGGTCTGTAGCTTGGGAGAAGGAAAATGCAGCATGTGTGAGTTCTGTAAGACTAGTTTAGCAGACACAGCGTATAGGAGTTCTGTAGCTTCGGAGTAGGTAAATGTAGTAAATGGGAGTTCTGCAACCGTATTGCAGCAGACACAGCTTACGGGAGTACTATACCTTGGAAGCAGGTAAATGCAGTATATAGCAGTTGTGTAACCCTAGTGTTGCAGACAACAACGTACAGGAGTTCTGCACCTTGGGAGTAGGTAAATTCAGTATATGAAGTTCTGTAACCCTAGTGTAGCAGACACAGTTACAGAAGGGCTGTAGCTTGGGAGTTGGTAAATGTAGCATAAGGCATCTCTGTAACACTAGTATAGCAGAAATCAGCTTACAGGAGTTTTGTAGCTTGGGAGTAGGTAAATGTAGTAAATGGGAGTTCTGCAACCGTATTGCTGCAGACAGAGCTTATGGGACTGCTGCACCTTGGAAGCAGGTAAATGCAGTGTAAAGCTGTATATTTCTGTAGCTTCGGAGTTGGTAAGTGCAGCATATGGTAGATCTGTAACCCTAGTGTAGCAGACACAGCTTACAGGAGTTCTGTAGCTTGGGAGTAGGTAAATGTAACGCTAATGTAGCAGAAAACAGCTTACAGGCATTTTGTAGCTTGTGAGTAGGTAAATGTAGTAAATGGGAGTTCTGTAACCGTAGTGTCGCAGACACAGCTTATGGGAGTTCTGTACCTTGGATACAGGTAAAGCAGCATATAGGAGTTCTGTAACGCTAGTTTAGCAGACACAGCTTTCAGGATTTCTGTAGCTTGGGAGTTGGTAAGTGCAGCATATGGTAGATCTGTAACCCTAGTGTTGCAGACACAGCACACAGGAGTTCTGTGGATTCAGGGTAGGTAAATGCAGCATGTAAAATTTCTGTAACCTATTAGAGAAGGTACAGATTATGAGAGTTTTGTAGCGTGGCAGTTGGTAAATTCACTCAAACGGAGTTCTGAAACACCAGTGCAGCAGACACAGCTTACGGGCATCTGTAGCTTGGGAGTAGGTAAATGCAGTATATGGAAGTTCTATAACCCAAGTGTAGACGACACAGCCTACGGGAGTCCTGTAGCTTGGAAGTAGGTAAATGCAGCGTATGGGAGTTCTGTTATCCTAGTGTAGCAGACACAGCTTATGGGAGTTCTGCCGCCTGGGTGTAGGCAAAAGCAGCATATGGGAATTCCATAACTGCAGTGTAGCAGACAGAGTTGACGAGAGGTCCGTAGCTAGGGAGAAGGAAAATGCAGCATATGTGAGTTCTGTAAGACTAGTTTAGCAGACACAGCGTATAGGAGTTCTCTAGCTTCGGAGTAGGTAAATGTAGTAAAGGGAGTTCTGCAACCGTATTGCAGCAGACAGAGCTTACGGCAGTACTGCACCTTGGAAGCAGGTAAACGCGGTATATAGCAGTTGTGTAACCCTAGTGTTGCAGACACAAGTTGCAGAAGTTCTGCACCTTGGGAGTAGGTAAATTCAGTATATGAAGTTCTGTAACCCTAGTGTAGCAGACACAGCTTACGGGAGTTCTGTAGCTTGGGAGTGGGTAAAAGTAGCATATGGCAGCTAACACTATTGTAGCAGAAATCAGCTTAGAGGAATTTTGTAGCTTGTGAGTAGGTAAATGTAGAAAATGGGAGTTCTGTAACCGTATTGCAGCAGACAGAGCTTAGGTTAGTGCTATACCTTGGAAGCATGTAAATGCAGTATATAGGTGTTCGGTAATGCTAGTTTAGCAGATAGAGCTTACGGGATTTCTGAAGCTTGGGAGTAGGTAAGTGCAGCAGATGGTAGATCTGTAACCCAATGAAGCAGACACAGCTTACGGGAGTTCTGTAGCTTAGGAGTATGTGAATTCAGCATGTAAAATTTCTGTAACCCTATTAGAGAAGGTACAGATTATGAGAGTTTTGTAGCGTGGCAGTTGGTAAATTCACTCAAACGGAGTTCTGTAACACCAGTGCAGCAGACACAGCTTACGGGCATCCGTAGCGTGAGAGTAGGTAAATGCAGCATATGGAAGGTCTATAACCCAAGTGTAGACGACACAGCCTATGGGAGTCCTGTAGCTTGGAAGTAGGCAAATGCAGCCTATGGGACTTCTGTTATCCTAGTGTAGCAGACACAGCTCATGGGAGTTCTGCCGCCTGGGTGTAGGCAAATGCAGCATTTCGGAATTCTGTAACCCTACTGTAGCAGACACAGCTTTCGGGAGTTCTGTAGCTTGGGAGAAGGTCAATGCACGATATGAGACTTCTGTAACTCTAGTGTATTAGACAGCTTCCAGGAGGTCTAAAGCTTGGGAGAAGGCAAATGCAATAAATAGGAGTTCTGTAACTCTAGTGTATTAGACACAGCATATGGGAGTTCTGTTATCCTAGTGTAGCAGACACAGCTTATGGGAGTTCTGTTATCCTAGCGTAGCAGACACAGCTTATGGGAGTTCTGCCGCCTGGGTGTAGGCAAATGCAGCATATGGGAATTCTGTAACCGTAGTGTAGCAGACAGAGTTGACGAGAGGTCTGTAGCTTGGGAGAAGGAAAATGCAGCATGTGTGAGTTCTGTAAGACTAGTTTAGCAGACACAGCGTATAGGAGTTCTGTAGCTTCGGAGTAGGTAAATGTAGTAAATGGGAGTTCTGCAACCGTATTGCAGCAGACACAGCTTACGGGAGTACTATACCTTGGAAGCAGGTAAATGCAGTATATAGCAGTTGTGTAACCCTAGTGTTGCAGACAACAACGTACAGGAGTTCTGCACCTTGGGAGTAGGTAAATTCAGTATATGAAGTTCTGTAACCCTAGTGTAGCAGACACAGTTACAGAAGGGCTGTAGCTTGGGAGTTGGTAAATGTAGCATAAGGCATCTCTGTAACACTAGTATAGCAGAAATCAGCTTACAGGAGTTTTGTAGCTTGGGAGTAGGTAAATGTAGTAAATGGGAGTTCTGCAACCGTATTGCTGCAGACAGAGCTTATGGGACTGCTGCACCTTGGAAGCAGGTAAATGCAGTGTAAAGCTGTATATTTCTGTAGCTTCGGAGTTGGTAAGTGCAGCATATGGTAGATCTGTAACCCTAGTGTAGCAGACACAGCTTACAGGAGTTCTGTAGCTTGGGAGTAGGTAAATGTAACGCTAATGTAGCAGAAAACAGCTTACAGGCATTTTGTAGCTTGTGAGTAGGTAAATGTAGTAAATGGGAGTTCTGTAACCGTAGTGTCGCAGACACAGCTTATGGGAGTTCTGTACCTTGGATACAGGTAAAGCAGCATATAGGAGTTCTGTAACGCTAGTTTAGCAGACACAGCTTTCAGGATTTCTGTAGCTTGGGAGTTGGTAAGTGCAGCATATGGTAGATCTGTAACCCTAGTGTTGCAGACACAGCACACAGGAGTTCTGTGGATTCAGGGTAGGTAAATGCAGCATGTAAAATTTCTGTAACCTATTAGAGAAGGTACAGATTATGAGAGTTTTGTAGCGTGGCAGTTGGTAAATTCACTCAAACGGAGTTCTGAAACACCAGTGCAGCAGACACAGCTTACGGGCATCTGTAGCTTGGGAGTAGGTAAATGCAGTATATGGAAGTTCTATAACCCAAGTGTAGACGACACAGCCTACGGGAGTCCTGTAGCTTGGAAGTAGGTAAATGCAGCGTATGGGAGTTCTGTTATCCTAGTGTAGCAGACACAGCTTATGGGAGTTCTGCCGCCTGGGTGTAGGCAAATGCAGCATATGGGAATTCCGTAACTGCAGTGTAGCAGACAGAGTTGACGAGAGGTCCGTAGCTAGGGAGAAGGAAAATGCAGCATGTGTGAGTTCTGTAAGACTAGTTTAGCAGACGCAGCGTATAGGAGTTCTCTAGCTTCGGAGTAGGTAAATGTAGTAAAGGGAGTTCTGCAACCGTATTGCAGCAGACAGAGCTTACGGCAGTACTGCACCTTGGAAGCAGGTAAACGCGGTATATAGCAGTTGTGTAACCCTAGTGTTGCAGACACAAGTTGCAGAAGTTCTGCACCTTGGGAGTAGGTAAATTCAGTATATGAAGTTCTGTAACCCTAGTGTAGCAGACACAGCTTACGGGAGTTCTGTAGCTTGGGAGTGGGTAAAAGTAGCATATGGCAGCTAACACTATTGTAGCAGAAATCAGCTTAGAGGAATTTTGTAGCTTGTGAGTAGGTAAATGTAGAAAATGGGAGTTCTGTAACCGTATTGCAGCAGACAGAGCTTAGGTTAGTGCTATACCTTGGAAGCATGTAAATGCAGTATATAGGTGTTCGGTAATGCTAGTTTAGCAGATAGAGCTTACGGGATTTCTGAAGCTTGGGAGTAGGTAAGTGCAGCAGATGGTAGATCTGTAACCCAATGAAGCAGACACAGCTTACGGGAGTTCTGTAGCTTAGGAGTATGTGAATTCAGCATGTAAAATTTCTGTAACCCTATTAGAGAAGGTACAGATTATGAGAGTTTTGTAGCGTGGCAGTTGGTAAATTCACTCAAACGGAGTTCTGTAACACCAGTGCAGCAGACACAGCTTACGGGCATCCGTAGCGTGAGAGTAGGTAAATGCAGCATATGGAAGGTCTATAACCCAAGTGTAGACGACACAGCCTATGGGAGTCCTGTAGCTTGGAAGTAGGCAAATGCAGCCTATGGGACTTCTGTTATCCTAGTGTAGCAGACACAGCTCATGGGAGTTCTGCCGCCTGGGTGTAGGCAAATGCAGCATTTCGGAATTCTGTAACCCTACTGTAGCAGACACAGCTTTCGGGAGTTCTGTAGCTTGGGAGAAGGTCAATGCACGATATGAGACTTCTGTAACTCTAGTGTATTAGACAGCTTCCAGGAGGTCTAAAGCTTGGGAGAAGGCAAATGCAATAAATAGGAGTTCTGTAACTCTAGTGTATTAGACACAGCATATGGGAGTTCTGTTATCCTAGTGTAGCAGACACAGCTTATGGGAGTTCTGTTATCCTAGCGTAGCAGACACAGCTTATGGGAGTTCTGCCGCCTGGGTGTAGGCAAATGCAGCATATGGGAATTCTGTAACCGTAGTGTAGCAGACAGAGTTGACGAGAGGTCTGTAGCTTGGGAGAAGGAAAATGCAGCATGTGTGAGTTCTGTAAGACTAGTTTAGCAGACACAGCGTATAGGAGTTCTGTAGCTTCGGAGTAGGTAAATGTAGTAAATGGGAGTTCTGCAACCGTATTGCAGCAGACACAGCTTACGGGAGTACTATACCTTGGAAGCAGGTAAATGCAGTATATAGCAGTTGTGTAACCCTAGTGTTGCAGACAACAACGTACAGGAGTTCTGCACCTTGGGAGTAGGTAAATTCAGTATATGAAGTTCTGTAACCCTAGTGTAGCAGACACAGTTACAGAAGGGCTGTAGCTTGGGAGTTGGTAAATGTAGCATAAGGCATCTCTGTAACACTAGTATAGCAGAAATCAGCTTACAGGAGTTTTGTAGCTTGGGAGTAGGTAAATGTAGTAAATGGGAGTTCTGCAACCGTATTGCTGCAGACAGAGCTTATGGGACTGCTGCACCTTGGAAGCAGGTAAATGCAGTGTAAAGCTGTATATTTCTGTAGCTTCGGAGTTGGTAAGTGCAGCATATGGTAGATCTGTAACCCTAGTGTAGCAGACACAGCTTACAGGAGTTCTGTAGCTTGGGAGTAGGTAAATGTAACGCTAATGTAGCAGAAAACAGCTTACAGGCATTTTGTAGCTTGTGAGTAGGTAAATGTAGTAAATGGGAGTTCTGTAACCGTAGTGTCGCAGACACAGCTTATGGGAGTTCTGTACCTTGGATACAGGTAAAGCAGCATATAGGAGTTCTGTAACGCTAGTTTAGCAGACACAGCTTTCAGGATTTCTGTAGCTTGGGAGTTGGTAAGTGCAGCATATGGTAGATCTGTAACCCTAGTGTTGCAGACACAGCACACAGGAGTTCTGTGGATTCAGGGTAGGTAAATGCAGCATGTAAAATTTCTGTAACCTATTAGAGAAGGTACAGATTATGAGAGTTTTGTAGCGTGGCAGTTGGTAAATTCACTCAAACGGAGTTCTGAAACACCAGTGCAGCAGACACAGCTTACGGGCATCTGTAGCTTGGGAGTAGGTAAATGCAGTATATGGAAGTTCTATAACCCAAGTGTAGACGACACAGCCTACGGGAGTCCTGTAGCTTGGAAGTAGGTAAATGCAGCGTATGGGAGTTCTGTTATCCTAGTGTAGCAGACACAGCTTATGGGAGTTCTGCCGCCTGGGTGTAGGCAAAAGCAGCATATGGGAATTCCATAACTGCAGTGTAGCAGACAGAGTTGACGAGAGGTCCGTAGCTAGGGAGAAGGAAAATGCAGCATATGTGAGTTCTGTAAGACTAGTTTAGCAGACGCAGCGTATAGGAGTTCTCTAGCTTCGGAGTAGGTAAATGTAGTAAAGGGAGTTCTGCAACCGTATTGCAGCAGACAGAGCTTACGGCAGTACTGCACCTTGGAAGCAGGTAAACGCGGTATATAGCAGTTGTGTAACCCTAGTGTTGCAGACACAAGTTGCAGAAGTTCTGCACCTTGGGAGTAGGTAAATTCAGTATATGAAGTTCTGTAACCCTAGTGTAGCAGACACAGCTTACGGGAGTTCTGTAGCTTGGGAGTGGGTAAAAGTAGCATATGGCAGCTAACACTATTGTAGCAGAAATCAGCTTAGAGGAATTTTGTAGCTTGTGAGTAGGTAAATGTAGAAAATGGGAGTTCTGTAACCGTATTGCAGCAGACAGAGCTTAGGTTAGTGCTATACCTTGGAAGCATGTAAATGCAGTATATAGGTGTTCGGTAATGCTAGTTTAGCAGATAGAGCTTACGGGATTTCTGAAGCTTGGGAGTAGGTAAGTGCAGCAGATGGTAGATCTGTAACCCAATGAAGCAGACACAGCTTACGGGAGTTCTGTAGCTTAGGAGTATGTGAATTCAGCATGTAAAATTTCTGTAACCCTATTAGAGAAGGTACAGATTATGAGAGTTTTGTAGCGTGGCAGTTGGTAAATTCACTCAAACGGAGTTCTGTAACACCAGTGCAGCAGACACAGCTTACGGGCATCCGTAGCTTGAGAGTAGGTAAATGCAGCATATGGAAGGTCTATAACCCAAGTGTAGACGACACAGCCTATGGGAGTCCTGTAGCTTGGAAGTAGGCAAATGCAGCCTATGGGACTTCTGTTATCCTAGTGTAGCAGACACAGCTCATGGGAGTTCTGCCGCCTGGGTGTAGGCAAATGCAGCATTTCGGAATTCTGTAACCCTACTGTAGCAGACACAGCTTTCGGGAGTTCTGTAGCTTGGGAGAAGGTCAATGCACGATATGAGACTTCTGTAACTCTAGTGTATTAGACAGCTTCCAGGAGGTCTAAAGCTTGGGAGAAGGCAAATGCAATAAATAGGAGTTCTGTAACTCTAGTGTATTAGACACAGCATATGGGAGTTCTGTTATCCTAGTGTAGCAGACACAGCTTATGGGAGTTCTGTTATCCTAGCGTAGCAGACACAGCTTATGGGAGTTCTGCCGCCTGGGTGTAGGCAAATGCAGCATATGGGAATTCTGTAACCGTAGTGTAGCAGACAGAGTTGACGAGAGGTCTGTAGCTTGGGAGAAGGAAAATGCAGCATGTGTGAGTTCTGTAAGACTAGTTTAGCAGACACAGCGTATAGGAGTTCTGTAGCTTCGGAGTAGGTAAATGTAGTAAATGGGAGTTCTGCAACCGTATTGCAGCAGACACAGCTTACGGGAGTACTATACCTTGGAAGCAGGTAAATGCAGTATATAGCAGTTGTGTAACCCTAGTGTTGCAGACAACAACGTACAGGAGTTCTGCACCTTGGGAGTAGGTAAATTCAGTATATGAAGTTCTGTAACCCTAGTGTAGCAGACACAGTTACAGAAGGGCTGTAGCTTGGGAGTTGGTAAATGTAGCATAAGGCATCTCTGTAACACTAGTATAGCAGAAATCAGCTTACAGGAGTTTTGTAGCTTGGGAGTAGGTAAATGTAGTAAATGGGAGTTCTGCAACCGTATTGCTGCAGACAGAGCTTATGGGACTGCTGCACCTTGGAAGCAGGTAAATGCAGTGTAAAGCTGTATATTTCTGTAGCTTCGGAGTTGGTAAGTGCAGCATATGGTAGATCTGTAACCCTAGTGTAGCAGACACAGCTTACAGGAGTTCTGTAGCTTGGGAGTAGGTAAATGTAACGCTAATGTAGCAGAAAACAGCTTACAGGCATTTTGTAGCTTGTGAGTAGGTAAATGTAGTAAATGGGAGTTCTGTAACCGTAGTGTCGCAGACACAGCTTATGGGAGTTCTGTACCTTGGATACAGGTAAAGCAGCATATAGGAGTTCTGTAACGCTAGTTTAGCAGACACAGCTTTCAGGATTTCTGTAGCTTGGGAGTTGGTAAGTGCAGCATATGGTAGATCTGTAACCCTAGTGTTGCAGACACAGCACACAGGAGTTCTGTGGATTCAGGGTAGGTAAATGCAGCATGTAAAATTTCTGTAACCTATTAGAGAAGGTACAGATTATGAGAGTTTTGTAGCGTGGCAGTTGGTAAATTCACTCAAACGGAGTTCTGAAACACCAGTGCAGCAGACACAGCTTACGGGCATCTGTAGCTTGGGAGTAGGTAAATGCAGTATATGGAAGTTCTATAACCCAAGTGTAGACGACACAGCCTACGGGAGTCCTGTAGCTTGGAAGTAGGTAAATGCAGCGTATGGGAGTTCTGTTATCCTAGTGTAGCAGACACAGCTTATGGGAGTTCTGCCGCCTGGGTGTAGGCAAAAGCAGCATATGGGAATTCCATAACTGCAGTGTAGCAGACAGAGTTGACGAGAGGTCCGTAGCTAGGGAGAAGGAAAATGCAGCATATGTGAGTTCTGTAAGACTAGTTTAGCAGACGCAGCGTATAGGAGTTCTGTAGCTTCGGAGTAGGTAAATGTAGTAAAGGGAGTTCTGCAACCGTATTGCAGCAGACACAGCTTACGGCAGTACTGCACCTTGGAAGCAGGTAAACGCGGTATATAGCAGTTGTGTAACCCTAGTGTTGCAGACACAAGTTGCAGAAGTTCTGCACCTTGGGAGTAGGTAAATTCAGTATATGAAGTTCTGTAACCCTAGTGTAGCAGACACAGCTTACGGGAGTTCTGTAGCTTGGGAGTGGGTAAAAGTAGCATATGGCAGCTAACACTATTGTAGCAGAAATCAGCTTAGAGGAATTTTGTAGCTTGTGAGTAGGTAAATGTAGAAAATGGGAGTTCTGTAACCGTATTGCAGCAGACAGAGCTTAGGTTAGTGCTATACCTTGGAAGCATGTAAATGCAGTATATAGGTGTTCGGTAATGCTAGTTTAGCAGATAGAGCTTACGGGATTTCTGAAGCTTGGGAGTAGGTAAGTGCAGCAGATGGTAGATCTGTAACCCAATGAAGCAGACACAGCTTACGGGAGTTCTGTAGCTTAGGAGTATGTGAATTCAGCATGTAAAATTTCTGTAACCCTATTAGAGAAGGTACAGATTATGAGAGTTTTGTAGCGTGGCAGTTGGTAAATTCACTCAAACGGAGTTCTGTAACACCAGTGCAGCAGACACAGCTTACGGGCATCCGTAGCTTGAGAGTAGGTAAATGCAGCATATGGAAGGTCTATAACCCAAGTGTAGACGACACAGCCTATGGGAGTCCTGTAGCTTGGAAGTAGGCAAATGCAGCCTATGGGACTTCTGTTATCCTAGTGTAGCAGACACAGCTCATGGGAGTTCTGCCGCCTGGGTGTAGGCAAATGCAGCATTTCGGAATTCTGTAACCCTACTGTAGCAGACACAGCTTTCGGGAGTTCTGTAGCTTGGGAGAAGGTCAATGCACGATATGAGACTTCTGTAACTCTAGTGTATTAGACAGCTTCCAGGAGGTCTAAAGCTTGGGAGAAGGCAAATGCAATAAATAGGAGTTCTGTAACTCTAGTGTATTAGACACAGCATATGGGAGTTCTGTTATCCTAGTGTAGCAGACACAGCTTATGGGAGTTCTGTTATCCTAGCGTAGCAGACACAGCTTATGGGAGTTCTGCCGCCTGGGTGTAGGCAAATGCAGCATATGGGAATTCTGTAACCGTAGTGTAGCAGACAGAGTTGACGAGAGGTCTGTAGCTTGGGAGAAGGAAAATGCAGCATGTGTGAGTTCTGTAAGACTAGTTTAGCAGACACAGCGTATAGGAGTTCTGTAGCTTCGGAGTAGGTAAATGTAGTAAATGGGAGTTCTGCAACCGTATTGCAGCAGACACAGCTTACGGGAGTACTATACCTTGGAAGCAGGTAAATGCAGTATATAGCAGTTGTGTAACCCTAGTGTTGCAGACAACAACGTACAGGAGTTCTGCACCTTGGGAGTAGGTAAATTCAGTATATGAAGTTCTGTAACCCTAGTGTAGCAGACACAGTTACAGAAGGGCTGTAGCTTGGGAGTTGGTAAATGTAGCATAAGGCATCTCTGTAACACTAGTATAGCAGAAATCAGCTTACAGGAGTTTTGTAGCTTGGGAGTAGGTAAATGTAGTAAATGGGAGTTCTGCAACCGTATTGCTGCAGACAGAGCTTATGGGACTGCTGCACCTTGGAAGCAGGTAAATGCAGTGTAAAGCTGTATATTTCTGTAGCTTCGGAGTTGGTAAGTGCAGCATATGGTAGATCTGTAACCCTAGTGTAGCAGACACAGCTTACAGGAGTTCTGTAGCTTGGGAGTAGGTAAATGTAACGCTAATGTAGCAGAAAACAGCTTACAGGCATTTTGTAGCTTGTGAGTAGGTAAATGTAGTAAATGGGAGTTCTGTAACCGTAGTGTCGCAGACACAGCTTATGGGAGTTCTGTACCTTGGATACAGGTAAAGCAGCATATAGGAGTTCTGTAACGCTAGTTTAGCAGACACAGCTTTCAGGATTTCTGTAGCTTGGGAGTTGGTAAGTGCAGCATATGGTAGATCTGTAACCCTAGTGTTGCAGACACAGCACACAGGAGTTCTGTGGATTCAGGGTAGGTAAATGCAGCATGTAAAATTTCTGTAACCTATTAGAGAAGGTACAGATTATGAGAGTTTTGTAGCGTGGCAGTTGGTAAATTCACTCAAACGGAGTTCTGAAACACCAGTGCAGCAGACACAGCTTACGGGCATCTGTAGCTTGGGAGTAGGTAAATGCAGTATATGGAAGTTCTATAACCCAAGTGTAGACGACACAGCCTACGGGAGTCCTGTAGCTTGGAAGTAGGTAAATGCAGCGTATGGGAGTTCTGTTATCCTAGTGTAGCAGACACAGCTTATGGGAGTTCTGCCGCCTGGGTGTAGGCAAAAGCAGCATATGGGAATTCCATAACTGCAGTGTAGCAGACAGAGTTGACGAGAGGTCCGTAGCTAGGGAGAAGGAAAATGCAGCATATGTGAGTTCTGTAAGACTAGTTTAGCAGACGCAGCGTATAGGAGTTCTCTAGCTTCGGAGTAGGTAAATGTAGTAAAGGGAGTTCTGCAACCGTATTGCAGCAGACACAGCTTACGGCAGTACTGCACCTTGGAAGCAGGTAAACGCGGTATATAGCAGTTGTGTAACCCTAGTGTTGCAGACACAAGTTGCAGAAGTTCTGCACCTTGGGAGTAGGTAAATTCAGTATATGAAGTTCTGTAACCCTAGTGTAGCAGACACAGCTTACGGGAGTTCTGTAGCTTGGGAGTGGGTAAAAGTAGCATATGGCAGCTAACACTATTGTAGCAGAAATCAGCTTAGAGGAATTTTGTAGCTTGTGAGTAGGTAAATGTAGAAAATGGGAGTTCTGTAACCGTATTGCAGCAGACAGAGCTTAGGTTAGTGCTATACCTTGGAAGCATGTAAATGCAGTATATAGGTGTTCGGTAATGCTAGTTTAGCAGATAGAGCTTACGGGATTTCTGAAGCTTGGGAGTAGGTAAGTGCAGCAGATGGTAGATCTGTAACCCAATGAAGCAGACACAGCTTACGGGAGTTCTGTAGCTTAGGAGTATGTGAATTCAGCATGTAAAATTTCTGTAACCCTATTAGAGAAGGTACAGATTATGAGAGTTTTGTAGCGTGGCAGTTGGTAAATTCACTCAAACGGAGTTCTGTAACACCAGTGCAGCAGACACAGCTTACGGGCATCCGTAGCGTGAGAGTAGGTAAATGCAGCATATGGAAGGTCTATAACCCAAGTGTAGACGACACAGCCTATGGGAGTCCTGTAGCTTGGAAGTAGGCAAATGCAGCCTATGGGACTTCTGTTATCCTAGTGTAGCAGACACAGCTCATGGGAGTTCTGCCGCCTGGGTGTAGGCAAATGCAGCATTTCGGAATTCTGTAACCCTACTGTAGCAGACACAGCTTTCGGGAGTTCTGTAGCTTGGGAGAAGGTCAATGCACGATATGAGACTTCTGTAACTCCAGTGTATTAGACAGCTTCCAGGAGGTCTAAAGCTTGGGAGAAGGTAAATGCAATAAATAGGAGTTCTGTAACTCTAGTGTAGTAGACACAGCATATGGGAGTTCTGTTATCCTAGTGTAGCAGACACAGCTTATGGGAGTTCTGTTATCCTAGCGTAGCAGACACAGCTTATGGGAGTTCTGCCGCCTGGGTGTAGGCAAATGCAGCATATGGGAATTCTGTAACCGTAGTGTAGCAGACAGAGTTGACGAGAGGTCTGTAGCTTGGGAGAAGGAAAATGCAGCATGTGTGAGTTCTGTAAGACTAGTTTAGCAGACACAGCGTATAGGAGTTCTGTAGCTTCGGAGTAGGTAAATGTAGTAAATGGGAGTTCTGCAACCGTATTGCAGCAGACACAGCTTACGGGAGTACTATACCTTGGAAGCAGGTAAATGCAGTATATAGCAGTTGTGTAACCCTAGTGTTGCAGACAACAACGTACAGGAGTTCTGCACCTTGGGAGTAGGTAAATTCAGTATATGAAGTTCTGTAACCCTAGTGTAGCAGACACAGTTACAGAAGGGCTGTAGCTTGGGAGTTGGTAAATGTAGCATAAGGCATCTCTGTAACACTAGTATAGCAGAAATCAGCTTACAGGAGTTTTGTAGCTTGGGAGTAGGTAAATGTAGTAAATGGGAGTTCTGCAACCGTATTGCTGCAGACAGAGCTTATGGGACTGCTGCACCTTGGAAGCAGGTAAATGCAGTGTAAAGCTGTATATTTCTGTAGCTTCGGAGTTGGTAAGTGCAGCATATGGTAGATCTGTAACCCTAGTGTAGCAGACACAGCTTACAGGAGTTCTGTAGCTTGGGAGTAGGTAAATGTAACGCTAATGTAGCAGAAAACAGCTTACAGGCATTTTGTAGCTTGTGAGTAGGTAAATGTAGTAAATGGGAGTTCTGTAACCGTAGTGTCGCAGACACAGCTTATGGGAGTTCTGTACCTTGGATACAGGTAAAGCAGCATATAGGAGTTCTGTAACGCTAGTTTAGCAGACACAGCTTTCAGGATTTCTGTAGCTTGGGAGTTGGTAAGTGCAGCATATGGTAGATCTGTAACCCTAGTGTTGCAGACACAGCACACAGGAGTTCTGTGGATTCAGGGTAGGTAAATGCAGCATGTAAAATTTCTGTAACCTATTAGAGAAGGTACAGATTATGAGAGTTTTGTAGCGTGGCAGTTGGTAAATTCACTCAAACGGAGTTCTGAAACACCAGTGCAGCAGACACAGCTTACGGGCATCTGTAGCTTGGGAGTAGGTAAATGCAGTATATGGAAGTTCTATAACCCAAGTGTAGACGACACAGCCTACGGGAGTCCTGTAGCTTGGAAGTAGGTAAATGCAGCGTATGGGAGTTCTGTTATCCTAGTGTAGCAGACACAGCTTATGGGAGTTCTGCCGCCTGGGTGTAGGCAAAAGCAGCATATGGGAATTCCATAACTGCAGTGTAGCAGACAGAGTTGACGAGAGGTCCGTAGCTAGGGAGAAGGAAAATGCAGCATATGTGAGTTCTGTAAGACTAGTTTAGCAGACGCAGCGTATAGGAGTTCTGTAGCTTCGGAGTAGGTAAATGTAGTAAAGGGAGTTCTGCAACCGTATTGCAGCAGACACAGCTTACGGCAGTACTGCACCTTGGAAGCAGGTAAACGCGGTATATAGCAGTTGTGTAACCCTAGTGTTGCAGACACAAGTTGCAGAAGTTCTGCACCTTGGGAGTAGGTAAATTCAGTATATGAAGTTCTGTAACCCTAGTGTAGCAGACACAGCTTACGGGAGTTCTGTAGCTTGGGAGTGGGTAAAAGTAGCATATGGCAGCTAACACTATTGTAGCAGAAATCAGCTTAGAGGAATTTTGTAGCTTGTGAGTAGGTAAATGTAGAAAATGGGAGTTCTGTAACCGTATTGCAGCAGACAGAGCTTAGGTTAGTGCTATACCTTGGAAGCATGTAAATGCAGTATATAGGTGTTCGGTAATGCTAGTTTAGCAGATAGAGCTTACGGGATTTCTGAAGCTTGGGAGTAGGTAAGTGCAGCAGATGGTAGATCTGTAACCCAATGAAGCAGACACAGCTTACGGGAGTTCTGTAGCTTAGGAGTATGTGAATTCAGCATGTAAAATTTCTGTAACCCTATTAGAGAAGGTACAGATTATGAGAGTTTTGTAGCGTGGCAGTTGGTAAATTCACTCAAACGGAGTTCTGTAACACCAGTGCAGCAGACACAGCTTACGGGCATCCGTAGCTTGAGAGTAGGTAAATGCAGCATATGGAAGGTCTATAACCCAAGTGTAGACGACACAGCCTATGGGAGTCCTGTAGCTTGGAAGTAGGCAAATGCAGCCTATGGGACTTCTGTTATCCTAGTGTAGCAGACACAGCTCATGGGAGTTCTGCCGCCTGGGTGTAGGCAAATGCAGCATTTCGGAATTCTGTAACCCTACTGTAGCAGACACAGCTTTCGGGAGTTCTGTAGCTTGGGAGAAGGTCAATGCACGATATGAGACTTCTGTAACTCTAGTGTATTAGACAGCTTCCAGGAGGTCTAAAGCTTGGGAGAAGGCAAATGCAATAAATAGGAGTTCTGTAACTCTAGTGTATTAGACACAGCATATGGGAGTTCTGTTATCCTAGTGTAGCAGACACAGCTTATGGGAGTTCTGTTATCCTAGCGTAGCAGACACAGCTTATGGGAGTTCTGCCGCCTGGGTGTAGGCAAATGCAGCATATGGGAATTCTGTAACCGTAGTGTAGCAGACAGAGTTGACGAGAGGTCTGTAGCTTGGGAGAAGGAAAATGCAGCATGTGTGAGTTCTGTAAGACTAGTTTAGCAGACACAGCGTATAGGAGTTCTGTAGCTTCGGAGTAGGTAAATGTAGTAAATGGGAGTTCTGCAACCGTATTGCAGCAGACACAGCTTACGGGAGTACTATACCTTGGAAGCAGGTAAATGCAGTATATAGCAGTTGTGTAACCCTAGTGTTGCAGACAACAACGTACAGGAGTTCTGCACCTTGGGAGTAGGTAAATTCAGTATATGAAGTTCTGTAACCCTAGTGTAGCAGACACAGTTACAGAAGGGCTGTAGCTTGGGAGTTGGTAAATGTAGCATAAGGCATCTCTGTAACACTAGTATAGCAGAAATCAGCTTACAGGAGTTTTGTAGCTTGGGAGTAGGTAAATGTAGTAAATGGGAGTTCTGCAACCGTATTGCTGCAGACAGAGCTTATGGGACTGCTGCACCTTGGAAGCAGGTAAATGCAGTGTAAAGCTGTATATTTCTGTAGCTTCGGAGTTGGTAAGTGCAGCATATGGTAGATCTGTAACCCTAGTGTAGCAGACACAGCTTACAGGAGTTCTGTAGCTTGGGAGTAGGTAAATGTAACGCTAATGTAGCAGAAAACAGCTTACAGGCATTTTGTAGCTTGTGAGTAGGTAAATGTAGTAAATGGGAGTTCTGTAACCGTAGTGTCGCAGACACAGCTTATGGGAGTTCTGTACCTTGGATACAGGTAAAGCAGCATATAGGAGTTCTGTAACGCTAGTTTAGCAGACACAGCTTTCAGGATTTCTGTAGCTTGGGAGTTGGTAAGTGCAGCATATGGTAGATCTGTAACCCTAGTGTTGCAGACACAGCACACAGGAGTTCTGTGGATTCAGGGTAGGTAAATGCAGCATGTAAAATTTCTGTAACCTATTAGAGAAGGTACAGATTATGAGAGTTTTGTAGCGTGGCAGTTGGTAAATTCACTCAAACGGAGTTCTGAAACACCAGTGCAGCAGACACAGCTTACGGGCATCTGTAGCTTGGGAGTAGGTAAATGCAGTATATGGAAGTTCTATAACCCAAGTGTAGACGACACAGCCTACGGGAGTCCTGTAGCTTGGAAGTAGGTAAATGCAGCGTATGGGAGTTCTGTTATCCTAGTGTAGCAGACACAGCTTATGGGAGTTCTGCCGCCTGGGTGTAGGCAAAAGCAGCATATGGGAATTCCATAACTGCAGTGTAGCAGACAGAGTTGACGAGAGGTCCGTAGCTAGGGAGAAGGAAAATGCAGCATATGTGAGTTCTGTAAGACTAGTTTAGCAGACGCAGCGTATAGGAGTTCTCTAGCTTCGGAGTAGGTAAATGTAGTAAAGGGAGTTCTGCAACCGTATTGCAGCAGACAGAGCTTACGGCAGTACTGCACCTTGGAAGCAGGTAAACGCGGTATATAGCAGTTGTGTAACCCTAGTGTTGCAGACACAAGTTGCAGAAGTTCTGCACCTTGGGAGTAGGTAAATTCAGTATATGAAGTTCTGTAACCCTAGTGTAGCAGACACAGCTTACGGGAGTTCTGTAGCTTGGGAGTGGGTAAAAGTAGCATATGGCAGCTAACACTATTGTAGCAGAAATCAGCTTAGAGGAATTTTGTAGCTTGTGAGTAGGTAAATGTAGAAAATGGGAGTTCTGTAACCGTATTGCAGCAGACAGAGCTTAGGTTAGTGCTATACCTTGGAAGCATGTAAATGCAGTATATAGGTGTTCGGTAATGCTAGTTTAGCAGATAGAGCTTACGGGATTTCTGAAGCTTGGGAGTAGGTAAGTGCAGCAGATGGTAGATCTGTAACCCAATGAAGCAGACACAGCTTACGGGAGTTCTGTAGCTTAGGAGTATGTGAATTCAGCATGTAAAATTTCTGTAACCCTATTAGAGAAGGTACAGATTATGAGAGTTTTGTAGCGTGGCAGTTGGTAAATTCACTCAAACGGAGTTCTGTAACACCAGTGCAGCAGACACAGCTTACGGGCATCCGTAGCGTGAGAGTAGGTAAATGCAGCATATGGAAGGTCTATAACCCAAGTGTAGACGACACAGCCTATGGGAGTCCTGTAGCTTGGAAGTAGGCAAATGCAGCCTATGGGACTTCTGTTATCCTAGTGTAGCAGACACAGCTCATGGGAGTTCTGCCGCCTGGGTGTAGGCAAATGCAGCATTTCGGAATTCTGTAACCCTACTGTAGCAGACACAGCTTTCGGGAGTTCTGTAGCTTGGGAGAAGGTCAATGCACGATATGAGACTTCTGTAACTCTAGTGTATTAGACAGCTTCCAGGAGGTCTAAAGCTTGGGAGAAGGCAAATGCAATAAATAGGAGTTCTGTAACTCTAGTGTATTAGACACAGCATATGGGAGTTCTGTTATCCTAGTGTAGCAGACACAGCTTATGGGAGTTCTGTTATCCTAGCGTAGCAGACACAGCTTATGGGAGTTCTGCCGCCTGGGTGTAGGCAAATGCAGCATATGGGAATTCTGTAACCGTAGTGTAGCAGACAGAGTTGACGAGAGGTCTGTAGCTTGGGAGAAGGAAAATGCAGCATGTGTGAGTTCTGTAAGACTAGTTTAGCAGACACAGCGTATAGGAGTTCTGTAGCTTCGGAGTAGGTAAATGTAGTAAATGGGAGTTCTGCAACCGTATTGCAGCAGACACAGCTTACGGGAGTACTATACCTTGGAAGCAGGTAAATGCAGTATATAGCAGTTGTGTAACCCTAGTGTTGCAGACAACAACGTACAGGAGTTCTGCACCTTGGGAGTAGGTAAATTCAGTATATGAAGTTCTGTAACCCTAGTGTAGCAGACACAGTTACAGAAGGGCTGTAGCTTGGGAGTTGGTAAATGTAGCATAAGGCATCTCTGTAACACTAGTATAGCAGAAATCAGCTTACAGGAGTTTTGTAGCTTGGGAGTAGGTAAATGTAGTAAATGGGAGTTCTGCAACCGTATTGCTGCAGACAGAGCTTATGGGACTGCTGCACCTTGGAAGCAGGTAAATGCAGTGTAAAGCTGTATATTTCTGTAGCTTCGGAGTTGGTAAGTGCAGCATATGGTAGATCTGTAACCCTAGTGTAGCAGACACAGCTTACAGGAGTTCTGTAGCTTGGGAGTAGGTAAATGTAACGCTAATGTAGCAGAAAACAGCTTACAGGCATTTTGTAGCTTGTGAGTAGGTAAATGTAGTAAATGGGAGTTCTGTAACCGTAGTGTCGCAGACACAGCTTATGGGAGTTCTGTACCTTGGATACAGGTAAAGCAGCATATAGGAGTTCTGTAACGCTAGTTTAGCAGACACAGCTTTCAGGATTTCTGTAGCTTGGGAGTTGGTAAGTGCAGCATATGGTAGATCTGTAACCCTAGTGTTGCAGACACAGCACACAGGAGTTCTGTGGATTCAGGGTAGGTAAATGCAGCATGTAAAATTTCTGTAACCTATTAGAGAAGGTACAGATTATGAGAGTTTTGTAGCGTGGCAGTTGGTAAATTCACTCAAACGGAGTTCTGAAACACCAGTGCAGCAGACACAGCTTACGGGCATCTGTAGCTTGGGAGTAGGTAAATGCAGTATATGGAAGTTCTATAACCCAAGTGTAGACGACACAGCCTACGGGAGTCCTGTAGCTTGGAAGTAGGTAAATGCAGCGTATGGGAGTTCTGTTATCCTAGTGTAGCAGACACAGCTTATGGGAGTTCTGCCGCCTGGGTGTAGGCAAAAGCAGCATATGGGAATTCCATAACTGCAGTGTAGCAGACAGAGTTGACGAGAGGTCCGTAGCTAGGGAGAAGGAAAATGCAGCATATGTGAGTTCTGTAACACTAGTTTAGCAGACGCAGCGTATAGGAGTTCTCTAGCTTCGGAGTAGGTAAATGTAGTAAAGGGAGTTCTGCAACCGTATTGCAGCAGACAGAGCTTACGGCAGTACTGCACCTTGGAAGCAGGTAAACGCGGTATATAGCAGTTGTGTAACCCTAGTGTTGCAGACACAAGTTGCAGAAGTTCTGCACCTTGGGAGTAGGTAAATTCAGTATATGAAGTTCTGTAACCCTAGTGTAGCAGACACAGCTTACGGGAGTTCTGTAGCTTGGGAGTGGGTAAAAGTAGCATATGGCAGCTAACACTATTGTAGCAGAAATCAGCTTAGAGGAATTTTGTAGCTTGTGAGTAGGTAAATGTAGAAAATGGGAGTTCTGTAACCGTATTGCAGCAGACAGAGCTTAGGTTAGTGCTATACCTTGGAAGCATGTAAATGCAGTATATAGGTGTTCGGTAATGCTAGTTTAGCAGATAGAGCTTACGGGATTTCTGAAGCTTGGGAGTAGGTAAGTGCAGCAGATGGTAGATCTGTAACCCAATGAAGCAGACACAGCTTACGGGAGTTCTGTAGCTTAGGAGTATGTGAATTCAGCATGTAAAATTTCTGTAACCCTATTAGAGAAGGTACAGATTATGAGAGTTTTGTAGCGTGGCAGTTGGTAAATTCACTCAAACGGAGTTCTGTAACACCAGTGCAGCAGACACAGCTTACGGGCATCCGTAGCGTGAGAGTAGGTAAATGCAGCATATGGAAGGTCTATAACCCAAGTGTAGACGACACAGCCTATGGGAGTCCTGTAGCTTGGAAGTAGGCAAATGCAGCCTATGGGACTTCTGTTATCCTAGTGTAGCAGACACAGCTCATGGGAGTTCTGCCGCCTGGGTGTAGGCAAATGCAGCATTTCGGAATTCTGTAACCCTACTGTAGCAGACACAGCTTTCGGGAGTTCTGTAGCTTGGGAGAAGGTCAATGCACGATATGAGACTTCTGTAACTCTAGTGTATTAGACAGCTTCCAGGAGGTCTAAAGCTTGGGAGAAGGCAAATGCAATAAATAGGAGTTCTGTAACTCTAGTGTATTAGACACAGCATATGGGAGTTCTGTTATCCTAGTGTAGCAGACACAGCTTATGGGAGTTCTGTTATCCTAGCGTAGCAGACACAGCTTATGGGAGTTCTGCCGCCTGGGTGTAGGCAAATGCAGCATATGGGAATTCTGTAACCGTAGTGTAGCAGACAGAGTTGACGAGAGGTCTGTAGCTTGGGAGAAGGAAAATGCAGCATGTGTGAGTTCTGTAAGACTAGTTTAGCAGACACAGCGTATAGGAGTTCTGTAGCTTCGGAGTAGGTAAATGTAGTAAATGGGAGTTCTGCAACCGTATTGCAGCAGACACAGCTTACGGGAGTACTATACCTTGGAAGCAGGTAAATGCAGTATATAGCAGTTGTGTAACCCTAGTGTTGCAGACAACAACGTACAGGAGTTCTGCACCTTGGGAGTAGGTAAATTCAGTATATGAAGTTCTGTAACCCTAGTGTAGCAGACACAGTTACAGAAGGGCTGTAGCTTGGGAGTTGGTAAATGTAGCATAAGGCATCTCTGTAACACTAGTATAGCAGAAATCAGCTTACAGGAGTTTTGTAGCTTGGGAGTAGGTAAATGTAGTAAATGGGAGTTCTGCAACCGTATTGCTGCAGACAGAGCTTATGGGACTGCTGCACCTTGGAAGCAGGTAAATGCAGTGTAAAGCTGTATATTTCTGTAGCTTCGGAGTTGGTAAGTGCAGCATATGGTAGATCTGTAACCCTAGTGTAGCAGACACAGCTTACAGGAGTTCTGTAGCTTGGGAGTAGGTAAATGTAACGCTAATGTAGCAGAAAACAGCTTACAGGCATTTTGTAGCTTGTGAGTAGGTAAATGTAGTAAATGGGAGTTCTGTAACCGTAGTGTCGCAGACACAGCTTATGGGAGTTCTGTACCTTGGATACAGGTAAAGCAGCATATAGGAGTTCTGTAACGCTAGTTTAGCAGACACAGCTTTCAGGATTTCTGTAGCTTGGGAGTTGGTAAGTGCAGCATATGGTAGATCTGTAACCCTAGTGTTGCAGACACAGCACACAGGAGTTCTGTGGATTCAGGGTAGGTAAATGCAGCATGTAAAATTTCTGTAACCTATTAGAGAAGGTACAGATTATGAGAGTTTTGTAGCGTGGCAGTTGGTAAATTCACTCAAACGGAGTTCTGAAACACCAGTGCAGCAGACACAGCTTACGGGCATCTGTAGCTTGGGAGTAGGTAAATGCAGTATATGGAAGTTCTATAACCCAAGTGTAGACGACACAGCCTACGGGAGTCCTGTAGCTTGGAAGTAGGTAAATGCAGCGTATGGGAGTTCTGTTATCCTAGTGTAGCAGACACAACTTATGGGAGTTCTGCCGCCTGGGTGTAGGCAAAAGCAGCATATGGGAATTCCATAACTGCAGTGTAGCAGACAGAGTTGACGAGAGGTCCGTAGCTAGGGAGAAGGAAAATGCAGCATATGTGAGTTCTGTAAGACTAGTTTAGCAGACGCAGCGTATAGGAGTTCTCTAGCTTCGGAGTAGGTAAATGTAGTAAAGGGAGTTCTGCAACCGTATTGCAGCAGACAGAGCTTACGGCAGTACTGCACCTTGGAAGCAGGTAAACGCGGTATATAGCAGTTGTGTAACCCTAGTGTTGCAGACACAAGTTGCAGAAGTTCTGCACCTTGGGAGTAGGTAAATTCAGTATATGAAGTTCTGTAACCCTAGTGTAGCAGACACAGCTTACGGGAGTTCTGTAGCTTGGGAGTGGGTAAAAGTAGCATATGGCAGCTAACACTATTGTAGCAGAAATCAGCTTAGAGGAATTTTGTAGCTTGTGAGTAGGTAAATGTAGAAAATGGGAGTTCTGTAACCGTATTGCAGCAGACAGAGCTTAGGTTAGTGCTATACCTTGGAAGCATGTAAATGCAGTATATAGGTGTTCGGTAATGCTAGTTTAGCAGATAGAGCTTACGGGATTTCTGAAGCTTGGGAGTAGGTAAGTGCAGCAGATGGTAGATCTGTAACCCAATGAAGCAGACACAGCTTACGGGAGTTCTGTAGCTTAGGAGTATGTGAATTCAGCATGTAAAATTTCTGTAACCCTATTAGAGAAGGTACAGATTATGAGAGTTTTGTAGCGTGGCAGTTGGTAAATTCACTCAAACGGAGTTCTGTAACACCAGTGCAGCAGACACAGCTTACGGGCATCCGTAGCTTGAGAGTAGGTAAATGCAGCATATGGAAGGTCTATAACCCAAGTGTAGACGACACAGCCTATGGGAGTCCTGTAGCTTGGAAGTAGGCAAATGCAGCCTATGGGACTTCTGTTATCCTAGTGTAGCAGACACAGCTCATGGGAGTTCTGCCGCCTGGGTGTAGGCAAATGCAGCATTTCGGAATTCTGTAACCCTACTGTAGCAGACACAGCTTTCGGGAGTTCTGTAGCTTGGGAGAAGGTCAATGCACGATATGAGACTTCTGTAACTCTAGTGTATTAGACAGCTTCCAGGAGGTCTAAAGCTTGGGAGAAGGCAAATGCAATAAATAGGAGTTCTGTAACTCTAGTGTATTAGACACAGCATATGGGAGTTCTGTTATCCTAGTGTAGCAGACACAGCTTATGGGAGTTCTGTTATCCTAGCGTAGCAGACACAGCTTATGGGAGTTCTGCCGCCTGGGTGTAGGCAAATGCAGCATATGGGAATTCTGTAACCGTAGTGTAGCAGACAGAGTTGACGAGAGGTCTGTAGCTTGGGAGAAGGAAAATGCAGCATGTGTGAGTTCTGTAAGACTAGTTTAGCAGACACAGCGTATAGGAGTTCTGTAGCTTCGGAGTAGGTAAATGTAGTAAATGGGAGTTCTGCAACCGTATTGCAGCAGACACAGCTTACGGGAGTACTATACCTTGGAAGCAGGTAAATGCAGTATATAGCAGTTGTGTAACCCTAGTGTTGCAGACAACAACGTACAGGAGTTCTGCACCTTGGGAGTAGGTAAATTCAGTATATGAAGTTCTGTAACCCTAGTGTAGCAGACACAGTTACAGAAGGGCTGTAGCTTGGGAGTTGGTAAATGTAGCATAAGGCATCTCTGTAACACTAGTATAGCAGAAATCAGCTTACAGGAGTTTTGTAGCTTGGGAGTAGGTAAATGTAGTAAATGGGAGTTCTGCAACCGTATTGCTGCAGACAGAGCTTATGGGACTGCTGCACCTTGGAAGCAGGTAAATGCAGTGTAAAGCTGTATATTTCTGTAGCTTCGGAGTTGGTAAGTGCAGCATATGGTAGATCTGTAACCCTAGTGTAGCAGACACAGCTTACAGGAGTTCTGTAGCTTGGGAGTAGGTAAATGTAACGCTAATGTAGCAGAAAACAGCTTACAGGCATTTTGTAGCTTGTGAGTAGGTAAATGTAGTAAATGGGAGTTCTGTAACCGTAGTGTCGCAGACACAGCTTATGGGAGTTCTGTACCTTGGATACAGGTAAAGCAGCATATAGGAGTTCTGTAACGCTAGTTTAGCAGACACAGCTTTCAGGATTTCTGTAGCTTGGGAGTTGGTAAGTGCAGCATATGGTAGATCTGTAACCCTAGTGTTGCAGACACAGCACACAGGAGTTCTGTGGATTCAGGGTAGGTAAATGCAGCATGTAAAATTTCTGTAACCTATTAGAGAAGGTACAGATTATGAGAGTTTTGTAGCGTGGCAGTTGGTAAATTCACTCAAACGGAGTTCTGAAACACCAGTGCAGCAGACACAGCTTACGGGCATCTGTAGCTTGGGAGTAGGTAAATGCAGTATATGGAAGTTCTATAACCCAAGTGTAGACGACACAGCCTACGGGAGTCCTGTAGCTTGGAAGTAGGTAAATGCAGCGTATGGGAGTTCTGTTATCCTAGTGTAGCAGACACAGCTTATGGGAGTTCTGCCGCCTGGGTGTAGGCAAAAGCAGCATATGGGAATTCCATAACTGCAGTGTAGCAGACAGAGTTGACGAGAGGTCCGTAGCTAGGGAGAAGGAAAATGCAGCATATGTGAGTTCTGTAACACTAGTTTAGCAGACGCAGCGTATAGGAGTTCTCTAGCTTCGGAGTAGGTAAATGTAGTAAAGGGAGTTCTGCAACCGTATTGCAGCAGACAGAGCTTACGGCAGTACTGCACCTTGGAAGCAGGTAAACGCGGTATATAGCAGTTGTGTAACCCTAGTGTTGCAGACACAAGTTGCAGAAGTTCTGCACCTTGGGAGTAGGTAAATTCAGTATATGAAGTTCTGTAACCCTAGTGTAGCAGACACAGCTTACGGGAGTTCTGTAGCTTGGGAGTGGGTAAAAGTAGCATATGGCAGCTAACACTATTGTAGCAGAAATCAGCTTAGAGGAATTTTGTAGCTTGTGAGTAGGTAAATGTAGAAAATGGGAGTTCTGTAACCGTATTGCAGCAGACAGAGCTTAGGTTAGTGCTATACCTTGGAAGCATGTAAATGCAGTATATAGGTGTTCGGTAATGCTAGTTTAGCAGATAGAGCTTACGGGATTTCTGAAGCTTGGGAGTAGGTAAGTGCAGCAGATGGTAGATCTGTAACCCAATGAAGCAGACACAGCTTACGGGAGTTCTGTAGCTTAGGAGTATGTGAATTCAGCATGTAAAATTTCTGTAACCCTATTAGAGAAGGTACAGATTATGAGAGTTTTGTAGCGTGGCAGTTGGTAAATTCACTCAAACGGAGTTCTGTAACACCAGTGCAGCAGACACAGCTTACGGGCATCCGTAGCTTGAGAGTAGGTAAATGCAGCATATGGAAGGTCTATAACCCAAGTGTAGACGACACAGCCTATGGGAGTCCTGTAGCTTGGAAGTAGGCAAATGCAGCCTATGGGACTTCTGTTATCCTAGTGTAGCAGACACAGCTCATGGGAGTTCTGCCGCCTGGGTGTAGGCAAATGCAGCATTTCGGAATTCTGTAACCCTACTGTAGCAGACACAGCTTTCGGGAGTTCTGTAGCTTGGGAGAAGGTCAATGCACGATATGAGACTTCTGTAACTCTAGTGTATTAGACAGCTTCCAGGAGGTCTAAAGCTTGGGAGAAGGCAAATGCAATAAATAGGAGTTCTGTAACTCTAGTGTATTAGACACAGCATATGGGAGTTCTGTTATCCTAGTGTAGCAGACACAGCTTATGGGAGTTCTGTTATCCTAGCGTAGCAGACACAGCTTATGGGAGTTCTGCCGCCTGGGTGTAGGCAAATGCAGCATATGGGAATTCTGTAACCGTAGTGTAGCAGACAGAGTTGACGAGAGGTCTGTAGCTTGGGAGAAGGAAAATGCAGCATGTGTGAGTTCTGTAAGACTAGTTTAGCAGACACAGCGTATAGGAGTTCTGTAGCTTCGGAGTAGGTAAATGTAGTAAATGGGAGTTCTGCAACCGTATTGCAGCAGACACAGCTTACGGGAGTACTATACCTTGGAAGCAGGTAAATGCAGTATATAGCAGTTGTGTAACCCTAGTGTTGCAGACAACAACGTACAGGAGTTCTGCACCTTGGGAGTAGGTAAATTCAGTATATGAAGTTCTGTAACCCTAGTGTAGCAGACACAGTTACAGAAGGGCTGTAGCTTGGGAGTTGGTAAATGTAGCATAAGGCATCTCTGTAACACTAGTATAGCAGAAATCAGCTTACAGGAGTTTTGTAGCTTGGGAGTAGGTAAATGTAGTAAATGGGAGTTCTGCAACCGTATTGCTGCAGACAGAGCTTATGGGACTGCTGCACCTTGGAAGCAGGTAAATGCAGTGTAAAGCTGTATATTTCTGTAGCTTCGGAGTTGGTAAGTGCAGCATATGGTAGATCTGTAACCCTAGTGTAGCAGACACAGCTTACAGGAGTTCTGTAGCTTGGGAGTAGGTAAATGTAACGCTAATGTAGCAGCAAACAGCTTACAGGCATTTTGTAGCTTGTGAGTAGGTAAATGTAGTAAATGGGAGTTCTGTAACCGTAGTGTCGCAGACACAGCTTATGGGAGTTCTGTACCTTGGATACAGGTAAAGCAGCATATAGGAGTTCTGTAACGCTAGTTTAGCAGACACAGCTTTCAGGATTTCTGTAGCTTGGGAGTTGGTAAGTGCAGCATATGGTAGATCTGTAACCCTAGTGTTGCAGACACAGCACACAGGAGTTCTGTGGATTCAGGGTAGGTAAATGCAGCATGTAAAATTTCTGTAACCTATTAGAGAAGGTACAGATTATGAGAGTTTTGTAGCGTGGCAGTTGGTAAATTCACTCAAACGGAGTTCTGAAACACCAGTGCAGCAGACACAGCTTACGGGCATCTGTAGCTTGGGAGTAGGTAAATGCAGTATATGGAAGTTCTATAACCCAAGTGTAGACGACACAGCCTACGGGAGTCCTGTAGCTTGGAAGTAGGTAAATGCAGCGTATGGGAGTTCTGTTATCCTAGTGTAGCAGACACAGCTTATGGGAGTTCTGCCGCCTGGGTGTAGGCAAAAGCAGCATATGGGAATTCCATAACTGCAGTGTAGCAGACAGAGTTGACGAGAGGTCCGTAGCTAGGGAGAAGGAAAATGCAGCATATGTGAGTTCTGTAACACTAGTTTAGCAGACGCAGCGTATAGGAGTTCTCTAGCTTCGGAGTAGGTAAATGTAGTAAAGGGAGTTCTGCAACCGTATTGCAGCAGACAGAGCTTACGGCAGTACTGCACCTTGGAAGCAGGTAAACGCGGTATATAGCAGTTGTGTAACCCTAGTGTTGCAGACACAAGTTGCAGAAGTTCTGCACCTTGGGAGTAGGTAAATTCAGTATATGAAGTTCTGTAACCCTAGTGTAGCAGACACAGCTTACGGGAGTTCTGTAGCTTGGGAGTGGGTAAAAGTAGCATATGGCAGCTAACACTATTGTAGCAGAAATCAGCTTAGAGGAATTTTGTAGCTTGTGAGTAGGTAAATGTAGAAAATGGGAGTTCTGTAACCGTATTGCAGCAGACAGAGCTTAGGTTAGTGCTATACCTTGGAAGCATGTAAATGCAGTATATAGGTGTTCGGTAATGCTAGTTTAGCAGATAGAGCTTACGGGATTTCTGAAGCTTGGGAGTAGGTAAGTGCAGCAGATGGTAGATCTGTAACCCAATGAAGCAGACACAGCTTACGGGAGTTCTGTAGCTTAGGAGTATGTGAATTCAGCATGTAAAATTTCTGTAACCCTATTAGAGAAGGTACAGATTATGAGAGTTTTGTAGCGTGGCAGTTGGTAAATTCACTCAAACGGAGTTCTGTAACACCAGTGCAGCAGACACAGCTTACGGGCATCCGTAGCTTGAGAGTAGGTAAATGCAGCATATGGAAGGTCTATAACCCAAGTGTAGACGACACAGCCTATGGGAGTCCTGTAGCTTGGAAGTAGGCAAATGCAGCCTATGGGACTTCTGTTATCCTAGTGTAGCAGACACAGCTCATGGGAGTTCTGCCGCCTGGGTGTAGGCAAATGCAGCATTTCGGAATTCTGTAACCCTACTGTAGCAGACACAGCTTTCGGGAGTTCTGTAGCTTGGGAGAAGGTCAATGCACGATATGAGACTTCTGTAACTCTAGTGTATTAGACAGCTTCCAGGAGGTCTAAAGCTTGGGAGAAGGCAAATGCAATAAATAGGAGTTCTGTAACTCTAGTGTATTAGACACAGCATATGGGAGTTCTGTTATCCTAGCGTAGCAGACACAGCTTATGGGAGTTCTGCCGCCTGGGTGTAGGCAAATGCAGCATATGGGAATTCTGTAACCGTAGTGTAGCAGACAGAGTTGACGAGAGGTCTGTAGCTTGGGAGAAGGAAAATGCAGCATGTGTGAGTTCTGTAAGACTAGTTTAGCAGACACAGCGTATAGGAGTTCTGTAGCTTCGGAGTAGGTAAATGTAGTAAATGGGAGTTCTGCAACCGTATTGCAGCAGACACAGCTTACGGGAGTACTATACCTTGGAAGCAGGTAAATGCAGTATATAGCAGTTGTGTAACCCTAGTGTTGCAGACACAACGTACAGGAGTTCTGCACCTTGGGAGTAGGTAAATTCAGTATATGAAGTTCTGTAACCCTAGTGTAGCAGACACAGTTACAGAAGGGCTGTAGCTTGGGAGTTGGTAAATGTAGCATAAGGCATCTCTGTAACACTAGTATAGCAGAAATCAGCTTACAGGAGTTTTGTAGCTTGGGAGTAGGTAAATGTAGTAAATGGGAGTTCTGCAACCGTATTGCTGCAGACAGAGCTTATGGGACTGCTGCACCTTGGAAGCAGGTAAATGCAGTGTAAAGCTGTATATTTCTGTAGCTTCGGAGTTGGTAAGTGCAGCATATGGTAGATCTGTAACCCTAGTGTAGCAGACACAGCTTACAGGAGTTCTGTAGCTTGGGAGTAGGTAAATGTAACGCTAATGTAGCAGAAAACAGCTTACAGGCATTTTGTAGCTTGTGAGTAGGTAAATGTAGTAAATGGGAGTTCTGTAACCGTAGTGTCGCAGACACAGCTTATGGGAGTTCTGTACCTTGGATACAGGTAAAGCAGCATATAGGAGTTCTGTAACGCTAGTTTAGCAGACACAGCTTTCAGGATTTCTGTAGCTTGGGAGTTGGTAAGTGCAGCATATGGTAGATCTGTAACCCTAGTGTTGCAGACACAGCACACAGGAGTTCTGTGGATTCAGGGTAGGTAAATGCAGCATGTAAAATTTCTGTAACCTATTAGAGAAGGTACAGATTATGAGAGTTTTGTAGCGTGGCAGTTGGTAAATTCACTCAAACGGAGTTCTGAAACACCAGTGCAGCAGACACAGCTTACGGGCATCTGTAGCTTGGGAGTAGGTAAATGCAGTATATGGAAGTTCTATAACCCAAGTGTAGACGACACAGCCTACGGGAGTCCTGTAGCTTGGAAGTAGGTAAATGCAGCGTATGGGAGTTCTGTTATCCTAGTGTAGCAGACACAGCTTATGGGAGTTCTGCCGCCTGGGTGTAGGCAAAAGCAGCATATGGGAATTCCATAACTGCAGTGTAGCAGACAGAGTTGACGAGAGGTCCGTAGCTAGGGAGAAGGAAAATGCAGCATATGTGAGTTCTGTAACACTAGTTTAGCAGACGCAGCGTATAGGAGTTCTCTAGCTTCGGAGTAGGTAAATGTAGTAAAGGGAGTTCTGCAACCGTATTGCAGCAGACAGAGCTTACGGCAGTACTGCACCTTGGAAGCAGGTAAACGCGGTATATAGCAGTTGTGTAACCCTAGTGTTGCAGACACAAGTTGCAGAAGTTCTGCACCTTGGGAGTAGGTAAATTCAGTATATGAAGTTCTGTAACCCTAGTGTAGCAGACACAGCTTACGGGAGTTCTGTAGCTTGGGAGTGGGTAAAAGTAGCATATGGCAGCTAACACTATTGTAGCAGAAATCAGCTTAGAGGAATTTTGTAGCTTGTGAGTAGGTAAATGTAGAAAATGGGAGTTCTGTAACCGTATTGCAGCAGACAGAGCTTAGGTTAGTGCTATACCTTGGAAGCATGTAAATGCAGTATATAGGTGTTCGGTAATGCTAGTTTAGCAGATAGAGCTTACGGGATTTCTGAAGCTTGGGAGTAGGTAAGTGCAGCAGATGGTAGATCTGTAACCCAATGAAGCAGACACAGCTTACGGGAGTTCTGTAGCTTAGGAGTATGTGAATTCAGCATGTAAAATTTCTGTAACCCTATTAGAGAAGGTACAGATTATGAGAGTTTTGTAGCGTGGCAGTTGGTAAATTCACTCAAACGGAGTTCTGTAACACCAGTGCAGCAGACACAGCTTACGGGCATCCGTAGCTTGAGAGTAGGTAAATGCAGCATATGGAAGGTCTATAACCCAAGTGTAGACGACACAGCCTATGGGAGTCCTGTAGCTTGGAAGTAGGCAAATGCAGCCTATGGGACTTCTGTTATCCTAGTGTAGCAGACACAGCTCATGGGAGTTCTGCCGCCTGGGTGTAGGCAAATGCAGCATTTCGGAATTCTGTAACCCTACTGTAGCAGACACAGCTTTCGGGAGTTCTGTAGCTTGGGAGAAGGTCAATGCACGATATGAGACTTCTGTAACTCTAGTGTATTAGACAGCTTCCAGGAGGTCTAAAGCTTGGGAGAAGGCAAATGCAATAAATAGGAGTTCTGTAACTCTAGTGTATTAGACACAGCATATGGGAGTTCTGTTATCCTAGTGTAGCAGACACAGCTTATGGGAGTTCTGTTATCCTAGCGTAGCAGACACAGCTTATGGGAGTTCTGCCGCCTGGGTGTAGGCAAATGCAGCATATGGGAATTCTGTAACCGTAGTGTAGCAGACAGAGTTGACGAGAGGTCTGTAGCTTGGGAGAAGGAAAATGCAGCATGTGTGAGTTCTGTAAGACTAGTTTAGCAGACACAGCGTATAGGAGTTCTGTAGCTTCGGAGTAGGTAAATGTAGTAAATGGGAGTTCTGCAACCGTATTGCAGCAGACACAGCTTACGGGAGTACTATACCTTGGAAGCAGGTAAATGCAGTATATAGCAGTTGTGTAACCCTAGTGTTGCAGACAACAACGTACAGGAGTTCTGCACCTTGGGAGTAGGTAAATTCAGTATATGAAGTTCTGTAACCCTAGTGTAGCAGACACAGTTACAGAAGGGCTGTAGCTTGGGAGTTGGTAAATGTAGCATAAGGCATCTCTGTAACACTAGTATAGCAGAAATCAGCTTACAGGAGTTTTGTAGCTTGGGAGTAGGTAAATGTAGTAAATGGGAGTTCTGCAACCGTATTGCTGCAGACAGAGCTTATGGGACTGCTGCACCTTGGAAGCAGGTAAATGCAGTGTAAAGCTGTATATTTCTGTAGCTTCGGAGTTGGTAAGTGCAGCATATGGTAGATCTGTAACCCTAGTGTAGCAGACACAGCTTACAGGAGTTCTGTAGCTTGGGAGTAGGTAAATGTAACGCTAATGTAGCAGCAAACAGCTTACAGGCATTTTGTAGCTTGTGAGTAGGTAAATGTAGTAAATGGGAGTTCTGTAACCGTAGTGTCGCAGACACAGCTTATGGGAGTTCTGTACCTTGGATACAGGTAAAGCAGCATATAGGAGTTCTGTAACGCTAGTTTAGCAGACACAGCTTTCAGGATTTCTGTAGCTTGGGAGTTGGTAAGTGCAGCATATGGTAGATCTGTAACCCTAGTGTTGCAGACACAGCACACAGGAGTTCTGTGGATTCAGGGTAGGTAAATGCAGCATGTAAAATTTCTGTAACCTATTAGAGAAGGTACAGATTATGAGAGTTTTGTAGCGTGGCAGTTGGTAAATTCACTCAAACGGAGTTCTGAAACACCAGTGCAGCAGACACAGCTTACGGGCATCTGTAGCTTGGGAGTAGGTAAATGCAGTATATGGAAGTTCTATAACCCAAGTGTAGACGACACAGCCTACGGGAGTCCTGTAGCTTGGAAGTAGGTAAATGCAGCGTATGGGAGTTCTGTTATCCTAGTGTAGCAGACACAGCTTATGGGAGTTCTGCCGCCTGGGTGTAGGCAAAAGCAGCATATGGGAATTCCATAACTGCAGTGTAGCAGACAGAGTTGACGAGAGGTCCGTAGCTAGGGAGAAGGAAAATGCAGCATATGTGAGTTCTGTAACACTAGTTTAGCAGACGCAGCGTATAGGAGTTCTCTAGCTTCGGAGTAGGTAAATGTAGTAAAGGGAGTTCTGCAACCGTATTGCAGCAGACAGAGCTTACGGCAGTACTGCACCTTGGAAGCAGGTAAACGCGGTATATAGCAGTTGTGTAACCCTAGTGTTGCAGACACAAGTTGCAGAAGTTCTGCACCTTGGGAGTAGGTAAATTCAGTATATGAAGTTCTGTAACCCTAGTGTAGCAGACACAGCTTACGGGAGTTCTGTAGCTTGGGAGTGGGTAAAAGTAGCATATGGCAGCTAACACTATTGTAGCAGAAATCAGCTTAGAGGAATTTTGTAGCTTGTGAGTAGGTAAATGTAGAAAATGGGAGTTCTGTAACCGTATTGCAGCAGACAGAGCTTAGGTTAGTGCTATACCTTGGAAGCATGTAAATGCAGTATATAGGTGTTCGGTAATGCTAGTTTAACAGATAGAGCTTACGGGATTTCTGAAGCTTGGGAGTAGGTAAGTGCAGCAGATGGTAGATCTGTAACCCAATGAAGCAGACACAGCTTACGGGAGTTCTGTAGCTTAGGAGTATGTGAATTCAGCATGTAAAATTTCTGTAACCCTATTAGAGAAGGTACAGATTATGAGAGTTTTGTAGCGTGGCAGTTGGTAAATTCACTCAAACGGAGTTCTGTAACACCAGTGCAGCAGACACAGCTTACGGGCATCCGTAGCTTGAGAGTAGGTAAATGCAGCATATGGAAGGTCTATAACCCAAGTGTAGACGACACAGCCTATGGGAGTCCTGTAGCTTGGAAGTAGGCAAATGCAGCCTATGGGACTTCTGTTATCCTAGTGTAGCAGACACAGCTCATGGGAGTTCTGCCGCCTGGGTGTAGGCAAATGCAGCATTTCGGAATTCTGTAACCCTACTGTAGCAGACACAGCTTTCGGGAGTTCTGTAGCTTGGGAGAAGGTCAATGCACGATATGAGACTTCTGTAACTCTAGTGTATTAGACAGCTTCCAGGAGGTCTAAAGCTTGGGAGAAGGCAAATGCAATAAATAGGAGTTCTGTAACTCTAGTGTATTAGACACAGCATATGGGAGTTCTGTTATCCTAGTGTAGCAGACACAGCTTATGGGAGTTCTGTTATCCTAGCGTAGCAGACACAGCTTATGGGAGTTCTGCCGCCTGGGTGTAGGCAAATGCAGCATATGGGAATTCTGTAACCGTAGTGTAGCAGACAGAGTTGACGAGAGGTCTGTAGCTTGGGAGAAGGAAAATGCAGCATGTGTGAGTTCTGTAAGACTAGTTTAGCAGACACAGCGTATAGGAGTTCTGTAGCTTCGGAGTAGGTAAATGTAGTAAATGGGAGTTCTGCAACCGTATTGCAGCAGACACAGCTTACGGGAGTACTATACCTTGGAAGCAGGTAAATGCAGTATATAGCAGTTGTGTAACCCTAGTGTTGCAGACAACAACGTACAGGAGTTCTGCACCTTGGGAGTAGGTAAATTCAGTATATGAAGTTCTGTAACCCTAGTGTAGCAGACACAGTTACAGAAGGGCTGTAGCTTGGGAGTTGGTAAATGTAGCATAAGGCATCTCTGTAACACTAGTATAGCAGAAATCAGCTTACAGGAGTTTTGTAGCTTGGGAGTAGGTAAATGTAGTAAATGGGAGTTCTGCAACCGTATTGCTGCAGACAGAGCTTATGGGACTGCTGCACCTTGGAAGCAGGTAAATGCAGTGTAAAGCTGTATATTTCTGTAGCTTCGGAGTTGGTAAGTGCAGCATATGGTAGATCTGTAACCCTAGTGTAGCAGACACAGCTTACAGGAGTTCTGTAGCTTGGGAGTAGGTAAATGTAACGCTAATGTAGCAGAAAACAGCTTACAGGCATTTTGTAGCTTGTGAGTAGGTAAATGTAGTAAATGGGAGTTCTGTAACCGTAGTGTCGCAGACACAGCTTATGGGAGTTCTGTACCTTGGATACAGGTAAAGCAGCATATAGGAGTTCTGTAACGCTAGTTTAGCAGACACAGCTTTCAGGATTTCTGTAGCTTGGGAGTTGGTAAGTGCAGCATATGGTAGATCTGTAACCCTAGTGTTGCAGACACAGCACACAGGAGTTCTGTGGATTCAGGGTAGGTAAATGCAGCATGTAAAATTTCTGTAACCTATTAGAGAAGGTACAGATTATGAGAGTTTTGTAGCGTGGCAGTTGGTAAATTCACTCAAACGGAGTTCTGAAACACCAGTGCAGCAGACACAGCTTACGGGCATCTGTAGCTTGGGAGTAGGTAAATGCAGTATATGGAAGTTCTATAACCCAAGTGTAGACGACACAGCCTACGGGAGTCCTGTAGCTTGGAAGTAGGTAAATGCAGCGTATGGGAGTTCTGTTATCCTAGTGTAGCAGACACAGCTTATGGGAGTTCTGCCGCCTGGGTGTAGGCAAAAGCAGCATATGGGAATTCCATAACTGCAGTGTAGCAGACAGAGTTGACGAGAGGTCCGTAGCTAGGGAGAAGGAAAATGCAGCATATGTGAGTTCTGTAACACTAGTTTAGCAGACGCAGCGTATAGGAGTTCTGTAGCTTCGGAGTAGGTAAATGTAGTAAAGGGAGTTCTGCAACCGTATTGCAGCAGACAGAGCTTACGGCAGTACTGCACCTTGGAAGCAGGTAAACGCGGTATATAGCAGTTGTGTAACCCTAGTGTTGCAGACACAAGTTGCAGAAGTTCTGCACCTTGGGAGTAGGTAAATTCAGTATATGAAGTTCTGTAACCCTAGTGTAGCAGACACAGCTTACGGGAGTTCTGTAGCTTGGGAGTGGGTAAAAGTAGCATATGGCAGCTAACACTATTGTAGCAGAAATCAGCTTAGAGGAATTTTGTAGCTTGTGAGTAGGTAAATGTAGAAAATGGGAGTTCTGTAACCGTATTGCAGCAGACAGAGCTTAGGTTAGTGCTATACCTTGGAAGCATGTAAATGCAGTATATAGGTGTTCGGTAATGCTAGTTTAGCAGATAGAGCTTACGGGATTTCTGAAGCTTGGGAGTAGGTAAGTGCAGCAGATGGTAGATCTGTAACCCAATGAAGCAGACACAGCTTACGGGAGTTCTGTAGCTTAGGAGTATGTGAATTCAGCATGTAAAATTTCTGTAACCCTATTAGAGAAGGTACAGATTATGAGAGTTTTGTAGCGTGGCAGTTGGTAAATTCACTCAAACGGAGTTCTGTAACACCAGTGTAGCAGACACAGCTTACGGGCATCCGTAGCTTGAGAGTAGGTAAATGCAGCATATGGAAGGTCTATAACCCAAGTGTAGACGACACAGCCTATGGGAGTCCTGTAGCTTGGAAGTAGGCAAATGCAGCCTATGGGACTTCTGTTATCCTAGTGTAGCAGACACAGCTCATGGGAGTTCTGCCGCCTGGGTGTAGGCAAATGCAGCATTTCGGAATTCTGTAACCCTACTGTAGCAGACACAGCTTTCGGGAGTTCTGTAGCTTGGGAGAAGGTCAATGCACGATATGAGACTTCTGTAACTCTAGTGTATTAGACAGCTTCCAGGAGGTCTAAAGCTTGGGAGAAGGCAAATGCAATAAATAGGAGTTCTGTAACTCTAGTGTATTAGACACAGCATATGGGAGTTCTGTTATCCTAGTGTAGCAGACACAGCTTATGGGAGTTCTGTTATCCTAGCGTAGCAGACACAGCTTATGGGAGTTCTGCCGCCTGGGTGTAGGCAAATGCAGCATATGGGAATTCTGTAACCGTAGTGTAGCAGACAGAGTTGACGAGAGGTCTGTAGCTTGGGAGAAGGAAAATGCAGCATGTGTGAGTTCTGTAAGACTAGTTTAGCAGACACAGCGTATAGGAGTTCTGTAGCTTCGGAGTAGGTAAATGTAGTAAATGGGAGTTCTGCAACCGTATTGCAGCAGACACAGCTTACGGGAGTACTATACCTTGGAAGCAGGTAAATGCAGTATATAGCAGTTGTGTAACCCTAGTGTTGCAGACAACAACGTACAGGAGTTCTGCACCTTGGGAGTAGGTAAATTCAGTATATGAAGTTCTGTAACCCTAGTGTAGCAGACACAGTTACAGAAGGGCTGTAGCTTGGGAGTTGGTAAATGTAGCATAAGGCATCTCTGTAACACTAGTATAGCAGAAATCAGCTTACAGGAGTTTTGTAGCTTGGGAGTAGGTAAATGTAGTAAATGGGAGTTCTGCAACCGTATTGCTGCAGACAGAGCTTATGGGACTGCTGCACCTTGGAAGCAGGTAAATGCAGTGTAAAGCTGTATATTTCTGTAGCTTCGGAGTTGGTAAGTGCAGCATATGGTAGATCTGTAACCCTAGTGTAGCAGACACAGCTTACAGGAGTTCTGTAGCTTGGGAGTAGGTAAATGTAACGCTAATGTAGCAGAAAACAGCTTACAGGCATTTTGTAGCTTGTGAGTAGGTAAATGTAGTAAATGGGAGTTCTGTAACCGTAGTGTCGCAGACACAGCTTATGGGAGTTCTGTACCTTGGATACAGGTAAAGCAGCATATAGGAGTTCTGTAACGCTAGTTTAGCAGACACAGCTTTCAGGATTTCTGTAGCTTGGGAGTTGGTAAGTGCAGCATATGGTAGATCTGTAACCCTAGTGTTGCAGACACAGCACACAGGAGTTCTGTGGATTCAGGGTAGGTAAATGCAGCATGTAAAATTTCTGTAACCTATTAGAGAAGGTACAGATTATGAGAGTTTTGTAGCGTGGCAGTTGGTAAATTCACTCAAACGGAGTTCTGAAACACCAGTGCAGCAGACACAGCTTACGGGCATCTGTAGCTTGGGAGTAGGTAAATGCAGTATATGGAAGTTCTATAACCCAAGTGTAGACGACACAGCCTACGGGAGTCCTGTAGCTTGGAAGTAGGTAAATGCAGCGTATGGGAGTTCTGTTATCCTAGTGTAGCAGACACAGCTTATGGGAGTTCTGCCGCCTGGGTGTAGGCAAAAGCAGCATATGGGAATTCCATAACTGCAGTGTAGCAGAGTTGACGAGAGGTCCGTAGCTAGGGAGAAGGAAAATGCAGCATATGTGAGTTCTGTAAGACTAGTTTAGCAGACGCAGCGTATAGGAGTTCTGTAGCTTCGGAGTAGGTAAATGTAGTAAAGGGAGTTCTGCAACCGTATTGCAGCAGACAGAGCTTACGGCAGTACTGCACCTTGGAAGCAGGTAAACGCGGTATATAGCAGTTGTGTAACCCTAGTGTTGCAGACACAAGTTGCAGAAGTTCTGCACCTTGGGAGTAGGTAAATTCAGTATATGAAGTTCTGTAACCCTAGTGTAGCAGACACAGCTTACGGGAGTTCTGTAGCTTGGGAGTGGGTAAAAGTAGCATATGGCAGCTAACACTATTGTAGCAGAAATCAGCTTAGAGGAATTTTGTAGCTTGTGAGTAGGTAAATGTAGAAAATGGGAGTTCTGTAACCGTATTGCAGCAGACAGAGCTTAGGTTAGTGCTATACCTTGGAAGCATGTAAATGCAGTATATAGGTGTTCGGTAATGCTAGTTTAGCAGATAGAGCTTACGGGATTTCTGAAGCTTGGGAGTAGGTAAGTGCAGCAGATGGTAGATCTGTAACCCAATGAAGCAGACACAGCTTACGGGAGTTCTGTAGCTTAGGAGTATGTGAATTCAGCATGTAAAATTTCTGTAACCCTATTAGAGAAGGTACAGATTATGAGAGTTTTGTAGCGTGGCAGTTGGTAAATTCACTCAAACGGAGTTCTGTAACACCAGTGCAGCAGACACAGCTTACGGGCATCCGTAGCTTGAGAGTAGGTAAATGCAGCATATGGAAGGTCTATAACCCAAGTGTAGACGACACAGCCTATGGGAGTCCTGTAGCTTGGAAGTAGGCAAATGCAGCCTATGGGACTTCTGTTATCCTAGTGTAGCAGACACAGCTCATGGGAGTTCTGCCGCCTGGGTGTAGGCAAATGCAGCATTTCGGAATTCTGTAACCCTACTGTAGCAGACACAGCTTTCGGGAGTTCTGTAGCTTGGGAGAAGGTCAATGCACGATATGAGACTTCTGTAACTCTAGTGTATTAGACAGCTTCCAGGAGGTCTAAAGCTTGGGAGAAGGCAAATGCAATAAATAGGAGTTCTGTAACTCTAGTGTATTAGACACAGCATATGGGAGTTCTGTTATCCTAGCGTAGCAGACACAGCTTATGGGAGTTCTGCCGCCTGGGTGTAGGCAAATGCAGCATATGGGAATTCTGTAACCGTAGTGTAGCAGACAGAGTTGACGAGAGGTCTGTAGCTTGGGAGAAGGAAAATGCAGCATGTGTGAGTTCTGTAAGACTAGTTTAGCAGACACAGCGTATAGGAGTTCTGTAGCTTCGGAGTAGGTAAATGTAGTAAATGGGAGTTCTGCAACCGTATTGCAGCAGACACAGCTTATGGGAGTACTATACCTTGGAAGCAGGTAAATGCAGTATATAGCAGTTGTGTAACCCTAGTGTTGCAGACAACAACGTACAGGAGTTCTGCACCTTGGGAGTAGGTAAATTCAGTATATGAAGTTCTGTAACCCTAGTGTAGCAGACACAGTTACAGAAGGGCTGTAGCTTGGGAGTTGGTAAATGTAGCATAAGGCATCTCTGTAACACTAGTATAGCAGAAATCAGCTTACAGGAGTTTTGTAGCTTGGGAGTAGGTAAATGTAGTAAATGGGAGTTCTGCAACCGTATTGCTGCAGACAGAGCTTATGGGACTGCTGCACCTTGGAAGCAGGTAAATGCAGTGTAAAGCTGTATATTTCTGTAGCTTCGGAGTTGGTAAGTGCAGCATATGGTAGATCTGTAACCCTAGTGTAGCAGACACAGCTTACAGGAGTTCTGTAGCTTGGGAGTAGGTAAATGTAACGCTAATGTAGCAGCAAACAGCTTACAGGCATTTTGTAGCTTGTGAGTAGGTAAATGTAGTAAATGGGAGTTCTGTAACCGTAGTGTCGCAGACACAGCTTATGGGAGTTCTGTACCTTGGATACAGGTAAAGCAGCATATAGGAGTTCTGTAACGCTAGTTTAGCAGACACAGCTTTCAGGATTTCTGTAGCTTGGGAGTTGGTAAGTGCAGCATATGGTAGATCTGTAACCCTAGTGTTGCAGACACAGCACACAGGAGTTCTGTGGATTCAGGGTAGGTAAATGCAGCATGTAAAATTTCTGTAACCTATTAGAGAAGGTACAGATTATGAGAGTTTTGTAGCGTGGCAGTTGGTAAATTCACTCAAACGGAGTTCTGAAACACCAGTGCAGCAGACACAGCTTACGGGCATCTGTAGCTTGGGAGTAGGTAAATGCAGTATATGGAAGTTCTATAACCCAAGTGTAGACGACACAGCCTACGGGAGTCCTGTAGCTTGGAAGTAGGTAAATGCAGCGTATAGGAGTTCTGTTATCCTAGTGTAGCAGACACAGCTTATGGGAGTTCTGCCGCCTGGGTGTAGGCAAAAGCAGCATATGGGAATTCCATAACTGCAGTGTAGCAGACAGAGTTGACGAGAGGTCCGTAGCTAGGGAGAAGGAAAATGCAGCATATGTGAGTTCTGTAACACTAGTTTAGCAGACGCAGCGTATAGGAGTTCTGTAGCTTCGGAGTAGGTAAATGTAGTAAAGGGAGTTCTGCAACCGTATTGCAGCAGACAGAGCTTACGGCAGTACTGCACCTTGGAAGCAGGTAAACGCGGTATATAGCAGTTGTGTAACCCTAGTGTTGCAGACACAAGTTGCAGAAGTTCTGCACCTTGGGAGTAGGTAAATTCAGTATATGAAGTTCTGTAACCCTAGTGTAGCAGACACAGCTTACGGGAGTTCTGTAGCTTGGGAGTGGGTAAAAGTAGCATATGGCAGCTAACACTATTGTAGCAGAAATCAGCTTAGAGGAATTTTGTAGCTTGTGAGTAGGTAAATGTAGAAAATGGGAGTTCTGTAACCGTATTGCAGCAGACAGAGCTTAGGTTAGTGCTATACCTTGGAAGCATGTAAATGCAGTATATAGGTGTTCGGTAATGCTAGTTTAGCAGATAGAGCTTACGGGATTTCTGAAGCTTGGGAGTAGGTAAGTGCAGCAGATGGTAGATCTGTAACCCAATGAAGCAGACACAGCTTACGGGAGTTCTGTAGCTTAGGAGTATGTGAATTCAGCATGTAAAATTTCTGTAACCCTATTAGAGAAGGTACAGATTATGAGAGTTTTGTAGCGTGGCAGTTGGTAAATTCACTCAAACGGAGTTCTGTAACACCAGTGCAGCAGACACAGCTTACGGGCATCCGTAGCTTGAGAGTAGGTAAATGCAGCATATGGAAGGTCTATAACCCAAGTGTAGACGACACAGCCTATGGGAGTCCTGTAGCTTGGAAGTAGGCAAATGCAGCCTATGGGACTTCTGTTATCCTAGTGTAGCAGACACAGCTCATGGGAGTTCTGCCGCCTGGGTGTAGGCAAATGCAGCATTTCGGAATTCTGTAACCCTACTGTAGCAGACACAGCTTTCGGGAGTTCTGTAGCTTGGGAGAAGGTCAATGCACGATATGAGACTTCTGTAACTCTAGTGTATTAGACAGCTTCCAGGAGGTCTAAAGCTTGGGAGAAGGCAAATGCAATAAATAGGAGTTCTGTAACTCTAGTGTATTAGACACAGCATATGGGAGTTCTGTTATCCTAGTGTAGCAGACACAGCTTATGGGAGTTCTGTTATCCTAGCGTAGCAGACACAGCTTATGGGAGTTCTGCCGCCTGGGTGTAGGCAAATGCAGCATATGGGAATTCTGTAACCGTAGTGTAGCAGACAGAGTTGACGAGAGGTCTGTAGCTTGGGAGAAGGAAAATGCAGCATGTGTGAGTTCTGTAAGACTAGTTTAGCAGACACAGCGTATAGGAGTTCTGTAGCTTCGGAGTAGGTAAATGTAGTAAATGGGAGTTCTGCAACCGTATTGCAGCAGACACAGCTTACGGGAGTACTATACCTTGGAAGCAGGTAAATGCAGTATATAGCAGTTGTGTAACCCTAGTGTTGCAGACAACAACGTACAGGAGTTCTGCACCTTGGGAGTAGGTAAATTCAGTATATGAAGTTCTGTAACCCTAGTGTAGCAGACACAGTTACAGAAGGGCTGTAGCTTGGGAGTTGGTAAATGTAGCATAAGGCATCTCTGTAACACTAGTATAGCAGAAATCAGCTTACAGGAGTTTTGTAGCTTGGGAGTAGGTAAATGTAGTAAATGGGAGTTCTGCAACCGTATTGCTGCAGACAGAGCTTATGGGACTGCTGCACCTTGGAAGCAGGTAAATGCAGTGTAAAGCTGTATATTTCTGTAGCTTCGGAGTTGGTAAGTGCAGCATATGGTAGATCTGTAACCCTAGTGTAGCAGACACAGCTTACAGGAGTTCTGTAGCTTGGGAGTAGGTAAATGTAACGCTAATGTAGCAGAAAACAGCTTACAGGCATTTTGTAGCTTGTGAGTAGGTAAATGTAGTAAATGGGAGTTCTGTAACCGTAGTGTCGCAGACACAGCTTATGGGAGTTCTGTACCTTGGATACAGGTAAAGCAGCATATAGGAGTTCTGTAACGCTAGTTTAGCAGACACAGCTTTCAGGATTTCTGTAGCTTGGGAGTTGGTAAGTGCAGCATATGGTAGATCTGTAACCCTAGTGTTGCAGACACAGCACACAGGAGTTCTGTGGATTCAGGGTAGGTAAATGCAGCATGTAAAATTTCTGTAACCTATTAGAGAAGGTACAGATTATGAGAGTTTTGTAGCGTGGCAGTTGGTAAATTCACTCAAACGGAGTTCTGAAACACCAGTGCAGCAGACACAGCTTACGGGCATCTGTAGCTTGGGAGTAGGTAAATGCAGTATATGGAAGTTCTATAACCCAAGTGTAGACGACACAGCCTACGGGAGTCCTGTAGCTTGGAAGTAGGTAAATGCAGCGTATGGGAGTTCTGTTATCCTAGTGTAGCAGACACAGCTTATGGGAGTTCTGCCGCCTGGGTGTAGGCAAAAGCAGCATATGGGAATTCCATAACTGCAGTGTAGCAGACAGAGTTGACGAGAGGTCCGTAGCTAGGGAGAAGGAAAATGCAGCATATGTGAGTTCTGTAACACTAGTTTAGCAGACGCAGCGTATAGGAGTTCTCTAGCTTCGGAGTAGGTAAATGTAGTAAAGGGAGTTCTGCAACCGTATTGCAGCAGACAGAGCTTACGGCAGTACTGCACCTTGGAAGCAGGTAAACGCGGTATATAGCAGTTGTGTAACCCTAGTGTTGCAGACACAAGTTGCAGAAGTTCTGCACCTTGGGAGTAGGTAAATTCAGTATATGAAGTTCTGTAACCCTAGTGTAGCAGACACAGCTTACGGGAGTTCTGTAGCTTGGGAGTGGGTAAAAGTAGCATATGGCAGCTAACACTATTGTAGCAGAAATCAGCTTAGAGGAATTTTGTAGCTTGTGAGTAGGTAAATGTAGAAAATGGGAGTTCTGTAACCGTATTGCAGCAGACAGAGCTTAGGTTAGTGCTATACCTTGGAAGCATGTAAATGCAGTATATAGGTGTTCGGTAATGCTAGTTTAGCAGATAGAGCTTACGGGATTTCTGAAGCTTGGGAGTAGGTAAGTGCAGCAGATGGTAGATCTGTAACCCAATGAAGCAGACACAGCTTACGGGAGTTCTGTAGCTTAGGAGTATGTGAATTCAGCATGTAAAATTTCTGTAACCCTATTAGAGAAGGTACAGATTATGAGAGTTTTGTAGCGTGGCAGTTGGTAAATTCACTCAAACGGAGTTCTGTAACACCAGTGCAGCAGACACAGCTTACGGGCATCCGTAGCTTGAGAGTAGGTAAATGCAGCATATGGAAGGTCTATAACCCAAGTGTAGACGACACAGCCTATGGGAGTCCTGTAGCTTGGAAGTAGGCAAATGCAGCCTATGGGACTTCTGTTATCCTAGTGTAGCAGACACAGCTCATGGGAGTTCTGCCGCCTGGGTGTAGGCAAATGCAGCATTTCGGAATTCTGTAACCCTACTGTAGCAGACACAGCTTTCGGGAGTTCTGTAGCTTGGGAGAAGGTCAATGCACGATATGAGACTTCTGTAACTCTAGTGTATTAGACAGCTTCCAGGAGGTCTAAAGCTTGGGAGAAGGCAAATGCAATAAATAGGAGTTCTGTAACTCTAGTGTATTAGACACAGCATATGGGAGTTCTGTTATCCTAGTGTAGCAGACACAGCTTATGGGAGTTCTGTTATCCTAGCGTAGCAGACACAGCTTATGGGAGTTCTGCCGCCTGGGTGTAGGCAAATGCAGCATATGGGAATTCTGTAACCGTAGTGTAGCAGACAGAGTTGACGAGAGGTCTGTAGCTTGGGAGAAGGAAAATGCAGCATGTGTGAGTTCTGTAAGACTAGTTTAGCAGACACAGCGTATAGGAGTTCTGTAGCTTCGGAGTAGGTAAATGTAGTAAATGGGAGTTCTGCAACCGTATTGCAGCAGACACAGCTTACGGGAGTACTATACCTTGGAAGCAGGTAAATGCAGTATATAGCAGTTGTGTAACCCTAGTGTTGCAGACAACAACGTACAGGAGTTCTGCACCTTGGGAGTAGGTAAATTCAGTATATGAAGTTCTGTAACCCTAGTGTAGCAGACACAGTTACAGAAGGGCTGTAGCTTGGGAGTTGGTAAATGTAGCATAAGGCATCTCTGTAACACTAGTATAGCAGAAATCAGCTTACAGGAGTTTTGTAGCTTGGGAGTAGGTAAATGTAGTAAATGGGAGTTCTGCAACCGTATTGCTGCAGACAGAGCTTATGGGACTGCTGCACCTTGGAAGCAGGTAAATGCAGTGTAAAGCTGTATATTTCTGTAGCTTCGGAGTTGGTAAGTGCAGCATATGGTAGATCTGTAACCCTAGTGTAGCAGACACAGCTTACAGGAGTTCTGTAGCTTGGGAGTAGGTAAATGTAACGCTAATGTAGCAGAAAACAGCTTACAGGCATTTTGTAGCTTGTGAGTAGGTAAATGTAGTAAATGGGAGTTCTGTAACCGTAGTGTCGCAGACACAGCTTATGGGAGTTCTGTACCTTGGATACAGGTAAAGCAGCATATAGGAGTTCTGTAACGCTAGTTTAGCAGACACAGCTTTCAGGATTTCTGTAGCTTGGGAGTTGGTAAGTGCAGCATATGGTAGATCTGTAACCCTAGTGTTGCAGACACAGCACACAGGAGTTCTGTGGATTCAGGGTAGGTAAATGCAGCATGTAAAATTTCTGTAACCTATTAGAGAAGGTACAGATTATGAGAGTTTTGTAGCGTGGCAGTTGGTAAATTCACTCAAACGGAGTTCTGAAACACCAGTGCAGCAGACACAGCTTACGGGCATCTGTAGCTTGGGAGTAGGTAAATGCAGTATATGGAAGTTCTATAACCCAAGTGTAGACGACACAGCCTACGGGAGTCCTGTAGCTTGGAAGTAGGTAAATGCAGCGTATGGGAGTTCTGTTATCCTAGTGTAGCAGACACAGCTTATGGGAGTTCTGCCGCCTGGGTGTAGGCAAAAGCAGCATATGGGAATTCCATAACTGCAGTGTAGCAGACAGAGTTGACGAGAGGTCCGTAGCTAGGGAGAAGGAAAATGCAGCATATGTGAGTTCTGTAACACTAGTTTAGCAGACGCAGCGTATAGGAGTTCTCTAGCTTCGGAGTAGGTAAATGTAGTAAAGGGAGTTCTGCAACCGTATTGCAGCAGACAGAGCTTACGGCAGTACTGCACCTTGGAAGCAGGTAAACGCGGTATATAGCAGTTGTGTAACCCTAGTGTTGCAGACACAAGTTGCAGAAGTTCTGCACCTTGGGAGTAGGTAAATTCAGTATATGAAGTTCTGTAACCCTAGTGTAGCAGACACAGCTTACGGGAGTTCTGTAGCTTGGGAGTGGGTAAAAGTAGCATATGGCAGCTAACACTATTGTAGCAGAAATCAGCTTAGAGGAATTTTGTAGCTTGTGAGTAGGTAAATGTAGAAAATGGGAGTTCTGTAACCGTATTGCAGCAGACAGAGCTTAGGTTAGTGCTATACCTTGGAAGCATGTAAATGCAGTATATAGGTGTTCGGTAATGCTAGTTTAGCAGATAGAGCTTACGGGATTTCTGAAGCTTGGGAGTAGGTAAGTGCAGCAGATGGTAGATCTGTAACCCAATGAAGCAGACACAGCTTACGGGAGTTCTGTAGCTTAGGAGTATGTGAATTCAGCATGTAAAATTTCTGTAACCCTATTAGAGAAGGTACAGATTATGAGAGTTTTGTAGCGTGGCAGTTGGTAAATTCACTCAAACGGAGTTCTGTAACACCAGTGCAGCAGACACAGCTTACGGGCATCCGTAGCTTGAGAGTAGGTAAATGCAGCATATGGAAGGTCTATAACCCAAGTGTAGACGACACAGCCTATGGGAGTCCTGTAGCTTGGAAGTAGGCAAATGCAGCCTATGGGACTTCTGTTATCCTAGTGTAGCAGACACAGCTCATGGGAGTTCTGCCGCCTGGGTGTAGGCAAATGCAGCATTTCGGAATTCTGTAACCCTACTGTAGCAGACACAGCTTTCGGGAGTTCTGTAGCTTGGGAGAAGGTCAATGCACGATATGAGACTTCTGTAACTCTAGTGTATTAGACAGCTTCCAGGAGGTCTAAAGCTTGGGAGAAGGCAAATGCAATAAATAGGAGTTCTGTAACTCTAGTGTATTAGACACAGCATATGGGAGTTCTGTTATCCTAGTGTAGCAGACACAGCTTATGGGAGTTCTGTTATCCTAGTGTAGCAGACACAGCTTATGGGAGTTCTGTTATCCTAGCGTAGCAGACACAGCTTATGGGAGTTCTGCCGCCTGGGTGTAGGCAAATGCAGCATATGGGAATTCTGTAACCGTAGTGTAGCAGACAGAGTTGACGAGAGGTCTGTAGCTTGGGAGAAGGAAAATGCAGCATGTGTGAGTTCTGTAAGACTAGTTTAGCAGACACAGCGTATAGGAGTTCTGTAGCTTCGGAGTAGGTAAATGTAGTAAATGGGAGTTCTGCAACCGTATTGCAGCAGACACAGCTTACGGGAGTACTATACCTTGGAAGCAGGTAAATGCAGTATATAGCAGTTGTGTAACCCTAGTGTTGCAGACAACAACGTACAGGAGTTCTGCACCTTGGGAGTAGGTAAATTCAGTATATGAAGTTCTGTAACCCTAGTGTAGCAGACACAGTTACAGAAGGGCTGTAGCTTGGGAGTTGGTAAATGTAGCATAAGGCATCTCTGTAACACTAGTATAGCAGAAATCAGCTTACAGGAGTTTTGTAGCTTGGGAGTAGGTAAATGTAGTAAATGGGAGTTCTGCAACCGTATTGCTGCAGACAGAGCTTATGGGACTGCTGCACCTTGGAAGCAGGTAAATGCAGTGTAAAGCTGTATATTTCTGTAGCTTCGGAGTTGGTAAGTGCAGCATATGGTAGATCTGTAACCCTAGTGTAGCAGACACAGCTTACAGGAGTTCTGTAGCTTGGGAGTAGGTAAATGTAACGCTAATGTAGCAGAAAACAGCTTACAGGCATTTTGTAGCTTGTGAGTAGGTAAATGTAGTAAATGGGAGTTCTGTAACCGTAGTGTCGCAGACACAGCTTATGGGAGTTCTGTACCTTGGATACAGGTAAAGCAGCATATAGGAGTTCTGTAACGCTAGTTTAGCAGACACAGCTTTCAGGATTTCTGTAGCTTGGGAGTTGGTAAGTGCAGCATATGGTAGATCTGTAACCCTAGTGTTGCAGACACAGCACACAGGAGTTCTGTGGATTCAGGGTAGGTAAATGCAGCATGTAAAATTTCTGTAACCTATTAGAGAAGGTACAGATTATGAGAGTTTTGTAGCGTGGCAGTTGGTAAATTCACTCAAACGGAGTTCTGAAACACCAGTGCAGCAGACACAGCTTACGGGCATCTGTAGCTTGGGAGTAGGTAAATGCAGTATATGGAAGTTCTATAACCCAAGTGTAGACGACACAGCCTACGGGAGTCCTGTAGCTTGGAAGTAGGTAAATGCAGCGTATGGGAGTTCTGTTATCCTAGTGTAGCAGACACAGCTCATGGGAGTTCTGCCGCCTGGGTGTAGGCAAAAGCAGCATATGGGAATTCCATAACTGCAGTGTAGCAGACAGAGTTGACGAGAGGTCCGTAGCTAGGGAGAAGGAAAATGCAGCATATGTGAGTTCTGTAACACTAGTTTAGCAGACGCAGCGTATAGGAGTTCTCTAGCTTCGGAGTAGGTAAATGTAGTAAAGGGAGTTCTGCAACCGTATTGCAGCAGACAGAGCTTACGGCAGTACTGCACCTTGGAAGCAGGTAAACGCGGTATATAGCAGTTGTGTAACCCTAGTGTTGCAGACACAAGTTGCAGAAGTTCTGCACCTTGGGAGTAGGTAAATTCAGTATATGAAGTTCTGTAACCCTAGTGTAGCAGACACAGCTTACGGGAGTTCTGTAGCTTGGGAGTGGGTAAAAGTAGCATATGGCAGCTAACACTATTGTAGCAGAAATCAGCTTAGAGGAATTTTGTAGCTTGTGAGTAGGTAAATGTAGAAAATGGGAGTTCTGTAACCGTATTGCAGCAGACAGAGCTTAGGTTAGTGCTATACCTTGGAAGCATGTAAATGCAGTATATAGGTGTTCGGTAATGCTAGTTTAGCAGATAGAGCTTACGGGATTTCTGAAGCTTGGGAGTAGGTAAGTGCAGCAGATGGTAGATCTGTAACCCAATGAAGCAGACACAGCTTACGGGAGTTCTGTAGCTTAGGAGTATGTGAATTCAGCATGTAAAATTTCTGTAACCCTATTAGAGAAGGTACAGATTATGAGAGTTTTGTAGCGTGGCAGTTGGTAAATTCACTCAAACGGAGTTCTGTAACACCAGTGCAGCAGACACAGCTTACGGGCATCCGTAGCTTGAGAGTAGGTAAATGCAGCATATGGAAGGTCTATAACCCAAGTGTAGACGACACAGCCTATGGGAGTCCTGTAGCTTGGAAGTAGGCAAATGCAGCCTATGGGACTTCTGTTATCCTAGTGTAGCAGACACAGCTCATGGGAGTTCTGCCGCCTGGGTGTAGGCAAATGCAGCATTTCGGAATTCTGTAACCCTACTGTAGCAGACACAGCTTTCGGGAGTTCTGTAGCTTGGGAGAAGGTCAATGCACGATATGAGACTTCTGTAACTCTAGTGTATTAGACAGCTTCCAGGAGGTCTAAAGCTTGGGAGAAGGCAAATGCAATAAATAGGAGTTCTGTAACTCTAGTGTATTAGACACAGCATATGGGAGTTCTGTTATCCTAGTGTAGCAGACACAGCTTATGGGAGTTCTGTTATCCTAGTGTAGCAGACACAGCTTATGGGAGTTCTGTTATCCTAGCGTAGCAGACACAGCTTATGGGAGTTCTGCCGCCTGGGTGTAGGCAAATGCAGCATATGGGAATTCTGTAACCGTAGTGTAGCAGACAGAGTTGACGAGAGGTCTGTAGCTTGGGAGAAGGAAAATGCAGCATGTGTGAGTTCTGTAAGACTAGTTTAGCAGACACAGCGTATAGGAGTTCTGTAGCTTCGGAGTAGGTAAATGTAGTAAATGGGAGTTCTGCAACCGTATTGCAGCAGACACAGCTTACGGGAGTACTATACCTTGGAAGCAGGTAAATGCAGTATATAGCAGTTGTGTAACCCTAGTGTTGCAGACAACAACGTACAGGAGTTCTGCACCTTGGGAGTAGGTAAATTCAGTATATGAAGTTCTGTAACCCTAGTGTAGCAGACACAGTTACAGAAGGGCTGTAGCTTGGGAGTTGGTAAATGTAGCATAAGGCATCTCTGTAACACTAGTATAGCAGAAATCAGCTTACAGGAGTTTTGTAGCTTGGGAGTAGGTAAATGTAGTAAATGGGAGTTCTGCAACCGTATTGCTGCAGACAGAGCTTATGGGACTGCTGCACCTTGGAAGCAGGTAAATGCAGTGTAAAGCTGTATATTTCTGTAGCTTCGGAGTTGGTAAGTGCAGCATATGGTAGATCTGTAACCCTAGTGTAGCAGACACAGCTTACAGGAGTTCTGTAGCTTGGGAGTAGGTAAATGTAACGCTAATGTAGCAGAAAACAGCTTACAGGCATTTTGTAGCTTGTGAGTAGGTAAATGTAGTAAATGGGAGTTCTGTAACCGTAGTGTCGCAGACACAGCTTATGGGAGTTCTGTACCCTGGATACAGGTAAAGCAGCATATAGGAGTTCTGTAACGCTAGTTTAGCAGACACAGCTTTCAGGATTTCTGTAGCTTGGGAGTTGGTAAGTGCAGCATATGGTAGATCTGTAACCCTAGTGTTGCAGACACAGCACACAGGAGTTCTGTGGATTCAGGGTAGGTAAATGCAGCATGTAAAATTTCTGTAACCTATTAGAGAAGGTACAGATTATGAGAGTTTTGTAGCGTGGCAGTTGGTAAATTCACTCAAACGGAGTTCTGAAACACCAGTGCAGCAGACACAGCTTACGGGCATCTGTAGCTTGGGAGTAGGTAAATGCAGTATATGGAAGTTCTATAACCCAAGTGTAGACGACACAGCCTACGGGAGTCCTGTAGCTTGGAAGTAGGTAAATGCAGCGTATGGGAGTTCTGTTATCCTAGTGTAGCAGACACAGCTTATGGGAGTTCTGCCGCCTGGGTGTAGGCAAAAGCAGCATATGGGAATTCCATAACTGCAGTGTAGCAGACAGAGTTGACGAGAGGTCCGTAGCTAGGGAGAAGGAAAATGCAGCATATGTGAGTTCTGTAAGACTAGTTTAGCAGACGCAGCGTATAGGAGTTCTGTAGCTTCGGAGTAGGTAAATGTAGTAAAGGGAGTTCTGCAACCGTATTGCAGCAGACAGAGCTTACGGCAGTACTGCACCTTGGAAGCAGGTAAACGCGGTATATAGCAGTTGTGTAACCCTAGTGTTGCAGACACAAGTTGCAGAAGTTCTGCACCTTGGGAGTAGGTAAATTCAGTATATGAAGTTCTGTAACCCTAGTGTTGCAGACACAAGTTGCAGAAGTTCTGCACCTTGGGAGTAGGTAAATTCAGTATATGAAGTTCTGTAACCCTAGTGTAGCAGACACAGCTTACGGGAGTTCTGTAGCTTGGGAGTGGGTAAAAGTAGCATATGGCAGCTAACACTATTGTAGCAGAAATCAGCTTAGAGGAATTTTGTAGCTTGTGAGTAGGTAAATGTAGAAAATGGGAGTTCTGTAACCGTATTGCAGCAGACAGAGCTTAGGTTAGTGCTATACCTTGGAAGCATGTAAATGCAGTATATAGGTGTTCGGTAATGCTAGTTTAGCAGATAGAGCTTACGGGATTTCTGAAGCTTGGGAGTAGGTAAGTGCAGCAGATGGTAGATCTGTAACCCAATGAAGCAGACACAGCTTACGGGAGTTCTGTAGCTTAGGAGTATGTGAATTCAGCATGTAAAATTTCTGTAACCCTATTAGAGAAGGTACAGATTATGAGAGTTTTGTAGCGTGGCAGTTGGTAAATTCACTCAAACGGAGTTCTGTAACACCAGTGCAGCAGACACAGCTTACGGGCATCCGTAGCTTGAGAGTAGGTAAATGCAGCATATGGAAGGTCTATAACCCAAGTGTAGACGACACAGCCTATGGGAGTCCTGTAGCTTGGAAGTAGGCAAATGCAGCCTATGGGACTTCTGTTATCCTAGTGTAGCAGACACAGCTCATGGGAGTTCTGCCGCCTGGGTGTAGGCAAATGCAGCATTTCGGAATTCTGTAACCCTACTGTAGCAGACACAGCTTTCGGGAGTTCTGTAGCTTGGGAGAAGGTCAATGCACGATATGAGACTTCTGTAACTCTAGTGTATTAGACAGCTTCCAGGAGGTCTAAAGCTTGGGAGAAGGCAAATGCAATAAATAGGAGTTCTGTAACTCTAGTGTATTAGACACAGCATATGGGAGTTCTGTTATCCTAGCGTAGCAGACACAGCTTATGGGAGTTCTGCCGCCTGGGTGTAGGCAAATGCAGCATATGGGAATTCTGTAACCGTAGTGTAGCAGACAGAGTTGACGAGAGGTCTGTAGCTTGGGAGAAGGAAAATGCAGCATGTGTGAGTTCTGTAAGACTAGTTTAGCAGACACAGCGTATAGGAGTTCTGTAGCTTCGGAGTAGGTAAATGTAGTAAATGGGAGTTCTGCAACCGTATTGCAGCAGACACAGCTTACGGGAGTACTATACCTTGGAAGCAGGTAAATGCAGTATATAGCAGTTGTGTAACCCTAGTGTTGCAGACAACAACGTACAGGAGTTCTGCACCTTGGGAGTAGGTAAATTCAGTATATGAAGTTCTGTAACCCTAGTGTAGCAGACACAGTTACAGAAGGGCTGTAGCTTGGGAGTTGGTAAATGTAGCATAAGGCATCTCTGTAACACTAGTATAGCAGAAATCAGCTTACAGGAGTTTTGTAGCTTGGGAGTAGGTAAATGTAGTAAATGGGAGTTCTGCAACCGTATTGCTGCAGACAGAGCTTATGGGACTGCTGCACCTTGGAAGCAGGTAAATGCAGTGTAAAGCTGTATATTTCTGTAGCTTCGGAGTTGGTAAGTGCAGCATATGGTAGATCTGTAACCCTAGTGTAGCAGACACAGCTTACAGGAGTTCTGTAGCTTGGGAGTAGGTAAATGTAACGCTAATGTAGCAGAAAACAGCTTACAGGCATTTTGTAGCTTGTGAGTAGGTAAATGTAGTAAATGGGAGTTCTGTAACCGTAGTGTCGCAGACACAGCTTATGGGAGTTCTGTACCTTGGATACAGGTAAAGCAGCATATAGGAGTTCTGTAACGCTAGTTTAGCAGACACAGCTTTCAGGATTTCTGTAGCTTGGGAGTTGGTAAGTGCAGCATATGGTAGATCTGTAACCCTAGTGTTGCAGACACAGCACACAGGAGTTCTGTGGATTCAGGGTAGGTAAATGCAGCATGTAAAATTTCTGTAACCTATTAGAGAAGGTACAGATTATGAGAGTTTTGTAGCGTGGCAGTTGGTAAATTCACTCAAACGGAGTTCTGAAACACCAGTGCAGCAGACACAGCTTACGGGCATCTGTAGCTTGGGAGTAGGTAAATGCAGTATATGGAAGTTCTATAACCCAAGTGTAGACGACACAGCCTACGGGAGTCCTGTAGCTTGGAAGTAGGTAAATGCAGCGTATGGGAGTTCTGTTATCCTAGTGTAGCAGACACAGCTTATGGGAGTTCTGCCGCCTGGGTGTAGGCAAAAGCAGCATATGGGAATTCCATAACTGCAGTGTAGCAGACAGAGTTGACGAGAGGTCCGTAGCTAGGGAGAAGGAAAATGCAGCATATGTGAGTTCTGTAACACTAGTTTAGCAGACGCAGCGTATAGGAGTTCTCTAGCTTCGGAGTAGGTAAATGTAGTAAAGGGAGTTCTGCAACCGTATTGCAGCAGACAGAGCTTACGGCAGTACTGCACCTTGGAAGCAGGTAAACGCGGTATATAGCAGTTGTGTAACCCTAGTGTTGCAGACACAAGTTGCAGAAGTTCTGCACCTTGGGAGTAGGTAAATTCAGTATATGAAGTTCTGTAACCCTAGTGTAGCAGACACAGCTTACGGGAGTTCTGTAGCTTGGGAGTGGGTAAAAGTAGCATATGGCAGCTAACACTATTGTAGCAGAAATCAGCTTAGAGGAATTTTGTAGCTTGTGAGTAGGTAAATGTAGAAAATGGGAGTTCTGTAACCGTATTGCAGCAGACAGAGCTTAGGTTAGTGCTATACCTTGGAAGCATGTAAATGCAGTATATAGGTGTTCGGTAATGCTAGTTTAGCAGATAGAGCTTACGGGATTTCTGAAGCTTGGGAGTAGGTAAGTGCAGCAGATGGTAGATCTGTAACCCAATGAAGCAGACACAGCTTACGGGAGTTCTGTAGCTTAGGAGTATGTGAATTCAGCATGTAAAATTTCTGTAACCCTATTAGAGAAGGTACAGATTATGAGAGTTTTGTAGCGTGGCAGTTGGTAAATTCACTCAAACGGAGTTCTGTAACACCAGTGCAGCAGACACAGCTTACGGGCATCCGTAGCTTGAGAGTAGGTAAATGCAGCATATGGAAGGTCTATAACCCAAGTGTAGACGACACAGCCTATGGGAGTCCTGTAGCTTGGAAGTAGGCAAATGCAGCCTATGGGACTTCTGTTATCCTAGTGTAGCAGACACAGCTCATGGGAGTTCTGCCGCCTGGGTGTAGGCAAATGCAGCATTTCGGAATTCTGTAACCCTACTGTAGCAGACACAGCTTTCGGGAGTTCTGTAGCTTGGGAGAAGGTCAATGCACGATATGAGACTTCTGTAACTCTAGTGTATTAGACAGCTTCCAGGAGGTCTAAAGCTTGGGAGAAGGCAAATGCAATAAATAGGAGTTCTGTAACTCTAGTGTATTAGACACAGCATATGGGAGTTCTGTTATCCTAGTGTAGCAGACACAGCTTATGGGAGTTCTGTTATCCTAGTGTAGCAGACACAGCTTATGGGAGTTCTGTTATCCTAGCGTAGCAGACACAGCTTATGGGAGTTCTGCCGCCTGGGTGTAGGCAAATGCAGCATATGGGAATTCTGTAACCGTAGTGTAGCAGACAGAGTTGACGAGAGGTCTGTAGCTTGGGAGAAGGAAAATGCAGCATGTGTGAGTTCTGTAAGACTAGTTTAGCAGACACAGCGTATAGGAGTTCTGTAGCTTCGGAGTAGGTAAATGTAGTAAATGGGAGTTCTGCAACCGTATTGCAGCAGACACAGCTTACGGGAGTACTATACCTTGGAAGCAGGTAAATGCAGTATATAGCAGTTGTGTAACCCTAGTGTTGCAGACAACAACGTACAGGAGTTCTGCACCTTGGGAGTAGGTAAATTCAGTATATGAAGTTCTGTAACCCTAGTGTAGCAGACACAGTTACAGAAGGGCTGTAGCTTGGGAGTTGGTAAATGTAGCATAAGGCATCTCTGTAACACTAGTATAGCAGAAATCAGCTTACAGGAGTTTTGTAGCTTGGGAGTAGGTAAATGTAGTAAATGGGAGTTCTGCAACCGTATTGCTGCAGACAGAGCTTATGGGACTGCTGCACCTTGGAAGCAGGTAAATGCAGTGTAAAGCTGTATATTTCTGTAGCTTCGGAGTTGGTAAGTGCAGCATATGGTAGATCTGTAACCCTAGTGTAGCAGACACAGCTTACAGGAGTTCTGTAGCTTGGGAGTAGGTAAATGTAACGCTAATGTAGCAGAAAACAGCTTACAGGCATTTTGTAGCTTGTGAGTAGGTAAATGTAGTAAATGGGAGTTCTGTAACCGTAGTGTCGCAGACACAGCTTATGGGAGTTCTGTACCTTGGATACAGGTAAAGCAGCATATAGGAGTTCTGTAACGCTAGTTTAGCAGACACAGCTTTCAGGATTTCTGTAGCTTGGGAGTTGGTAAGTGCAGCATATGGTAGATCTGTAACCCTAGTGTTGCAGACACAGCACACAGGAGTTCTGTGGATTCAGGGTAGGTAAATGCAGCATGTAAAATTTCTGTAACCTATTAGAGAAGGTACAGATTATGAGAGTTTTGTAGCGTGGCAGTTGGTAAATTCACTCAAACGGAGTTCTGAAACACCAGTGCAGCAGACACAGCTTACGGGCATCTGTAGCTTGGGAGTAGGTAAATGCAGTATATGGAAGTTCTATAACCCAAGTGTAGACGACACAGCCTACGGGAGTCCTGTAGCTTGGAAGTAGGTAAATGCAGCGTATGGGAGTTCTGTTATCCTAGTGTAGCAGACACAGCTTATGGGAGTTCTGCCGCCTGGGTGTAGGCAAAAGCAGCATATGGGAATTCCATAACTGCAGTGTAGCAGACAGAGTTGACGAGAGGTCCGTAGCTAGGGAGAAGGAAAATGCAGCATATGTGAGTTCTGTAACACTAGTTTAGCAGACGCAGCGTATAGGAGTTCTCTAGCTTCGGAGTAGGTAAATGTAGTAAAGGGAGTTCTGCAACCGTATTGCAGCAGACAGAGCTTACGGCAGTACTGCACCTTGGAAGCAGGTAAACGCGGTATATAGCAGTTGTGTAACCCTAGTGTTGCAGACACAAGTTGCAGAAGTTCTGCACCTTGGGAGTAGGTAAATTCAGTATATGAAGTTCTGTAACCCTAGTGTAGCAGACACAGCTTACGGGAGTTCTGTAGCTTGGGAGTGGGTAAAAGTAGCATATGGCAGCTAACACTATTGTAGCAGAAATCAGCTTAGAGGAATTTTGTAGCTTGTGAGTAGGTAAATGTAGAAAATGGGAGTTCTGTAACCGTATTGCAGCAGACAGAGCTTAGGTTAGTGCTATACCTTGGAAGCATGTAAATGCAGTATATAGGTGTTCGGTAATGCTAGTTTAGCAGATAGAGCTTACGGGATTTCTGAAGCTTGGGAGTAGGTAAGTGCAGCAGATGGTAGATCTGTAACCCAATGAAGCAGACACAGCTTACGGGAGTTCTGTAGCTTAGGAGTATGTGAATTCAGCATGTAAAATTTCTGTAACCCTATTAGAGAAGGTACAGATTATGAGAGTTTTGTAGCGTGGCAGTTGGTAAATTCACTCAAACGGAGTTCTGTAACACCAGTGCAGCAGACACAGCTTACGGGCATCCGTAGCTTGAGAGTAGGTAAATGCAGCATATGGAAGGTCTATAACCCAAGTGTAGACGACACAGCCTATGGGAGTCCTGTAGCTTGGAAGTAGGCAAATGCAGCCTATGGGACTTCTGTTATCCTAGTGTAGCAGACACAGCTCATGGGAGTTCTGCCGCCTGGGTGTAGGCAAATGCAGCATTTCGGAATTCTGTAACCCTACTGTAGCAGACACAGCTTTCGGGAGTTCTGTAGCTTGGGAGAAGGTCAATGCACGATATGAGACTTCTGTAACTCTAGTGTATTAGACAGCTTCCAGGAGGTCTAAAGCTTGGGAGAAGGCAAATGCAATAAATAGGAGTTCTGTAACTCTAGTGTATTAGACACAGCATATGGGAGTTCTGTTATCCTAGTGTAGCAGACACAGCTTATGGGAGTTCTGTTATCCTAGTGTAGCAGACACAGCTTATGGGAGTTCTGTTATCCTAGCGTAGCAGACACAGCTTATGGGAGTTCTGCCGCCTGGGTGTAGGCAAATGCAGCATATGGGAATTCTGTAACCGTAGTGTAGCAGACAGAGTTGACGAGAGGTCTGTAGCTTGGGAGAAGGAAAATGCAGCATGTGTGAGTTCTGTAAGACTAGTTTAGCAGACACAGCGTATAGGAGTTCTGTAGCTTCGGAGTAGGTAAATGTAGTAAATGGGAGTTCTGCAACCGTATTGCAGCAGACACAGCTTACGGGAGTACTATACCTTGGAAGCAGGTAAATGCAGTATATAGCAGTTGTGTAACCCTAGTGTTGCAGACAACAACGTACAGGAGTTCTGCACCTTGGGAGTAGGTAAATTCAGTATATGAAGTTCTGTAACCCTAGTGTAGCAGACACAGTTACAGAAGGGCTGTAGCTTGGGAGTTGGTAAATGTAGCATAAGGCATCTCTGTAACACTAGTATAGCAGAAATCAGCTTACAGGAGTTTTGTAGCTTGGGAGTAGGTAAATGTAGTAAATGGGAGTTCTGCAACCGTATTGCTGCAGACAGAGCTTATGGGACTGCTGCACCTTGGAAGCAGGTAAATGCAGTGTAAAGCTGTATATTTCTGTAGCTTCGGAGTTGGTAAGTGCAGCATATGGTAGATCTGTAACCCTAGTGTAGCAGACACAGCTTACAGGAGTTCTGTAGCTTGGGAGTAGGTAAATGTAACGCTAATGTAGCAGAAAACAGCTTACAGGCATTTTGTAGCTTGTGAGTAGGTAAATGTAGTAAATGGGAGTTCTGTAACCGTAGTGTCGCAGACACAGCTTATGGGAGTTCTGTACCCTGGATACAGGTAAAGCAGCATATAGGAGTTCTGTAACGCTAGTTTAGCAGACACAGCTTTCAGGATTTCTGTAGCTTGGGAGTTGGTAAGTGCAGCATATGGTAGATCTGTAACCCTAGTGTTGCAGACACAGCACACAGGAGTTCTGTGGATTCAGGGTAGGTAAATGCAGCATGTAAAATTTCTGTAACCTATTAGAGAAGGTACAGATTATGAGAGTTTTGTAGCGTGGCAGTTGGTAAATTCACTCAAACGGAGTTCTGAAACACCAGTGCAGCAGACACAGCTTACGGGCATCTGTAGCTTGGGAGTAGGTAAATGCAGTATATGGAAGTTCTATAACCCAAGTGTAGACGACACAGCCTACGGGAGTCCTGTAGCTTGGAAGTAGGTAAATGCAGCGTATGGGAGTTCTGTTATCCTAGTGTAGCAGACACAGCTTATGGGAGTTCTGCCGCCTGGGTGTAGGCAAAAGCAGCATATGGGAATTCCATAACTGCAGTGTAGCAGACAGAGTTGACGAGAGGTCCGTAGCTAGGGAGAAGGAAAATGCAGCATATGTGAGTTCTGTAAGACTAGTTTAGCAGACGCAGCGTATAGGAGTTCTGTAGCTTCGGAGTAGGTAAATGTAGTAAAGGGAGTTCTGCAACCGTATTGCAGCAGACAGAGCTTACGGCAGTACTGCACCTTGGAAGCAGGTAAACGCGGTATATAGCAGTTGTGTAACCCTAGTGTTGCAGACACAAGTTGCAGAAGTTCTGCACCTTGGGAGTAGGTAAATTCAGTATATGAAGTTCTGTAACCCTAGTGTTGCAGACACAAGTTGCAGAAGTTCTGCACCTTGGGAGTAGGTAAATTCAGTATATGAAGTTCTGTAACCCTAGTGTAGCAGACACAGCTTACGGGAGTTCTGTAGCTTGGGAGTGGGTAAAAGTAGCATATGGCAGCTAACACTATTGTAGCAGAAATCAGCTTAGAGGAATTTTGTAGCTTGTGAGTAGGTAAATGTAGAAAATGGGAGTTCTGTAACCGTATTGCAGCAGACAGAGCTTAGGTTAGTGCTATACCTTGGAAGCATGTAAATGCAGTATATAGGTGTTCGGTAATGCTAGTTTAGCAGATAGAGCTTACGGGATTTCTGAAGCTTGGGAGTAGGTAAGTGCAGCAGATGGTAGATCTGTAACCCAATGAAGCAGACACAGCTTACGGGAGTTCTGTAGCTTAGGAGTATGTGAATTCAGCATGTAAAATTTCTGTAACCCTATTAGAGAAGGTACAGATTATGAGAGTTTTGTAGCGTGGCAGTTGGTAAATTCACTCAAACGGAGTTCTGTAACACCAGTGCAGCAGACACAGCTTACGGGCATCCGTAGCTTGAGAGTAGGTAAATGCAGCATATGGAAGGTCTATAACCCAAGTGTAGACGACACAGCCTATGGGAGTCCTGTAGCTTGGAAGTAGGCAAATGCAGCCTATGGGACTTCTGTTATCCTAGTGTAGCAGACACAGCTCATGGGAGTTCTGCCGCCTGGGTGTAGGCAAATGCAGCATTTCGGAATTCTGTAACCCTACTGTAGCAGACACAGCTTTCGGGAGTTCTGTAGCTTGGGAGAAGGTCAATGCACGATATGAGACTTCTGTAACTCTAGTGTATTAGACAGCTTCCAGGAGGTCTAAAGCTTGGGAGAAGGCAAATGCAATAAATAGGAGTTCTGTAACTCTAGTGTATTAGACACAGCATATGGGAGTTCTGTTATCCTAGCGTAGCAGACACAGCTTATGGGAGTTCTGCCGCCTGGGTGTAGGCAAATGCAGCATATGGGAATTCTGTAACCGTAGTGTAGCAGACAGAGTTGACGAGAGGTCTGTAGCTTGGGAGAAGGAAAATGCAGCATGTGTGAGTTCTGTAAGACTAGTTTAGCAGACACAGCGTATAGGAGTTCTGTAGCTTCGGAGTAGGTAAATGTAGTAAATGGGAGTTCTGCAACCGTATTGCAGCAGACACAGCTTACGGGAGTACTATACCTTGGAAGCAGGTAAATGCAGTATATAGCAGTTGTGTAACCCTAGTGTTGCAGACAACAACGTACAGGAGTTCTGCACCTTGGGAGTAGGTAAATTCAGTATATGAAGTTCTGTAACCCTAGTGTAGCAGACACAGTTACAGAAGGGCTGTAGCTTGGGAGTTGGTAAATGTAGCATAAGGCATCTCTGTAACACTAGTATAGCAGAAATCAGCTTACAGGAGTTTTGTAGCTTGGGAGTAGGTAAATGTAGTAAATGGGAGTTCTGCAACCGTATTGCTGCAGACAGAGCTTATGGGACTGCTGCACCTTGGAAGCAGGTAAATGCAGTGTAAAGCTGTATATTTCTGTAGCTTCGGAGTTGGTAAGTGCAGCATATGGTAGATCTGTAACCCTAGTGTAGCAGACACAGCTTACAGGAGTTCTGTAGCTTGCGAGTAGGTAAATGTAACGCTAATGTAGCAGAAAACAGCTTACAGGCATTTTGTAGCTTGTGAGTAGGTAAATGTAGTAAATGGGAGTTCTGTAACCGTAGTGTCGCAGACACAGCTTATGGGAGTTCTGTACCTTGGATACAGGTAAAGCAGCATATAGGAGTTCTGTAACGCTAGTTTAGCAGACACAGCTTTCAGGATTTCTGTAGCTTGGGAGTTGGTAAGTGCAGCATATGGTAGATCTGTAACCCTAGTGTTGCAGACACAGCACACAGGAGTTCTGTGGATTCAGGGTAGGTAAATGCAGCATGTAAAATTTCTGTAACCTATTAGAGAAGGTACAGATTATGAGAGTTTTGTAGCGTGGCAGTTGGTAAATTCACTCAAACGGAGTTCTGAAACACCAGTGCAGCAGACACAGCTTACGGGCATCTGTAGCTTGGGAGTAGGTAAATGCAGTATATGGAAGTTCTATAACCCAAGTGTAGACGACACAGCCTACGGGAGTCCTGTAGCTTGGAAGTAGGTAAATGCAGCGTATGGGAGTTCTGTTATCCTAGTGTAGCAGACACAGCTTATGGGAGTTCTGCCGCCTGGGTGTAGGCAAAAGCAGCATATGGGAATTCCATAACTGCAGTGTAGCAGACAGAGTTGACGAGAGGTCCGTAGCTAGGGAGAAGGAAAATGCAGCATATGTGAGTTCTGTAAGACTAGTTTAGCAGACGCAGCGTATAGGAGTTCTGTAGCTTCGGAGTAGGTAAATGTAGTAAAGGGAGTTCTGCAACCGTATTGCAGCAGACAGAGCTTACGGCAGTACTGCACCTTGGAAGCAGGTAAACGCGGTATATAGCAGTTGTGTAACCCTAGTGTTGCAGACACAAGTTGCAGAAGTTCTGCACCTTGGGAGTAGGTAAATTCAGTATATGAAGTTCTGTGACCCTAGTGTAGCAGACACAGCTTACGGGAGTTCTGTAGCTTGGGAGTGGGTAAAAGTAGCATATGGCAGCTAACACTATTGTAGCAGAAATCAGCTTAGAGGAATTTTGTAGCTTGTGAGTAGGTAAATGTAGAAAATGGGAGTTCTGTAACCGTATTGCAGCAGACAGAGCTTAGGTTAGTGCTATACCTTGGAAGCATGTAAATGCAGTATATAGGTGTTCGGTAATGCTAGTTTAGCAGATAGAGCTTACGGGATTTCTGAAGCTTGGGAGTAGGTAAGTGCAGCAGATGGTAGATCTGTAACCCAATGAAGCAGACACAGCTTACGGGAGTTCTGTAGCTTAGGAGTATGTGAATTCAGCATGTAAAATTTCTGTAACCCTATTAGAGAAGGTACAGATTATGAGAGTTTTGTAGCGTGGCAGTTGGTAAATTCACTCAAACGGAGTTCTGTAACACCAGTGCAGCAGACACAGCTTACGGGCATCCGTAGCTTGAGAGTAGGTAAATGCAGCATATGGAAGGTCTATAACCCAAGTGTAGACGACACAGCCTATGGGAGTCCTGTAGCTTGGAAGTAGGCAAATGCAGCCTATGGGACTTCTGTTATCCTAGTGTAGCAGACACAGCTCATGGGAGTTCTGCCGCCTGGGTGTAGGCAAATGCAGCATTTCGGAATTCTGTAACCCTACTGTAGCAGACACAGCTTTCGGGAGTTCTGTAGCTTGGGAGAAGGTCAATGCACGATATGAGACTTCTGTAACTCTAGTGTATTAGACAGCTTCCAGGAGGTCTAAAGCTTGGGAGAAGGCAAATGCAATAAATAGGAGTTCTGTAACTCTAGTGTATTAGACACAGCATATGGGAGTTCTGTTATCCTAGTGTAGCAGACACAGCTTATGGGAGTTCTGCCGCCTGGGTGTAGGCAAATGCAGCATATGGGAATTCTGTAACCGTAGTGTAGCAGACAGAGTTGACGAGAGGTCTGTAGCTTGGGAGAAGGAAAATGCAGCATGTGTGAGTTCTGTAAGACTAGTTTAGCAGACACAGCGTATAGGAGTTCTGTAGCTTCGGAGTAGGTAAATGTAGTAAATGGGAGTTCTGCAACCGTATTGCAGCAGACACAGCTTACGGGAGTACTATACCTTGGAAGCAGGTAAATGCAGTATATAGCAGTTGTGTAACCCTAGTGTTGCAGACAACAACGTACAGGAGTTCTGCACCTTGGGAGTAGGTAAATTCAGTATATGAAGTTCTGTAACCCTAGTGTAGCAGACACAGTTACAGAAGGGCTGTAGCTTGGGAGTTGGTAAATGTAGCATAAGGCATCTCTGTAACACTAGTATAGCAGAAATCAGCTTACAGGAGTTTTGTAGCTTGGGAGTAGGTAAATGTAGTAAATGGGAGTTCTGCAACCGTATTGCTGCAGACAGAGCTTATGGGACTGCTGCACCTTGGAAGCAGGTAAATGCAGTGTAAAGCTGTATATTTCTGTAGCTTCGGAGTTGGTAAGTGCAGCATATGGTAGATCTGTAACCCTAGTGTAGCAGACACAGCTTACAGGAGTTCTGTAGCTTGGGAGTAGGTAAATGTAACGCTAATGTAGCAGAAAACAGCTTACAGGCATTTTGTAGCTTGTGAGTAGGTAAATGTAGTAAATGGGAGTTCTGTAACCGTAGTGTCGCAGACACAGCTTATGGGAGTTCTGTACCTTGGATACAGGTAAAGCAGCATATAGGAGTTCTGTAACGCTAGTTTAGCAGACACAGCTTTCAGGATTTCTGTAGCTTGGGAGTTGGTAAGTGCAGCATATGGTAGATCTGTAACCCTAGTGTTGCAGACACAGCACACAGGAGTTCTGTGGATTCAGGGTAGGTAAATGCAGCATGTAAAATTTCTGTAACCTATTAGAGAAGGTACAGATTATGAGAGTTTTGTAGCGTGGCAGTTGGTAAATTCACTCAAACGGAGTTCTGAAACACCAGTGCAGCAGACACAGCTTACGGGCATCTGTAGCTTGGGAGTAGGTAAATGCAGTATATGGAAGTTCTATAACCCAAGTGTAGACGACACAGCCTACGGGAGTCCTGTAGCTTGGAAGTAGGTAAATGCAGCGTATGGGAGTTCTGTTATCCTAGTGTAGCAGACACAGCTTATGGGAGTTCTGCCGCCTGGGTGTAGGCAAAAGCAGCATATGGGAATTCCATAACTGCAGTGTAGCAGACAGAGTTGACGAGAGGTCCGTAGCTAGGGAGAAGGAAAATGCAGCATATGTGAGTTCTGTAAGACTAGTTTAGCAGACGCAGCGTATAGGAGTTCTGTAGCTTCGGAGTAGGTAAATGTAGTAAAGGGAGTTCTGCAACCGTATTGCAGCAGACAGAGCTTACGGCAGTACTGCACCTTGGAAGCAGGTAAACGCGGTATATAGCAGTTGTGTAACCCTAGTGTTGCAGACACAAGTTGCAGAAGTTCTGCACCTTGGGAGTAGGTAAATTCAGTATATGAAGTTCTGTGACCCTAGTGTAGCAGACACAGCTTACGGGAGTTCTGTAGCTTGGGAGTGGGTAAAAGTAGCATATGGCAGCTAACACTATTGTAGCAGAAATCAGCTTAGAGGAATTTTGTAGCTTGTGAGTAGGTAAATGTAGAAAATGGGAGTTCTGTAACCGTATTGCAGCAGACAGAGCTTAGGTTAGTGCTATACCTTGGAAGCATGTAAATGCAGTATATAGGTGTTCGGTAATGCTAGTTTAGCAGATAGAGCTTACGGGATTTCTGAAGCTTGGGAGTAGGTAAGTGCAGCAGATGGTAGATCTGTAACCCAATGAAGCAGACACAGCTTACGGGAGTTCTGTAGCTTAGGAGTATGTGAATTCAGCATGTAAAATTTCTGTAACCCTATTAGAGAAGGTACAGATTATGAGAGTTTTGTAGCGTGGCAGTTGGTAAATTCACTCAAACGGAGTTCTGTAACACCAGTGCAGCAGACACAGCTTACGGGCATCCGTAGCTTGAGAGTAGGTAAATGCAGCATATGGAAGGTCTATAACCCAAGTGTAGACGACACAGCCTATGGGAGTCCTGTAGCTTGGAAGTAGGCAAATGCAGCCTATGGGACTTCTGTTATCCTAGTGTAGCAGACACAGCTCATGGGAGTTCTGCCGCCTGGGTGTAGGCAAATGCAGCATTTCGGAATTCTGTAACCCTACTGTAGCAGACACAGCTTTCGGGAGTTCTGTAGCTTGGGAGAAGGTCAATGCACGATATGAGACTTCTGTAACTCTAGTGTATTAGACAGCTTCCAGGAGGTCTAAAGCTTGGGAGAAGGCAAATGCAATAAATAGGAGTTCTGTAACTCTAGTGTATTAGACACAGCATATGGGAGTTCTGTTATCCTAGCGTAGCAGACACAGCTTATGGGAGTTCTGCCGCCTGGGTGTAGGCAAATGCAGCATATGGGAATTCTGTAACCGTAGTGTAGCAGACAGAGTTGACGAGAGGTCTGTAGCTTGGGAGAAGGAAAATGCAGCATGTGTGAGTTCTGTAAGACTAGTTTAGCAGACACAGCGTATAGGAGTTCTGTAGCTTCGGAGTAGGTAAATGTAGTAAATGGGAGTTCTGCAACCGTATTGCAGCAGACACAGCTTACGGGAGTACTATACCTTGGAAGCAGGTAAATGCAGTATATAGCAGTTGTGTAACCCTAGTGTTGCAGACAACAACGTACAGGAGTTCTGCACCTTGGGAGTAGGTAAATTCAGTATATGAAGTTCTGTAACCCTAGTGTAGCAGACACAGTTACAGAAGGGCTGTAGCTTGGGAGTTGGTAAATGTAGCATAAGGCATCTCTGTAACACTAGTATAGCAGAAATCAGCTTACAGGAGTTTTGTAGCTTGGGAGTAGGTAAATGTAGTAAATGGGAGTTCTGCAACCGTATTGCTGCAGACAGAGCTTATGGGACTGCTGCACCTTGGAAGCAGGTAAATGCAGTGTAAAGCTGTATATTTCTGTAGCTTCGGAGTTGGTAAGTGCAGCATATGGTAGATCTGTAACCCTAGTGTAGCAGACACAGCTTACAGGAGTTCTGTAGCTTGGGAGTAGGTAAATGTAACGCTAATGTAGCAGAAAACAGCTTACAGGCATTTTGTAGCTTGTGAGTAGGTAAATGTAGTAAATGGGAGTTCTGTAACCGTAGTGTCGCAGACACAGCTTATGGGAGTTCTGTACCTTGGATACAGGTAAAGCAGCATATAGGAGTTCTGTAACGCTAGTTTAGCAGACACAGCTTTCAGGATTTCTGTAGCTTGGGAGTTGGTAAGTGCAGCATATGGTAGATCTGTAACCCTAGTGTTGCAGACACAGCACACAGGAGTTCTGTGGATTCAGGGTAGGTAAATGCAGCATGTAAAATTTCTGTAACCTATTAGAGAAGGTACAGATTATGAGAGTTTTGTAGCGTGGCAGTTGGTAAATTCACTCAAACGGAGTTCTGAAACACCAGTGCAGCAGACACAGCTTACGGGCATCTGTAGCTTGGGAGTAGGTAAATGCAGTATATGGAAGTTCTATAACCCAAGTGTAGACGACACAGCCTACGGGAGTCCTGTAGCTTGGAAGTAGGTAAATGCAGCGTATGGGAGTTCTGTTATCCTAGTGTAGCAGACACAGCTTATGGGAGTTCTGCCGCCTGGGTGTAGGCAAAAGCAGCATATGGGAATTCCATAACTGCAGTGTAGCAGACAGAGTTGACGAGAGGTCCGTAGCTAGGGAGAAGGAAAATGCAGCATATGTGAGTTCTGTAAGACTAGTTTAGCAGACGCAGCGTATAGGAGTTCTGTAGCTTCGGAGTAGGTAAATGTAGTAAAGGGAGTTCTGCAACCGTATTGCAGCAGACAGAGCTTACGGCAGTACTGCACCTTGGAAGCAGGTAAACGCGGTATATAGCAGTTGTGTAACCCTAGTGTTGCAGACACAAGTTGCAGAAGTTCTGCACCTTGGGAGTAGGTAAATTCAGTATATGAAGTTCTGTGACCCTAGTGTAGCAGACACAGCTTACGGGAGTTCTGTAGCTTGGGAGTGGGTAAAAGTAGCATATGGCAGCTAACACTATTGTAGCAGAAATCAGCTTAGAGGAATTTTGTAGCTTGTGAGTAGGTAAATGTAGAAAATGGGAGTTCTGTAACCGTATTGCAGCAGACAGAGCTTAGGTTAGTGCTATACCTTGGAAGCATGTAAATGCAGTATATAGGTGTTCGGTAATGCTAGTTTAGCAGATAGAGCTTACGGGATTTCTGAAGCTTGGGAGTAGGTAAGTGCAGCAGATGGTAGATCTGTAACCCAATGAAGCAGACACAGCTTACGGGAGTTCTGTAGCTTAGGAGTATGTGAATTCAGCATGTAAAATTTCTGTAACCCTATTAGAGAAGGTACAGATTATGAGAGTTATGTAGCGTGGCAGTTGGTAAATTCACTCAAACGGAGTTCTGTAACACCAGTGCAGCAGACACAGCTTACGGGCATCCGTAGCTTGAGAGTAGGTAAATGCAGCATATGGAAGGTCTATAACCCAAGTGTAGACGACACAGCCTATGGGAGTCCTGTAGCTTGGAAGTAGGCAAATGCAGCCTATGGGACTTCTGTTATCCTAGTGTAGCAGACACAGCTCATGGGAGTTCTGCCGCCTGGGTGTAGGCAAATGCAGCATTTCGGAATTCTGTAACCCTACTGTAGCAGACACAGCTTTCGGGAGTTCTGTAGCTTGGGAGAAGGTCAATGCACGATATGAGACTTCTGTAACTCTAGTGTATTAGACAGCTTCCAGGAGGTCTAAAGCTTGGGAGAAGGCAAATGCAATAAATAGGAGTTCTGTAACTCTAGTGTATTAGACACAGCATATGGGAGTTCTGTTATCCTAGCGTAGCAGACACAGCTTATGGGAGTTCTGCCGCCTGGGTGTAGGCAAATGCAGCATATGGGAATTCTGTAACCGTAGTGTAGCAGACAGAGTTGACGAGAGGTCTGTAGCTTGGGAGAAGGAAAATGCAGCATGTGTGAGTTCTGTAAGACTAGTTTAGCAGACACAGCGTATAGGAGTTCTGTAGCTTCGGAGTAGGTAAATGTAGTAAATGGGAGTTCTGCAACCGTATTGCAGCAGACACAGCTTACGGGAGTACTATACCTTGGAAGCAGGTAAATGCAGTATATAGCAGTTGTGTAACCCTAGTGTTGCAGACAACAACGTACAGGAGTTCTGCACCTTGGGAGTAGGTAAATTCAGTATATGAAGTTCTGTAACCCTAGTGTAGCAGACACAGTTACAGAAGGGCTGTAGCTTGGGAGTTGGTAAATGTAGCATAAGGCATCTCTGTAACACTAGTATAGCAGAAATCAGCTTACAGGAGTTTTGTAGCTTGGGAGTAGGTAAATGTAGTAAATGGGAGTTCTGCAACCGTATTGCTGCAGACAGAGCTTATGGGACTGCTGCACCTTGGAAGCAGGTAAATGCAGTGTAAAGCTGTATATTTCTGTAGCTTCGGAGTTGGTAAGTGCAGCATATGGTAGATCTGTAACCCTAGTGTAGCAGACACAGCTTACAGGAGTTCTGTAGCTTGGGAGTAGGTAAATGTAACGCTAATGTAGCAGAAAACAGCTTACAGGCATTTTGTAGCTTGTGAGTAGGTAAATGTAGTAAATGGGAGTTCTGTAACCGTAGTGTCGCAGACACAGCTTATGGGAGTTCTGTACCTTGGATACAGGTAAAGCAGCATATAGGAGTTCTGTAACGCTAGTTTAGCAGACACAGCTTTCAGGATTTCTGTAGCTTGGGAGTTGGTAAGTGCAGCATATGGTAGATCTGTAACCCTAGTGTTGCAGACACAGCACACAGGAGTTCTGTGGATTCAGGGTAGGTAAATGCAGCATGTAAAATTTCTGTAACCTATTAGAGAAGGTACAGATTATGAGAGTTTTGTAGCGTGGCAGTTGGTAAATTCACTCAAACGGAGTTCTGAAACACCAGTGCAGCAGACACAGCTTACGGGCATCTGTAGCTTGGGAGTAGGTAAATGCAGTATATGGAAGTTCTATAACCCAAGTGTAGACGACACAGCCTACGGGAGTCCTGTAGCTTGGAAGTAGGTAAATGCAGCGTATGGGAGTTCTGTTATCCTAGTGTAGCAGACACAGCTTATGGGAGTTCTGCCGCCTGGGTGTAGGCAAAAGCAGCATATGGGAATTCCATAACTGCAGTGTAGCAGACAGAGTTGACGAGAGGTCCGTAGCTAGGGAGAAGGAAAATGCAGCATATGTGAGTTCTGTAAGACTAGTTTAGCAGACGCAGCGTATAGGAGTTCTGTAGCTTCGGAGTAGGTAAATGTAGTAAAGGGAGTTCTGCAACCGTATTGCAGCAGACAGAGCTTACGGCAGTACTGCACCTTGGAAGCAGGTAAACGCGGTATATAGCAGTTGTGTAACCCTAGTGTTGCAGACACAAGTTGCAGAAGTTCTGCACCTTGGGAGTAGGTAAATTCAGTATATGAAGTTCTGTGACCCTAGTGTAGCAGACACAGCTTACGGGAGTTCTGTAGCTTGGGAGTGGGTAAAAGTAGCATATGGCAGCTAACACTATTGTAGCAGAAATCAGCTTAGAGGAATTTTGTAGCTTGTGAGTAGGTAAATGTAGAAAATGGGAGTTCTGTAACCGTATTGCAGCAGACAGAGCTTAGGTTAGTGCTATACCTTGGAAGCATGTAAATGCAGTATATAGGTGTTCGGTAATGCTAGTTTAGCAGATAGAGCTTACGGGATTTCTGAAGCTTGGGAGTAGGTAAGTGCAGCAGATGGTAGATCTGTAACCCAATGAAGCAGACACAGCTTACGGGAGTTCTGTAGCTTAGGAGTATGTGAATTCAGCATGTAAAATTTCTGTAACCCTATTAGAGAAGGTACAGATTATGAGAGTTTTGTAGCGTGGCAGTTGGTAAATTCACTCAAACGGAGTTCTGTAACACCAGTGCAGCAGACACAGCTTACGGGCATCCGTAGCTTGAGAGTAGGTAAATGCAGCATATGGAAGGTCTATAACCCAAGTGTAGACGACACAGCCTATGGGAGTCCTGTAGCTTGGAAGTAGGCAAATGCAGCCTATGGGACTTCTGTTATCCTAGTGTAGCAGACACAGCTCATGGGAGTTCTGCCGCCTGGGTGTAGGCAAATGCAGCATTTCGGAATTCTGTAACCCTACTGTAGCAGACACAGCTTTCGGGAGTTCTGTAGCTTGGGAGAAGGTCAATGCACGATATGAGACTTCTGTAACTCTAGTGTATTAGACAGCTTCCAGGAGGTCTAAAGCTTGGGAGAAGGCAAATGCAATAAATAGGAGTTCTGTAACTCTAGTGTATTAGACACAGCATATGGGAGTTCTGTTATCCTAGCGTAGCAGACACAGCTTATGGGAGTTCTGCCGCCTGGGTGTAGGCAAATGCAGCATATGGGAATTCTGTAACCGTAGTGTAGCAGACAGAGTTGACGAGAGGTCTGTAGCTTGGGAGAAGGAAAATGCAGCATGTGTGAGTTCTGTAAGACTAGTTTAGCAGACACAGCGTATAGGAGTTCTGTAGCTTCGGAGTAGGTAAATGTAGTAAATGGGAGTTCTGCAACCGTATTGCAGCAGACACAGCTTACGGGAGTACTATACCTTGGAAGCAGGTAAATGCAGTATATAGCAGTTGTGTAACCCTAGTGTTGCAGACAACAACGTACAGGAGTTCTGCACCTTGGGAGTAGGTAAATTCAGTATATGAAGTTCTGTAACCCTAGTGTAGCAGACACAGTTACAGAAGGGCTGTAGCTTGGGAGTTGGTAAATGTAGCATAAGGCATCTCTGTAACACTAGTATAGCAGAAATCAGCTTACAGGAGTTTTGTAGCTTGGGAGTAGGTAAATGTAGTAAATGGGAGTTCTGCAACCGTATTGCTGCAGACAGAGCTTATGGGACTGCTGCACCTTGGAAGCAGGTAAATGCAGTGTAAAGCTGTATATTTCTGTAGCTTCGGAGTTGGTAAGTGCAGCATATGGTAGATCTGTAACCCTAGTGTAGCAGACACAGCTTACAGGAGTTCTGTAGCTTGGGAGTAGGTAAATGTAACGCTAATGTAGCAGAAAACAGCTTACAGGCATTTTGTAGCTTGTGAGTAGGTAAATGTAGTAAATGGGAGTTCTGTAACCGTAGTGTCGCAGACACAGCTTATGGGAGTTCTGTACCTTGGATACAGGTAAAGCAGCATATAGGAGTTCTGTAACGCTAGTTTAGCAGACACAGCTTTCAGGATTTCTGTAGCTTGGGAGTTGGTAAGTGCAGCATATGGTAGATCTGTAACCCTAGTGTTGCAGACACAGCACACAGGAGTTCTGTGGATTCAGGGTAGGTAAATGCAGCATGTAAAATTTCTGTAACCTATTAGAGAAGGTACAGATTATGAGAGTTTTGTAGCGTGGCAGTTGGTAAATTCACTCAAACGGAGTTCTGAAACACCAGTGCAGCAGACACAGCTTACGGGCATCTGTAGCTTGGGAGTAGGTAAATGCAGTATATGGAAGTTCTATAACCCAAGTGTAGACGACACAGCCTACGGGAGTCCTGTAGCTTGGAAGTAGGTAAATGCAGCGTATGGGAGTTCTGTTATCCTAGTGTAGCAGACACAGCTTATGGGAGTTCTGCCGCCTGGGTGTAGGCAAAAGCAGCATATGGGAATTCCATAACTGCAGTGTAGCAGACAGAGTTGACGAGAGGTCCGTAGCTAGGGAGAAGGAAAATGCAGCATATGTGAGTTCTGTAAGACTAGTTTAGCAGACGCAGCGTATAGGAGTTCTGTAGCTTCGGAGTAGGTAAATGTAGTAAAGGGAGTTCTGCAACCGTATTGCAGCAGACAGAGCTTACGGCAGTACTGCACCTTGGAAGCAGGTAAACGCGGTATATAGCAGTTGTGTAACCCTAGTGTTGCAGACACAAGTTGCAGAAGTTCTGCACCTTGGGAGTAGGTAAATTCAGTATATGAAGTTCTGTAACCCTAGTGTAGCAGACACAGCTTACGGGAGTTCTGTAGCTTGGGAGTGGGTAAAAGTAGCATATGGCAGCTAACACTATTGTAGCAGAAATCAGCTTAGAGGAATTTTGTAGCTTGTGAGTAGGTAAATGTAGAAAATGGGAGTTCTGTAACCGTATTGCAGCAGACAGAGCTTAGGTTAGTGCTATACCTTGGAAGCATGTAAATGCAGTATATAGGTGTTCGGTAATGCTAGTTTAGCAGATAGAGCTTACGGGATTTCTGAAGCTTGGGAGTAGGTAAGTGCAGCAGATGGTAGATCTGTAACCCAATGAAGCAGACACAGCTTACGGGAGTTCTGTAGCTTAGGAGTATGTGAATTCAGCATGTAAAATTTCTGTAACCCTATTAGAGAAGGTACAGATTATGAGAGTTTTGTAGCGTGGCAGTTGGTAAATTCACTCAAACGGAGTTCTGTAACACCAGTGCAGCAGACACAGCTTACGGGCATCCGTAGCTTGAGAGTAGGTAAATGCAGCATATGGAAGGTCTATAACCCAAGTGTAGACGACACAGCCTATGGGAGTCCTGTAGCTTGGAAGTAGGCAAATGCAGCCTATGGGACTTCTGTTATCCTAGTGTAGCAGACACAGCTCATGGGAGTTCTGCCGCCTGGGTGTAGGCAAATGCAGCATTTCGGAATTCTGTAACCCTACTGTAGCAGACACAGCTTTCGGGAGTTCTGTAGCTTGGGAGAAGGTCAATGCACGATATGAGACTTCTGTAACTCTAGTGTATTAGACAGCTTCCAGGAGGTCTAAAGCTTGGGAGAAGGCAAATGCAATAAATAGGAGTTCTGTAACTCTAGTGTATTAGACACAGCATATGGGAGTTCTGTTATCCTAGCGTAGCAGACACAGCTTATGGGAGTTCTGCCGCCTGGGTGTAGGCAAATGCAGCATATGGGAATTCTGTAACCGTAGTGTAGCAGACAGAGTTGACGAGAGGTCTGTAGCTTGGGAGAAGGAAAATGCAGCATGTGTGAGTTCTGTAAGACTAGTTTAGCAGACACAGCGTATAGGAGTTCTGTAGCTTCGGAGTAGGTAAATGTAGTAAATGGGAGTTCTGCAACCGTATTGCAGCAGACACAGCTTACGGGAGTACTATACCTTGGAAGCAGGTAAATGCAGTATATAGCAGTTGTGTAACCCTAGTGTTGCAGACAACAACGTACAGGAGTTCTGCACCTTGGGAGTAGGTAAATTCAGTATATGAAGTTCTGTAACCCTAGTGTAGCAGACACAGTTACAGAAGGGCTGTAGCTTGGGAGTTGGTAAATGTAGCATAAGGCATCTCTGTAACACTAGTATAGCAGAAATCAGCTTACAGGAGTTTTGTAGCTTGGGAGTAGGTAAATGTAGTAAATGGGAGTTCTGCAACCGTATTGCTGCAGACAGAGCTTATGGGACTGCTGCACCTTGGAAGCAGGTAAATGCAGTGTAAAGCTGTATATTTCTGTAGCTTCGGAGTTGGTAAGTGCAGCATATGGTAGATCTGTAACCCTAGTGTAGCAGACACAGCTTACAGGAGTTCTGTAGCTTGGGAGTAGGTAAATGTAACGCTAATGTAGCAGAAAACAGCTTACAGGCATTTTGTAGCTTGTGAGTAGGTAAATGTAGTAAATGGGAGTTCTGTAACCGTAGTGTCGCAGACACAGCTTATGGGAGTTCTGTACCTTGGATACAGGTAAAGCAGCATATAGGAGTTCTGTAACGCTAGTTTAGCAGACACAGCTTTCAGGATTTCTGTAGCTTGGGAGTTGGTAAGTGCAGCATATGGTAGATCTGTAACCCTAGTGTTGCAGACACAGCACACAGGAGTTCTGTGGATTCAGGGTAGGTAAATGCAGCATGTAAAATTTCTGTAACCTATTAGAGAAGGTACAGATTATGAGAGTTTTGTAGCGTGGCAGTTGGTAAATTCACTCAAACGGAGTTCTGAAACACCAGTGCAGCAGACACAGCTTACGGGCATCTGTAGCTTGGGAGTAGGTAAATGCAGTATATGGAAGTTCTATAACCCAAGTGTAGACGACACAGCCTACGGGAGTCCTGTAGCTTGGAAGTAGGTAAATGCAGCGTATGGGAGTTCTGTTATCCTAGTGTAGCAGACACAGCTTATGGGAGTTCTGCCGCCTGGGTGTAGGCAAAAGCAGCATATGGGAATTCCATAACTGCAGTGTAGCAGACAGAGTTGACGAGAGGTCCGTAGCTAGGGAGAAGGAAAATGCAGCATATGTGAGTTCTGTAACACTAGTTTAGCAGACGCAGCGTATAGGAGTTCTCTAGCTTCGGAGTAGGTAAATGTAGTAAAGGGAGTTCTGCAACCGTATTGCAGCAGACAGAGCTTACGGCAGTACTGCACCTTGGAAGCAGGTAAATGCGGTATATAGCAGTTGTGTAACCCTAGTGTTGCAGACACAAGTTGCAGAAGTTCTGCACCTTGGGAGTAGGTAAATTCAGTATATGAAGTTCTGTGACCCTAGTGTAGCAGACACAGCTTACGGGAGTTCTGTAGCTTGGGAGTGGGTAAAAGTAGCATATGGCAGCTAACACTATTGTAGCAGAAATCAGCTTAGAGGAATTTTGTAGCTTGTGAGTAGGTAAATGTAGAAAATGGGAGTTCTGTAACCGTATTGCAGCAGACAGAGCTTAGGTTAGTGCTATACCTTGGAAGCATGTAAATGCAGTATATAGGTGTTCGGTAATGCTAGTTTAGCAGATAGAGCTTACGGGATTTCTGAAGCTTGGGAGTAGGTAAGTGCAGCAGATGGTAGATCTGTAACCCAATGAAGCAGACACAGCTTACGGGAGTTCTGTAGCTTAGGAGTATGTGAATTCAGCATGTAAAATTTCTGTAACCCTATTAGAGAAGGTACAGATTATGAGAGTTTTGTAGCGTGGCAGTTGGTAAATTCACTCAAACGGAGTTCTGTAACACCAGTGCAGCAGACACAGCTTACGGGCATCCGTAGCTTGAGAGTAGGTAAATGCAGCATATGGAAGGTCTATAACCCAAGTGTAGACGACACAGCCTATGGGAGTCCTGTAGCTTGGAAGTAGGCAAATGCAGCCTATGGGACTTCTGTTATCCTAGTGTAGCAGACACAGCTCATGGGAGTTCTGCCGCCTGGGTGTAGGCAAATGCAGCATTTCGGAATTCTGTAACCCTACTGTAGCAGACACAGCTTTCGGGAGTTCTGTAGCTTGGGAGAAGGTCAATGCACGATATGAGACTTCTGTAACTCTAGTGTATTAGACAGCTTCCAGGAGGTCTAAAGCTTGGGAGAAGGCAAATGCAATAAATAGGAGTTCTGTAACTCTAGTGTATTAGACACAGCATATGGGAGTTCTGTTATCCTAGTGTAGCAGACACAGCTTATGGGAGTTCTGTTATCCTAGTGTAGCAGACACAGCTTATGGGAGTTCTGCCGCCTGGGTGTAGGCAAATGCAGCATATGGGAATTCTGTAACCGTAGTGTAGCAGACAGAGTTGACGAGAGGTCTGTAGCTTGGGAGAAGGAAAATGCAGCATGTGTGAGTTCTGTAAGACTAGTTTAGCAGACACAGCGTATAGGAGTTCTGTAGCTTCGGAGTAGGTAAATGTAGTAAATGGGAGTTCTGCAACCGTATTGCAGCAGACACAGCTTACGGGAGTACTATACCTTGGAAGCAGGTAAATGCAGTATATAGCAGTTGTGTAACCCTAGTGTTGCAGACAACAACGTACAGGAGTTCTGCACCTTGGGAGTAGGTAAATTCAGTATATGAAGTTCTGTAACCCTAGTGTAGCAGACACAGTTACAGAAGGGCTGTAGCTTGGGAGTTGGTAAATGTAGCATAAGGCATCTCTGTAACACTAGTATAGCAGAAATCAGCTTACAGGAGTTTTGTAGCTTGGGAGTAGGTAAATGTAGTAAATGGGAGTTCTGCAACCGTATTGCTGCAGACAGAGCTTATGGGACTGCTGCACCTTGGAAGCAGGTAAATGCAGTGTAAAGCTGTATATTTCTGTAGCTTCGGAGTTGGTAAGTGCAGCATATGGTAGATCTGTAACCCTAGTGTAGCAGACACAGCTTACAGGAGTTCTGTAGCTTGGGAGTAGGTAAATGTAACGCTAATGTAGCAGAAAACAGCTTACAGGCATTTTGTAGCTTGTGAGTAGGTAAATGTAGTAAATGGGAGTTCTGTAACCGTAGTGTCGCAGACACAGCTTATGGGAGTTCTGTACCTTGGATACAGGTAAAGCAGCATATAGGAGTTCTGTAACGCTAGTTTAGCAGACACAGCTTTCAGGATTTCTGTAGCTTGGGAGTTGGTAAGTGCAGCATATGGTAGATCTGTAACCCTAGTGTTGCAGACACAGCACACAGGAGTTCTGTGGATTCAGGGTAGGTAAATGCAGCATGTAAAATTTCTGTAACCTATTAGAGAAGGTACAGATTATGAGAGTTTTGTAGCGTGGCAGTTGGTAAATTCACTCAAACGGAGTTCTGAAACACCAGTGCAGCAGACACAGCTTACGGGCATCTGTAGCTTGGGAGTAGGTAAATGCAGTATATGGAAGTTCTATAACCCAAGTGTAGACGACACAGCCTACGGGAGTCCTGTAGCTTGGAAGTAGGTAAATGCAGCGTATGGGAGTTCTGTTATCCTAGTGTAGCAGACACAGCTTATGGGAGTTCTGCCGCCTGGGTGTAGGCAAAAGCAGCATATGGGAATTCCATAACTGCAGTGTAGCAGACAGAGTTGACGAGAGGTCCGTAGCTAGGGAGAAGGAAAATGCAGCATATGTGAGTTCTGTAAGACTAGTTTAGCAGACGCAGCGTATAGGAGTTCTCTAGCTTCGGAGTAGGTAAATGTAGTAAAGGGAGTTCTGCAACCGTATTGCAGCAGACAGAGCTTACGGCAGTACTGCACCTTGGAAGCAGGTAAACGCGGTATATAGCAGTTGTGTAACCCTAGTGTTGCAGACACAAGTTGCAGAAGTTCTGCACCTTGGGAGTAGGTAAATTCAGTATATGAAGTTCTGTGACCCTAGTGTAGCAGACACAGCTTACGGGAGTTCTGTAGCTTGGGAGTGGGTAAAAGTAGCATATGGCAGCTAACACTATTGTAGCAGAAATCAGCTTAGAGGAATTTTGTAGCTTGTGAGTAGGTAAATGTAGAAAATGGGAGTTCTGTAACCGTATTGCAGCAGACAGAGCTTAGGTTAGTGCTATACCTTGGAAGCATGTAAATGCAGTATATAGGTGTTCGGTAATGCTAGTTTAGCAGATAGAGCTTACGGGATTTCTGAAGCTTGGGAGTAGGTAAGTGCAGCAGATGGTAGATCTGTAACCCAATGAAGCAGACACAGCTTACGGGAGTTCTGTAGCTTAGGAGTATGTGAATTCAGCATGTAAAATTTCTGTAACCCTATTAGAGAAGGTACAGATTATGAGAGTTTTGTAGCGTGGCAGTTGGTAAATTCACTCAAACGGAGTTCTGTAACACCAGTGCAGCAGACACAGCTTACGGGCATCCGTAGCTTGAGAGTAGGTAAATGCAGCATATGGAAGGTCTATAACCCAAGTGTAGACGACACAGCCTATGGGAGTCCTGTAGCTTGGAAGTAGGCAAATGCAGCCTATGGGACTTCTGTTATCCTAGTGTAGCAGACACAGCTCATGGGAGTTCTGCCGCCTGGGTGTAGGCAAATGCAGCATTTCGGAATTCTGTAACCCTACTGTAGCAGACACAGCTTTCGGGAGTTCTGTAGCTTGGGAGAAGGTCAATGCACGATATGAGACTTCTGTAACTCTAGTGTATTAGACAGCTTCCAGGAGGTCTAAAGCTTGGGAGAAGGCAAATGCAATAAATAGGAGTTCTGTAACTCTAGTGTATTAGACACAGCATATGGGAGTTCTGTTATCCTAGTGTAGCAGACACAGCTTATGGGAGTTCTGTTATCCTAGCGTAGCAGACACAGCTTATGGGAGTTCTGCCGCCTGGGTGTAGGCAAATGCAGCATATGGGAATTCTGTAACCGTAGTGTAGCAGACAGAGTTGACGAGAGGTCTGTAGCTTGGGAGAAGGAAAATGCAGCATGTGTGAGTTCTGTAAGACTAGTTTAGCAGACACAGCGTATAGGAGTTCTGTAGCTTCGGAGTAGGTAAATGTAGTAAATGGGAGTTCTGCAACCGTATTGCAGCAGACACAGCTTACGGGAGTACTATACCTTGGAAGCAGGTAAATGCAGTATATAGCAGTTGTGTAACCCTAGTGTTGCAGACAACAACGTACAGGAGTTCTGCACCTTGGGAGTAGGTAAATTCAGTATATGAAGTTCTGTAACCCTAGTGTAGCAGACACAGTTACAGAAGGGCTGTAGCTTGGGAGTTGGTAAATGTAGCATAAGGCATCTCTGTAACACTAGTATAGCAGAAATCAGCTTACAGGAGTTTTGTAGCTTGGGAGTAGGTAAATGTAGTAAATGGGAGTTCTGCAACCGTATTGCTGCAGACAGAGCTTATGGGACTGCTGCACCTTGGAAGCAGGTAAATGCAGTGTAAAGCTGTATATTTCTGTAGCTTCGGAGTTGGTAAGTGCAGCATATGGTAGATCTGTAACCCTAGTGTAGCAGACACAGCTTACAGGAGTTCTGTAGCTTGGGAGTAGGTAAATGTAACGCTAATGTAGCAGAAAACAGCTTACAGGCATTTTGTAGCTTGTGAGTAGGTAAATGTAGTAAATGGGAGTTCTGTAACCGTAGTGTCGCAGACACAGCTTATGGGAGTTCTGTACCTTGGATACAGGTAAAGCAGCATATAGGAGTTCTGTAACGCTAGTTTAGCAGACACAGCTTTCAGGATTTCTGTAGCTTGGGAGTTGGTAAGTGCAGCATATGGTAGATCTGTAACCCTAGTGTTGCAGACACAGCACACAGGAGTTCTGTGGATTCAGGGTAGGTAAATGCAGCATGTAAAATTTCTGTAACCTATTAGAGAAGGTACAGATTATGAGAGTTTTGTAGCGTGGCAGTTGGTAAATTCACTCAAACGGAGTTCTGAAACACCAGTGCAGCAGACACAGCTTACGGGCATCTGTAGCTTGGGAGTAGGTAAATGCAGTATATGGAAGTTCTATAACCCAAGTGTAGACGACACAGCCTACGGGAGTCCTGTAGCTTGGAAGTAGGTAAATGCAGCGTATGGGAGTTCTGTTATCCTAGTGTAGCAGACACAGCTTATGGGAGTTCTGCCGCCTGGGTGTAGGCAAAAGCAGCATATGGGAATTCCATAACTGCAGTGTAGCAGACAGAGTTGACGAGAGGTCCGTAGCTAGGGAGAAGGAAAATGCAGCATATGTGAGTTCTGTAAGACTAGTTTAGCAGACGCAGCGTATAGGAGTTCTCTAGCTTCGGAGTAGGTAAATGTAGTAAAGGGAGTTCTGCAACCGTATTGCAGCAGACAGAGCTTACGGCAGTACTGCACCTTGGAAGCAGGTAAACGCGGTATATAGCAGTTGTGTAACCCTAGTGTTGCAGACACAAGTTGCAGAAGTTCTGCACCTTGGGAGTAGGTAAATTCAGTATATGAAGTTCTGTAACCCTAGTGTAGCAGACACAGCTTACGGGAGTTCTGTAGCTTGGGAGTGGGTAAAAGTAGCATATGGCAGCTAACACTATTGTAGCAGAAATCAGCTTAGAGGAATTTTGTAGCTTGTGAGTAGGTAAATGTAGAAAATGGGAGTTCTGTAACCGTATTGCAGCAGACAGAGCTTAGGTTAGTGCTATACCTTGGAAGCATGTAAATGCAGTATATAGGTGTTCGGTAATGCTAGTTTAGCAGATAGAGCTTACGGGATTTCTGAAGCTTGGGAGTAGGTAAGTGCAGCAGATGGTAGATCTGTAACCCAATGAAGCAGACACAGCTTACGGGAGTTCTGTAGCTTAGGAGTATGTGAATTCAGCATGTAAAATTTCTGTAACCCTATTAGAGAAGGTACAGATTATGAGAGTTTTGTAGCGTGGCAGTTGGTAAATTCACTCAAACGGAGTTCTGTAACACCAGTGCAGCAGACACAGCTTACGGGCATCCGTAGCTTGAGAGTAGGTAAATGCAGCATATGGAAGGTCTATAACCCAAGTGTAGACGACACAGCCTATGGGAGTCCTGTAGCTTGGAAGTAGGCAAATGCAGCCTATGGGACTTCTGTTATCCTAGTGTAGCAGACACAGCTCATGGGAGTTCTGCCGCCTGGGTGTAGGCAAATGCAGCATTTCGGAATTCTGTAACCCTACTGTAGCAGACACAGCTTTCGGGAGTTCTGTAGCTTGGGAGAAGGTCAATGCACGATATGAGACTTCTGTAACTCTAGTGTATTAGACAGCTTCCAGGAGGTCTAAAGCTTGGGAGAAGGCAAATGCAATAAATAGGAGTTCTGTAACTCTAGTGTATTAGACACAGCATATGGGAGTTCTGTTATCCTAGTGTAGCAGACACAGCTTATGGGAGTTCTGTTATCCTAGCGTAGCAGACACAGCTTATGGGAGTTCTGCCGCCTGGGTGTAGGCAAATGCAGCATATGGGAATTCTGTAACCGTAGTGTAGCAGACAGAGTTGACGAGAGGTCTGTAGCTTGGGAGAAGGAAAATGCAGCATGTGTGAGTTCTGTAAGACTAGTTTAGCAGACACAGCGTATAGGAGTTCTGTAGCTTCGGAGTAGGTAAATGTAGTAAATGGGAGTTCTGCAACCGTATTGCAGCAGACACAGCTTACGGGAGTACTATACCTTGGAAGCAGGTAAATGCAGTATATAGCAGTTGTGTAACCCTAGTGTTGCAGACAACAACGTACAGGAGTTCTGCACCTTGGGAGTAGGTAAATTCAGTATATGAAGTTCTGTAACCCTAGTGTAGCAGACACAGTTACAGAAGGGCTGTAGCTTGGGAGTTGGTAAATGTAGCATAAGGCATCTCTGTAACACTAGTATAGCAGAAATCAGCTTACAGGAGTTTTGTAGCTTGGGAGTAGGTAAATGTAGTAAATGGGAGTTCTGCAACCGTATTGCTGCAGACAGAGCTTATGGGACTGCTGCACCTTGGAAGCAGGTAAATGCAGTGTAAAGCTGTATATTTCTGTAGCTTCGGAGTTGGTAAGTGCAGCATATGGTAGATCTGTAACCCTAGTGTAGCAGACACAGCTTACAGGAGTTCTGTAGCTTGGGAGTAGGTAAATGTAACGCTAATGTAGCAGAAAACAGCTTACAGGCATTTTGTAGCTTGTGAGTAGGTAAATGTAGTAAATGGGAGTTCTGTAACCGTAGTGTCGCAGACACAGCTTATGGGAGTTCTGTACCTTGGATACAGGTAAAGCAGCATATAGGAGTTCTGTAACGCTAGTTTAGCAGACACAGCTTTCAGGATTTCTGTAGCTTGGGAGTTGGTAAGTGCAGCATATGGTAGATCTGTAACCCTAGTGTTGCAGACACAGCACACAGGAGTTCTGTGGATTCAGGGTAGGTAAATGCAGCATGTAAAATTTCTGTAACCTATTAGAGAAGGTACAGATTATGAGAGTTTTGTAGCGTGGCAGTTGGTAAATTCACTCAAACGGAGTTCTGAAACACCAGTGCAGCAGACACAGCTTACGGGCATCTGTAGCTTGGGAGTAGGTAAATGCAGTATATGGAAGTTCTATAACCCAAGTGTAGACGACACAGCCTACGGGAGTCCTGTAGCTTGGAAGTAGGTAAATGCAGCGTATGGGAGTTCTGTTATCCTAGTGTAGCAGACACAGCTTATGGGAGTTCTGCCGCCTGGGTGTAGGCAAAAGCAGCATATGGGAATTCCATAACTGCAGTGTAGCAGACAGAGTTGACGAGAGGTCCGTAGCTAGGGAGAAGGAAAATGCAGCATATGTGAGTTCTGTAAGACTAGTTTAGCAGACGCAGCGTATAGGAGTTCTCTAGCTTCGGAGTAGGTAAATGTAGTAAAGGGAGTTCTGCAACCGTATTGCAGCAGACAGAGCTTACGGCAGTACTGCACCTTGGAAGCAGGTAAACGCGGTATATAGCAGTTGTGTAACCCTAGTGTTGCAGACACAAGTTGCAGAAGTTCTGCACCTTGGGAGTAGGTAAATTCAGTATATGAAGTTCTGTGACCCTAGTGTAGCAGACACAGCTTACGGGAGTTCTGTAGCTTGGGAGTGGGTAAAAGTAGCATATGGCAGCTAACACTATTGTAGCAGAAATCAGCTTAGAGGAATTTTGTAGCTTGTGAGTAGGTAAATGTAGAAAATGGGAGTTCTGTAACCGTATTGCAGCAGACAGAGCTTAGGTTAGTGCTATACCTTGGAAGCATGTAAATGCAGTATATAGGTGTTCGGTAATGCTAGTTTAGCAGATAGAGCTTACGGGATTTCTGAAGCTTGGGAGTAGGTAAGTGCAGCAGATGGTAGATCTGTAACCCAATGAAGCAGACACAGCTTACGGGAGTTCTGTAGCTTAGGAGTATGTGAATTCAGCATGTAAAATTTCTGTAACCCTATTAGAGAAGGTACAGATTATGAGAGTTTTGTAGCGTGGCAGTTGGTAAATTCACTCAAACGGAGTTCTGTAACACCAGTGCAGCAGACACAGCTTACGGGCATCCGTAGCTTGAGAGTAGGTAAATGCAGCATATGGAAGGTCTATAACCCAAGTGTAGACGACACAGCCTATGGGAGTCCTGTAGCTTGGAAGTAGGCAAATGCAGCCTATGGGACTTCTGTTATCCTAGTGTAGCAGACACAGCTCATGGGAGTTCTGCCGCCTGGGTGTAGGCAAATGCAGCATTTCGGAATTCTGTAACCCTACTGTAGCAGACACAGCTTTCGGGAGTTCTGTAGCTTGGGAGAAGGTCAATGCACGATATGAGACTTCTGTAACTCTAGTGTATTAGACAGCTTCCAGGAGGTCTAAAGCTTGGGAGAAGGCAAATGCAATAAATAGGAGTTCTGTAACTCTAGTGTATTAGACACAGCATATGGGAGTTCTGTTATCCTAGTGTAGCAGACACAGCTTATGGGAGTTCTGTTATCCTAGCGTAGCAGACACAGCTTATGGGAGTTCTGCCGCCTGGGTGTAGGCAAATGCAGCATATGGGAATTCTGTAACCGTAGTGTAGCAGACAGAGTTGACGAGAGGTCTGTAGCTTGGGAGAAGGAAAATGCAGCATGTGTGAGTTCTGTAAGACTAGTTTAGCAGACACAGCGTATAGGAGTTCTGTAGCTTCGGAGTAGGTAAATGTAGTAAATGGGAGTTCTGCAACCGTATTGCAGCAGACACAGCTTACGGGAGTACTATACCTTGGAAGCAGGTAAATGCAGTATATAGCAGTTGTGTAACCCTAGTGTTGCAGACAACAACGTACAGGAGTTCTGCACCTTGGGAGTAGGTAAATTCAGTATATGAAGTTCTGTAACCCTAGTGTAGCAGACACAGTTACAGAAGGGCTGTAGCTTGGGAGTTGGTAAATGTAGCATAAGGCATCTCTGTAACACTAGTATAGCAGAAATCAGCTTACAGGAGTTTTGTAGCTTGGGAGTAGGTAAATGTAGTAAATGGGAGTTCTGCAACCGTATTGCTGCAGACAGAGCTTATGGGACTGCTGCACCTTGGAAGCAGGTAAATGCAGTGTAAAGCTGTATATTTCTGTAGCTTCGGAGTTGGTAAGTGCAGCATATGGTAGATCTGTAACCCTAGTGTAGCAGACACAGCTTACAGGAGTTCTGTAGCTTGGGAGTAGGTAAATGTAACGCTAATGTAGCAGAAAACAGCTTACAGGCATTTTGTAGCTTGTGAGTAGGTAAATGTAGTAAATGGGAGTTCTGTAACCGTAGTGTCGCAGACACAGCTTATGGGAGTTCTGTACCTTGGATACAGGTAAAGCAGCATATAGGAGTTCTGTAACGCTAGTTTAGCAGACACAGCTTTCAGGATTTCTGTAGCTTGGGAGTTGGTAAGTGCAGCATATGGTAGATCTGTAACCCTAGTGTTGCAGACACAGCACACAGGAGTTCTGTGGATTCAGGGTAGGTAAATGCAGCATGTAAAATTTCTGTAACCTATTAGAGAAGGTACAGATTATGAGAGTTTTGTAGCGTGGCAGTTGGTAAATTCACTCAAACGGAGTTCTGAAACACCAGTGCAGCAGACACAGCTTACGGGCATCTGTAGCTTGGGAGTAGGTAAATGCAGTATATGGAAGTTCTATAACCCAAGTGTAGACGACACAGCCTACGGGAGTCCTGTAGCTTGGAAGTAGGTAAATGCAGCGTATGGGAGTTCTGTTATCCTAGTGTAGCAGACACAGCTTATGGGAGTTCTGCCGCCTGGGTGTAGGCAAAAGCAGCATATGGGAATTCCATAACTGCAGTGTAGCAGACAGAGTTGACGAGAGGTCCGTAGCTAGGGAGAAGGAAAATGCAGCATATGTGAGTTCTGTAAGACTAGTTTAGCAGACGCAGCGTATAGGAGTTCTCTAGCTTCGGAGTAGGTAAATGTAGTAAAGGGAGTTCTGCAACCGTATTGCAGCAGACAGAGCTTACGGCAGTACTGCACCTTGGAAGCAGGTAAACGCGGTATATAGCAGTTGTGTAACCCTAGTGTTGCAGACACAAGTTGCAGAAGTTCTGCACCTTGGGAGTAGGTAAATTCAGTATATGAAGTTCTGTAACCCTAGTGTAGCAGACACAGCTTACGGGAGTTCTGTAGCTTGGGAGTGGGTAAAAGTAGCATATGGCAGCTAACACTATTGTAGCAGAAATCAGCTTAGAGGAATTTTGTAGCTTGTGAGTAGGTAAATGTAGAAAATGGGAGTTCTGTAACCGTATTGCAGCAGACAGAGCTTAGGTTAGTGCTATACCTTGGAAGCATGTAAATGCAGTATATAGGTGTTCGGTAATGCTAGTTTAGCAGATAGAGCTTACGGGATTTCTGAAGCTTGGGAGTAGGTAAGTGCAGCAGATGGTAGATCTGTAACCCAATGAAGCAGACACAGCTTACGGGAGTTCTGTAGCTTAGGAGTATGTGAATTCAGCATGTAAAATTTCTGTAACCCTATTAGAGAAGGTACAGATTATGAGAGTTTTGTAGCGTGGCAGTTGGTAAATTCACTCAAACGGAGTTCTGTAACACCAGTGCAGCAGACACAGCTTACGGGCATCCGTAGCTTGAGAGTAGGTAAATGCAGCATATGGAAGGTCTATAACCCAAGTGTAGACGACACAGCCTATGGGAGTCCTGTAGCTTGGAAGTAGGCAAATGCAGCCTATGGGACTTCTGTTATCCTAGTGTAGCAGACACAGCTCATGGGAGTTCTGCCGCCTGGGTGTAGGCAAATGCAGCATTTCGGAATTCTGTAACCCTACTGTAGCAGACACAGCTTTCGGGAGTTCTGTAGCTTGGGAGAAGGTCAATGCACGATATGAGACTTCTGTAACTCTAGTGTATTAGACAGCTTCCAGGAGGTCTAAAGCTTGGGAGAAGGCAAATGCAATAAATAGGAGTTCTGTAACTCTAGTGTATTAGACACAGCATATGGGAGTTCTGTTATCCTAGTGTAGCAGACACAGCTTATGGGAGTTCTGTTATCCTAGCGTAGCAGACACAGCTTATGGGAGTTCTGCCGCCTGGGTGTAGGCAAATGCAGCATATGGGAATTCTGTAACCGTAGTGTAGCAGACAGAGTTGACGAGAGGTCTGTAGCTTGGGAGAAGGAAAATGCAGCATGTGTGAGTTCTGTAAGACTAGTTTAGCAGACACAGCGTATAGGAGTTCTGTAGCTTCGGAGTAGGTAAATGTAGTAAATGGGAGTTCTGCAACCGTATTGCAGCAGACACAGCTTACGGGAGTACTATACCTTGGAAGCAGGTAAATGCAGTATATAGCAGTTGTGTAACCCTAGTGTTGCAGACAACAACGTACAGGAGTTCTGCACCTTGGGAGTAGGTAAATTCAGTATATGAAGTTCTGTAACCCTAGTGTAGCAGACACAGTTACAGAAGGGCTGTAGCTTGGGAGTTGGTAAATGTAGCATAAGGCATCTCTGTAACACTAGTATAGCAGAAATCAGCTTACAGGAGTTTTGTAGCTTGGGAGTAGGTAAATGTAGTAAATGGGAGTTCTGCAACCGTATTGCTGCAGACAGAGCTTATGGGACTGCTGCACCTTGGAAGCAGGTAAATGCAGTGTAAAGCTGTATATTTCTGTAGCTTCGGAGTTGGTAAGTGCAGCATATGGTAGATCTGTAACCCTAGTGTAGCAGACACAGCTTACAGGAGTTCTGTAGCTTGGGAGTAGGTAAATGTAACGCTAATGTAGCAGAAAACAGCTTACAGGCATTTTGTAGCTTGTGAGTAGGTAAATGTAGTAAATGGGAGTTCTGTAACCGTAGTGTCGCAGACACAGCTTATGGGAGTTCTGTACCTTGGATACAGGTAAAGCAGCATATAGGAGTTCTGTAACGCTAGTTTAGCAGACACAGCTTTCAGGATTTCTGTAGCTTGGGAGTTGGTAAGTGCAGCATATGGTAGATCTGTAACCCTAGTGTTGCAGACACAGCACACAGGAGTTCTGTGGATTCAGGGTAGGTAAATGCAGCATGTAAAATTTCTGTAACCTATTAGAGAAGGTACAGATTATGAGAGTTTTGTAGCGTGGCAGTTGGTAAATTCACTCAAACGGAGTTCTGAAACACCAGTGCAGCAGACACAGCTTACGGGCATCTGTAGCTTGGGAGTAGGTAAATGCAGTATATGGAAGTTCTATAACCCAAGTGTAGACGACACAGCCTACGGGAGTCCTGTAGCTTGGAAGTAGGTAAATGCAGCGTATGGGAGTTCTGTTATCCTAGTGTAGCAGACACAGCTTATGGGAGTTCTGCCGCCTGGGTGTAGGCAAAAGCAGCATATGGGAATTCCATAACTGCAGTGTAGCAGACAGAGTTGACGAGAGGTCCGTAGCTAGGGAGAAGGAAAATGCAGCATATGTGAGTTCTGTAACACTAGTTTAGCAGACGCAGCGTATAGGAGTTCTCTAGCTTCGGAGTAGGTAAATGTAGTAAAGGGAGTTCTGCAACCGTATTGCAGCAGACAGAGCTTACGGCAGTACTGCACCTTGGAAGCAGGTAAATGCGGTATATAGCAGTTGTGTAACCCTAGTGTTGCAGACACAAGTTGCAGAAGTTCTGCACCTTGGGAGTAGGTAAATTCAGTATATGAAGTTCTGTAACCCTAGTGTAGCAGACACAGCTTACGGGAGTTCTGTAGCTTGGGAGTGGGTAAAAGTAGCATATGGCAGCTAACACTATTGTAGCAGAAATCAGCTTAGAGGAATTTTGTAGCTTGTGAGTAGGTAAATGTAGAAAATGGGAGTTCTGTAACCGTATTGCAGCAGACAGAGCTTAGGTTAGTGCTATACCTTGGAAGCATGTAAATGCAGTATATAGGTGTTCGGTAATGCTAGTTTAGCAGATAGAGCTTACGGGATTTCTGAAGCTTGGGAGTAGGTAAGTGCAGCAGATGGTAGATCTGTAACCCAATGAAGCAGACACAGCTTACGGGAGTTCTGTAGCTTAGGAGTATGTGAATTCAGCATGTAAAATTTCTGTAACCCTATTAGAGAAGGTACAGATTATGAGAGTTTTGTAGCGTGGCAGTTGGTAAATTCACTCAAACGGAGTTCTGTAACACCAGTGCAGCAGACACAGCTTACGGGCATCCGTAGCTTGAGAGTAGGTAAATGCAGCATATGGAAGGTCTATAACCCAAGTGTAGACGACACAGCCTATGGGAGTCCTGCACCTTGGAAGTAGGCAAATGCAGCCTATGGGACTTCTGTTATCCTAGTGTAGCAGACACAGCTCATGGGAGTTCTGCCGCCTGGGTGTAGGCAAATGCAGCATTTCGGAATTCTGTAACCCTACTGTAGCAGACACAGCTTTCGGGAGTTCTGTAGCTTGGGAGAAGGTCAATGCACGATATGAGACTTCTGTAACTCCAGTGTATTAGACAGCTTCCAGGAGGTCCAAAGCTTGGGAGAAGGCAAATGCAATAAATAGGAGTTCTGTAACTCTAGTGTATTAGACACAGCATATGGGAGTTCTGTTATCCTAGTGTAGCAGACACAGCTTATGGGAGTTCTGTTATCCTAGCGTAGCAGACACAGCTTATGGGAGTTCTGCCGCCTGGGTGTAGGCAAATGCAGCATATGGGAATTCTGTAACCGTAGTGTAGCAGACAGAGTTGACGAGAGGTCTGTAGCTTGGGAGAAGGAAAATGCAGCATGTGTGAGTTCTGTAAGACTAGTTTAGCAGACACAGCGTATAGGAGTTCTGTAGCTTCGGAGTAGGTAAATGTAGTAAATGGGAGTTCTGCAACCGTATTGCAGCAGACACAGCTTACGGGAGTACTATACCTTGGAAGCAGGTAAATGCAGTATATAGCAGTTGTGTAACCCTAGTGTTGCAGACAACAACGTACAGGAGTTCTGCACCTTGGGAGTAGGTAAATTCAGTATATGAAGTTCTGTAACCCTAGTGTAGCAGACACAGTTACAGAAGGGCTGTAGCTTGGGAGTTGGTAAATGTAGCATAAGGCATCTCTGTAACACTAGTATAGCAGAAATCAGCTTACAGGAGTTTTGTAGCTTGGGAGTAGGTAAATGTAGTAAATGGGAGTTCTGCAACCGTATTGCTGCAGACAGAGCTTATGGGACTGCTGCACCTTGGAAGCAGGTAAATGCAGTGTAAAGCTGTATATTTCTGTAGCTTCGGAGTTGGTAAGTGCATATGGTAGATCTGTAACCCTAGTGTAGCAGACACAGCTTACAGGAGTTCTGTAGCTTGTGAGTAGGTAAATGTAGTAAATGGGAGTTCTGTAACCGTAGTGTCGCAGACACAGCTTCTGTACCTTGGATACAGGTAAAGCAGCATATGAGTTCTGTAACGCTAGTTTAGCAGACACAGCTTTCAGGATTTCTGTAGCTTGGGAGTTGGTAAGTGCAGCATATGGTAGATCTGTAACCCTAGTGTTGCAGACACAGCACACAGGAGTTCTGTGGATTCAGGGTAGGTAAATGCAGCATGTAAAATTTCTGTAACCTATTAGAGAAGGTACAGATTATGAGAGTTTTGTAGCGTGGCAGTTGGATAAATTCACTCAAACGGAGTTCTGAAACACCAGTGCAACAGACACAGCTTACGGGCATCCGTAGCTTGAGAGTAGGTAAATGCAGCATATGGAAGGTCTATAACCCAAGTGTAGACGACACAGCCTATGGGAGTCCTGTAGCTTGGAAGTAGGCAAATGCAGCCTATGGGACTTCTGTTATCCTAGCGTAGCAGACACAGCTCATGGGAGTTCTGCCGCCTGGGTGTAGGCAAATGCAGCATTTCGGAATTCTGTAACCCTACTGTAGCAGACACAGCTTTCGGGAGTTCTGTAGCTTGGGAGAAGGTCAATGCACGATATGAGACTTCTGTAACTCTAGTGTATTAGACAGCTTCCAGGAGGTCTAAAGCTTGGGAGAAGGCAAATGCAATAAATAGGAGTTCTGTAACTCTAGTGTATTAGACACAGCATATGGGAGTTCTGTTATCCTAGTGTAGCAGACACAGCTTATGGGAGTTCTGCCGCCTGGGTGTAGGCAAATGCAGCATATGGGAATTCTGTAACCGTAGTGTAGCAGACAGAGTTGACGAGAGGTCTGTAGCTTGGGAGAAGGAAAATGCAGCATATGTGAGTTCTGTAAGACTAGTTTAGCAGACACAGCGTATAGGAGTTCTGTAGCTTCGGAGTAGGTAAATGTAGTAAAGGGAGTTCTGCAACCGTATTGCAGCAGACAGAGCTTACGGCAGTACTGCACCTTGGAAGCAGGTAAATGCGGTATATAGCAGTTGTGTAACCCTAGTGTTGCAGACACAACGTACAGGAGTTCTGCACCTTGGGAGTAGGTAAATTCAGTATATGAAGTTCTGTAACCCTAGTGTAGCAGACACAGTTACAGAAGGGCTGTAGCTTGGGAGTGGGTAAAAGTAGCATATGGCAGCTAACACTATTGTAGCAGAAATCAGCTTAGAGGAATTTTGTAGCTTGTGAGTAAATTGGTAAATGTAGCATAAGGCATCTCTGTAACACTAGTATAGCAGAAATCAGCTTACAGGAGTTTTGTAGCTTGGGAGTAGGTAAATGTAGTAAATGGGAGTTCTGCAACCGTATTGCTGCAGACAGAGCTTATGGGACTGCTGCACCTTGGAAGCAGGTAAATGCAGTGTAAAGCTGTATATTTCTGTAGCTTCGGAGTTGGTAAGTGCATATGGTAGATCTGTAACCCTAGTGTAGCAGACACAGCTTACAGGAGTTCTGTAGCTTGGGAGTAGGTAAATGTAACGCTAATGTAGCAGAAAACAGCTTACAGGAATTTTGTAGCTTGTGAGTAGGTAAATGTAGTAAATGGGAGTTCTGTAACCGTAGTGTCGCAGACACAGCTTATGGGAGTTCTGTACCTTGGATACAGGTAAAGCAGCATATAGGAGTTCTGTAACGCTAGTTTAGCAGACACAGCTTTCAGGATTTCTGTAGCTTGGGAGTTGGTAAGTGCAGCATATGGTAGATCTGTAACCCTAGTGTTGCAGACACAGCACACAGGAGTTCTGTGGATTCAGGGTAGGTAAATGCAGCATGTAAAATTTCTGTAACCTATTAGAGAAGGTACAGATTATGAGAGTTTTGTAGCGTGGCAGTTGGTAAATTCACTCAAACGGAGTTCTGAAACACCAGTGCAGCAGACACAGCTTACGGGCATCTGTAGCTTGGGAGTAGGTAAATGCAGTATATGGAAGTTCTATAACCCAAGTGTAGACGACACAGCCTACGGGAGTCCTGTAGCTTGGAAGTAGGTAAATGCAGCGTATGGGAGTTCTGTTATCCTAGTGTAGCAGACACAGCTTATGGGAGTTCTGCCGCCTGGGTGTAGGCAAAAGCAGCATATGGGAATTCCATAACTGCAGTGTAGCAGACAGAGTTGACGAGAGGTCCGTAGCTAGGGAGAAGGAAAATGCAGCATATGTGAGTTCTGTAAGACTAGTTTAGCAGACGCAGCGTATAGGAGTTCTCTAGCTTCGGAGTAGGTAAATGTAGTAAAGGGAGTTCTGCAACCGTATTGCAGCAGACAGAGCTTACGGCAGTACTGCACCTTGGAAGCAGGTAAACGCGGTATATAGCAGTTGTGTAACCCTAGTGTTGCAGACACAAGTTGCAGAAGTTCTGCACCTTGGGAGTAGGTAAATTCAGTATATGAAGTTCTGTAACCCTAGTGTAGCAGACACAGCTTACGGGAGTTCTGTAGCTTGGGAGTGGGTAAAAGTAGCATATGGCAGCTAACACTATTGTAGCAGAAATCAGCTTAGAGGAATTTTGTAGCTTGTGAGTAGGTAAATGTAGAAAATGGGAGTTCTGTAACCGTATTGCAGCAGACAGAGCTTAGGTTAGTGCTATACCTTGGAAGCATGTAAATGCAGTATATAGGTGTTCGGTAATGCTAGTTTAGCAGATAGAGCTTATGGGATTTCTGAAGCTTGGGAGTAGGTAAGTGCAGCAGATGGTAGATCTGTAACCCAATGAAGCAGACACAGCTTACGGGAGTTCTGTAGCTTAGGAGTATGTGAATTCAGCATGTAAAATTTCTGTAACCCTATTAGAGAAGGTACAGATTATGAGAGTTTTGTAGCGTGGCAGTTGGTAAATTCACTCAAACGGAGTTCTGTAACACCAGTGCAACAGACACAGCTTACGGGCATCCGTAGCTTGAGAGTAGGTAAATGCAGCATATGGAAGGTCTATAACCCAAGTGTAGACGACACAGCCTATGGGAGTCCTGCACCTTGGAAGTAGGCAAATGCAGCCTATGGGACTTCTGTTATCCTAGTGTAGCAGACACAGCTCATGGGAGTTCTGCCGCCTGGGTGTAGGCAAATGCAGCATTTCGGAATTCTGTAACCCTACTGTAGCAGACACAGCTTTCGGGAGTTCTGTAGCTTGGGAGAAGGTCAATGCACGATATGAGACTTCTGTAACTCCAGTGTATTAGACAGCTTCCAGGAGGTCTAAAGCTTGGGAGAAGGTAAATGCAATAAATAGGAGTTCTGTAACTCTAGTGTAGTAGACACAGCATATGGGAGTTCTGTTATCCTAGTGTAGCAGACACAGCTTATGGGAGTTCTGTTATCCTAGCGTAGCAGACACAGCTTATGGGAGTTCTGCCGCCTGGGTGTAGGCAAATGCAGCATATGGGAATTCTGTAACCGTAGTGTAGCAGACAGAGTTGACGAGAGGTCTGTAGCTTGGGAGAAGGAAAATGCAGCATGTGTGAGTTCTGTAAGACTAGTTTAGCAGACACAGCGTATAGGAGTTCTGTAGCTTCGGAGTAGGTAAATGTAGTAAATGGGAGTTCTGCAACCGTATTGCAGCAGACACAGCTTACGGGAGTACTATACCTTGGAAGCAGGTAAATGCAGTATATAGCAGTTGTGTAACCCTAGTGTTGCAGACAACAACGTACAGGAGTTCTGCACCTTGGGAGTAGGTAAATTCAGTATATGAAGTTCTGTAACCCTAGTGTAGCAGACACAGTTACAGAAGGGCTGTAGCTTGGGAGTTGGTAAATGTAGCATAAGGCATCTCTGTAACACTAGTATAGCAGAAATCAGCTTACAGGAGTTTTGTAGCTTGGGAGTAGGTAAATGTAGTAAATGGGAGTTCTGCAACCGTATTGCTGCAGACAGAGCTTATGGGACTGCTGCACCTTGGAAGCAGGTAAATGCAGTGTAAAGCTGTATATTTCTGTAGCTTCGGAGTTGGTAAGTGCATATGGTAGATCTGTAACCCTAGTGTAGCAGACACAGCTTACAGGAGTTCTGTAGCTTGTGAGTAGGTAAATGTAGTAAATGGGAGTTCTGTAACCGTAGTGTCGCAGACACAGCTTATGGGAGTTCTGTACCTTTGATACAGGTAAAGCAGCATATGAGTTCTGTAACGCTAGTTTAGCAGACACAGCTTTCAGGATTTCTGTAGCTTGGGAGTTGGTAAGTGCAGCATATGGTAGATCTGTAACCCTAGTGTTGCAGACACAGCACACAGGAGTTCTGTGGATTCAGGGTAGGTAAATGCAGCATGTAAAATTTCTGTAACCTATTAGAGAAGGTACAGATTATGAGAGTTTTGTAGCGTGGCAGTTGGATAAATTCACTCAAACGGAGTTCTGTAACACCAGTGCAACAGACACAGCTTACGGGCATCCGTAGCTTGAGAGTAGGTAAATGCAGCATATGGAAGGTCTATAACCCAAGTGTAGACGACACAGCCTATGGGAGTCCTGTAGCTTGGAAGTAGGCAAATGCAGCCTATGGGACTTCTGTTATCCTAGTGTAGCAGACACAGCTCATGGGAGTTCTGCCGCCTGGGTGTAGGCAAATGCAGCATTTCGGAATTCTGTAACCCTACTGTAGCAGACACAGCTTTCGGGAGTTCTGTAGCTTGGGAGAAGGTCAATGCACGATATGAGACTTCTGTAACTCTAGTGTATTAGACAGCTTCCAGGAGGTCTAAAGCTTGGGAGAAGGCAAATGCAATAAATAGGAGTTCTGTAACTCTAGTGTATTAGACACAGCATATGGGAGTTCTGTTATCCTAGTGTAGCAGACACAGCTTATGGGAGTTCTGTTATCCTAGCGTAGCAGACACAGCTTATGGGAGTTCTGCCGCCTGGGTGTAGGCAAATGCAGCATATGGGAATTCTGTAACCGTAGTGTAGCAGACAGAGTTGACGAGAGGTCTGTAGCTTGGGAGAAGGAAAATGCAGCATATGTGAGTTCTGTAAGACTAGTTTAGCAGACACAGCGTATAGGAGTTCTCTAGCTTCGGAGTAGGTAAATGTAGTAAAGGGAGTTCTGCAACCGTATTGCAGCAGACAGAGCTTACGGCAGTACTGCACCTTGGAAGCAGGTAAATGCGGTATATAGCAGTTGTGTAACCCTAGTGTTGCAGACACAACGTACAGGAGTTCTGCACCTTGGGAGTAGGTAAATTCAGTATATGAAGTTCTGTAACCCTAGTGTAGCAGACACAGTTACAGAAGGGCTGTAGCTTGGGAGTGGGTAAAAGTAGCATATGGCAGCTAACACTATTGTAGCAGAAATCAGCTTAGAGGAATTTTGTAGCTTGTGAGTAAATTGGTAAATGTAGCATAAGGCATCTCTGTAACACTAGTATAGCAGAAATCAGCTTACAGGAGTTTTGTAGCTTGGGAGTAGGTAAATGTAGTAAATGGGAGTTCTGCAACCGTATTGCTGCAGACAGAGCTTATGGGACTGCTGCACCTTGGAAGCAGGTAAATGCAGTGTAAAGCTGTATATTTCTGTAGCTTCGGAGTTGGTAAGTGCAGCATATGGTAGATCTGTAACCCTAGTGTAGCAGACACAGCTTACAGGAGTTCTGTAGCTTGGGAGTAGGTAAATGTAACGCTAATGTAGCAGAAAACAGCTTACAGGCATTTTGTAGCTTGTGAGTAGGTAAATGTAGTAAATGGGAGTTCTGTAACCGTAGTGTCGCAGACACAGCTTATGGGAGTTCTGTACCTTGGATACAGGTAAAGCAGCATATAGGAGTTCTGTAACGCTAGTTTAGCAGACACAGCTTTCAGGATTTCTGTAGCTTGGGAGTTGGTAAGTGCAGCATATGGTAGATCTGTAACCCTAGTGTTGCAGACACAGCACACAGGAGTTCTGTGGATTCAGGGTAGGTAAATGCAGCATGTAAAATTTCTGTAACCTATTAGAGAAGGTACAGATTATGAGAGTTTTGTAGCGTGGCAGTTGGTAAATTCACTCAAACGGAGTTCTGAAACACCAGTGCAGCAGACACAGCTTAAGGGCATCTGTAGCTTGGGAGTAGGTAAATGCAGTATATGGAAGTTCTATAACCCAAGTGTAGACGACACAGCCTACGGGAGTCCTGTAGCTTGGAAGTAGGTAAATGCAGCGTATGGGAGTTCTGTTATCCTAGTGTAGCAGACACAGCTTATGGGAGTTCTGCCGCCTGGGTGTAGGCAAAAGCAGCATATGGGAATTCCATAACTGCAGTGTAGCAGACAGAGTTGACGAGAGGTCCGTAGCTAGGGAGAAGGAAAATGCAGCATATGTGAGTTCTGTAACACTAGTTTAGCAGACGCAGCGTATAGGAGTTCTGTAGCTTCGGAGTAGGTAAATGTAGTAAATGGGAGTTCTGCAACCGTATTGCAGCAGACACAGCTTACGGGAGTACTATACCTTGGAAGCAGGTAAATGCAGTATATAGCAGTTGTGTAACCCTAGTGTTGCAGACAACAACGTACAGGAGTTCTGCACCTTGGGAGTAGGTAAATTCAGTATATGAAGTTCTGTAACCCTAGTGTAGCAGACACAGTTACAGAAGGGCTGTAGCTTGGGAGTTGGTAAATGTAGCATAAGGCATCTCTGTAACACTAGTATAGCAGAAATCAGCTTACAGGAGTTTTGTAGCTTGGGAGTAGGTAAATGTAGTAAATGGGAGTTCTGCAACCGTATTGCTGCAGACAGAGCTTATGGGACTGCTGCACCTTGGAAGCAGGTAAATGCAGTGTAAAGCTGTATATTTCTGTAGCTTGGGAGTTGGTAAGTGCATATGGTAGATCTGTAACCCTAGTGTAGCAGACACAGCTTACAGGAGTTCTGTAGCTTGTGAGTAGGTAAATGTAGTAAATGGGAGTTCTGTAACCATAGTGTCGCAGACACAGCTTCTGTACCTTGGATACAGGTAAAGCAGCATATGAGTTCTGTAACGCTAGTTTAGCAGACACAGCTTTCAGGATTTCTGTAGCTTGGGAGTTGGTAAGTGCAGCATATGGTAGATCTGTAACCCTAGTGTTGCAGACACAGCACACAGGAGTTCTGTGGATTCAGGGTAGGTAAATGCAGCATGTAAAATTTCTGTAACCTATTAGAGAAGGTACAGATTATGAGAGTTTTGTAGCGTGGCAGTTGGATAAATTCACTCAAACGGAGTTCTGAAACACCAGTGCAACAGACACAGCTTACGGGCATCCGTAGCTTGAGAGTAGGTAAATGCAGCATATGGAAGGTCTATAACCCAAGTGTAGACGACACAGCCTATGGGAGTCCTGTAGCTTGGAAGTAGGCAAATGCAGCCTATGGGACTTCTGTTATCCTAGCGTAGCAGACACAGCTCATGGGAGTTCTGCCGCCTGGGTGTAGGCAAATGCAGCATTTCGGAATTCTGTAACCCTACTGTAGCAGACACAGCTTTCGGGAGTTCTGTAGCTTGGGAGAAGGTCAATGCACGATATGAGACTTCTGTAACTCTAGTGTATTAGACAGCTTCCAGGAGGTCTAAAGCTTGGGAGAAGGCAAATGCAATAAATAGGAGTTCTGTAACTCTAGTGTATTAGACACAGCATATGGGAGTTCTGTTATCCTAGTGTAGCAGACACAGCTTATGGGAGTTCTGCCGCCTGGGTGTAGGCAAATGCAGCATATGGGAATTCTGTAACCGTAGTGTAGCAGACAGAGTTGACGAGAGGTCTGTAGCTTGGGAGAAGGAAAATGCAGCATATGTGAGTTCTGTAAGACTAGTTTAGCAGACACAGCGTATAGGAGTTCTGTAGCTTCGGAGTAGGTAAATGTAGTAAAGGGAGTTCTGCAACCGTATTGCAGCAGACAGAGCTTACGGCAGTACTGCACCTTGGAAGCAGGTAAATGCGGTATATAGCAGTTGTGTAACCCTAGTGTTGCAGACACAACGTACAGGAGTTCTGCACCTTGGGAGTAGGTAAATTCAGTATATGAAGTTCTGTAACCCTAGTGTAGCAGACACAGTTACAGAAGGGCTGTAGCTTGGGAGTGGGTAAAAGTAGCATATGGCAGCTAACACTATTGTAGCAGAAATCAGCTTAGAGGAATTTTGTAGCTTGTGAGTAAATTGGTAAATGTAGCATAAGGCATCTCTGTAACACTAGTATAGCAGAAATCAGCTTACAGGAGTTTTGTAGCTTGGGAGTAGGTAAATGTAGTAAATGGGAGTTCTGCAACCGTATTGCTGCAGACAGAGCTTATGGGACTGCTGCACCTTGGAAGCAGGTAAATGCAGTGTAAAGCTGTATATTTCTGTAGCTTCGGAGTTGGTAAGTGCATATGGTAGATCTGTAACCCTAGTGTAGCAGACACAGCTTACAGGAGTTCTGTAGCTTGGGAGTAGGTAAATGTAACGCTAATGTAGCAGAAAACAGCTTACAGGCATTTTGTAGCTTGTGAGTAGGTAAATGTAGTAAATGGGAGTTCTGTAACCGTAGTGTCGCAGACACAGCTTATGGGAGTTCTGTACCTTGGATACAGGTAAAGCAGCATATAGGAGTTCTGTAACGCTAGTTTAGCAGACACAGCTTTCAGGATTTCTGTAGCTTGGGAGTTGGTAAGTGCAGCATATGGTAGATCTGTAACCCTAGTGTTGCAGACACAGCACACAGGAGTTCTGTGGATTCAGGGTAGGTAAATGCAGCATGTAAAATTTCTGTAACCTATTAGAGAAGGTACAGATTATGAGAGTTTTGTAGCGTGGCAGTTGGTAAATTCACTCAAACGGAGTTCTGAAACACCAGTGCAGCAGACACAGCTTAAGGGCATCTGTAGCTTGGGAGTAGGTAAATGCAGTATATGGAAGTTCTATAACCCAAGTGTAGACGACACAGCCTACGGGAGTCCTGTAGCTTGGAAGTAGGTAAATGCAGCGTATGGGAGTTCTGTTATCCTAGTGTAGCAGACACAGCTTATGGGAGTTCTGCCGCCTGGGTGTAGGCAAAAGCAGCATATGGGAATTCCATAACTGCAGTGTAGCAGACAGAGTTGACGAGAGGTCCGTAGCTAGGGAGAAGGAAAATGCAGCATATGTGAGTTCTGTAACACTAGTTTAGCAGACGCAGCGTATAGGAGTTCTGTAGCTTCGGAGTAGGTAAATGTAGTAAATGGGAGTTCTGCAACCGTATTGCAGCAGACACAGCTTACGGGAGTACTATACCTTGGAAGCAGGTAAATGCAGTATATAGCAGTTGTGTAACCCTAGTGTTGCAGACAACAACGTACAGGAGTTCTGCACCTTGGGAGTAGGTAAATTCAGTATATGAAGTTCTGTAACCCTAGTGTAGCAGACACAGTTACAGAAGGGCTGTAGCTTGGGAGTTGGTAAATGTAGCATAAGGCATCTCTGTAACACTAGTATAGCAGAAATCAGCTTACAGGAGTTTTGTAGCTTGGGAGTAGGTAAATGTAGTAAATGGGAGTTCTGCAACCGTATTGCTGCAGACAGAGCTTATGGGACTGCTGCACCTTGGAAGCAGGTAAATGCAGTGTAAAGCTGTATATTTCTGTAGCTTGGGAGTTGGTAAGTGCATATGGTAGATCTGTAACCCTAGTGTAGCAGACACAGCTTACAGGAGTTCTGTAGCTTGTGAGTAGGTAAATGTAGTAAATGGGAGTTCTGTAACCGTAGTGTCGCAGACACAGCTTCTGTACCTTGGATACAGGTAAAGCAGCATATGAGTTCTGTAACGCTAGTTTAGCAGACACAGCTTTCAGGATTTCTGTAGCTTGGGAGTTGGTAAGTGCAGCATATGGTAGATCTGTAACCCTAGTGTTGCAGACACAGCACACAGGAGTTCTGTGGATTCAGGGTAGGTAAATGCAGCATGTAAAATTTCTGTAACCTATTAGAGAAGGTACAGATTATGAGAGTTTTGTAGCGTGGCAGTTGGATAAATTCACTCAAACGGAGTTCTGAAACACCAGTGCAACAGACACAGCTTACGGGCTTCCGTAGCTTGAGAGTAGGTAAATGCAGCATATGGAAGGTCTATAACCCAAGTGTAGACGACACAGCCTATGGGAGTCCTGTAGCTTGGAAGTAGGCAAATGCAGCCTATGGGACTTCTGTTATCCTAGCGTAGCAGACACAGCTCATGGGAGTTCTGCCGCCTGGGTGTAGGCAAATGCAGCATTTCGGAATTCTGTAACCCTACTGTAGCAGACACAGCTTTCGGGAGTTCTGTAGCTTGGGAGAAGGTCAATGCACGATATGAGACTTCTGTAACTCTAGTGTATTAGACAGCTTCCAGGAGGTCTAAAGCTTGGGAGAAGGCAAATGCAATAAATAGGAGTTCTGTAACTCTAGTGTATTAGACACAGCATATGGGAGTTCTGTTATCCTAGTGTAGCAGACACAGCTTATGGGAGTTCTGCCGCCTGGGTGTAGGCAAATGCAGCATATGGGAATTCTGTAACCGTAGTGTAGCAGACAGAGTTGACGAGAGGTCTGTAGCTTGGGAGAAGGAAAATGCAGCATATGTGAGTTCTGTAAGACTAGTTTAGCAGACACAGCGTATAGGAGTTCTGTAGCTTCGGAGTAGGTAAATGTAGTAAAGGGAGTTCTGCAACCGTATTGCAGCAGACAGAGCTTACGGCAGTACTGCACCTTGGAAGCAGGTAAATGCGGTATATAGCAGTTGTGTAACCCTAGTGTTGCAGACACAACGTACAGGAGTTCTGCACCTTGGGAGTAGGTAAATTCAGTATATGAAGTTCTGTAACCCTAGTGTAGCAGACACAGTTACAGAAGGGCTGTAGCTTGGGAGTGGGTAAAAGTAGCATATGGCAGCTAACACTATTGTAGCAGAAATCAGCTTAGAGGAATTTTGTAGCTTGTGAGTAAATTGGTAAATGTAGCATAAGGCATCTCTGTAACACTAGTATAGCAGAAATCAGCTTACAGGAGTTTTGTAGCTTGGGAGTAGGTAAATGTAGTAAATGGGAGTTCTGCAACCGTATTGCTGCAGACAGAGCTTATGGGACTGCTGCACCTTGGAAGCAGGTAAATGCAGTGTAAAGCTGTATATTTCTGTAGCTTCGGAGTTGGTAAGTGCAGCATATGGTAGATCTGTAACCCTAGTGTAGCAGACACAGCTTACAGGAGTTCTGTAGCTTGGGAGTAGGTAAATGTAACGCTAATGTAGCAGAAAACAGCTTACAGGCATTTTGTAGCTTGTGAGTAGGTAAATGTAGTAAATGGGAGTTCTGTAACCGTAGTGTCGCAGACACAGCTTATGGGAGTTCTGTACCTTGGATACAGGTAAAGCAGCATATAGGAGTTCTGTAACGCTAGTTTAGCAGACACAGCTTTCAGGATTTCTGTAGCTTGGGAGTTGGTAAGTGCAGCATATGGTAGATCTGTAACCCTAGTGTTGCAGACACAGCACACAGGAGTTCTGTGGATTCAGGGTAGGTAAATGCAGCATGTAAAATTTCTGTAACCTATTAGAGAAGGTACAGATTATGAGAGTTTTGTAGCGTGGCAGTTGGTAAATTCACTCAAACGGAGTTCTGAAACACCAGTGCAGCAGACACAGCTTACGGGCATCTGTAGCTTGGGAGTAGGTAAATGCAGTATATGGAAGTTCTATAACCCAAGTGTAGACGACACAGCCTACGGGAGTCCTGTAGCTTGGAAGTAGGTAAATGCAGTATATGGAAGTTCTATAACCCAAGTGTAGACGACACAGCCTACGGGAGTCCTGTAGCTTGGAAGTAGGTAAATGCAGCGTATGGGAGTTCTGTTATCCTAGTGTAGCAGACACAGCTTATGGGAGTTCTGCCGCCTGGGTGTAGGCAAAAGCAGCATATGGGAATTCCATAACTGCAGTGTAGCAGACAGAGTTGACGAGAGGTCCGTAGCTAGGGAGAAGGAAAATGCAGCATATGTGAGTTCTGTAACACTAGTTTAGCAGACGCAGCGTATAGGAGTTCTGTAGCTTCGGAGTAGGTAAATGTAGTAAATGGGAGTTCTGCAACCGTATTGCAGCAGACACAGCTTACGGGAGTACTATACCTTGGAAGCAGGTAAATGCAGTATATAGCAGTTGTGTAACCCTAGTGTTGCAGACAACAACGTACAGGAGTTCTGCACCTTGGGAGTAGGTAAATTCAGTATATGAAGTTCTGTAACCCTAGTGTAGCAGACACAGTTACAGAAGGGCTGTAGCTTGGGAGTTGGTAAATGTAGCATAAGGCATCTCTGTAACACTAGTATAGCAGAAATCAGCTTACAGGAGTTTTGTAGCTTGGGAGTAGGTAAATGTAGTAAATGGGAGTTCTGCAACCGTATTGCTGCAGACAGAGCTTATGGGACTGCTGCACCTTGGAAGCAGGTAAATGCAGTGTAAAGCTGTATATTTCTGTAGCTTGGGAGTTGGTAAGTGCATATGGTAGATCTGTAACCCTAGTGTAGCAGACACAGCTTACAGGAGTTCTGTAGCTTGTGAGTAGGTAAATGTAGTAAATGGGAGTTCTGTAACCGTAGTGTCGCAGACACAGCTTCTGTACCTTGGATACAGGTAAAGCAGCATATGAGTTCTGTAACGCTAGTTTAGCAGACACAGCTTTCAGGATTTCTGTAGCTTGGGAGTTGGTAAGTGCAGCATATGGTAGATCTGTAACCCTAGTGTTGCAGACACAGCACACAGGAGTTCTGTGGATTCAGGGTAGGTAAATGCAGCATGTAAAATTTCTGTAACCTATTAGAGAAGGTACAGATTATGAGAGTTTTGTAGCGTGGCAGTTGGATAAATTCACTCAAACGGAGTTCTGAAACACCAGTGCAACAGACACAGCTTACGGGCATCCGTAGCTTGAGAGTAGGTAAATGCAGCATATGGAAGGTCTATAACCCAAGTGTAGACGACACAGCCTATGGGAGTCCTGTAGCTTGGAAGTAGGCAAATGCAGCCTATGGGACTTCTGTTATCCTAGCGTAGCAGACACAGCTCATGGGAGTTCTGCCGCCTGGGTGTAGGCAAATGCAGCATTTCGGAATTCTGTAACCCTACTGTAGCAGACACAGCTTTCGGGAGTTCTGTAGCTTGGGAGAAGGTCAATGCACGATATGAGACTTCTGTAACTCTAGTGTATTAGACAGCTTCCAGGAGGTCTAAAGCTTGGGAGAAGGCAAATGCAATAAATAGGAGTTCTGTAACTCTAGTGTATTAGACACAGCATATGGGAGTTCTGTTATCCTAGTGTAGCAGACACAGCTTATGGGAGTTCTGCCGCCTGGGTGTAGGCAAATGCAGCATATGGGAATTCTGTAACCGTAGTGTAGCAGACAGAGTTGACGAGAGGTCTGTAGCTTGGGAGAAGGAAAATGCAGCATATGTGAGTTCTGTAAGACTAGTTTAGCAGACACAGCGTATAGGAGTTCTGTAGCTTCGGAGTAGGTAAATGTAGTAAAGGGAGTTCTGCAACCGTATTGCAGCAGACAGAGCTTACGGCAGTACTGCACCTTGGAAGCAGGTAAATGCGGTATATAGCAGTTGTGTAACCCTAGTGTTGCAGACACAACGTACAGGAGTTCTGCACCTTGGGAGTAGGTAAATTCAGTATATGAAGTTCTGTAACCCTAGTGTAGCAGACACAGTTACAGAAGGGCTGTAGCTTGGGAGTGGGTAAAAGTAGCATATGGCAGCTAACACTATTGTAGCAGAAATCAGCTTAGAGGAATTTTGTAGCTTGTGAGTAAATTGGTAAATGTAGCATAAGGCATCTCTGTAACATTAGTATAGCAGAAATCAGCTTACAGGAGTTTTGTAGCTTGGGAGTAGGTAAATGTAGTAAATGGGAGTTCTGCAACCGTATTGCTGCAGACAGAGCTTATGGGACTGCTGCACCTTGGAAGCAGGTAAATGCAGTGTAAAGCTGTATATTTCTGTAGCTTCGGAGTTGGTAAGTGCATATGGTAGATCTGTAACCCTAGTGTAGCAGACACAGCTTACAGGAGTTCTGTAGCTTGGGAGTAGGTAAATGTAACGCTAATGTAGCAGAAAACAGCTTACAGGAATTTTGTAGCTTGTGAGTAGGTAAATGTAGTAAATGGGAGTTCTGTAACCGTAGTGTCGCAGACACAGCTTATGGGAGTTCTGTACCTTGGATACAGGTAAAGCAGCATATAGGAGTTCTGTAACGCTAGTTTAGCAGACACAGCTTTCAGGATTTCTGTAGCTTGGGAGTTGGTAAGTGCAGCATATGGTAGATCTGTAACCCTAGTGTTGCAGACACAGCACACAGGAGTTCTGTGGATTCAGGGTAGGTAAATGCAGCATGTAAAATTTCTGTAACCTATTAGAGAAGGTACAGATTATGAGAGTTTTGTAGCGTGGCAGTTGGTAAATTCACTCAAACGGAGTTCTGAAACACCAGTGCAGCAGACACAGCTTACGGGCATCTGTAGCTTGGGAGTAGGTAAATGCAGTATATGGAAGTTCTATAACCCAAGTGTAGACGACACAGCCTACGGGAGTCCTGTAGCTTGGAAGTAGGTAAATGCAGTATATGGAAGTTCTATAACCCAAGTGTAGACGACACAGCCTACGGGAGTCCTGTAGCTTGGAAGTAGGTAAATGCAGCGTATGGGAGTTCTGTTATCCTAGTGTAGCAGACACAGCTTATGGGAGTTCTGCCGCCTGGGTGTAGGCAAAAGCAGCATATGGGAATTCCATAACTGCAGTGTAGCAGACAGAGTTGACGAGAGGTCCGTAGCTAGGGAGAAGGAAAATGCAGCATATGTGAGTTCTGTAACACTAGTTTAGCAGACGCAGCGTATAGGAGTTCTCTAGCTTCGGAGTAGGTAAATGTAGTAAAGGGAGTTCTGCAACCGTATTGCAGCAGACAGAGCTTACGGCAGTACTGCACCTTGGAAGCAGGTAAACGCGGTATATAGCAGTTGTGTAACCCTAGTGTTGCAGACACAAGTTGCAGAAGTTCTGCACCTTGGGAGTAGGTAAATTCAGTATATGAAGTTCTGTAACCCTAGTGTAGCAGACACAGCTTACGGGAGTTCTGTAGCTTGGGAGTGGGTAAAAGTAGCATATGGCAGCTAACACTATTGTAGCAGAAATCAGCTTAGAGGAATTTTGTAGCTTGTGAGTAGGTAAATGTAGAAAATGGGAGTTCTGTAACCGTATTGCAGCAGACAGAGCTTAGGTTAGTGCTATACCTTGGAAGCATGTAAATGCAGTATATAGGTGTTCGGTAATGCTAGTTTAGCAGATAGAGCTTATGGGATTTCTGAAGCTTGGGAGTAGGTAAGTGCAGCAGATGGTAGATCTGTAACCCAATGAAGCAGACACAGCTTACGGGAGTTCTGTAGCTTAGGAGTATGTGAATTCAGCATGTAAAATTTCTGTAACCCTATTAGAGAAGGTACAGATTATGAGAGTTTTGTAGCGTGGCAGTTGGTAAATTCACTCAAACGGAGTTCTGTAACACCAGTGCAACAGACACAGCTTACGGGCATCCGTAGCTTGAGAGTAGGTAAATGCAGCATATGGAAGGTCTATAACCCAAGTGTAGACGACACAGCCTATGGGAGTCCTGTAGCTTGGAAGTAGGCAAATGCAGCCTATGGGACTTCTGTTATCCTAGTGTAGCAGACACAGCTCATGGGAGTTCTGCCGCCTGGGTGTAGGCAAATGCAGCATTTCGGAATTCTGTAACCCTACTGTAGCAGACACAGCTTTCGGGAGTTCTGTAGCTTGGGAGAAGGTCAATGCACGATATGAGACTTCTGTAACTCCAGTGTATTAGACAGCTTCCAGGAGGTCTAAAGCTTGGGAGAAGGTAAATGCAATAAATAGGAGTTCTGTAACTCTAGTGTAGTAGACACAGCATATGGGAGTTCTGTTATCCTAGTGTAGCAGACACAGCTTATGGGAGTTCTGTTATCCTAGCGTAGCAGACACAGCTTATGGGAGTTCTGCCGCCTGGGTGTAGGCAAATGCAGCATATGGGAATTCTGTAACCGTAGTGTAGCAGACAGAGTTGACGAGAGGTCTGTAGCTTGGGAGAAGGAAAATGCAGCATGTGTGAGTTCTGTAAGACTAGTTTAGCAGACACAGCGTATAGGAGTTCTGTAGCTTCGGAGTAGGTAAATGTAGTAAATGGGAGTTCTGCAACCGTATTGCAGCAGACACAGCTTACGGGAGTACTATACCTTGGAAGCAGGTAAATGCAGTATATAGCAGTTGTGTAACCCTAGTGTTGCAGACAACAACGTACAGGAGTTCTGCACCTTGGGAGTAGGTAAATTCAGTATATGAAGTTCTGTAACCCTAGTGTAGCAGACACAGTTACAGAAGGGCTGTAGCTTGGGAGTTGGTAAATGTAGCATAAGGCATCTCTGTAACACTAGTATAGCAGAAATCAGCTTACAGGAGTTTTGTAGCTTGGGAGTAGGTAAATGTAGTAAATGGGAGTTCTGCAACCGTATTGCTGCAGACAGAGCTTATGGGACTGCTGCACCTTGGAAGCAGGTAAATGCAGTGTAAAGCTGTATATTTCTGTAGCTTCGGAGTTGGTAAGTGCAGCATATGGTAGATCTGTAACCCTAGTGTAGCAGACACAGCTTACAGGAGTTCTGTAGCTTGTGAGTAGGTAAATGTAGTAAATGGGAGTTCTGTAACCGTAGTGTCGCAGACACAGCTTATGGGAGTTCTGTACCTTTGATACAGGTAAAGCAGCATATGAGTTCTGTAACGCTAGTTTAGCAGACACAGCTTTCAGGATTTCTGTAGCTTGGGAGTTGGTAAGTGCAGCATATGGTAGATCTGTAACCCTAGTGTTGCAGACACAGCACACAGGAGTTCTGTGGATTCAGGGTAGGTAAATGCAGCATGTAAAATTTCTGTAACCTATTAGAGAAGGTACAGATTATGAGAGTTTTGTAGCGTGGCAGTTGGATAAATTCACTCAAACGGAGTTCTGTAACACCAGTGCAACAGACACAGCTTACGGGCATCCGTAGCTTGAGAGTAGGTAAATGCAGCATATGGAAGGTCTATAACCCAAGTGTAGACGACACAGCCTATGGGAGTCCTGTAGCTTGGAAGTAGGCAAATGCAGCCTATGGGACTTCTGTTATCCTAGCGTAGCAGACACAGCTCATGGGAGTTCTGCCGCCTGGGTGTAGGCAAATGCAGCATTTCGGAATTCTGTAACCCTACTGTAGCAGACACAGCTTTCGGGAGTTCTGTAGCTTGGGAGAAGGTCAATGCACGATATGAGACTTCTGTAACTCTAGTGTATTAGACAGCTTCCAGGAGGTCTAAAGCTTGGGAGAAGGCAAATGCAATAAATAGGAGTTCTGTAACTCTAGTGTATTAGACACAGCATATGGGAGTTCTGTTATCCTAGTGTAGCAGACACAGCTTATGGGAGTTCTGTTATCCTAGCGTAGCAGACACAGCTTATGGGAGTTCTGCCGCCTGGGTGTAGGCAAATGCAGCATATGGGAATTCTGTAACCGTAGTGTAGCAGACAGAGTTGACGAGAGGTCTGTAGCTTGGGAGAAGGAAAATGCAGCATATGTGAGTTCTGTAAGACTAGTTTAGCAGACACAGCGTATAGGAGTTCTGTAGCTTCGGAGTAGGTAAATGTAGTAAAGGGAGTTCTGCAACCGTATTGCAGCAGACAGAGCTTACGGCAGTACTGCACCTTGGAAGCAGGTAAATGCGGTATATAGCAGTTGTGTAACCCTAGTGTTGCAGACACAACGTACAGGAGTTCTGCACCTTGGGAGTAGGTAAATTCAGTATATGAAGTTCTGTAACCCTAGTGTAGCAGACACAGTTACAGAAGGGCTGTAGCTTGGGAGTGGGTAAAAGTAGCATATGGCAGCTAACACTATTGTAGCAGAAATCAGCTTAGAGGAATTTTGTAGCTTGTGAGTAAATTGGTAAATGTAGCATAAGGCATCTCTGTAACACTAGTATAGCAGAAATCAGCTTACAGGAGTTTTGTAGCTTGGGAGTAGGTAAATGTAGTAAATGGGAGTTCTGCAACCGTATTGCTGCAGACAGAGCTTATGGGACTGCTGCACCTTGGAAGCAGGTAAATGCAGTGTAAAGCTGTATATTTCTGTAGCTTCGGAGTTGGTAAGTGCAGCATATGGTAGATCTGTAACCCTAGTGTAGCAGACACAGCTTACAGGAGTTCTGTAGCTTGGGAGTAGGTAAATGTAACGCTAATGTAGCAGAAAACAGCTTACAGGAATTTTGTAGCTTGTGAGTAGGTAAATGTAGTAAATGGGAGTTCTGTAACCGTAGTGTCGCAGACACAGCTTATGGGAGTTCTGTACCTTGGATACAGGTAAAGCAGCATATAGGAGTTCTGTAACGCTAGTTTAGCAGACACAGCTTTCAGGATTTCTGTAGCTTGGGAGTTGGTAAGTGCAGCATATGGTAGATCTGTAACCCTAGTGTTGCAGACACAGCACACAGGAGTTCTGTGGATTCAGGGTAGGTAAATGCAGCATGTAAAATTTCTGTAACCTATTAGAGAAGGTACAGATTATGAGAGTTTTGTAGCGTGGCAGTTGGTAAATTCACTCAAACGGAGTTCTGAAACACCAGTGCAGCAGACACAGCTTACGGGCATCTGTAGCTTGGGAGTAGGTAAATGCAGTATATGGAAGTTCTATAACCCAAGTGTAGACGACACAGCCTACGGGAGTCCTGTAGCTTGGAAGTAGGTAAATGCAGCGTATGGGAGTTCTGTTATCCTAGTGTAGCAGACACAGCTTATGGGAGTTCTGCCGCCTGGGTGTAGGCAAAAGCAGCATATGGGAATTCTGTAACCGTAGTGTAGCAGACAGAGTTGACGAGAGGTCCGTAGCTAGGGAGAAGGAAAATGCAGCATATGTGAGTTCTGTAACACTAGTTTAGCAGACGCAGCGTATAGGAGTTCTCTAGCTTCGGAGTAGGTAAATGTAGTAAAGGGAGTTCTGCAACCGTATTGCAGCAGACAGAGCTTACGGCAGTACTGCACCTTGGAAGCAGGTAAACGCGGTATATAGCAGTTGTGTAACCCTAGTGTTGCAGACACAAGTTGCAGAAGTTCTGCACCTTGGGAGTAGGTAAATTCAGTATATGAAGTTCTGTAACCCTAGTGTAGCAGACACAGCTTACGGGAGTTCTGTAGCTTGGGAGTGGGTAAAAGTAGCATATGGCAGCTAACACTATTGTAGCAGAAATCAGCTTAGAGGAATTTTGTAGCTTGTGAGTAGGTAAATGTAGAAAATGGGAGTTCTGTAACCGTATTGCAGCAGACAGAGCTTAGGTTAGTGCTATACCTTGGAAGCATGTAAATGCAGTATATAGGTGTTCGGTAATGCTAGTTTAGCAGATAGAGCTTATGGGATTTCTGAAGCTTGGGAGTAGGTAAGTGCAGCAGATGGTAGATCTGTAACCCAATGAAGCAGACACAGCTTACGGGAGTTCTGTAGCTTAGGAGTATGTGAATTCAGCATGTAAAATTTCTGTAACCCTATTAGAGAAGGTACAGATTATGAGAGTTTTGTAGCGTGGCAGTTGGTAAATTCACTCAAACGGAGTTCTGTAACACCAGTGCAACAGACACAGCTTACGGGCATCCGTAGCTTGAGAGTAGGTAAATGCAGCATATGGAAGGTCTATAACCCAAGTGTAGACGACACAGCCTATGGGAGTCCTGTAGCTTGGAAGTAGGCAAATGCAGCCTATGGGACTTCTGTTATCCTAGTGTAGCAGACACAGCTCATGGGAGTTCTGCCGCCTGGGTGTAGGCAAATGCAGCATTTCGGAATTCTGTAACCCTACTGTAGCAGACACAGCTTTCGGGAGTTCTGTAGCTTGGGAGAAGGTCAATGCACGATATGAGACTTCTGTAACTCTAGTGTATTAGACAGCTTCCAGGAGGTCTAAAGCTTGGGAGAAGGTAAATGCAATAAATAGGAGTTCTGTAACTCTAGTGTAGTAGACACAGCATATGGGAGTTCTGTTATCCTAGCGTAGCAGACACAGCTTATGGGAGTTCTGCCGCCTGGGTGTAGGCAAATGCAGCATATGGGAATTCTGTAACCGTAGTGTAGCAGACAGAGTTGACGAGAGGTCTGTAGCTTGGGAGAAGGAAAATGCAGCATGTGTGAGTTCTGTAAGACTAGTTTAGCAGACACAGCGTATAGGAGTTCTGTAGCTTCGGAGTAGGTAAATGTAGTAAATGGGAGTTCTGCAACCGTATTGCAGCAGACACAGCTTACGGGAGTACTATACCTTGGAAGCAGGTAAATGCAGTATATAGCAGTTGTGTAACCCTAGTGTTGCAGACAACAACGTACAGGAGTTCTGCACCTTGGGAGTAGGTAAATTCAGTATATGAAGTTCTGTAACCCTAGTGTAGCAGACACAGTTACAGAAGGGCTGTAGCTTGGGAGTGGGTAAAAGTAGCATATGGCAGCTAACACTATTGTAGCAGAAATCAGCTTAGAGGAATTTTGTAGCTTGTGAGTAAATTGGTAAATGTAGCATAAGGCATCTCTGTAACACTAGTATAGCAGAAATCAGCTTACAGGAGTTTTGTAGCTTGGGAGTAGGTAAATGTAGTAAATGGGAGTTCTGCAACCGTATTGCTGCAGACAGAGCTTATGGGACTGCTGCACCTTGGAAGCAGGTAAATGCAGTGTAAAGCTGTATATTTCTGTAGCTTCGGAGTTGGTAAGTGCAGCATATGGTAGATCTGTAACCCTAGTGTAGCAGACACAGCTTACAGGAGTTCTGTAGCTTGGGAGTAGGTAAATGTAACGCTAATGTAGCAGAAAACAGCTTACAGGCATTTTGTAGCTTGTGAGTAGGTAAATGTAGTAAATGGGAGTTCTGTAACCGTAGTGTCGCAGACACAGCTTATGGGAGTTCTGTACCTTGGATACAGGTAAAGCAGCATATAGGAGTTCTGTAACGCTAGTTTAGCAGACACAGCTTTCAGGATTTCTGTAGCTTGGGAGTTGGTAAGTGCAGCATATGGTAGATCTGTAACCCTAGTGTTGCAGACACAGCACACAGGAGTTCTGTGGATTCAGGGTAGGTAAATGCAGCATGTAAAATTTCTGTAACCTATTAGAGAAGGTACAGATTATGAGAGTTTTGTAGCGTGGCAGTTGGTAAATTCACTCAAACGGAGTTCTGAAACACCAGTGCAGCAGACACAGCTTACGGGCATCTGTAGCTTGGGAGTAGGTAAATGCAGTATATGGAAGTTCTATAACCCAAGTGTAGACGACACAGCCTACGGGAGTCCTGTAGCTTGGAAGTAGGTAAATGCAGTATATGGAAGTTCTATAACCCAAGTGTAGACGACACAGCCTACGGGAGTCCTGTAGCTTGGAAGTAGGTAAATGCAGCGTATGGGAGTTCTGTTATCCTAGTGTAGCAGACACAGCTTATGGGAGTTCTGCCGCCTGGGTGTAGGCAAAAGCAGCATATGGGAATTCCATAACTGCAGTGTAGCAGACAGAGTTGACGAGAGGTCCGTAGCTAGGGAGAAGGAAAATGCAGCATATGTGAGTTCTGTAACACTAGTTTAGCAGACGCAGCGTATAGGAGTTCTCTAGCTTCGGAGTAGGTAAATGTAGTAAAGGGAGTTCTGCAACCGTATTGCAGCAGACAGAGCTTACGGCAGTACTGCACCTTGGAAGCAGGTAAACGCGGTATATAGCAGTTGTGTAACCCTAGTGTTGCAGACACAAGTTGCAGAAGTTCTGCACCTTGGGAGTAGGTAAATTCAGTATATGAAGTTCTGTAACCCTAGTGTAGCAGACACAGCTTACGGGAGTTCTGTAGCTTGGGAGTGGGTAAAAGTAGCATATGGCAGCTAACACTATTGTAGCAGAAATCAGCTTAGAGGAATTTTGTAGCTTGTGAGTAGGTAAATGTAGAAAATGGGAGTTCTGTAACCGTATTGCAGCAGACAGAGCTTAGGTTAGTGCTATACCTTGGAAGCATGTAAATGCAGTATATAGGTGTTCGGTAATGCTAGTTTAGCAGATAGAGCTTATGGGATTTCTGAAGCTTGGGAGTAGGTAAGTGCAGCAGATGGTAGATCTGTAACCCAATGAAGCAGACACAGCTTACGGGAGTTCTGTAGCTTAGGAGTATGTGAATTCAGCATGTAAAATTTCTGTAACCCTATTAGAGAAGGTACAGATTATGAGAGTTTTGTAGCGTGGCAGTTGGTAAATTCACTCAAACGGAGTTCTGTAACACCAGTGCAACAGACACAGCTTACGGGCATCCGTAGCTTGAGAGTAGGTAAATGCAGCATATGGAAGGTCTATAACCCAAGTGTAGACGACACAGCCTATGGGAGTCCTGCACCTTGGAAGTAGGCAAATGCAGCCTATGGGACTTCTGTTATCCTAGTGTAGCAGACACAGCTCATGGGAGTTCTGCCGCCTGGGTGTAGGCAAATGCAGCATTTCGGAATTCTGTAACCCTACTGTAGCAGACACAGCTTTCGGGAGTTCTGTAGCTTGGGAGAAGGTCAATGCACGATATGAGACTTCTGTAACTCCAGTGTATTAGACAGCTTCCAGGAGGTCTAAAGCTTGGGAGAAGGTAAATGCAATAAATAGGAGTTCTGTAACTCTAGTGTAGTAGACACAGCATATGGGAGTTCTGTTATCCTAGTGTAGCAGACACAGCTTATGGGAGTTCTGTTATCCTAGCGTAGCAGACACAGCTTATGGGAGTTCTGCCGCCTGGGTGTAGGCAAATGCAGCATATGGGAATTCTGTAACCGTAGTGTAGCAGACAGAGTTGACGAGAGGTCTGTAGCTTGGGAGAAGGAAAATGCAGCATGTGTGAGTTCTGTAAGACTAGTTTAGCAGACACAGCGTATAGGAGTTCTGTAGCTTCGGAGTAGGTAAATGTAGTAAATGGGAGTTCTGCAACCGTATTGCAGCAGACACAGCTTACGGGAGTACTATACCTTGGAAGCAGGTAAATGCAGTATATAGCAGTTGTGTAACCCTAGTGTTGCAGACAACAACGTACAGGAGTTCTGCACCTTGGGAGTAGGTAAATTCAGTATATGAAGTTCTGTAACCCTAGTGTAGCAGACACAGTTACAGAAGGGCTGTAGCTTGGGAGTTGGTAAATGTAGCATAAGGCATCTCTGTAACACTAGTATAGCAGAAATCAGCTTACAGGAGTTTTGTAGCTTGGGAGTAGGTAAATGTAGTAAATGGGAGTTCTGCAACCGTATTGCTGCAGACAGAGCTTATGGGACTGCTGCACCTTGGAAGCAGGTAAATGCAGTGTAAAGCTGTATATTTCTGTAGCTTCGGAGTTGGTAAGTGCATATGGTAGATCTGTAACCCTAGTGTAGCAGACACAGCTTACAGGAGTTCTGTAGCTTGTGAGTAGGTAAATGTAGTAAATGGGAGTTCTGTAACCGTAGTGTCGCAGACACAGCTTATGGGAGTTCTGTACCTTTGATACAGGTAAAGCAGCATATGAGTTCTGTAACGCTAGTTTAGCAGACACAGCTTTCAGGATTTCTGTAGCTTGGGAGTTGGTAAGTGCAGCATATGGTAGATCTGTAACCCTAGTGTTGCAGACACAGCACACAGGAGTTCTGTGGATTCAGGGTAGGTAAATGCAGCATGTAAAATTTCTGTAACCTATTAGAGAAGGTACAGATTATGAGAGTTTTGTAGCGTGGCAGTTGGATAAATTCACTCAAACGGAGTTCTGTAACACCAGTGCAACAGACACAGCTTACGGGCATCCGTAGCTTGAGAGTAGGTAAATGCAGCATATGGAAGGTCTATAACCCAAGTGTAGACGACACAGCCTATGGGAGTCCTGTAGCTTGGAAGTAGGCAAATGCAGCCTATGGGACTTCTGTTATCCTAGCGTAGCAGACACAGCTCATGGGAGTTCTGCCGCCTGGGTGTAGGCAAATGCAGCATTTCGGAATTCTGTAACCCTACTGTAGCAGACACAGCTTTCGGGAGTTCTGTAGCTTGGGAGAAGGTCAATGCACGATATGAGACTTCTGTAACTCTAGTGTATTAGACAGCTTCCAGGAGGTCTAAAGCTTGGGAGAAGGCAAATGCAATAAATAGGAGTTCTGTAACTCTAGTGTATTAGACACAGCATATGGGAGTTCTGTTATCCTAGTGTAGCAGACACAGCTTATGGGAGTTCTGTTATCCTAGCGTAGCAGACACAGCTTATGGGAGTTCTGCCGCCTGGGTGTAGGCAAATGCAGCATATGGGAATTCTGTAACCGTAGTGTAGCAGACAGAGTTGACGAGAGGTCTGTAGCTTGGGAGAAGGAAAATGCAGCATATGTGAGTTCTGTAAGACTAGTTTAGCAGACACAGCGTATAGGAGTTCTGTAGCTTCGGAGTAGGTAAATGTAGTAAAGGGAGTTCTGCAACCGTATTGCAGCAGACAGAGCTTACGGCAGTACTGCACCTTGGAAGCAGGTAAATGCGGTATATAGCAGTTGTGTAACCCTAGTGTTGCAGACACAACGTACAGGAGTTCTGCACCTTGGGAGTAGGTAAATTCAGTATATGAAGTTCTGTAACCCTAGTGTAGCAGACACAGTTACAGAAGGGCTGTAGCTTGGGAGTGGGTAAAAGTAGCATATGGCAGCTAACACTATTGTAGCAGAAATCAGCTTAGAGGAATTTTGTAGCTTGTGAGTAAATTGGTAAATGTAGCATAAGGCATCTCTGTAACACTAGTATAGCAGAAATCAGCTTACAGGAGTTTTGTAGCTTGGGAGTAGGTAAATGTAGTAAATGGGAGTTCTGCAACCGTATTGCTGCAGACAGAGCTTATGGGACTGCTGCACCTTGGAAGCAGGTAAATGCAGTGTAAAGCTGTATATTTCTGTAGCTTCGGAGTTGGTAAGTGCAGCATATGGTAGATCTGTAACCCTAGTGTAGCAGACACAGCTTACAGGAGTTCTGTAGCTTGGGAGTAGGTAAATGTAACGCTAATGTAGCAGAAAACAGCTTACAGGAATTTTGTAGCTTGTGAGTAGGTAAATGTAGTAAATGGGAGTTCTGTAACCGTAGTGTCGCAGACACAGCTTATGGGAGTTCTGTACCTTGGATACAGGTAAAGCAGCATATAGGAGTTCTGTAACGCTAGTTTAGCAGACACAGCTTTCAGGATTTCTGTAGCTTGGGAGTTGGTAAGTGCAGCATATGGTAGATCTGTAACCCTAGTGTTGCAGACACAGCACACAGGAGTTCTGTGGATTCAGGGTAGGTAAATGCAGCATGTAAAATTTCTGTAACCTATTAGAGAAGGTACAGATTATGAGAGTTTTGTAGCGTGGCAGTTGGTAAATTCACTCAAACGGAGTTCTGAAACACCAGTGCAGCAGACACAGCTTACGGGCATCTGTAGCTTGGGAGTAGGTAAATGCAGTATATGGAAGTTCTATAACCCAAGTGTAGACGACACAGCCTACGGGAGTCCTGTAGCTTGGAAGTAGGTAAATGCAGCGTATGGGAGTTCTGTTATCCTAGTGTAGCAGACACAGCTTATGGGAGTTCTGCCGCCTGGGTGTAGGCAAAAGCAGCATATGGGAATTCTGTAACCGTAGTGTAGCAGACAGAGTTGACGAGAGGTCCGTAGCTAGGGAGAAGGAAAATGCAGCATATGTGAGTTCTGTAACACTAGTTTAGCAGACGCAGCGTATAGGAGTTCTCTAGCTTCGGAGTAGGTAAATGTAGTAAAGGGAGTTCTGCAACCGTATTGCAGCAGACAGAGCTTACGGCAGTACTGCACCTTGGAAGCAGGTAAACGCGGTATATAGCAGTTGTGTAACCCTAGTGTTGCAGACACAAGTTGCAGAAGTTCTGCACCTTGGGAGTAGGTAAATTCAGTATATGAAGTTCTGTAACCCTAGTGTAGCAGACACAGCTTACGGGAGTTCTGTAGCTTGGGAGTGGGTAAAAGTAGCATATGGCAGCTAACACTATTGTAGCAGAAATCAGCTTAGAGGAATTTTGTAGCTTGTGAGTAGGTAAATGTAGAAAATGGGAGTTCTGTAACCGTATTGCAGCAGACAGAGCTTAGGTTAGTGCTATACCTTGGAAGCATGTAAATGCAGTATATAGGTGTTCGGTAATGCTAGTTTAGCAGATAGAGCTTATGGGATTTCTGAAGCTTGGGAGTAGGTAAGTGCAGCAGATGGTAGATCTGTAACCCAATGAAGCAGACACAGCTTACGGGAGTTCTGTAGCTTAGGAGTATGTGAATTCAGCATGTAAAATTTCTGTAACCCTATTAGAGAAGGTACAGATTATGAGAGTTTTGTAGCATGGCAGTTGGTAAATTCACTCAAACGGAGTTCTGTAACACCAGTGCAACAGACACAGCTTACGGGCATCCGTAGCTTGAGAGTAGGTAAATGCAGCATATGGAAGGTCTATAACCCAAGTGTAGACGACACAGCCTATGGGAGTCCTGCACCTTGGAAGTAGGCAAATGCAGCCTATGGGACTTCTGTTATCCTAGTGTAGCAGACACAGCTCATGGGAGTTCTGCCGCCTGGGTGTAGGCAAATGCAGCATTTCGGAATTCTGTAACCCTACTGTAGCAGACACAGCTTTCGGGAGTTCTGTAGCTTGGGAGAAGGTCAATGCACGATATGAGACTTCTGTAACTCTAGTGTATTAGACAGCTTCCAGGAGGTCTAAAGCTTGGGAGAAGGTAAATGCAATAAATAGGAGTTCTGTAACTCTAGTGTAGTAGACACAGCATATGGGAGTTCTGTTATCCTAGCGTAGCAGACACAGCTTATGGGAGTTCTGCCGCCTGGGTGTAGGCAAATGCAGCATATGGGAATTCTGTAACCGTAGTGTAGCAGACAGAGTTGACGAGAGGTCTGTAGCTTGGGAGAAGGAAAATGCAGCATGTGTGAGTTCTGTAAGACTAGTTTAGCAGACACAGCGTATAGGAGTTCTGTAGCTTCGGAGTAGGTAAATGTAGTAAATGGGAGTTCTGCAACCGTATTGCAGCAGACACAGCTTACGGGAGTACTATACCTTGGAAGCAGGTAAATGCAGTATATAGCAGTTGTGTAACCCTAGTGTTGCAGACAACAACGTACAGGAGTTCTGCACCTTGGGAGTAGGTAAATTCAGTATATGAAGTTCTGTAACCCTAGTGTAGCAGACACAGTTACAGAAGGGCTGTAGCTTGGGAGTGGGTAAAAGTAGCATATGGCAGCTAACACTATTGTAGCAGAAATCAGCTTAGAGGAATTTTGTAGCTTGTGAGTAAATTGGTAAATGTAGCATAAGGCATCTCTGTAACACTAGTATAGCAGAAATCAGCTTACAGGAGTTTTGTAGCTTGGGAGTAGGTAAATGTAGTAAATGGGAGTTCTGCAACCGTATTGCTGCAGACAGAGCTTATGGGACTGCTGCACCTTGGAAGCAGGTAAATGCAGTGTAAAGCTGTATATTTCTGTAGCTTCGGAGTTGGTAAGTGCAGCATATGGTAGATCTGTAACCCTAGTGTAGCAGACACAGCTTACAGGAGTTCTGTAGCTTGGGAGTAGGTAAATGTAACGCTAATGTAGCAGAAAACAGCTTACAGGAATTTTGTAGCTTGTGAGTAGGTAAATGTAGTAAATGGGAGTTCTGTAACCGTAGTGTCGCAGACACAGCTTATGGGAGTTCTGTACCTTGGATACAGGTAAAGCAGCATATAGGAGTTCTGTAACGCTAGTTTAGCAGACACAGCTTTCAGGATTTCTGTAGCTTGGGAGTTGGTAAGTGCAGCATATGGTAGATCTGTAACCCTAGTGTTGCAGACACAGCACACAGGAGTTCTGTGGATTCAGGGTAGGTAAATGCAGCATGTAAAATTTCTGTAACCTATTAGAGAAGGTACAGATTATGAGAGTTTTGTAGCGTGGCAGTTGGTAAATTCACTCAAACGGAGTTCTGAAACACCAGTGCAGCAGACACAGCTTACGGGCATCTGTAGCTTGGGAGTAGGTAAATGCAGTATATGGAAGTTCTATAACCCAAGTGTAGACGACACAGCCTACGGGAGTCCTGTAGCTTGGAAGTAGGTAAATGCAGTATATGGAAGTTCTATAACCCAAGTGTAGACGACACAGCCTACGGGAGTCCTGTAGCTTGGAAGTAGGTAAATGCAGCGTATGGGAGTTCTGTTATCCTAGTGTAGCAGACACAGCTTATGGGAGTTCTGCCGCCTGGGTGTAGGCAAAAGCAGCATATGGGAATTCCATAACTGCAGTGTAGCAGACAGAGTTGACGAGAGGTCCGTAGCTAGGGAGAAGGAAAATGCAGCATATGTGAGTTCTGTAACACTAGTTTAGCAGACGCAGCGTATAGGAGTTCTCTAGCTTCGGAGTAGGTAAATGTAGTAAAGGGAGTTCTGCAACCGTATTGCAGCAGACAGAGCTTACGGCAGTACTGCACCTTGGAAGCAGGTAAACGCGGTATATAGCAGTTGTGTAACCCTAGTGTTGCAGACACAAGTTGCAGAAGTTCTGCACCTTGGGAGTAGGTAAATTCAGTATATGAAGTTCTGTAACCCTAGTGTAGCAGACACAGCTTACGGGAGTTCTGTAGCTTGGGAGTGGGTAAAAGTAGCATATGGCAGCTAACACTATTGTAGCAGAAATCAGCTTAGAGGAATTTTGTAGCTTGTGAGTAGGTAAATGTAGAAAATGGGAGTTCTGTAACCGTATTGCAGCAGACAGAGCTTAGGTTAGTGCTATACCTTGGAAGCATGTAAATGCAGTATATAGGTGTTCGGTAATGCTAGTTTAGCAGATAGAGCTTACGGGATTTCTGAAGCTTGGGAGTAGGTAAGTGCAGCAGATGGTAGATCTGTAACCCAATGAAGCAGACACAGCTTACGGGAGTTCTGTAGCTTAGGAGTATGTGAATTCAGCATGTAAAATTTCTGTAACCCTATTAGAGAAGGTACAGATTATGAGAGTTTTGTAGCGTGGCAGTTGGTAAATTCACTCAAACGGAGTTCTGTAACACCAGTGCAACAGACACAGCTTACGGGCATCCGTAGCTTGAGAGTAGGTAAATGCAGCATATGGAAGGTCTATAACCCAAGTGTAGACGACACAGCCTATGGGAGTCCTGTAGCTTGGAAGTAGGCAAATGCAGCCTATGGGACTTCTGTTATCCTAGTGTAGCAGACACAGCTCATGGGAGTTCTGCCGCCTGGGTGTAGGCAAATGCAGCATTTCGGAATTCTGTAACCCTACTGTAGCAGACACAGCTTTCGGGAGTTCTGTAGCTTGGGAGAAGGTCAATGCACGATATGAGACTTCTGTAACTCCAGTGTATTAGACAGCTTCCAGGAGGTCTAAAGCTTGGGAGAAGGTAAATGCAATAAATAGGAGTTCTGTAACTCTAGTGTAGTAGACACAGCATATGGGAGTTCTGTTATCCTAGTGTAGCAGACACAGCTTATGGGAGTTCTGTTATCCTAGCGTAGCAGACACAGCTTATGGGAGTTCTGCCGCCTGGGTGTAGGCAAATGCAGCATATGGGAATTCTGTAACCGTAGTGTAGCAGACAGAGTTGACGAGAGGTCTGTAGCTTGGGAGAAGGAAAATGCAGCATGTGTGAGTTCTGTAAGACTAGTTTAGCAGACACAGCGTATAGGAGTTCTGTAGCTTCGGAGTAGGTAAATGTAGTAAATGGGAGTTCTGCAACCGTATTGCAGCAGACACAGCTTACGGGAGTACTATACCTTGGAAGCAGGTAAATGCAGTATATAGCAGTTGTGTAACCCTAGTGTTGCAGACAACAACGTACAGGAGTTCTGCACCTTGGGAGTAGGTAAATTCAGTATATGAAGTTCTGTAACCCTAGTGTAGCAGACACAGTTACAGAAGGGCTGTAGCTTGGGAGTTGGTAAATGTAGCATAAGGCATCTCTGTAACACTAGTATAGCAGAAATCAGCTTACAGGAGTTTTGTAGCTTGGGAGTAGGTAAATGTAGTAAATGGGAGTTCTGCAACCGTATTGCTGCAGACAGAGCTTATGGGACTGCTGCACCTTGGAAGCAGGTAAATGCAGTGTAAAGCTGTATATTTCTGTAGCTTCGGAGTTGGTAATTGCATATGGTAGATCTGTAACCCTAGTGTAGCAGACACAGCTTACAGGAGTTCTGTAGCTTGTGAGTAGGTAAATGTAGTAAATGGGAGTTCTGTAACCGTAGTGTCGCAGACACAGCTTATGGGAGTTCTGTACCTTTGATACAGGTAAAGCAGCATATGAGTTCTGTAACGCTAGTTTAGCAGACACAGCTTTCAGGATTTCTGTAGCTTGGGAGTTGGTAAGTGCAGCATATGGTAGATCTGTAACCCTAGTGTTGCAGACACAGCACACAGGAGTTCTGTGGATTCAGGGTAGGTAAATGCAGCATGTAAAATTTCTGTAACCTATTAGAGAAGGTACAGATTATGAGAGTTTTGTAGCGTGGCAGTTGGATAAATTCACTCAAACGGAGTTCTGTAACACCAGTGCAACAGACACAGCTTACGGGCATCCGTAGCTTGAGAGTAGGTAAATGCAGCATATGGAAGGTCTATAACCCAAGTGTAGACGACACAGCCTATGGGAGTCCTGTAGCTTGGAAGTAGGCAAATGCAGCCTATGGGACTTCTGTTATCCTAGCGTAGCAGACACAGCTCATGGGAGTTCTGCCGCCTGGGTGTAGGCAAATGCAGCATTTCGGAATTCTGTAACCCTACTGTAGCAGACACAGCTTTCGGGAGTTCTGTAGCTTGGGAGAAGGTCAATGCACGATATGAGACTTCTGTAACTCTAGTGTATTAGACAGCTTCCAGGAGGTCTAAAGCTTGGGAGAAGGCAAATGCAATAAATAGGAGTTCTGTAACTCTAGTGTATTAGACACAGCATATGGGAGTTCTGTTATCCTAGTGTAGCAGACACAGCTTATGGGAGTTCTGTTATCCTAGCGTAGCAGACACAGCTTATGGGAGTTCTGCCGCCTGGGTGTAGGCAAATGCAGCATATGGGAATTCTGTAACCGTAGTGTAGCAGACAGAGTTGAAGAGAGGTCTGTAGCTTGGGAGAAGGAAAATGCAGCATATGTGAGTTCTGTAAGACTAGTTTAGCAGACACAGCGTATAGGAGTTCTGTAGCTTCGGAGTAGGTAAATGTAGTAAAGGGAGTTCTGCAACCGTATTGCAGCAGACAGAGCTTACGGCAGTACTGCACCTTGGAAGCAGGTAAATGCGGTATATAGCAGTTGTGTAACCCTAGTGTTGCAGACACAACGTACAGGAGTTCTGCACCTTGGGAGTAGGTAAATTCAGTATATGAAGTTCTGTAACCCTAGTGTAGCAGACACAGTTACAGAAGGGCTGTAGCTTGGGAGTGGGTAAAAGTAGCATATGGCAGCTAACACTATTGTAGCAGAAATCAGCTTAGAGGAATTTTGTAGCTTGTGAGTAAATTGGTAAATGTAGCATAAGGCATCTCTGTAACACTAGTATAGCAGAAATCAGCTTACAGGAGTTTTGTAGCTTGGGAGTAGGTAAATGTAGTAAATGGGAGTTCTGCAACCGTATTGCTGCAGACAGAGCTTATGGGACTGCTGCACCTTGGAAGCAGGTAAATGCAGTGTAAAGCTGTATATTTCTGTAGCTTCGGAGTTGGTAAGTGCATATGGTAGATCTGTAACCCTAGTGTAGCAGACACAGCTTACAGGAGTTCTGTAGCTTGGGAGTAGGTAAATGTAGTAAATGGGAGTTCTGTAACCGTAGTGTCGCAGACACAGCTTATGGGAGTTCTGTACCTTGGATACAGGTAAAGCAGCATATAGGAGTTCTGTAACGCTAGTTTAGCAGACACAGCTTTCAGGATTTCTGTAGCTTGGGAGTTGGTAAGTGCAGCATATGGTAGATCTGTAACCCTAGTGTTGCAGACACAGCACACAGGAGTTCTGTGGATTCAGGGTAGGTAAATGCAGCATGTAAAATTTCTGTAACCTATTAGAGAAGGTACAGATTATGAGAGTTTTGTAGCGTGGCAGTTGGTAAATTCACTCAAACGGAGTTCTGAAACACCAGTGCAGCAGACACAGCTTACGGGCATCTGTAGCTTGGGAGTAGGTAAATGCAGTATATGGAAGTTCTATAACCCAAGTGTAGACGACACAGCCTACGGGAGTCCTGTAGCTTGGAAGTAGGTAAATGCAGCGTATGGGAGTTCTGTTATCCTAGTGTAGCAGACACAGCTTATGGGAGTTCTGCCGCCTGGGTGTAGGCAAAAGCAGCATATGGGAATTCTGTAACCGTAGTGTAGCAGACAGAGTTGACGAGAGGTCCGTAGCTAGGGAGAAGGAAAATGCAGCATATGTGAGTTCTGTAACACTAGTTTAGCAGACGCAGCGTATAGGAGTTCTCTAGCTTCGGAGTAGGTAAATGTAGTAAAGGGAGTTCTGCAACCGTATTGCAGCAGACAGAGCTTACGGCAGTACTGCACCTTGGAAGCAGGTAAACGCGGTATATAGCAGTTGTGTAACCCTAGTGTTGCAGACACAAGTTGCAGAAGTTCTGCACCTTGGGAGTAGGTAAATTCAGTATATGAAGTTCTGTAACCCTAGTGTAGCAGACACAGCTTACGGGAGTTCTGTAGCTTGGGAGTGGGTAAAAGTAGCATATGGCAGCTAACACTATTGTAGCAGAAATCAGCTTAGAGGAATTTTGTAGCTTGTGAGTAGGTAAATGTAGAAAATGGGAGTTCTGTAACCGTATTGCAGCAGACAGAGCTTAGGTTAGTGCTATACCTTGGAAGCATGTAAATGCAGTATATAGGTGTTCGGTAATGCTAGTTTAGCAGATAGAGCTTATGGGATTTCTGAAGCTTGGGAGTAGGTAAGTGCAGCAGATGGTAGATCTGTAACCCAATGAAGCAGACACAGCTTACGGGAGTTCTGTAGCTTAGGAGTATGTGAATTCAGCATGTAAAATTTCTGTAACCCTATTAGAGAAGGTACAGATTATGAGAGTTTTGTAGCGTGGCAGTTGGTAAATTCACTCAAACGGAGTTCTGTAACACCAGTGCAACAGACACAGCTTACGGGCATCCGTAGCTTGAGAGTAGGTAAATGCAGCATATGGAAGGTCTATAACCCAAGTGTAGACGACACAGCCTATGGGAGTCCTGCACCTTGGAAGTAGGCAAATGCAGCCTATGGGACTTCTGTTATCCTAGTGTAGCAGACACAGCTCATGGGAGTTCTGCCGCCTGGGTGTAGGCAAATGCAGCATTTCGGAATTCTGTAACCCTAATGTAGCAGACACAGCTTTCGGGAGTTCTGTAGCTTGGGAGAAGGTCAATGCACGATATGAGACTTCTGTAACTCCAGTGTATTAGACAGCTTCCAGGAGGTCTAAAGCTTGGGAGAAGGTAAATGCAATAAATAGGAGTTCTGTAACTCTAGTGTAGTAGACACAGCATATGGGAGTTCTGTTATCCTAGCGTAGCAGACACAGCTTATGGGAGTTCTGCCGCCTGGGTGTAGGCAAATGCAGCATATGGGAATTCTGTAACCGTAGTGTAGCAGACAGAGTTGACGAGAGGTCTGTAGCTTGGGAGAAGGAAAATGCAGCATGTGTGAGTTCTGTAAGACTAGTTTAGCAGACACAGCGTATAGGAGTTCTGTAGCTTCGGAGTAGGTAAATGTAGTAAATGGGAGTTCTGCAACCGTATTGCAGCAGACACAGCTTACGGGAGTACTATACCTTGGAAGCAGGTAAATGCAGTATATAGCAGTTGTGTAACCCTAGTGTTGCAGACAACAACGTACAGGAGTTCTGCACCTTGGGAGTAGGTAAATTCAGTATATGAAGTTCTGTAACCCTAGTGTAGCAGACACAGTTACAGAAGGGCTGTAGCTTGGGAGTTGGTAAATGTAGCATAAGGCATCTCTGTAACACTAGTATAGCAGAAATCAGCTTACAGGAGTTTTGTAGCTTGGGAGTAGGTAAATGTAGTAAATGGGAGTTCTGCAACCGTATTGCTGCAGACAGAGCTTATGGGACTGCTGCACCTTGGAAGCAGGTAAATGCAGTGTAAAGCTGTATATTTCTGTAGCTTCGGAGTTGGTAAGTGCATATGGTAGATCTGTAACCCTAGTGTAGCAGACACAGCTTACAGGAGTTCTGTAGCTTGTGAGTAGGTAAATGTAGAAAATGGGAGTTCTGTAACCGTAGTGTCGCAGACACAGCTTATGGGAGTTCTGTACCTTGGATACAGGTAAAGCAGCATATGAGTTCTGTAACGCTAGTTTAGCAGACACAGCTTTCAGGATTTCTGTAGCTTGGGAGTTGGTAAGTGCAGCATATGGTAGATCTGTAACCCTAGTGTTGCAGACACAGCACACAGGAGTTCTGTGGATTCAGGGTAGGTAAATGCAGCATGTAAAATTTCTGTAACCTATTAGAGAAGGTACAGATTATGAGAGTTTTGTAGCGTGGCAGTTGGATAAATTCACTCAAACGGAGTTCTGTAACACCAGTGCAGCAGACACAGCTTACGGGCATCCGTAGCTTGAGAGTAGGTAAATGCAGCATATGGAAGGTCTATAACCCAAGTGTAGACGACACAGCCTATGGGAGTCCTGTAGCTTGGAAGTAGGCAAATGCAGCCTATGGGACTTCTGTTATCCTAGTGTAGCAGACACAGCTCATGGGAGTTCTGCCGCCTGGGTGTAGGCAAATGCAGCATTTCGGAATTCTGTAACCCTACTGTAGCAGACACAGCTTTCGGGAGTTCTGTAGCTTGGGAGAAGGTCAATGCACGATATGAGACTTCTGTAACTCTAGTGTATTAGACAGCTTCCAGGAGGTCTAAAGCTTGGGAGAAGGCAAATGCAATAAATAGGAGTTCTGTAACTCTAGTGTATTAGACACAGCATATGGGAGTTCTGTTATCCTAGTGTAGCAGACACAGCTTATGGGAGTTCTGTTATCCTAGCGTAGCAGACACAGCTTATGGGAGTTCTGCCGCCTGGGTGTAGGCAAATGCAGCATATGGGAATTCTGTAACCGTAGTGTAGCAGACAGAGTTGACGAGAGGTCTGTAGCTTGGGAGAAGGAAAATGCAGCATATGTGAGTTCTGTAAGACTAGTTTAGCAGACACAGCGTATAGGAGTTCTCTAGCTTCGGAGTAGGTAAATGTAGTAAAGGGAGTTCTGCAACCGTATTGCAGCAGACAGAGCTTACGGCAGTACTGCACCTTGGAAGCAGGTAAATGCGGTATATAGCAGTTGTGTAACCCTAGTGTTGCAGACACAACGTACAGGAGTTCTGCACCTTGGGAGTAGGTAAATTCAGTATATGAAGTTCTGTAACCCTAGTGTAGCAGACACAGTTACAGAAGGGCTGTAGCTTGGGAGTGGGTAAATGTAGCATAAGGCATCTCTGTAACACTAGTATAGCAGAAATCAGCTTACAGGAGTTTTGTAGCTTGGGAGTAGGTAAATGTAGTAAATGGGAGTTCTGCAACCGTATTGCTGCAGACAGAGCTTATGGGACTGCTGCACCTTGGAAGCAGGTAAATGCAGTGTAAAGCTGTATATTTCTGTAGCTTCGGAGTTGGTAAGTGCATATGGTAGATCTGTAACCCTAGTGTAGCAGACACAGCTGACAGGAGTTCTGTAGCTTGGGAGTAGGTAAATGTAACGCTAATGTAGCAGAAAACAGCTTACAGGAATTTTGTAGCTTGTGAGTAGGTAAATGTAGTAAATGGGAGTTCTGTAACCGTAGTGTCGCAGACACAGCTTATGGGAGTTCTGTACCTTGGATACAGGTAAAGCAGCATATAGGAGTTCTGTAACGCTAGTTTAGCAGACACAGCTTTCAGGATTTCTGTAGCTTGGGAGTTGGTAAGTGCAGCATATGGTAGATCTGTAACCCTAGTGTTGCAGACACAGCACACAGGAGTTCTGTGGATTCAGGGTAGGTAAATGCAGCATGTAAAATTTCTGTAACCTATTAGAGAAGGTACAGATTATGAGAGTTTTGTAGCGTGGCAGTTGGTAAATTCACTCAAACGGAGTTCTGAAACACCAGTGCAGCAGACACAGCTTACGGGCATCTGTAGCTTGGGAGTAGGTAAATGCAGTATATGGAAGTTCTATAACCCAAGTGTAGACGACACAGCCTACGGGAGTCCTGTAGCTTGGAAGTAGGTAAATGCAGCGTATGGGAGTTCTGTTATCCTAGTGTAGCAGACACAGCTTATGGGAGTTCTGCCGCCTGGGTGTAGGCAAAAGCAGCATATGGGAATTCGGTAACCGTAGTGTAGCAGACAGAGTTGACGAGAGGTCCGTAGCTAGGGAGAAGGAAAATGCAGCATATGTGAGTTCTGTAACACTAGTTTAGCAGACGCAGCGTATAGGAGTTCTCTAGCTTCGGAGTAGGTAAATGTAGTAAAGGGAGTTCTGCAACCGTATTGCAGCAGACAGAGCTTACGGCAGTACTGCACCTTGGAAGCAGGTAAACGCGGTATATAGCAGTTGTGTAACCCTAGTGTTGCAGACACAAGTTGCAGAAGTTCTGCACCTTGGGAGTAGGTAAATTCAGTATATGAAGTTCTGTAACCCTAGTGTAGCAGACACAGCTTACGGGAGTTCTGTAGCTTGGGAGTGGGTAAAAGTAGCATATGGCAGCTAACACTATTGTAGCAGAAATCAGCTTAGAGGAATTTTGTAGCTTGTGAGTAGGTAAATGTAGAAAATGGGAGTTCTGTAACCGTATTGCAGCAGACAGAGCTTAGGTTAGTGCTATACCTTGGAAGCATGTAAATGCAGTATATAGGTGTTCGGTAATGCTAGTTTAGCAGATAGAGCTTATGGGATTTCTGAAGCTTGGGAGTAGGTAAGTGCAGCAGATGGTAGATCTGTAACCCAATGAAGCAGACACAGCTTACGGGAGTTCTGTAGCTTAGGAGTATGTGAATTCAGCATGTAAAATTTCTGTAACCCTATTAGAGAAGGTACAGATTATGAGAGTTTTGTAGCGTGGCAGTTGGTAAATTCACTCAAACGGAGTTCTGTAACACCAGTGCAACAGACACAGCTTACGGGCATCCGTAGCTTGAGAGTAGGTAAATGCAGCATATGGAAGGTCTATAACCCAAGTGTAGACGACACAGCCTATGGGAGTCCTGCACCTTGGAAGTAGGCAAATGCAGCCTATGGGACTTCTGTTATCCTAGTGTAGCAGACACAGCTCATGGGAGTTCTGCCGCCTGGGTGTAGGCAAATGCAGCATTTCGGAATTCTGTAACCCTACTGTAGCAGACACAGCTTTCGGGAGTTCTGTAGCTTGGGAGAAGGTCAATGCACGATATGAGACTTCTGTAACTCTAGTGTATTAGACAGCTTCCAGGAGGTCTAAAGCTTGGGAGAAGGTAAATGCAATAAATAGGAGTTCTGTAACTCTAGTGTAGTAGACACAGCATATGGGAGTTCTGTTATCCTAGCGTAGCAGACACAGCTTATGGGAGTTCTGCCGCCTGGGTGTAGGCAAATGCAGCATATGGGAATTCTGTAACCGTAGTGTAGCAGACAGAGTTGACGAGAGGTCTGTAGCTTGGGAGAAGGAAAATGCAGCATGTGTGAGTTCTGTAAGACTAGTTTAGCAGACACAGCGTATAGGAGTTCTGTAGCTTCGGAGTAGGTAAATGTAGTAAATGGGAGTTCTGCAACCGTATTGCAGCAGACACAGCTTACGGGAGTACTATACCTTGGAAGCAGGTAAATGCAGTATATAGCAGTTGTGTAACCCTAGTGTTGCAGACAACAACGTACAGGAGTTCTGCACCTTGGGAGTAGGTAAATTCAGTATATGAAGTTCTGTAACCCTAGTGTAGCAGACACAGTTACAGAAGGGCTGTAGCTTGGGAGTTGGTAAATGTAGCATAAGGCATCTCTGTAACACTAGTATAGCAGAAATCAGCTTACAGGAGTTTTGTAGCTTGGGAGTAGGTAAATGTAGTAAATGGGAGTTCTGCAACCGTATTGCTGCAGACAGAGCTTATGGGACTGCTGCACCTTGGAAGCAGGTAAATGCAGTGTAAAGCTGTATATTTCTGTAGCTTCGGAGTTGGTAAGTGCATATGGTAGATCTGTAACCCTAGTGTAGCAGACACAGCTTACAGGAGTTCTGTAGCTTGGGAGTAGGTAAATGTAGAAAATGGGAGTTCTGTAACCGTAGTGTCGCAGACACAGCTTATGGGAGTTCTGTACCTTGGATACAGGTAAAGCAGCATATGAGTTCTGTAACGCTAGTTTAGCAGACACAGCTTTCAGGATTTCTGTAGCTTGGGAGTTGGTAAGTGCAGCATATGGTAGATCTGTAACCCTAGTGTTGCAGACACAGCACACAGGAGTTCTGTGGATTCAGGGTAGGTAAATGCAGCATGTAAAATTTCTGTAACCTATTAGAGAAGGTACAGATTATGAGAGTTTTGTAGCGTGGCAGTTGGATAAATTCACTCAAACGGAGTTCTGTAACACCAGTGCAGCAGACACAGCTTACGGGCATCCGTAGCTTGAGAGTAGGTAAATGCAGCATATGGAAGGTCTATAACCCAAGTGTAGACGACACAGCCTATGGGAGTCCTGTAGCTTGGAAGTAGGCAAATGCAGCCTATGGGACTTCTGTTATCCTAGTGTAGCAGACACAGCTCATGGGAGTTCTGCCGCCTGGGTGTAGGCAAATGCAGCATTTCGGAATTCTGTAACCCTACTGTAGCAGACACAGCTTTCGGGAGTTCTGTAGCTTGGGAGAAGGTCAATGCACGATATGAGACTTCTGTAACTCTAGTGTATTAGACAGCTTCCAGGAGGTCTAAAGCTTGGGAGAAGGCAAATGCAATAAATAGGAGTTCTGTAACTCTAGTGTATTAGACACAGCATATGGGAGTTCTGTTATCCTAGTGTAGCAGACACAGCTTATGGGAGTTCTGTTATCCTAGTGTAGCAGACACAGCTTATGGGAGTTCTGCCGCCTGGGTGTAGGCAAATGCAGCATATGGGAATTCTGTAACCGTAGTGTAGCAGACAGAGTTGACGAGAGGTCTGTAGCTTGGGAGAAGGAAAATGCAGCATATGTGAGTTCTGTAAGACTAGTTTAGCAGACACAGCGTATAGGAGTTCTCTAGCTTCGGAGTAGGTAAATGTAGTAAAGGGAGTTCTGCAACCGTATTGCAGCAGACAGAGCTTACGGCAGTACTGCACCTTGGAAGCAGGTAAATGCGGTATATAGCAGTTGTGTAACCCTAGTGTTGCAGACACAACGTACAGGAGTTCTGCACCTTGGGAGTAGGTAAATTCAGTATATGAAGTTCTGTAACCCTAGTGTAGCAGACACAGTTACAGAAGGGCTGTAGCTTGGGAGTGGGTAAAAGTAGCATATGGCAGCTAACACTATTGTAGCAGAAATCAGCTTAGAGGAATTTTGTAGCTTGTGAGTAAATTGGTAAATGTAGCATAAGGCATCTCTGTAACACTAGTATAGCAGAAATCAGCTTACAGGAGTTTTGTAGCTTGGGAGTAGGTAAATGTAGTAAATGGGAGTTCTGCAACCGTATTGCTGCAGACAGAGCTTATGGGACTGCTGCACCTTGGAAGCAGGTAAATGCAGTGTAAAGCTGTATATTTCTGTAGCTTCGGAGTTGGTAAGTGCATATGGTAGATCTGTAACCCTAGTGTAGCAGACACAGCTTACAGGAGTTCTGTAGCTTGGGAGTAGGTAAATGTAACGCTAATGTAGCAGAAAACAGCTTACAGGAATTTTGTAGCTTGTGAGTAGGTAAATGTAGTAAATGGGAGTTCTGTAACCGTAGTGTCGCAGACACAGCTTATGGGAGTTCTGTACCTTGGATACAGGTAAAGCAGCATATAGGAGTTCTGTAACGCTAGTTTAGCAGACACAGCTTTCAGGATTTCTGTAGCTTGGGAGTTGGTAAGTGCAGTATATGGTAGATCTGTAACCCTAGTGTTGCAGACACAGCACACAGGAGTTCTGTGGATTCAGGGTAGGTAAATGCAGCATGTAAAATTTCTGTAACCTATTAGAGAAGGTACAGATTATGAGAGTTTTGTAGCGTGGCAGTTGGTAAATTCACTCAAACGGAGTTCTGAAACACCAGTGCAGCAGACACAGCTTACGGGCATCTGTAGCTTGGGAGTAGGTAAATGCAGTATATGGAAGTTCTATAACCCAAGTGTAGACGACACAGCCTACGGGAGTCCTGTAGCTTGGAAGTAGGTAAATGCAGCGTATGGGAGTTCTGTTATCCTAGTGTAGCAGACACAGCTTATGGGAGTTCTGCCGCCTGGGTGTAGGCAAAAGCAGCATATGGGAATTCCATAACTGCAGTGTAACAGACAGAGTTGACGAGAGGTCCGTAGCTAGGGAGAAGGAAAATGCAGCATATGTGAGTTCTGTAAGACTAGTTTAGCAGACACAGCGTATAGGAGTTCTGTAGCTTCGGAGTAGGTAAATGTAGTAAAGGGAGTTCTGCAACCGTATTGCAGCAGACAGAGCTTACGGCAGTACTGCACCTTGGAAGCAGGTAAATGCGGTATATAGCAGTTGTGTAACCCTAGTGTTGCAGACACAAGTTGCAGAAGTTCTGCACCTTGGGAGTAGGTAAATTCAGTATATGAAGTTCTGTAACCCTAGTGTAGCAGACACAGCTTATGGGAGTTCTGTAGCTTGGGAGTGGGTAAAAGTAGCATATGGCAGCTAACACTATTGTAGCAGAAATCAGCTTAGAGGAATTTTGTAGCTTGTGAGTAGGTAAATGTAGAAAATGGGAGTTCTGTAACCGTATTGCAGCAGACAGAGCTTAGGTTAGTGCTATACCTTGGAAGCATGTAAATGCAGTATATAGGTGTTCGGTAATGCTAGTTTAGCAGATAGAGCTTACGGGATTTCTGAAGCTTGGGAGTAGGTAAGTGCAGCAGATGGTAGATCTGTAACCCAATGAAGCAGACACAGCTTACGGGAGTTCTGTAGCTTAGGAGTATGTGAATTCAGCATGTAAAATTTCTGTAACCTATTAGAGAAGGTACAGATTATGAGAGTTTTGTAGCGTGGCAGTTGGTAAATTCACTCAAACAGAGTTCTGTAACACCAGTGCAGCAGACACAGCTTACGGGCATCCGTAGCTTGAGAGTAGGTAAATGCAGCATATGGAAGGTCTATAACCCAAGTGTAGACGACACAGCCTATGGGAGTCCTGTAGCTTGGAAGTAGGCAAATGCAGCCTATGGGACTTCTGTTATCCTAGTGTAGCAGACACAGCTCATGGGAGTTCTGCCGCCTGGGTGTAGGCAAATGCAGCATTTCGGAATTCTGTAACCCTACTGTAGCAGACACAGCTTTTGGGAGTTCTGTAGCTTGGGAGAAGGTCAATGCACGATATGAGACTTCTGTAACTCTAGTGTATTAGACAGCTTCCAGGAGGTCTAAAGCTTGGGAGAAGGCAAATGCAATAAATAGGAGTTCTGTAACTCTAGTGTATTAGACACAGCATATGGGAGTTCTGTTATCCTAGTGTAGCAGACACAGCTTATGGGAGTTCTGTTATCCTAGCGTAGCAGACACAGCTTATGGGAGTTCTGCCGCCTGGGTGTAGGCAAATGCAGCATATGGGAATTCTGTAACCGTAGTGTAGCAGACAGAGTTGACGAGAGGTCTGTAGCTTGGGAGAAGGAAAATGCAGCATGTGTGAGTTCTGTAAGACTAGTTTAGCAGACACAGCGTATAGGAGTTCTGTAGCTTCGGAGTAGGTAAATGCAGTAAATGGGAGTTCTGCAACCGTATTGCAGCAGACACAGCTTACGGGAGTACTATACCTTGGAAGCAGGTAAATGCAGTATATAGCAGTTGTGTAACCCTAGTGTTGCAGACACAACGTACAGGAGTTCTGCACCTTGGGAGTAGGTAAATTCAGTATATGAAGTTCTGTAACCCTAGTGTAGCAGACACAGTTACAGAAGGGCTGTAGCTTGGGAGTTGGTAAATGTAGCATAAGGCATCTCTGTAACACTAGTATAGCAGAAATCAGCTTACAGGAGTTTTGTAGCTTGGGAGTAGGTAAATGTAGTAAATGGGAGTTCTGCAACCGTATTGCTGCAGACAGAGCTTATGGGACTGCTGCACCTTGGAAGCAGGTAAATGCAGTGTAAAGCTGTATATTTCTGTAGCTTCGGAGTTGGTAAGTGCAGCATATGGTAGATCTGTAACCCTAGTGTAGCAGACACAGCTTACAGGAGTTCTGTAGCTTGGGAGTAGGTAAATGTAACACTAATGTAGCAGAAAACAGCTTACAGGAATTTTGTAGCTTGTGAGTAGGTAAATGTAGTAAATGGGAGTTCTGTAACCGTAGTGTCGCAGACACAGCTTATGGGAGTTCTGTACCTTGGATACAGGTAAAGCAGCATATAGGAGTTCTGTAACGCTAGTTTAGCAGACACAGCTTTCAGGATTTCTGTAGCTTGGGAGTTGGTAAGTGCAGCATATGGTAGATCTGTAACCCTAGTGTTGCAGACACAGCACACAGGAGTTCTGTGGATTCAGGGTAGGTAAATGCAGCATGTAAAATTTCTGTAACCTATTAGAGAAGGTACAGATTATGAGAGTTTTGTAGCGTGGCAGTTGGTAAATTCACTCAAACGGAGTTCTGAAACACCAGTGCAGCAGACACAGCTTACAGGCATCTGTAGCTTGGGAGTAGGTAAATGCAGTATATGGAAGTTCTATAACCCAAGTGTAGACGACACAGCCTACGGGAGTCCTGTAGCTTGGAAGTAGGTAAATGCAGCGTATGGGAGTTCTGTTATCCTAGTGTAGCAGACACAGCTTATGGGAGTTCTGCCGCCTGGGTGTAGGCAAAAGCAGCATATGGGAATTCCATAACTGCAGTGTAGCAGACAGAGTTGACGAGAGGTCCGTAGCTAGGGAGAAGGAAAATGCAGCATATGTGAGTTCTGTAAGACTAGTTTAGCAGACACAGCGTATAGGAGTTCTGTAGCTTCGGAGTAGGTAAATGTAGTAAAGGGAGTTCTGCAACCGTATTGCAGCAGACAGAGCTTACGGCAGTACTGCACCTTGGAAGCAGGTAAATGCGGTATATAGCAGTTGTGTAACCCTAGTGTTGCAGACACAAGTTGCAGAAGTTCTGCACCTTGGGAGTAGGTAAATTCAGTATATGAAGTTCTGTAACCCTAGTGTAGCAGACACAGCTTATGGGAGTTCTGTAGCTTGGGAGTGGGTAAAAGTAGCATATGGCAGCTAACACTATTGTAGCAGAAATCAGCTTAGAGGAATTTTGTAGCTTGTGAGTAGGTAAATGTAGAAAATGGGAGTTCTGTAACCGTATTGCAGCAGACAGAGCTTAGGTTAGTGCTATACCTTGGAAGCATGTAAATGCAGTATATAGGTGTTCGGTAATGCTAGTTTAGCAGATAGAGCTTACGGGATTTCTGAAGCTTGGGAGTAGGTAAGTGCAGCAGATGGTAGATCTGTAACCCAATGAAGCAGACACAGCTTACGGGAGTTCTGTAGCTTAGGAGTATGTGAATTCAGCATGTAAAATTTCTGTAACCTATTAGAGAAGGTACAGATTATGAGAGTTTTGTAGCGTGGCAGTTGGTAAATTCACTCAAACGGAGTTCTGTAACACCAGTGCAGCAGACACAGCTTACGGGCATCCGTAGCTTGAGAGTAGGTAAATGCAGCATATGGAAGGTCTATAACCCAAGTGTAGACGACACAGCCTACGGGAGTCCTGTAGCTTGGAAGTAGGTAAATGCAGCGTATGGGAGTTCTGTTATCCTAGTGTAGCAGACACAGCTTATGGGAGTTCTGCCGCCTGGGTGTAGGCAAAAGCAGCATATGGGAATTCCATAACTGCAGTGTAGCAGACAGAGTTGACGAGAGGTCCGTAGCTAGGGAGAAGGAAAATGCAGCATATGTGAGTTCTGTAAGACTAGTTTAGCAGACACAGCGTATAGGAGTTCTGTAGCTTCGGAGTAGGTAAATGTAGTAAAGGGAGTTCTGCAACCGTATTGCAGCAGACAGAGCTTACGGCAGTACTGCACCTTGGAAGCAGGTAAATGCGGTATATAGCAGTTGTGTAACCCTAGTGTTGCAGACACAAGTTGCAGAAGTTCTGCACCTTGGGAGTAGGTAAATTCAGTATATGAAGTTCTGTAACCCTAGTGTAGCAGACACAGCTTATGGGAGTTCTGTAGCTTGGGAGTGGGTAAAAGTAGCATATGGCAGCTAACACTATTGTAGCAGAAATCAGCTTAGAGGAATTTTGTAGCTTGTGAGTAGGTAAATGTAGAAAATGGGAGTTCTGTAACCGTATTGCAGCAGACAGAGCTTAGGTTAGTGCTATACCTTGGAAGCATGTAAATGCAGTATATAGGTGTTCGGTAATGCTAGTTTAGCAGATAGAGCTTATGGGATTTCTGAAGCTTGGGAGTAGGTAAGTGCAGCAGATGGTAGATCTGTAACCCAATGAAGCAGACACAGCTTACGGGAGTTCTGTAGCTTAGGAGTATGTGAATTCAGCATGTAAAATTTCTGTAACCTATTAGAGAAGGTACAGATTATGAGAGTTTTGTAGCGTGGCAGTTGGTAAATTCACTCAAACGGAGTTCTGTAACACCAGTGCAGCAGACACAGCTTACGGGCATCCGTAGCTTGAGAGTAGGTAAATGCAGCATATGGAAGGTCTATAACCCAAGTGTAGACGACACAGCCTATGGGAGTCCTGTAGCTTGGAAGTAGGCAAATGCAGCCTATGGGACTTCTGTTATCCTAGTGTAGCAGACACAGCTCATGGGAGTTCTGCCGCCTGGGTGTAGGCAAATGCAGCATTTCGGAATTCTGTAACCCTACTGTAGCAGACACAGCTTTCGGGAGTTCTGTAGCTTGGGAGAAGGTCAATGCACGATATGAGACTTCTGTAACTCTAGTGTATTAGACAGCTTCCAGGAGGTCTAAAGCTTGGGAGAAGGCAAATGCAATAAATAGGAGTTCTGTAACTCTAGTGTATTAGACACAGCATATGGGAGTTCTGTTATCCTAGTGTAGCAGACACAGCTTATGGGAGTTCTGTTATCCTAGCGTAGCAGACACAGCTTATGGGAGTTCTGCCGCCTGGGTGTAGGCAAATGCAGCATATGGGAATTCTGTAACCGTAGTGTAGCAGACAGAGTTGACGAGAGGTCTGTAGCTTGGGAGAAGGAAAATGCAGCATGTGTGAGTTCTGTAAGACTAGTTTAGCAGACACAGCGTATAGGAGTTCTGTAGCTTCGGAGTAGGTAAATGCAGTAAATGGGAGTTCTGCAACCGTATTGCAGCAGACACAGCTTACGGGAGTACTATACCTTGGAAGCAGGTAAATGCAGTATATAGCAGTTGTGTAACCCTAGTGTTGCAGACACAACGTACAGGAGTTCTGCACCTTGGGAGTAGGTAAATTCAGTATATGAAGTTCTGTAACCCTAGTGTAGCAGACACAGTTACAGAAGGGCTGTAGCTTGGGAGTTGGTAAATGTAGCATAAGGCATCTCTGTAACACTAGTATAGCAGAAATCAGCTTACAGGAGTTTTGTAGCTTGGGAGTAGGTAAATGTAGTAAATGGGAGTTCTGCAACCGTATTGCTGCAGACAGAGCTTATGGGACTGCTGCACCTTGGAAGCAGGTAAATGCAGTGTAAAGCTGTATATTTCTGTAGCTTCGGAGTTGGTAAGTGCAGCATATGGTAGATCTGTAACCCTAGTGTAGCAGACACAGCTTACAGGAGTTCTGTAGCTTGGGAGTAGGTAAATGTAACACTAATGTAGCAGAAAACAGCTTACAGGAATTTTGTAGCTTGTGAGTAGGTAAATGTAGTAAATGGGAGTTCTGTAACCGTAGTGTCGCAGACACAGCTTATGGGAGTTCTGTACCTTGGATACAGGTAAAGCAGCATATAGGAGTTCTGTAACGCTAGTTTAGCAGACACAGCTTTCAGGATTTCTGTAGCTTGGGAGTTGGTAAGTGCAGCATATGGTAGATCTGTAACCCTAGTGTTGCAGACACAGCACACAGGAGTTCTGTGGATTCAGGGTAGGTAAATGCAGCATGTAAAATTTCTGTAACCTATTAGAGAAGGTACAGATTATGAGAGTTTTGTAGCGTGGCAGTTGGTAAATTCACTCAAACGGAGTTCTGAAACACCAGTGCAGCAGACACAGCTTACGGGCATCTGTAGCTTGGGAGTAGGTAAATGCAGTATATGGAAGTTCTATAACCCAAGTGTAGACGACACAGCCTACGGGAGTCCTGTAGCTTGGAAGTAGGTAAATGCAGCGTATGGGAGTTCTGTTATCCTAGTGTAGCAGACACAGCTTATGGGAGTTCTGCCGCCTGGGTGTAGGCAAAAGCAGCATATGGGAATTCCATAACTGCAGTGTAGCAGACAGAGTTGACGAGAGGTCCGTAGCTAGGGAGAAGGAAAATGCAGCATATGTGAGTTCTGTAACACTAGTTTAGCAGACACAGCGTATAGGAGTTCTCTAGCTTCGGAGTAGGTAAATGTAGTAAAGGGAGTTCTGCAACCGTATTGCAGCAGACAGAGCTTACGGCAGTACTGCACCTTGGAAGCAGGTAAATGCGGTATATAGCAGTTGTGTAACCCTAGTGTTGCAGACACAAGTTGCAGAAGTTCTGCACCTTGGGAGTAGGTAAATTCAGTATATGAAGTTCTGTAACCCTAGTGTAGCAGACACAGCTTATGGGAGTTCTGTAGCTTGGGAGTGGGTAAAAGTAGCATATGGCAGCTAACACTATTGTAGCAGAAATCAGCTTAGAGGAATTTTGTAGCTTGTGAGTAGGTAAATGTAGAAAATGGGAGTTCTGTAACCGTATTGCAGCAGACAGAGCTTAGGTTAGTGCTATACCTTGGAAGCATGTAAATGCAGTATATAGGTGTTCGGTAATGCTAGTTTAGCAGATAGAGCTTACGGGATTTCTGAAGCTTGGGAGTAGGTAAGTGCAGCAGATGGTAGATCTGTAACCCAATGAAGCAGACACAGCTTACGGGAGTTCTGTAGCTTAGGAGTATGTGAATTCAGCATGTAAAATTTCTGTAACCCTATTAGAGAAGGTACAGATTATGAGAGTTTTGTAGCGTGGCAGTTGGTAAATTCACTCAAACGGAGTTCTGTAACACCAGTGCAGCAGACACAGCTTACGGGCATCCGTAGCTTGAGAGTAGGTAAATGCAGCATATGGAAGGTCTATAACCCAAGTGTAGACGACACAGCCTATGGGAGTCCTGCACCTTGGAAGTAGGCAAATGCAGCCTATGGGACTTCTGTTATCCTAGTGTAGCAGACACAGCTCATGGGAGTTCTGCCGCCTGGGTGTAGGCAAATGCAGCATTTCGGAATTCTGTAACCCTACTGTAGCAGACACAGCTTTCGGGAGTTCTGTAGCTTGGGAGAAGGTCAATGCACGATATGAGACTTCTGTAACTCTAGTGTATTAGACAGCTTCCAGGAGGTCTAAAGCTTGGGAGAAGGCAAATGCAATAAATAGGAGTTCTGTAACTCTAGTGTATTAGACACAGCATATGGGAGTTCTGTTATCCTAGTGTAGCAGACACAGCTTATGGGAGTTCTGTTATCCTAGCGTAGCAGACACAGCTTATGGGAGTTCTGCCGCCTGGGTGTAGGCAAATGCAGCATATGGGAATTCTGTAACCGTAGTGTAGCAGACAGAGTTGACGAGAGGTCTGTAGCTTGGGAGAAGGAAAATGCAGCATGTGTGAGTTCTGTAAGACTAGTTTAGCAGACACAGCGTATAGGAGTTCTGTAGCTTCGGAGTAGGTAAATGTAGTAAATGGGAGTTCTGCAACCGTATTGCAGCAGACACAGCTTACGGGAGTACTATACCTTGGAAGCAGGTAAATGCAGTATATAGCAGTTGTGTAACCCTAGTGTTGCAGACAACAACGTACAGGAGTTCTGCACCTTGGGAGTAGGTAAATTCAGTATATGAAGTTCTGTAACCCTAGTGTAGCAGACACAGTTACAGAAGGGCTGTAGCTTGGGAGTTGGTAAATGTAGCATAAGGCATCTCTGTAACACTAGTATAGCAGAAATCAGCTTACAGGAGTTTTGTAGCTTGGGAGTAGGTAAATGTAGTAAATGGGAGTTCTGCAACCGTATTGCTGCAGACAGAGCTTATGGGACTGCTGCACCTTGGAAGCAGGTAAATGCAGTGTAAAGCTGTATATTTCTGTAGCTTCGGAGTTGGTAAGTGCAGCATATGGTAGATCTGTAACCCTAGTGTAGCAGACACAGCTTACAGGAGTTCTGTAGCTTGGGAGTAGGTAAATGTAACGCTAATGTAGCAGAAAACAGCTTACAGGCATTTTGTAGCTTGTGAGTAGGTAAATGTAGTAAATGGGAGTTCTGTAACCGTAGTGTCGCAGACACAGCTTATGGGAGTTCTGTACCTTGGATACAGGTAAAGCAGCATATAGGAGTTCTGTAACGCTAGTTTAGCAGACACAGCTTTCAGGATTTCTGTAGCTTGGGAGTTGGTAAGTGCAGCATATGGTAGATCTGTAACCCTAGTGTTGCAGACACAGCACACAGGAGTTCTGTGGATTCAGGGTAGGTAAATGCAGCATGTAAAATTTCTGTAACCTATTAGAGAAGGTACAGATTATGAGAGTTTTGTAGCGTGGCAGTTGGTAAATTCACTCAAACGGAGTTCTGAAACACCAGTGCAGCAGACACAGCTTACGGGCATCTGTAGCTTGGGAGTAGGTAAATGCAGTATATGGAAGTTCTATAACCCAAGTGTAGACGACACAGCCTACGGGAGTCCTGTAGCTTGGAAGTAGGTAAATGCAGCGTATGGGAGTTCTGTTATCCTAGTGTAGCAGACACAGCTTATGGGAGTTCTGCCGCCTGGGTGTAGGCAAAAGCAGCATATGGGAATTCCATAACTGCAGTGTAGCAGACAGAGTTGACGAGAGGTCCGTAGCTAGGGAGAAGGAAAATGCAGCATATGTGAGTTCTGTAAGACTAGTTTAGCAGACACAGCGTATAGGAGTTCTGTAGCTTCGGAGTAGGTAAATGTAGTAAAGGGAGTTCTGCAACCGTATTGCAGCAGACAGAGCTTACGGCAGTACTGCACCTTGGAAGCAGGTAAATGCGGTATATAGCAGTTGTGTAACCCTAGTGTTGCAGACACAAGTTGCAGAAGTTCTGCAACTTGGGAGTAGGTAAATTCAGTATATGAAGTTCTGTAACCCAATGACGCAGACACAGCTTACGGGAGTTCTGTAGCTTAGGAGTATGTGAATTCAGCATGTAAAATTTCTGTAACCCTATTAGAGAAGGTACAGATTATGAGAGTTTTGTAGCGTGGCAGTTGGTAAATTCACTCAAACGGAGTTCTGTAACACCAGTGCAGCAGACACAGCTTACGGGCATCCGTAGCTTGAGAGTAGGTAAATGCAGCATATGGAAGGTCTATAACCCAAGTGTAGACGACACAGCCTATGGGAGTCCTGTAGCTTGGAAGTAGGCAAATGCAGCCTATGGGACTTCTGTTATCCTAGTGTAGCAGACACAGCTCATGGGAGTTCTGCCGCCTGGGTGTAGGCAAATGCAGCATTTCGGAATTCTGTAACCCTACTGTAGCAGACACAGCTTTCGGGAGTTCTGTAGCTTGGGAGAAGGTCAATGCACGATATGAGACTTCTGTAACTCTAGTGTATTAGACAGCTTCCAGGAGGTCTAAAGCTTGGGAGAAGGCAAATGCAATAAATAGGAGTTCTGTAACTCTAGTGTATTAGACACAGCATATGGGAGTTCTGTTATCCTAGTGTAGCAGACACAGCTTATGGGAGTTCTGTTATCCTAGCGTAGCAGACACAGCTTATGGGAGTTCTGCCGCCTGGGTGTAGGCAAATGCAGCATATGGGAATTCTGTAACCGTAGTGTAGCAGACAGAGTTGACGAGAGGTCTGTAGCTTGGGAGAAGGAAAATGCAGCATGTGTGAGTTCTGTAAGACTAGTTTAGCAGACACAGCGTATAGGAGTTCTGTAGCTTCGGAGTAGGTAAATGCAGTAAATGGGAGTTCTGCAACCGTATTGCAGCAGACACAGCTTACGGGAGTACTATACCTTGGAAGCAGGTAAATGCAGTATATAGCAGTTGTGTAACCCTAGTGTTGCAGACACAACGTACAGGAGTTCTGCACCTTGGGAGTAGGTAAATTCAGTATATGAAGTTCTGTAACCCTAGTGTAGCAGACACAGTTACAGAAGGGCTGTAGCTTGGGAGTTGGTAAATGTAGCATAAGGCATCTCTGTAACACTAGTATAGCAGAAATCAGCTTACAGGAGTTTTGTAGCTTGGGAGTAGGTAAATGTAGTAAATGGGAGTTCTGCAACCGTATTGCTGCAGACAGAGCTTATGGGACTGCTGCACCTTGGAAGCAGGTAAATGCAGTGTAAAGCTGTATATTTCTGTAGCTTCGGAGTTGGTAAGTGCAGCATATGGTAGATCTGTAACCCTAGTGTAGCAGACACAGCTTACAGGAGTTCTGTAGCTTGGGAGTAGGTAAATGTAACGCTAATGTAGCAGAAAACAGCTTACAGGCATTTTGTAGCTTGTGAGTAGGTAAATGTAGTAAATGGGAGTTCTGTAACCGTAGTGTCGCAGACACAGCTTATGGGAGTTCTGTACCTTGGATACAGGTAAAGCAGCATATAGGAGTTCTGTAACGCTAGTTTAGCAGACACAGCTTTCAGGATTTCTGTAGCTTGGGAGTTGGTAAGTGCAGCATATGGTAGATCTGTAACCCTAGTGTTGCAGACACAGCACACAGGAGTTCTGTGGATTCAGGGTAGGTAAATGCAGCATGTAAAATTTCTGTAACCTATTAGAGAAGGTACAGATTATGAGAGTTTTGTAGCGTGGCAGTTGGTAAATTCACTCAAACGGAGTTCTGAAACACCAGTGCAGCAGACACAGCTTACGGGCATCTGTAGCTTGGGAGTAGGTAAATGCAGTATATGGAAGTTCTATAACCCAAGTGTAGACGACACAGCCTACGGGAGTCCTGTAGCTTGGAAGTAGGTAAATGCAGCGTATGGGAGTTCTGTTATCCTAGTGTAGCAGACACAGCTTATGGGAGTTCTGCCGCCTGGGTGTAGGCAAAAGCAGCATATGGGAATTCCATAACTGCAGTGTAGCAGACAGAGTTGACGAGAGGTCCGTAGCTAGGGAGAAGGAAAATGCAGCATATGTGAGTTCTGTAACACTAGTTTAGCAGACACAGCGTATAGGAGTTCTCTAGCTTCGGAGTAGGTAAATGTAGTAAAGGGAGTTCTGCAACCGTATTGCAGCAGACAGAGCTTACGGCAGTACTGCACCTTGGAAGCAGGTAAATGCGGTATATAGCAGTTGTGTAACCCTAGTGTTGCAGACACAAGTTGCAGAAGTTCTGCACCTTGGGAGTAGGTAAATTCAGTATATGAAGTTCTGTAACCCTAGTGTAGCAGACACAGCTTATGGGAGTTCTGTAGCTTGGGAGTGGGTAAAAGTAGCATATGGCAGCTAACACTATTGTAGCAGAAATCAGCTTAGAGGAATTTTGTAGCTTGTGAGTAGGTAAATGTAGAAAATGGGAGTTCTGTAACCGTATTGCAGCAGACAGAGCTTAGGTTAGTGCTATACCTTGGAAGCATGTAAATGCAGTATATAGGTGTTCGGTAACGCTAGTTTAGCAGATAGAGCTTACGGGATTTCTGAAGCTTGGGAGTAGGTAAGTGCAGCAGATGGTAGATCTGTAACCCAATGAAGCAGACACAGCTTACGGGAGTTCTGTAGCTTAGGAGTATGTGAATTCAGCATGTAAAATTTCTGTAACCCTATTAGAGAAGGTACAGATTATGAGAGTTTTGTAGCGTGGCAGTTGGTAAATTCACTCAAACGGAGTTCTGTAACACCAGTGCAGCAGACACAGCTTACGGGCATCCGTAGCTTGAGAGTAGGTAAATGCAGCATATGGAAGGTCTATAACCCAAGTGTAGACGACACAGCCTATGGGAGTCCTGTAGCTTGGAAGTAGGCAAATGCAGCCTATGGGACTTCTGTTATCCTAGTGTAGCAGACACAGCTCATGGGAGTTCTGCCGCCTGGGTGTAAGCAAATGCAGCATTTCGGAATTCTGTAACCCTACTGTAGCAGACACAGCTTTCGGGAGTTCTGTAGCTTGGGAGAAGGTCAATGCACGATATGAGACTTCTGTAACTCTAGTGTATTCGACAGCTTCCAGGAGGTCTAAAGCTTGGGAGAAGGCAAATGCAATAAATAGGAGTTCTGTAACTCTAGTGTATTAGACACAGCATATGGGAGTTCTGTTATCCTAGTGTAGCAGACACAGCTTATGGGAGTTCTGTTATCCTAGCGTAGCAGACACAGCTTATGGGAGTTCTGCCGCCTGGGTGTAGGCAAATGCAGCATATGGGAATTCTGTAACCGTAGTGTAGCAGACAGAGTTGACGAGAGGTCTGTAGCTTGGGAGAAGGAAAATGCAGCATGTGTGAGTTCTGTAAGACTAGTTTAGCAGACACAGCGTATAGGAGTTCTGTAGCTTCGGAGTAGGTAAATGCAGTAAATGGGAGTTCTGCAACCGTATTGCAGCAGACACAGCTTACGGGAGTACTATACCTTGGAAGCAGGTAAATGCAGTATATAGCAGTTGTGTAACCCTAGTGTTGCAGACACAACGTACAGGAGTTCTGCACCTTGGGAGTAGGTAAATTCAGTATATGAAGTTCTGTAACCCTAGTGTAGCAGACACAGTTACAGAAGGGCTGTAGCTTGGGAGTTGGTAAATGTAGCATAAGGCATCTCTGTAACACTAGTATAGCAGAAATCAGCTTACAGGAGTTTTGTAGCTTGGGAGTAGGTAAATGTAGTAAATGGGAGTTCTGCAACCGTATTGCTGCAGACAGAGCTTATGGGACTGCTGCACCTTGGAAGCAGGTAAATGCAGTGTAAAGCTGTATATTTCTGTAGCTTCGGAGTTGGTAAGTGCAGCATATGGTAGATCTGTAACCCTAGTGTAGCAGACACAGCTTACAGGAGTTCTGTAGCTTGGGAGTAGGTAAATGTAACGCTAATGTAGCAGAAAACAGCTTACAGGCATTTTGTAGCTTGTGAGTAGGTAAATGTAGTAAATGGGAGTTCTGTAACCGTAGTGTCGCAGACACAGCTTATGGGAGTTCTGTACCTTGGATACAGGTAAAGCAGCATATAGGAGTTCTGTAACGCTAGTTTAGCAGACACAGCTTTCAGGATTTCTGTAGCTTGGGAGTTGGTAAGTGCAGCATATGGTAGATCTGTAACCCTAGTGTTGCAGACACAGCACACAGGAGTTCTGTGGATTCAGGGTAGGTAAATGCAGCATGTAAAATTTCTGTAACCTATTAGAGAAGGTACAGATTATGAGAGTTTTGTAGCGTGGCAGTTGGTAAATTCACTCAAACGGAGTTCTGAAACACCAGTGCAGCAGACACAGCTTACGGGCATCTGTAGCTTGGGAGTAGGTAAATGCAGTATATGGAAGTTCTATAACCCAAGTGTAGACGACACAGCCTACGGGAGTCCTGTAGCTTGGAAGTAGGTAAATGCAGCGTATGGGAGTTCTGTTATCCTAGTGTAGCAGACACAGCTTATGGGAGTTCTGCCGCCTGGGTGTAGGCAAAAGCAGCATATGGGAATTCCATAACTGCAGTGTAGCAGACAGAGTTGACGAGAGGTCCGTAGCTAGGGAGAAGGAAAATGCAGCATATGTGAGTTCTGTAACACTAGTTTAGCAGACACAGCGTATAGGAGTTCTGTAGCTTCGGAGTAGGTAAATGTAGTAAAGGGAGTTCTGCAACCGTATTGCAGCAGACAGAGCTTACGGCAGTACTGCACCTTGGAAGCAGGTAAATGCGGTATATAGCAGTTGTGTAACCCTAGTGTTGCAGACACAAGTTGCAGAAGTTCTGCACCTTGGGAGTAGGTAAATTCAGTATATGAAGTTCTGTAACCCTAGTGTAGCAGACACAGCTTATGGGAGTTCTGTAGCTTGGGAGTGGGTAAAAGTAGCATATGGCAGCTAACACTATTGTAGCAGAAATCAGCTTAGAGGAATTTTGTAGCTTGTGAGTAGGTAAATGTAGAAAATGGGAGTTCTGTAACCGTATTGCAGCAGACAGAGCTTAGGTTAGTGCTATACCTTGGAAGCATGTAAATGCAGTATATAGGTGTTCGGTAACGCTAGTTTAGCAGATAGAGCTTACGGGATTTCTGAAGCTTGGGAGTAGGTAAGTGCAGCAGATGGTAGATCTGTAACCCAATGAAGCAGACACAGCTTACGGGAGTTCTGTAGCTTAGGAGTATGTGAATTCAGCATGTAAAATTTCTGTAACCCTATTAGAGAAGGTACAGATTATGAGAGTTTTGTAGCGTGGCAGTTGGTAAATTCACTCAAACGGAGTTCTGTAACACCAGTGCAGCAGACACAGCTTACGGGCATCCGTAGCTTGAGAGTAGGTAAATGCAGCATATGGAAGGTCTATAACCCAAGTGTAGACGACACAGCCTATGGGAGTCCTGTAGCTTGGAAGTAGGCAAATGCAGCCTATGGGACTTCTGTTATCCTAGTGTAGCAGACACAGCTCATGGGAGTTCTGCCGCCTGGGTGTAAGCAAATGCAGCATTTCGGAATTCTGTAACCCTACTGTAGCAGACACAGCTTTCGGGAGTTCTGTAGCTTGGGAGAAGGTCAATGCACGATATGAGACTTCTGTAACTCTAGTGTATTCGACAGCTTCCAGGAGGTCTAAAGCTTGGGAGAAGGCAAATGCAATAAATAGGAGTTCTGTAACTCTAGTGTATTAGACACAGCATATGGGAGTTCTGTTATCCTAGTGTAGCAGACACAGCTTATGGGAGTTCTGTTATCCTAGCGTAGCAGACACAGCTTATGGGAGTTCTGCCGCCTGGGTGTAGGCAAATGCAGCATATGGGAATTCTGTAACCGTAGTGTAGCAGACAGAGTTGACGAGAGGTCTGTAGCTTGGGAGAAGGAAAATGCAGCATGTGTGAGTTCTGTAAGACTAGTTTAGCAGACACAGCGTATAGGAGTTCTGTAGCTTCGGAGTAGGTAAATGCAGTAAATGGGAGTTCTGCAACCGTATTGCAGCAGACACAGCTTACGGGAGTACTATACCTTGGAAGCAGGTAAATGCAGTATATAGCAGTTGTGTAACCCTAGTGTTGCAGACACAACGTACAGGAGTTCTGCACCTTGGGAGTAGGTAAATTCAGTATATGAAGTTCTGTAACCCTAGTGTAGCAGACACAGTTACAGAAGGGCTGTAGCTTGGGAGTTGGTAAATGTAGCATAAGGCATCTCTGTAACACTAGTATAGCAGAAATCAGCTTACAGGAGTTTTGTAGCTTGGGAGTAGGTAAATGTAGTAAATGGGAGTTCTGCAACCGTATTGCTGCAGACAGAGCTTATGGGACTGCTGCACCTTGGAAGCAGGTAAATGCAGTGTAAAGCTGTATATTTCTGTAGCTTCGGAGTTGGTAAGTGCAGCATATGGTAGATCTGTAACCCTAGTGTAGCAGACACAGCTTACAGGAGTTCTGTAGCTTGGGAGTAGGTAAATGTAACGCTAATGTAGCAGAAAACAGCTTACAGGCATTTTGTAGCTTGTGAGTAGGTAAATGTAGTAAATGGGAGTTCTGTAACCGTAGTGTCGCAGACACAGCTTATGGGAGTTCTGTACCTTGGATACAGGTAAAGCAGCATATAGGAGTTCTGTAACGCTAGTTTAGCAGACACAGCTTTCAGGATTTCTGTAGCTTGGGAGTTGGTAAGTGCAGCATATGGTAGATCTGTAACCCTAGTGTTGCAGACACAGCACACAGGAGTTCTGTGGATTCAGGGTAGGTAAATGCAGCATGTAAAATTTCTGTAACCTATTAGAGAAGGTACAGATTATGAGAGTTTTGTAGCGTGGCAGTTGGTAAATTCACTCAAACGGAGTTCTGAAACACCAGTGCAGCAGACACAGCTTACGGGCATCTGTAGCTTGGGAGTAGGTAAATGCAGTATATGGAAGTTCTATAACCCAAGTGTAGACGACACAGCCTACGGGAGTCCTGTAGCTTGGAAGTAGGTAAATGCAGCGTATGGGAGTTCTGTTATCCTAGTGTAGCAGACACAGCTTATGGGAGTTCTGCCGCCTGGGTGTAGGCAAAAGCAGCATATGGGAATTCCATAACTGCAGTGTAGCAGACAGAGTTGACGAGAGGTCCGTAGCTAGGGAGAAGGAAAATGCAGCATATGTGAGTTCTGTAACACTAGTTTAGCAGACACAGCGTATAGGAGTTCTGTAGCTTCGGAGTAGGTAAATGTAGTAAAGGGAGTTCTGCAACCGTATTGCAGCAGACAGAGCTTACGGCAGTACTGCACCTTGGAAGCAGGTAAATGCGGTATATAGCAGTTGTGTAACCCTAGTGTTGCAGACACAAGTTGCAGAAGTTCTGCACCTTGGGAGTAGGTAAATTCAGTATATGAAGTTCTGTAACCCTAGTGTAGCAGACACAGCTTATGGGAGTTCTGTAGCTTGGGAGTGGGTAAAAGTAGCATATGGCAGCTAACACTATTGTAGCAGAAATCAGCTTAGAGGAATTTTGTAGCTTGTGAGTAGGTAAATGTAGAAAATGGGAGTTCTGTAACCGTATTGCAGCAGACAGAGCTTAGGTTAGTGCTATACCTTGGAAGCATGTAAATGCAGTATATAGGTGTTCGGTAACGCTAGTTTAGCAGATAGAGCTTACGGGATTTCTGAAGCTTGGGAGTAGGTAAGTGCAGCAGATGGTAGATCTGTAACCCAATGAAGCAGACACAGCTTACGGGAGTTCTGTAGCTTAGGAGTATGTGAATTCAGCATGTAAAATTTCTGTAACCCTATTAGAGAAGGTACAGATTATGAGAGTTTTGTAGCGTGGCAGTTGGTAAATTCACTCAAACGGAGTTCTGTAACACCAGTGCAGCAGACACAGCTTACGGGCATCCGTAGCTTGAGAGTAGGTAAATGCAGCATATGGAAGGTCTATAACCCAAGTGTAGACGACACAGCCTATGGGAGTCCTGTAGCTTGGAAGTAGGCAAATGCAGCCTATGGGACTTCTGTTATCCTAGTGTAGCAGACACAGCTCATGGGAGTTCTGCCGCCTGGGTGTAAGCAAATGCAGCATTTCGGAATTCTGTAACCCTACTGTAGCAGACACAGCTTTCGGGAGTTCTGTAGCTTGGGAGAAGGTCAATGCACGATATGAGACTTCTGTAACTCTAGTGTATTCGACAGCTTCCAGGAGGTATAAAGCTTGGGAGAAGGCAAATGCAATAAATAGGAGTTCTGTAACTCTAGTGTATTAGACACAGCATATGGGAGTTCTGTTATCCTAGTGTAGCAGACACAGCTTATGGGAGTTCTGTTATCCTAGCGTAGCAGACACAGCTTATGGGAGTTCTGCCGCCTGGGTGTAGGCAAATGCAGCATATGGGAATTCTGTAACCGTAGTATAGCAGACAGAGTTGACGAGAGGTCTGTAGCTTGGGAGAAGGAAAATGCAGCATGTGTGAGTTCTGTAAGACTAGTTTAGCAGACACAGCGTATAGGAGTTCTGTAGCTTCGGAGTAGGTAAATGCAGTAAATGGGAGTTCTGCAACCGTATTGCAGCAGACACAGCTTACGGGAGTACTATACCTTGGAAGCAGGTAAATGCAGTATATAGCAGTTGTGTAACCCTAGTGTTGCAGACACAACGTACAGGAGTTCTGCACCTTGGGAGTAGGTAAATTCAGTATATGAAGTTCTGTAACCCTAGTGTAGCAGACACAGTTACAGAAGGGCTGTAGCTTGGGAGTTGGTAAATGTAGCATAAGGCATCTCTGTAACACTAGTATAGCAGAAATCAGCTTACAGGAGTTTTGTAGCTTGGGAGTAGGTAAATGTAGTAAATGGGAGTTCTGCAACCGTATTGCTGCAGACAGAGCTTATGGGACTGCTGCACCTTGGAAGCAGGTAAATGCAGTGTAAAGCTGTATATTTCTGTAGCTTCGGAGTTGGTAAGTGCAGCATATGGTAGATCTGTAACCCTAGTGTAGCAGACACAGCTTACAGGAGTTCTGTAGCTTGGGAGTAGGTAAATGTAACGCTAATGTAGCAGAAAACAGCTTACAGGCATTTTGTAGCTTGTGAGTAGGTAAATGTAGTAAATGGGAGTTCTGTAACCGTAGTGTCGCAGACACAGCTTATGGGAGTTCTGTACCTTGGATACAGGTAAAGCAGCATATAGGAGTTCTGTAACGCTAGTTTAGCAGACACAGCTTTCAGGATTTCTGTAGCTTGGGAGTTGGTAAGTGCAGCATATGGTAGATCTGTAACCCTAGTGTTGCAGACACAGCACACAGGAGTTCTGTGGATTCAGGGTAGGTAAATGCAGCATGTAAAATTTCTGTAACCTATTAGAGAAGGTACAGATTATGAGAGTTTTGTAGCGTGGCAGTTGGTAAATTCACTCAAACGGAGTTCTGAAACACCAGTGCAGCAGACACAGCTTACGGGCATCTGTAGCTTGGGAGTAGGTAAATGCAGTATATGGAAGTTCTATAACCCAAGTGTAGACGACACAGCCTACGGGAGTCCTGTAGCTTGGAAGTAGGTAAATGCAGCGTATGGGAGTTCTGTTATCCTAGTGTAGCAGACACAGCTTATGGGAGTTCTGCCGCCTGGGTGTAGGCAAAAGCAGCATATGGGAATTCCATAACTGCAGTGTAGCAGACAGAGTTGACGAGAGGTCCGTAGCTAGGGAGAAGGAAAATGCAGCATATGTGAGTTCTGTAACACTAGTTTAGCAGACACAGCGTATAGGAGTTCTCTAGCTTCGGAGTAGGTAAATGTAGTAAAGGGAGTTCTGCAACCGTATTGCAGCAGACAGAGCTTACGGCAGTACTGCACCTTGGAAGCAGGTAAATGCGGTATATAGCAGTTGTGTAACCCTAGTGTTGCAGACACAAGTTGCAGAAGTTCTGCACCTTGGGAGTAGGTAAATTCAGTATATGAAGTTCTGTAACCCTAGTGTAGCAGACACAGCTTATGGGAGTTCTGTAGCTTGGGAGTGGGTAAAAGTAGCATATGGCAGCTAACACTATTGTAGCAGAAATCAGCTTAGAGGAATTTTGTAGCTTGTGAGTAGGTAAATGTAGAAAATGGGAGTTCTGTAACCGTATTGCAGCAGACAGAGCTTAGGTTAGTGCTATACCTTGGAAGCATGTAAATGCAGTATATAGGTGTTCGGTAACGCTAGTTTAGCAGATAGAGCTTACGGGATTTCTGAAGCTTGGGAGTAGGTAAGTGCAGCAGATGGTAGATCTGTAACCCAATGAAGCAGACACAGCTTACGGGAGTTCTGTAGCTTAGGAGTATGTGAATTCAGCATGTAAAATTTCTGTAACCCTATTAGAGAAGGTACAGATTATGAGAGTTTTGTAGCGTGGCAGTTGGTAAATTCACTCAAACGGAGTTCTGTAACACCAGTGCAGCAGACACAGCTTACGGGCATCCGTAGCTTGAGAGTAGGTAAATGCAGCATATGGAAGGTCTATAACCCAAGTGTAGACGACACAGCCTATGGGAGTCCTGTAGCTTGGAAGTAGGCAAATGCAGCCTATGGGACTTCTGTTATCCTAGTGTAGCAGACACAGCTCATGGGAGTTCTGCCGCCTGGGTGTAAGCAAATGCAGCATTTCGGAATTCTGTAACCCTACTGTAGCAGACACAGCTTTCGGGAGTTCTGTAGCTTGGGAGAAGGTCAATGCACGATATGAGACTTCTGTAACTCTAGTGTATTCGACAGCTTCCAGGAGGTCTAAAGCTTGGGAGAAGGCAAATGCAATAAATAGGAGTTCTGTAACTCTAGTGTATTAGACACAGCATATGGGAGTTCTGTTATCCTAGTGTAGCAGACACAGCTTATGGGAGTTCTGTTATCCTAGCGTAGCAGACACAGCTTATGGGAGTTCTGCCGCCTGGGTGTAGGCAAATGCAGCATATGGGAATTCTGTAACCGTAGTGTAGCAGACAGAGTTGACGAGAGGTCTGTAGCTTGGGAGAAGGAAAATGCAGCATGTGTGAGTTCTGTAAGACTAGTTTAGCAGACACAGCGTATAGGAGTTCTGTAGCTTCGGAGTAGGTAAATGCAGTAAATGGGAGTTCTGCAACCGTATTGCAGCAGACACAGCTTATGGGAGTACTATACCTTGGAAGCAGGTAAATGCAGTATATAGCAGTTGTGTAACCCTAGTGTTGCAGACACAACGTACAGGAGTTCTGCACCTTGGGAGTAGGTAAATTCAGTATATGAAGTTCTGTAACCCTAGTGTAGCAGACACAGTTACAGAAGGGCTGTAGCTTGGGAGTTGGTAAATGTAGCATAAGGCATCTCTGTAACACTAGTATAGCAGAAATCAGCTTACAGGAGTTTTGTAGCTTGGGAGTAGGTAAATGTAGTAAATGGGAGTTCTGCAACCGTATTGCTGCAGACAGAGCTTATGGGACTGCTGCACCTTGGAAGCAGGTAAATGCAGTGTAAAGCTGTATATTTCTGTAGCTTCGGAGTTGGTAAGTGCAGCATATGGTAGATCTGTAACCCTAGTGTAGCAGACACAGCTTACAGGAGTTCTGTAGCTTGGGAGTAGGTAAATGTAACGCTAATGTAGCAGAAAACAGCTTACAGGCATTTTGTAGCTTGTGAGTAGGTAAATGTAGTAAATGGGAGTTCTGTAACCGTAGTGTCGCAGACACAGCTTATGGGAGTTCTGTACCTTGGATACAGGTAAAGCAGCATATAGGAGTTCTGTAACGCTAGTTTAGCAGACACAGCTTTCAGGATTTCTGTAGCTTGGGAGTTGGTAAGTGCAGCATATGGTAGATCTGTAACCCTAGTGTTGCAGACACAGCACACAGGAGTTCTGTGGATTCAGGGTAGGTAAATGCAGCATGTAAAATTTCTGTAACCTATTAGAGAAGGTACAGATTATGAGAGTTTTGTAGCGTGGCAGTTGGTAAATTCACTCAAACGGAGTTCTGAAACACCAGTGCAGCAGACACAGCTTACGGGCATCTGTAGCTTGGGAGTAGGTAAATGCAGTATATGGAAGTTCTATAACCCAAGTGTAGACGACACAGCCTACGGGAGTCCTGTAGCTTGGAAGTAGGTAAATGCAGCGTATGGGAGTTCTGTTATCCTAGTGTAGCAGACACAGCTTATGGGAGTTCTGCCGCCTGGGTGTAGGCAAAAGCAGCATATGGGAATTCCATAACTGCAGTGTAGCAGACAGAGTTGACGAGAGGTCCGTAGCTAGGGAGAAGGAAAATGCAGCATATGTGAGTTCTGTAACACTAGTTTAGCAGACACAGCGTATAGGAGTTCTCTAGCTTCGGAGTAGGTAAATGTAGTAAAGGGAGTTCTGCAACCGTATTGCAGCAGACAGAGCTTACGGCAGTACTGCACCTTGGAAGCAGGTAAATGCGGTATATAGCAGTTGTGTAACCCTAGTGTTGCAGACACAAGTTGCAGAAGTTCTGCACCTTGGGAGTAGGTAAATTCAGTATATGAAGTTCTGTAACCCTAGTGTAGCAGACACAGCTTATGGGAGTTCTGTAGCTTGGGAGTGGGTAAAAGTAGCATATGGCAGCTAACACTATTGTAGCAGAAATCAGCTTAGAGGAATTTTGTAGCTTGTGAGTAGGTAAATGTAGAAAATGGGAGTTCTGTAACCGTATTGCAGCAGACAGAGCTTAGGTTAGTGCTATACCTTGGAAGCATGTAAATGCAGTATATAGGTGTTCGGTAACGCTAGTTTAGCAGATAGAGCTTACGGGATTTCTGAAGCTTGGGAGTAGGTAAGTGCAGCAGATGGTAGATCTGTAACCCAATGAAGCAGACACAGCTTACGGGAGTTCTGTAGCTTAGGAGTATGTGAATTCAGCATGTAAAATTTCTGTAACCCTATTAGAGAAGGTACAGATTATGAGAGTTTTGTAGCGTGGCAGTTGGTAAATTCACTCAAACGGAGTTCTGTAACACCAGTGCAGCAGACACAGCTTACGGGCATCCGTAGCTTGAGAGTAGGTAAATGCAGCATATGGAAGGTCTATAACCCAAGTGTAGACGACACAGCCTATGGGAGTCCTGTAGCTTGGAAGTAGGCAAATGCAGCCTATGGGACTTCTGTTATCCTAGTGTAGCAGACACAGCTCATGGGAGTTCTGCCGCCTGGGTGTAAGCAAATGCAGCATTTCGGAATTCTGTAACCCTACTGTAGCAGACACAGCTTTCGGGAGTTCTGTAGCTTGGGAGAAGGTCAATGCACGATATGAGACTTCTGTAACTCTAGTGTATTCGACAGCTTCCAGGAGGTATAAAGCTTGGGAGAAGGCAAATGCAATAAATAGGAGTTCTGTAACTCTAGTGTATTAGACACAGCATATGGGAGTTCTGTTATCCTAGTGTAGCAGACACAGCTTATGGGAGTTCTGTTATCCTAGCGTAGCAGACACAGCTTATGGGAGTTCTGCCGCCTGGGTGTAGGCAAATGCAGCATATGGGAATTCTGTAACCGTAGTATAGCAGACAGAGTTGACGAGAGGTCTGTAGCTTGGGAGAAGGAAAATGCAGCATGTGTGAGTTCTGTAAGACTAGTTTAGCAGACACAGCGTATAGGAGTTCTGTAGCTTCGGAGTAGGTAAATGCAGTAAATGGGAGTTCTGCAACCGTATTGCAGCAGACACAGCTTACGGGAGTACTATACCTTGGAAGCAGGTAAATGCAGTATATAGCAGTTGTGTAACCCTAGTGTTGCAGACACAACGTACAGGAGTTCTGCACCTTGGGAGTAGGTAAATTCAGTATATGAAGTTCTGTAACCCTAGTGTAGCAGACACAGTTACAGAAGGGCTGTAGCTTGGGAGTTGGTAAATGTAGCATAAGGCATCTCTGTAACACTAGTATAGCAGAAATCAGCTTACAGGAGTTTTGTAGCTTGGGAGTAGGTAAATGTAGTAAATGGGAGTTCTGCAACCGTATTGCTGCAGACAGAGCTTATGGGACTGCTGCACCTTGGAAGCAGGTAAATGCAGTGTAAAGCTGTATATTTCTGTAGCTTCAGAGTTGGTAAGTGCAGCATATGGTAGATCTGTAACCCTAGTGTAGCAGACACAGCTTACAGGAGTTCTGTAGCTTGGGAGTAGGTAAATGTAACGCTAATGTAGCAGAAAACAGCTTACAGGCATTTTGTAGCTTGTGAGTAGGTAAATGTAGTAAATGGGAGTTCTGTAACCGTAGTGTCGCAGACACAGCTTATGGGAGTTCTGTACCTTGGATACAGGTAAAGCAGCATATAGGAGTTCTGTAACGCTAGTTTAGCAGACACAGCTTTCAGGATTTCTGTAGCTTGGGAGTTGGTAAGTGCAGCATATGGTAGATCTGTAACCCTAGTGTTGCAGACACAGCACACAGGAGTTCTGTGGATTCAGGGTAGGTAAATGCAGCATGTAAAATTTCTGTAACCTATTAGAGAAGGTACAGATTATGAGAGTTTTGTAGCGTGGCAGTTGGTAAATTCACTCAAACGGAGTTCTGAAACACCAGTGCAGCAGACACAGCTTACGGGCATCTGTAGCTTGGGAGTAGGTAAATGCAGTATATGGAAGTTCTATAACCCAAGTGTAGACGACACAGCCTACGGGAGTCCTGTAGCTTGGAAGTAGGTAAATGCAGCGTATGGGAGTTCTGTTATCCTAGTGTAGCAGACACAGCTTATGGGAGTTCTGCCGCCTGGGTGTAGGCAAAAGCAGCATATGGGAATTCCATAACTGCAGTGTAGCAGACAGAGTTGACGAGAGGTCCGTAGCTAGGGAGAAGGAAAATGCAGCATATGTGAGTTCTGTAACACTAGTTTAGCAGACACAGCGTATAGGAGTTCTCTAGCTTCGGAGTAGGTAAATGTAGTAAAGGGAGTTCTGCAACCGTATTGCAGCAGACAGAGCTTACGGCAGTACTGCACCTTGGAAGCAGGTAAATGCGGTATATAGCAGTTGTGTAACCCTAGTGTTGCAGACACAAGTTGCAGAAGTTCTGCACCTTGGGAGTAGGTAAATTCAGTATATGAAGTTCTGTAACCCTAGTGTAGCAGACACAGCTTATGGGAGTTCTGTAGCTTGGGAGTGGGTAAAAGTAGCATATGGCAGCTAACACTATTGTAGCAGAAATCAGCTTAGAGGAATTTTGTAGCTTGTGAGTAGGTAAATGTAGAAAATGGGAGTTCTGTAACCGTATTGCAGCAGACAGAGCTTAGGTTAGTGCTATACCTTGGAAGCATGTAAATGCAGTATATAGGTGTTCGGTAACGCTAGTTTAGCAGATAGAGCTTACGGGATTTCTGAAGCTTGGGAGTAGGTAAGTGCAGCAGATGGTAGATCTGTAACCCAATGAAGCAGACACAGCTTACGGGAGTTCTGTAGCTTAGGAGTATGTGAATTCAGCATGTAAAATTTCTGTAACCCTATTAGAGAAGGTACAGATTATGAGAGTTTTGTAGCGTGGCAGTTGGTAAATTCACTCAAACGGAGTTCTGTAACACCAGTGCAGCAGACACAGCTTACGGGCATCCGTAGCTTGAGAGTAGGTAAATGCAGCATATGGAAGGTCTATAACCCAAGTGTAGACGACACAGCCTATGGGAGTCCTGTAGCTTGGAAGTAGGCAAATGCAGCCTATGGGACTTCTGTTATCCTAGTGTAGCAGACACAGCTCATGGGAGTTCTGCCGCCTGGGTGTAAGCAAATGCAGCATTTCGGAATTCTGTAACCCTACTGTAGCAGACACAGCTTTCGGGAGTTCTGTAGCTTGGGAGAAGGTCAATGCACGATATGAGACTTCTGTAACTCTAGTGTATTCGACAGCTTCCAGGAGGTCTAAAGCTTGGGAGAAGGCAAATGCAATAAATAGGAGTTCTGTAACTCTAGTGTATTAGACACAGCATATGGGAGTTCTGTTATCCTAGTGTAGCAGACACAGCTTATGGGAGTTCTGTTATCCTAGCGTAGCAGACACAGCTTATGGGAGTTCTGCCGCCTGGGTGTAGGCAAATGCAGCATATGGGAATTCTGTAACCGTAGTGTAGCAGACAGAGTTGACGAGAGGTCTGTAGCTTGGGAGAAGGAAAATGCAGCATGTGTGAGTTCTGTAAGACTAGTTTAGCAGACACAGCGTATAGGAGTTCTGTAGCTTCGGAGTAGGTAAATGCAGTAAATGGGAGTTCTGCAACCGTATTGCAGCAGACACAGCTTACGGGAGTACTATACCTTGGAAGCAGGTAAATGCAGTATATAGCAGTTGTGTAACCCTAGTGTTGCAGACACAACGTACAGGAGTTCTGCACCTTGGGAGTAGGTAAATTCAGTATATGAAGTTCTGTAACCCTAGTGTAGCAGACACAGTTACAGAAGGGCTGTAGCTTGGGAGTTGGTAAATGTAGCATAAGGCATCTCTGTAACACTAGTATAGCAGAAATCAGCTTACAGGAGTTTTGTAGCTTGGGAGTAGGTAAATGTAGTAAATGGGAGTTCTGCAACCGTATTGCTGCAGACAGAGCTTATGGGACTGCTGCACCTTGGAAGCAGGTAAATGCAGTGTAAAGCTGTATATTTCTGTAGCTTCGGAGTTGGTAAGTGCAGCATATGGTAGATCTGTAACCCTAGTGTAGCAGACACAGCTTACAGGAGTTCTGTAGCTTGGGAGTAGGTAAATGTAACGCTAATGTAGCAGAAAACAGCTTACAGGCATTTTGTAGCTTGTGAGTAGGTAAATGTAGTAAATGGGAGTTCTGTAACCGTAGTGTCGCAGACACAGCTTATGGGAGTTCTGTACCTTGGATACAGGTAAAGCAGCATATAGGAGTTCTGTAACGCTAGTTTAGCAGACACAGCTTTCAGGATTTCTGTAGCTTGGGAGTTGGTAAGTGCAGCATATGGTAGATCTGTAACCCTAGTGTTGCAGACACAGCACACAGGAGTTCTGTGGATTCAGGGTAGGTAAATGCAGCATGTAAAATTTCTGTAACCTATTAGAGAAGGTACAGATTATGAGAGTTTTGTAGCGTGGCAGTTGGTAAATTCACTCAAACGGAGTTCTGAAACACCAGTGCAGCAGACACAGCTTACGGGCATCTGTAGCTTGGGAGTAGGTAAATGCAGTATATGGAAGTTCTATAACCCAAGTGTAGACGACACAGCCTACGGGAGTCCTGTAGCTTGGAAGTAGGTAAATGCAGCGTATGGGAGTTCTGTTATCCTAGTGTAGCAGACACAGCTTATGGGAGTTCTGCCGCCTGGGTGTAGGCAAAAGCAGCATATGGGAATTCCATAACTGCAGTGTAGCAGACAGAGTTGACGAGAGGTCCGTAGCTAGGGAGAAGGAAAATGCAGCATATGTGAGTTCTGTAACACTAGTTTAGCAGACACAGCGTATAGGAGTTCTCTAGCTTCGGAGTAGGTAAATGTAGTAAAGGGAGTTCTGCAACCGTATTGCAGCAGACAGAGCTTACGGCAGTACTGCACCTTGGAAGCAGGTAAATGCGGTATATAGCAGTTGTGTAACCCTAGTGTTGCAGACACAAGTTGCAGAAGTTCTGCACCTTGGGAGTAGGTAAATTCAGTATATGAAGTTCTGTAACCCTAGTGTAGCAGACACAGCTTACGGAAGTTCTGTAGCTTGGGAGTGGGTAAAAGTAGCATATGGCAGCTAACACTATTGTAGCAGAAATCAGCTTAGAGGAATTTTGTAGCTTGTGAGTAGGTAAATGTAGAAAATGGGAGTTCTGTAACCGTATTGCAGCAGACAGAGCTTAGGTTAGTGCTATACCTTGGAAGCATGTAAATGCAGTATATAGGTGTTCGGTAACGCTAGTTTAGCAGATAGAGCTTACGGGATTTCTGAAGCTTGGGAGTAGGTAAGTGCAGCAGATGGTAGATCTGTAACCCAATGAAGCAGACACAGCTTACGGGAGTTCTGTAGCTTAGGAGTATGTGAATTCAGCATGTAAAATTTCTGTAACCCTATTAGAGAAGGTACAGATTATGAGAGTTTTGTAGCGTGGCAGTTGGTAAATTCACTCAAACGGAGTTCTGTAACACCAGTGCAGCAGACACAGCTTACGGGCATCCGTAGCTTGAGAGTAGGTAAATGCAGCATATGGAAGGTCTATAACCCAAGTGTAGACGACACAGCCTATGGGAGTCCTGTAGCTTGGAAGTAGGCAAATGCAGCCTATGGGACTTCTGTTATCCTAGTGTAGCAGACACAGCTCATGGGAGTTCTGCCGCCTGGGTGTAGGCAAATGCAGCATTTCGGAATTCTGTAACCCTACTGTAGCAGACACAGCTTTCGGGAGTTCTGTAGCTTGGGAGAAGGTCAATGCACGATATGAGACTTCTGTAACTCTAGTGTATTAGACAGCTTCCAGGAGGTCTAAAGCTTGGGAGAAGGCAAATGCAATAAATAGGAGTTCTGTAACTCTAGTGTATTAGACACAGCATATGGGAGTTCTGTTATCCTAGTGTAGCAGACACAGCTTATGGGAGTTCTGTTATCCTAGCGTAGCAGACACAGCTTATGGGAGTTCTGCCACCTGGGTGTAGGCAAATGCAGCATATGGGAATTCTGTAACCGTAGTGTAGCAGACAGAGTTGACGAGAGGTCTGTAGCTTGGGAGAAGGAAAATGCAGCATGTGTGAGTTCTGTAAGACTAGTTTAGCAGACACAGCGTATAGGAGTTCTGTAGCTTCGGAGTAGGTAAATGTAGTAAATGGGAGTTCTGCAACCGTATTGCAGCAGACACAGCTTACGGGAGTACTATACCTTGGAAGCAGGTAAATGCAGTATATAGCAGTTGTGTAACCCTAGTGTTGCAGACACAACGTACAGGAGTTCTGCACCTTGGGAGTAGGTAAATTCAGTATATGAAGTTCTGTAACCCTAGTGTAGCAGACACAGTTACAGAAGGGCTGTAGCTTGGGAGTTGGTAAATGTAGCATAAGGCATCTCTGTAACACTAGTATAGCAGAAATCAGCTTACAGGAGTTTTGTAGCTTGGGAGTAGGTAAATGTAGTAAATGGGAGTTCTGCAACCGTATTGCTGCAGACAGAGCTTATGGGACTGCTGCACCTTGGAAGCAGGTAAATGCAGTGTAAAGCTGTATATTTCTGTAGCTTCGGAGTTGGTAAGTGCAGCATATGGTAGATCTGTAACCCTAGTGTAGCAGACACAGCTTACAGGAGTTCTGTAGCTTGGGAGTAGGTAAATGTAACGCTAATGTAGCAGAAAACAGCTTACAGGCATTTTGTAGCTTGTGAGTAGGTAAATGTAGTAAATGGGAGTTCTGTAACCGTAGTGTCGCAGACACAGCTTATGGGAGTTCTGTACCTTGGATACAGGTAAAGCAGCATATAGGAGTTCTGTAACGCTAGTTTAGCAGACACAGCTTTCAGGATTTCTGTAGCTTGGGAGTTGGTAAGTGCAGCATATGGTAGATCTGTAACCCTAGTGTTGCAGACACAGCACACAGGAGTTCTGTGGATTCAGGGTAGGTAAATGCAGCATGTAAAATTTCTGTAACCTATTAGAGAAGGTACAGATTATGAGAGTTTTGTAGCGTGGCAGTTGGTAAATTCACTCAAACGGAGTTCTGAAACACCAGTGCAGCAGACACAGCTTACGGGCATCTGTAGCTTGGGAGTAGGTAAATGCAGTATATGGAAGTTCTATAACCCAAGTGTAGACGACACAGCCTACGGGAGTCCTGTAGCTTGGAAGTAGGTAAATGCAGCGTATGGGAGTTCTGTTATCCTAGTGTAGCAGACACAGCTTATGGGAGTTCTGCCGCCTGGGTGTAGGCAAAAGCAGCATATGGGAATTCTATAACTGCAGTGTAGCAGACAGAGTTGACGAGAGGTCTGTAGCTAGGGAGAAGGAAAATGCAGCATATGTGAGTTCTGTAAGACTAGTTTAGCAGACACAGCGTATAGGAGTTCTCTAGCTTCGGAGTAGGTAAATGTAGTAAAGGGAGTTCTGCAACCGTATTGCAGCAGACAGAGCTTACGGCAGTACTGCACCTTGGAAGCAGGTAAATGCGGTATATAGCAGTTGTGTAACCCTAGTGTTGCAGACACAAGTTGCAGAAGTTCTGCACCTTGGGAGTAGGTAAATTCAGTATATGAAGTTCTGTAACCCTAGTGTAGCAGACACAGCTTATGGGAGTTCTGTAGCTTGGGAGTGGGTAAAAGTAGCATATGGCAGCTAACACTATTGTAGCAGAAATCAGCTTAGAGGAATTTTGTAGCTTGTGAGTAGGTAAATGTAGAAAATGGGAGTTCTGTAACCGTATTGCAGCAGACAGAGCTTAAGTTAGTGCTATACCTTGGAAGCATGTAAATGCAGTATATAGGTGTTCGGTAACGCTAGTTTAGCAGATAGAGCTTACGGGATTTCTGAAGCTTGGGAGTAGGTAAGTGCAGCAGATGGTAGATCTGTAACCCAATGAAGCAGACACAGCTTACGGGAGTTCTGTAGCTTAGGAGTATGTGAATTCAGCATGTAAAATTTCTGTAACCCTATTAGAGAAGGTACAGATTATGAGAGTTTTGTAGCGTGGCAGTTGGTAAATTCACTCAAACGGAGTTCTGTAACACCAGTGCAGCAGACACAGCTTACGGGCATCCGTAGCTTGAGAGTAGGTAAATGCAGCATATGGAAGGTCTATAACCCAAGTGTAGACGACACAGCCTATGGGAGTCCTGTAGCTTGGAAGTAGGCAAATGCAGCCCATGGGACTTCTGTTATCCTAGTGTAGCAGACACAGCTCATGGGAGTTCTGCCGCCTGGGTGTAGGCAAATGCAGCATTTCGGAATTCTGTAACCCTACTGTAGCAGACACAGCTTTCGGGAGTTCTGTAGCTTGGGAGAAGGTCAATGCACGATATGAGACTTCTGTAACTCTAGTGTATTAGACAGCTTCCAGGAGGTCTAAAGCTTGGGAGAAGGCAAATGCAATAAATAGGAGTTCTGTAACTCTAGTGTATTAGACACAGCATATGGGAGTTCTGTTATCCTAGTGTAGCAGACACAGCTTATGGGAGTTCTGTTATCCTAGCGTAGCAGACACAGCTTATGGGAGTTCTGCCACCTGGGTGTAGGCAAATGCAGCATATGGGAATTCTGTAACCGTAGTGTAGCAGACAGAGTTGACGAGAGGTCTGTAGCTTGGGAGAAGGAAAATGCAGCATGTGTGAGTTCTGTAAGACTAGTTTAGCAGACACAGCGTATAGGAGTTCTGTAGCTTCGGAGTAGGTAAATGTAGTAAATGGGAGTTCTGCAACCGTATTGCAGCAGACACAGCTTACGGGAGTACTATACCTTGGAAGCAGGTAAATGCAGTATATAGCAGTTGTGTAACCCTAGTGTTGCAGACACAACGTACAGGAGTTCTGCACCTTGGGAGTAGGTAAATTCAGTATATGAAGTTCTGTAACCCTAGTGTAGCAGACACAGTTACAGAAGGGCTGTAGCTTGGGAGTTGGTAAATGTAGCATAAGGCATCTCTGTAACACTAGTATAGCAGAAATCAGCTTACAGGAGTTTTGTAGCTTGGGAGTAGGTAAATGTAGTAAATGGGAGTTCTGCAACCGTATTGCTGCAGACAGAGCTTATGGGACTGCTGCACCTTGGAAGCAGGTAAATGCAGTGTAAAGCTGTATATTTCTGTAGCTTCGGAGTTGGTAAGTGCAGCATATGGTAGATCTGTAACCCTAGTGTAGCAGACACAGCTTACAGGAGTTCTGTAGCTTGGGAGTAGGTAAATGTAACGCTAATGTAGCAGAAAACAGCTTACAGGCATTTTGTAGCTTGTGAGTAGGTAAATGTAGTAAATGGGAGTTCTGTAACCGTAGTGTCGCAGACACAGCTTATGGGAGTTCTGTACCTTGGATACAGGTAAAGCAGCATATAGGAGTTCTGTAACGCTAGTTTAGCAGACACAGCTTTCAGGATTTCTGTAGCTTGGGAGTTGGTAAGTGCAGCATATGGTAGATCTGTAACCCTAGTGTTGCAGACACAGCACACAGGAGTTCTGTGGATTCAGGGTAGGTAAATGCAGCATGTAAAATTTCTGTAACCTATTAGAGAAGGTACAGATTATGAGAGTTTTGTAGCGTGGCAGTTGGTAAATTCACTCAAACGGAGTTCTGAAACACCAGTGCAGCAGACACAGCTTACGGGCATCTGTAGCTTGGGAGTAGGTAAATGCAGTATATGGAAGTTCTATAACCCAAGTGTAGACGACACAGCCTACGGGAGTCCTGTAGCTTGGAAGTAGGTAAATGCAGCGTATGGGAGTTCTGTTATCCTAGTGTAGCAGACACAGCTTATGGGAGTTCTGCCGCCTGGGTGTAGGCAAAAGCAGCATATGGGAATTCTATAACTGCAGTGTAGCAGACAGAGTTGACGAGAGGTCTGTAGCTAGGGAGAAGGAAAATGCAGCATATGTGAGTTCTGTAAGACTAGTTTAGCAGACACAGCGTATAGGAGTTCTCTAGCTTCGGAGTAGGTAAATGTAGTAAAGGGAGTTCTGCAACCGTATTGCAGCAGACAGAGCTTACGGCAGTACTGCACCTTGGAAGCAGGTAAATGCGGTATATAGCAGTTGTGTAACCCTAGTGTTGCAGACACAAGTTGCAGAAGTTCTGCACCTTGGGAGTAGGTAAATTCAGTATATGAAGTTCTGTAACCCTAGTGTAGCAGACACAGCTTACGGAAGTTCTGTAGCTTGGGAGTGGGTAAAAGTAGCATATGGCAGCTAACACTATTGTAGCAGAAATCAGCTTAGAGGAATTTTGTAGCTTGTGAGTAGGTAAATGTAGAAAATGGGAGTTCTGTAACCGTATTGCAGCAGACAGAGCTTAGGTTAGTGCTATACCTTGGAAGCATGTAAATGCAGTATATAGGTGTTCGGTAACGCTAGTTTAGCAGATAGAGCTTACGGGATTTCTGAAGCTTGGGAGTAGGTAAGTGCAGCAGATGGTAGATCTGTAACCCAATGAAGCAGACACAGCTTACGGGAGTTCTGTAGCTTAGGAGTATGTGAATTCAGCATGTAAAATTTCTGTAACCCTATTAGAGAAGGTACAGATTATGAGAGTTTTGTAGCGTGGCAGTTGGTAAATTCACTCAAACGGAGTTCTGTAACACCAGTGCAGCAGACACAGCTTACGGGCATCCGTAGCTTGAGAGTAGGTAAATGCAGCATATGGAAGGTCTATAACCCAAGTGTAGACGACACAGCCTATGGGAGTCCTGTAGCTTGGAAGTAGGCAAATGCAGCCCATGGGACTTCTGTTATCCTAGTGTAGCAGACACAGCTCATGGGAGTTCTGCCGCCTGGGTGTAGGCAAATGCAGCATTTCGGAATTCTGTAACCCTACTGTAGCAGACACAGCTTTCGGGAGTTCTGTAGCTTGGGAGAAGGTCAATGCACGATATGAGACTTCTGTAACTCTAGTGTATTAGACAGCTTCCAGGAGGTCTAAAGCTTGGGAGAAGGCAAATGCAATAAATAGGAGTTCTGTAACTCTAGTGTATTAGACACAGCATATGGGAGTTCTGTTATCCTAGTGTAGCAGACACAGCTTATGGGAGTTCTGTTATCCTAGCGTAGCAGACACAGCTTATGGGAGTTCTGCCGCCTGGGTGTAGGCAAATGCAGCATATGGGAATTCTGTAACCGTAGTGTAGCAGACAGAGTTGACGAGAGGTCTGTAGCTTGGGAGAAGGAAAATGCAGCATGTGTGAGTTCTGTAAGACTAGTTTAGCAGACACAGCGTATAGGAGTTCTGTAGCTTCGGAGTAGGTAAATGTAGTAAATGGGAGTTCTGCAACCGTATTGCAGCAGACACAGCTTACGGGAGTACTATACCTTGGAAGCAGGTAAATGCAGTATATAGCAGTTGTGTAACCCTAGTGTTGCAGACACAACGTACAGGAGTTCTGCACCTTGGGAGTAGGTAAATTCAGTATATGAAGTTCTGTAACCCTAGTGTAGCAGACACAGTTACAGAAGGGCTGTAGCTTGGGAGTTGGTAAATGTAGCATAAGGCATCTCTGTAACACTAGTATAGCAGAAATCAGCTTACAGGAGTTTTGTAGCTTGGGAGTAGGTAAATGTAGTAAATGGGAGTTCTGCAACCGTATTGCTGCAGACAGAGCTTATGGGACTGCTGCACCTTGGAAGCAGGTAAATGCAGTGTAAAGCTGTATATTTCTGTAGCTTCGGAGTTGGTAAGTGCAGCATATGGTAGATCTGTAACCCTAGTGTAGCAGACACAGCTTACAGGAGTTCTGTAGCTTGGGAGTAGGTAAATGTAACGCTAATGTAGCAGAAAACAGCTTACAGGCATTTTGTAGCTTGTGAGTAGGTAAATGTAGTAAATGGGAGTTCTGTAACCGTAGTGTCGCAGACACAGCTTATGGGAGTTCTGTACCTTGGATACAGGTAAAGCAGCATATAGGAGTTCTGTAACGCTAGTTTAGCAGACACAGCTTTCAGGATTTCTGTAGCTTGGGAGTTGGTAAGTAGATCTATAACCCTAGTGTTGCAGACACAGCACACAGGAGTTCTGTGGATTCAGGGTAGGTAAATGCAGCATGTAAAATTTCTGTAACCTATTAGAGAAGGTACAGATTATGAGAGTTTTGTAGCGTGGCAGTTGGTAAATTCACTCAAACGGAGTTCTGAAACACCAGTGCAGCAGACACAGCTTACGGGCATCTGTAGCTTGGGAGTAGGTAAATGCAGTATATGGAAGTTCTATAACCCAAGTGTAGACGACACAGCCTACGGGAGTCCTGTAGCTTGGAAGTAGGTAAATGCAGCGTATGGGAGTTCTGTTATCCTAGTGTAGCAGACACAGCTTATGGGAGTTCTGCCGCCTGGGTGTAGGCAAAAGCAGCATATGGGAATTCTATAACTGCAGTGTAGCAGACAGAGTTGACGAGAGGTCTGTAGCTAGGGAGAAGGAAAATGCAGCATATGTGAGTTCTGTAAGACTAGTTTAGCAGACACAGCGTATAGGAGTTCTCTAGCTTCGGAGTAGGTAAATGTAGTAAAGGGAGTTCTGCAACCGTATTGCAGCAGACAGAGCTTACGGCAGTACTGCACCTTGGAAGCAGGTAAATGCGGTATATAGCAGTTGTGTAACCCTAGTGTTGCAGACACAAGTTGCAGAAGTTCTGCACCTTGGGAGTAGGTAAATTCAGTATATGAAGTTCTGTAACCCTAGTGTAGCAGACACAGCTTACGGAAGTTCTGTAGCTTGGGAGTGGGTAAAAGTAGCATATGGCAGCTAACACTATTGTAGCAGAAATCAGCTTAGAGGAATTTTGTAGCTTGTGAGTAGGTAAATGTAGAAAATGGGAGTTCTGTAACCGTATTGCAGCAGACAGAGCTTAGGTTAGTGCTATACCTTGGAAGCATGTAAATGCAGTATATAGGTGTTCGGTAACGCTAGTTTAGCAGATAGAGCTTACGGGATTTCTGAAGCTTGGGAGTAGGTAAGTGCAGCAGATGGTAGATCTGTAACCCAATGAAGCAGACACAGCTTACGGGAGTTCTGTAGCTTAGGAGTATGTGAATTCAGCATGTAAAATTTCTGTAACCCTATTAGAGAAGGTACAGATTATGAGAGTTTTGTAGCGTGGCAGTTGGTAAATTCACTCAAACGGAGTTCTGTAACACCAGTGCAGCAGACACAGCTTACGGGCATCCGTAGCTTGAGAGTAGGTAAATGCAGCATATGGAAGGTCTATAACCCAAGTGTAGACGACACAGCCTATGGGAGTCCTGTAGCTTGGAAGTAGGCAAATGCAGCCCATGGGACTTCTGTTATCCTAGTGTAGCAGACACAGCTCATGGGAGTTCTGCCGCCTGGGTGTAGGCAAATGCAGCATTTCGGAATTCTGTAACCCTACTGTAGCAGACACAGCTTTCGGGAGTTCTGTAGCTTGGGAGAAGGTCAATGCACGATATGAGACTTCTGTAACTCTAGTGTATTAGACAGCTTCCAGGAGGTCTAAAGCTTGGGAGAAGGCAAATGCAATAAATAGGAGTTCTGTAACTCTAGTGTATTAGACACAGCATATGGGAGTTCTGTTATCCTAGTGTAGCAGACACAGCTTATGGGAGTTCTGTTATCCTAGCGTAGCAGACACAGCTTATGGGAGTTCTGCCACCTGGGTGTAGGCAAATGCAGCATATGGGAATTCTGTAACCGTAGTGTAGCAGACAGAGTTGACGAGAGGTCTGTAGCTTGGGAGAAGGAAAATGCAGCATGTGTGAGTTCTGTAAGACTAGTTTAGCAGACACAGCGTATAGGAGTTCTGTAGCTTCGGAGTAGGTAAATGTAGTAAATGGGAGTTCTGCAACCGTATTGCAGCAGACACAGCTTACGGGAGTACTATACCTTGGAAGCAGGTAAATGCAGTATATAGCAGTTGTGTAACCCTAGTGTTGCAGACACAACGTACAGGAGTTCTGCACCTTGGGAGTAGGTAAATTCAGTATATGAAGTTCTGTAACCCTAGTGTAGCAGACACAGTTACAGAAGGGCTGTAGCTTGGGAGTTGGTAAATGTAGCATAAGGCATCTCTGTAACACTAGTATAGCAGAAATCAGCTTACAGGAGTTTTGTAGCTTGGGAGTAGGTAAATGTAGTAAATGGGAGTTCTGCAACCGTATTGCTGCAGACAGAGCTTATGGGACTGCTGCACCTTGGAAGCAGGTAAATGCAGTGTAAAGCTGTATATTTCTGTAGCTTCGGAGTTGGTAAGTGCAGCATATGGTAGATCTGTAACCCTAGTGTAGCAGACACAGCTTACAGGAGTTCTGTAGCTTGGGAGTAGGTAAATGTAACGCTAATGTAGCAGAAAACAGCTTACAGGCATTTTGTAGCTTGTGAGTAGGTAAATGTAGTAAATGGGAGTTCTGTAACCGTAGTGTCGCAGACACAGCGTATAGGAGTTCTGTAGCTTCTGAGTAGGTAAATGTAGTAAAGGGAGTTCTGCAACCGTATTGCAGCAGACAGAGCTTACGGCAGTACTGCACCTTGGAAGCAGGTAAATGCGGTATATAGCAGTTGTGTAACCCTAGTGTTGCAGACACAAGTTGCAGAAGTTCTGCACCTTGGGAGTAGGTAAATTCAGTATATGAAGTTCTGTAACCCTAGTGTAGCAGACACAGCTTACGGAAGTTCTGTAGCTTGGGAGTGGGTAAAAGTAGCATATGGCAGCTAACACTATTGTAGCAGAAATCAGCTTAGAGGAATTTTGTAGCTTGTGAGTACAGATTATGAGAGTTTTGTAGCGTGGCAGTTGGTAAATTCACTCAAACGGAGTTCTGTAACACCAGTGCAGCAGACACAGCTTACGGGCATCCGTAGCTTGAGAGTAGGTAAATGCAGCATATGGAAGGTCTATAACCCAAGTGTAGACGACACAGCCTATGGGAGTCCTGTAGCTTGGAAGTAAGCAAATGCAGCCTATGGGACTTCTGTTATCCTAGTGTAGCAGACACAGCTCATGGGAGTTCTGCCGCCTGGGTGTAGGCAAATGCAGCATTTCGGAATTCTGTAACCCTACTGTAGCAGACACAGCTTTCGGGAGTTCTGTAGCTTGGGAGAAGGTCAATGCACGATATGAGACTTCTGTAACTCTAGTGTATTAGACAGCTTCCAGGAGGTCTAAAGCTTGGGAGAAGGCAAATGCAATAAATAGGAGTTCTGTAACTCTAGTGTATTAGACACAGCATATGGGAGTTCTGTTATCCTAGTGTAGCAGACACAGCTTATGGGAGTTCTGTTATCCTAGCGTAGCAGACACAGCTTATGGGAGTTCTGCCACCTGGGTGTAGGCAAATGCAGCATATGGGAATTCTGTAACCGTAGTGTAGCAGACAGAGTTGACGAGAGGTCTGTAGCTTGGGAGAAGGAAAATGCAGCATGTGTGAGTTCTGTAAGACTAGTTTAGCAGACACAGCGTATAGGAGTTCTGTAGCTTCGGAGTAGGTAAATGTAGTAAATGGGAGTTCTGCAACCGTATTGCAGCAGACACAGCTTACGGGAGTACTATACCTTGGAAGCAGGTAAATGCAGTATATAGCAGTTGTGTAACCCTAGTGTTGCAGACACAACGTACAGGAGTTCTGCACCTTGGGAGTAGGTAAATTCAGTATATGAAGTTCTGTAACCCTAGTGTAGCAGACACAGTTACAGAAGGGCTGTAGCTTGGGAGTTGGTAAATGTAGCATAAGGCATCTCTGTAACACTAGTATAGCAGAAATCAGCTTACAGGAGTTTTGTAGCTTGGGAGTAGGTAAATGTAGTAAATGGGAGTTCTGCAACCGTATTGCTGCAGACAGAGCTTATGGGACTGCTGCACCTTGGAAGCAGGTAAATGCAGTGTAAAGCTGTATATTTCTGTAGCTTGGGAGTTGGTAAGTGCAGCATATGGTAGATCTGTAACCCTAGTGTAGCAGACACAGCTTACAGGAGTTCTGTAGCTTGGGAGTAGGTAAATGTAACGCTAATGTAGCAGAAAACAGCTTACAGGCATTTTGTAGCTTGTGAGTAGGTAAATGTAGTAAATGGGAGTTCTGTAACCGTAGTGTCGCAGACACAGCTTATGGGAGTTCTGTACCTTGGATACAGGTAAAGCAGCATATAGGAGTTCTGTAACGCTAGTTTAGCAGACACAGCTTTCAGGATTTCTGTAGCTTGGGAGTTGGTAAGTGCAGCATATGGTAGATCTGTAACCCTAGTGTTGCAGACACAGCACACAGGAGTTCTGTGGATTCAGGGTAGGTAAATGCAGCATGTAAAATTTCTGTAACCTATTAGAGAAGGTACAGATTATGAGAGTTTTGTAGCGTGGCAGTTGGTAAATTCACTCAAACGGAGTTCTGAAACACCAGTGCAGCAGACACAGCTTACGGGCATCTGTAGCTTGGGAGTAGGTAAATGCAGTATATGGAAGTTCTATAACCCAAGTGTAGACGACACAGCCTACGGGAGTCCTGTAGCTTGGAAGTAGGTAAATGCAGCGTATGGGAGTTCTGTTATCCTAGTGTAGCAGACACAGCTTATGGGAGTTCTGCCGCCTGGGTGTAGGCAAAAGCAGCATATGGGAATTCTATAACTGCAGTGTAGCAGACAGAGTTGACGAGAGGTCTGTAGCTAGGGAGAAGGAAAATGCAGCATATGTGAGTTCTGTAAGACTAGTTTAGCAGACACAGCGTATAGGAGTTCTCTAGCTTCGGAGTAGGTAAATGTAGTAAAGGGAGTTCTGCAACCGTATTGCAGCAGACAGAGCTTACGGCAGTACTGCACCTTGGAAGCAGGTAAATGCGGTATATAGCAGTTGTGTAACCCTAGTGTTGCAGACACAAGTTGCAGAAGTTCTGCACCTTGGGAGTAGGTAAATTCAGTATATGAAGTTCTGTAACCCTAGTGTAGCAGACACAGCTTACGGAAGTTCTGTAGCTTGGGAGTGGGTAAAAGTAGCATATGGCAGCTAACACTATTGTAGCAGAAATCAGCTTAGAGGAATTTTGTAGCTTGTGAGTAGGTAAATGTAGAAAATGGGAGTTCTGTAACCGTATTGCAGCAGACAGAGCTTAGGTTAGTGCTATACCTTGGAAGCATGTAAATGCAGTATATAGGTGTTCGGTAACGCTAGTTTAGCAGATAGAGCTTACGGGATTTCTGAAGCTTGGGAGTAGGTAAGTGCAGCAGATGGTAGATCTGTAACCCAATGAAGCAGACACAGCTTACGGGAGTTCTGTAGCTTAGGAGTATGTGAATTCAGCATGTAAAATTTCTGTAACCCTATTAGAGAAGGTACAGATTATGAGAGTTTTGTAGCGTGGCAGTTGGTAAATTCACTCAAACGGAGTTCTGTAACACCAGTGCAGCAGACACAGCTTACGGGCATCCGTAGCTTGAGAGTAGGTAAATGCAGCATATGGAAGGTCTATAACCCAAGTGTAGACGACACAGCCTATGGGAGTCCTGTAGCTTGGAAGTAGGCAAATGCAGCCCATGGGACTTCTGTTATCCTAGTGTAGCAGACACAGCTCATGGGAGTTCTGCCGCCTGGGTGTAGGCAAATGCAGCATTTCGGAATTCTGTAACCCTACTGTAGCAGACACAGCTTTCGGGAGTTCTGTAGCTTGGGAGAAGGTCAATGCACGATATGAGACTTCTGTAACTCTAGTGTATTAGACAGCTTCCAGGAGGTCTAAAGCTTGGGAGAAGGCAAATGCAATAAATAGGAGTTCTGTAACTCTAGTGTATTAGACACAGCATATGGGAGTTCTGTTATCCTAGTGTAGCAGACACAGCTTATGGGAGTTCTGTTATCCTAGCGTAGCAGACACAGCTTATGGGAGTTCTGCCACCTGGGTGTAGGCAAATGCAGCATATGGGAATTCTGTAACCGTAGTGTAGCAGACAGAGTTGACGAGAGGTCTGTAGCTTGGGAGAAGGAAAATGCAGCATGTGTGAGTTCTGTAAGACTAGTTTAGCAGACACAGCGTATAGGAGTTCTGTAGCTTCGGAGTAGGTAAATGTAGTAAATGGGAGTTCTGCAACCGTATTGCAGCAGACACAGCTTACGGGAGTACTATACCTTGGAAGCAGGTAAATGCAGTATATAGCAGTTGTGTAACCCTAGTGTTGCAGACACAACGTACAGGAGTTCTGCACCTTGGGAGTAGGTAAATTCAGTATATGAAGTTCTGTAACCCTAGTGTAGCAGACACAGTTACAGAAGGGCTGTAGCTTGGGAGTTGGTAAATGTAGCATAAGGCATCTCTGTAACACTAGTATAGCAGAAATCAGCTTACAGGAGTTTTGTAGCTTGGGAGTAGGTAAATGTAGTAAATGGGAGTTCTGCAACCGTATTGCTGCAGACAGAGCTTATGGGACTGCTGCACCTTGGAAGCAGGTAAATGCAGTGTAAAGCTGTATATTTCTGTAGCTTCGGAGTTGGTAAGTGCAGCATATGGTAGATCTGTAACCCTAGTGTTGCAGACACAGCACACAGGAGTTCTGTGGATTCAGGGTAGGTAAATGCAGCATGTAAAATTTCTGTAACCTATTAGAGAAGGTACAGATTATGAGAGTTTTGTAGCGTGGCAGTTGGTAAATTCACTCAAACGGAGTTCTGAAACACCAGTGCAGCAGACACAGCTTACGGGCATCTGTAGCTTGGGAGTAGGTAAATGCAGTATATGGAAGTTCTATAACCCAAGTGTAGACGACACAGCCTACGGGAGTCCTGTAGCTTGGAAGTAGGTAAATGCAGCGTATGGGAGTTCTGTTATCCTAGTGTAGCAGACACAGCTTATGGGAGTTCTGCCGCCTGGGTGTAGGCAAAAGCAGCATATGGGAATTCTATAACTGCAGTGTAGCAGACAGAGTTGACGAGAGGTCTGTAGCTAGGGAGAAGGAAAATGCAGCATATGTGAGTTCTGTAAGACTAGTTTAGCAGACACAGCGTATAGGAGTTCTCTAGCTTCGGAGTAGGTAAATGTAGTAAAGGGAGTTCTGCAACCGTATTGCAGCAGACAGAGCTTACGGCAGTACTGCACCTTGGAAGCAGGTAAATGCGGTATATAGCAGTTGTGTAACCCTAGTGTTGCAGACACAAGTTGCAGAAGTTCTGCACCTTGGGAGTAGGTAAATTCAGTATATGAAGTTCTGTAACCCTAGTGTAGCAGACACAGCTTACGGAAGTTCTGTAGCTTGGGAGTGGGTAAAAGTAGCATATGGCAGCTAACACTATTGTAGCAGAAATCAGCTTAGAGGAATTTTGTAGCTTGTGAGTAGGTAAATGTAGAAAATGGGAGTTCTGTAACCGTATTGCAGCAGACAGAGCTTAGGTTAGTGCTATACCTTGGAAGCATGTAAATGCAGTATATAGGTGTTCGGTAACGCTAGTTTAGCAGATAGAGCTTACGGGATTTCTGAAGCTTGGGAGTAGGTAAGTGCAGCAGATGGTAGATCTGTAACCCAATGAAGCAGACACAGCTTACGGGAGTTCTGTAGCTTAGGAGTATGTGAATTCAGCATGTAAAATTTCTGTAACCCTATTAGAGAAGGTACAGATTATGAGAGTTTTGTAGCGTGGCAGTTGGTAAATTCACTCAAACGGAGTTCTGTAACACCAGTGCAGCAGACACAGCTTACGGGCATCCGTAGCTTGAGAGTAGGTAAATGCAGCATATGGAAGGTCTATAACCCAAGTGTAGACGACACAGCCTATGGGAGTCCTGTAGCTTGGAAGTAGGCAAATGCAGCCCATGGGACTTCTGTTATCCTAGTGTAGCAGACACAGCTCATGGGAGTTCTGCCGCCTGGGTGTAGGCAAATGCAGCATTTCGGAATTCTGTAACCCTACTGTAGCAGACACAGCTTTCGGGAGTTCTGTAGCTTGGGAGAAGGTCAATGCACGATATGAGACTTCTGTAACTCTAGTGTATTAGACAGCTTCCAGGAGGTCTAAAGCTTGGGAGAAGGCAAATGCAATAAATAGGAGTTCTGTAACTCTAGTGTATTAGACACAGCATATGGGAGTTCTGTTATCCTAGTGTAGCAGACACAGCTTATGGGAGTTCTGTTATCCTAGCGTAGCAGACACAGCTTATGGGAGTTCTGCCACCTGGGTGTAGGCAAATGCAGCATATGGGAATTCTGTAACCGTAGTGTAGCAGACAGAGTTGACGAGAGGTCTGTAGCTTGGGAGAAGGAAAATGCAGCATGTGTGAGTTCTGTAAGACTAGTTTAGCAGACACAGCGTATAGGAGTTCTGTAGCTTCGGAGTAGGTAAATGTAGTAAATGGGAGTTCTGCAACCGTATTGCAGCAGACACAGCTTACGGGAGTACTATACCTTGGAAGCAGGTAAATGCAGTATATAGCAGTTGTGTAACCCTAGTGTTGCAGACACAACGTACAGGAGTTCTGCACCTTGGGAGTAGGTAAATTCAGTATATGAAGTTCTGTAACCCTAGTGTAGCAGACACAGTTACAGAAGGGCTGTAGCTTGGGAGTTGGTAAATGTAGCATAAGGCATCTCTGTAACACTAGTATAGCAGAAATCAGCTTACAGGAGTTTTGTAGCTTGGGAGTAGGTAAATGTAGTAAATGGGAGTTCTGCAACCGTATTGCTGCAGACAGAGCTTATGGGACTGCTGCACCTTGGAAGCAGGTAAATGCAGTGTAAAGCTGTATATTTCTGTAGCTTCGGAGTTGGTAAGTGCAGCATATGGTAGATCTGTAACCCTAGTGTAGCAGACACAGCTTACAGGAGTTCTGTAGCTTGGGAGTAGGTAAATGTAACGCTAATGTAGCAGAAAACAGCTTACAGGCATTTTGTAGCTTGTGAGTAGGTAAATGTAGTAAATGGGAGTTCTGTAACCGTAGTGTCGCAGACACAGCGTATAGGAGTTCTGTAGCTTCGGAGTAGGTAAATGTAGTAAAGGGAGTTCTGCAACCGTATTGCAGCAGACAGAGCTTACGGCAGTACTGCACCTTGGAAGCAGGTAAATGCGGTATATAGCAGTTGTGTAACCCTAGTGTTGCAGACACAAGTTGCAGAAGTTCTGCACCTTGGGAGTAGGTAAATTCAGTATATGAAGTTCTGTAACCCTAGTGTAGCAGACACAGCTTACGGAAGTTCTGTAGCTTGGGAGTGGGTAAAAGTAGCATATGGCAGCTAACACTATTGTAGCAGAAATCAGCTTAGAGGAATTTTGTAGCTTGTGAGTACAGATTATGAGAGTTTTGTAGCGTGGCAGTTGGTAAATTCACTCAAACGGAGTTCTGTAACACCAGTGCAGCAGACACAGCTTACGGGCATCCGTAGCTTGAGAGTAGGTAAATGCAGCATATGGAAGGTCTATAACCCAAGTGTAGACGACACAGCCTATGGGAGTCCTGTAGCTTGGAAGTAAGCAAATGCAGCCTATGGGACTTCTGTTATCCTAGTGTAGCAGACACAGCTCATGGGAGTTCTGCCGCCTGGGTGTAGGCAAATGCAGCATTTCGGAATTCTGTAACCCTACTGTAGCAGACACAGCTTTCGGGAGTTCTGTAGCTTGGGAGAAGGTCAATGCACGATATGAGACTTCTGTAACTCTAGTGTATTAGACAGCTTCCAGGAGGTCTAAAGCTTGGGAGAAGGCAAATGCAATAAATAGGAGTTCTGTAACTCTAGTGTATTAGACACAGCATATGGGAGTTCTGTTATCCTAGTGTAGCAGACACAGCTTATGGGAGTTCTGTTATCCTAGCGTAGCAGACACAGCTTATGGGAGTTCTGCCACCTGGGTGTAGGCAAATGCAGCATATGGGAATTCTGTAACCGTAGTGTAGCAGACAGAGTTGACGAGAGGTCTGTAGCTTGGGAGAAGGAAAATGCAGCATGTGTGAGTTCTGTAAGACTAGTTTAGCAGACACAGCGTATAGGAGTTCTGTAGCTTCGGAGTAGGTAAATGTAGTAAATGGGAGTTCTGCAACCGTATTGCAGCAGACACAGCTTACGGGAGTACTATACCTTGGAAGCAGGTAAATGCAGTATATAGCAGTTGTGTAACCCTAGTGTTGCAGACACAACGTACAGGAGTTCTGCACCTTGGGAGTAGGTAAATTCAGTATATGAAGTTCTGTAACCCTAGTGTAGCAGACACAGTTACAGAAGGGCTGTAGCTTGGGAGTTGGTAAATGTAGCATAAGGCATCTCTGTAACACTAGTATAGCAGAAATCAGCTTACAGGAGTTTTGTAGCTTGGGAGTAGGTAAATGTAGTAAATGGGAGTTCTGCAACCGTATTGCTGCAGACAGAGCTTATGGGACTGCTGCACCTTGGAAGCAGGTAAATGCAGTGTAAAGCTGTATATTTCTGTAGCTTCGGAGTTGGTAAGTGCAGCATATGGTAGATCTGTAACCCTAGTGTAGCAGACACAGCTTACAGGAGTTCTGTAGCTTGGGAGTAGGTAAATGTAACGCTAATGTAGCAGAAAACAGCTTACAGGCATTTTGTAGCTTGTGAGTAGGTAAATGTAGTAAATGGGAGTTCTGTAACCGTAGTGTCGCAGACACAGCTTATGGGAGTTCTGTACCTTGGATACAGGTAAAGCAGCATATAGGAGTTCTGTAACGCTAGTTTAGCAGACACAGCTTTCAGGATTTCTGTAGCTTGGGAGTTGGTAAGTGCAGCATATGGTAGATCTGTAACCCTAGTGTTGCAGACACAGCACACAGGAGTTCTGTGGATTCAGGGTAGGTAAATGCAGCATGTAAAATTTCTGTAACCTATTAGAGAAGGTACAGATTATGAGAGTTTTGTAGCGTGGCAGTTGGTAAATTCACTCAAACGGAGTTCTGAAACACCAGTGCAGCAGACACAGCTTACGGGCATCTGTAGCTTGGGAGTAGGTAAATGCAGTATATGGAAGTTCTATAACCCAAGTGTAGACGACACAGCCTACGGGAGTCCTGTAGCTTGGAAGTAGGTAAATGCAGCGTATGGGAGTTCTGTTATCCTAGTGTAGCAGACACAGCTTATGGGAGTTCTGCCGCCTGGGTGTAGGCAAAAGCAGCATATGGGAATTCTATAACTGCAGTGTAGCAGACAGAGTTGACGAGAGGTCTGTAGCTAGGGAGAAGGAAAATGCAGCATATGTGAGTTCTGTAAGACTAGTTTAGCAGACACAGCGTATAGGAGTTCTCTAGCTTCGGAGTAGGTAAATGTAGTAAAGGGAGTTCTGCAACCGTATTGCAGCAGACAGAGCTTACGGCAGTACTGCACCTTGGAAGCAGGTAAATGCGGTATATAGCAGTTGTGTAACCCTAGTGTTGCAGACACAAGTTGCAGAAGTTCTGCACCTTGGGAGTAGGTAAATTCAGTATATGAAGTTCTGTAACCCTAGTGTAGCAGACACAGCTTACGGGAGTTCTGTAGCTTGGGAGTGGGTAAAAGTAGCATATGGCAGCTAACACTATTGTAGCAGAAATCAGCTTAAAGGAATTTTGTAGCTTGTGAGTAGGTAAATGTAGAAAATGGGAGTTCTGTAACCGTATTGCAGCAGACAGAGCTTAGGTTAGTGCTATACCTTGGAAGCATGTAAATGCAGTATATAGGTGTTCGGTAACGCTAGTTTAGCAGATAGAGCTTACGGGATTTCTGAAGCTTGGGAGTAGGTAAGTGCAGCAGATGGTAGATCTGTAACCCAATGAAGCAGACACAGCTTACGGGAGTTCTGTAGCTTAGGAGTATGTGAATTCAGCATGTAAAATTTCTGTAACCCTATTAGAGAAGGTACAGATTATGAGAGTTTTGTAGCGTGGCAGTTGGTAAATTCACTCAAACGGAGTTCTGTAACACCAGTGCAGCAGACACAGCTTACGGGCATCCGTAGCTTGAGAGTAGGTAAATGCAGCATATGGAAGGTCTATAACCCAAGTGTAGACGACACAGCCTATGGGAGTCCTGTAGCTTGGAAGTAGGCAAATGCAGCCCATGGGACTTCTGTTATCCTAGTGTAGCAGACACAGCTCATGGGAGTTCTGCCGCCTGGGTGTAGGCAAATGCAGCATTTCGGAATTCTGTAACCCTACTGTAGCAGACACAGCTTTCGGGAGTTCTGTAGCTTGGGAGAAGGTCAATGCACGATATGAGACTTCTGTAACTCTAGTGTATTAGACAGCTTCCAGGAGGTCTAAAGCTTGGGAGAAGGCAAATGCAATAAATAGGAGTTCTGTAACTCTAGTGTATTAGACACAGCATATGGGAGTTCTGTTATCCTAGTGTAGCAGACACAGCTTATGGGAGTTCTGTTATCCTAGCGTAGCAGACACAGCTTATGGGAGTTCTGCCGCCTGGGTGTAGGCAAATGCAGCATATGGGAATTCTGTAACCGTAGTGTAGCAGACAGAGTTGACGAGAGGTCTGTAGCTTGGGAGAAGGAAAATGCAGCATGTGTGAGTTCTGTAAGACTAGTTTAGCAGACACAGCGTATAGGAGTTCTGTAGCTTCGGAGTAGGTAAATGTAGTAAATGGGAGTTCTGCAACCGTATTGCAGCAGACACAGCTTACGGGAGTACTATACCTTGGAAGCAGGTAAATGCAGTATATAGCAGTTGTGTAACCCTAGTGTTGCAGACACAACGTACAGGAGTTCTGCACCTTGGGAGTAGGTAAATTCAGTATATGAAGTTCTGTAACCCTAGTGTAGCAGACACAGTTACAGAAGGGCTGTAGCTTGGGAGTTGGTAAATGTAGCATAAGGCATCTCTGTAACACTAGTATAGCAGAAATCAGCTTACAGGAGTTTTGTAGCTTGGGAGTAGGTAAATGTAGTAAATGGGAGTTCTGCAACCGTATTGCTGCAGACAGAGCTTATGGGACTGCTGCACCTTGGAAGCAGGTAAATGCAGTGTAAAGCTGTATATTTCTGTAGCTTCGGAGTTGGTAAGTGCAGCATATGGTAGATCTGTAACCCTAGTGTAGCAGACACAGCTTACAGGAGTTCTGTAGCTTGGGAGTAGGTAAATGTAACGCTAATGTAGCAGAAAACAGCTTACAGGCATTTTGTAGCTTGTGAGTAGGTAAATGTAGTAAATGGGAGTTCTGTAACCGTAGTGTCGCAGACACAGCTTATGGGAGTTCTGTACCTTGGATACAGGTAAAGCAGCATATAGGAGTTCTGTAACGCTAGTTTAGCAGACACAGCTTTCAGGATTTCTGTAGCTTGGGAGTTGGTAAGTGCAGCATATGGTAGATCTGTAACCCTAGTGTTGCAGACACAGCACACAGGAGTTCTGTGGATTCAGGGTAGGTAAATGCAGCATGTAAAATTTCTGTAACCTATTAGAGAAGGTACAGATTATGAGAGTTTTGTAGCGTGGCAGTTGGTAAATTCACTCAAACGGAGTTCTGAAACACCAGTGCAGCAGACACAGCTTACGGGCATCTGTAGCTTGGGAGTAGGTAAATGCAGTATATGGAAGTTCTATAACCCAAGTGTAGACGACACAGCCTACGGGAGTCCTGTAGCTTGGAAGTAGGTAAATGCAGCGTATGGGAGTTCTGTTATCCTAGTGTAGCAGACACAGCTTATGGGAGTTCTGCCGCCTGGGTGTAGGCAAAAGCAGCATATGGGAATTCTATAACTGCAGTGTAGCAGACAGAGTTGACGAGAGGTCTGTAGCTAGGGAGAAGGAAAATGCAGCATATGTGAGTTCTGTAAGACTAGTTTAGCAGACACAGCGTATAGGAGTTCTCTAGCTTCGGAGTAGGTAAATGTAGTAAAGGGAGTTCTGCAACCGTATTGCAGCAGACAGAGCTTACGGCAGTACTGCACCTTGGAAGCAGGTAAATGCGGTATATAGCAGTTGTGTAACCCTAGTGTTGCAGACACAAGTTGCAGAAGTTCTGCACCTTGGGAGTAGGTAAATTCAGTATATGAAGTTCTGTAACCCTAGTGTAGCAGACACAGCTTACGGGAGTTCTGTAGCTTGGGAGTGGGTAAAAGTAGCATATGGCAGCTAACACTATTGTAGCAGAAATCAGCTTAAAGGAATTTTGTAGCTTGTGAGTAGGTAAATGTAGAAAATGGGAGTTCTGTAACCGTATTGCAGCAGACAGAGCTTAGGTTAGTGCTATACCTTGGAAGCATGTAAATGCAGTATATAGGTGTTCGGTAACGCTAGTTTAGCAGATAGAGCTTACGGGATTTCTGAAGCTTGGGAGTAGGTAAGTGCAGCAGATGGTAGATCTGTAACCCAATGAAGCAGACACAGCTTACGGGAGTTCTGTAGCTTAGGAGTATGTGAATTCAGCATGTAAAATTTCTGTAACCCTATTAGAGAAGGTACAGATTATGAGAGTTTTGTAGCGTGGCAGTTGGTAAATTCACTCAAACGGAGTTCTGTAACACCAGTGCAGCAGACACAGCTTACGGGCATCCGTAGCTTGAGAGTAGGTAAATGCAGCATATGGAAGGTCTATAACCCAAGTGTAGACGACACAGCCTATGGGAGTCCTGTAGCTTGGAAGTAGGCAAATGCAGCCCATGGGACTTCTGTTATCCTAGTGTAGCAGACACAGCTCATGGGAGTTCTGCCGCCTGGGTGTAGGCAAATGCAGCATTTCGGAATTCTGTAACCCTACTGTAGCAGACACAGCTTTCGGGAGTTCTGTAGCTTGGGAGAAGGTCAATGCACGATATGAGACTTCTGTAACTCTAGTGTATTAGACAGCTTCCAGGAGGTCTAAAGCTTGGGAGAAGGCAAATGCAATAAATAGGAGTTCTGTAACTCTAGTGTATTAGACACAGCATATGGGAGTTCTGTTATCCTAGTGTAGCAGACACAGCTTATGGGAGTTCTGTTATCCTAGCGTAGCAGACACAGCTTATGGGAGTTCTGCCGCCTGGGTGTAGGCAAATGCAGCATATGGGAATTCTGTAACCGTAGTGTAGCAGACAGAGTTGACGAGAGGTCTGTAGCTTGGGAGAAGGAAAATGCAGCATGTGTGAGTTCTGTAAGACTAGTTTAGCAGACACAGCGTATAGGAGTTCTGTAGCTTCGGAGTAGGTAAATGTAGTAAATGGGAGTTCTGCAACCGTATTGCAGCAGACACAGCTTACGGGAGTACTATACCTTGGAAGCAGGTAAATGCAGTATATAGCAGTTGTGTAACCCTAGTGTTGCAGACACAACGTACAGGAGTTCTGCACCTTGGGAGTAGGTAAATTCAGTATATGAAGTTCTGTAACCCTAGTGTAGCAGACACAGTTACAGAAGGGCTGTAGCTTGGGAGTTGGTAAATGTAGCATAAGGCATCTCTGTAACACTAGTATAGCAGAAATCAGCTTACAGGAGTTTTGTAGCTTGGGAGTAGGTAAATGTAGTAAATGGGAGTTCTGCAACCGTATTGCTGCAGACAGAGCTTATGGGACTGCTGCACCTTGGAAGCAGGTAAATGCAGTGTAAAGCTGTATATTTCTGTAGCTTCGGAGTTGGTAAGTGCAGCATATGGTAGATCTGTAACCCTAGTGTAGCAGACACAGCTTACAGGAGTTCTGTAGCTTGGGAGTAGGTAAATGTAACGCTAATGTAGCAGAAAACAGCTTACAGGCATTTTGTAGCTTGTGAGTAGGTAAATGTAGTAAATGGGAGTTCTGTAACCGTAGTGTCGCAGACACAGCTTATGGGAGTTCTGTACCTTGGATACAGGTAAAGCAGCATATAGGAGTTCTGTAACGCTAGTTTAGCAGACACAGCTTTCAGGATTTCTGTAGCTTGGGAGTTGGTAAGTAGATCTGTAACCCTAGTGTTGCAGACACAGCACACAGGAGTTCTGTGGATTCAGGGTAGGTAAATGCAGCATGTAAAATTTCTGTAACCTATTAGAGAAGGTACAGATTATGAGAGTTTTGTAGCGTGGCAGTTGGTAAATTCACTCAAACGGAGTTCTGAAACACCAGTGCAGCAGACACAGCTTACGGGCATCTGTAGCTTGGGAGTAGGTAAATGCAGTATATGGAAGTTCTATAACCCAAGTGTAGACGACACAGCCTACGGGAGTCCTGTAGCTTGGAAGTAGGTAAATGCAGCGTATGGGAGTTCTGTTATCCTAGTGTAGCAGACACAGCTTATGGGAGTTCTGCCGCCTGGGTGTAGGCAAAAGCAGCATATGGGAATTCTATAACTGCAGTGTAGCAGACAGAGTTGACGAGAGGTCTGTAGCTAGGGAGAAGGAAAATGCAGCATATGTGAGTTCTGTAAGACTAGTTTAGCAGACACAGCGTATAGGAGTTCTCTAGCTTCGGAGTAGGTAAATGTAGTAAAGGGAGTTCTGCAACCGTATTGCAGCAGACAGAGCTTACGGCAGTACTGCACCTTGGAAGCAGGTAAATGCGGTATATAGCAGTTGTGTAACCCTAGTGTTGCAGACACAAGTTGCAGAAGTTCTGCACCTTGGGAGTAGGTAAATTCAGTATATGAAGTTCTGTAACCCTAGTGTAGCAGACACAGTTACAGAAGGGCTGTAGCTTGGGAGTTGGTAAATGTAGCATAAGGCATCTCTGTAACACTAGTATAGCAGAAATCAGCTTACAGGAGTTTTGTAGCTTGGGAGTAGGTAAATGTAGTAAATGGGAGTTCTGCAACCGTATTGCTGCAGACAGAGCTTATGGGACTGCTGCACCTTGGAAGCAGGTAAATGCAGTGTAAAGCTGTATATTTCTGTAGCTTCGGAGTTGGTAAGTGCAGCATATGGTAGATCTGTAACCCTAGTGTAGCAGACACAGCTTACAGGAGTTCTGTAGCTTGGGAGTAGGTAAATGTAACGCTAATGTAGCAGAAAACAGCTTACAGGCATTTTGTAGCTTGTGAGTAGGTAAATGTAGTAAATGGGAGTTCTGTAACCGTAGTGTCGCAGACACAGCTTATGGGAGTTCTGTACCTTGGATACAGGTAAAGCAGCATATAGGAGTTCTGTAACGCTAGTTTAGCAGACACAGCTTTCAGGATTTCTGTAGCTTGGGAGTTGGTAAGTGCAGCATATGGTAGATCTGTAACCCTAGTGTTGCAGACACAGCACACAGGAGTTCTGTGGATTCAGGGTAGGTAAATGCAGCATGTAAAATTTCTGTAACCTATTAGAGAAGGTACAGATTATGAGAGTTTTGTAGCGTGGCAGTTGGTAAATTCACTCAAACGGAGTTCTGAAACACCAGTGCAGCAGACACAGCTTACGGGCATCTGTAGCTTGGGAGTAGGTAAATGCAGTATATGGAAGTTCTATAACCCAAGTGTAGACGACACAGCCTACGGGAGTCCTGTAGCTTGGAAGTAGGTAAATGCAGCGTATGGGAGTTCTGTTATCCTAGTGTAGCAGACACAGCTTATGGGAGTTCTGCCACCTGGGTGTAGGCAAAAGCAGCATATGGGAATTCTATAACTGCAGTGTAGCAGACAGAGTTGACGAGAGGTCTGTAGCTAGGGAGAAGGAAAATGCAGCATATGTGAGTTCTGTAAGACTAGTTTAGCAGACACAGCGTATAGGAGTTCTGTAGCTTCGGAGTAGGTAAATGTAGTAAAGGGAGTTCTGCAACCGTATTGCAGCAGACAGAGCTTACGGCAGTACTGCACCTTGGAAGCAGGTAAATGCGGTATATAGCAGTTGTGTAACCCTAGTGTTGCAGACACAAGTTGCAGAAGTTCTGCACCTTGGGAGTAGGTAAATTCAGTATATGAAGTTCTGTAACCCTAGTGTAGCAGACACAGCTTACGGAAGTTCTGTAGCTTGGGAGTGGGTAAAAGTAGCATATGGCAGCTAACACTATTGTAGCAGAAATCAGCTTAGAGGAATTTTGTAGCTTGTGAGTAGGTAAATGTAGAAAATGGGAGTTCTGTAACCGTATTGCAGCAGACAGAGCTTAGGTTAGTGCTATACCTTGGAAGCATGTAAATGCAGTATATAGGTGTTCGGTAACGCTAGTTTAGCAGATAGAGCTTACGGGATTTCTGAAGCTTGGGAGTAGGTAAGTGCAGCAGATGGTAGATCTGTAACCCAATGAAGCAGACACAGCTTACGGGAGTTCTGTAGCTTAGGAGTATGTGAATTCAGCATGTAAAATTTCTGTAACCCTATTAGAGAAGGTACAGATTATGAGAGTTTTGTAGCGTGGCAGTTGGTAAATTCACTCAAACGGAGTTCTGTAACACCAGTGCAGCAGACACAGCTTACGGGCATCCGTAGCTTGAGAGTAGGTAAATGCAGCATATGGAAGGTCTATAACCCAAGTGTAGACGACACAGCCTATGGGAGTCCTGTAGCTTGGAAGTAAGCAAATGCAGCCTATGGGACTTCTGTTATCCTAGTGTAGCAGACACAGCTCATGGGAGTTCTGCCGCCTGGGTGTAGGCAAATGCAGCATTTCGGAATTCTGTAACCCTACTGTAGCAGACACAGCTTTCGGGAGTTCTGTAGCTTGGGAGAAGGTCAATGCACGATATGAGACTTCTGTAACTCTAGTGTATTAGACAGCTTCCAGGAGGTCTAAAGCTTGGGAGAAGGCAAATGCAATAAATAGGAGTTCTGTAACTCTAGTGTATTAGACACAGCATATGGGAGTTCTGTTATCCTAGTGTAGCAGACACAGCTTATGGGAGTTCTGTTATCCTAGCGTAGCAGACACAGCTTATGGGAGTTCTGCCACCTGGGTGTAGGCAAATGCAGCATATGGGAATTCTGTAACCGTAGTGTAGCAGACAGAGTTGACGAGAGGTCTGTAGCTTGGGAGAAGGAAAATGCAGCATGTGTGAGTTCTGTAAGACTAGTTTAGCAGACACAGCGTATAGGAGTTCTGTAGCTTCGGAGTAGGTAAATGTAGTAAATGGGAGTTCTGCAACCGTATTGCAGCAGACACAGCTTACGGGAGTACTATACCTTGGAAGCAGGTAAATGCAGTATATAGCAGTTGTGTAACCCTAGTGTTGCAGACACAACGTACAGGAGTTCTGCACCTTGGGAGTAGGTAAATTCAGTATATGAAGTTCTGTAACCCTAGTGTAGCAGACACAGTTACAGAAGGGCTGTAGCTTGGGAGTTGGTAAATGTAGCATAAGGCATCTCTGTAACACTAGTATAGCAGAAATCAGCTTACAGGAGTTTTGTAGCTTGGGAGTAGGTAAATGTAGTAAATGGGAGTTCTGCAACCGTATTGCTGCAGACAGAGCTTATGGGACTGCTGCACCTTGGAAGCAGGTAAATGCAGTGTAAAGCTGTATATTTCTGTAGCTTCGGAGTTGGTAAGTGCAGCATATGGTAGATCTGTAACCCTAGTGTAGCAGACACAGCTTACAGGAGTTCTGTAGCTTGGGAGTAGGTAAATGTAACGCTAATGTAGCAGAAAACAGCTTACAGGCATTTTGTAGCTTGTGAGTAGGTAAATGTAGTAAATGGGAGTTCTGTAACCGTAGTGTCGCAGACACAGCTTATGGGAGTTCTGTACCTTGGATACAGGTAAAGCAGCATATAGGAGTTCTGTAACGCTAGTTTAGCAGACACAGCTTTCAGGATTTCTGTAGCTTGGGAGTTGGTAAGTGCAGCATATGGTAGATCTGTAACCCTAGTGTTGCAGACACAGCACACAGGAGTTCTGTGGATTCAGGGTAGGTAAATGCAGCATGTAAAATTTCTGTAACCTATTAGAGAAGGTACAGATTATGAGAGTTTTGTAGCGTGGCAGTTGGTAAATTCACTCAAACGGAGTTCTGAAACACCAGTGCAGCAGACACAGCTTACGGGCATCTGTAGCTTGGGAGTAGGTAAATGCAGTATATGGAAGTTCTATAACCCAAGTGTAGACGACACAGCCTACGGGAGTCCTGTAGCTTGGAAGTAGGTAAATGCAGCGTATGGGAGTTCTGTTATCCTAGTGTAGCAGACACAGCTTATGGGAGTTCTGCCGCCTGGGTGTAGGCAAAAGCAGCATATGGGAATTCTATAACTGCAGTGTAGCAGACAGAGTTGACGAGAGGTCTGTAGCTAGGGAGAAGGAAAATGCAGCATATGTGAGTTCTGTAAGACTAGTTTAGCAGACACAGCGTATAGGAGTTCTGTAGCTTCGGAGTAGGTAAATGTAGTAAAGGGAGTTCTGCAACCGTATTGCAGCAGACAGAGCTTACGGCAGTACTGCACCTTGGAAGCAGGTAAATGCGGTATATAGCAGTTGTGTAACCCTAGTGTTGCAGACACAAGTTGCAGAAGTTCTGCACCTTGGGAGTAGGTAAATTCAGTATATGAAGTTCTGTAACCCTAGTGTAGCAGACACAGCTTACGGAAGTTCTGTAGCTTGGGAGTGGGTAAAAGTAGCATATGGCAGCTAACAATATTGTAGCAGAAATCAGCTTAGAGGAATTTTGTAGCTTGTGAGTAGGTAAATGTAGAAAATGGGAGTTCTGTAACCGTATTGCAGCAGACAGAGCTTAGGTTAGTGCTATACCTTGGAAGCATGTAAATGCAGTATATAGGTGTTCGGTAATGCTAGTTTAGCAGATAGAGCTTACGGGATTTCTGAAGCTTGGGAGTAGGTAAGTGCAGCAGATGGTAGATCTGTAACCCAATGAAGCAGACACAGCTTACGGGAGTTCTGTAGCTTAGGAGTATGTGAATTCAGCATGTAAAATTTCTGTAACCCTATTAGAGAAGGTACAGATTATGAGAGTTTTGTAGCGTGGCAGTTGGTAAATTCACTCAAACGGAGTTCTGTAACACCAGTGCAGCAGACACAGCTTACGGGCATCCGTAGCTTGAGAGTAGGTAAATGCAGCATATGGAAGGTCTATAACCCAAGTGTAGACGACACAGCCTATGGGAGTCCTGTAGCTTGGAAGTAAGCAAATGCAGCCTATGGGACTTCTGTTATCCTAGTGTAGCAGACACAGCTCATGGGAGTTCTGCCGCCTGGGTGTAGGCAAATGCAGCATTTCGGAATTCTGTAACCCTACTGTAGCAGACACAGCTTTCGGGAGTTCTGTAGCTTGGGAGAAGGTCAATGCACGATATGAGACTTCTGTAACTCTAGTGTATTAGACAGCTTCCAGGAGGTCTAAAGCTTGGGAGAAGGCAAATGCAATAAATAGGAGTTCTGTAACTCTAGTGTATTAGACACAGCATATGGGAGTTCTGTTATCCTAGTGTAGCAGACACAGCTTATGGGAGTTCTGTTATCCTAGCGTAGCAGACACAGCTTATGGGAGTTCTGCCACCTGGGTGTAGGCAAATGCAGCATATGGGAATTCTGTAACCGTAGTGTAGCAGACAGAGTTGACGAGAGGTCTGTAGCTTGGGAGAAGGAAAATGCAGCATGTGTGAGTTCTGTAAGACTAGTTTAGCAGACACAGCGTATAGGAGTTCTGTAGCTTCGGAGTAGGTAAATGTAGTAAATGGGAGTTCTGCAACCGTATTGCAGCAGACACAGCTTACGGGAGTACTATACCTTGGAAGCAGGTAAATGCAGTATATAGCAGTTGTGTAACCCTAGTGTTGCAGACACAACGTACAGGAGTTCTGCACCTTGGGAGTAGGTAAATTCAGTATATGAAGTTCTGTAACCCTAGTGTAGCAGACACAGTTACAGAAGGGCTGTAGCTTGGGAGTTGGTAAATGTAGCATAAGGCATCTCTGTAACACTAGTATAGCAGAAATCAGCTTACAGGAGTTTTGTAGCTTGGGAGTAGGTAAATGTAGTAAATGGGAGTTCTGCAACCGTATTGCTGCAGACAGAGCTTATGGGACTGCTGCACCTTGGAAGCAGGTAAATGCAGTGTAAAGCTGTATATTTCTGTAGCTTGGGAGTTGGTAAGTGCAGCATATGGTAGATCTGTAACCCTAGTGTAGCAGACACAGCTTACAGGAGTTCTGTAGCTTGGGAGTAGGTAAATGTAACGCTAATGTAGCAGAAAACAGCTTACAGGCATTTTGTAGCTTGTGAGTAGGTAAATGTAGTAAATGGGAGTTCTGTAACCGTAGTGTCGCAGACACAGCTTATGGGAGTTCTGTACCTTGGATACAGGTAAAGCAGCATATAGGAGTTCTGTAACGCTAGTTTAGCAGACACAGCTTTCAGGATTTCTGTAGCTTGGGAGTTGGTAAGTGCAGCATATGGTAGATCTGTAACCCTAGTGTTGCAGACACAGCACACAGGAGTTCTGTGGATTCAGGGTAGGTAAATGCAGCATGTAAAATTTCTGTAACCTATTAGAGAAGGTACAGATTATGAGAGTTTTGTAGCGTGGCAGTTGGTAAATTCACTCAAACGGAGTTCTGAAACACCAGTGCAGCAGACACAGCTTACGGGCATCTGTAGCTTGGGAGTAGGTAAATGCAGTATATGGAAGTTCTATAACCCAAGTGTAGACGACACAGCCTACGGGAGTCCTGTAGCTTGGAAGTAGGTAAATGCAGCGTATGGGAGTTCTGTTATCCTAGTGTAGCAGACACAGCTTATGGGAGTTCTGCCGCCTGGGTGTAGGCAAAAGCAGCATATGGGAATTCTATAACTGCAGTGTAGCAGACAGAGTTGACGAGAGGTCTGTAGCTAGGGAGAAGGAAAATGCAGCATATGTGAGTTCTGTAAGACTAGTTTAGCAGACACAGCGTATAGGAGTTCTCTAGCTTCGGAGTAGGTAAATGTAGTAAAGGGAGTTCTGCAACCGTATTGCAGCAGACAGAGCTTACGGCAGTACTGCACCTTGGAAGCAGGTAAATGCGGTATATAGCAGTTGTGTAACCCTAGTGTTGCAGACACAACGTACAGGAGTTCTGCACCTTGGGAGTAGGTAAATTCAGTATATGAAGTTCTGTAACCCTAGTGTAGCAGACACAGCTTACGGAAGTTCTGTAGCTTGGGAGTGGGTAAAAGTAGCATATGGCAGCTAACACTATTGTAGCAGAAATCAGCTTAGAGGAATTTTGTAGCTTGTGAGTAGGTAAATGTAGAAAATGGGAGTTCTGTAACCGTATTGCAGCAGACAGAGCTTAGGTTAGTGCTATACCTTGGAAGCATGTAAATGCAGTATATAGGTGTTCGGTAACGCTAGTTTAGCAGATAGAGCTTACGGGATTTCTGAAGCTTGGGAGTAGGTAAGTGCAGCAGATGGTAGATCTGTAACCCAATGAAGCAGACACAGCTTACGGGAGTTCTGTAGCTTAGGAGTATGTGAATTCAGCATGTAAAATTTCTGTAACCCTATTAGAGAAGGTACAGATTATGAGAGTTTTGTAGCGTGGCAGTTGGTAAATTCACTCAAACGGAGTTCTGTAACACCAGTGCAGCAGACACAGCTTACGGGCATCCGTAGCTTGAGAGTAGGTAAATGCAGCATATGGAAGGTCTATAACCCAAGTGTAGACGACACAGCCTATGGGAGTCCTGTAGCTTGGAAGTAGGCAAATGCAGCCCATGGGACTTCTGTTATCCTAGTGTAGCAGACACAGCTCATGGGAGTTCTGCCGCCTGGGTGTAGGCAAATGCAGCATTTCGGAATTCTGTAACCCTACTGTAGCAGACACAGCTTTCGGGAGTTCTGTAGCTTGGGAGAAGGTCAATGCACGATATGAGACTTCTGTAACTCTAGTGTATTAGACAGCTTCCAGGAGGTCTAAAGCTTGGGAGAAGGCAAATGCAATAAATAGGAGTTCTGTAACTCTAGTGTATTAGACACAGCATATGGGAGTTCTGTTATCCTAGTGTAGCAGACACAGCTTATGGGAGTTCTGTTATCCTAGCGTAGCAGACACAGCTTATGGGAGTTCTGCCACCTGGGTGTAGGCAAATGCAGCATATGGGAATTCTGTAACCGTAGTGTAGCAGACAGAGTTGACGAGAGGTCTGTAGCTTGGGAGAAGGAAAATGCAGCATGTGTGAGTTCTGTAAGACTAGTTTAGCAGACACAGCGTATAGGAGTTCTGTAGCTTCGGAGTAGGTAAATGTAGTAAATGGGAGTTCTGCAACCGTATTGCAGCAGACACAGCTTACGGGAGTACTATACCTTGGAAGCAGGTAAATGCAGTATATAGCAGTTGTGTAACCCTAGTGTTGCAGACACAACGTACAGGAGTTCTGCACCTTGGGAGTAGGTAAATTCAGTATATGAAGTTCTGTAACCCTAGTGTAGCAGACACAGTTACAGAAGGGCTGTAGCTTGGGAGTTGGTAAATGTAGCATAAGGCATCTCTGTAACACTAGTATAGCAGAAATCAGCTTACAGGAGTTTTGTAGCTTGGGAGTAGGTAAATGTAGTAAATGGGAGTTCTGCAACCGTATTGCTGCAGACAGAGCTTATGGGACTGCTGCACCTTGGAAGCAGGTAAATGCAGTGTAAAGCTGTATATTTCTGTAGCTTCGGAGTTGGTAAGTGCAGCATATGGTAGATCTGTAACCCTAGTGTTGCAGACACAGCACACAGGAGTTCTGTGGATTCAGGGTAGGTAAATGCAGCATGTAAAATTTCTGTAACCTATTAGAGAAGGTACAGATTATGAGAGTTTTGTAGCGTGGCAGTTGGTAAATTCACTCAAACGGAGTTCTGAAACACCAGTGCAGCAGACACAGCTTACGGGCATCTGTAGCTTGGGAGTAGGTAAATGCAGTATATGGAAGTTCTATAACCCAAGTGTAGACGACACAGCCTACGGGAGTCCTGTAGCTTGGAAGTAGGTAAATGCAGCGTATGGGAGTTCTGTTATCCTAGTGTAGCAGACACAGCTTATGGGAGTTCTGCCGCCTGGGTGTAGGCAAAAGCAGCATATGGGAATTCTATAACTGCAGTGTAGCAGACAGAGTTGACGAGAGGTCTGTAGCTAGGGAGAAGGAAAATGCAGCATATGTGAGTTCTGTAAGACTAGTTTAGCAGACACAGCGTATAGGAGTTCTCTAGCTTCGGAGTAGGTAAATGTAGTAAAGGGAGTTCTGCAACCGTATTGCAGCAGACAGAGCTTACGGCAGTACTGCACCTTGGAAGCAGGTAAATGCGGTATATAGCAGTTGTGTAACCCTAGTGTTGCAGACACAAGTTGCAGAAGTTCTGCACCTTGGGAGTAGGTAAATTCAGTATATGAAGTTCTGTAACCCTAGTGTAGCAGACACAGCTTACGGAAGTTCTGTAGCTTGGGAGTGGGTAAAAGTAGCATATGGCAGCTAACACTATTGTAGCAGAAATCAGCTTAGAGGAATTTTGTAGCTTGTGAGTAGGTAAATGTAGAAAATGGGAGTTCTGTAACCGTATTGCAGCAGACAGAGCTTAGGTTAGTGCTATACCTTGGAAGCATGTAAATGCAGTATATAGGTGTTCGGTAACGCTAGTTTAGCAGATAGAGCTTACGGGATTTCTGAAGCTTGGGAGTAGGTAAGTGCAGCAGATGGTAGATCTGTAACCCAATGAAGCAGACACAGCTTACGGGAGTTCTGTAGCTTAGGAGTATGTGAATTCAGCATGTAAAATTTCTGTAACCCTATTAGAGAAGGTACAGATTATGAGAGTTTTGTAGCGTGGCAGTTGGTAAATTCACTCAAACGGAGTTCTGTAACACCAGTGCAGCAGACACAGCTTACGGGCATCCGTAGCTTGAGAGTAGGTAAATGCAGCATATGGAAGGTCTATAACCCAAGTGTAGACGACACAGCCTATGGGAGTCCTGTAGCTTGGAAGTAGGCAAATGCAGCCCATGGGACTTCTGTTATCCTAGTGTAGCAGACACAGCTCATGGGAGTTCTGCCGCCTGGGTGTAGGCAAATGCAGCATTTCGGAATTCTGTAACCCTACTGTAGCAGACACAGCTTTCGGGAGTTCTGTAGCTTGGGAGAAGGTCAATGCACGATATGAGACTTCTGTAACTCTAGTGTATTAGACAGCTTCCAGGAGGTCTAAAGCTTGGGAGAAGGCAAATGCAATAAATAGGAGTTCTGTAACTCTAGTGTATTAGACACAGCATATGGGAGTTCTGTTATCCTAGTGTAGCAGACACAGCTTATGGGAGTTCTGTTATCCTAGCGTAGCAGACACAGCTTATGGGAGTTCTGCCACCTGGGTGTAGGCAAATGCAGCATATGGGAATTCTGTAACCGTAGTGTAGCAGACAGAGTTGACGAGAGGTCTGTAGCTTGGGAGAAGGAAAATGCAGCATGTGTGAGTTCTGTAAGACTAGTTTAGCAGACACAGCGTATAGGAGTTCTGTAGCTTCGGAGTAGGTAAATGTAGTAAATGGGAGTTCTGCAACCGTATTGCAGCAGACACAGCTTACGGGAGTACTATACCTTGGAAGCAGGTAAATGCAGTATATAGCAGTTGTGTAACCCTAGTGTTGCAGACACAACGTACAGGAGTTCTGCACCTTGGGAGTAGGTAAATTCAGTATATGAAGTTCTGTAACCCTAGTGTAGCAGACACAGTTACAGAAGGGCTGTAGCTTGGGAGTTGGTAAATGTAGCATAAGGCATCTCTGTAACACTAGTATAGCAGAAATCAGCTTACAGGAGTTTTGTAGCTTGGGAGTAGGTAAATGTAGTAAATGGGAGTTCTGCAACCGTATTGCTGCAGACAGAGCTTATGGGACTGCTGCACCTTGGAAGCAGGTAAATGCAGTGTAAAGCTGTATATTTCTGTAGCTTCGGAGTTGGTAAGTGCAGCATATGGTAGATCTGTAACCCTAGTGTAGCAGACACAGCTTACAGGAGTTCTGTAGCTTGGGAGTAGGTAAATGTAACGCTAATGTAGCAGAAAACAGCTTACAGGCATTTTGTAGCTTGTGAGTAGGTAAATGTAGTAAATGGGAGTTCTGTAACCGTAGTGTCGCAGACACAGCGTATAGGAGTTCTGTAGCTTCGGAGTAGGTAAATGTAGTAAAGGGAGTTCTGCAACCGTATTGCAGCAGACAGAGCTTACGGCAGTACTGCACCTTGGAAGCAGGTAAATGCGGTATATAGCAGTTGTGTAACCCTAGTGTTGCAGACACAAGTTGCAGAAGTTCTGCACCTTGGGAGTAGGTAAATTCAGTATATGAAGTTCTGTAACCCTAGTGTAGCAGACACAGCTTACGGAAGTTCTGTAGCTTGGGAGTGGGTAAAAGTAGCATATGGCAGCTAACACTATTGTAGCAGAAATCAGCTTAGAGGAATTTTGTAGCTTGTGAGTACAGATTATGAGAGTTTTGTAGCGTGGCAGTTGGTAAATTCACTCAAACGGAGTTCTGTAACACCAGTGCAGCAGACACAGCTTACGGGCATCCGTAGCTTGAGAGTAGGTAAATGCAGCATATGGAAGGTCTATAACCCAAGTGTAGACGACACAGCCTATGGGAGTCCTGTAGCTTGGAAGTAAGCAAATGCAGCCTATGGGACTTCTGTTATCCTAGTGTAGCAGACACAGCTCATGGGAGTTCTGCCGCCTGGGTGTAGGCAAATGCAGCATTTCGGAATTCTGTAACCCTACTGTAGCAGACACAGCTTTCGGGAGTTCTGTAGCTTGGGAGAAGGTCAATGCACGATATGAGACTTCTGTAACTCTAGTGTATTAGACAGCTTCCAGGAGGTCTAAAGCTTGGGAGAAGGCAAATGCAATAAATAGGAGTTCTGTAACTCTAGTGTATTAGACACAGCATATGGGAGTTCTGTTATCCTAGTGTAGCAGACACAGCTTATGGGAGTTCTGTTATCCTAGCGTAGCAGACACAGCTTATGGGAGTTCTGCCACCTGGGTGTAGGCAAATGCAGCATATGGGAATTCTGTAACCGTAGTGTAGCAGACAGAGTTGACGAGAGGTCTGTAGCTTGGGAGAAGGAAAATGCAGCATGTGTGAGTTCTGTAAGACTAGTTTAGCAGACACAGCGTATAGGAGTTCTGTAGCTTCGGAGTAGGTAAATGTAGTAAATGGGAGTTCTGCAACCGTATTGCAGCAGACACAGCTTACGGGAGTACTATACCTTGGAAGCAGGTAAATGCAGTATATAGCAGTTGTGTAACCCTAGTGTTGCAGACACAACGTACAGGAGTTCTGCACCTTGGGAGTAGGTAAATTCAGTATATGAAGTTCTGTAACCCTAGTGTAGCAGACACAGTTACAGAAGGGCTGTAGCTTGGGAGTTGGTAAATGTAGCATAAGGCATCTCTGTAACACTAGTATAGCAGAAATCAGCTTACAGGAGTTTTGTAGCTTGGGAGTAGGTAAATGTAGTAAATGGGAGTTCTGCAACCGTATTGCTGCAGACAGAGCTTATGGGACTGCTGCACCTTGGAAGCAGGTAAATGCAGTGTAAAGCTGTATATTTCTGTAGCTTCGGAGTTGGTAAGTGCAGCATATGGTAGATCTGTAACCCTAGTGTAGCAGACACAGCTTACAGGAGTTCTGTAGCTTGGGAGTAGGTAAATGTAACGCTAATGTAGCAGAAAACAGCTTACAGGCATTTTGTAGCTTGTGAGTAGGTAAATGTAGTAAATGGGAGTTCTGTAACCGTAGTGTCGCAGACACAGCTTATGGGAGTTCTGTACCTTGGATACAGGTAAAGCAGCATATAGGAGTTCTGTAACGCTAGTTTAGCAGACACAGCTTTCAGGATTTCTGTAGCTTGGGAGTTGGTAAGTAGATCTGTAACCCTAGTGTTGCAGACACAGCACACAGGAGTTCTGTGGATTCAGGGTAGGTAAATGCAGCATGTAAAATTTCTGTAACCTATTAGAGAAGGTACAGATTATGAGAGTTTTGTAGCGTGGCAGTTGGTAAATTCACTCAAACGGAGTTCTGAAACACCAGTGCAGCAGACACAGCTTACGGGCATCTGTAGCTTGGGAGTAGGTAAATGCAGTATATGGAAGTTCTATAACCCAAGTGTAGACGACACAGCCTACGGGAGTCCTGTAGCTTGGAAGTAGGTAAATGCAGCGTATGGGAGTTCTGTTATCCTAGTGTAGCAGACACAGCTTATGGGAGTTCTGCCGCCTGGGTGTAGGCAAAAGCAGCATATGGGAATTCTATAACTGCAGTGTAGCAGACAGAGTTGACGAGAGGTCTGTAGCTAGGGAGAAGGAAAATGCAGCATATGTGAGTTCTGTAAGACTAGTTTAGCAGACACAGCGTATAGGAGTTCTCTAGCTTCGGAGTAGGTAAATGTAGTAAAGGGAGTTCTGCAACCGTATTGCAGCAGACAGAGCTTACGGCAGTACTGCACCTTGGAAGCAGGTAAATGCGGTATATAGCAGTTGTGTAACCCTAGTGTTGCAGACACAAGTTGCAGAAGTTCTGCACCTTGGGAGTAGGTAAATTCAGTATATGAAGTTCTGTAACCCTAGTGTAGCAGACACAGTTACAGAAGGGCTGTAGCTTGGGAGTTGGTAAATGTAGCATAAGGCATCTCTGTAACACTAGTATAGCAGAAATCAGCTTACAGGAGTTTTGTAGCTTGGGAGTAGGTAAATGTAGTAAATGGGAGTTCTGCAACCGTATTGCTGCAGACAGAGCTTATGGGACTGCTGCACCTTGGAAGCAGGTAAATGCAGTGTAAAGCTGTATATTTCTGTAGCTTCGGAGTTGGTAAGTGCAGCATATGGTAGATCTGTAACCCTAGTGTAGCAGACACAGCTTACAGGAGTTCTGTAGCTTGGGAGTAGGTAAATGTAACGCTAATGTAGCAGAAAACAGCTTACAGGCATTTTGTAGCTTGTGAGTAGGTAAATGTAGTAAATGGGAGTTCTGTAACCGTAGTGTCGCAGACACAGCTTATGGGAGTTCTGTACCTTGGATACAGGTAAAGCAGCATATAGGAGTTCTGTAACGCTAGTTTAGCAGACACAGCTTTCAGGATTTCTGTAGCTTGGGAGTTGGTAAGTGCAGCATATGGTAGATCTGTAACCCTAGTGTTGCAGACACAGCACACAGGAGTTCTGTGGATTCAGGGTAGGTAAATGCAGCATGTAAAATTTCTGTAACCTATTAGAGAAGGTACAGATTATGAGAGTTTTGTAGCGTGGCAGTTGGTAAATTCACTCAAACGGAGTTCTGAAACACCAGTGCAGCAGACACAGCTTACGGGCATCTGTAGCTTGGGAGTAGGTAAATGCAGTATATGGAAGTTCTATAACCCAAGTGTAGACGACACAGCCTACGGGAGTCCTGTAGCTTGGAAGTAGGTAAATGCAGCGTATGGGAGTTCTGTTATCCTAGTGTAGCAGACACAGCTTATGGGAGTTCTGCCACCTGGGTGTAGGCAAAAGCAGCATATGGGAATTCTATAACTGCAGTGTAGCAGACAGAGTTGACGAGAGGTCTGTAGCTAGGGAGAAGGAAAATGCAGCATATGTGAGTTCTGTAAGACTAGTTTAGCAGACACAGCGTATAGGAGTTCTGTAGCTTCGGAGTAGGTAAATGTAGTAAAGGGAGTTCTGCAACCGTATTGCAGCAGACAGAGCTTACGGCAGTACTGCACCTTGGAAGCAGGTAAATGCGGTATATAGCAGTTGTGTAACCCTAGTGTTGCAGACACAAGTTGCAGAAGTTCTGCACCTTGGGAGTAGGTAAATTCAGTATATGAAGTTCTGTAACCCTAGTGTAGCAGACACAGCTTACGGAAGTTCTGTAGCTTGGGAGTGGGTAAAAGTAGCATATGGCAGCTAACACTATTGTAGCAGAAATCAGCTTAGAGGAATTTTGTAGCTTGTGAGTAGGTAAATGTAGAAAATGGGAGTTCTGTAACCGTATTGCAGCAGACAGAGCTTAGGTTAGTGCTATACCTTGGAAGCATGTAAATGCAGTATATAGGTGTTCGGTAACGCTAGTTTAGCAGATAGAGCTTACGGGATTTCTGAAGCTTGGGAGTAGGTAAGTGCAGCAGATGGTAGATCTGTAACCCAATGAAGCAGACACAGCTTACGGGAGTTCTGTAGCTTAGGAGTATGTGAATTCAGCATGTAAAATTTCTGTAACCCTATTAGAGAAGGTACAGATTATGAGAGTTTTGTAGCGTGGCAGTTGGTAAATTCACTCAAACGGAGTTCTGTAACACCAGTGCAGCAGACACAGCTTACGGGCATCCGTAGCTTGAGAGTAGGTAAATGCAGCATATGGAAGGTCTATAACCCAAGTGTAGACGACACAGCCTATGGGAGTCCTGTAGCTTGGAAGTAAGCAAATGCAGCCTATGGGACTTCTGTTATCCTAGTGTAGCAGACACAGCTCATGGGAGTTCTGCCGCCTGGGTGTAGGCAAATGCAGCATTTCGGAATTCTGTAACCCTACTGTAGCAGACACAGCTTTCGGGAGTTCTGTAGCTTGGGAGAAGGTCAATGCACGATATGAGACTTCTGTAACTCTAGTGTATTAGACAGCTTCCAGGAGGTCTAAAGCTTGGGAGAAGGCAAATGCAATAAATAGGAGTTCTGTAACTCTAGTGTATTAGACACAGCATATGGGAGTTCTGTTATCCTAGTGTAGCAGACACAGCTTATGGGAGTTCTGTTATCCTAGCGTAGCAGACACAGCTTATGGGAGTTCTGCCACCTGGGTGTAGGCAAATGCAGCATATGGGAATTCTGTAACCGTAGTGTAGCAGACAGAGTTGACGAGAGGTCTGTAGCTTGGGAGAAGGAAAATGCAGCATGTGTGAGTTCTGTAAGACTAGTTTAGCAGACACAGCGTATAGGAGTTCTGTAGCTTCGGAGTAGGTAAATGTAGTAAATGGGAGTTCTGCAACCGTATTGCAGCAGACACAGCTTACGGGAGTACTATACCTTGGAAGCAGGTAAATGCAGTATATAGCAGTTGTGTAACCCTAGTGTTGCAGACACAACGTACAGGAGTTCTGCACCTTGGGAGTAGGTAAATTCAGTATATGAAGTTCTGTAACCCTAGTGTAGCAGACACAGTTACAGAAGGGCTGTAGCTTGGGAGTTGGTAAATGTAGCATAAGGCATCTCTGTAACACTAGTATAGCAGAAATCAGCTTACAGGAGTTTTGTAGCTTGGGAGTAGGTAAATGTAGTAAATGGGAGTTCTGCAACCGTATTGCTGCAGACAGAGCTTATGGGACTGCTGCACCTTGGAAGCAGGTAAATGCAGTGTAAAGCTGTATATTTCTGTAGCTTCGGAGTTGGTAAGTGCAGCATATGGTAGATCTGTAACCCTAGTGTAGCAGACACAGCTTACAGGAGTTCTGTAGCTTGGGAGTAGGTAAATGTAACGCTAATGTAGCAGAAAACAGCTTACAGGCATTTTGTAGCTTGTGAGTAGGTAAATGTAGTAAATGGGAGTTCTGTAACCGTAGTGTCGCAGACACAGCTTATGGGAGTTCTGTACCTTGGATACAGGTAAAGCAGCATATAGGAGTTCTGTAACGCTAGTTTAGCAGACACAGCTTTCAGGATTTCTGTAGCTTGGGAGTTGGTAAGTGCAGCATATGGTAGATCTGTAACCCTAGTGTTGCAGACACAGCACACAGGAGTTCTGTGGATTCAGGGTAGGTAAATGCAGCATGTAAAATTTCTGTAACCTATTAGAGAAGGTACAGATTATGAGAGTTTTGTAGCGTGGCAGTTGGTAAATTCACTCAAACGGAGTTCTGAAACACCAGTGCAGCAGACACAGCTTACGGGCATCTGTAGCTTGGGAGTAGGTAAATGCAGTATATGGAAGTTCTATAACCCAAGTGTAGACGACACAGCCTACGGGAGTCCTGTAGCTTGGAAGTAGGTAAATGCAGCGTATGGGAGTTCTGTTATCCTAGTGTAGCAGACACAGCTTATGGGAGTTCTGCCGCCTGGGTGTAGGCAAAAGCAGCATATGGGAATTCTATAACTGCAGTGTAGCAGACAGAGTTGACGAGAGGTCTGTAGCTAGGGAGAAGGAAAATGCAGCATATGTGAGTTCTGTAAGACTAGTTTAGCAGACACAGCGTATAGGAGTTCTGTAGCTTCGGAGTAGGTAAATGTAGTAAAGGGAGTTCTGCAACCGTATTGCAGCAGACAGAGCTTACGGCAGTACTGCACCTTGGAAGCAGGTAAATGCGGTATATAGCAGTTGTGTAACCCTAGTGTTGCAGACACAAGTTGCAGAAGTTCTGCACCTTGGGAGTAGGTAAATTCAGTATATGAAGTTCTGTAACCCTAGTGTAGCAGACACAGCTTACGGAAGTTCTGTAGCTTGGGAGTGGGTAAAAGTAGCATATGGCAGCTAACAATATTGTAGCAGAAATCAGCTTAGAGGAATTTTGTAGCTTGTGAGTAGGTAAATGTAGAAAATGGGAGTTCTGTAACCGTATTGCAGCAGACAGAGCTTAGGTTAGTGCTATACCTTGGAAGCATGTAAATGCAGTATATAGGTGTTCGGTAATGCTAGTTTAGCAGATAGAGCTTACGGGATTTCTGAAGCTTGGGAGTAGGTAAGTGCAGCAGATGGTAGATCTGTAACCCAATGAAGCAGACACAGCTTACGGGAGTTCTGTAGCTTAGGAGTATGTGAATTCAGCATGTAAAATTTCTGTAACCCTATTAGAGAAGGTACAGATTATGAGAGTTTTGTAGCGTGGCAGTTGGTAAATTCACTCAAACGGAGTTCTGTAACACCAGTGCAGCAGACACAGCTTACGGGCATCCGTAGCTTGAGAGTAGGTAAATGCAGCATATGGAAGGTCTATAACCCAAGTGTAGACGACACAGCCTATGGGAGTCCTGTAGCTTGGAAGTAAGCAAATGCAGCCTATGGGACTTCTGTTATCCTAGTGTAGCAGACACAGCTCATGGGAGTTCTGCCGCCTGGGTGTAGGCAAATGCAGCATTTCGGAATTCTGTAACCCTACTGTAGCAGACACAGCTTTCGGGAGTTCTGTAGCTTGGGAGAAGGTCAATGCACGATATGAGACTTCTGTAACTCTAGTGTATTAGACAGCTTCCAGGAGGTCTAAAGCTTGGGAGAAGGCAAATGCAATAAATAGGAGTTCTGTAACTCTAGTGTATTAGACACAGCATATGGGAGTTCTGTTATCCTAGTGTAGCAGACACAGCTTATGGGAGTTCTGTTATCCTAGCGTAGCAGACACAGCTTATGGGAGTTCTGCCACCTGGGTGTAGGCAAATGCAGCATATGGGAATTCTGTAACCGTAGTGTAGCAGACAGAGTTGACGAGAGGTCTGTAGCTTGGGAGAAGGAAAATGCAGCATGTGTGAGTTCTGTAAGACTAGTTTAGCAGACACAGCGTATAGGAGTTCTGTAGCTTCGGAGTAGGTAAATGTAGTAAATGGGAGTTCTGCAACCGTATTGCAGCAGACACAGCTTACGGGAGTACTATACCTTGGAAGCAGGTAAATGCAGTATATAGCAGTTGTGTAACCCTAGTGTTGCAGACACAACGTACAGGAGTTCTGCACCTTGGGAGTAGGTAAATTCAGTATATGAAGTTCTGTAACCCTAGTGTAGCAGACACAGTTACAGAAGGGCTGTAGCTTGGGAGTTGGTAAATGTAGCATAAGGCATCTCTGTAACACTAGTATAGCAGAAATCAGCTTACAGGAGTTTTGTAGCTTGGGAGTAGGTAAATGTAGTAAATGGGAGTTCTGCAACCGTATTGCTGCAGACAGAGCTTATGGGACTGCTGCACCTTGGAAGCAGGTAAATGCAGTGTAAAGCTGTATATTTCTGTAGCTTGGGAGTTGGTAAGTGCAGCATATGGTAGATCTGTAACCCTAGTGTAGCAGACACAGCTTACAGGAGTTCTGTAGCTTGGGAGTAGGTAAATGTAACGCTAATGTAGCAGAAAACAGCTTACAGGCATTTTGTAGCTTGTGAGTAGGTAAATGTAGTAAATGGGAGTTCTGTAACCGTAGTGTCGCAGACACAGCTTATGGGAGTTCTGTACCTTGGATACAGGTAAAGCAGCATATAGGAGTTCTGTAACGCTAGTTTAGCAGACACAGCTTTCAGGATTTCTGTAGCTTGGGAGTTGGTAAGTGCAGCATATGGTAGATCTGTAACCCTAGTGTTGCAGACACAGCACACAGGAGTTCTGTGGATTCAGGGTAGGTAAATGCAGCATGTAAAATTTCTGTAACCTATTAGAGAAGGTACAGATTATGAGAGTTTTGTAGCGTGGCAGTTGGTAAATTCACTCAAACGGAGTTCTGAAACACCAGTGCAGCAGACACAGCTTACGGGCATCTGTAGCTTGGGAGTAGGTAAATGCAGTATATGGAAGTTCTATAACCCAAGTGTAGACGACACAGCCTACGGGAGTCCTGTAGCTTGGAAGTAGGTAAATGCAGCGTATGGGAGTTCTGTTATCCTAGTGTAGCAGACACAGCTTATGGGAGTTCTGCCGCCTGGGTGTAGGCAAAAGCAGCATATGGGAATTCTATAACTGCAGTGTAGCAGACAGAGTTGACGAGAGGTCTGTAGCTAGGGAGAAGGAAAATGCAGCATATGTGAGTTCTGTAAGACTAGTTTAGCAGACACAGCGTATAGGAGTTCTCTAGCTTCGGAGTAGGTAAATGTAGTAAAGGGAGTTCTGCAACCGTATTGCAGCAGACAGAGCTTACGGCAGTACTGCACCTTGGAAGCAGGTAAATGCGGTATATAGCAGTTGTGTAACCCTAGTGTTGCAGACACAACGTACAGGAGTTCTGCACCTTGGGAGTAGGTAAATTCAGTATATGAAGTTCTGTAACCCTAGTGTAGCAGACACAGCTTACGGAAGTTCTGTAGCTTGGGAGTGGGTAAAAGTAGCATATGGCAGCTAACACTATTGTAGCAGAAATCAGCTTAGAGGAATTTTGTAGCTTGTGAGTAGGTAAATGTAGAAAATGGGAGTTCTGTAACCGTATTGCAGCAGACAGAGCTTAGGTTAGTGCTATACCTTGGAAGCATGTAAATGCAGTATATAGGTGTTCGGTAACGCTAGTTTAGCAGATAGAGCTTACGGGATTTCTGAAGCTTGGGAGTAGGTAAGTGCAGCAGATGGTAGATCTGTAACCCAATGAAGCAGACACAGCTTACGGGAGTTCTGTAGCTTAGGAGTATGTGAATTCAGCATGTAAAATTTCTGTAACCCTATTAGAGAAGGTACAGATTATGAGAGTTTTGTAGCGTGGCAGTTGGTAAATTCACTCAAACGGAGTTCTGTAACACCAGTGCAGCAGACACAGCTTACGGGCATCCGTAGCTTGAGAGTAGGTAAATGCAGCATATGGAAGGTCTATAACCCAAGTGTAGACGACACAGCCTATGGGAGTCCTGTAGCTTGGAAGTAGGCAAATGCAGCCCATGGGACTTCTGTTATCCTAGTGTAGCAGACACAGCTCATGGGAGTTCTGCCGCCTGGGTGTAGGCAAATGCAGCATTTCGGAATTCTGTAACCCTACTGTAGCAGACACAGCTTTCGGGAGTTCTGTAGCTTGGGAGAAGGTCAATGCACGATATGAGACTTCTGTAACTCTAGTGTATTAGACAGCTTCCAGGAGGTCTAAAGCTTGGGAGAAGGCAAATGCAATAAATAGGAGTTCTGTAACTCTAGTGTATTAGACACAGCATATGGGAGTTCTGTTATCCTAGTGTAGCAGACACAGCTTATGGGAGTTCTGTTATCCTAGCGTAGCAGACACAGCTTATGGGAGTTCTGCCACCTGGGTGTAGGCAAATGCAGCATATGGGAATTCTGTAACCGTAGTGTAGCAGACAGAGTTGACGAGAGGTCTGTAGCTTGGGAGAAGGAAAATGCAGCATGTGTGAGTTCTGTAAGACTAGTTTAGCAGACACAGCGTATAGGAGTTCTGTAGCTTCGGAGTAGGTAAATGTAGTAAATGGGAGTTCTGCAACCGTATTGCAGCAGACACAGCTTACGGGAGTACTATACCTTGGAAGCAGGTAAATGCAGTATATAGCAGTTGTGTAACCCTAGTGTTGCAGACACAACGTACAGGAGTTCTGCACCTTGGGAGTAGGTAAATTCAGTATATGAAGTTCTGTAACCCTAGTGTAGCAGACACAGTTACAGAAGGGCTGTAGCTTGGGAGTTGGTAAATGTAGCATAAGGCATCTCTGTAACACTAGTATAGCAGAAATCAGCTTACAGGAGTTTTGTAGCTTGGGAGTAGGTAAATGTAGTAAATGGGAGTTCTGCAACCGTATTGCTGCAGACAGAGCTTATGGGACTGCTGCACCTTGGAAGCAGGTAAATGCAGTGTAAAGCTGTATATTTCTGTAGCTTCGGAGTTGGTAAGTGCAGCATATGGTAGATCTGTAACCCTAGTGTAGCAGACACAGCTTACAGGAGTTCTGTAGCTTGGGAGTAGGTAAATGTAACGCTAATGTAGCAGAAAACAGCTTACAGGCATTTTGTAGCTTGTGAGTAGGTAAATGTAGTAAATGGGAGTTCTGTAACCGTAGTGTCGCAGACACAGCTTATGGGAGTTCTGTACCTTGGATACAGGTAAAGCAGCATATAGGAGTTCTGTAACGCTAGTTTAGCAGACACAGCTTTCAGGATTTCTGTAGCTTGGGAGTTGGTAAGTGCAGCATATGGTAGATCTGTAACCCTAGTGTTGCAGACACAGCACACAGGAGTTCTGTGGATTCAGGGTAGGTAAATGCAGCATGTAAAATTTCTGTAACCTATTAGAGAAGGTACAGATTATGAGAGTTTTGTAGCGTGGCAGTTGGTAAATTCACTCAAACGGAGTTCTGAAACACCAGTGCAGCAGACACAGCTTACGGGCATCTGTAGCTTGGGAGTAGGTAAATGCAGTATATGGAAGTTCTATAACCCAAGTGTAGACGACACAGCCTACGGGAGTCCTGTAGCTTGGAAGTAGGTAAATGCAGCGTATGGGAGTTCTGTTATCCTAGTGTAGCAGACACAGCTTATGGGAGTTCTGCCGCCTGGGTGTAGGCAAAAGCAGCATATGGGAATTCTATAACTGCAGTGTAGCAGACAGAGTTGACGAGAGGTCTGTAGCTAGGGAGAAGGAAAATGCAGCATATGTGAGTTCTGTAAGACTAGTTTAGCAGACACAGCGTATAGGAGTTCTGTAGCTTCGGAGTAGGTAAATGTAGTAAAGGGAGTTCTGCAACCGTATTGCAGCAGACAGAGCTTACGGCAGTACTGCACCTTGGAAGCAGGTAAATGCGGTATATAGCAGTTGTGTAACCCTAGTGTTGCAGACACAAGTTGCAGAAGTTCTGCACCTTGGGAGTAGGTAAATTCAGTATATGAAGTTCTGTAACCCTAGTGTAGCAGACACAGCTTACGGAAGTTCTGTAGCTTGGGAGTGGGTAAAAGTAGCATATGGCAGCTAACAATATTGTAGCAGAAATCAGCTTAGAGGAATTTTGTAGCTTGTGAGTAGGTAAATGTAGAAAATGGGAGTTCTGTAACCGTATTGCAGCAGACAGAGCTTAGGTTAGTGCTATACCTTGGAAGCATGTAAATGCAGTATATAGGTGTTCGGTAATGCTAGTTTAGCAGATAGAGCTTACGGGATTTCTGAAGCTTGGGAGTAGGTAAGTGCAGCAGATGGTAGATCTGTAACCCAATGAAGCAGACACAGCTTACGGGAGTTCTGTAGCTTAGGAGTATGTGAATTCAGCATGTAAAATTTCTGTAACCCTATTAGAGAAGGTACAGATTATGAGAGTTTTGTAGCGTGGCAGTTGGTAAATTCACTCAAACGGAGTTCTGTAACACCAGTGCAGCAGACACAGCTTACGGGCATCCGTAGCTTGAGAGTAGGTAAATGCAGCATATGGAAGGTCTATAACCCAAGTGTAGACGACACAGCCTATGGGAGTCCTGTAGCTTGGAAGTAAGCAAATGCAGCCTATGGGACTTCTGTTATCCTAGTGTAGCAGACACAGCTCATGGGAGTTCTGCCGCCTGGGTGTAGGCAAATGCAGCATTTCGGAATTCTGTAACCCTACTGTAGCAGACACAGCTTTCGGGAGTTCTGTAGCTTGGGAGAAGGTCAATGCACGATATGAGACTTCTGTAACTCTAGTGTATTAGACAGCTTCCAGGAGGTCTAAAGCTTGGGAGAAGGCAAATGCAATAAATAGGAGTTCTGTAACTCTAGTGTATTAGACACAGCATATGGGAGTTCTGTTATCCTAGTGTAGCAGACACAGCTTATGGGAGTTCTGTTATCCTAGCGTAGCAGACACAGCTTATGGGAGTTCTGCCACCTGGGTGTAGGCAAATGCAGCATATGGGAATTCTGTAACCGTAGTGTAGCAGACAGAGTTGACGAGAGGTCTGTAGCTTGGGAGAAGGAAAATGCAGCATGTGTGAGTTCTGTAAGACTAGTTTAGCAGACACAGCGTATAGGAGTTCTGTAGCTTCGGAGTAGGTAAATGTAGTAAATGGGAGTTCTGCAACCGTATTGCAGCAGACACAGCTTACGGGAGTACTATACCTTGGAAGCAGGTAAATGCAGTATATAGCAGTTGTGTAACCCTAGTGTTGCAGACACAACGTACAGGAGTTCTGCACCTTGGGAGTAGGTAAATTCAGTATATGAAGTTCTGTAACCCTAGTGTAGCAGACACAGTTACAGAAGGGCTGTAGCTTGGGAGTTGGTAAATGTAGCATAAGGCATCTCTGTAACACTAGTATAGCAGAAATCAGCTTACAGGAGTTTTGTAGCTTGGGAGTAGGTAAATGTAGTAAATGGGAGTTCTGCAACCGTATTGCTGCAGACAGAGCTTATGGGACTGCTGCACCTTGGAAGCAGGTAAATGCAGTGTAAAGCTGTATATTTCTGTAGCTTGGGAGTTGGTAAGTGCAGCATATGGTAGATCTGTAACCCTAGTGTAGCAGACACAGCTTACAGGAGTTCTGTAGCTTGGGAGTAGGTAAATGTAACGCTAATGTAGCAGAAAACAGCTTACAGGCATTTTGTAGCTTGTGAGTAGGTAAATGTAGTAAATGGGAGTTCTGTAACCGTAGTGTCGCAGACACAGCTTATGGGAGTTCTGTACCTTGGATACAGGTAAAGCAGCATATAGGAGTTCTGTAACGCTAGTTTAGCAGACACAGCTTTCAGGATTTCTGTAGCTTGGGAGTTGGTAAGTGCAGCATATGGTAGATCTGTAACCCTAGTGTTGCAGACACAGCACACAGGAGTTCTGTGGATTCAGGGTAGGTAAATGCAGCATGTAAAATTTCTGTAACCTATTAGAGAAGGTACAGATTATGAGAGTTTTGTAGCGTGGCAGTTGGTAAATTCACTCAAACGGAGTTCTGAAACACCAGTGCAGCAGACACAGCTTACGGGCATCTGTAGCTTGGGAGTAGGTAAATGCAGTATATGGAAGTTCTATAACCCAAGTGTAGACGACACAGCCTACGGGAGTCCTGTAGCTTGGAAGTAGGTAAATGCAGCGTATGGGAGTTCTGTTATCCTAGTGTAGCAGACACAGCTTATGGGAGTTCTGCCGCCTGGGTGTAGGCAAAAGCAGCATATGGGAATTCTATAACTGCAGTGTAGCAGACAGAGTTGACGAGAGGTCTGTAGCTAGGGAGAAGGAAAATGCAGCATATGTGAGTTCTGTAAGACTAGTTTAGCAGACACAGCGTATAGGAGTTCTCTAGCTTCGGAGTAGGTAAATGTAGTAAAGGGAGTTCTGCAACCGTATTGCAGCAGACAGAGCTTACGGCAGTACTGCACCTTGGAAGCAGGTAAATGCGGTATATAGCAGTTGTGTAACCCTAGTGTTGCAGACACAACGTACAGGAGTTCTGCACCTTGGGAGTAGGTAAATTCAGTATATGAAGTTCTGTAACCCTAGTGTAGCAGACACAGCTTACGGAAGTTCTGTAGCTTGGGAGTGGGTAAAAGTAGCATATGGCAGCTAACACTATTGTAGCAGAAATCAGCTTAGAGGAATTTTGTAGCTTGTGAGTAGGTAAATGTAGAAAATGGGAGTTCTGTAACCGTATTGCAGCAGACAGAGCTTAGGTTAGTGCTATACCTTGGAAGCATGTAAATGCAGTATATAGGTGTTCGGTAACGCTAGTTTAGCAGATAGAGCTTACGGGATTTCTGAAGCTTGGGAGTAGGTAAGTGCAGCAGATGGTAGATCTGTAACCCAATGAAGCAGACACAGCTTACGGGAGTTCTGTAGCTTAGGAGTATGTGAATTCAGCATGTAAAATTTCTGTAACCCTATTAGAGAAGGTACAGATTATGAGAGTTTTGTAGCGTGGCAGTTGGTAAATTCACTCAAACGGAGTTCTGTAACACCAGTGCAGCAGACACAGCTTACGGGCATCCGTAGCTTGAGAGTAGGTAAATGCAGCATATGGAAGGTCTATAACCCAAGTGTAGACGACACAGCCTATGGGAGTCCTGTAGCTTGGAAGTAGGCAAATGCAGCCCATGGGACTTCTGTTATCCTAGTGTAGCAGACACAGCTCATGGGAGTTCTGCCGCCTGGGTGTAGGCAAATGCAGCATTTCGGAATTCTGTAACCCTACTGTAGCAGACACAGCTTTCGGGAGTTCTGTAGCTTGGGAGAAGGTCAATGCACGATATGAGACTTCTGTAACTCTAGTGTATTAGACAGCTTCCAGGAGGTCTAAAGCTTGGGAGAAGGCAAATGCAATAAATAGGAGTTCTGTAACTCTAGTGTATTAGACACAGCATATGGGAGTTCTGTTATCCTAGTGTAGCAGACACAGCTTATGGGAGTTCTGTTATCCTAGCGTAGCAGACACAGCTTATGGGAGTTCTGCCACCTGGGTGTAGGCAAATGCAGCATATGGGAATTCTGTAACCGTAGTGTAGCAGACAGAGTTGACGAGAGGTCTGTAGCTTGGGAGAAGGAAAATGCAGCATGTGTGAGTTCTGTAAGACTAGTTTAGCAGACACAGCGTATAGGAGTTCTGTAGCTTCGGAGTAGGTAAATGTAGTAAATGGGAGTTCTGCAACCGTATTGCAGCAGACACAGCTTACGGGAGTACTATACCTTGGAAGCAGGTAAATGCAGTATATAGCAGTTGTGTAACCCTAGTGTTGCAGACACAACGTACAGGAGTTCTGCACCTTGGGAGTAGGTAAATTCAGTATATGAAGTTCTGTAACCCTAGTGTAGCAGACACAGTTACAGAAGGGCTGTAGCTTGGGAGTTGGTAAATGTAGCATAAGGCATCTCTGTAACACTAGTATAGCAGAAATCAGCTTACAGGAGTTTTGTAGCTTGGGAGTAGGTAAATGTAGTAAATGGGAGTTCTGCAACCGTATTGCTGCAGACAGAGCTTATGGGACTGCTGCACCTTGGAAGCAGGTAAATGCAGTGTAAAGCTGTATATTTCTGTAGCTTCGGAGTTGGTAAGTGCAGCATATGGTAGATCTGTAACCCTAGTGTTGCAGACACAGCACACAGGAGTTCTGTGGATTCAGGGTAGGTAAATGCAGCATGTAAAATTTCTGTAACCTATTAGAGAAGGTACAGATTATGAGAGTTTTGTAGCGTGGCAGTTGGTAAATTCACTCAAACGGAGTTCTGAAACACCAGTGCAGCAGACACAGCTTACGGGCATCTGTAGCTTGGGAGTAGGTAAATGCAGTATATGGAAGTTCTATAACCCAAGTGTAGACGACACAGCCTACGGGAGTCCTGTAGCTTGGAAGTAGGTAAATGCAGCGTATGGGAGTTCTGTTATCCTAGTGTAGCAGACACAGCTTATGGGAGTTCTGCCGCCTGGGTGTAGGCAAAAGCAGCATATGGGAATTCTATAACTGCAGTGTAGCAGACAGAGTTGACGAGAGGTCTGTAGCTAGGGAGAAGGAAAATGCAGCATATGTGAGTTCTGTAAGACTAGTTTAGCAGACACAGCGTATAGGAGTTCTCTAGCTTCGGAGTAGGTAAATGTAGTAAAGGGAGTTCTGCAACCGTATTGCAGCAGACAGAGCTTACGGCAGTACTGCACCTTGGAAGCAGGTAAATGCGGTATATAGCAGTTGTGTAACCCTAGTGTTGCAGACACAAGTTGCAGAAGTTCTGCACCTTGGGAGTAGGTAAATTCAGTATATGAAGTTCTGTAACCCTAGTGTAGCAGACACAGCTTACGGAAGTTCTGTAGCTTGGGAGTGGGTAAAAGTAGCATATGGCAGCTAACACTATTGTAGCAGAAATCAGCTTAGAGGAATTTTGTAGCTTGTGAGTAGGTAAATGTAGAAAATGGGAGTTCTGTAACCGTATTGCAGCAGACAGAGCTTAGGTTAGTGCTATACCTTGGAAGCATGTAAATGCAGTATATAGGTGTTCGGTAACGCTAGTTTAGCAGATAGAGCTTACGGGATTTCTGAAGCTTGGGAGTAGGTAAGTGCAGCAGATGGTAGATCTGTAACCCAATGAAGCAGACACAGCTTACGGGAGTTCTGTAGCTTAGGAGTATGTGAATTCAGCATGTAAAATTTCTGTAACCCTATTAGAGAAGGTACAGATTATGAGAGTTTTGTAGCGTGGCAGTTGGTAAATTCACTCAAACGGAGTTCTGTAACACCAGTGCAGCAGACACAGCTTACGGGCATCCGTAGCTTGAGAGTAGGTAAATGCAGCATATGGAAGGTCTATAACCCAAGTGTAGACGACACAGCCTATGGGAGTCCTGTAGCTTGGAAGTAGGCAAATGCAGCCCATGGGACTTCTGTTATCCTAGTGTAGCAGACACAGCTCATGGGAGTTCTGCCGCCTGGGTGTAGGCAAATGCAGCATTTCGGAATTCTGTAACCCTACTGTAGCAGACACAGCTTTCGGGAGTTCTGTAGCTTGGGAGAAGGTCAATGCACGATATGAGACTTCTGTAACTCTAGTGTATTAGACAGCTTCCAGGAGGTCTAAAGCTTGGGAGAAGGCAAATGCAATAAATAGGAGTTCTGTAACTCTAGTGTATTAGACACAGCATATGGGAGTTCTGTTATCCTAGTGTAGCAGACACAGCTTATGGGAGTTCTGTTATCCTAGCGTAGCAGACACAGCTTATGGGAGTTCTGCCACCTGGGTGTAGGCAAATGCAGCATATGGGAATTCTGTAACCGTAGTGTAGCAGACAGAGTTGACGAGAGGTCTGTAGCTTGGGAGAAGGAAAATGCAGCATGTGTGAGTTCTGTAAGACTAGTTTAGCAGACACAGCGTATAGGAGTTCTGTAGCTTCGGAGTAGGTAAATGTAGTAAATGGGAGTTCTGCAACCGTATTGCAGCAGACACAGCTTACGGGAGTACTATACCTTGGAAGCAGGTAAATGCAGTATATAGCAGTTGTGTAACCCTAGTGTTGCAGACACAACGTACAGGAGTTCTGCACCTTGGGAGTAGGTAAATTCAGTATATGAAGTTCTGTAACCCTAGTGTAGCAGACACAGTTACAGAAGGGCTGTAGCTTGGGAGTTGGTAAATGTAGCATAAGGCATCTCTGTAACACTAGTATAGCAGAAATCAGCTTACAGGAGTTTTGTAGCTTGGGAGTAGGTAAATGTAGTAAATGGGAGTTCTGCAACCGTATTGCTGCAGACAGAGCTTATGGGACTGCTGCACCTTGGAAGCAGGTAAATGCAGTGTAAAGCTGTATATTTCTGTAGCTTCGGAGTTGGTAAGTGCAGCATATGGTAGATCTGTAACCCTAGTGTAGCAGACACAGCTTACAGGAGTTCTGTAGCTTGGGAGTAGGTAAATGTAACGCTAATGTAGCAGAAAACAGCTTACAGGCATTTTGTAGCTTGTGAGTAGGTAAATGTAGTAAATGGGAGTTCTGTAACCGTAGTGTCGCAGACACAGCGTATAGGAGTTCTGTAGCTTCGGAGTAGGTAAATGTAGTAAAGGGAGTTCTGCAACCGTATTGCAGCAGACAGAGCTTACGGCAGTACTGCACCTTGGAAGCAGGTAAATGCGGTATATAGCAGTTGTGTAACCCTAGTGTTGCAGACACAAGTTGCAGAAGTTCTGCACCTTGGGAGTAGGTAAATTCAGTATATGAAGTTCTGTAACCCTAGTGTAGCAGACACAGCTTACGGAAGTTCTGTAGCTTGGGAGTGGGTAAAAGTAGCATATGGCAGCTAACACTATTGTAGCAGAAATCAGCTTAGAGGAATTTTGTAGCTTGTGAGTACAGATTATGAGAGTTTTGTAGCGTGGCAGTTGGTAAATTCACTCAAACGGAGTTCTGTAACACCAGTGCAGCAGACACAGCTTACGGGCATCCGTAGCTTGAGAGTAGGTAAATGCAGCATATGGAAGGTCTATAACCCAAGTGTAGACGACACAGCCTATGGGAGTCCTGTAGCTTGGAAGTAAGCAAATGCAGCCTATGGGACTTCTGTTATCCTAGTGTAGCAGACACAGCTCATGGGAGTTCTGCCGCCTGGGTGTAGGCAAATGCAGCATTTCGGAATTCTGTAACCCTACTGTAGCAGACACAGCTTTCGGGAGTTCTGTAGCTTGGGAGAAGGTCAATGCACGATATGAGACTTCTGTAACTCTAGTGTATTAGACAGCTTCCAGGAGGTCTAAAGCTTGGGAGAAGGCAAATGCAATAAATAGGAGTTCTGTAACTCTAGTGTATTAGACACAGCATATGGGAGTTCTGTTATCCTAGTGTAGCAGACACAGCTTATGGGAGTTCTGTTATCCTAGCGTAGCAGACACAGCTTATGGGAGTTCTGCCACCTGGGTGTAGGCAAATGCAGCATATGGGAATTCTGTAACCGTAGTGTAGCAGACAGAGTTGACGAGAGGTCTGTAGCTTGGGAGAAGGAAAATGCAGCATGTGTGAGTTCTGTAAGACTAGTTTAGCAGACACAGCGTATAGGAGTTCTGTAGCTTCGGAGTAGGTAAATGTAGTAAATGGGAGTTCTGCAACCGTATTGCAGCAGACACAGCTTACGGGAGTACTATACCTTGGAAGCAGGTAAATGCAGTATATAGCAGTTGTGTAACCCTAGTGTTGCAGACACAACGTACAGGAGTTCTGCACCTTGGGAGTAGGTAAATTCAGTATATGAAGTTCTGTAACCCTAGTGTAGCAGACACAGTTACAGAAGGGCTGTAGCTTGGGAGTTGGTAAATGTAGCATAAGGCATCTCTGTAACACTAGTATAGCAGAAATCAGCTTACAGGAGTTTTGTAGCTTGGGAGTAGGTAAATGTAGTAAATGGGAGTTCTGCAACCGTATTGCTGCAGACAGAGCTTATGGGACTGCTGCACCTTGGAAGCAGGTAAATGCAGTGTAAAGCTGTATATTTCTGTAGCTTCGGAGTTGGTAAGTGCAGCATATGGTAGATCTGTAACCCTAGTGTAGCAGACACAGCTTACAGGAGTTCTGTAGCTTGGGAGTAGGTAAATGTAACGCTAATGTAGCAGAAAACAGCTTACAGGCATTTTGTAGCTTGTGAGTAGGTAAATGTAGTAAATGGGAGTTCTGTAACCGTAGTGTCGCAGACACAGCGTATAGGAGTTCTGTAGCTTCGGAGTAGGTAAATGTAGTAAAGGGAGTTCTGCAACCGTATTGCAGCAGACAGAGCTTACGGCAGTACTGCACCTTGGAAGCAGGTAAATGCGGTATATAGCAGTTGTGTAACCCTAGTGTTGCAGACACAAGTTGCAGAAGTTCTGCACCTTGGGAGTAGGTAAATTCAGTATATGAAGTTCTGTAACCCTAGTGTAGCAGACACAGCTTACGGAAGTTCTGTAGCTTGGGAGTGGGTAAAAGTAGCATATGGCAGCTAACACTATTGTAGCAGAAATCAGCTTAGAGGAATTTTGTAGCTTGTGAGTACAGATTATGAGAGTTTTGTAGCGTGGCAGTTGGTAAATTCACTCAAACGGAGTTCTGTAACACCAGTGCAGCAGACACAGCTTACGGGCATCCGTAGCTTGAGAGTAGGTAAATGCAGCATATGGAAGGTCTATAACCCAAGTGTAGACGACACAGCCTATGGGAGTCCTGTAGCTTGGAAGTAAGCAAATGCAGCCTATGGGACTTCTGTTATCCTAGTGTAGCAGACACAGCTCATGGGAGTTCTGCCGCCTGGGTGTAGGCAAATGCAGCATTTCGGAATTCTGTAACCCTACTGTAGCAGACACAGCTTTCGGGAGTTCTGTAGCTTGGGAGAAGGTCAATGCACGATATGAGACTTCTGTAACTCTAGTGTATTAGACAGCTTCCAGGAGGTCTAAAGCTTGGGAGAAGGCAAATGCAATAAATAGGAGTTCTGTAACTCTAGTGTATTAGACACAGCATATGGGAGTTCTGTTATCCTAGTGTAGCAGACACAGCTTATGGGAGTTCTGTTATCCTAGCGTAGCAGACACAGCTTATGGGAGTTCTGCCACCTGGGTGTAGGCAAATGCAGCATATGGGAATTCTGTAACCATAGTGTAGCAGACAGAGTTGACGAGAGGTCTGTAGCTTGGGAGAAGGAAAATGCAGCATGTGTGAGTTCTGTAAGACTAGTTTAGCAGACACAGCGTATAGGAGTTCTGTAGCTTCGGAGTAGGTAAATGTAGTAAATGGGAGTTCTGCAACCGTATTGCAGCAGACACAGCTTACGGGAGTACTATACCTTGGAAGCAGGTAAATGCAGTATATAGCAGTTGTGTAACCCTAGTGTTGCAGACACAACGTACAGGAGTTCTGCACCTTGGGAGTAGGTAAATTCAGTATATGAAGTTCTGTAACCCTAGTGTAGCAGACACAGTTACAGAAGGGCTGTAGCTTGGGAGTTGGTAAATGTAGCATAAGGCATCTCTGTAACACTAGTATAGCAGAAATCAGCTTACAGGAGTTTTGTAGCTTGGGAGTAGGTAAATGTAGTAAATGGGAGTTCTGCAACCGTATTGCTGCAGACAGAGCTTATGGGACTGCTGCACCTTGGAAGCAGGTAAATGCAGTGTAAAGCTGTATATTTCTGTAGCTTCGGAGTTGGTAAGTGCAGCATATGGTAGATCTGTAACCCTAGTGTAGCAGACACAGCTTACAGGAGTTCTGTAGCTTGGGAGTAGGTAAATGTAACGCTAATGTAGCAGAAAACAGCTTACAGGCATTTTGTAGCTTGTGAGTAGGTAAATGTAGTAAATGGGAGTTCTGTAACCGTAGTGTCGCAGACACAGCTTATGGGAGTTCTGTACCTTGGATACAGGTAAAGCAGCATATAGGAGTTCTGTAACGCTAGTTTAGCAGACACAGCTTTCAGGATTTCTGTAGCTTGGGAGTTGGTAAGTGCAGCATATGGTAGATCTGTAACCCTAGTGTTGCAGACACAGCACACAGGAGTTCTGTGGATTCAGGGTAGGTAAATGCAGCATGTAAAATTTCTGTAACCTATTAGAGAAGGTACAGATTATGAGAGTTTTGTAGCGTGGCAGTTGGTAAATTCACTCAAACGGAGTTCTGAAACACCAGTGCAGCAGACACAGCTTACGGGCATCTGTAGCTTGGGAGTAGGTAAATGCAGTATATGGAAGTTCTATAACCCAAGTGTAGACGACACAGCCTACGGGAGTCCTGTAGCTTGGAAGTAGGTAAATGCAGCGTATGGGAGTTCTGTTATCCTAGTGTAGCAGACACAGCTTATGGGAGTTCTGCCGCCTGGGTGTAGGCAAAAGCAGCATATGGGAATTCTATAACTGCAGTGTAGCAGACAGAGTTGACGAGAGGTCTGTAGCTAGGGAGAAGGAAAATGCAGCATATGTGAGTTCTGTAAGACTAGTTTAGCAGACACAGCGTATAGGAGTTCTCTAGCTTCGGAGTAGGTAAATGTAGTAAAGGGAGTTCTGCAACCGTATTGCAGCAGACAGAGCTTACGGCAGTACTGCACCTTGGAAGCAGGTAAATGCGGTATATAGCAGTTGTGTAACCCTAGTGTTGCAGACACAAGTTGCAGAAGTTCTGCACCTTGGGAGTAGGTAAATTCAGTATATGAAGTTCTGTAACCCTAGTGTAGCAGACACAGCTTACGGGAGTTCTGTAGCTTGGGAGTGGGTAAAAGTAGCATATGGCAGCTAACACTATTGTAGCAGAAATCAGCTTAAAGGAATTTTGTAGCTTGTGAGTAGGTAAATGTAGAAAATGGGAGTTCTGTAACCGTATTGCAGCAGACAGAGCTTAGGTTAGTGCTATACCTTGGAAGCATGTAAATGCAGTATATAGGTGTTCGGTAACGCTAGTTTAGCAGATAGAGCTTACGGGATTTCTGAAGCTTGGGAGTAGGTAAGTGCAGCAGATGGTAGATCTGTAACCCAATGAAGCAGACACAGCTTACGGGAGTTCTGTAGCTTAGGAGTATGTGAATTCAGCATGTAAAATTTCTGTAACCCTATTAGAGAAGGTACAGATTATGAGAGTTTTGTAGCGTGGCAGTTGGTAAATTCACTCAAACGGAGTTCTGTAACACCAGTGCAGCAGACACAGCTTACGGGCATCCGTAGCTTGAGAGTAGGTAAATGCAGCATATGGAAGGTCTATAACCCAAGTGTAGACGACACAGCCTATGGGAGTCCTGTAGCTTGGAAGTAGGCAAATGCAGCCCATGGGACTTCTGTTATCCTAGTGTAGCAGACACAGCTCATGGGAGTTCTGCCGCCTGGGTGTAGGCAAATGCAGCATTTCGGAATTCTGTAACCCTACTGTAGCAGACACAGCTTTCGGGAGTTCTGTAGCTTGGGAGAAGGTCAATGCACGATATGAGACTTCTGTAACTCTAGTGTATTAGACAGCTTCCAGGAGGTCTAAAGCTTGGGAGAAGGCAAATGCAATAAATAGGAGTTCTGTAACTCTAGTGTATTAGACACAGCATATGGGAGTTCTGTTATCCTAGTGTAGCAGACACAGCTTATGGGAGTTCTGTTATCCTAGCGTAGCAGACACAGCTTATGGGAGTTCTGCCGCCTGGGTGTAGGCAAATGCAGCATATGGGAATTCTGTAACCGTAGTGTAGCAGACAGAGTTGACGAGAGGTCTGTAGCTTGGGAGAAGGAAAATGCAGCATGTGTGAGTTCTGTAAGACTAGTTTAGCAGACACAGCGTATAGGAGTTCTGTAGCTTCGGAGTAGGTAAATGTAGTAAATGGGAGTTCTGCAACCGTATTGCAGCAGACACAGCTTACGGGAGTACTATACCTTGGAAGCAGGTAAATGCAGTATATAGCAGTTGTGTAACCCTAGTGTTGCAGACACAACGTACAGGAGTTCTGCACCTTGGGAGTAGGTAAATTCAGTATATGAAGTTCTGTAACCCTAGTGTAGCAGACACAGTTACAGAAGGGCTGTAGCTTGGGAGTTGGTAAATGTAGCATAAGGCATCTCTGTAACACTAGTATAGCAGAAATCAGCTTACAGGAGTTTTGTAGCTTGGGAGTAGGTAAATGTAGTAAATGGGAGTTCTGCAACCGTATTGCTGCAGACAGAGCTTATGGGACTGCTGCACCTTGGAAGCAGGTAAATGCAGTGTAAAGCTGTATATTTCTGTAGCTTCGGAGTTGGTAAGTGCAGCATATGGTAGATCTGTAACCCTAGTGTAGCAGACACAGCTTACAGGAGTTCTGTAGCTTGGGAGTAGGTAAATGTAACGCTAATGTAGCAGAAAACAGCTTACAGGCATTTTGTAGCTTGTGAGTAGGTAAATGTAGTAAATGGGAGTTCTGTAACCGTAGTGTCGCAGACACAGCTTATGGGAGTTCTGTACCTTGGATACAGGTAAAGCAGCATATAGGAGTTCTGTAACGCTAGTTTAGCAGACACAGCTTTCAGGATTTCTGTAGCTTGGGAGTTGGTAAGTAGATCTGTAACCCTAGTGTTGCAGACACAGCACACAGGAGTTCTGTGGATTCAGGGTAGGTAAATGCAGCATGTAAAATTTCTGTAACCTATTAGAGAAGGTACAGATTATGAGAGTTTTGTAGCGTGGCAGTTGGTAAATTCACTCAAACGGAGTTCTGAAACACCAGTGCAGCAGACACAGCTTACGGGCATCTGTAGCTTGGGAGTAGGTAAATGCAGTATATGGAAGTTCTATAACCCAAGTGTAGACGACACAGCCTACGGGAGTCCTGTAGCTTGGAAGTAGGTAAATGCAGCGTATGGGAGTTCTGTTATCCTAGTGTAGCAGACACAGCTTATGGGAGTTCTGCCGCCTGGGTGTAGGCAAAAGCAGCATATGGGAATTCTATAACTGCAGTGTAGCAGACAGAGTTGACGAGAGGTCTGTAGCTAGGGAGAAGGAAAATGCAGCATATGTGAGTTCTGTAAGACTAGTTTAGCAGACACAGCGTATAGGAGTTCTCTAGCTTCGGAGTAGGTAAATGTAGTAAAGGGAGTTCTGCAACCGTATTGCAGCAGACAGAGCTTACGGCAGTACTGCACCTTGGAAGCAGGTAAATGCGGTATATAGCAGTTGTGTAACCCTAGTGTTGCAGACACAAGTTGCAGAAGTTCTGCACCTTGGGAGTAGGTAAATTCAGTATATGAAGTTCTGTAACCCTAGTGTAGCAGACACAGTTACAGAAGGGCTGTAGCTTGGGAGTTGGTAAATGTAGCATAAGGCATCTCTGTAACACTAGTATAGCAGAAATCAGCTTACAGGAGTTTTGTAGCTTGGGAGTAGGTAAATGTAGTAAATGGGAGTTCTGCAACCGTATTGCTGCAGACAGAGCTTATGGGACTGCTGCACCTTGGAAGCAGGTAAATGCAGTGTAAAGCTGTATATTTCTGTAGCTTCGGAGTTGGTAAGTGCAGCATATGGTAGATCTGTAACCCTAGTGTAGCAGACACAGCTTACAGGAGTTCTGTAGCTTGGGAGTAGGTAAATGTAACGCTAATGTAGCAGAAAACAGCTTACAGGCATTTTGTAGCTTGTGAGTAGGTAAATGTAGTAAATGGGAGTTCTGTAACCGTAGTGTCGCAGACACAGCTTATGGGAGTTCTGTACCTTGGATACAGGTAAAGCAGCATATAGGAGTTCTGTAACGCTAGTTTAGCAGACACAGCTTTCAGGATTTCTGTAGCTTGGGAGTTGGTAAGTGCAGCATATGGTAGATCTGTAACCCTAGTGTTGCAGACACAGCACACAGGAGTTCTGTGGATTCAGGGTAGGTAAATGCAGCATGTAAAATTTCTGTAACCTATTAGAGAAGGTACAGATTATGAGAGTTTTGTAGCGTGGCAGTTGGTAAATTCACTCAAACGGAGTTCTGAAACACCAGTGCAGCAGACACAGCTTACGGGCATCTGTAGCTTGGGAGTAGGTAAATGCAGTATATGGAAGTTCTATAACCCAAGTGTAGACGACACAGCCTACGGGAGTCCTGTAGCTTGGAAGTAGGTAAATGCAGCGTATGGGAGTTCTGTTATCCTAGTGTAGCAGACACAGCTTATGGGAGTTCTGCCGCCTGGGTGTAGGCAAAAGCAGCATATGGGAATTCTATAACTGCAGTGTAGCAGACAGAGTTGACGAGAGGTCTGTAGCTAGGGAGAAGGAAAATGCAGCATATGTGAGTTCTGTAAGACTAGTTTAGCAGACACAGCGTATAGGAGTTCTGTAGCTTCGGAGTAGGTAAATGTAGTAAAGGGAGTTCTGCAACCGTATTGCAGCAGACAGAGCTTACGGCAGTACTGCACCTTGGAAGCAGGTAAATGCGGTATATAGCAGTTGTGTAACCCTAGTGTTGCAGACACAAGTTGCAGAAGTTCTGCACCTTGGGAGTAGGTAAATTCAGTATATGAAGTTCTGTAACCCTAGTGTAGCAGACACAGCTTACGGAAGTTCTGTAGCTTGGGAGTGGGTAAAAGTAGCATATGGCAGCTAACACTATTGTAGCAGAAATCAGCTTAGAGGAATTTTGTAGCTTGTGAGTAGGTAAATGTAGAAAATGGGAGTTCTGTAACCGTATTGCAGCAGACAGAGCTTAGGTTAGTGCTATACCTTGGAAGCATGTAAATGCAGTATATAGGTGTTCGGTAACGCTAGTTTAGCAGATAGAGCTTACGGGATTTCTGAAGCTTGGGAGTAGGTAAGTGCAGCAGATGGTAGATCTGTAACCCAATGAAGCAGACACAGCTTACGGGAGTTCTGTAGCTTAGGAGTATGTGAATTCAGCATGTAAAATTTCTGTAACCCTATTAGAGAAGGTACAGATTATGAGAGTTTTGTAGCGTGGCAGTTGGTAAATTCACTCAAACGGAGTTCTGTAACACCAGTGCAGCAGACACAGCTTACGGGCATCCGTAGCTTGAGAGTAGGTAAATGCAGCATATGGAAGGTCTATAACCCAAGTGTAGACGACACAGCCTATGGGAGTCCTGTAGCTTGGAAGTAGGCAAATGCAGCCTATGGGACTTCTGTTATCCTAGTGTAGCAGACACAGCTCATGGGAGTTCTGCCGCCTGGGTGTAGGCAAATGCAGCATTTCGGAATTCTGTAACCCTACTGTAGCAGACACAGCTTTCGGGAGTTCTGTAGCTTGGGAGAAGGTCAATGCACGATATGAGACTTCTGTAACTCTAGTGTATTAGACAGCTTCCAGGAGGTCTAAAGCTTGGGAGAAGGCAAATGCAATAAATAGGAGTTCTGTAACTCTAGTGTATTAGACACAGCATATGGGAGTTCTGTTATCCTAGTGTAGCAGACACAGCTTATGGGAGTTCTGTTATCCTAGCGTAGCAGACACAGCTTATGGGAGTTCTGCCACCTGGGTGTAGGCAAATGCAGCATATGGGAATTCTGTAACCGTAGTGTAGCAGACAGAGTTGACGAGAGGTCTGTAGCTTGGGAGAAGGAAAATGCAGCATGTGTGAGTTCTGTAAGACTAGTTTAGCAGACACAGCGTATAGGAGTTCTGTAGCTTCGGAGTAGGTAAATGTAGTAAATGGGAGTTCTGCAACCGTATTGCAGCAGACACAGCTTACGGGAGTACTATACCTTGGAAGCAGGTAAATGCAGTATATAGCAGTTGTGTAACCCTAGTGTTGCAGACACAACGTACAGGAGTTCTGCACCTTGGGAGTAGGTAAATTCAGTATATGAAGTTCTGTAACCCTAGTGTAGCAGACACAGTTACAGAAGGGCTGTAGCTTGGGAGTTGGTAAATGTAGCATAAGGCATCTCTGTAACACTAGTATAGCAGAAATCAGCTTACAGGAGTTTTGTAGCTTGGGAGTAGGTAAATGTAGTAAATGGGAGTTCTGCAACCGTATTGCTGCAGACAGAGCTTATGGGACTGCTGCACCTTGGAAGCAGGTAAATGCGGTATATAGCAGTTGTGTAACCCTAGTGTTGCAGACACAAGTTGCAGAAGTTCTGCACCTTGGGAGTAGGTAAATTCAGTATATGAAGTTCTGTAACCCTAGTGTAGCAGACACAGTTACAGAAGGGCTGTAGCTTGGGAGTTGGTAAATGTAGCATAAGGCATCTCTGTAACACTAGTATAGCAGAAATCAGCTTACAGGAGTTTTGTAGCTTGGGAGTAGGTAAATGTAGTAAATGGGAGTTCTGCAACCGTATTGCTGCAGACAGAGCTTATGGGACTGCTGCACCTTGGAAGCAGGTAAATGCAGTGTAAAGCTGTATATTTCTGTAGCTTCGGAGTTGGTAAGTGCAGCATATGGTAGATCTGTAACCCTAGTGTAGCAGACACAGCTTACAGGAGTTCTGTAGCTTGGGAGTAGGTAAATGTAACGCTAATGTAGCAGAAAACAGCTTACAGGCATTTTGTAGCTTGTGAGTAGGTAAATGTAGTAAATGGGAGTTCTGTAACCGTAGTGTCGCAGACACAGCTTATGGGAGTTCTGTACCTTGGATACAGGTAAAGCAGCATATAGGAGTTCTGTAACGCTAGTTTAGCAGACACAGCTTTCAGGATTTCTGTAGCTTGGGAGTTGGTAAGTGCAGCATATGGTAGATCTGTAACCCTAGTGTTGCAGACACAGCACACAGGAGTTCTGTGGATTCAGGGTAGGTAAATGCAGCATGTAAAATTTCTGTAACCTATTAGAGAAGGTACAGATTATGAGAGTTTTGTAGCGTGGCAGTTGGTAAATTCACTCAAACGGAGTTCTGAAACACCAGTGCAGCAGACACAGCTTACGGGCATCTGTAGCTTGGGAGTAGGTAAATGCAGTATATGGAAGTTCTATAACCCAAGTGTAGACGACACAGCCTACGGGAGTCCTGTAGCTTGGAAGTAGGTAAATGCAGCGTATGGGAGTTCTGTTATCCTAGTGTAGCAGACACAGCTTATGGGAGTTCTGCCGCCTGGGTGTAGGCAAAAGCAGCATATGGGAATTCTATAACTGCAGTGTAGCAGACAGAGTTGACGAGAGGTCTGTAGCTAGGGAGAAGGAAAATGCAGCATATGTGAGTTCTGTAAGACTAGTTTAGCAGACACAGCGTATAGGAGTTCTCTAGCTTCGGAGTAGGTAAATGTAGTAAAGGGAGTTCTGCAACCGTATTGCAGCAGACAGAGCTTACGGCAGTACTGCACCTTGGAAGCAGGTAAATGCGGTATATAGCAGTTGTGTAACCCTAGTGTTGCAGACACAAGTTGCAGAAGTTCTGCACCTTGGGAGTAGGTAAATTCAGTATATGAAGTTCTGTAACCCTAGTGTAGCAGACACAGCTTACGGAAGTTCTGTAGCTTGGGAGTGGGTAAAAGTAGCATATGGCAGCTAACACTATTGTAGCAGAAATCAGCTTAGAGGAATTTTGTAGCTTGTGAGTAGGTAAATGTAGAAAATGGGAGTTCTGTAACCGTATTGCAGCAGACAGAGCTTAGGTTAGTGCTATACCTTGGAAGCATGTAAATGCAGTATATAGGTGTTCGGTAACGCTAGTTTAGCAGATAGAGCTTACGGGATTTCTGAAGCTTGGGAGTAGGTAAGTGCAGCAGATGGTAGATCTGTAACCCAATGAAGCAGACACAGCTTACGGGAGTTCTGTAGCTTAGGAGTATGTGAATTCAGCATGTAAAATTTCTGTAACCCTATTAGAGAAGGTACAGATTATGAGAGTTTTGTAGCGTGGCAGTTGGTAAATTCACTCAAACGGAGTTCTGTAACACCAGTGCAGCAGACACAGCTTACAGGCATCCGTAGCTTGAGAGTAGGTAAATGCAGCATATGGAAGGTCTATAACCCAAGTGTAGACGACACAGCCTATGGGAGTCCTGTAGCTTGGAAGTAGGCAAATGCAGCCTATGGGACTTCTGTTATCCTAGTGTAGCAGACACAGCTCATGGGAGTTCTGCCGCCTGGGTGTAGGCAAATGCAGCATTTCGGAATTCTGTAACCCTACTGTAGCAGACACAGCTTTCGGGAGTTCTGTAGCTTGGGAGAAGGTCAATGCACGATATGAGACTTCTGTAACTCTAGTGTATTAGACAGCTTCCAGGAGGTCTAAAGCTTGGGAGAAGGCAAATGCAATAAATAGGAGTTCTGTAACTCTAGTGTATTAGACACAGCATATGGGAGTTCTGTTATCCTAGTGTAGCAGACACAGCTTATGGGAGTTCTGTTATCCTAGCGTAGCAGACACAGCTTATGGGAGTTCTGCCACCTGGGTGTAGGCAAATGCAGCATATGGGAATTCTGTAACCGTAGTGTAGCAGACAGAGTTGACGAGAGGTCTGTAGCTTGGGAGAAGGAAAATGCAGCATGTGTGAGTTCTGTAAGACTAGTTTAGCAGACACAGCGTATAGGAGTTCTGTAGCTTCGGAGTAGGTAAATGCAGTAAATGGGAGTTCTGCAACCGTATTGCAGCAGACACAGCTTACGGGAGTACTATACCTTGGAAGCAGGTAAATGCAGTATATAGCAGTTGTGTAACCCTAGTGTTGCAGACACAACGTACAGGAGTTCTGCACCTTGGGAGTAGGTAAATTCAGTATATGAAGTTCTGTAACCCTAGTGTAGCAGACACAGTTACAGAAGGGCTGTAGCTTGGGAGTTGGTAAATGTAGCATAAGGCATCTCTGTAACACTAGTATAGCAGAAATCAGCTTACAGGAGTTTTGTAGCTTGGGAGTAGGTAAATGTAGTAAATGGGAGTTCTGCAACCGTATTGCTGCAGACAGAGCTTATGGGACTGCTGCACCTTGGAAGCAGGTAAATGCAGTGTAAAGCTGTATATTTCTGTAGCTTCGGAGTTGGTAAGTGCAGCATATGGTAGATCTGTAACCCTAGTGTAGCAGACACAGCTTACAGGAGTTCTGTAGCTTGGGAGTAGGTAAATGTAACGCTAATGTAGCAGAAAACAGCTTACAGGCATTTTGTAGCTTGTGAGTAGGTAAATGTAGTAAATGGGAGTTCTGTAACCGTAGTGTCGCAGACACAGCTTATGGGAGTTCTGTACCTTGGATACAGGTAAAGCAGCATATAGGAGTTCTGTAACGCTAGTTTAGCAGACACAGCTTTCAGGATTTCTGTAGCTTGGGAGTTGGTAAGTGCAGCATATGGTAGATCTGTAACCCTAGTGTTGCAGACACAGCACACAGGAGTTCTGTGGATTCAGGGTAGGTAAATGCAGCATGTAAAATTTCTGTAACCTATTAGAGAAGGTACAGATTATGAGAGTTTTGTAGCGTGGCAGTTGGTAAATTCACTCAAACGGAGTTCTGAAACACCAGTGCAGCAGACACAGCTTACGGGCATCTGTAGCTTGGGAGTAGGTAAATGCAGTATATGGAAGTTCTATAACCCAAGTGTAGACGACACAGCCTACGGGAGTCCTGTAGCTTGGAAGTAGGTAAATGCAGCGTATGGGAGTTCTGTTATCCTAGTGTAGCAGACACAGCTTATGGGAGTTCTGCCGCCTGGGTGTAGGCAAAAGCAGCATATGGGAATTCTATAACTGCAGTGTAGCAGACAGAGTTGACGAGAGGTCTGTAGCTAGGGAGAAGGAAAATGCAGCATATGTGAGTTCTGTAAGACTAGTTTAGCAGACACAGCGTATAGGAGTTCTCTAGCTTCGGAGTAGGTAAATGTAGTAAAGGGAGTTCTGCAACCGTATTGCAGCAGACAGAGCTTACGGCAGTACTGCACCTTGGAAGCAGGTAAATGCGGTATATAGCAGTTGTGTAACCCTAGTGTTGCAGACACAAGTTGCAGAAGTTCTGCACCTTGGGAGTAGGTAAATTCAGTATATGAAGTTCTGTAACCCTAGTGTAGCAGACACAGCTTACGGAAGTTCTGTAGCTTGGGAGTGGGTAAAAGTAGCATATGGCAGCTAACACTATTGTAGCAGAAATCAGCTTAGAGGAATTTTGTAGCTTGTGAGTAGGTAAATGTAGAAAATGGGAGTTCTGTAACCGTATTGCAGCAGACAGAGCTTAGGTTAGTGCTATACCTTGGAAGCATGTAAATGCAGTATATAGGTGTTCGGTAATGCTAGTTTAGCAGATAGAGCTTACGGGATTTCTGAAGCTTGGGAGTAGGTAAGTGCAGCAGATGGTAGATCTGTAACCCAATGAAGCAGACACAGCTTACGGGAGTTCTGTAGCTTAGGAGTATGTGAATTCAGCATGTAAAATTTCTGTAACCCTATTAGAGAAGGTACAGATTATGAGAGTTTTGTAGCGTGGCAGTTGGTAAATTCACTCAAACGGAGTTCTGTAACACCAGTGCAGCAGACACAGCTTACGGGCATCCGTAGCTTGAGAGTAGGTAAATGCAGCATATGGAAGGTCTATAACCCAAGTGTAGACGACACAGCCTATGGGAGTCCTGTAGCTTGGAAGTAGGCAAATGCAGCCTATGGGACTTCTGTTATCCTAGTGTAGCAGACACAGCTCATGGGAGTTCTGCCGCCTGGGTGTAGGCAAATGCAGCATTTCGGAATTCTGTAACCCTACTGTAGCAGACACAGCTTTCGGGAGTTCTGTAGCTTGGGAGAAGGTCAATGCACGATATGAGACTTCTGTAACTCTAGTGTATTAGACAGCTTCCAGGAGGTCTAAAGCTTGGGAGAAGGCAAATGCAATAAATAGGAGTTCTGTAACTCTAGTGTATTAGACACAGCATATGGGAGTTCTGTTATCCTAGTGTAGCAGACACAGCTTATGGGAGTTCTGTTATCCTAGCGTAGCAGACACAGCTTATGGGAGTTCTGCCACCTGGGTGTAGGCAAATGCAGCATATGGGAATTCTGTAACCGTAGTGTAGCAGACAGAGTTGACGAGAGGTCTGTAGCTTGGGAGAAGGAAAATGCAGCATGTGTGAGTTCTGTAAGACTAGTTTAGCAGACACAGCGTATAGGAGTTCTGTAGCTTCGGAGTAGGTAAATGTAGTAAATGGGAGTTCTGCAACCGTATTGCAGCAGACACAGCTTACGGGAGTACTATACCTTGGAAGCAGGTAAATGCAGTATATAGCAGTTGTGTAACCCTAGTGTTGCAGACACAACGTACAGGAGTTCTGCACCTTGGGAGTAGGTAAATTCAGTATATGAAGTTCTGTAACCCTAGTGTAGCAGACACAGTTACAGAAGGGCTGTAGCTTGGGAGTTGGTAAATGTAGCATAAGGCATCTCTGTAACACTAGTATAGCAGAAATCAGCTTACAGGAGTTTTGTAGCTTGGGAGTAGGTAAATGTAGTAAATGGGAGTTCTGCAACCGTATTGCTGCAGACAGAGCTTATGGGACTGCTGCACCTTGGAAGCAGGTAAATGCAGTGTAAAGCTGTATATTTCTGTAGCTTCGGAGTTGGTAAGTGCAGCATATGGTAGATCTGTAACCCTAGTGTAGCAGACACAGCTTACAGGAGTTCTGTAGCTTGGGAGTAGGTAAATGTAACGCTAATGTAGCAGAAAACAGCTTACAGGCATTTTGTAGCTTGTGAGTAGGTAAATGTAGTAAATGGGAGTTCTGTAACCGTAGTGTCGCAGACACAGCTTATGGGAGTTCTGTACCTTGGATACAGGTAAAGCAGCATATAGGAGTTCTGTAACGCTAGTTTAGCAGACACAGCTTTCAGGATTTCTGTAGCTTGGGAGTTGGTAAGTGCAGCATATGGTAGATCTGTAACCCTAGTGTTGCAGACACAGCACACAGGAGTTCTGTGGATTCAGGGTAGGTAAATGCAGCATGTAAAATTTCTGTAACCTATTAGAGAAGGTACAGATTATGAGAGTTTTGTAGCGTGGCAGTTGGTAAATTCACTCAAACGGAGTTCTGAAACACCAGTGCAGCAGACACAGCTTACGGGCATCTGTAGCTTGGGAGTAGGTAAATGCAGTATATGGAAGTTCTATAACCCAAGTGTAGACGACACAGCCTACGGGAGTCCTGTAGCTTGGAAGTAGGTAAATGCAGCGTATGGGAGTTCTGTTATCCTAGTGTAGCAGACACAGCTTATGGGAGTTCTGCCGCCTGGGTGTAGGCAAAAGCAGCATATGGGAATTCTATAACTGCAGTGTAGCAGACAGAGTTGACGAGAGGTCTGTAGCTAGGGAGAAGGAAAATGCAGCATATGTGAGTTCTGTAAGACTAGTTTAGCAGACACAGCGTATAGGAGTTCTCTAGCTTCGGAGTAGGTAAATGTAGTAAAGGGAGTTCTGCAACCGTATTGCAGCAGACAGAGCTTACGGCAGTACTGCACCTTGGAAGCAGGTAAATGCGGTATATAGCAGTTGTGTAACCCTAGTGTTGCAGACACAAGTTGCAGAAGTTCTGCACCTTGGGAGTAGGTAAATTCAGTATATGAAGTTCTGTAACCCTAGTGTAGCAGACACAGCTTACGGAAGTTCTGTAGCTTGGGAGTGGGTAAAAGTAGCATATGGCAGCTAACACTATTGTAGCAGAAATCAGCTTAGAGGAATTTTGTAGCTTGTGAGTAGGTAAATGTAGAAAATGGGAGTTCTGTAACCGTATTGCAGCAGACAGAGCTTAGGTTAGTGCTATACCTTGGAAGCATGTAAATGCAGTATATAGGTGTTCGGTAATGCTAGTTTAGCAGATAGAGCTTATGGGATTTCTGAAGCTTGGGAGTAGGTAAGTGCAGCAGATGGTAGATCTGTAACCCAATGAAGCAGACACAGCTTACGGGAGTTCTGTAGCTTAGGAGTATGTGAATTCAGCATGTAAAATTTCTGTAACCCTATTAGAGAAGGTACAGATTATGAGAGTTTTGTAGCGTGGCAGTTGGTAAATTCACTCAAACGGAGTTCTGTAACACCAGTGCAGCAGACACAGCTTACGGGCATCCGTAGCTTGAGAGTAGGTAAATGCAGCATACGGAAGGTCTATAACCCAAGTGTAGACGACACAGCCTATGGGAGTCCTGTAGCTTGGAAGTAGGCAAATGCAGCCTATGGGACTTCTGTTATCCTAGTGTAGCAGACACAGCTCATGGGAGTTCTGCCGCCTGGGTGTAGGCAAATGCAGCATTTCGGAATTCTGTAACCCTACTGTAGCAGACACAGCTTTCGGGAGTTCTGTAGCTTGGGAGAAGGTCAATGCACGATATGAGACTTCTGTAACTCTAGTGTATTAGACACAGCATATGGGAGTTCTGTTATCCTAGTGTAGCAGACACAGCTTATGGGAGTTCTGTTATCCTAGCGTAGCAGACACAGCTTATGGGAGTTCTGCCACCTGGGTGTAGGCAAATGCAGCATATGGGAATTCTGTAACCGTAGTGTAGCAGACAGAGTTGACGAGAGGTCTGTAGCTTGGGAGAAGGAAAATGCAGCATGTGTGAGTTCTGTAAGACTAGTTTAGCAGACACAGCGTATAGGAGTTCTGTAGCTTCGGAGTAGGTAAATGTAGTAAATGGGAGTTCTGCAACCGTATTGCAGCAGACACAGCTTACGGGAGTACTATACCTTGGAAGCAGGTAAATGCAGTATATAGCAGTTGTGTAACCCTAGTGTTGCAGACACAACGTACAGGAGTTCTGCACCTTGGGAGTAGGTAAATTCAGTATATGAAGTTCTGTAACCCTAGTGTAGCAGACACAGTTACAGAAGGGCTGTAGCTTGGGAGTTGGTAAATGTAGCATAAGGCATCTCTGTAACACTAGTATAGCAGAAATCAGCTTACAGGAGTTTTGTAGCTTGGGAGTAGGTAAATGTAGTAAATGGGAGTTCTGCAACCGTATTGCTGCAGACAGAGCTTATGGGACTGCTGCACCTTGGAAGCAGGTAAATGCAGTGTAAAGCTGTATATTTCTGTAGCTTCGGAGTTGGTAAGTGCAGCATATGGTAGATCTGTAACCCTAGTGTAGCAGACACAGCTTACAGGAGTTCTGTAGCTTGGGAGTAGGTAAATGTAACGCTAATGTAGCAGAAAACAGCTTACAGGCATTTTGTAGCTTGTGAGTAGGTAAATGTAGTAAATGGGAGTTCTGTAACCGTAGTGTCGCAGACACAGCTTATGGGAGTTCTGTACCTTGGATACAGGTAAAGCAGCATATAGGAGTTCTGTAACGCTAGTTTAGCAGACACAGCTTTCAGGATTTCTGTAGCTTGGGAGTTGGTAAGTGCAGCATATGGTAGATCTGTAACCCTAGTGTTGCAGACACAGCACACAGGAGTTCTGTGGATTCAGGGTAGGTAAATGCAGCATGTAAAATTTCTGTAACCTATTAGAGAAGGTACAGATTATGAGAGTTTTGTAGCGTGGCAGTTGGTAAATTCACTCAAACGGAGTTCTGAAACACCAGTGCAGCAGACACAGCTTACGGGCATCTGTAGCTTGGGAGTAGGTAAATGCAGTATATGGAAGTTCTATAACCCAAGTGTAGACGACACAGCCTACGGGAGTCCTGTAGCTTGGAAGTAGGTAAATGCAGCGTATGGGAGTTCTGTTATCCTAGTGTAGCAGACACAGCTTATGGGAGTTCTGCCGCCTGGGTGTAGGCAAAAGCAGCATATGGGAATTCTATAACTGCAGTGTAGCAGACAGAGTTGACGAGAGGTCTGTAGCTAGGGAGAAGGAAAATGCAGCATATGTGAGTTCTGTAAGACTAGTTTAGCAGACACAGCGTATAGGAGTTCTCTAGCTTCGGAGTAGGTAAATGTAGTAAAGGGAGTTCTGCAACCGTATTGCAGCAGACAGAGCTTACGGCAGTACTGCACCTTGGAAGCAGGTAAATGCGGTATATAGCAGTTGTGTAACCCTAGTGTTGCAGACACAAGTTGCAGAAGTTCTGCACCTTGGGAGTAGGTAAATTCAGTATATGAAGTTCTGTAACCCTAGTGTAGCAGACACAGCTTACGGAAGTTCTGTAGCTTGGGAGTGGGTAAAAGTAGCATATGGCAGCTAACACTATTGTAGCAGAAATCAGCTTAGAGGAATTTTGTAGCTTGTGAGTAGGTAAATGTAGAAAATGGGAGTTCTGTAACCGTATTGCAGCAGACAGAGCTTAGGTTAGTGCTATACCTTGGAAGCATGTAAATGCAGTATATAGGTGTTCGGTAATGCTAGTTTAGCAGATAGAGCTTATGGGATTTCTGAAGCTTGGGAGTAGGTAAGTGCAGCAGATGGTAGATCTGTAACCCAATGAAGCAGACACAGCTTACGGGAGTTCTGTAGCTTAGGAGTATGTGAATTCAGCATGTAAAATTTCTGTAACCCTATTAGAGAAGGTACAGATTATGAGAGTTTTGTAGCGTGGCAGTTGGTAAATTCACTCAAACGGAGTTCTGTAACACCAGTGCAGCAGACACAGCTTACGGGCATCCGTAGCTTGAGAGTAGGTAAATGCAGCATACGGAAGGTCTATAACCCAAGTGTAGACGACACAGCCTATGGGAGTCCTGTAGCTTGGAAGTAGGCAAATGCAGCCTATGGGACTTCTGTTATCCTAGTGTAGCAGACACAGCTCATGGGAGTTCTGCCGCCTGGGTGTAGGCAAATGCAGCATTTCGGAATTCTGTAACCCTACTGTAGCAGACACAGCTTTCGGGAGTTCTGTAGCTTGGGAGAAGGTCAATGCACGATATGAGACTTCTGTAACTCTAGTGTATTAGACACAGCATATGGGAGTTCTGTTATCCTAGTGTAGCAGACACAGCTTATGGGAGTTCTGTTATCCTAGCGTAGCAGACACAGCTTATGGGAGTTCTGCCACCTGGGTGTAGGCAAATGCAGCATATGGGAATTCTGTAACCGTAGTGTAGCAGACAGAGTTGACGAGAGGTCTGTAGCTTGGGAGAAGGAAAATGCAGCATGTGTGAGTTCTGTAAGACTAGTTTAGCAGACACAGCGTATAGGAGTTCTGTAGCTTCGGAGTAGGTAAATGTAGTAAATGGGAGTTCTGCAACCGTATTGCAGCAGACACAGCTTACGGGAGTACTATACCTTGGAAGCAGGTAAATGCAGTATATAGCAGTTGTGTAACCCTAGTGTTGCAGACACAACGTACAGGAGTTCTGCACCTTGGGAGTAGGTAAATTCAGTATATGAAGTTCTGTAACCCTAGTGTAGCAGACACAGTTACAGAAGGGCTGTAGCTTGGGAGTTGGTAAATGTAGCATAAGGCATCTCTGTAACACTAGTATAGCAGAAATCAGCTTACAGGAGTTTTGTAGCTTGGGAGTAGGTAAATGTAGTAAATGGGAGTTCTGCAACCGTATTGCTGCAGACAGAGCTTATGGGACTGCTGCACCTTGGAAGCAGGTAAATGCAGTGTAAAGCTGTATATTTCTGTAGCTTCGGAGTTGGTAAGTGCAGCATATGGTAGATCTGTAACCCTAGTGTAGCAGACACAGCTTACAGGAGTTCTGTAGCTTGGGAGTAGGTAAATGTAACGCTAATGTAGCAGAAAACAGCTTACAGGCATTTTGTAGCTTGTGAGTAGGTAAATGTAGTAAATGGGAGTTCTGTAACCGTAGTGTCGCAGACACAGCTTATGGGAGTTCTGTACCTTGGATACAGGTAAAGCAGCATATAGGAGTTCTGTAACGCTAGTTTAGCAGACACAGCTTTCAGGATTTCTGTAGCTTGGGAGTTGGTAAGTGCAGCATATGGTAGATCTGTAACCCTAGTGTTGCAGACACAGCACACAGGAGTTCTGTGGATTCAGGGTAGGTAAATGCAGCATGTAAAATTTCTGTAACCTATTAGAGAAGGTACAGATTATGAGAGTTTTGTAGCGTGGCAGTTGGTAAATTCACTCAAACGGAGTTCTGAAACACCAGTGCAGCAGACACAGCTTACGGGCATCTGTAGCTTGGGAGTAGGTAAATGCAGTATATGGAAGTTCTATAACCCAAGTGTAGACGACACAGCCTACGGGAGTCCTGTAGCTTGGAAGTAGGTAAATGCAGCGTATGGGAGTTCTGTTATCCTAGTGTAGCAGACACAGCTTATGGGAGTTCTGCCGCCTGGGTGTAGGCAAAAGCAGCATATGGGAATTCTATAACTGCAGTGTAGCAGACAGAGTTGACGAGAGGTCTGTAGCTAGGGAGAAGGAAAATGCAGCATGTGTGAGTTCTGTAACACTAGTTTAGCAGACACAGCGTATAGGAGTTCTCTAGCTTCGGAGTAGGTAAATGTAGTAAAGGGAGTTCTGCAACCGTATTGCAGCAGACAGAGCTTACGGCAGTACTGCACCTTGGAAGCAGGTAAACGCGGTATATAGCAGTTGTGTAACCCTAGTGTTGCAGACACAAGTTGCAGAAGTTCTGCACCTTGGGAGTAGGTAAATTCAGTATATGAAGTTCTGTAACCCTAGTGTAGCAGACACAGCTTACGGGAGTTCTGTAGCTTGGGAGTGGGTAAAAGTAGCATATGGCAGCTAACACTATTGTAGCAGAAATCAGCTTAAAGGAATTTTGTAGCTTGTGAGTAGGTAAATGTAGAAAATGGGAGTTCTGTAACCGTATTGCAGCAGACAGAGCTTAGGTTAGTGCTATACCTTGGAAGCATGTAAATGCAGTATATAGGTGTTCGGTAACGCTAGTTTAGCAGATAGAGCTTACGGGATTTCTGAAGCTTGGGAGTAGGTAAGTGCAGCAGATGGTAGATCTGTAACCCAATGAAGCAGACACAGCTTACGGGAGTTCTGTAGCTTAGGAGTATGTGAATTCAGCATGTAAAATTTCTGTAACCCTATTAGAGATGGTACAGATTATGAGAGTTTTGTAGCGTGGCAGTTGGTAAATTCACTCAAACGGAGTTCTGTAACACCAGTGCAGCAGACACAGCTTACGGGCATCCGTAGCTTGAGAGTAGGTAAATGCAGCATATGGAAGGTCTATAACCCAAGTGTAGACGACACAGCCTATGGGAGTCCTGTAGCTTGGAAGTAGGCAAATGCAGCCCATGGGACTTCTGTTATCCTAGTGTAGCAGACACAGCTCATGGGAGTTCTGCCGCCTGGGTGTAGGCAAATGCAGCATTTCGGAATTCTGTAACCCTACTGTAGCAGACACAGCTTTCGGGAGTTCTGTAGCTTGGGAGAAGGTCAATGCACGATATGAGACTTCTGTAACTCTAGTGTATTAGACAGCTTCCAGGAGGTCTAAAGCTTGGGAGAAGGCAAATGCAATAAATAGGAGTTCTGTAACTCTAGTGTATTAGACACAGCATATGGGAGTTCTGTTATCCTAGTGTAGCAGACACAGCTTATGGGAGTTCTGTTATCCTAGCGTAGCAGACACAGCTTATGGGAGTTCTGCCACCTGGGTGTAGGCAAATGCAGCATATGGGAATTCTGTAACCGTAGTGTAGCAGACAGAGTTGACGAGAGGTCTGTAGCTTGGGAGAAGGAAAATGCAGCATGTGTGAGTTCTGTAAGACTAGTTTAGCAGACACAGCGTATAGGAGTTCTGTAGCTTCGGAGTAGGTAAATGTAGTAAATGGGAGTTCTGCAACCGTATTGCAGCAGACACAGCTTACGGGAGTACTATACCTTGGAAGCAGGTAAATGCAGTATATAGCAGTTGTGTAACCCTAGTGTTGCAGACACAACGTACAGGAGTTCTGCACCTTGGGAGTAGGTAAATTCAGTATATGAAGTTCTGTAACCCTAGTGTAGCAGACACAGTTACAGAAGGGCTGTAGCTTGGGAGTTGGTAAATGTAGCATAAGGCATCTCTGTAACACTAGTATAGCAGAAATCAGCTTACAGGAGTTTTGTAGCTTGGGAGTAGGTAAATGTAGTAAATGGGAGTTCTGCAACCGTATTGCTGCAGACAGAGCTTATGGGACTGCTGCACCTTGGAAGCAGGTAAATGCAGTGTAAAGCTGTATATTTCTGTAGCTTCGGAGTTGGTAAGTGCAGCATATGGTAGATCTGTAACCCTAGTGTAGCAGACACAGCTTACAGGAGTTCTGTAGCTTGGGAGTAGGTAAATGTAACACTAATGTAGCAGAAAACAGCTTACAGGCATTTTGTAGCTTGTGAGTAGGTAAATGTAGTAAATGGGAGTTCTGTAACCGTAGTGTCGCAGACACAGCTTATGGGAGTTCTGTACCTTGGATACAGGTAAAGCAGCATATAGGAGTTCTGTAACGCTAGTTTAGCAGACACAGCTTTCAGGATTTCTGTAGCTTGGGAGTTGGTAAGTGCAGCATATGGTAGATCTGTAACCCTAGTGTTGCAGACACAGCACACAGGAGTTCTGTGGATTCAGGGTAGGTAAATGCAGCATGTAAAATTTCTGTAACCTATTAGAGAAGGTACAGATTATGAGAGTTTTGTAGCGTGGCAGTTGGTAAATTCACTCAAACGGAGTTCTGAAACACCAGTGCAGCAGACACAGCTTACGGGCATCTGTAGCTTGGGAGTAGGTAAATGCAGTATATGGAAGTTCTATAACCCAAGTGTAGACGACACAGCCTACGGGAGTCCTGTAGCTTGGAAGTAGGTAAATGCAGCGTATGGGAGTTCTGTTATCCTAGTGTAGCAGACACAGCTTATGGGAGTTCTGCCGCCTGGGTGTAGGCAAAAGCAGCATATGGGAATTCTATAACTGCAGTGTAGCAGACAGAGTTGACGAGAGGTCTGTAGCTAGGGAGAAGGAAAATGCAGCATGTGTGAGTTCTGTAAGACTAGTTTAGCAGACACAGCGTATAGGAGTTCTCTAGCTTCGGAGTAGGTAAATGTAGTAAAGGGAGTTCTGCAACCGTATTGCAGCAGACAGAGCTTACGGCAGTACTGCACCTTGGAAGCAGGTAAATGCGGTATATAGCAGTTGTGTAACCCTAGTGTTGCAGACACAACGTACAGGAGTTCTGCACCTTGGGAGTAGGTAAATTCAGTATATGAAGTTCTGTAACCCTAGTGTAGCAGACACAGTTACAGAAGGGCTGTAGCTTGGGAGTTGGTAAATGTAGCATAAGGCATCTCTGTAACACTAGTATAGCAGAAATCAGCTTACAGGAGTTTTGTAGCTTGGGAGTAGGTAAATGTAGTAAATGGGAGTTCTGCAACCGTATTGCTGCAGACAGAGCTTATGGGACTGCTGCACCTTGGAAGCAGGTAAATGCAGTGTAAAGCTGTATATTTCTGTAGCTTCGGAGTTGGTAAGTGCAGCATATGGTAGATCTGTAACCCTAGTGTAGCAGACACAGCTTACAGGAGTTCTGTAGCTTGCGAGTAGGTAAATGTAACGCTAATGTAGCAGAAAACAGCTTACAGGCATTTTGTAGCTTGTGAGTAGGTAAATGTAGTAAATGGGAGTTCTGTAACCGTAGTGTCGCAGACACAGCTTATGGGAGTTCTGTACCTTGGATACAGGTAAAGCAGCATATAGGAGTTCTGTAACGCTAGTTTAGCAGACACAGCTTTCAGGATTTCTGTAGCTTGGGAGTTGGTAAGTGCAGCATATGGTAGATCTGTAACCCTAGTGTTGCAGACACAGCACACAGGAGTTCTGTGGATTCAGGGTAGGTAAATGCAGCATGTAAAATTTCTGTAACCTATTAGAGAAGGTACAGATTATGAGAGTTTTGTAGCGTGGCAGTTGGTAAATTCACTCAAACGGAGTTCTGAAACACCAGTGCAGCAGACACAGCTTACGGGCATCTGTAGCTTGGGAGTAGGTAAATGCAGTATATGGAAGTTCTATAACCCAAGTGTAGACGACACAGCCTACGGGAGTCCTGTAGCTTGGAAGTAGGTAAATGCAGCGTATGGGAGTTCTGTTATCCTAGTGTAGCAGACACAGCTTATGGGAGTTCTGCCGCCTGGGTGTAGGCAAAAGCAGCATATGGGAATTCTATAACTGCAGTGTAGCAGACAGAGTTGACGAGAGGTCTGTAGCTAGGGAGAAGGAAAATGCAGCATGTGTGAGTTCTGTAACACTAGTTTAGCAGACACAGCGTATAGGAGTTCTCTAGCTTCGGAGTAGGTAAATGTAGTAAAGGGAGTTCTGCAACCGTATTGCAGCAGACAGAGCTTACGGCAGTACTGCACCTTGGAAGCAGGTAAACGCGGTATATAGCAGTTGTGTAACCCTAGTGTTGCAGACACAAGTTGCAGAAGTTCTGCACCTTGGGAGTAGGTAAATTCAGTATATGAAGTTCTGTAACCCTAGTGTAGCAGACACAGCTTACGGGAGTTCTGTAGCTTGGGAGTGGGTAAAAGTAGCATATGGCAGCTAACACTATTGTAGCAGAAATCAGCTTAAAGGAATTTTGTAGCTTGTGAGTAGGTAAATGTAGAAAATGGGAGTTCTGTAACCGTATTGCAGCAGACAGAGCTTAGGTTAGTGCTATACCTTGGAAGCATGTAAATGCAGTATATAGGTGTTCGGTAATGCTAGTTTAGCAGATAGAGCTTACGGGATTTCTGAAGCTTGGGAGTAGGTAAGTGCAGCAGATGGTAGATCTGTAACCCAATGAAGCAGACACAGCTTACGGGAGTTCTGTAGCTTAGGAGTATGTGAATTCAGCATGTAAAATTTCTGTAACCCTATTAGAGAAGGTACAGATTATGAGAGTTTTGTAGCGTGGCAGTTGGTAAATTCACTCAAACGGAGTTCTGTAACACCAGTGCAGCAGACACAGCTTACGGGCATCCGTAGCTTGAGAGTAGGTAAATGCAGCATATGGAAGGTCTATAACCCAAGTGTAGACGACACAGCCTATGGGAGTCCTGTAGCTTGGAAGTAGGCAAATGCAGCCTATGGGACTTCTGTTATCCTAGTGTAGCAGACACAGCTCATGGGAGTTCTGCCGCCTGGGTGTAGGCAAATGCAGCATTTCGGAATTCTGTAACCCTACTGTAGCAGACACAGCTTTCGGGAGTTCTGTAGCTTGGGAGAAGGTCAATGCACGATATGAGACTTCTGTAACTCTAGTGTATTAGACAGCTTCCAGGAGGTCTAAAGCTTGGGAGAAGGCAAATGCAATAAATAGGAGTTCTGTAACTCTAGTGTATTAGACACAGCATATGGGAGTTCTGTTATCCTAGTGTAGCAGACACAGCTTATGGGAGTTCTGTTATCCTAGCGTAGCAGACACAGCTTATGGGAGTTCTGCCACCTGGGTGTAGGCAAATGCAGCATATGGGAATTCTGTAACCGTAGTGTAGCAGACAGAGTTGACGAGAGGTCTGTAGCTTGGGAGAAGGAAAATGCAGCATGTGTGAGTTCTGTAAGACTAGTTTAGCAGACACAGCGTATAGGAGTTCTGTAGCTTCGGAGTAGGTAAATGTAGTAAATGGGAGTTCTGCAACCGTATTGCAGCAGACACAGCTTACGGGAGTACTATACCTTGGAAGCAGGTAAATGCAGTATATAGCAGTTGTGTAACCCTAGTGTTGCAGACACAACGTACAGGAGTTCTGCACCTTGGGAGTAGGTAAATTCAGTATATGAAGTTCTGTAACCCTAGTGTAGCAGACACAGTTACAGAAGGGCTGTAGCTTGGGAGTTGGTAAATGTAGCATAAGGCATCTCTGTAACACTAGTATAGCAGAAATCAGCTTACAGGAGTTTTGTAGCTTGGGAGTAGGTAAATGTAGTAAATGGGAGTTCTGCAACCGTATTGCTGCAGACAGAGCTTATGGGACTGCTGCACCTTGGAAGCAGGTAAATGCAGTGTAAAGCTGTATATTTCTGTAGCTTCGGAGTTGGTAAGTGCAGCATATGGTAGATCTGTAACCCTAGTGTAGCAGACACAGCTTACAGGAGTTCTGTAGCTTGGGAGTAGGTAAATGTAACACTAATGTAGCAGAAAACAGCTTACAGGCATTTTGTAGCTTGTGAGTAGGTAAATGTAGTAAATGGGAGTTCTGTAACCGTAGTGTCGCAGACACAGCTTATGGGAGTTCTGTACCTTGGATACAGGTAAAGCAGCATATAGGAGTTCTGTAACGCTAGTTTAGCAGACACAGCTTTCAGGATTTCTGTAGCTTGGGAGTTGGTAAGTGCAGCATATGGTAGATCTGTAACCCTAGTGTTGCAGACACAGCACACAGGAGTTCTGTGGATTCAGGGTAGGTAAATGCAGCATGTAAAATTTCTGTAACCTATTAGAGAAGGTACAGATTATGAGAGTTTTGTAGCGTGGCAGTTGGTAAATTCACTCAAACGGAGTTCTGAAACACCAGTGCAGCAGACACAGCTTACGGGCATCTGTAGCTTGGGAGTAGGTAAATGCAGTATATGGAAGTTCTATAACCCAAGTGTAGACGACACAGCCTACGGGAGTCCTGTAGCTTGGAAGTAGGTAAATGCAGCGTATGGGAGTTCTGTTATCCTAGTGTAGCAGACACAGCTTATGGGAGTTCTGCCGCCTGGGTGTAGGCAAAAGCAGCATATGGGAATTCTATAACTGCAGTGTAGCAGACAGAGTTGACGAGAGGTCTGTAGCTAGGGAGAAGGAAAATGCAGCATATGTGAGTTCTGTAACACTAGTTTAGCAGACACAGCGTATAGGAGTTCTCTAGCTTCGGAGTAGGTAAATGTAGTAAAGGGAGTTCTGCAACCGTATTGCAGCAGACAGAGCTTACGGGAGTACTATACCTTGGAAGCAGGTAAATGCGGTATATAGCAGTTGTGTAACCCTAGTGTTGCAGACACAAGTTGCAGAAGTTCTGCACCTTGGGAGTAGGTAAATTCAGTATATGAAGTTCTGTAACCCTAGTGTAGCAGACACAGCTTACGGAAGTTCTGTAGCTTGGGAGTGGGTAAAAGTAGCATATGGCAGCTAACACTATTGTAGCAGAAATCAGCTTAGAGGAATTTTGTAGCTTGTGAGTAGGTAAATGTAGAAAATGGGAGTTCTGTAACCGTATTGCAGCAGACAGAGCTTAGGTTAGTGCTATACCTTGGAAGCATGTAAATGCAGTATATAGGTGTTCGGTAATGCTAGTTTAGCAGATAGAGCTTACGGGATTTCTGAAGCTTGGGAGTAGGTAAGTGCAGCAGATGGTAGATCTGTAACCCAATGAAGCAGACACAGCTTACGGGAGTTCTGTAGCTTAGGAGTATGTGAATTCAGCATGTAAAATTTCTGTAACCCTATTAGAGAAGGTACAGATTATGAGAGTTTTGTAGCGTGGCAGTTGGTAAATTCACTCAAACGGAGTTCTGTAACACCAGTGCAGCAGACACAGCTTACGGGCATCCGTAGCTTGAGAGTAGGTAAATGCAGCATATGGAAGGTCTATAACCCAAGTGTAGACGACACAGCCTATGGGAGTCCTGTAGCTTGGAAGTAGGCAAATGCAGCCTATGGGACTTCTGTTATCCTAGTGTAGCAGACACAGCTCATGGGAGTTCTGCCGCCTGGGTGTAGGCAAATGCAGCATTTCGGAATTCTGTAACCCTACTGTAGCAGACACAGCTTTCGGGAGTTCTGTAGCTTGGGAGAAGGTCAATGCACGATATGAGACTTCTGTAACTCTAGTGTATTAGACAGCTTCCAGGAGGTCTAAAGCTTGGGAGAAGGCAAATGCAATAAATAGGAGTTCTGTAACTCTAGTGTATTAGACACAGCATATGGGAGTTCTGTTATCCTAGTGTAGCAGACACAGCTTATGGGAGTTCTGTTATCCTAGCGTAGCAGACACAGCTTATGGGAGTTCTGCCACCTGGGTGTAGGCAAATGCAGCATATGGGAATTCTGTAACCGTAGTGTAGCAGACAGAGTTGACGAGAGGTCTGTAGCTTGGGAGAAGGAAAATGCAGCATGTGTGAGTTCTGTAAGACTAGTTTAGCAGACACAGCGTATAGGAGTTCTGTAGCTTCGGAGTAGGTAAATGTAGTAAATGGGAGTTCTGCAACCGTATTGCAGCAGACACAGCTTACGGGAGTACTATACCTTGGAAGCAGGTAAATGCAGTATATAGCAGTTGTGTAACCCTAGTGTTGCAGACACAACGTACAGGAGTTCTGCACCTTGGGAGTAGGTAAATTCAGTATATGAAGTTCTGTAACCCTAGTGTAGCAGACACAGTTACAGAAGGGCTGTAGCTTGGGAGTTGGTAAATGTAGCATAAGGCATCTCTGTAACACTAGTATAGCAGAAATCAGCTTACAGGAGTTTTGTAGCTTGGGAGTAGGTAAATGTAGTAAATGGGAGTTCTGCAACCGTATTGCTGCAGACAGAGCTTATGGGACTGCTGCACCTTGGAAGCAGGTAAATGCAGTGTAAAGCTGTATATTTCTGTAGCTTCGGAGTTGGTAAGTGCAGCATATGGTAGATCTGTAACCCTAGTGTAGCAGACACAGCTTACAGGAGTTCTGTAGCTTGCGAGTAGGTAAATGTAACACTAATGTAGCAGAAAACAGCTTACAGGCATTTTGTAGCTTGTGAGTAGGTAAATGTAGTAAATGGGAGTTCTGTAACCGTAGTGTCGCAGACACAGCTTATGGGAGTTCTGTACCTTGGATACAGGTAAAGCAGCATATAGGAGTTCTGTAACGCTAGTTTAGCAGACACAGCTTTCAGGATTTCTGTAGCTTGGGAGTTGGTAAGTGCAGCATATGGTAGATCTGTAACCCTAGTGTTGCAGACACAGCACACAGGAGTTCTGTGGATTCAGGGTAGGTAAATGCAGCATGTAAAATTTCTGTAACCTATTAGAGAAGGTACAGATTATGAGAGTTTTGTAGCGTGGCAGTTGGTAAATTCACTCAAACGGAGTTCTGAAACACCAGTGCAGCAGACACAGCTTATGGGCATCTGTAGCTTGGGAGTAGGTAAATGCAGTATATGGAAGTTCTATAACCCAAGTGTAGACGACACAGCCTACGGGAGTCCTGTAGCTTGGAAGTAGGTAAATGCAGCGTATGGGAGTTCTGTTATCCTAGTGTAGCAGACACAGCTTATGGGAGTTCTGCCGCCTGGGTGTAGGCAAAAGCAGCATATGGGAATTCTATAACTGCAGTGTAGCAGACAGAGTTGACGAGAGGTCTGTAGCTAGGGAGAAGGAAAATGCAGCATATGTGAGTTCTGTAAGACTAGTTTAGCAGACACAGCGTATAGGAGTTCTCTAGCTTCGGAGTAGGTAAATGTAGTAAAGGGAGTTCTGCAACCGTATTGCAGCAGACAGAGCTTACGGCAGTACTGCACCTTGGAAGCAGGTAAATGCGGTATATAGCAGTTGTGTAACCCTAGTGTTGCAGACACAAGTTGCAGAAGTTCTGCACCTTGGGAGTAGGTAAATTCAGTATATGAAGTTCTGTAACCCTAGTGTAGCAGACACAGCTTACGGAAGTTCTGTAGCTTGGGAGTGGGTAAAAGTAGCATATGGCAGCTAACACTATTGTAGCAGAAATCAGCTTAGAGGAATTTTGTAGCTTGTGAGTAGGTAAATGTAGAAAATGGGAGTTCTGTAACCGTATTGCAGCAGACAGAGCTTAGGTTAGTGCTATACCTTGGAAGCATGTAAATGCAGTATATAGGTGTTCGGTAATGCTAGTTTAGCAGATAGAGCTTACGGGATTTCTGAAGCTTGGGAGTAGGTAAGTGCAGCAGATGGTAGATCTGTAACCCAATGAAGCAGACACAGCTTACGGGAGTTCTGTAGCTTAGGAGTATGTGAATTCAGCATGTAAAATTTCTGTAACCCTATTAGAGAAGGTACAGATTATGAGAGTTTTGTAGCGTGGCAGTTGGTAAATTCACTCAAACGGAGTTCTGTAACACCAGTGCAGCAGACACAGCTTACAGGCATCCGTAGCTTGAGAGTAGGTAAATGCAGCATATGGAAGGTCTATAACCCAAGTGTAGACGACACAGCCTATGGGAGTCCTGTAGCTTGGAAGTAGGCAAATGCAGCCTATGGGACTTCTGTTATCCTAGTGTAGCAGACACAGCTCATGGGAGTTCTGCCGCCTGGGTGTAGGCAAATGCAGCATTTCGGAATTCTGTAACCCTACTGTAGCAGACACAGCTTTCGGGAGTTCTGTAGCTTGGGAGAAGGTCAATGCACGATATGAGACTTCTGTAACTCTAGTGTATTAGACACAGCATATGGGAGTTCTGTTATCCTAGTGTAGCAGACACAGCTTATGGGAGTTCTGTTATCCTAGCGTAGCAGACACAGCTTATGGGAGTTCTGCCACCTGGGTGTAGGCAAATGCAGCATATGGGAATTCTGTAACCGTAGTGTAGCAGACAGAGTTGACGAGAGGTCTGTAGCTTGGGAGAAGGAAAATGCAGCATGTGTGAGTTCTGTAAGACTAGTTTAGCAGACACAGCGTATAGGAGTTCTGTAGCTTCGGAGTAGGTAAATGTAGTAAATGGGAGTTCTGCAACCGTATTGCAGCAGACACAGCTTACGGGAGTACTATACCTTGGAAGCAGGTAAATGCAGTATATAGCAGTTGTGTAACCCTAGTGTTGCAGACACAACGTACAGGAGTTCTGCACCTTGGGAGTAGGTAAATTCAGTATATGAAGTTCTGTAACCCTAGTGTAGCAGACACAGTTACAGAAGGGCTGTAGCTTGGGAGTTGGTAAATGTAGCATAAGGCATCTCTGTAACACTAGTATAGCAGAAATCAGCTTACACGAGTTTTGTAGCTTGGGAGTAGGTAAATGTAGTAAATGGGAGTTCTGCAACCGTATTGCTGCAGACAGAGCTTATGGGACTGCTGCACCTTGGAAGCAGGTAAATGCAGTGTAAAGCTGTATATTTCTGTAGCTTCGGAGTTGGTAAGTGCAGCATATGGTAGATCTGTAACCCTAGTGTAGCAGACACAGCTTACAGGAGTTCTGTAGCTTGCGAGTAGGTAAATGTAACGCTAATGTAGCAGAAAACAGCTTACAGGCATTTTGTAGCTTGTGAGTAGGTAAATGTAGTAAATGGGAGTTCTGTAACCGTAGTGTCGCAGACACAGCTTATGGGAGTTCTGTACCTTGGATACAGGTAAAGCAGCATATAGGAGTTCTGTAACGCTAGTTTAGCAGACACAGCTTTCAGGATTTCTGTAGCTTGGGAGTTGGTAAGTGCAGCATATGGTAGATCTGTAACCCTAGTGTTGCAGACACAGCACACAGGAGTTCTGTGGATTCAGGGTAGGTAAATGCAGCATGTAAAATTTCTGTAACCTATTAGAGAAGGTACAGATTATGAGAGTTTTGTAGCGTGGCAGTTGGTAAATTCACTCAAACGGAGTTCTGAAACACCAGTGCAGCAGACACAGCTTACGGGCATCTGTAGCTTGGGAGTAGGTAAATGCAGTATATGGAAGTTCTATAACCCAAGTGTAGACGACACAGCCTACGGGAGTCCTGTAGCTTGGAAGTAGGTAAATGCAGCGTATGGGAGTTCTGTTATCCTAGTGTAGCAGACACAGCTTATGGGAGTTCTGCCGCCTGGGTGTAGGCAAAAGCAGCATATGGGAATTCTATAACTGCAGTGTAGCAGACAGAGTTGACGAGAGGTCTGTAGCTAGGGAGAAGGAAAATGCAGCATGTGTGAGTTCTGTAACACTAGTTTAGCAGACACAGCGTATAGGAGTTCTCTAGCTTCGGAGTAGGTAAATGTAGTAAAGGGAGTTCTGCAACCGTATTGCAGCAGACAGAGCTTACGGCAGTACTGCACCTTGGAAGCAGGTAAACGCGGTATATAGCAGTTGTGTAACCCTAGTGTTGCAGACACAAGTTGCAGAAGTTCTGCACCTTGGGAGTAGGTAAATTCAGTATATGAAGTTCTGTAACCCTAGTGTAGCAGACACAGCTTACAGGAGTTCTGTAGCTTGGGAGTAGGTAAATGTAACGCTAATGTAGCAGAAAACAGCTTACAGGCATTTTGTAGCTTGTGAGTAGGTAAATGTAGTAAATGGGAGTTCTGTAACCGTAGTGTCGCAGACACAGCTTATGGGAGTTCTGTACCTTGGATACAGGTAAAGCAGCATATAGGAGTTCTGTAACGCTAGTTTAGCAGACACAGCTTTCAGGATTTCTGTAGCTTGGGAGTTGGTAAGTGCAGCATATGGTAGATCTGTAACCCTAGTGTTGCAGACACAGCACACAGGAGTTCTGTGGATTCAGGGTAGGTAAATGCAGCATGTAAAATTTCTGTAACCTATTAGAGAAGGTACAGATTATGAGAGTTTTGTAGCGTGGCAGTTGGTAAATTCACTCAAACGGAGTTCTGAAACACCAGTGCAGCAGACACAGCTTACGGGCATCTGTAGCTTGGGAGTAGGTAAATGCAGTATATGGAAGTTCTATAACCCAAGTGTAGACGACACAGCCTACGGGAGTCCTGTAGCTTGGAAGTAGGTAAATGCAGCGTATGGGAGTTCTGTTATCCTAGTGTAGCAGACACAGCTTATGGGAGTTCTGCCGCCTGGGTGTAGGCAAAAGCAGCATATGGGAATTCTATAACTGCAGTGTAGCAGACAGAGTTGACGAGAGGTCTGTAGCTAGGGAGAAGGAAAATGCAGCATATGTGAGTTCTGTAAGACTAGTTTAGCAGACACAGCGTATAGGAGTTCTGTAGCTTCGGAGTAGGTAAATGTAGTAAAGGGAGTTCTGCAACCGTATTGCAGCAGACAGAGCTTACGGCAGTACTGCACCTTGGAAGCAGGTAAATGCGGTATATAGCAGTTGTGTAACCCTAGTGTTGCAGACACAAGTTGCAGAAGTTCTGCACCTTGGGAGTAGGTAAATTCAGTATATGAAGTTCTGTAACCCTAGTGTAGCAGACACAGCTTACGGAAGTTCTGTAGCTTGGGAGTGGGTAAAAGTAGCATATGGCAGCTAACACTATTGTAGCAGAAATCAGCTTAGAGGAATTTTGTAGCTTGTGAGTAGGTAAATGTAGAAAATGGGAGTTCTGTAACCGTATTGCAGCAGACAGAGCTTAGGTTAGTGCTATACCTTGGAAGCATGTAAATGCAGTATATAGGTGTTCGGTAATGCTAGTTTAGCAGATAGAGCTTACGGGATTTCTGAAGCTTGGGAGTAGGTAAGTGCAGCAGATGGTAGATCTGTAACCCAATGAAGCAGACACAGCTTACGGGAGTTCTGTAGCTTAGGAGTATGTGAATTCAGCATGTAAAATTTCTGTAACCCTATTAGAGAAGGTACAGATTATGAGAGTTTTGTAGCGTGGCAGTTGGTAAATTCACTCAAACGGAGTTCTGTAACACCAGTGCAGCAGACACAGCTTACGGGCATCCGTAGCTTGAGAGTAGGTAAATGCAGCATATGGAAGGTCTATAACCCAAGTGTAGACGACACAGCCTATGGGAGTCCTGTAGCTTGGAAGTAGGCAAATGCAGCCTATGGGACTTCTGTTATCCTAGTGTAGCAGACACAGCTCATGGGAGTTCTGCCGCCTGGGTGTAGGCAAATGCAGCATTTCGGAATTCTGTAACCCTACTGTAGCAGACACAGCTTTCGGGAGTTCTGTAGCTTGGGAGAAGGTCAATGCACGATATGAGACTTCTGTAACTCTAGTGTATTAGACACAGCATATGGGAGTTCTGTTATCCTAGTGTAGCAGACACAGCTTATGGGAGTTCTGTTATCCTAGCGTAGCAGACACAGCTTATGGGAGTTCTGCCACCTGGGTGTAGGCAAATGCAGCATATGGGAATTCTGTAACCGTAGTGTAGCAGACAGAGTTGACGAGAGGTCTGTAGCTTGGGAGAAGGAAAATGCAGCATGTGTGAGTTCTGTAAGACTAGTTTAGCAGACACAGCGTATAGGAGTTCTGTAGCTTCGGAGTAGGTAAATGTAGTAAATGGGAGTTCTGCAACCGTATTGCAGCAGACACAGCTTACGGGAGTACTATACCTTGGAAGCAGGTAAATGCAGTATATAGCAGTTGTGTAACCCTAGTGTTGCAGACACAACGTACAGGAGTTCTGCACCTTGGGAGTAGGTAAATTCAGTATATGAAGTTCTGTAACCCTAGTGTAGCAGACACAGTTACAGAAGGGCTGTAGCTTGGGAGTTGGTAAATGTAGCATAAGGCATCTCTGTAACACTAGTATAGCAGAAATCAGCTTACAGGAGTTTTGTAGCTTGGGAGTAGGTAAATGTAGTAAATGGGAGTTCTGCAACCGTATTGCTGCAGACAGAGCTTATGGGACTGCTGCACCTTGGAAGCAGGTAAATGCAGTGTAAAGCTGTATATTTCTGTAGCTTCGGAGTTGGTAAGTGCAGCATATGGTAGATCTGTAACCCTAGTGTAGCAGACACAGCTTACAGGAGTTCTGTAGCTTGGGAGTAGGTAAATGTAACGCTAATGTAGCAGAAAACAGCTTACAGGCATTTTGTAGCTTGTGAGTAGGTAAATGTAGTAAATGGGAGTTCTGTAACCGTAGTGTCGCAGACACAGCTTATGGGAGTTCTGTACCTTGGATACAGGTAAAGCAGCATATAGGAGTTCTGTAACGCTAGTTTAGCAGACACAGCTTTCAGGATTTCTGTAGCTTGGGAGTTGGTAAGTGCAGCATATGGTAGATCTGTAACCCTAGTGTTGCAGACACAGCACACAGGAGTTCTGTGGATTCAGGGTAGGTAAATGCAGCATGTAAAATTTCTGTAACCTATTAGAGAAGGTACAGATTATGAGAGTTTTGTAGCGTGGCAGTTGGTAAATTCACTCAAACGGAGTTCTGAAACACCAGTGCAGCAGACACAGCTTACGGGCATCTGTAGCTTGGGAGTAGGTAAATGCAGTATATGGAAGTTCTATAACCCAAGTGTAGACGACACAGCCTACGGGAGTCCTGTAGCTTGGAAGTAGGTAAATGCAGCGTATGGGAGTTCTGTTATCCTAGTGTAGCAGACACAGCTTATGGGAGTTCTGCCGCCTGGGTGTAGGCAAAAGCAGCATATGGGAATTCTATAACTGCAGTGTAGCAGACAGAGTTGACGAGAGGTCTGTAGCTAGGGAGAAGGAAAATGCAGCATGTGTGAGTTCTGTAACACTAGTTTAGCAGACACAGCGTATAGGAGTTCTCTAGCTTCGGAGTAGGTAAATGTAGTAAAGGGAGTTCTGCAACCGTATTGCAGCAGACAGAGCTTACGGCAGTACTGCACCTTGGAAGCAGGTAAACGCGGTATATAGCAGTTGTGTAACCCTAGTGTTGCAGACACAAGTTGCAGAAGTTCTGCACCTTGGGAGTAGGTAAATTCAGTATATGAAGTTCTGTAACCCTAGTGTAGCAGACACAGCTTACGGGAGTTCTGTAGCTTGGGAGTGGGTAAAAGTAGCATATGGCAGCTAACACTATTGTAGCAGAAATCAGCTTAGAGGAATTTTGTAGCTTGTGAGTAGGTAAATGTAGAAAATGGGAGTTCTGTAACCGTATTGCAGCAGACAGAGCTTAGGTTAGTGCTATACCTTGGAAGCATGTAAATGCAGTATATAGGTGTTCGGTAATGCTAGTTTAGCAGATAGAGCTTACGGGATTTCTGAAGCTTGGGAGTAGGTAAGTGCAGCAGATGGTAGATCTGTAACCCAATGAAGCAGACACAGCTTACGGGAGTTCTGTAGCTTAGGAGTATGTGAATTCAGCATGTAAAATTTCTGTAACCCTATTAGAGAAGGTACAGATTATGAGAGTTTTGTAGCGTGGCAGTTGGTAAATTCACTCAAACGGAGTTCTGTAACACCAGTGCAGCAGACACAGCTTACGGGCATCCGTAGCTTGAGAGTAGGTAAATGCAGCATATGGAAGGTCTATAACCCAAGTGTAGACGACACAGCCTATGGGAGTCCTGTAGCTTGGAAGTAGGCAAATGCAGCCTATGGGACTTCTGTTATCCTAGTGTAGCAGACACAGCTCATGGGAGTTCTGCCGCCTGGGTGTAGGCAAATGCAGCATTTCGGAATTCTGTAACCCTACTGTAGCAGACACAGCTTTCGGGAGTTCTGTAGCTTGGGAGAAGGTCAATGCACGATATGAGACTTCTGTAACTCTAGTGTATTAGACAGCTTCCAGGAGGTCTAAAGCTTGGGAGAAGGCAAATGCAATAAATAGGAGTTCTGTAACTCTAGTGTATTAGACACAGCATATGGGAGTTCTGTTATCCTAGTGTAGCAGACACAGCTTATGGGAGTTCTGTTATCCTAGCGTAGCAGACACAGCTTATGGGAGTTCTGCCGCCTGGGTGTAGGCAAATGCAGCATATGGGAATTCTGTAACCGTAGTGTAGCAGACAGAGTTGACGAGAGGTCTGTAGCTTGGGAGAAGGAAAATGCAGCATGTGTGAGTTCTGTAAGACTAGTTTAGCAGACACAGCGTATAGGAGTTCTGTAGCTTCGGAGTAGGTAAATGTAGTAAATGGGAGTTCTGCAACCGTATTGCAGCAGACACAGCTTACGGGAGTACTATACCTTGGAAGCAGGTAAATGCAGTATATAGCAGTTGTGTAACCCTAGTGTTGCAGACACAACGTACAGGAGTTCTGCACCTTGGGAGTAGGTAAATTCAGTATATGAAGTTCTGTAACCCTAGTGTAGCAGACACAGTTACAGAAGGGCTGTAGCTTGGGAGTTGGTAAATGTAGCATAAGGCATCTCTGTAACACTAGTATAGCAGAAATCAGCTTACAGGAGTTTTGTAGCTTGGGAGTAGGTAAATGTAGTAAATGGGAGTTCTGCAACCGTATTGCTGCAGACAGAGCTTATGGGACTGCTGCACCTTGGAAGCAGGTAAATGCAGTGTAAAGCTGTATATTTCTGTAGCTTCGGAGTTGGTAAGTGCAGCATATGGTAGATCTGTAACCCTAGTGTAGCAGACACAGCTTACAGGAGTTCTGTAGCTTGCGAGTAGGTAAATGTAACGCTAATGTAGCAGAAAACAGCTTACAGGCATTTTGTAGCTTGTGAGTAGGTAAATGTAGTAAATGGGAGTTCTGTAACCGTAGTGTCGCAGACACAGCTTATGGGAGTTCTGTACCTTGGATACAGGTAAAGCAGCATATAGGAGTTCTGTAACGCTAGTTTAGCAGACACAGCTTTCAGGATTTCTGTAGCTTGGGAGTTGGTAAGTGCAGCATATGGTAGATCTGTAACCCTAGTGTTGCAGACACAGCACACAGGAGTTCTGTGGATTCAGGGTAGGTAAATGCAGCATGTAAAATTTCTGTAACCTATTAGAGAAGGTACAGATTATGAGAGTTTTGTAGCGTGGCAGTTGGTAAATTCACTCAAACGGAGTTCTGAAACACCAGTGCAGCAGACACAGCTTACGGGCATCTGTAGCTTGGGAGTAGGTAAATGCAGTATATGGAAGTTCTATAACCCAAGTGTAGACGACACAGCCTACGGGAGTCCTGTAGCTTGGAAGTAGGTAAATGCAGCGTATGGGAGTTCTGTTATCCTAGTGTAGCAGACACAGCTTATGGGAGTTCTGCCGCCTGGGTGTAGGCAAAAGCAGCATATGGGAATTCTATAACTGCAGTGTAGCAGACAGAGTTGACGAGAGGTCTGTAGCTAGGGAGAAGGAAAATGCAGCATATGTGAGTTCTGTAAGACTAGTTTAGCAGACACAGCGTATAGGAGTTCTGTAGCTTCGGAGTAGGTAAATGTAGTAAAGGGAGTTCTGCAACCGTATTGCAGCAGACAGAGCTTACGGCAGTACTGCACCTTGGAAGCAGGTAAATGCGGTATATAGCAGTTGTGTAACCCTAGTGTTGCAGACACAAGTTGCAGAAGTTCTGCACCTTGGGAGTAGGTAAATTCAGTATATGAAGTTCTGTAACCCTAGTGTAGCAGACACAGCTTACGGAAGTTCTGTAGCTTGGGAGTGGGTAAAAGTAGCATATGGCAGCTAACACTATTGTAGCAGAAATCAGCTTAGAGGAATTTTGTAGCTTGTGAGTAGGTAAATGTAGAAAATGGGAGTTCTGTAACCGTATTGCAGCAGACAGAGCTTAGGTTAGTGCTATACCTTGGAAGCATGTAAATGCAGTATATAGGTGTTCGGTAATGCTAGTTTAGCAGATAGAGCTTACGGGATTTCTGAAGCTTGGGAGTAGGTAAGTGCAGCAGATGGTAGATCTGTAACCCAATGAAGCAGACACAGCTTACGGGAGTTCTGTAGCTTAGGAGTATGTGAATTCAGCATGTAAAATTTCTGTAACCCTATTAGAGAAGGTACAGATTATGAGAGTTTTGTAGCGTGGCAGTTGGTAAATTCATTCAAACGGAGTTCTGTAACACCAGTGCAGCAGACACAGCTTACGGGCATCCGTAGCTTGAGAGTAGGTAAATGCAGCATATGGAAGGTCTATAACCCAAGTGTAGACGACACAGCCTATGGGAGTCCTGTAGCTTGGAAGTAGGCAAATGCAGCCTATGGGACTTCTGTTATCCTAGTGTAGCAGACACAGCTCATGGGAGTTCTGCCGCCTGGGTGTAGGCAAATGCAGCATTTCGGAATTCTGTAACCCTACTGTAGCAGACACAGCTTTCGGGAGTTCTGTAGCTTGGGAGAAGGTCAATGCACGATATGAGACTTCTGTAACTCTAGTGTATTAGACACAGCATATGGGAGTTCTGTTATCCTAGTGTAGCAGACACAGCTTATGGGAGTTCTGTTATCCTAGCGTAGCAGACACAGCTTATGGGAGTTCTGCCACCTGGGTGTAGGCAAATGCAGCATATGGGAATTCTGTAACCGTAGTGTAGCAGACAGAGTTGACGAGAGGTCTGTAGCTTGGGAGAAGGAAAATGCAGCATGTGTGAGTTCTGTAAGACTAGTTTAGCAGACACAGCGTATAGGAGTTCTGTAGCTTCGGAGTAGGTAAATGTAGTAAATGGGAGTTCTGCAACCGTATTGCAGCAGACACAGCTTACGGGAGTACTATACCTTGGAAGCAGGTAAATGCAGTATATAGCAGTTGTGTAACCCTAGTGTTGCAGACACAACGTACAGGAGTTCTGCACCTTGGGAGTAGGTAAATTCAGTATATGAAGTTCTGTAACCCTAGTGTAGCAGACACAGTTACAGAAGGGCTGTAGCTTGGGAGTTGGTAAATGTAGCATAAGGCATCTCTGTAACACTAGTATAGCAGAAATCAGCTTACAGGAGTTTTGTAGCTTGGGAGTAGGTAAATGTAGTAAATGGGAGTTCTGCAACCGTATTGCTGCAGACAGAGCTTATGGGACTGCTGCACCTTGGAAGCAGGTAAATGCAGTGTAAAGCTGTATATTTCTGTAGCTTCGGAGTTGGTAAGTGCAGCATATGGTAGATCTGTAACCCTAGTGTAGCAGACACAGCTTACAGGAGTTCTGTAGCTTGGGAGTAGGTAAATGTAACGCTAATGTAGCAGAAAACAGCTTACAGGCATTTTGTAGCTTGTGAGTAGGTAAATGTAGTAAATGGGAGTTCTGTAACCGTAGTGTCGCAGACACAGCTTATGGGAGTTCTGTACCTTGGATACAGGTAAAGCAGCATATAGGAGTTCTGTAACGCTAGTTTAGCAGACACAGCTTTCAGGATTTCTGTAGCTTGGGAGTTGGTAAGTGCAGCATATGGTAGATCTGTAACCCTAGTGTTGCAGACACAGCACACAGGAGTTCTGTGGATTCAGGGTAGGTAAATGCAGCATGTAAAATTTCTGTAACCTATTAGAGAAGGTACAGATTATGAGAGTTTTGTAGCGTGGCAGTTGGTAAATTCACTCAAACGGAGTTCTGAAACACCAGTGCAGCAGACACAGCTTACGGGCATCTGTAGCTTGGGAGTAGGTAAATGCAGTATATGGAAGTTCTATAACCCAAGTGTAGACGACACAGCCTACGGGAGTCCTGTAGCTTGGAAGTAGGTAAATGCAGCGTATGGGAGTTCTGTTATCCTAGTGTAGCAGACACAGCTTATGGGAGTTCTGCCGCCTGGGTGTAGGCAAAAGCAGCATATGGGAATTCTATAACTGCAGTGTAGCAGACAGAGTTAACGAGAGGTCTGTAGCTAGGGAGAAGGAAAATGCAGCATGTGTGAGTTCTGTAACACTAGTTTAGCAGACACAGCGTATAGGAGTTCTCTAGCTTCGGAGTAGGTAAATGTAGTAAAGGGAGTTCTGCAACCGTATTGCAGCAGACAGAGCTTACGGCAGTACTGCACCTTGGAAGCAGGTAAACGCGGTATATAGCAGTTGTGTAACCCTAGTGTTGCAGACACAAGTTGCAGAAGTTCTGCACCTTGGGAGTAGGTAAATTCAGTATATGAAGTTCTGTAACCCTAGTGTAGCAGACACAGCTTACGGGAGTTCTGTAGCTTGGGAGTGGGTAAAAGTAGCATATGGCAGCTAACACTATTGTAGCAGAAATCAGCTTAGAGGAATTTTGTAGCTTGTGAGTAGGTAAATGTAGAAAATGGGAGTTCTGTAACCGTATTGCAGCAGACAGAGCTTAGGTTAGTGCTATACCTTGGAAGCATGTAAATGCAGTATATAGGTGTTCGGTAATGCTAGTTTAGCAGATAGAGCTTACGGGATTTCTGAAGCTTGGGAGTAGGTAAGTGCAGCAGATGGTAGATCTGTAACCCAATGAAGCAGACACAGCTTACGGGAGTTCTGTAGCTTAGGAGTATGTGAATTCAGCATGTAAAATTTCTGTAACCCTATTAGAGAAGGTACAGATTATGAGAGTTTTGTAGCGTGGCAGTTGGTAAATTCACTCAAACGGAGTTCTGTAACACCAGTGCAGCAGACACAGCTTACGGGCATCCGTAGCTTGAGAGTAGGTAAATGCAGCATATGGAAGGTCTATAACCCAAGTGTAGACGACACAGCCTATGGGAGTCCTGTAGCTTGGAAGTAGGCAAATGCAGCCTATGGGACTTCTGTTATCCTAGTGTAGCAGACACAGCTCATGGGAGTTCTGCCGCCTGGGTGTAGGCAAATGCAGCATTTCGGAATTCTGTAACCCTACTGTAGCAGACACAGCTTTCGGGAGTTCTGTAGCTTGGGAGAAGGTCAATGCACGATATGAGACTTCTGTAACTCTAGTGTATTAGACAGCTTCCAGGAGGTCTAAAGCTTGGGAGAAGGCAAATGCAATAAATAGGAGTTCTGTAACTCTAGTGTATTAGACACAGCATATGGGAGTTCTGTTATCCTAGTGTAGCAGACACAGCTTATGGGAGTTCTGTTATCCTAGCGTAGCAGACACAGCTTATGGGAGTTCTGCCGCCTGGGTGTAGGCAAATGCAGCATATGGGAATTCTGTAACCGTAGTGTAGCAGACAGAGTTGACGAGAGGTCTGTAGCTTGGGAGAAGGAAAATGCAGCATGTGTGAGTTCTGTAAGACTAGTTTAGCAGACACAGCGTATAGGAGTTCTGTAGCTTCGGAGTAGGTAAATGTAGTAAATGGGAGTTCTGCAACCGTATTGCAGCAGACACAGCTTACGGGAGTACTATACCTTGGAAGCAGGTAAATGCAGTATATAGCAGTTGTGTAACCCTAGTGTTGCAGACACAACGTACAGGAGTTCTGCACCTTGGGAGTAGGTAAATTCAGTATATGAAGTTCTGTAACCCTAGTGTAGCAGACACAGTTACAGAAGGGCTGTAGCTTGGGAGTTGGTAAATGTAGCATAAGGCATCTCTGTAACACTAGTATAGCAGAAATCAGCTTACAGGAGTTTTGTAGCTTGGGAGTAGGTAAATGTAGTAAATGGGAGTTCTGCAACCGTATTGCTGCAGACAGAGCTTATGGGACTGCTGCACCTTGGAAGCAGGTAAATGCAGTGTAAAGCTGTATATTTCTGTAGCTTCGGAGTTGGTAAGTGCAGCATATGGTAGATCTGTAACCCTAGTGTAGCAGACACAGCTTACAGGAGTTCTGTAGCTTGGGAGTAGGTAAATGTAACGCTAATGTAGCAGAAAACAGCTTACAGGCATTTTGTAGCTTGTGAGTAGGTAAATGTAGTAAATGGGAGTTCTGTAACCGTAGTGTCGCAGACACAGCTTATGGGAGTTCTGTACCTTGGATACAGGTAAAGCAGCATATAGGAGTTCTGTAACGCTAGTTTAGCAGACACAGCTTTCAGGATTTCTGTAGCTTGGGAGTTGGTAAGTGCAGCATATGGTAGATCTGTAACCCTAGTGTTGCAGACACAGCACACAGGAGTTCTGTGGATTCAGGGTAGGTAAATGCAGCATGTAAAATTTCTGTAACCTATTAGAGAAGGTACAGATTATGAGAGTTTTGTAGCGTGGCAGTTGGTAAATTCACTCAAACGGAGTTCTGAAACACCAGTGCAGCAGACACAGCTTACGGGCATCTGTAGCTTGGGAGTAGGTAAATGCAGTATATGGAAGTTCTATAACCCAAGTGTAGACGACACAGCCTACGGGAGTCCTGTAGCTTGGAAGTAGGTAAATGCAGCGTATGGGAGTTCTGTTATCCTAGTGTAGCAGACATAGCTTATGGGAGTTCTGCCGCCTGGGTGTAGGCAAAAGCAGCATATGGGAATTCTATAACTGCAGTGTAGCAGACAGAGTTGACGAGAGGTCTGTAGCTAGGGAGAAGGAAAATGCAGCATGTGTGAGTTCTGTAACACTAGTTTAGCAGACACAGCGTATAGGAGTTCTCTAGCTTCGGAGTAGGTAAATGTAGTAAAGGGAGTTCTGCAACCGTATTGCAGCAGACAGAGCTTACGGCAGTACTGCACCTTGGAAGCAGGTAAACGCGGTATATAGCAGTTGTGTAACCCTAGTGTTGCAGACACAAGTTGCAGAAGTTCTGCACCTTGGGAGTAGGTAAATTCAGTATATGAAGTTCTGTAACCCTAGTGTAGCAGACACAGCTTACGGGAGTTCTGTAGCTTGGGAGTGGGTAAAAGTAGCATATGGCAGCTAACACTATTGTAGCAGAAATCAGCTTAGAGGAATTTTGTAGCTTGTGAGTAGGTAAATGTAGAAAATGGGAGTTCTGTAACCGTATTGCAGCAGACAGAGCTTAGGTTAGTGCTATACCTTGGAAGCATGTAAATGCAGTACATAGGTGTTCGGTAATGCTAGTTTAGCAGATAGAGCTTACGGGATTTCTGAAGCTTGGGAGTAGGTAAGTGCAGCAGATGGTAGATCTGTAACCCAATGAAGCAGACACAGCTTACGGGAGTTCTGTAGCTTAGGAGTATGTGAATTCAGCATGTAAAATTTCTGTAACCCTATTAGAGAAGGTACAGATTATGAGAGTTTTGTAGCGTGGCAGTTGGTAAATTCACTCAAACGGAGTTCTGTAACACCAGTGCAGCAGACACAGCTTACGGGCATCCGTAGCTTGAGAGTAGGTAAATGCAGCATATGGAAGGTCTATAACCCAAGTGTAGACGACACAGCCTATGGGAGTCCTGTAGCTTGGAAGTAGGCAAATGCAGCCTATGGGACTTCTGTTATCCTAGTGTAGCAGACACAGCTCATGGGAGTTCTGCCGCCTGGGTGTAGGCAAATGCAGCATTTCGGAATTCTGTAACCATACTGTAGCAGACACAGCTTTCGGGAGTTCTGTAGTTTGGGAGAAGGTCAATGCACGATATGAGACTTCTGTAACTCTAGTGTATTAGACAGCTTCCAGGAGGTCTGAAGCTTGAGAGAAGGCAAATGCAATAAATAGGAGTTCTGTAACTCTAGTGTATTAGACACAGCATATGGGAGTTCTGTTATCCTAGTGTAGCAGACACAGCTTATGGGAGTTCTGTTATCCTAGCGTAGCAGACACAGCTTATGGGAGTTCTGCCGCCTGGGTGTAGGCAAATGCAGCATATGGGAATTCTGTAACCGTAGTGTAGCAGACAGAGTTGACGAGAGGTCTGTAGCTTGGGAGAAGGAAAATGCAGCATGTGTGAGTTCTGTAAGACTAGTTTAGCAGACACAGCGTATAGGAGTTCTGTAGCTTTGGAGTAGGTAAATGTAGTAAATGGGACTTCTGCAACCATATTGCAGCAGACACAGCTTACGGGAGTACTATACCTTGGAAGCAGGTAAATGCAGTATATAGCAGTTGTGTAACCCTAGTGTTGCAGACACAACGTACAGGAGTTCTGCACCTTGGGAGTAGGTAAATTCAGTATATGAAGTTCTGTAACCCTAGTGTAGCAGACACAGTTACAGAAGGGCTGTAGCTTGGGAGTTGGTAAATGCAGTATATGGAAGTTCTATAACCCAAGTGTAGACGACACAGCCTACGGGAGTCCTGTAGCTTGGAAGTAGGTAAATGCAGCGTATGGGAGTTCTGTTATCCTAGTGTAGCAGACACAGCTTATGGGAGTTCTGCCGCCTGGGTGTAGGCAAAAGCAGCATATGGGAATTCTATAACTGCAGTGTAGCAGACAGAGTTGATGAGAGGTCTGTAGCTAGGGAGAAGGAAAATGCAGCATGTGTGAGTTCTGTAACACTAGTTTAGCAGACACAGCGTATAGGAGTTCTGTAGCTTCGGAGTAGGTAAATGTAGTAAATGGGAGTTCTGCAACCGTATTGCAGCAGACACAGCTTACGGCAGTACTGCACCTTGGAAGCAGGTAAACGCGGTATATAGCAGTTGTGTAACCCTAGTGTTGCAGACACAAGTTGCAGAAGTTCTGCACCTTGGAAGTAGGTAAATTCAGTATATGAAGTTCTGTAACCCTAGTGTAGCAGACACAGCTTACGGGAGTTCTGTAGCTTGGGAGTGGGTAAAAGTAGCATATGGCAGCTAACACTATTGTAGCAGAAATCAGCTTAGAGGAATTTTGTAGCTTGTGAGTAGGTAAATGTAGAAAATGGGAGTTCTGTAACCGTATTGCAGCAGACAGAGCTTAGGTTAGTGCTATACCTTGGAAGCATGTAAATGCAGTATATAGGTGTTCGGTAATGCTAGTTTAGCAGATAGAGCTTACGGGATTTCTGAAGCTTGGGAGTAGGTAAGTGCAGCAGATGGTAGATCTGTAACCCAATGAAGCAGACACAGCTTACGGGAGTTCTGTAGCTTAGGAGTATGTGAATTCAGCATGTAAAATTTCTGTAACCCTATTAGAGAAGGTACAGATTATGAGAGTTTGTAGCGTGGCAGTTGGTAAATTCACTCAAGCGGAGTTGTGTAACACCAGTGCAGCAGACACAGCTTACGGGCATCCGTAGCTTGAGAGTAGGTAAATGCAGCATATGGAAGGTCTATAACCCAAGTGTAGACGACACAGCCTATGGGAGTCCTGCACCTTGGAAGTAGACAAATGCAGCCTATGGGACTTCTGTTATCCTAGTGTAGCAGACACAGCTCATGGGAGTTCTGCCGCCTGGGTGTAGGCAAATGCAGCATTTCGGAATTCTGTAACCCTACTGTAGCAGACACAACGTACAGGAGTTCTGCACCTTGGGAGTAGGTAAATTCAGTATATGAAGTTCTGTAACCCTAGTGTAGCAGACACAGTTACAGAAGGGCTGTAGCTTGGGAGTTGGTAAATGTAGCATAAGGCATCTCTGTAACACTAGTATAGCAGAAATCAGCTTACAGGAGTTTTGTAGCTTGGGAGTAGGTAAATGTAGTAAATGGGAGTTCTGCAACCGTATTGCTGCAGACAGAGCTTATGGGACTGCTGCACCTTGGAAGCAGGTAAATGCAGTGTAAAGCTGTATATTTCTGTAGCTTCGGAGTTGGTAAGTGCAGCATATGGTAGATCTGTAACCCTAGTGTAGCAGACACAGCTTACAGGAGTTCTGTAGCTTGCGAGTAGGTAAATGTAACGCTAATGTAGCAGAAAACAGCTTACAGGCATTTTGTAGCTTGTGAGTAGGTAAATGTAGTAAATGGGAGTTCTGTAACCGTAGTGTCGCAGACACAGCTTATGGGAGTTCTGTACCTTGGATACAGGTAAAGCAGCATATAGGAGTTCTGTAACGCTAGTTTAGCAGACACAGCTTTCAGGATTTCTGTAGCTTGGGAGTTGGTAAGTGCAGCATATGGTAGATCTGTAACCCTAGTGTTGCAGACACAGCACACAGGAGTTCTGTGGATTCAGGGTAGGTAAATGCAGCATGTAAAATTTCTGTAACCTATTAGAGAAGGTACAGATTATGAGAGTTTTGTAGCGTGGCAGTTGGTAAATTCACTCAAACGGAGTTCTGAAACACCAGTGCAGCAGACACAGCTTACGGGCATCTGTAGCTTGGGAGTAGGTAAATGCAGTATATGGAAGTTCTATAACCCAAGTGTAGACGACACAGCCTACGGGAGTCCTGTAGCTTGGAAGTAGGTAAATGCAGCGTATGGGAGTTCTGTTATCCTAGTGTAGCAGACACAGCTTATGGGAGTTCTGCCGCCTGGGTGTAGGCAAAAGCAGCATATGGGAATTCTATAACTGCAGTGTAGCAGACAGAGTTGACGAGAGGTCTGTAGCTAGGGAGAAGGAAAATGCAGCATGTGTGAGTTCTGTAACACTAGTTTAGCAGACACAGCGTATAGGAGTTCTCTAGCTTCGGAGTAGGTAAATGTAGTAAAGGGAGTTCTGCAACCGTATTGCAGCAGACAGAGCTTACGGCAGTACTGCACCTTGGAAGCAGGTAAACGCGGTATATAGCAGTTGTGTAACCCTAGTGTTGCAGACACAAGTTGCAGAAGTTCTGCACCTTGGGAGTAGGTAAATTCAGTATATGAAGTTCTGTAACCCTAGTGTAGCAGACACAGCTTACGGGAGTTCTGTAGCTTGGGAGTGGGTAAAAGTAGCATATGGCAGCTAACACTATTGTAGCAGAAATCAGCTTAGAGGAATTTTGTAGCTTGTGAGTAGGTAAATGTAGAAAATGGGAGTTCTGTAACCGTATTGCAGCAGACAGAGCTTAGGTTAGTGCTATACCTTGGAAGCATGTAAATGCAGTACATAGGTGTTCGGTAATGCTAGTTTAGCAGATAGAGCTTACGGGATTTCTGAAGCTTGGGAGTAGGTAAGTGCAGCAGATGGTAGATCTGTAACCCAATGAAGCAGACACAGCTTACGGGAGTTCTGTAGCTTAGGAGTATGTGAATTCAGCATGTAAAATTTCTGTAACCCTATTAGAGAAGGTACAGATTATGAGAGTTTTGTAGCGTGGCAGTTGGTAAATTCACTCAAACGGAGTTCTGTAACACCAGTGCAGCAGACACAGCTTACGGGCATCCGTAGCTTGAGAGTAGGTAAATGCAGTATATGGAAGGTCTATAACCCAAGTGTAGACGACACAGCCTATGGGAGTCCTGTAGCTTGGAAGTAGGCAAATGCAGCCTATGGGACTTCTGTTATCCTAGTGTAGCAGACACAGCTCATGGGAGTTCTGCCGCCTGGGTGTAGGCAAATGCAGCATTTCGGAATTCTGTAACCCTACTGTAGCAGACACAGCTTTCGGGAGTTCTGTAGCTTGGGAGAAGGTCAATGCACGATATGAGACTTCTGTAACTCTAGTGTATTAGACAGCTTCCAGGAGGTCCAAAGCTTGGGAGAAGGCAAATGCAATAAATAGGAGTTCTGTAACTCTAGTGTATTAGACACAGCATATGGGAGTTCTGTTATCCTAGTGTAGCAGACACAGCTTATGGGAGTTCTGTTATCCTAGCGTAGCAGACACAGCTTATGGGAGTTCTGCCGCCTGGGTGTAGGCAAATGCAGCATATGGGAATTCTGTAACCGTAGTGTAGCAGACAGAGTTGACGAGAGGTCTGTAGCTTGGGAGAAGGAAAATGCAGCATGTGTGAGTTCTGTAAGACTAGTTTAGCAGACACAGCGTATAGGAGTTCTGTAGCTTTGGAGTAGGTAAATGTAGTAAATGGGAGTTCTGCAACCATATTGCAGCAGACACAGCTTACGGGAGTACTATACCTTGGAAGCAGGTAAATGCAGTATATAGCAGTTGTGTAACCCTAGTGTTGCAGACACAACGTACAGGAGTTCTGCACCTTGGGAGTAGGTAAATTCAGTATATGAAGTTCTGTAACCCTAGTGTAGCAGACACAGTTACAGAAGGGCTGTAGCTTGGGAGTTGGTAAATGCAGTATATGGAAGTTCTATAACCCAAGTGTAGACGACACAGCCTACGGGAGTCCTGTAGCTTGGAAGTAGGTAAATGCAGCGTATGGGAGTTCTGTTATCCTAGTGTAGCAGACACAGCTTATGGGAGTTCTGCCGCCTGGGTGTAGGCAAAAGCAGCATATGGGAATTCTATAACTGCAGTGTAGCAGACAGAGTTGATGAGAGGTCTGTAGCTAGGGAGAAGGAAAATGCAGCATGTGTGAGTTCTGTAACACTAGTTTAGCAGACACAGCGTATAGGAGTTCTGTAGCTTCGGAGTAGGTAAATGTAGTAAATGGGAGTTCTGCAACCGTATTGCAGCAGACACAGCTTACGGCAGTACTGCACCTTGGAAGCAGGTAAACGCGGTATATAGCAGTTGTGTAACCCTAGTGTTGCAGACACAAGTTGCAGAAGTTCTGCACCTTGGGAGTAGGTAAATTCAGTATATGAAGTTCTGTAACCCTAGTGTAGCAGACACAGCTTACGGGAGTTCTGTAGCTTGGGAGTGGGTAAAAGTAGCATATGGCAGCTAACACTATTGTAGCAGAAATCAGCTTAGAGGAATTTTGTAGCTTGTGAGTAGGTAAATGTAGAAAATGGGAGTTCTGTAACCGTATTGCAGCAGACAGAGCTTAGGTTAGTGCTATACCTTGGAAGCATGTAAATGCAGTATATAGGTGTTCGGTAATGCTGGTTTAGCAGATAGAGCTTACTGGATTTCTGAAGCAGATGGTAGATGCTGTAACCCAATGAAGCAGACACAGCTTACGGGAGTTCTGTAGCTTAGGAGTATGTGAATTCAGCATGTAAAATTTCTGTAACCCTATTAGAGAAGGTACAGATTATGAGAGTTTTGTAGCGTGGCAGTTGGTAAATTCACTCAAACGGAGTTCTGTAACACCAGTGCAGCAGACACAGCTTACGGGCATCCGTAGCTTGAGAGTAGGTAAATGCAGCATATGGAAGGTCTATAACCCAAGTGTAGACGACACAGCCTATGGGAGTCCTGTAGCTTGGAAGTAGGCAAATGCAGCCTATGGGACTTCTGTTATCCTAGTGTAGCAGACACAGCTCATGGGAGTTCTGCCGCCTGGGTGTAGGCAAATGCAGCATTTCGGAATTCTGTAACCCTACTGTAGCAGACACAGCTTTCGGGAGTTCTGTAGCTTGGGAGAAGGTCAATGCACGATATGAGACTTCTGTAACTCTAGTGTATTAGACAGCTTCCAGGAGGTCTAAAGCTTGGGAGAAGGCAAATGCAATAAATAGGAGTTCTGTAACTCTAGTGTATTAGACACAGCATATGGGAGTTCTGTTATCCTAGTGTAGCAGACACAGCTTATGGGAGTTCTGTTATCCTAGCGTAGCAGACACAGCTTATGGGAGTTCTGCCGCCTGGGTGTAGGCAAATGCAGCATATGGGAATTCTGTAACCGTAGTGTAGCAGACAGAGTTGACGAGAGGTCTGTAGCTTGGGAGAAGGAAAATGCAGCATGTGTGAGTTCTGTAAGACTAGTTTAGCAGACACAGCGTATAGGAGTTCTGTAGCTTCGGAGTAGGTAAATGTAGTAAATGGGAGTTCTGCAACCGTATTGCAGCAGACACAGCTTACGGGAGTACTATACCTTGGAAGCAGGTAAATGCAGTATATAGCAGTTGTGTAACCCTAGTGTTGCAGACACAACGTACAGGAGTTCTGCACCTTGGGAGTAGGTAAATTCAGTATATGAAGTTCTGTAACCCTAGTGTAGCAGACACAGTTACAGAAGGGCTGTAGCTTGGGAGTTGGTAAATGTAGCATAAGGCATCTCTGTAACACTAGTATAGCAGAAATCAGCTTACAGGAGTTTTGTAGCTTGGGAGTAGGTAAATGTAGTAAATGGGAGTTCTGCAACCGTATTGCTGCAGACAGAGCTTATGGGACTGCTGCACCTTGGAAGCAGGTAAATGCAGTGTAAAGCTGTATATTTCTGTAGCTTCGGAGTTGGTAAGTGCAGCATATGGTAGATCTGTAACCCTAGTGTAGCAGACACAGCTTACAGGAGTTCTGTAGCTTGCGAGTAGGTAAATGTAACGCTAATGTAGCAGAAAACAGCTTACAGGCATTTTGTAGCTTGTGAGTAGGTAAATGTAGTAAATGGGAGTTCTGTAACCGTAGTGTCGCAGACACAGCTTATGGGAGTTCTGTACCTTGGATACAGGTAAAGCAGCATATAGGAGTTCTGTAACGCTAGTTTAGCAGACACAGCTTTCAGGATTTCTGTAGCTTGGGAGTTGGTAAGTGCAGCATATGGTAGATCTGTAACCCTAGTGTTGCAGACACAGCACACAGGAGTTCTGTGGATTCAGGGTAGGTAAATGCAGCATGTAAAATTTCTGTAACCTATTAGAGAAGGTACAGATTATGAGAGTTTTGTAGCGTGGCAGTTGGTAAATTCACTCAAACGGAGTTCTGAAACACCAGTGCAGCAGACACAGCTTACGGGCATCTGTAGCTTGGGAGTAGGTAAATGCAGTATATGGAAGTTCTATAACCCAAGTGTAGACGACACAGCCTACGGGAGTCCTGTAGCTTGGAAGTAGGTAAATGCAGCGTATGGGAGTTCTGTTATCCTAGTGTAGCAGACACAGCTTATGGGAGTTCTGCCGCCTGGGTGTAGGCAAAAGCAGCATATGGGAATTCTATAACTGCAGTGTAGCAGACAGAGTTGACGAGAGGTCTGTAGCTAGGGAGAAGGAAAATGCAGCATGTGTGAGTTCTGTAACACTAGTTTAGCAGACACAGCGTATAGGAGTTCTCTAGCTTCGGAGTAGGTAAATGTAGTAAAGGGAGTTCTGCAACCGTATTGCAGCAGACAGAGCTTACGGCAGTACTGCACCTTGGAAGCAGGTAAACGCGGTATATAGCAGTTGTGTAACCCTAGTGTTGCAGACACAAGTTGCAGAAGTTCTGCACCTTGGGAGTAGGTAAATTCAGTATATGAAGTTCTGTAACCCTAGTGTAGCAGACACAGCTTACGGGAGTTCTGTAGCTTGGGAGTGGGTAAAAGTAGCATATGGCAGCTAACACTATTGTAGCAGAAATCAGCTTAGAGGAATTTTGTAGCTTGTGAGTAGGTAAATGTAGAAAATGGGAGTTCTGTAACCGTATTGCAGCAGACAGAGCTTAGGTTAGTGCTATACCTTGGAAGCATGTAAATGCAGTATATAGGTGTTCGGTAATGCTAGTTTAGCAGATAGAGCTTACGGGATTTCTGAAGCTTGGGAGTAGGTAAGTGCAGCAGATGGTAGATCTGTAACCCAATGAAGCAGACACAGCTTACGGGAGTTCTGTAGCTTAGGAGTATGTGAATTCAGCATGTAAAATTTCTGTAACCCTATTAGAGAAGGTACAGATTATGAGAGTTTTGTAGCGTGGCAGTTGGTAAATTCACTCAAACGGAGTTCTGTAACACCAGTGCAGCAGACACAGCTTACGGGCATCCGTAGCTTGAGAGTAGGTAAATGCAGCATATGGAAGGTCTATAACCCAAGTGTAGACGACACAGCCTATGGGAGTCCTGTAGCTTGGAAGTAGGCAAATGCAGCCTATGGGACTTCTGTTATCCTAGTGTAGCAGACACAGCTCATGGGAGTTCTGCCGCCTGGGTGTAGGCAAATGCAGCATTTCGGAATTCTGTAACCCTACTGTAGCAGACACAGCTTTCGGGAGTTCTGTAGCTTGGGAGAAGGTCAATGCACGATATGAGACTTCTGTAACTCTAGTGTATTAGACAGCTTCCAGGAGGTCTAAAGCTTGGGAGAAGGCAAATGCAATAAATAGGAGTTCTGTAACTCTAGTGTATTAGACACAGCATATGGGAGTTCTGTTATCCTAGTGTAGCAGACACAGCTTATGGGAGTTCTGTTATCCTAGCGTAGCAGACACAGCTTATGGGAGTTCTGCCGCCTGGGTGTAGGCAAATGCAGCATATGGGAATTCTGTAACCGTAGTGTAGCAGACAGAGTTGACGAGAGGTCTGTAGCTTGGGAGAAGGAAAATGCAGCATGTGTGAGTTCTGTAAGACTAGTTTAGCAGACACAGCGTATAGGAGTTCTGTAGCTTCGGAGTAGGTAAATGTAGTAAATGGGAGTTCTGCAACCGTATTGCAGCAGACACAGCTTACGGGAGTACTATACCTTGGAAGCAGGTAAATGCAGTATATAGCAGTTGTGTAACCCTAGTGTTGCAGACACAACGTACAGGAGTTCTGCACCTTGGGAGTAGGTAAATTCAGTATATGAAGTTCTGTAACCCTAGTGTAGCAGACACAGTTACAGAAGGGCTGTAGCTTGGGAGTTGGTAAATGTAGCATAAGGCATCTCTGTAACACTAGTATAGCAGAAATCAGCTTACAGGAGTTTTGTAGCTTGGGAGTAGGTAAATGTAGTAAATGGGAGTTCTGCAACCGTATTGCTGCAGACAGAGCTTATGGGACTGCTGCACCTTGGAAGCAGGTAAATGCAGTGTAAAGCTGTATATTTCTGTAGCTTGGGAGTTGGTAAGTGCAGCATATGGTAGATCTGTAACCCTAGTGTAGCAGACACAGCTTACAGGAGTTCTGTAGCTTGCGAGTAGGTAAATGTAACGCTAATGTAGCAGAAAACAGCTTACAGGCATTTTGTAGCTTGTGAGTAGGTAAATGTAGTAAATGGGAGTTCTGTAACCGTAGTGTCGCAGACACAGCTTATGGGAGTTCTGTACCTTGGATACAGGTAAAGCAGCATATAGGAGTTCTGTAACGCTAGTTTAGCAGACACAGCTTTCAGGATTTCTGTAGCTTGGGAGTTGGTAAGTGCAGCATATGGTAGATCTGTAACCCTAGTGTTGCAGACACAGCATACAGGAGTTCTGTGGATTCAGGGTAGGTAAATGCAGCATGTAAAATTTCTGTAACCTATTAGAGAAGGTACAGATTATGAGAGTTTTGTAGCGTGGCAGTTGGTAAATTCACTCAAACGGAGTTCTGAAACACCAGTGCAGCAGACACAGCTTACGGGCATCTGTAGCTTGGGAGTAGGTAAATGCAGTATATGGAAGTTCTATAACCCAAGTGTAGACGACACAGCCTACGGGAGTCCTGTAGCTTGGAAGTAGGTAAATGCAGCGTATGGGAGTTCTGTTATCCTAGTGTAGCAGACACAGCTTATGGGAGTTCTGCCGCCTTGGTGTAGGCAAAAGCAGCATATGGGAATTCTATAACTGCAGTGTAGCAGACAGAGTTGACGAGAGGTCTGTAGCTAGGGAGAAGGAAAATGCAGCATATGTGAGTTCTGTAAGACTAGTTTAGCAGACACAGCGTATAGGAGTTCTGTAGCTTCGGAGTAGGTAAATGTAGTAAAGGGAGTTCTGCAACCGTATTGCAGCAGACAGAGCTTACGGCAGTACTGCACCTTGGAAGCAGGTAAATGCGGTATATAGCAGTTGTGTAACCCTAGTGTTGCAGACACAAGTTGCAGAAGTTCTGCACCTTGGGAGTAGGTAAATTCAGTATATGAAGTTCTGTAACCCTAGTGTAGCAGACACAGCTTACGGAAGTTCTGTAGCTTGGGAGTGGGTAAAAGTAGCATATGGCAGCTAACACTATTGTAGCAGAAATCAGCTTAGAGGAATTTTGTAGCTTGTGAGTAGGTAAATGTAGAAAATGGGAGTTCTGTAACCGTATTGCAGCAGACAGAGCTTAGGTTAGTGCTATACCTTGGAAGCATGTAAATGCAGTATATAGGTGTTCGGTAATGCTAGTTTAGCAGATAGAGCTTACGGGATTTCTGAAGCTTGGGAGTAGGTAAGTGCAGCAGATGGTAGATCTGTAACCCAATGAAGCAGACACAGCTTACGGGAGTTCTGTAGCTTAGGAGTATGTGAATTCAGCATGTAAAATTTCTGTAACCCTATTAGAGAAGGTACAGATTATGAGAGTTTTGTAGCGTGGCAGTTGGTAAATTCACTCAAACGGAGTTCTGTAACACCAGTGCAGCAGACACAGCTTACGGGCATCCGTAGCTTGAGAGTAGGTAAATGCAGCATATGGAAGGTCTATAACCCAAGTGTAGACGACACAGCCTATGGGAGTCCTGTAGCTTGGAAGTAGGCAAATGCAGCCTATGGGACTTCTGTTATCCTAGTGTAGCAGACACAGCTCATGGGAGTTCTGCCGCCTGGGTGTAGGCAAATGCAGCATTTCGGAATTCTGTAACCCTACTGTAGCAGACACAGCTTTCGGGAGTTCTGTAGCTTGGGAGAAGGTCAATGCACGATATGAGACTTCTGTAACTCTAGTGTATTAGACACAGCATATGGGAGTTCTGTTATCCTAGTGTAGCAGACACAGCTTATGGGAGTTCTGTTATCCTAGCGTAGCAGACACAGCTTATGGGAGTTCTGCCACCTGGGTGTAGGCAAATGCAGCATATGGGAATTCTGTAACCGTAGTGTAGCAGACAGAGTTGACGAGAGGTCTGTAGCTTGGGAGAAGGAAAATGCAGCATGTGTGAGTTCTGTAAGACTAGTTTAGCAGACACAGCGTATAGGAGTTCTGTAGCTTCGGAGTAGGTAAATGTAGTAAATGGGAGTTCTGCAACCGTATTGCAGCAGACACAGCTTACGGGAGTACTATACCTTGGAAGCAGGTAAATGCAGTATATAGCAGTTGTGTAACCCTAGTGTTGCAGACACAACGTACAGGAGTTCTGCACCTTGGGAGTAGGTAAATTCAGTATATGAAGTTCTGTAACCCTAGTGTAGCAGACACAGTTACAGAAGGGCTGTAGCTTGGGAGTTGGTAAATGTAGCATAAGGCATCTCTGTAACACTAGTATAGCAGAAATCAGCTTACAGGAGTTTTGTAGCTTGGGAGTAGGTAAATGTAGTAAATGGGAGTTCTGCAACCGTATTGCTGCAGACAGAGCTTATGGGACTGCTGCACCTTGGAAGCAGGTAAATGCAGTGTAAAGCTGTATATTTCTGTAGCTTCGGAGTTGGTAAGTGCAGCATATGGTAGATCTGTAACCCTAGTGTAGCAGACACAGCTTACAGGAGTTCTGTAGCTTGGGAGTAGGTAAATGTAACGCTAATGTAGCAGAAAACAGCTTACAGGCATTTTGTAGCTTGTGAGTAGGTAAATGTAGTAAATGGGAGTTCTGTAACCGTAGTGTCGCAGACACAGCTTATGGGAGTTCTGTACCTTGGATACAGGTAAAGCAGCATATAGGAGTTCTGTAACGCTAGTTTAGCAGACACAGCTTTCAGGATTTCTGTAGCTTGGGAGTTGGTAAGTGCAGCATATGGTAGATCTGTAACCCTAGTGTTGCAGACACAGCACACAGGAGTTCTGTGGATTCAGGGTAGGTAAATGCAGCATGTAAAATTTCTGTAACCTATTAGAGAAGGTACAGATTATGAGAGTTTTGTAGCGTGGCAGTTGGTAAATTCACTCAAACGGAGTTCTGAAACACCAGTGCAGCAGACACAGCTTACGGGCATCTGTAGCTTGGGAGTAGGTAAATGCAGTATATGGAAGTTCTATAACCCAAGTGTAGACGACACAGCCTACGGGAGTCCTGTAGCTTGGAAGTAGGTAAATGCAGCGTATGGGAGTTCTGTTATCCTAGTGTAGCAGACACAGCTTATGGGAGTTCTGCCGCCTGGGTGTAGGCAAAAGCAGCATATGGGAATTCTATAACTGCAGTGTAGCAGACAGAGTTGACGAGAGGTCTGTAGCTAGGGAGAAGGAAAATGCAGCATGTGTGAGTTCTGTAACACTAGTTTAGCAGACACAGCGTATAGGAGTTCTCTAGCTTCGGAGTAGGTAAATGTAGTAAAGGGAGTTCTGCAACCGTATTGCAGCAGACAGAGCTTACGGCAGTACTGCACCTTGGAAGCAGGTAAACGCGGTATATAGCAGTTGTGTAACCCTAGTGTTGCAGACACAAGTTGCAGAAGTTCTGCACCTTGGGAGTAGGTAAATTCAGTATATGAAGTTCTGTAACCCTAGTGTAGCAGACACAGCTTACGGGAGTTCTGTAGCTTGGGAGTGGGTAAAAGTAGCATATGGCAGCTAACACTATTGTAGCAGAAATCAGCTTAGAGGAATTTTGTAGCTTGTGAGTAGGTAAATGTAGAAAATGGGAGTTCTGTAACCGTATTGCAGCAGACAGAGCTTAGGTTAGTGCTATACCTTGGAAGCATGTAAATGCAGTATATAGGTGTTCGGTAATGCTAGTTTAGCAGATAGAGCTTACGGGATTTCTGAAGCTTGGGAGTAGGTAAGTGCAGCAGATGGTAGATCTGTAACCCAATGAAGCAGACACAGCTTACGGGAGTTCTGTAGCTTAGGAGTATGTGAATTCAGCATGTAAAATTTCTGTAACCCTATTAGAGAAGGTACAGATTATGAGAGTTTTGTAGCGTGGCAGTTGGTAAATTCACTCAAACGGAGTTCTGTAACACCAGTGCAGCAGACACAGCTTACGGGCATCCGTAGCTTGAGAGTAGGTAAATGCAGCATATGGAAGGTCTATAACCCAAGTGTAGACGACACAGCCTATGGGAGTCCTGTAGCTTGGAAGTAGGCAAATGCAGCCTATGGGACTTCTGTTATCCTAGTGTAGCAGACACAGCTCATGGGAGTTCTGCCGCCTGGGTGTAGGCAAATGCAGCATTTCGGAATTCTGTAACCCTACTGTAGCAGACACAGCTTTCGGGAGTTCTGTAGCTTGGGAGAAGGTCAATGCACGATATGAGACTTCTGTAACTCTAGTGTATTAGACAGCTTCCAGGAGGTCTAAAGCTTGGGAGAAGGCAAATGCAATAAATAGGAGTTCTGTAACTCTAGTGTATTAGACACAGCATATGGGAGTTCTGTTATCCTAGTGTAGCAGACACAGCTTATGGGAGTTCTGTTATCCTAGCGTAGCAGACACAGCTTATGGGAGTTCTGCCGCCTGGGTGTAGGCAAATGCAGCATATGGGAATTCTGTAACCGTAGTGTAGCAGACAGAGTTGACGAGAGGTCTGTAGCTTGGGAGAAGGAAAATGCAGCATGTGTGAGTTCTGTAAGACTAGTTTAGCAGACACAGCGTATAGGAGTTCTGTAGCTTCGGAGTAGGTAAATGTAGTAAATGGGAGTTCTGCAACCGTATTGCAGCAGACACAGCTTACGGGAGTACTATACCTTGGAAGCAGGTAAATGCAGTATATAGCAGTTGTGTAACCCTAGTGTTGCAGACACAACGTACAGGAGTTCTGCACCTTGGGAGTAGGTAAATTCAGTATATGAAGTTCTGTAACCCTAGTGTAGCAGACACAGTTACAGAAGGGCTGTAGCTTGGGAGTTGGTAAATGTAGCATAAGGCATCTCTGTAACACTAGTATAGCAGAAATCAGCTTACAGGAGTTTTGTAGCTTGGGAGTAGGTAAATGTAGTAAATGGGAGTTCTGCAACCGTATTGCTGCAGACAGAGCTTATGGGACTGCTGCACCTTGGAAGCAGGTAAATGCAGTGTAAAGCTGTATATTTCTGTAGCTTGGGAGTTGGTAAGTGCAGCATATGGTAGATCTGTAACCCTAGTGTAGCAGACACAGCTTACAGGAGTTCTGTAGCTTGCGAGTAGGTAAATGTAACGCTAATGTAGCAGAAAACAGCTTACAGGCATTTTGTAGCTTGTGAGTAGGTAAATGTAGTAAATGGGAGTTCTGTAACCGTAGTGTCGCAGACACAGCTTATGGGAGTTCTGTACCTTGGATACAGGTAAAGCAGCATATAGGAGTTCTGTAACGCTAGTTTAGCAGACACAGCTTTCAGGATTTCTGTAGCTTGGGAGTTGGTAAGTGCAGCATATGGTAGATCTGTAACCCTAGTGTTGCAGACACAGCATACAGGAGTTCTGTGGATTCAGGGTAGGTAAATGCAGCATGTAAAATTTCTGTAACCTATTAGAGAAGGTACAGATTATGAGAGTTTTGTAGCGTGGCAGTTGGTAAATTCACTCAAACGGAGTTCTGAAACACCAGTGCAGCAGACACAGCTTACGGGCATCTGTAGCTTGGGAGTAGGTAAATGCAGTATATGGAAGTTCTATAACCCAAGTGTAGACGACACAGCCTACGGGAGTCCTGTAGCTTGGAAGTAGGTAAATGCAGCGTATGGGAGTTCTGTTATCCTAGTGTAGCAGACACAGCTTATGGGAGTTCTGCCGCCTTGGTGTAGGCAAAAGCAGCATATGGGAATTCTATAACTGCAGTGTAGCAGACAGAGTTGACGAGAGGTCTGTAGCTAGGGAGAAGGAAAATGCAGCATATGTGAGTTCTGTAAGACTAGTTTAGCAGACACAGCGTATAGGAGTTCTGTAGCTTCGGAGTAGGTAAATGTAGTAAAGGGAGTTCTGCAACCGTATTGCAGCAGACAGAGCTTACGGCAGTACTGCACCTTGGAAGCAGGTAAATGCGGTATATAGCAGTTGTGTAACCCTAGTGTTGCAGACACAAGTTGCAGAAGTTCTGCACCTTGGGAGTAGGTAAATTCAGTATATGAAGTTCTGTAACCCTAGTGTAGCAGACACAGCTTACGGAAGTTCTGTAGCTTGGGAGTGGGTAAAAGTAGCATATGGCAGCTAACACTATTGTAGCAGAAATCAGCTTAGAGGAATTTTGTAGCTTGTGAGTAGGTAAATGTAGAAAATGGGAGTTCTGTAACCGTATTGCAGCAGACAGAGCTTAGGTTAGTGCTATACCTTGGAAGCATGTAAATGCAGTATATAGGTGTTCGGTAATGCTAGTTTAGCAGATAGAGCTTACGGGATTTCTGAAGCTTGGGAGTAGGTAAGTGCAGCAGATGGTAGATCTGTAACCCAATGAAGCAGACACAGCTTACGGGAGTTCTGTAGCTTAGGAGTATGTGAATTCAGCATGTAAAATTTCTGTAACCCTATTAGAGAAGGTACAGATTATGAGAGTTTTGTAGCGTGGCAGTTGGTAAATTCACTCAAACGGAGTTCTGTAACACCAGTGCAGCAGACACAGCTTACGGGCATCCGTAGCTTGAGAGTAGGTAAATGCAGCATATGGAAGGTCTATAACCCAAGTGTAGACGACACAGCCTATGGGAGTCCTGTAGCTTGGAAGTAGGCAAATGCAGCCTATGGGACTTCTGTTATCCTAGTGTAGCAGACACAGCTCATGGGAGTTCTGCCGCCTGGGTGTAGGCAAATGCAGCATTTCGGAATTCTGTAACCCTACTGTAGCAGACACAGCTTTCGGGAGTTCTGTAGCTTGGGAGAAGGTCAATGCACGATATGAGACTTCTGTAACTCTAGTGTATTAGACACAGCATATGGGAGTTCTGTTATCCTAGTGTAGCAGACACAGCTTATGGGAGTTCTGTTATCCTAGCGTAGCAGACACAGCTTATGGGAGTTCTGCCACCTGGGTGTAGGCAAATGCAGCATATGGGAATTCTGTAACCGTAGTGTAGCAGACAGAGTTGACGAGAGGTCTGTAGCTTGGGAGAAGGAAAATGCAGCATGTGTGAGTTCTGTAAGACTAGTTTAGCAGACACAGCGTATAGGAGTTCTGTAGCTTCGGAGTAGGTAAATGTAGTAAATGGGAGTTCTGCAACCGTATTGCAGCAGACACAGCTTACGGGAGTACTATACCTTGGAAGCAGGTAAATGCAGTATATAGCAGTTGTGTAACCCTAGTGTTGCAGACACAACGTACAGGAGTTCTGCACCTTGGGAGTAGGTAAATTCAGTATATGAAGTTCTGTAACCCTAGTGTAGCAGACACAGTTACAGAAGGGCTGTAGCTTGGGAGTTGGTAAATGTAGCATAAGGCATCTCTGTAACACTAGTATAGCAGAAATCAGCTTACAGGAGTTTTGTAGCTTGGGAGTAGGTAAATGTAGTAAATGGGAGTTCTGCAACCGTATTGCTGCAGACAGAGCTTATGGGACTGCTGCACCTTGGAAGCAGGTAAATGCAGTGTAAAGCTGTATATTTCTGTAGCTTCGGAGTTGGTAAGTGCAGCATATGGTAGATCTGTAACCCTAGTGTAGCAGACACAGCTTACAGGAGTTCTGTAGCTTGGGAGTAGGTAAATGTAACGCTAATGTAGCAGAAAACAGCTTACAGGCATTTTGTAGCTTGTGAGTAGGTAAATGTAGTAAATGGGAGTTCTGTAACCGTAGTGTCGCAGACACAGCTTATGGGAGTTCTGTACCTTGGATACAGGTAAAGCAGCATATAGGAGTTCTGTAACGCTAGTTTAGCAGACACAGCTTTCAGGATTTCTGTAGCTTGGGAGTTGGTAAGTGCAGCATATGGTAGATCTGTAACCCTAGTGTTGCAGACACAGCACACAGGAGTTCTGTGGATTCAGGGTAGGTAAATGCAGCATGTAAAATTTCTGTAACCTATTAGAGAAGGTACAGATTATGAGAGTTTTGTAGCGTGGCAGTTGGTAAATTCACTCAAACGGAGTTCTGAAACACCAGTGCAGCAGACACAGCTTACGGGCATCTGTAGCTTGGGAGTAGGTAAATGCAGTATATGGAAGTTCTATAACCCAAGTGTAGACGACACAGCCTACGGGAGTCCTGTAGCTTGGAAGTAGGTAAATGCAGCGTATGGGAGTTCTGTTATCCTAGTGTAGCAGACACAGCTTATGGGAGTTCTGCCGCCTGGGTGTAGGCAAAAGCAGCATATGGGAATTCTATAACTGCAGTGTAGCAGACAGAGTTGACGAGAGGTCTGTAGCTAGGGAGAAGGAAAATGCAGCATGTGTGAGTTCTGTAACACTAGTTTAGCAGACACAGCGTATAGGAGTTCTCTAGCTTCGGAGTAGGTAAATGTAGTAAAGGGAGTTCTGCAACCGTATTGCAGCAGACAGAGCTTACGGCAGTACTGCACCTTGGAAGCAGGTAAACGCGGTATATAGCAGTTGTGTAACCCTAGTGTTGCAGACACAAGTTGCAGAAGTTCTGCACCTTGGGAGTAGGTAAATTCAGTATATGAAGTTCTGTAACCCTAGTGTAGCAGACACAGCTTACGGGAGTTCTGTAGCTTGGGAGTGGGTAAAAGTAGCATATGGCAGCTAACACTATTGTAGCAGAAATCAGCTTAGAGGAATTTTGTAGCTTGTGAGTAGGTAAATGTAGAAAATGGGAGTTCTGTAACCGTATTGCAGCAGACAGAGCTTAGGTTAGTGCTATACCTTGGAAGCATGTAAATGCAGTACATAGGTGTTCGGTAATGCTAGTTTAGCAGATAGAGCTTACGGGATTTCTGAAGCTTGGGAGTAGGTAAGTGCAGCAGATGGTAGATCTGTAACCCAATGAAGCAGACACAGCTTACGGGAGTTCTGTAGCTTAGGAGTATGTGAATTCAGCATGTAAAATTTCTGTAACCCTATTAGAGAAGGTACAGATTATGAGAGTTTTGTAGCGTGGCAGTTGGTAAATTCACTCAAACGGAGTTCTGTAACACCAGTGCAGCAGACACAGCTTACGGGCATCCGTAGCTTGAGAGTAGGTAAATGCAGCATATGGAAGGTCTATAACCCAAGTGTAGACGACACAGCCTATGGGAGTCCTGTAGCTTGGAAGTAGGCAAATGCAGCCTATGGGACTTCTGTTATCCTAGTGTAGCAGACACAGCTCATGGGAGTTCTGCCGCCTGGGTGTAGGCAAATGCAGCATTTCGGAATTCTGTAACCCTACTGTAGCAGACACAGCTTTCGGGAGTTCTGTAGCTTGGGAGAAGGTCAATGCACGATATGAGACTTCTGTAACTCTAGTGTATTAGACAGCTTCCAGGAGGTCTAAAGCTTGGGAGAAGGCAAATGCAATAAATAGGAGTTCTGTAACTCTAGTGTATTAGACACAGCATATGGGAGTTCTGTTATCCTAGTGTAGCAGACACAGCTTATGGGAGTTCTGTTATCCTAGCGTAGCAGACACAGCTTATGGGAGTTCTGCCGCCTGGGTGTAGGCAAATGCAGCATATGGGAATTCTGTAACCGTAGTGTAGCAGACAGAGTTGACGAGAGGTCTGTAGCTTGGGAGAAGGAAAATGCAGCATGTGTGAGTTCTGTAAGACTAGTTTAGCAGACACAGCGTATAGGAGTTCTGTAGCTTCGGAGTAGGTAAATGTAGTAAATGGGAGTTCTGCAACCGTATTGCAGCAGACACAGCTTACGGGAGTACTATACCTTGGAAGCAGGTAAATGCAGTATATAGCAGTTGTGTAACCCTAGTGTTGCAGACACAACGTACAGGAGTTCTGCACCTTGGGAGTAGGTAAATTCAGTATATGAAGTTCTGTAACCCTAGTGTAGCAGACACAGTTACAGAAGGGCTGTAGCTTGGGAGTTGGTAAATGTAGCATAAGGCATCTCTGTAACACTAGTATAGCAGAAATCAGCTTACAGGAGTTTTGTAGCTTGGGAGTAGGTAAATGTAGTAAATGGGAGTTCTGCAACCGTATTGCTGCAGACAGAGCTTATGGGACTGCTGCACCTTGGAAGCAGGTAAATGCAGTGTAAAGCTGTATATTTCTGTAGCTTCGGAGTTGGTAAGTGCAGCATATGGTAGATCTGTAACCCTAGTGTAGCAGACACAGCTTACAGGAGTTCTGTAGCTTGCGAGTAGGTAAATGTAACGCTAATGTAGCAGAAAACAGCTTACAGGCATTTTGTAGCTTGTGAGTAGGTAAATGTAGTAAATGGGAGTTCTGTAACCGTAGTGTCGCAGACACAGCTTATGGGAGTTCTGTACCTTGGATACAGGTAAAGCAGCATATAGGAGTTCTGTAACGCTAGTTTAGCAGACACAGCTTTCAGGATTTCTGTAGCTTGGGAGTTGGTAAGTGCAGCATATGGTAGATCTGTAACCCTAGTGTTGCAGACACAGCACACAGGAGTTCTGTGGATTCAGGGTAGGTAAATGCAGCATGTAAAATTTCTGTAACCTATTAGAGAAGGTACAGATTATGAGAGTTTTGTAGCGTGGCAGTTGGTAAATTCACTCAAACGGAGTTCTGAAACACCAGTGCAGCAGACACAGCTTACGGGCATCTGTAGCTTGGGAGTAGGTAAATGCAGTATATGGAAGTTCTATAACCCAAGTGTAGACGACACAGCCTACGGGAGTCCTGTAGCTTGGAAGTAGGTAAATGCAGCGTATGGGAGTTCTGTTATCCTAGTGTAGCAGACACAGCTTATGGGAGTTCTGCCGCCTGGGTGTAGGCAAAAGCAGCATATGGGAATTCTATAACTGCAGTGTAGCAGACAGAGTTGACGAGAGGTCTGTAGCTAGGGAGAAGGAAAATGCAGCATGTGTGAGTTCTGTAACACTAGTTTAGCAGACACAGCGTATAGGAGTTCTCTAGCTTCGGAGTAGGTAAATGTAGTAAAGGGAGTTCTGCAACCGTATTGCAGCAGACAGAGCTTACGGCAGTACTGCACCTTGGAAGCAGGTAAATGCGGTATATAGCAGTTGTGTAACCCTAGTGTTGCAGACACAAGTTGCAGAAGTTCTGCACCTTGGGAGTAGGTAAATTCAGTATATGAAGTTCTGTAACCCTAGTGTAGCAGACACAGCTTACGGAAGTTCTGTAGCTTGGGAGTGGGTAAAAGTAGCATATGGCAGCTAACACTATTGTAGCAGAAATCAGCTTAGAGGAATTTTGTAGCTTGTGAGTAGGTAAATGTAGAAAATGGGAGTTCTGTAACCGTATTGCAGCAGACAGAGCTTAGGTTAGTGCTATACCTTGGAAGCATGTAAATGCAGTATATAGGTGTTCGGTAATGCTAGTTTAGCAGATAGAGCTTACGGGATTTCTGAAGCTTGGGAGTAGGTAAGTGCAGCAGATGGTAGATCTGTAACCCAATGAAGCAGACACAGCTTACGGGAGTTCTGTAGCTTAGGAGTATGTGAATTCAGCATGTAAAATTTCTGTAACCCTATTAGAGAAGGTACAGATTATGAGAGTTTTGTAGCGTGGCAGTTGGTAAATTCACTCAAACGGAGTTCTGTAACACCAGTGCAGCAGACACAGCTTACGGGCATCCGTAGCTTGAGAGTAGGTAAATGCAGCATATGGAAGGTCTATAACCCAAGTGTAGACGACACAGCCTATGGGAGTCCTGTAGCTTGGAAGTAGGCAAATGCAGCCTATGGGACTTCTGTTATCCTAGTGTAGCAGACACAGCTCATGGGAGTTCTGCCGCCTGGGTGTAGGCAAATGCAGCATTTCGGAATTCTGTAACCCTACTGTAGCAGACACAGCTTTCGGGAGTTCTGTAGCTTGGGAGAAGGTCAATGCACGATATGAGACTTCTGTAACTCTAGTGTATTAGACACAGCATATGGGAGTTCTGTTATCCTAGTGTAGCAGACACAGCTTATGGGAGTTCTGTTATCCTAGCGTAGCAGACACAGCTTATGGGAGTTCTGCCACCTGGGTGTAGGCAAATGCAGCATATGGGAATTCTGTAACCGTAGTGTAGCAGACAGAGTTGACGAGAGGTCTGTAGCTTGGGAGAAGGAAAATGCAGCATGTGTGAGTTCTGTAAGACTAGTTTAGCAGACACAGCGTATAGGAGTTCTGTAGCTTCGGAGTAGGTAAATGTAGTAAATGGGAGTTCTGCAACCGTATTGCAGCAGACACAGCTTACGGGAGTACTATACCTTGGAAGCAGGTAAATGCAGTATATAGCAGTTGTGTAACCCTAGTGTTGCAGACACAACGTACAGGAGTTCTGCACCTTGGGAGTAGGTAAATTCAGTATATGAAGTTCTGTAACCCTAGTGTAGCAGACACAGTTACAGAAGGGCTGTAGCTTGGGAGTTGGTAAATGTAGCATAAGGCATCTCTGTAACACTAGTATAGCAGAAATCAGCTTACAGGAGTTTTGTAGCTTGGGAGTAGGTAAATGTAGTAAATGGGAGTTCTGCAACCGTATTGCTGCAGACAGAGCTTATGGGACTGCTGCACCTTGGAAGCAGGTAAATGCAGTGTAAAGCTGTATATTTCTGTAGCTTCGGAGTTGGTAAGTGCAGCATATGGTAGATCTGTAACCCTAGTGTAGCAGACACAGCTTACAGGAGTTCTGTAGCTTGCGAGTAGGTAAATGTAACGCTAATGTAGCAGAAAACAGCTTACAGGCATTTTGTAGCTTGTGAGTAGGTAAATGTAGTAAATGGGAGTTCTGTAACCGTAGTGTCGCAGACACAGCTTATGGGAGTTCTGTACCTTGGATACAGGTAAAGCAGCATATAGGAGTTCTGTAACGCTAGTTTAGCAGACACAGCTTTCAGGATTTCTGTAGCTTGGGAGTTGGTAAGTGCAGCATATGGTAGATCTGTAACCCTAGTGTTGCAGACACAGCACACAGGAGTTCTGTGGATTCAGGGTAGGTAAATGCAGCATGTAAAATTTCTGTAACCTATTAGAGAAGGTACAGATTATGAGAGTTTTGTAGCGTGGCAGTTGGTAAATTCACTCAAACGGAGTTCTGAAACACCAGTGCAGCAGACACAGCTTACGGGCATCTGTAGCTTGGGAGTAGGTAAATGCAGTATATGGAAGTTCTATAACCCAAGTGTAGACGACACAGCCTACGGGAGTCCTGTAGCTTGGAAGTAGGTAAATGCAGCGTATGGGAGTTCTGTTATCCTAGTGTAGCAGACACAGCTTATGGGAGTTCTGCCGCCTGGGTGTAGGCAAAAGCAGCATATGGGAATTCTATAACTGCAGTGTAGCAGACAGAGTTGACGAGAGGTCTGTAGCTAGGGAGAAGGAAAATGCAGCATGTGTGAGTTCTGTAACACTAGTTTAGCAGACACAGCGTATAGGAGTTCTCTAGCTTCGGAGTAGGTAAATGTAGTAAAGGGAGTTCTGCAACCGTATTGCAGCAGACAGAGCTTACGGCAGTACTGCACCTTGGAAGCAGGTAAACGCGGTATATAGCAGTTGTGTAACCCTAGTGTTGCAGACACAAGTTGCAGAAGTTCTGCACCTTGGGAGTAGGTAAATTCAGTATATGAAGTTCTGTAACCCTAGTGTAGCAGACACAGCTTACGGGAGTTCTGTAGCTTGGGAGTGGGTAAAAGTAGCATATGGCAGCTAACACTATTGTAGCAGAAATCAGCTTAGAGGAATTTTGTAGCTTGTGAGTAGGTAAATGTAGAAAATGGGAGTTCTGTAACCGTATTGCAGCAGACAGAGCTTAGGTTAGTGCTATACCTTGGAAGCATGTAAATGCAGTACATAGGTGTTCGGTAATGCTAGTTTAGCAGATAGAGCTTACGGGATTTCTGAAGCTTGGGAGTAGGTAAGTGCAGCAGATGGTAGATCTGTAACCCAATGAAGCAGACACAGCTTACGGGAGTTCTGTAGCTTAGGAGTATGTGAATTCAGCATGTAAAATTTCTGTAACCCTATTAGAGAAGGTACAGATTATGAGAGTTTTGTAGCGTGGCAGTTGGTAAATTCACTCAAACGGAGTTCTGTAACACCAGTGCAGCAGACACAGCTTACGGGCATCCGTAGCTTGAGAGTAGGTAAATGCAGCATATGGAAGGTCTATAACCCAAGTGTAGACGACACAGCCTATGGGAGTCCTGTAGCTTGGAAGTAGGCAAATGCAGCCTATGGGACTTCTGTTATCCTAGTGTAGCAGACACAGCTCATGGGAGTTCTGCCGCCTGGGTGTAGGCAAATGCAGCATTTCGGAATTCTGTAACCCTACTGTAGCAGACACAGCTTTCGGGAGTTCTGTAGCTTGGGAGAAGGTCAATGCACGATATGAGACTTCTGTAACTCTAGTGTATTAGACAGCTTCCAGGAGGTCTAAAGCTTGGGAGAAGGCAAATGCAATAAATAGGAGTTCTGTAACTCTAGTGTATTAGACACAGCATATGGGAGTTCTGTTATCCTAGTGTAGCAGACACAGCTTATGGGAGTTCTGTTATCCTAGCGTAGCAGACACAGCTTATGGGAGTTCTGCCGCCTGGGTGTAGGCAAATGCAGCATATGGGAATTCTGTAACCGTAGTGTAGCAGACAGAGTTGACGAGAGGTCTGTAGCTTGGGAGAAGGAAAATGCAGCATGTGTGAGTTCTGTAAGACTAGTTTAGCAGACACAGCGTATAGGAGTTCTGTAGCTTCGGAGTAGGTAAATGTAGTAAATGGGAGTTCTGCAACCGTATTGCAGCAGACACAGCTTACGGGAGTACTATACCTTGGAAGCAGGTAAATGCAGTATATAGCAGTTGTGTAACCCTAGTGTTGCAGACACAACGTACAGGAGTTCTGCACCTTGGGAGTAGGTAAATTCAGTATATGAAGTTCTGTAACCCTAGTGTAGCAGACACAGTTACAGAAGGGCTGTAGCTTGGGAGTTGGTAAATGTAGCATAAGGCATCTCTGTAACACTAGTATAGCAGAAATCAGCTTACAGGAGTTTTGTAGCTTGGGAGTAGGTAAATGTAGTAAATGGGAGTTCTGCAACCGTATTGCTGCAGACAGAGCTTATGGGACTGCTGCACCTTGGAAGCAGGTAAATGCAGTGTAAAGCTGTATATTTCTGTAGCTTCGGAGTTGGTAAGTGC